>NC_068940.1:53739534-54989534 GCF_026419915.1 Harpia harpyja | reverse complement strand
AACATAGATTATGGAACGGTTTGTTTTGAAAGCACTCACATGGCAAGTCCAGGATAAGAGGGGGATCAGGCCCAGTCAGCATGGGTTTACGAAAGGCAGGTCCTGCTTGACCAACCTGATCTCCTTCTATGACCGGGTGACCCGCCTAGTGGATGAGGGAAAGGCTGTCGATGTTATTTTCCTAGACTTCAGCAAGGCCTTTGACACTGTCTCTCATGGCATACTCCTTGAGAAGCTGGCGTCTCATGGCCTGGATAAGTGCACTATTCACTGGGTGAAAAACTGGCTGGATGGATGAGCCCAGAGGGTTGTGGTGAATGGGGTGAAATCCAGTTGGCGGCGGGTCACAAGTGGGGTTCCCCAGGGCTCGGTGTTGGGCCCTGTTCTGTTTAATATCTTTATTGATGATTTGGATGAGAGGATCGAGTGCACCCTCAGCAAGTTTGCAGACGACACCAAGTTGGGAGGCAGGGTCGATCTGCTTGAGGGTAGGGAGGCTCTACAAAGAGATCTGGACAGGCTGGATCGATGGGCTGAGGCCAATTGTATGAAGTTTAACACGGCCAAGTGCCGGGTCCTGCACTTCGGTCACGGCAACCCCATGCAGCGCTACAGGCTTGGGGAAGAGTGGCTGGAAAGCTGCCCGGCAGAGAAAGACCTGGGGGTGCTGGTTGACAGCCGGCTGAATGTGAGCCAGCAGTGTGCCCAGGTGGCCAAGAAGGCCAACGGCATCCTGGCCTGTATCAGGAACAGTGTGGCCAGCAGGAACAGGGAGGTGGTTGTTCCCCTGTACTGGGCACTGGTGAGGCCGCACCTCGAGTACTGTGTTCAGTTTTGGACCCCTCACTACAGGAAAGACATTGAGCTGCTAGAGCGTGTCCAGAGAAGGGCAACCAAGTTGGTGAGGGGCCTTGAGCACAAGTCTTATGAGGAGCGGCTGAGGGATCTGGGGTTGTTCAGTCTAGAAAAGAGGAGGCTGAGGGGAGACCTTATCACTCTCTACAACTACCTGAAAGGGGGTTGTAGTGAGGTGGGTGTTGGTCTCTTCTGTCAGGTGTCTGGAGATAGGACAAGAGGAAATGGCCTCAAGTTGAGGCAAGGGAGATTTAGGTTAGATATTAGGAAAAATTTTTTTACTGAGAGGGTTGTCAAACATTGGAATGGGCTTCCCAGGGAAGTGGTTGATTCACCATCCCTGGAGGTATTCAAAAAGCGAGTGGATAGGGTACTCCAGGGCATGGTTTAGGGGGCATGGTTAATGGTTGGACTCAATGATCTTGAAGGTCTTTTCCAACCGAAATGACTCTATGATTCTATAGCTCAAAGTACAGTTAGACATAGTACTTTCTGTCTAGGCAAAGTTATCCTTTCACTAGAAGTTTGTTTTCTTGTTTAAACTGAATTCAGGAAGTATTAACTTAGATGCTCAGTGTAAGAAATAATAATTGCAAACATGCAACATCATTACCTCCACTGAAAAAGCTGAGCTATTTCTTCAGCAAGCATTCCCTAGAGAAAGGTGTTAGAAGACTCTCAATATACAAATCCTATAGTCCTCAGGGACTAAATAAAGTCATTTTAATTAATTCCCAATGGGAAGACAGTCTTCCAAAACTCTAAATTGTAAAAAAGACATGTTGTGTAATTCCAGATACTTCAGGTTTTTTCCACCCCAGAAAACACAAAATGTTTTCACAGTGATACAGGTTATCTCTCTTAGGACTGAAACCCTGAGTAGGGGAAAACCAAATCTTACTTGGCCCCAGAAGGAAGTGCTGCTAACAGTGTCACATGAAATAATTTTCTCTGTCGTCTTGAAAATACAGATCTATAATTTAAGAAGTTGTTCCCTACCAATTTAAAACAATGGCAGGTTACACATCTAAAGGACATACACTTTAAGAACGTGATGCAATAAGTGTGTATCATTCCCTGTCACTGTCCTAGCCCCGTGAATACTCCAAGGACCATAGCTGATGTAAATCGGAGCACATTAAATCTCTGCCTTAAGGAGCTTTCAGGCAAGTGTCTCTTGCCTGTTGTTCATAGTGTTGTTTGTCAGAGGGGGTGCTGGTTTTGTTGAGACATGTGGGTGCTTTTTCGATGTAAATAATAGCTAACAGTAATTGACATTAATAAAGCAATGTTGGCTTACACTTACTGAAGGTATGGACTTAATTATCAGCAAGTATAAAAATAAAATGAAATGGAAACCTACTGCGCATGCTAGCTGGAATAAAACAGCTACAGTACAGTGAAACATTCCCTTGAAAAAAAACAAGTTTCAGAGAAGCCAAACAGTATGGACAAAATAAACCATTTTGCAAACAATTCTTTCTTTATGAAAATTTCTGTAGCCACAATGAATGGCACCATGGACTCCAAATAGTTTCCAATACTTTCTGCTGTTGTAGAGTTCTCATTGTAAACAGGAGGACTAGGCAACAAGTTGGACCTGATTTGTGTTCCCATAATTGGTTCCAGAAGAGAAAGCTGGTCAGATAAAGATCTGAGTCCGCGATAAGCAAGTAAAAAAGAAACCCAGATTAAATCAAAAAGACCAGAACTTACTCAATTTGTAGTAATGATATATAATGAAACTTTCAGAGAAGAGAAGAATTAATAAATTGATAACAAAATGCAGGAGCTTAGCATCTCAGTGATTATCTGTGACAATTAAATTAATTGCAGCCCATGCTCTGAAAATGCAAGATAAAGATTGGATATGAAGGGTTTAGTTTTGGATAGCTAATAAAGCTGCAGTTCCTGCTCCAAACCAAAAAGTCAAAACATTGCTACCAGTAATCACAGAATCATAGAATGGTTTGAGTTGGAAGGGACCTTAAAGATCATCTAGTTCCAACCCTCCTGCCATGGGCAGGGACACCCCATGATCCACCAAAACCACAACCACCACCAAACCCACCCCATAATCTACCCAAACATTTAAGCACCTATCCTTCGCTAGTCCCCACCCTTTTACTACCTCTCTTCGGATGGGTATCTTCAGCATTACAAAAACTAAACAATCAGGGGAAAATGCAGGGAACATTTATCATATGATTCCAAACCAAGTACAGCAAGTGTAGCTCTTGAACGATTTCTCTCTGTTTTACCATCTTCTGTGTTTCAGGTTTTACTGCTGCTGAGAGAGTTAATCTAGCTGATTTCTTTATGTAACACAGAGCCCTTCTGAAAGCTGTCTTTTTGACAGAATGATGCATTTCCTTTCCTGTTACGGTCAGTTTTACCTTTCTCATGTTTCTGTCCACAGTCACGGATCACTCCAAATCCAAGGGAGCCATTATTTTTTTAAAAATCTACTTCATCAGACTTTCATACTCTCATTGGGGCTCCTCTCGATGTGTCATGCAATAGCAATTGCAGTGACAGTTTGCAAGGCCACAGAAGGAAAAGAGCACCTATTGCTGTGGCTCTGGGAAGGGATAAGGAGGACACACTATGAACACATAGCAATGGGTGAGAGCCAGATAGTCTCCTCCTGCGTATGTATTGGGAACTTAAAGAATCAAATACTTGTGTCTTTTCTGCAGTGAACACTAAAATCACATGCAGCTTGGGCATATTACATCTTACTATACACTCACCAGAGTAGGACCATGGGGATAAAGCTGTATGTTCTCCTGCCCATCCTTTATCCAGGACAGATTTTCCCCAGAAGGTATGCTGACACCCAAGGAAACTTTAAAGAGTTTGAAGAGAAACTGATCTGGGAAGCATTTGGTGAAGTCAATTATGGAAACACTTTTGAGGAAGAATGACACCAGACCTAATGGCCAATGGAGACAAGTACCCACAGGCCTTTAGAGAAAAATCTGACAAGCCCTCCAAGTCCAGGAAAACACCTCTTCCTGCAATAATCACAGGCCTTTGGGAAAGGCAAAAGGTAGTGATTAGAGAGATTAACTACCAGTTGCTTCCACTTATTAGGGAAGGAGAGAATGCAGCTGTGTCTGGCCTGGGGTTCCCCTAGGCAGAAGAGATGGGCTGTATTCCCACAGCAAAAGCAGCCCTCTTGAGAAAGGACAGAGAAGCCCAGAGGAAAATGAATTACATGAATCAGCGCTTACCGATACCTCTGTACGTTACATGCAGAAGCAGCTGAAAAATAGTGAAGGGAGGCTCTCAGACATGAAGTTCCTTTCTGCGGCCAAACACGTCTAACAGCTTGCTTTTGGCAGGTGGGGGTGGTCCCATACCCAACTTGATCTAACCGTGTGCTCCTGCTGCTCACCTTGGGCTACCTCTGGTGCTCGTCAAATTTCTCAGTAAGCTAATACAGATTTTCGGTATTGGATAGTGCTGAAGGGAGCTCTTCCCATAATTGAAGCATGTACACAGGCCTTTTTTTGAAATACCTTTTTGAAAACTGTGGAGCTTCCCTCCATCAGGGTGCCCAGGAGCTCCTTTCTGGAAGAAAGGACATTTCTTTTCACTTAGCTGGTAAAAATGGAATTATTTTTGCAATCGCATCTGTCAAAGCCATTAAAACAAGCTAATGGAAGGAGACGCAAACAAGCACCCATCCCCCCTCGCCGCCCGGCGCCGCAGGGGGCGGGCCCTCTTGATTTGCATACTGCCTTCCCAGAATGCAGCGTGGCCTCCCAGAGGGAGTGGGACGGGAGTTTTGCTGCCGTACCTAAAGGCCTTTCTTTGTAATTGTGCCTTTCGTCGCGTTGGCGGAATTAGAGAAGTGAATGCGTTGCCAGGAGAAAGCCAAAGATGCCGCTCCGTCATTAGCCACAACTGCAAAGGTAGCGCAATCAGTGAGGTATAAATAAGTTTGGGGTAGCGTTACTTGTTCGGCTGGTCCGAAGGTAGTGGGTTATCTCAATTGATTGTTCACAGTCAGTTACAGATTGATCTCCTTGTTCTCTCTTTCCCCCCTTCCCACTACTGCACTTGACTAGTCTTTTGCCTTTCGAACAGACCCCACAGCATTTTTCATCCACCACTAGCAGTCTCTCAGTTTGATTTAGTGCAAGGGAGAGCACCCAAAAAAGTAAAAAATGCACTTTTAAATTTCTAAGAATCCAGTACCTCTCAATATATAGAACCATAGAATGATTTGCGTTGGAAAGGACATTAAAAGATCATCTCCTTCCAACCACCCTGCCATGGGCAGGGACACCTTCCACCAGACCAGGTTGCTCAAAGCAAACCACACTTCGATCCAAATATCCACACTTCCAGCCAAATTCTCAGTCATTCAGTTTGCCTGGCGCTGCCTGCAGCCTCCAAAGCACAGAACATATTCCACTAATTTAAATTAGTTTGGTGACATGTCAAAAGCACAGCAGGGTGCTCTTGACAGAGATGACCCTTTGAGACAACTTGCTACATAAAGTGTAACTGCACCTTATGGCCCCTAACTGCATTGGGATAGCTGAGCACAATGCACTGTGGCCAGCATCACTCCTGCCTGTCTGGGGACCAGGGTGACAGAGAGGATGTAGAGGTGCTCAGCCACAAAGGCTCCCCATGCTTCTCGCAGCCACAGCCCTGCCTTTAGCTGGGTATGTGAGCCAAAATGCCCGCTGGCCTTTGCACCCCTTTTCCCAGGGCTGTGAGTGAGGAAATGGGCAAGAAGCAGATCGACAGCATAGTGCCAGTGCCAAATCTGGCTCTACTGCAAGTAAGGGGTTTAACGAGTCAGAAATTGTGGGGGTTTAGAGCTCTGGGGGAAACCCAAGAGCATATCAGGTTTGCGTGTGTTAAGAGAAACTGTTGAGTTTTTGTGGGAAGAGAGGGTTGATGGATGATCCAAAGTCTGGGCACCTCAGGAGAGGCACAGATTGAGGAATTCAGGGCATGTTTAAGTTAAAGGTGGTTTGAAGGAAGGCTGGACAGCACAGAAAACTAGAGATTTAACTTTTTTTTTTGTAATTTGGAAGTAATGGGCAGAGACCTGTCTGCTCTTCCTCAGAAAAAACAAAGGGTTTCTGAGGAAAATGGAAATATCTGTAGTAGTTAACTTGTTTCTTGAAAATTAACTCCTACTTCTTTACGAATACAAACACATTTATGAATACATGTAATTTAGTTAGCACAATTAAAAGTATTGCTAAGTATTTTTTGTGAAGCAGCAAAAGAATCTCACTTTTGAAAGCATACCTGGTCAGATAAAGGGAGTTTCAGAGCACACTGGAGCACTTCTAAAGGTACATTTAGTCTGTTGGTTTATCTCAGATCACCAGGGGTGGGGGATGGAAGTTAAAGGTATCAATAGTTTTGGCATATAAGGAGAAAAGAAGGATGTGCCAACAGGGTTCAAAATTACTATGTAAAGAGCGAACTCATGTTTTAATGCAGATAAAGAAACAACGCAGGTTTACAGAGGAAAACAAACCAGAAAATGACATTTCATTCTTTTGGGGAAAAAAAAAAAAAAATCTTGACTTTGGAAGTTAAAGTAAGAAGAGACAGCTGATTAGGTATTGCATTGCAACATTCTCACGATCTTTGTTTTTCCTACCTCTTTGTTTTTTCATCTCTCCCTATGTTCCCCTTCTTACTGGTGCTTTGTTCTCTTCCACTCACTTTTTCCTTTCTTTTCTTTTTCTTGCTCTCAGCTCCATAATTCCTTGCCTCATTGCCAACTCTTTCCTTTGAAGCCCTTTACCTTCAGAAGTCTTTCCCCCAGAGTAATTAGCACAGAGACGTAGTTCTCAAACCACCCTTTCTCCCACCTGCTTTGCTGTGCATGCAGGGTCGAGGAGGAGATGTACCCTCCAGCTTCCTCCACAGCCATACAGACTGGGTAGGCTGGGAGCAGCAGTCTCGTGGACCAGGTCTAGTAGCTGAGTCATTGCCTGTGGCTGTGCTCTCCTGGGCAGCCTTGTTCCAGTGTAATGCAGGTCAGATCTAAGCACTGAGTGAGAAGGACCTGCACACCCTATGAACGAGATCAGTAAGCTGGTCCTTTCCATCAGCTATCCAGTAAAGTCTTGTTTTCTTTCTCTAACCCAACAAATTTTCTCTCTTTTGTTTTCTTTCTCTAACCCAACAAATTTTTTTTTTCTCTAAACAGATGCAGCAGAAGGGACAGCCTAGCTGTCTCTGATGGGTAGAGTGCTAGAGCATTTGTAGGAAGGGGAAGATGTCTCCTTGACCTTGGGCAGGTGCTATAACCAGTGTTATCATGGAGGGTCATACCTCCTGCTTAAAGAGAAATCCTTCAGTGGAAAATGTCAGAGGAAGTTTTATGCTGAGGATCACAACAGACTGCAAGCAAGCACATTCCCATGACCTCAAGAAATCTGCCTGACAGAGAGGTAGCTTTCACGTCCTTTCCTCAGCATAGCTTGGAGCTTGATTGCTGCTTACTCACCACCCTGTTTGTTTTGCATCTTGTCTGAGTTGCTTAATTCTCCCCATCTGGGAAGATTTTTCCGCTGTAGGTGCATCCCAGATACCAAACTTCAGACTTTACATTCCAGTGCAGGGACCAGTCACCTAATTTTTAGGTACCGAGTCTTTTACTGGATTTAATAAATTGTGACTTGGGATGAGGAAAACTTTGTTGCCACCATATGCTGGCTGTATCTTTCTTATTCTGAAAGGTTAACACTGGATTCAATTTAATAAAAGAGAAGAAAGAAAACTTGATGTAGGAGAAAGAAAGTGTCATGGGCAGCAGAGAACCACATAACAATTTCTTTCTGGTGGCAAAAAAATAAGTCTAGCAGTATACTTTTTAATGCATTTGATGGGACATGCTGAAGTCAAAGTCTCTGAAGCAATTAAATTTAGCTGTTAGTTTCTTTGCCTATTAGAGGAGCACCTCTCAAGTCAGACAATTCTCATTCATTATCACCGTTAAAAATGTGTGGTCTAAAGTGGTTACTGATTTCAACTAGTGATAAGATGAAAATGAGGAAGGGGTTTCAAACCAAACCAGTTTTGTGGCTTCCCCCCCTCTCTAAACAGTAGTGCAAGACCTACAATTCCCACTAGAACATCTTCATACCATTCTACTTATTCTATGTCTGAGCTGATGCATTTCTCGGACTACATGTTTTCCCACATTTCTTGCACTTACATAATTATTGATCTGTATTTGCTAGTGGCATATATGGATGATTGGCTGTATTGCCTGGTACTGCCTGTTATTCATGGTTACATATGCATAGTGGTCTTCACACATTATCCTAATTTCCTCTTTCCTTTCCAAGCAGTAAGTTTTCCACCAATGAGTTAGGTCTGGTCTTTCAAAGTGCAGTGTTTCACAGCCAACAGGATGACTTGTTCCTTATATATCCATAGTTCAACAGGATCCCCTCGGGCTGAAGTTTTTAAGTACTGTATGTCTGATGAAGGTTGACCATTCCTACAATTCTCAGCACAACAGGCTGCATTGTTAGGAAATAAACCCCAAACAAACAAACACTGAATTGCTCCTACCACTGAAGCTGTTGTCACATCACTGTGATCAAAGTAAGACTTTTTGATCCTTACCTGTTCCTTTGGATAGCTTCCAGTATGAGGAAGTGCTGCCCTTACACGCACTGCTGTGCCCCTGTAGAAAACACCATGCTTCAAGGATCTCATTAATACTTGTGGTGCATCTTGGAAGTGAAAAGAATGAAAAACAAAGCCCAGTGTGACCTTTTTTTATTTAAAAGGTGACTTTTCTATTTCAAGAGTGGCTGGTTTGTCCAAATTGAACATTAAGGGTGATCTCAGAAAAAGAGAGGCAGGCAGATTAGTAAGGCCACTTACATTTCAATGGACTGGTTAGTACACCAATAAACACCTCTTGATTTGCATCTGCTATAGTTATGTGCTCTATTACTGCTCCTTCAGGCTCGTTGAAAGGATCTTGAACAAAGCTCAACCCACCTGACACTAGGCCCTCTGTGAAGATCTGCTGGTTGGGAAGAGCTACGGATTAATTAAGCCAGTGGAGTTTTACCGGCTATCCTTTAGTTGTTATATCATCTTGAGACTGTAAAAGACGAAAACCAACTCAAAGTACAAAAGACCCAAACCCCACATTAAAATACGTAACTGAAATCTACTGTCCAAAGGCACTAGCAAAACTAACACATGAAATATTTCACATGGCAAGTGAAGGCAAAACTGCCTTCCTTACTCAAAGCAGTACCACTTTCAAGAGGCATGTTCCATTTCCTGAATGCATTCTGTGGTTGAGAAATCAGTGCTAGTGTAGCAACAGCACTTAGAGTTGTGGAGCTTGTGTTGCATACTTTTTTTTAACAGCTGGATAGGTTAAATGTAAGTTATTAGGCTGAATATGGGAAACAAACAGCTAAAAACTTGTGGCCTGATATGTAAAGCAATCAGAATAGGTGAGCAAGTGGTCCTGTCTAGCCTTGATTTCTCTGACTTATGGAAATTTGAGTTATCTGCTTTTTTCTGAGCCCATCTTCTGCTGTATTTTCTTTTACTCTGCTTCTATCATTCTGAGAAGCAATTTACCAAGCTGTATTGCAGAACAATTCTCCCCTATTGCAAGGCAAAATGTACCAAGTTTCAGGAAGGCTACTATAACTTTGACAAAGCAAGTAGGAGGGCATTAATCAAGAGCAGGCTGACAAGCATCAGCTTTCACTACAAAGAAACAACTAGCTGTTCAAAACCCCAGCACATGGAAATCCATCAGAGTATTGGATTACTGATTGTAATAAGAGTTTTCTTTGCATGATTGGATTAAATATAGTTTTATCTCCTTTAGCTTTTTGTTAAACAAGACACACACAGCTTGGGAACTGAACAAACAGCTTTTCTGAAACTGAAACTTCCACCTTTCTAATGTAAGGATTCATGGTAATTCACAGAGCAAATCTCTTCCTTTCTATATTCAGAAATGAAACTAGAGAATGGCCATGTCCTTCCAGACCCAAGCAGTCTCACCCAGCCTCTACAGAGGCATGCTAATTTAGATTTCATTGTGTATACAGAGCTTGTCCAGACATTCAGGAATGGCGCATAAAGCAATGCTGCAAAGGGTCAGATAACAGCACAATGGCTTTATATAAAACCAGTTGTTCATGACAGAAAATCCAGCACTAACGTTAACATGACATCAGCCTGTGGCCTCTCAGAGCATGCACAGCGGTGTCTAAAGGAACCGGCTTCAGTGCAGAGCAACATCCAAAGTTAAAAGAAAAGAAGGTGACTTGTAAGCTCTGTGGGATTCTGGGCACAGATATCGAGACAGGTCACGCATACCAGGAAAACATTTCTCCTACCCATGGCTGCATGGCTTCATGAAACTTACCATGGGTCCAGGCAGGAAAAGAAGTAGTTGGTAATTAGGAGCCCTCCCCTGACAAATGCACTGCAGCAATGTGCAGCGATTCCTGCAACACCTCCATACTTCAAGCTGTGCGGCACTACTAGCTGAAGTCCCCAAAATGCCTGGCAACTGAGGCAAGATGCTACAGCATTTCAGTGCCTTCAGCTAGGATTGCTCACAGATCCCTGCTCTGCACTGATAAAGGGAGTTTTGCAACTTAAGCACAGCAAACCAAAGCCAAATTGCTCAATACAAGGCTCTGTACCAGTTTGACTAAATGGATTACATACTTGTTTGCACGGGGCTTGATAAACTCATTACCCCACATCAAGGGCTGAGCATACAGACTGCAAATACTCAATCCTCTGATCCTTGTCCATTTCCAATGCAGGCTCTGAGCAAAAAGCCTTCTGGAGCATGGACAGTTTGCAGTGGCTTCTCTTGCCTACCACAAAAAGAAAGGACACAGGTCTGACCACTACAGTTAATGCTACTTTCTGAAAAGCCTTTAACCTGTATGATAGATTCTTATTCACATTCTACTTTTCAGAAGCCTGTTTCCTCAGCACATAGCCTCATGTACAAGAGGACAAATAAACTTTGTGGAGTAGTCTCCAGCTCTGCAGTGCCTTGCTTGCTTGCTACCAGCCAAATCTTGGGCCATACCCAGGCATCACCATAATTAACAGTTTTGAAGTATAAAATTCTTTAGAGTAGAAACCAAGTAATAACCTCAATTGAAGAGAGACACGTCCCTCTACTGTTAACAAACTCTTCTAGTACCAAAAAAAGCTAGCACTTAATGCAGTATCAAGATCCCACAACAGTATTTACTGTCACCTTCATTGTCCTACAGACACAGTACAGACAAACTCACTCCTCAAGGAGCACCAGCTGTGCTAGAGTTGCTGCTTACCGTAGTCCTTGACCCTTCAGGGAAAGGAATTGGCCCTGAAGAAGTCTCAAGTCTGACTACTTAAAGATGTACTACAGTCGACAGAAAAATTTTTGTCTTCTAGAGGATGCACATGTAGGAGATATTTATACCAGGCCAAGCTCCTTGGAGCCTACCCAGGAACTGTTATTACTACACAAATCAGCCCTGTGCTGAAGCATAAACTGCAGGCTTTCTTCCACCTGGAACTATAATCAGAAATGATGCCATATGCTCATGCAGCTGTGGCTAAGAGTAAGTGAGGGGAGCTCCCTTGTCCTTCTGCACTGCATGCTTTTTTTATTTTCTTCTATAAGGGAACACAAAGGCTAATCAGCACCATGTAGGCAATACTTCAGTGGAGTTTAGGATGCCTAGGAAAGCATCCTAGTACACCAGAAAGGGAAAAGCAGACATGCATAATGCATTTAAATTCCAAAAGATGGTATGACCTGTTCCACTTAAAAAGCACCAATCACATTTCAGGTAGCGAGCTTTATCTCTCTACAGAGAGATAACAGACCTAATAATGTAGCCATCCCAGTGAGTTTCACAGAAAGTCGATGTGATGTTGATAGTGCACACAGCAGGGGACAGGATACTGGAGCTAAGGAAAGCAGTTTGCTTTCCACTATGACTTTGCCCAAAGTTGAGAGGCAACAGCATCCTCATCTTGCCGGGAACTGATCAAGATAAATATATCAATTATGAAGTGCAGATGCCAAGGTGTGTGGCACAGCCAAGGACTCACAGGAAATGCGGCCAGATGACGCTAGTATAAGGGTAGATCAAATCCTCATTCCCTCTACTGCTCATAACCTAAACCAATAACCTACTTGGGGTAAAGCAGCTCACAGTTGTCAGGAAACTAAGTGTATTCCTCCTCTTTAGTCAGCTCTGACTTAAGCACTGCTGCTCCAGAACAAAATTCAGGTCTTTGTTTACAGCCCTGAAGTAACTGTGTACCAGGCTGCCTCCACTTGTGGAGGCAAGGAAGAGAAAGATGGCAGGAACACTGTGTAAGCACACCTTGGACACTCCCCTGGGCCTTGTGCCCTTTATTGTCATAAGGGCTCCCAGCAGGCTGCAGAGGTTGCTTTCAACCCAGAGCGGTGTCAGGTCATGCTGGGAAGAAGAAGTCTGCAGAAACAGTACAGCATTGGCAATGACAATGTTAGTAAGTGAGCACTTGCAAGGAGAGGCAAGAAACTCTTATGCTCAACTTTAACACTTGCTGTCCCAAGAAGACTAGAGCTTCAGCCCTGACTGTAGTCCTCATCACCAATAGGGGACTTTTCACCCTCCCTTCCACATGTTCCATATTTATCCATATCCTCCTGTTGGTTAGACAACACCTGGTTTGGAATAAATCCCTATAAGCCTGCAACTAACTAATGAGCAGGAGTAGTTTAGTTCCCTGCAGTATTAAGCAAGGTATTTGCTTAGGTATAGAAACTGAACTACGTTTAAGAACTGGTTTAAAAAGTCTGTGCCTGCTTCTTTGAAGAATTGAATTGATCTTAACCAGCAGACAAGACAGAACTTGCTACTTGGCTTATGTATACTTTCTAAAGCCGAAAAAAGTCACCTCTAACATAAGCTCATGCTCAGCTAAATCTGATCTTGGTCCAGTTGCCTGCACAAGACATTTATCACAGATCATGGCCTTTGACGGCTCTACAGAAAAGCTGCAAACAGAAATGGCAAATGATGGGAAGATAATACACTTGGTAAGAGTCTTGTAGGTGAAATATTGCCTAAGCTTAACAGATATCTGTACGTTTAAGGACAGTGGAGACAAAGCCCTCTAATACCAAAGGAGATTTACAATGCCAGGGCCTGAAGTGAACAATCACACTGCTTTAACATAAAGCAGCAATGGAGATCTGATCCTGAAGAGTTGCTTAGCACTTCCCAGCTTTTGCTGATAAACAACAGGAGCTGAATAGCATTCAAGCACACCCCAGCACTCCGTGGAGATTTGATACTGTCCCCTTCATTTATAATCTGCTTGTGAGCTTTGTTCATTACCTTCAGCTAAATTGATAATTAACAGAAAGCCTTCATGCAGTCTCATACACTTCTGCAAGAATAATTCAATAGTCATGCTTTGCTGTGTAGGTTGCTAACAGTCAGTGAGGAACTGTTAAGGCAGCAGGGACACATGTGCCTTCAACAGGGACGCAAAGTGCAGTAGGAAAGGATAAGGATTATGTACCCCCTTGCAGGCCCTTTTGGGTCCTTGGACTATACTTTAACAGCTGCCTCCTGGACTTGGGTTTATCCTTGCTACATAGAAGACTGCATCTCCCCAGAAGAAAAAATATTGGGTGGTGGTTTTAGATTTGCACACCCTCCAAAAAGTTGAAAACTAATGCAACAAGGAAATACTGAAGGAAGACTGATGATATTGGTCTTTTGCAAGACAGAAAACAGTGCTGCTAGGAGAGAAGCACTACCCACAAAACGAAGTATGTATCAAAACTGCCTCAGTGACACTCAAGTTGAACACACTGTAGCATCACAGCTCTGAGAAGAGGCAGACAGTGCTTCTGGAGTATATGAGCCTGCCATCCTGACGTGGCCCATAAGTTTATGGGCATATCTAAACCAGGACATTCAAGATCAAAATCCACTTCTAAATGCACATACTCCCAAGTGGAGCACAGAGTAGATGCTATCATCCTTTGTACCTGCAGTAGCTGCCACAGGAATAAAGCCCATCAGAATATGTTTGCTTTCCCAAGGATGAATCACTACCAAACCTTCCCCTCTGCAGAAGGAAAGGAGATAGTAACACACAGATCCGATACCAGAATCCAAGCATTACCACCCACTAGATCCTCTTTCTGCCACACTCCAATTACTCAAAACATACTTGGGAAGACTAAGATATAAATGGGTCAAATATGGACTAGTAAAGAGACGTAAATTAGAAAAACTTGCTATTTTAGCATCACCCTCTCTACAGAGGGGCACAAAGCAAAAGCAAACAGGTCTAGAGCACATAGTAAATCACTGTGTCTTATCTCAGTTGGACTGAATAATTTGTCCACACTTTAGAAAACCTCCATTCTTACCCTCAGCAATGAATACAGTGATACAGTCACATGAATAGGTATACAGAAACATAACAGAAGAGAGACTGGCTCAAAACACTGCTCCCCCCAGTAACCATACCAACAAATAAGACAGAGAAATCTGTTTGGCAGAGGGATCTGGTTCTCTTTTTGGTAGTATCTTTTAACTTAAAAAATAGCTGCATTGGAGTCAAATAATCAAGCTCAAGATAGTCACAAAAAATAAAGGATGTATTTTTCTCCAAAGATCAAAACCATAACTAACATAAGACATTCATATCAGAGAAGTTCAGTGTCCAGAAAAACTCTTCTGCCATATAAAAAAAAGATACTGCAATTGCTTTACTGCTCAAGAATTTCCTTGCTCAAACTGCTTAATTCTTCTCTCATGAAGTTTTGTCAGTAACTTGCTTTTAACTACAACGTACAAACAATTTTTCGTCACAACCCTCATTTTATCTAAAGCTCTTCTTTTGTTCTGGAGAGTTTTGTTGCATGCTCCTCTATAAATTTGCTCAGCTGCTCTAAATCTCTGTCCCCGCCTTCAAATTTAATAGGATTGTTCTTCTTGTCCCTCGGAGCAAAGTAGATAGTGGGGAATCCCTCCACTTTGTAGCGGTCACTTGTCACGTCGTTGGCAGTAGCATCCATCTTGGCTATGACCAGATTTTTCTCATTCTTGTATTTTTTGCCTAGCTCAGTATACACTGGTTCTAGTTTCTTGCAGTGACCACACCATGGGGCATAGAACTCTATGAGAACATCATTCTTTGTATCCATTACTATGGTATCAAAAGTTTTACCCACTACCACTTTCACAGGCCCTTTGTTATTTTTTGGCACTGGCTGGGACTTCACAATAGGCTTCAGTTTTCCTAAAAGGAAGCACACACACCACTGTTAGAATACAGTAAGAGCAGTCCTTAAAATCTCCCCCAAGAAAGGGCAGAAGTACATCCTCCCACCAGGTAAAAGCATTACACCAGTAAATGAACTTACTTCTGCATGAAACATAGGCTAGTTTGCTGGTGACCTTTTAGCACAGTAACCTTGTGAAATATGGGCAACAATTTGTTTCACAATTCCCTAGAACCTTTCTCCCTCTTTTTATGGCTCTCCATCCACAATGTATTAGACAGTGATTTATTATACTAGTCCCAAATATGAATGATCAGCTCACACTTAAAAGCTGCAAGAACATTTCAGGCTTGCCAAACACGCTCAGTTTTAGAATATAGCTAGATGCCATAGCATAGTCCAAGCAACAAAGTTAATGAGAAAAGGGAAGAAACATCCAAAAGCTTTAAGCCAGAGCACTGTAATGTTGCACGTACGACTTCATTGTAGCCATTGCCTCAGGAAAAACTCTTGGAAGGGGAAACAAAGCAAATGGCTTAGAGAACTCTATTTTAGAATCTGTACCTTTTTTGAATGCCAGCACAAATTGCCTGAGTACATCAGAGTCAAACTCTTCTGGCTCCATGGCATATTTCTTGCCACCTTCATCCAGAATGGCGACATTGACATCCTCTCCACTCTCGAGCAGGCCCAAATCTTTTATTTCAGAAGAATAATCTTCCTCATCAGAAACAGCAAACACGTATTCAGGGAAGTCTTTGGCCACTTCCAGGACTTTGCCTCTCCAGTACTGTGTAGCTGAAAAACCGTAACACAATGCAATTAGTAATTTCTAGGCTTGCTTCCTCCCAAAGTGGAGGAATGGTAATCTTCACGAACTTACCAACACGATAGTCAAAACTAAAGTCTACAGAATAATAGATAACCACTAGAGGACGTTTAGCATATCTTTTAGCATCATTGGAAGGCTTGCGATGACCAACTAGAGGCAAAGTATGCTTTAGCACATGCTCTTTAATCTCCGATCCACCTGTAGAGTCCTGCTTAAAAAAATTGGGAAAAAAGTTCAGACAAATGGATTCAAGTGGCATTGCTGTTACACTACTGAAAACTAATATTCATGCATGCATGCATAAAGAAGAGGGTCATGTTATAAACAGTGCTGTCACCATATTCTTCAAATCCTTGAGCACTAAAGATAATTTAGTACTCTACCTTTAAACTGAATATTGTAATGGTAAATTATTATTTGAATACATAGCCTCTGGGTTAATTTCGTAATGCTTTCTCGAACAAACCAATACAATTTCAGGGGACAAACAGGTTGCCTCAAGTATCTAGTGGAGTACTTCCAACAGGAATATGCTAACTGCTCATATATACAAAGAAAGAGAACCTTCAATCCACACAAACTTTCTAGCTTTGGATCAGCTACTCACTTTAAGATCCAAAACATGCATCTTGGGCTCGTGCTTTGACTGAAATTTCTCTGGCTGCATGACAACCACTTTTCCTGGAGATGCTTTCAGTAGTTTTGCAATCTCGTTGCTGAAGGTGTGATGGAACTTGTAATCTTCTCTTAAACCATTAGCTGAAAAATTAAGGTTAGGGAGAAGGAAAAGTCATCAAGAAGTAAACTGACAGCCTCTGACTGAAATCTTGAGACTGCGCTGCAAGGAAACTCTCTTCCCATTCTCAATGGGACATGGAACAACCCAGAGTCTTGGGGAACAGCTCTTATCCAGGGGTGAGAAGCATGTGGAAATACATACAATTTGAGTAGCACTATTTGAATGCTGTTCAACAACCCTTCTACTTGATGAGTTATTCTACATATTCAAAAACCTTGAACTGCTTCCAAAACATGTACAGTAAAACAGCTATTTGTTTATCAGTCTCCTACCTCTTGGATTCCCCTCAAACAACAGAAAGTAGCACTGGAAAGGAACCCACAAAGTCACCTAGTCAATCTATTTTCTTTGGGGCAGCCTGGGAAACAGTTCTGTATCTTGCTATGCTGCAGCAACCAAGTCAGCTCCTAATCCAGCTATAAATGACGGCAGCCCCAGAAGCAGGCATAGCCAGGGGGAAAAGAATTGCCTGCACTGCTCTCAAGGCTCTGGCAGAAACCAAGAGTGGCTGCAAGTTCTCTGATCATGCGAGACACAGGGACTGATTAAAGGGACTGAGCAATTCAAGTGCTTAGCCTCTTCTGTGTGATAGCAAATATCGTTAACAAGACCGTCAATGTGTCACATCAAAGGGGTTTTTAAGAATAAACATCACCAGGAATGGTCTAAACTGATCCAGAGGTGGATGATGATTCTTTCTCCAGGCCCCCCTCACTAAACAAGTTTGGCAAAGCCCAGCCTCTGGAACTGTCAGAGATGAAACAAGCAATAGCAGATGGCAAAGCTAGCAAGGCTTTAAGCCAAGAAGTTGTGATTTGTTGCTCAGCTAGGAATTTTCCCTCCTCTCTAGTTCGCATGTTTTTAGGGACACAATACCAAGAGGAGGTGTCTCCTCTGACTAGCTGATACTTTAGTTATAGCCTCAAAATCTGGTGTGAACTCTTTTCTTGAGTACAACTGGAAGATCACCCTTCAATCTCCTTCCTCTTATTCCTCTCCAACCTCCCCCACTGAACTAAGAGCAGAAATAAAGGATCTCTCCATGCCCAAAGTCCTGGGCAGAATCTCAACAAAACATACCTTTCTTTAATATTTTAAAACATTGCTTACCTGCTTCCTGATAGAGCTGATAGGCTTTGTCATTCTCTCCACTAAAGACACCAATGATAATGACATCATCCCCATCTCTCAGAAATTCCTGTACCTGCTTGGTAGCCTGAATCTGTTTGGATGGAGGACCAGCCTGTTCAATCATGTAGTCAACAATACCTGTGAGACAAACCCACACCCAAAAAGTTTAGAACATTTATTAAACTGAAAGATTCAGGCATTCCCTCTACAACATTAATACCACATTTCCTGTGGACACCTTTCTTTCTGTGCAGCCCTCCCACAATAACTTAAAGATCAAATCAGCAAGACCTCAGTCCAAGTTTTTAAGCTGCAGTTCTGGCTATTCTCTTTCAAGTTGGTTTCAGAAGAGGTGACCAAGCATGAATTCCATGGATATCAGCTGATCTTTCAAGTAACTCTCCTTTCTGAAATTCTAGACCCTACCCTGTCCCCTGAACCTGCTATGAGCCAAAGTTCTACTTGGATAGTCTTAAGACTTCTCTCTTATTAAAACCTAATATTGAGCACTTTGCCGGCCGTTATGGTGCATTCCAGTGCAATTAAAGGCTGCCCATTTACTCATAATGCCACTGCTTCACCATGTGTATTTAACTGGCTTTATATTAAAAGGAGCTTATAGTACCACCATAAGATGTTATAAAGATTAGAGACAAATTTATACTGCTGGCCCACATAGCTACGAGAGCACAGTTTTTCAGGTTTCCCCAACTACCATTGCTATGATGTTAACAAGTCTGCAAATTCTATAGATACGTCAAAACATTTGTGGTCAAGCCCTCAGAAAATAAGAAAAAGCAGAAGTTGCAGTACCGTATTTTTCCCGTGGACCATTGTAGTCATAAGGTTTGCCCTTGCGGAATATTTTCAGAGTTGGGTAGCCAGTAACATCAAACTTCTTTGCAAGCTCAGTTTCAGCAGTAGCATCGACTTTAGCCAGGGGAATAGGAGGTGTGCGCTTGCTGAGCTCTTGGGCAGCCTTCTCATATTCTGGAGCAAGCCTTTTGCAGTGTCCACACCTAGGGAAGGAGAGGGGAGCGCAGTTTTTACAAGCCACGAGTCCTGCTAGGTACCTTCTACCTCTGAAGTTGTCCTGGTTTCAGCTGGGATAGAGTTAACTGTCTTCCTAGTAGCTGGTACGGTGCTATGTTTTGAGTTCAGTATGCGAAGAATGTTGATAACACACTGATGTTTTCAGTTGTTGCTCAGTAGTGTTTAGACTAAAGTCAAGGATTTTTCAGCTTCTCATGCCCAGCCAGCGAGAAAAGCTGGAGGGGCACAAGAAGTTGGCGCAGGACACAGCCAGGGCACCTGACCCAAACTGGCCAACGGTGTATTCCGTACCATGTGACATCCCATCTAGTATAGGAACAGGGAAGTGGGGGCGGGGAATCGCCGCTCGGGGACTAGCTGGGTGTCAGTCAGCGGGTGGTGAGCAATTGCACTGCGCATCATTTGTACATTCCAATCCTTTCATTATTACTGTTGTCATTTTATTAGTGTTATCATTATCATTATTAGTTTCTTCTTTTCTGTTCTATTAAACCGTTCTTATCTCAACCCATGGGTTTTGCTTCTTTTCCCGATTTTCTCCCCCATCCCACTGGGTGGGGGGGGGGGGGAGTGAGTGAGCGGCTGCATGGTGTTTAGTTGCTGGCTGGGGTTAAACCGTGACAGAAGTGGAAGAGTTAAGTCTTCCAGAATGCAGAAAGTAGAAATGGGGTTATTCAATCTACAAAGGACACTTCAGTCTAGGAAGACTTGACTCTCCAACCTGAAGCTAGACTCTGTGTCTGGCCCCACATTACCATAGGTAGTTTCATTTTTAAGAGGCGATTTTAAAACTAAGGATCAGCTTCCTTTGGTTTTCAGTACCTCCCAACGTATTCCCAAATTAGTAAATAAGGAGAATCTTCAGTGAGGTTTTGGAGACCACCCCTTGCTGAGACACAGATCCAGTCTAGTCTTCAAGTGATTTGTAATGCAATCCTAGGTCCAGATTAGAACCAAGGTACACCAGAGCTACACACCGCCACACAAGGCAAGCCTCTTTGAAAGAGGCATAACAACAGAAAACAGGTCACCAAGCATTTTCAGGCCGGCTGTGCTAGGAAAGTACAGGTGACTGCCTTCTTGCTTACCATGGGGCATAGAACTCCACCAGGATTATGTCAGCACCATTCACAATGTCGTCAAAATTATCCTGGGTCAATACCAGCGTAGCATCTGGTGGAGGGGTCCAACTGGGGTCTGAAACCTCCTTGACTTTGGCCACAATTGCTGAAATACAGTTCAAGAGCCCAATTAGCAAGTTTGCATTATCATACAATAGCATAATCAAATGCAAGAGTTGGTATCAAGAATTTAAAGTCAGAGTGGCACATATGGTCTTGGACCAAAGCTTACACAAGAACACTTTCAAAGGGCAAATCAAGCTCCTTTATGCTTTACTTCATTGTTGATATTGCCAAGAAGGTCTTCTCTTCACCCCATAGAGCATCTTACTTATGCAGAGCACAGATCTGTACTTTGCAGCACTGTAGCACATTAATTCCATCTCAAAACAGACAGAAAAGGTAGTTTTTCCCCTCTGACTGAAGCTGGACACATTCATTAAGCCAAAAAAAGTGTTTTTATATACAATCAATGTATAGTTCAGATGTTTCTTATTAGCTGATCCTTCAGCAAGCACGAGACTACCTCCTCTTCTAGTCAAGTCATACTTCTAGAAACCTTCCATCAGTAACAGCACTACCCACTAACTGCAAAATTGTCCTCTAGCATTCAGCCAATTGAGAAGACAGGCAACATTTCAGCCTTCATGATACTATTCTGATTAAGATAAAGTAACTTGATGAAGTCCTTCAAAATAGTCACATAAAAAAGCAAGACCATATACTTCTTTTGCTTTCTTACAGATAATTGCAAAGGACTGGCGCTTACCATCTTCCGTCCGAGAACCATCATAGTCAACAGGTTGGCCTTTTTTCAGGATTTTGATGGTTGGGTAGCCACTGACATCAAAACGACTTGCTAGCGAAGTGGCTGCAGTAGCATCTATTTTGGCAACTGGAATAGGAGGGTCATTTTCCTTCAGAGTTTTGGCTATCTTTTCATATTCAGGAGCAAACTGCTTGCAATGCCCACACCTGTCAGAGGAAGACACAAGTAGATACATAAATGCACGACAGACCCATATGGGTATTTTGCCACTCTGCATTTCCAGGATGCCTTCTGACAGATGCTCGCAACATCAACATAAAGATGTTTGTCTTGCTATGTTTTCAGATAATGGAGAGACAGAGAGTAACTGTAGCTAATGTGCTTTTTGTTCAAATCCCAACTTTTTTTTTTATTTTCATTCAACAGGCAAAACATTTCCATGTGTGTTTTACAAAGCCATTGTAAAAAAAAAATTAACAATTGCTTTTACAAAAAAATTGCAAACCTCGTACTATGCCTCTCCTTCCTCCCTGCCACCCCCAAATATGGTCTCTGTTCAAACTTCAGCTTCTCCCTAATCTAGGTTCGTCTTCTCTACCTAGCACCCTAAATTGAACTAAAGAGGAAAATGAACCAGTATTTAAGTTGGCCTAATGAAATCTCACACCCACCACAGTATCACAGAACCTGCTCTCTCTCTGGCCACACCAGAACTCTTTGGGAAGAGCAGAGGCTCCTGCTGCAAAAGCTGGCATGTCAGAGGATACAAGCGTAAGAAAAGCTGAATATAGCTTGACAAGCTGAAGACAAAACCAGGAAAATGAAAAAAACAAGAGGCAATGTAGTGTATAGCAGATAGTCTGTACTCTTTAGCCTCTCAACTGGCAGGAGGGAGAGTAGAAAAAAAAGAAAAGAGGTGTTGTCTGCAATGACCACACATCCCTCTGCTCAGATAAATTAAGCTTCATGTTCAGTTTTCATGCAGGCTAACTACAACTGCAGAAATATTACCTACAGCCAAGCAGGGATGGGATAAGAGTGGCACTAGTTAAAATGCAACTCCACTTCAAGCAAGATTGTATTCCCCCCCTCTATTAAAAGACTAGAAAAGGACAAATGAGTAAGTCGTCTCTATATAACTAAGCCACAAAGAAAAAGAGGTTCTGACTGCAACACTAACTCGGCAACTTGACTGCAAATATATTCTACTCTTGTTTTCCCCCACTAACCATCCCTATTATTTTTGTCCATAAGAATGCAAGAGAAGATACACTCTGGACGAAATTCTTTGTCTCAGTTATATGCAGGTAAATCCATTGTAGCTCCCCTGAGCACACTAGTATTACTGCGTACCCTGGTATGCCAGCAGAATTATCATGATCAGGTAGATGTATAAGACACTGTTTAAACTGATAATACGAACAAGCTACATCCTTACACCAACCCTCTGGCAAGGACAGAGATTTGAACTTGACAAGGAAAACCTTGTAGCAATTCCCCTGCTAGGGAAGTCTCCTCCATCTAGATGAGGAAGTGCACAAGTTCTCAGTGGGTCAGTACAAGGACACAGTAGCAGGCTGTGAGACCATACTGCATGACTTTTCTGGGCCTCACTAGGACCATTTCTGTTGCCTCACAGGCACAGAGCAGGGATGGAACCAGGGCTATGGTTCCCTTGGCATGGGATCCCTCAGCATGACCCACATCTGTGGGGAAAGAGCAGGCTGTTGTCCATCACGTGGTACAGGGGCAGGGAAAAGGGTACCTCCACACCACCAGAACCGTCTCCTACCCTGGACTATGGCAGAGTCCAGTGCTTCTCCTGCAGGCAAGCTACTCCTATGTCATCTTTAAAATTGCAACCCAAGTTCATTTTTTAGGAGTGTGTCCTGTCAGACAAGCTCCTGACAGCCACTCTGTCCTGCACCTAAGGTGGTACTGCAGGCTGTGAACCCACCATGGTGCATAGAACTCCAACAGCACAGTGTCCTTGTCTGCAGTAAAGGTGTCAAAGTTTGCATCATTCAAGACTAATACACCATTTTCTTCTTTAACTCCAGAATCATCATCATCATCGTCATCATCGTCATCATCACTGTCGTTGTCAGCTTCTTTTGTAACAGATTCTGGAAAAGTAAAAGTGCAATATGGATTAGATTGTGTCAAGTTGAACATTAAAATAACATTACCAGGTTAAAGTTGTATTAAGTATACCCTGGGGTTAAAAAAGTATCAACACTGGTTAGTTCCTGCTCCACATACAATGACGGCTACCTCAGTATGCTAAGAGCTTGGACTCAGGTGTTTGACCATTTAATTTTTGTCCACACTACACCAGCTAACAATACAAATATTTCAGTAAAGTGTCAACATTTATTTTGCCCTTCAGGGCAAACTAACAAAATGGACACAAGAATTAATGCATACAGACCTATGTGAGAGTCACTACCAAGGTATGTTATGTTTGGTATCTTGTTGAAATGTGGGAAGTGAGACATGTTTTGTTGGGCAAGAAGGGCACACAGATGATACCTGAATTCAAACAGAAGCCCTCAATAATGCAGGAAACCAGCTGTCCTTCAAGTGCAGCAACTTGCTGCTGGAAAAATTAGGTGTCTTGCACCAAAAAAGCAGATGTTATCTGTCCTCAATGCTTCCCTTGTACCCTTACTCACCACACCTGTAACACCACAACTACTATGCTCTGCCTGTCTGAATGTCTAAAACAGACAGGCTTGCTATAAACTCAAATGCTATCATTTTGCTACTACTTAGGTGGTTTAGAGGCAGCACTTCAAAATTATGCTTCTGTTCCTGACTCTTCATTCCCACCCCTGCCACCTCAATATATCTTGCTTTCAGTTACAGTGATGTTTCAGGTCTGCAATTCATTGAAGAGGCTTTCCATTCACAGGAGCATCATTCTGCTCTGGATCAGCAACAGACTGCAGAGCGAGTGTAAAATCAAATAAGTGACTGTCACAGAAGTCTCATGAAAACCCACTCCTATGCACTTGGCAGATGCAAGGTACTCTTCTAAAATAAATGGAGTGAAAACTTCTTTCAAAGAACTTTTGAGGAGGCCTTTGATTTAAGGAGACCAAAACCACTGGTCCAGAACAGGCATTTCAAGGAGAAAGCAGATTTGCTAAATTACCTAATCAAAGTCAGCACATGAAATTTGAAGCCAGGACATTTCAACTGGTTCAATCTTTGTTGGCTTGGGATTTGAGATGGTTTCTTTGATATTTGATCTTTCACATGTTCCTTTAAACTTTTTTTTTTAAATTGCTATCATTTGAGGCAAACAGACCTTCCCAAATTACTTTAAAGGAATTTCAATCACAGAACAAGTAATGAAAATACCTCATCCCAAATGATAAAGGTGCAACAATGACGCTAAGGCCCCTTCTACCACTGGGAGTCCCAGGATTGGGGGGGAGAAGAAAAAGATTAAGGTTTCTTGTTCAAAACTATTCTCTATTTAACTTTAACTGGCTTTTCACTAGGCTAACAGGAGTTACTGCAGTAGGACAGCAAATCATGTACCTGTAAGTTACTTATTCAGGACAAGAATTCTGACAATACTCTGATTTCACCTGGAATTTGAAAGTTAATAATGACAAATATGTAGTATCCAGGTATGAAAAAGTAAAAAAAACCCAAACCTCACTATTATCAGACCAATTGCAGACCATAGGAACAAGCTCACAGTAGACAAAATGATGCCATTAAATTGTAATAGCTATTTTTCTGTTAGAAGAAGGTATTAAAAAAATAAGCCTATATGCTCTTAGAAAACAATATGTCCTCCTGGAGAAAAAGCATTAATTTTAATTAGAACCCAACTTTACACACCACCAAAATATTAAAGCTTCTGACAAGGGGACAGATCACAGGAGATCATTTATCACACAACAGTAGTCACCTGGATTAAGTTTCTTCAACAATTACTACTGTTTCATCTGATCTAAGAAGCAGCTAAAAGCACTATTTGCAAGTGGACAATGCCTCCTGTGTTGCTGCCTCTGAGCACTTGCAGTGAAAGGGCTGAACTGTCAAACTCCCCTGAACTAAATCTACAACAGTCACGTACCTACAGGACTGCCCTGGTGAAAAAGCTAGTTTTCAGGGGATTTCAGCAGTCAAAACTTCTGCTCACATGCGTGCCCAGCAGTTTTGAGAGCTATGTTTCACTGCAGGGCATTCATGGTTGGTCTGTACCTGAATTGCCAGCAAGTTGCACAATGCCCATTTCTCTTCCAAGCAAATCACTTCAGATTTGATTTTTCCTGACAGAAAGGAATTTGAGCAAAACTAGCTGACCAGTTCTGCTCATGCATCTCTGAAACTAACCACCAGGTTAGGACTCTCATTCCTGCTTACTATGCTAACTACCCACCCCCAACAGAGAAAAAGACCACCGTAGCTACTGTGGCATAGGCTCATGGTGTAGAAAGCTGAGAACAAAGCACCACTTACAAAAACATCCTGCACGAGTGGAAAATGTTACCATCAGATCTAACATCGATCACTGAAATAATTTTGTATCTTTCCCTGCAAGTGTCTGTATAGCCTGCCAACATAAAACTCCTTGACAATGATACATTGTCACGGGCATTATACACATCGACTTCCTCCTTCCTCCACCTCAGAGACCAAAGCAGGACAGTAGCACAAACAGCAGGACTCCAGTTTCTCCCAATTGGCTTAAGGAGGGCATGCATTTTCCCCCCTCCCCAAAAAGTTAACCTATAAATTGGTCCTTAAGAGTGCAAATCAACCTCTGTTGTCTCCAGCTTCACCGATACCTAGGGTTATCATACCTACCCCTAAGGTCCCCTTTAGTGTTGGGACTGTAAGACCTGCTTCAAGGACCTGACCAAGTGTGGGAGAAGTAAGCAGGACTTTTTTCATTAAGAACAAGAAACTTCCCTCTGCATTAACGATTTACAATTTAAAGAGAACAGATACAGAATGAGTCTAACTGTGACACCTGAAATGATGGAAGTAGCTAATAATATTTGCTCAAGACAGCTCACAAAAATAAAATAGCTGCACCCAAACCTGAAGTGTCTTTGTTTCTTAAAGCTAGTTGCAAAGCAGATGGACAAACAAACAAGTGACAGCTGTGGCTAAAACCTGCCCTCCAGTAAAATATGGACCACTCCCTTTTACTCCAACAAAGCATTTCCACAAATTGCAATGCATTACTACACAAGTCAAAAACCATGATGAAGATGGCACTCATTTTAAGACTTCAGGTACATGATGCTGGCTGGCAGGCCTTCTTCAGCATGACAGCTACTCTAACCGAAATTAATTCTTACAGTAACTTCACTGAACTTGAACATCTACACTAACTTCAGCGTTTATTGGAAGTCTGGTCTAGTAACTTTTTCTTAAGTGGGGTGAATCCCGTATGAAAAAGCTGCATCCAGACATTAATGACTTCAGGATTCTGCCTGAAAGTTTCCTTTTGGGGAGGGCACTGCATTGTCTGTTCCCCCATTGGATGAACTCAGTTTTCAGAAACTCAGAAGTCAAGACTCATGATCTGTTGCCAGGGCATTCAAAAGCTTTTTCATGAAAGCAGTCTTCCTTGATCTTTTCTGTAGTGGATCCTCTACATGATCCCTCCTTTTCCTTCATCAGGATGCAACGGTCATGATCTAGGCTAACCTCGCCGTTGCTCACAGCCTCATATTTGCCTCACTGCCCTAGTCAAACTTCACTTCCAAAACCATACAGTGGAACAAGCCTGGTTTAATCTGAATTTTTCATCTCCTGAACACTCATTTTACATAAAGTTACTTGCTTGTCGCAAAGTAAATTTATTCCACTTCATACAGGTCTGCATTTCAAGGGCAAAAATGGAAATCCCTAACTACATGCATTTTTAAAGCAAAGGCTTTGTAAAGCCTGGTTCATGATTTATATACAATTTTGTGATACACAATAGAAATTGGAAAATTACTTGAGTAGTTGTCCTGGTTTCAGCTGGGATAGAGTTAATTGTCTTCCTAGTAGCTGGTATAGTGCTATGTTTTTGAGTTAGGTATGAGAAGAATGTTGATAACACACTGATGTTTTCAGTTGTTGCTAAGTAGTGTTTAGACTAAGTCAAGGATTTCTCAGCTTCTCATGCCCAGCTAGCAAGAAGGCTGGAGGGGCACAAGAAGCTGGGAGGGGACAGAGCCAGGGCAGCTGATCCAAACTGGCCAAAGGGGTATTCCATACCATGTGGTGTCATGTCTAGCATATAAACTGGGGGGAGTCAGGGTGGGGGGGATTGTGACTCAGGGACTAACTGGGCCCAACTGTCTCCCCCATCCCACTGGGTGGGGGGGAGTCAGTGAGCAGCTGCGTGGTGCTTAGTTGCTGGCTGGGGTTAAACCACGACAGTTGTGCAACGGATTAGTGTTCAACCTGTACGCAGGAGGAAATAGTTCCATCCCTGTGCATCTGTGATCCTGAGAACTCATATAATGAGAACAGCACCCATAGGAAATACCGATGAGAGCCTGGCCCACAAGAAGCTGAACTACTGCTGTCAGCCACAGGACCCAGGCTTCATTGTAACATCACAGGTGTTACTTCATCCTTTGAAGGTAGTAGGGGAAAACAGTACTAGGCTTGGTCACATGCTACAAAGCAACGATAACCAACTTTTCTAGCTAAAAGCAGAGAAACAGACAT
Organism: Harpia harpyja; assembly: GCF_026419915.1. Taxonomy (NCBI): domain Eukaryota; kingdom Metazoa; phylum Chordata; class Aves; order Accipitriformes; family Accipitridae; genus Harpia; species Harpia harpyja. The sequence goes on along the minus strand of NC_068940.1, from coordinate 54,961,976 downwards.
AATACAGAATATTCCTGTGAAGCTTTTTTTTTTTAATTCTAAGCTGAAATATGTGTATCTGCTTACTGCAGATGCTATGTCCTATAAAAAAGAAAAATCTCTTGATCCTTATCCTACAGATCATACAGTTGGTCACACAGATAAGGTTCCCAACATAAAATACATTTCTTCAAGTTTCAGTGCCTGTTCACTGAGCAAGAATTTGCAAGACAGGAGTTCAGGAGGTCATCCATAATCCTGTCTCCCTGAATGCCCTCTAATACTTAACATACAGCAGTGTTAATGTAGGAAATATGAAAGGTGTCGGATTTCTCAAAATCCATGTGAAAGATGCTTAAAACCAAAAAAGAAGCACCTTCAAATGCCTGCCTCCTACGTACAGGTGCTAAACTTAGTAAGTCAGAGCAGCTTCTTTTCAGCCGATTTTGGAAAGGAGAAGATGAGCATCAGTTAAATTCAAAGACAATAGGAAGAAACACCAAGAAACAAGCAACACGCAGCCTTCCTTCTGGGAAAAGAATAAACAATCAGTTCGAAAAAGACGGAATACAGAGATGCCCCGAATTAAGGGCTAAGGAAAAGAGTGCTCCGTCGGATAATAAAATTGCAAATTTACCGGTAATTTATAAGTCGGTAATTGCCGACACGGCTAATTGCTAGCTTTTAATTCCGCGTTTAGAAGAGGCGATGCTGACCTGCCGCACGGCAAAGGAGAAGCGAACAGCGTTCCGACAAGCAGGCTCTCCGAGACACCGGCGCCTTCACGGAGCGGGAACAGCTCCCTACCTCCGCCGCCTCAGCCCACAGGCCTGCGGGGAGCAGCCGGCCGCGGCCCGGCGCCTCGCGGCGGGGGGGGGGCGGGGCAGGCCGCGCACCGGCGGCCGAGGCACCCACGCGCCCAACGGTCGACGCCGCCGGTCTGCTCCCTACCTCGCCCGCGCGCAGCCCGCCCCCTGCCCCCCGCACGCACTCACTCACCTCCGTCGTCGTCCTCCTCCTCCTCCTCGGCCGCCGCGCCCCGCGCCAGGAGGGCGATCTGGGCCAGCCCCAGCAGCAGCACCAGCACCCACAGCCCTCTCGGCCTCATCCCGCCGCCCGCCGCTCCTCAGCCCGGTCCGCTCTGCGCCGGCCCGCCGTGCCCCCTTGCCTGGCTGCCGCCCTGCGACGCGACGCGGCGCGGCCGCCGATCGCCTCACGCGCCCCTCCGAAGCGGCTCCGCCGCGCAAGGCCAGGGCGCGCGCCACGAACGGCTCGAGAGCGGCGTCCCCGGCGCCCCCGCCCAGCAGCCGCAACCGCTTCGCCGCGGCGGGAGACAAGCGCGACCGACCGAAGCGGGGAGCGCACACGGCTCCGTGCGCAAAACTAGACGCCTGCTCTGAGGTGCCTCTCCCGCATTGGCTGCCGGGGCTCCACCAACCGCCGGCTGCCACGCGTCTCTAGGCGCAGCCGCCCTGGGAGAGGGGGGAGAGCTGGCGAGGCGGAAGGGAGGCGGGGCTCCCGCCCCCAAGGACGAGAAGCCACATCGCCCTTCGGGATTGGCGGGCTGCCGCCAGGGGGCGGGCGCAAGGCGGGGCGGGGGAGGGGACGGGGAGGTGCCAGCGGGCGGCGGCAGCCTGTGAGGAGGCGCCGCGTGCACGGGGCTGGGCGGGGCTGCTTTCGCGCGGGGGTGTGGCGTGGCGTGGCGTGGCGTGGCGTGGGTGTGCCGTTGGAGGCGCGGGGGGGGGTGTCGGGCGAGGGACTCGGGGTCTGGCCCTTGGCGGTGTAACCGCCACCCGCCGGCGTTGGGGCTCCGGTGGCGGCGGAGGCCCCAGAGTTGTTCTCGTTATTTAAGTAACTTATTGCCGTTTACCTGAAGTGTTTGAGAGTGCCGTCGCGCGTGGGGGGGTCCCGTAAGGCTCAGGGGGATCGGGCGCAGCAAGTCCATCTGTAATGCCGTAATTAACAACTGTAAACAAAGGTGTTCCAGGTCTTGGGCAGAGTAAGGGTGCGTGCAGCCGCCTGTCTGAATGTCTTATGCTCGACTTTTTGTATTTCCGAAAAGCTGTGGTGAAATTGGAGTTGTTTAGCTAGGTTATAAGAGAGCAGTAATTCACTGGGTCAGGTTGTTCCAAGTGTATCAGCCTCCTATTCGTCAGCAAACCCACAAACACAAGCAGGCCTTGGGATGGTTGATTCTTTGCCTTTTCCCTTCCCGACATAGCTATGGCACTAATTTTTTTTTTGGTGATAATTGTATTTCTCTCTTTTGCTTACTGGTGGTGACTGTGGAGAGATGTATCGGCATAATTTCTAGTGACAATTGTTCAAATGCTTATCTGGTGAACATCTAAGATCTAACAAGACAGTGCTAAAAACTGGGCTTTTGGTGCTCAAATTGCCAGTTTGGCGGCATCCTTGGATGAATCACAACTGTTCATAGGTTCGTGAAACAATTATTTTGTTTTTAACAAAATTTCTGACCCTTGAATAGATCATTTGTAAGCATAAAGCACTGTTAAATTCAGTGCACGGTAGTCATAAGTCTAAAGTGGTAGCAGTAGCTTGTGATAAGCAAGTATCTTCAAGACCTTGGAAGTGCAAGCTTGAAATATGAAAACTACAGATTTAGGGAACTGAGAAGACATTGTGTTGCTCTGAAAGAGTGTTGATGCATCTAGGTTGCCATTTGTCAGTGGTCTGTAGCAAATAGGTTGGAAAAAGGCATTAAAAACCTGCTTTGTTCTACATTGCTAAGTTATAGAATGGGAGTCAGTGCCTTCCCTCAACTCAGCTGCCAGGCAAGTTACTTTGAAAATACGGTGGCTGATGCAGTAGCAATTTTTCCACTTATCTGTGTACCACTACAATCAAGTGGGATTTTCTGTCAGACCTGATCTGAACCAGCTTAAAGCTGTCTTGATCCTGCCTGTTTTAGTATCAGTTTAAAAAAAAAACAAACCCCAAAATCAAAACCACAGAACTTGTTTTCATGATTAGTTTGATTAACATAGCTATTTAGTAATACGATGATAGCACATAATCAGATTGGACATGGCAAAAATTAAGAGTATGAAAGGTTTTTATTTAGAGTCTGTTCACTGTTTGGTTAACACAATCCTTGATTTGAATATTGCATTGGTGTGTGAAATATTTACTGCCTTCCTCATCAGAGTTTATAAGAGACATAGTGGCTATTGTAATCCATTTTATTCAGACTTAGGTTGGAGATTATGCACCTTACAATGACCTGCCAAGGTAGAGGAGTTCTGTTGGGCCCAGTACTTCATGACTGACGTTGTCTAGGCCATTGGAAAACAGGTTAAAAAAGCTTGCAGAAAAAATAGGCCTGTAATATGGGTAAGTGGTATGAGTACTGCTTCTGTCTGTTAGAATATGAAATACAGCATTAAATAGTTTTTCTTTTGTGATGGCTAAGTTTTATGGTTATTGTGTTTTTTGTCTATACAAGTTAACTGAGTAGAAAAATGAGATCAGTAGATTTGCTAGGCAGTCAAAGGCGTCAAGCACCACCATCCAGCTAGACAGTGAAAAGGAAGTGCAAATAGTAAAAGCAGAGTTTTAGGGGGTTTTTTTATTTATTTGAACTTCAGGAGGAAAGCCTGCAAGACAGAAACCCTGTAATCCCTGTTCAGCCAAGGGCAGCCTGATCATGTGACTGAGAGATTTGCTAAATTGTAAGTTAATTGTGTGGGTAGTTACAGTATTGGTAGCCTGGATCTCAGGCCCGTCCCACTCTAGACAAACAGACCATAGTCTGGTCTGTCTTCCTAGTTTGGGGTACCACAGGATAGCACAGCAAGTCACAGATAGCACACCAAACAGAAGTGTAATTCATCATAGACCAGCTGGAGCGTAAGCTCAGTGCAATTGTGAAACACACTGGTCACTGGAAAGAGTGTTCTAGCTGTGCAGCTTTTCCAAGAGATTGCTTCCTGCTCTCTAAAGGCTTGCTTACCTGTGAGGATGACCATACGAAGCTGAACATCCTCAGAACTAAGTACTGCTGGTAAAGGCACTGCTGCCTTTTGCCAAGTACTCATTCTTTACATGAGTTAGTAACAGGAAAACCCTTGTCTTTACTGGGAGGGTCTCTAGGCAGAGATAGGTGGAACAGAGCCTAAAACAGATAACTAAGTATAGGGTCATCTGTAGGTTAGATGCATAGAAAAGTGAATGGCATAGGTCTCTTGCAGCATGTCTAATGTGAGAAATTGGCCATACTTACAAGTCACTTCTGGCCCATATATACTAGAGAGCAAACAAGCACTGAAAGTATGAGATGGCACAGAGCATCTATGGAGCAGTTTCTGGGTAAAAGGCATTTCTGTCTGATAACATCTGCCATGCTGCAGAAAAATCCAGGTGTTGGCATGCTTTGGTTATTTGAAAATGGTTTTGCGCATACTGTGTTTTCATATCCTTTTAAGTTGTTAGCGTCACCATTGGCAGACTTGCACTCTCAGGAACAAGTGGACGATCATACTCCTTAAATACACTTTTCCTCAGGAACATTCAGTAAGTGTCTGTCCTGTTGGTTTAAGTTGTCAATGACTACATTAAAGTCTTCACAGGTTGCGTCTGTGTTTTCCAGCACCATTAAGTGGTGGACTGTAGAAATACCTCTTTGTACCATACTGTAATTTTCTCCTTCAAAAGCTGGCCTAGACACTAGTCACCTTCTGTACATCATCCTGCAAATTCTGTGGGGTACAGTCATTGATCTTAGAAGAGGCATATGCAGCAGTAAATGTCAAAGAAGAAAAAGCCGGTGTTCTCTCACAAAAATAATGAAAATTGCAAGGTATGCCAGACTAAGCTACATTAGTCTAACTTCTGCTTTTAAATTATATTGCAGTCTCAAAAGTAGATTTGAACCTACTTGGCCTTTCACAGCCTGATGATATTGAGTGGCTACCTGTAATGATACCGAGCAATTATAATGGTCTCACATATGTGGTAGCTGCTTTAATTTATTGTAATCCTTAATATCATGGATTGATACTGACTAGATGCTGACTGATACTATCTGAATAGAGGTGCAACAAATGAATTTACTATTTTTAAATATGAATTTTGTGTCTGGGTTCTATAGTAAGTTCCTGATGGTGCTTAAAGGATTGGAAATTCATTTTAATAGGATGTGTGCAGCCACAGCACCGTGCCAGTTAACTAAGGTGTTGGACTGTGTTGCACAGCATTTTCAGTAGGACTGTGTGACAGACCACTTTGTCTTTCTATGATTTTTTTTTAATAGAGTATTTGTTCCATACAGCATGAGCTGATGACACTCCTGATGTCACCCACTGGCAATCTAAAATATGGCCGAAATGCTGCTAACACACACTTGACATTGCAGCATGTGCACAGTTCTGAATAGTTTTGGGGGAATGCTCTCCCCCAAACAAGAAAATGCTCTCCCCCAAAACAAGAAAACTTGTTTTCTAAAAAAACTGTTCAGTTGCAAAACCTCTCTTTTATGTGATCTGCCCATTTTAAACTGGCACAGTGTCACACAGGTGTTTTGAGTGATTTTTCTGGTAGTTTTCTTGTGAACCTCAGTTATATTTTTTGCATAATAGCTAAACTTTCACAGCAAATTATGCTGAGTTGCCTTGCACATAATCTTCACATAAATCACTTCAGTGACTCTCGGAACAATGCTTAAAATATCCATCCTGTTTTGCATTTCATCTAAATCTAGAAACAATTTAGAGAGCAAGAGAAAACACTTGTAGAACTCATCATTTTTTCATCAGTGGTTGATTCATGCATTATGATGCTTATTTTAAAATACCTTTCAATGATTTTCAGTCATCATTGTAGAAACATGATAAAAAGTTTGATGTGAAAATGTTCTGCTTCAATACTACTAAATTCTTGCAAGTTAATGAAATATGGTAGGTCACAGTAATATAAATACTATTGATTCCTATATTGCACTCTTGTTTTGCTGCAATGATTTTGAGTGTCTGTCTGGTTGACTTCTTTTTTCCAGATTTTCATATGTAATTTTTTCCCTCTCTTTTTTTTTGTTTGTTTGTTTGTTTGGGGTTTTTTTGCTTTTTAAAAATTTTTTTTAGGGACTTGCTGCTTAGTTCTTGGATCTCTGTGCCATATTAAGTGAGTTCATACTTACTATCATTTGATGTGCTCAGATCAAAGAAACTTTTACAAACATATCAGCCTAAGTTTAGCATCTGTCATGATAAAATTCTGGGTAATTTCATCTGGAAGTGGAAACTTTTTAAGAATGGTGTACCATCTCCTCTAAATTAGAAGGTGAATATATTGGTTGATAATATTCAGACCTCATTTCAGAAGCAAATGATACAAATAGTGCTAAAATTAGCATATGTAAGCCATCTACTTTCAGTTATTATACTGATGTCATTAAAAAAATAGGATCTAAGGCTTCAAAAACATTTAAAAATTTAAAATGACAACTGTTAATAAAATTCTTGTAGTATGGATTGCAGTGTCTAACGTGTAGAATCATAGAACCATAGCATGGTTTGGGTTCGAAGGGACCTTGAAAGATCATCTAGTCCACCCTCCCGGCCATGGGCAGGGACATCTTTCACTAGATCAGGTTGCTCAGAGTCCTGTCCAGCTGGCCTTGAACACTTCCAGTCATGGGGCATCCACAACTTCTCTGGGCAGCCTGGTCTGGTGTCCTACCATCCTCATAGTAAATAAGTCCTTCCTTGTGCCCAGTCTAAGTCTACTCTCTTTCAGTTTAAAAGTGTTACCCCTTGTCCTGTCACTACAGGCCTTGGTAAAAAGTCTCTCTCCATCTTTCTTAGAAGCCCCCTTCATATGTTGAAAGGCTGCAATAAGGTCTCCATGGAGCCTTCTCTTCTCCAGGCTGAACAACTCCAACTCTCTCAGCCTTTCTTCATAGGAGAGGTGCTCCAGCCTCCTGATCATTTTCATGGCCCTCCTCTGGACTCGCTCCAACAGGTCCATGTCTTTCTTGTGCTGGGGACCCCAGAGCTGGATGCAGTACTGCAGGTGGGGTCTCACCAGGGTGGAGTAGTGGGTGAGAATCACCTCCCTTGACCTGCTGGCCACACTTCTTTTTATGCAGCTCAGGAGACTATTGGCTTTCTGGGCTACAAGCACCCATTGCTGGTTCATGTCCAATTTATCATCCGTGAGTATCCTCACATACTTCTCCGCAGGGCTGAGCCCAATCCATTCATCCCTCAGTCTGTATTGATACTGAGGATTGCCCAGACCCAGGTGCAGGACCTTGCACCTGGCCTTGTTGAACTTCATGAGGTTCACAATGGCCCACTCCTCCAGCCTGTCAAGGTCCCTCTGGATGGCATCCCGTCCCTCAAGTGTATCAAGTGTATTTGGACAAGTGTTTTGTATTACATGTATCAAGTGTATTTGGACACTACCTGCATTTGTGCTAGTTGAACAGCGCTCAGCCAAGGGAATGTGATTACCTGCTCTAGTAAACTGTTAGATGCTTGCTAGCACGATGCTGGCCTGTGCCAAGTAGAGCACTTTGAAGGACTTCTGGACATTCTTCCAGAGCTGGCATGTTCCTGGGAACAGTTTGTGTGCAGCCAGCCTGCCTGGAGAATGGGAGAATTTATTAGCATAAACACAAACACTTCCATGTTGGTTGGCCTGAGTGCCTAGGAATATCCCTGATATGTCTAATTTACTAGTATAGATGTGGCATTTCAGTGATTTGTTGGTGCCAGGAACAGCAGAGAACATTTGTGAAAATATGTACTCATTGAGATAAGTGCCCTAAATGCTGTCCCTCACATTATTTTCCTTCAGAGTTCTGTACTGTAAGAAGCAATGGGTAATGGATCAACAGAGATTACTTCAGGTGTCTGTGAAGTTACAAGGCTCCTAAATTTGGATGACCGCAAATCCAGTACAACTCTGTAAGTGTAGTTTATATCTAAACTGTAGTTTGTAATGTATTTTTTTTCAGCTGAAATACATACATATAGATCACTTTCATAGAGTTTAATGGTAAATGAATATGGAATAAGTGGTGGACCCTTTCAGCAAGGTCACATTCTAGTGCTTTCAATGTATAAAAGCAGTCTTATCAGTATCAACACTACAACGTGTTGACAGCTTGGATGTAACAGAATGGATATAACAGAACCTTGATGGTGACTACTGCTAGAATTACTTAGTTTTTCACAAATTGTTTTTCACCTTTTGTACAGATGACTAAATGTTTCTCCTGCCTCCGGTAAGGGACAGTTAAACTTGGTGAAGTTCAGTGTATTGCTGGCTCTAATGCTTTTCAGCATATGGGGATCTCATTAGAAAAAAAAGTAGCAGATTTACATGTGCATATAGCGCAATGGAGGTTTAAGAGAACATTACTGTGAAAATACAGAATTATATAGTAGTATCCTGATAATGGTTGATCTAACAAGATGAGAATAGTTAGATCAGTTGTTTTGTTGGAAAACTGGAAAAAAAATAGTTATTACCTTGCAGAGGATGTAACTTTTCCAAAAGTCAAAGGTGCCACAGTGTTTGGGCACATCTTTCCATCTGAAGAACCAAGGGAGGATGAAATAAGTTCTTCTAGAAATGAAAAAGATTCCTAATTGGTTTCATCTGGCCTGACTGAATCCAGCCTGGAAAGTTAAAACACTTCTTTGCAGCCAGAGAAAACTCTGTTGCCACTGTGACTTGCCACAAGGAACCCTAGATTAGGGCAGAACCTGCCTGGTAGGTGCTGCCCAAAGAGGGAGCAGAAAAGGCTTTGAGAGGCAAGTATTGAAGGATGCATCTTAAATAAGCAGCAGAGAGGAAGAGGAACTGCATTCTTCTCAGCAAAGGCGATGGTGAGGGACCTGTGTGGAGGAGCAGTTGTGCTGACTGTGCTGCGTTGTCACTGGAAGTGCTGGCTTCATTTTGGGATTGTGTTTGCAGTTAGTGAGGCTGACGGAAATGTACATTTCCCAGCATCGTCTGTCTATACCTCAGCACTTGCGTGGATTTGTCTCTAGTCTCCATTTAGCTCTGATTCTGGTCCCTCTGACCTGTGAAGAGATTCACTGATTCTACAGGAACAAAAGGAGATTTAACATGGAATGAGCATCCCCTTAAAATGAGGGTCCCATCTCCATTGGAGCAGGAGTGTTTTCGTGTGCACAGTTGGTCATGAGATGTTGGTGTCAGAGAGCAAGTTGGAGTGAAGGCCCTGGGAGATTGAACGCTGAGTGAAGATCTCCGTGTTCCCCATTCTGGAAGCGCTGCAAGGACCAGTTGCTGCATTGGCCCCTGGCGTTGGGAACTGGTGCATCATTGTTGGGATTGAGGCCACAGTGCAAGTCAGGAATTTTTCCAGCTCTCTGCAGGGTGGTTTTGGTTTGGTTTGTGCATCAGACCCAGCAGAAAGCTGAGAACTGTCTGAGGCGGGTAAGATCAGGAAGCAGACAGGATTAGGAGCAGGAACAGATTCTGGCCTGAGCAACCTGCCCTTTGAGCAGCTATCCTGTGTGGTACAGTACTCCACTAGTCAAAGGTAAGTATCTTGCATACAGCTTTTGGCTGACAAATGAAAGCACAGGCCTTCCAGATTGTCACCTGTAAAGAGCCCATTTTTTTATCCAGGAGGATTATTCAAGGAGTTTAAGCCTGAACTAGGTTGGTATGGCCTGTTGCAGATTACATCAGTGAAAAACTTCCTAAAGAAAACTGCTATGTGTAGCTCGCACGGGATGGTACAGCCTTTCCATCCCAGAGCATGCTTCATGGGAGTCAAGGGAGGGGGAGCTTGTGAACCCTGTATGCCCATGGGAGACCAACTCTCACAATGCTTTCATTATAACCTGTCAAGTTATTCCACTTCCAACCCCAGTTCCATATGTATAGTGCCATATTGACTTTAAGTAATTTAAGTGACTGATGCACTGACAAAGGATGAACAGCGTAACTGCTGTCCTCCTCCTTAGAGTTCTATGTCTTGTGCACACATGAAACTGCAGAGATGTAGGATGTTTGTTAAAAAACAGTGCATGTTCAAACATTACCCAATATGTGGCAGAGCATCTAACAGCTCCTCTAACGGACTTCTAACAGCTTAAGATTTCTTGTCACTTGCACGTGGTTGATAGGCACTTTGCAGCAGAAGCACTACATTTAACCTCCCTGGCATGGGTGGTACATTAGCTACTTCGTAACAGTGCTGTGTATTCTGGTGCTTGCTGTCTCTGACGGTCTGCTTGTCACAGCAAGCTGTGCAGTGGCAGTGTTATTTCACAGGTATGGCTGTGTTCATCACTGGCGTTGCAGAATAATTTCACAAAAGTATTTTGCATTTTAAAAAGAATATTTATATCTTCATAATCTGCATATTGTATGCAAGCGATGATTTGGCAATACATGATCTAGGTGCTTTTTTCTGCATTACAGTGACATGCAGAGACAAGTTTTCACAACTGCAGTTACTGCTAGCATTAGCTACTCATTTATATTGGGTGTACATGCCAAGGTGCTGGCAGCAGCGGGACACAGGGATGGCCTCTGTGAGGAGAGGCCAGGCACTGCCCTGTGCCACACTCATTGCAGGGCACAGCCATGGGCGGGCGCCTCGGGGAAAGTGAATCCAAGAAAGGGCAGAATGCTGCCCAGCAGCGAGGGGTGAGGGAAAAAGTGTGAGAAACAGCCCTGCAAGCCCTGAGGGGAGAGCAGGAGGAGAGGGAGGAAGGGCTCCAGGTTTGCCTGCAGAGATTCCCTTGCAGCCCCTGGAGAGGACCACAGTAGAGCAGGTCTTTCTGTTCTCCTGTGGAGAGGACCATGGTGGAACAGGTATCCACACTGCAGCCCATGCAGAACCCACGCTCAAGCAGATTTAGTCCTAAAGGACTGCAGCCTGTGGAGAGGACTCATGCTGGAACAGGGGAAGAGTGTGAGGAGGAAGGAGTGGCAGAGAGGAGCTGTTACAGACTGGCCGCAGTCCCCTGTTCCCCATCCCCCTGTGCTGTTTGGTAAAGGAGTTGGTAATGAAATGAAGTTGAGCCTGAGGAAAAAAAGGGGCGTAAGAGGAAGGTGTTGGTTTGGGGTTTGTGTTTATTTCTCACTATCCAACTTTATTTTAATTGGCAGTAAATTAAATTAATTTCCCCAAGTCTAGTCTGTTTTGCCTGTGATGATAATTGGTACGTGATCTCCCTGTGTTCATCTTGACCCACCAGCTTTTTAATCTTATTTTCTCCCCCTGTCCTGTTGAGGAGGAGGAGTGAGAGAGTGACTGGGTAGATGTCTGGCAGCTAGCCAAGGTTCCACAAAATTTCTGTTTCCAGAAGGCTATATTAAAACAGATTTTTCATCTAAAAGTGGATTACCCCATACTAAAAATAGCCACTAAGCAGTTTTTCAGCAAGTCAGCAGCAGATGTTATGAAAAAAACACAGATTATTGTGGCTTATGCATAGAAAGTAATGACTGATATCTCTGACAGTAGTAGGCTTTGAGAATGTTGGCTTCTCAAGACATGATGAGACTCTGTGCTGTTCATTATCTGAAATCTTAAAACACATGACTTGTAAGTATGAATGATCATGTGATATGAAGTGGCAGAGTTATATGGTGGCAGCAAAATTCTGAAAATCAAAGCATTTTCACATGAGACAATTAGAAACTTTACTTCTTCCTGCTAAAGTGCATGCTGTGACTGCCCACTTGGCTTCTTTTTGGGAAGATCACCAAACAGAGTATGGATATCAGTCCATGCAGACACATAGTAATGCATCTTAAAATCTTACCAGGCTCAGAGAACTTTTTCTACACTGGATTTCGGTGAGAGGATAAGCCAGAGAACCTCATGTCTCTATTTCCATATTCTTCCATGTTCCTGTATCACTTTTGATTAAAAAAAAAAAAAGGCTTTGATTTTAACCAGAATTATTTCAAAGGTCCATTTTATCAAGCACCTTAACAAACCTGTTGACCTGGTGTGCTGGTTTTGGCTGGAATAGAGTTAATTTTCTTCATAGCAGCTAGTATGGGTCTATGTTTTGGATTTGTGCTGGAAACAGTGTTGATAACACCGAGATGTGTTAGTTACTGCTGAGCAGTGCTTACACAGAGTCAAGGCCTTTTCTGCTTCTCACCCCACCCCACCAGCAAGCAGGCTGGGGGTGCACAAGGAGCTGGGAGGGAACACAGCTGGGACAGCCGACCCCAACTGACCCAAGTGATATTCCAGACCATACGATGTCATGCTCAGCATATAAAGCTGGGGGAAGAAGGAAGTGGGGGACATTTGGAGTGATGGCATTTGTCTTCCCAAGTAACCGTTACGTGTGATGGAGCCCTGCTTTCCTGGAGAGGGTTGAACACCTGCCTGCCGATGGGAAGTGGTGAATGAATTCCTTGTTTTGCTTTGCTTGCATGTGCAGCTTTTGCTTTCCCATTAAACTGTCTTTATCTCAGCCCACGAGTTTTCTCACTTTTACTCTTCTGATTCTCTCCCCTGTCCCACCGGGGGGGAGTGAGCAAGTGGCTGTGTGGTGCTTAGTTGTCGTTTGGGCTTAAACCATGACAACTGGCATATCTGAGGAGGACATAAACTGTGGTATTGCAGTGGGATTAAACTTCACTAAACAGGAGATGGTTGGTACCTCAAACTAATCTTGCTGTTGGAGAAAATATCAATGCATCTACATCCTTGAAGAGAAGGGAGAAGGAGAGCAGAATGATCTGGGTGAAAGCCATGAGTCACAAATGCATACTATTAACAAGCCCAATTTGACCTGTGAAACAGGAATGTGGTAATCTCAGCTGTGTGGCGGAAAAAGACGTAACTGCAAGGTTCAAGCAAACGACTTGAACTTCACTTGCAGACATAACTGCAAGGTTCAAGCAAATGATTGATTTGAACTTCACTTACAGATTTAACAGGCCACTATTGCAGGTTTTACAGATACAATGGAGGAATGCACTATTGCATTTTTAAGAGCAAGAGTACACTATTACAACCACAAGCGATTCACAGACAACCACAAGCACACACATGTTTACAAACTTAAAGCATAAACAATATTCACTTACCCCTCCAGGTAAGGGTTCTCAATCCCAGGGAAGCTACCTCGACCGGCGTCCCAATCAAGGTGGGGAAGGGTCTACTTCACAAGCCAACTGTATAGTTGGCTAAGTGACTCACTGATTTCCAACCTGAATCTTAGGGTTTTTATCCCCTGACTTGTGGAGTCGTGTGTATGACTATGTCTGAGTGGATTATGTATATCTGAGTGGAGTTTCCCCTTATATTTCTTTCTTTTGCTGGTCTATGATTGTTTGAGTACACAAGGTTGTTGTTTGAAACTGAAGCTGAAACCCTCCAGCTTTTTTTTTTACCTTGCTTCCTCAGGCAACTGAATAGTGGTTGGATTGAGACTCAGGGCATACTATTTGTTAAGGGATTTCAAGGCTCAGTTCAGGTTTTGGTTCTTTGAATGGTGCAGCCACCACCCTGTTTAGTTTAGGGCTTATCAGACAACCCAGGGCTAAGCTGTCTACACAGCTCCCCATGAGTCGTCTCTGCAGAAGGACAGGGCCTCAAGGCAATCCAAGGCTGGGTCACTTTTGTAACCCCCCATGAGTCACCTGTGTGCACTAGACATGGTGAAACTTGTTTGTGAACTCTTGAGTTCCATACAAAGTTCCATACAAAGTTCCATACAAAGGCAGCTCTGGGACACAATGCAAAACTCAAGGAGGTGTCCCAGCAACGTACAGATGTCCTCAGGGGATAAGTGACCGAATGGAGACATCCGAGATGGCAGTAAATAAGGTAAGAGAGCTCTGGGGCACAGAGAAAGCTGAGGAAGGGATCTGTCTGAATAAGAGATACAAAGAGGGCTGCAGGGCTCAAAAGGTGCCACGGGGCAGGAGGACAGTCTTGGGAGGCATTGTGACAGGAACGAGAGGGCTCCAGGGGTGGGGGGAACGTGGACATAGAGACAAAAGATTTCTGACACAATGAGGTACTTGGGAAGAGATCTGAACAGAGTACAGATGTCCTCAGGGGATCAGGGACATCCGACCTGGCAGAAAGGAAGGTAAGAGTGCGCAGGGGGGCAAAATGAAAGCTGGAGGAAGAGTCGTCTCTGAGTAAGAAAGATACAAAGCCTGCTGCAGAACTAAAGGATGGCCATGGAACGCAAGGATGCTTGCAGGAAGCATCCTGACAGAAATAGAGGGGTGCTGAGGTGGCCAGAGACACAGAAGATGGCTCGAGGGCACAAAGGCACTCAGCATTTGAACAGAGTACAGATGTCACGAGGGAGACACTGACCCACTGAAGGCAAGCGAGATGGAGAAGAGGACAAAAAGACTTCTCTGAGGAAGAGGAGATGTTCTGACAAACTGAGAGGGGTACAAATGACGCTCCAGAGCTCAAGGCGTGTGGAGGAGACCCTCTAAAGCCTCAGGATGAGCCAAGAGAAAAGAAAAGAAAAAAAAAAGACACAAAGAAAACTTACAAAGCAACAGGGTATGTGACAAACAAGAAAATTAAAAAAACAGGGATAGAGAGCTTGCTAGAAGTAGAAAGAAAATTGAAAAAACAAAAGGGTACAAGGCAGAGGTGAAAAAATTTTTTAAAATTGGACAGAAAACTAGATAAAAGTAGACATAGAAAAGAAATTAAAAAATGAAGGCATTAAAGGAGGAAAAAAAAAAAAAACCTAGGGACAACAATCTAAATAAACAGAGACATAAGGAAAATTTAAAAATTGAAAGCATACCCAACTGTCGTGGTTTAACCTCCGCCAGCGACTAAGCACCATGCAGCCACTAACTCACTCCCCCACACACACCCCGTGGGGTGGGGGAGACAATTGGGGAAAAAAAGGTAAAACTCATGGGTTGAGATAAGAACAGTTTAATAGGACAGAAAGGAAGATAATAATGATTAAAAAGTTGGAATATACAAAATGAGTGACGCACAATGCAATTGCTCACCACTTGCCAACCGATGCCCAGTTAGTTCCTGAGCAGTTCCAGGCCAACTCCCCCCAGTTCATATACTGG
This sequence comes from Harpia harpyja, assembly GCF_026419915.1. Lineage (NCBI taxonomy): Eukaryota > Metazoa > Chordata > Aves > Accipitriformes > Accipitridae > Harpia > Harpia harpyja. The sequence goes on along the minus strand of NC_068940.1, from coordinate 54,946,943 downwards.
GCATGACCTCACACGGTATGGAATACCCCTTTGGCCAGTTCGGGTCAGCTGTCCTGGCTGTGTCCCCTCCCAACTTCTTGTGCCCCTCCAGCCTTCTTGCTGGCTGGGCATGAGAAGCTGAAAAATCCTTGACTTGGTATAAACACTACATAGCAACAACTGAAAACATCAGTGTGTTATCAACATTCTTCTCATGCTGAACGCAAAACATAACACTATACCAGCTACTAGAAAGACAGTTAACTCTATTCCAGCCAAAACCAGGACACCATCTTTCTTTTAAGCCCCCTTTAAGTATTGAAAGGCCACAATAAGGTCTCTCCAGAATCTTCTCCAGGCTTAACAACCCCAACTCTCTCAGCCTTCCCCCATAGTAGAGGTGTATCCATCCCTCTGGTCATTTTTGTGTCCCCCCTCTGGACCCGCTCTGACAGGTCCATGTCTTTCCTGTACCGAGGACTCCAGAGCTGGATGCAGTACTCTGGCAGGGGTCTCACGAGAGCAGAGTAGAGGGGGAGAATCCCCTCCCTCGACCTGCTGGCCACGCTTCTTTTGGTGCAGCCCAGGATACGGTTGGCTTTCTGGACTGCAAGCACCCATTGCCGGCTCATGTCCAGCTTTTCGTTGGCCAGTACCCCTAAGTCCTTCTCTGCAGGGCTGCTCTCAATCCCTTCATCCCCCAGCCTGTATTGATACTGGGGGTTGCCCTAAATCAGGTGAAGGACCTTCCACTTGGCCCTGTTGAACCTTATGAAGTTCACATGGGCCCACATCTTGAGCTCGTCTAGGTCCCTCCAAATGGCATCCTGTCCCTCAGGCGTGTCAACCGCACCACTCAGCTTGGTGTCATCTGCAAATTTGCTGAGGGAGCACTCAATCCTACTATGTCATTGATGAAGATATTAAACAGTACTGGTCCCAATACGGACCCCTGAGGGACACCACTCCTCACCGATCTCCATCTGGACATTGAGCTGTTGACCACTACTCTCTGGATGTGACCATCCAAACAATTCCTCATCCACTGAACAGTCCACCCATCAAGTCCATCTCTCTCCAATTTACAGAGAAGGATGTTGTAGAGGACCATGTGAAAGGCCTTACACAAGTCCAGATAGATGACATCCGTAGCTCTTCCATTGTCCACTGATGTAGTCACTCCATTGTAGAAGGCCACTAGGTTGGTCAGGCAGGACTTGTCCTTGGTGAAGCCATGTTGGCTGTCTCAAATTGCCTCCCTGTCCTCCATGTGCCTTAGGAGGAGGTGCTTCTAGGAGGATCTGTTCCATGATCTTCCCAGGCACAGAGGTGAGGCTGACAGGTCAGTAGTTCCCAGAGTCCTCCTTTCTACCCTTTTTAAAAATGGGTGCAATGTTTCCCTTTTTCCAGCCACCATGGACATCACCTGACTGCCATGACTTTTCAAATATCATGGAGAGGGGCTTGGCAACTACATCAGCTAATTCCCTCAGGACTCTAGGATGCATCTCATCAGGTCCTGTAAACTTACGTGTGTTCAGGTTCCACAGGTGGTCACAAACCTGATCTCTTGCAGTAGGAGGGAATTTGCTCCCCCAGTCCCTATCTTGCAGTCTGTCCACTCGAGAGGTGTGGGAAGAGAGGTTGCCGGTGAAGACTGAGGCAAAAGTGTTGTTGAGTATGTCAGCCTTCTCCTCGTCCATTGTTACCAGTTTGCCAGTCACGTTCATCAGGAGGGTACACATTCTTCCTTTTCTGGATGACATACCTATAGAAGCCCGTCTTATTATTCTTTGCATCCCTTGCCAAGTTCAGCTCCAGCCATGCCTTGGCCTTCCTGACCCCATCCCTACACAAGTGGGCAGCATCCCTATACTCTTCCCAGGATACCTGTCCCTGCTTCCACTGCCTGTGCATTTCCTTCTTGCCCTTTAGTTTGAGCAGCAGGTCTTGACTCATCCATGCAGTCTTCCTTCCTTTCCTGATTTCTTACGCCTGGTTATTGAGAGTTCTTGCACTCCATAGAAAGTATCCTTAACCAGCTCTGTTCTGCTCCCTTGTCCCTGAGGGCGGTTTCCTAGAAGGTCCTGTTGACTAATTCCTTAAACAGCTGAAAGTTTGCTTTTCTAAAATTCAGGGTCCTGACTTTACTCTTCACCCATCCCATATCCCTCAGGACTGCAAACTCCACCACCGCATGATCACTGCAGCCCAGGCTGCCTCCAACCTTGACATCACCAATTAGTTCACTTGTGTTGGTGACCATCAGGTCCAGTATCGCATCCCCTCTGGTAGAGTTATTACCTGGCTTAAAAAGTTATCCTCCGTGCACTCCAGGAGTCTTCTGGATTGCCTACAGCTTGCCATGCTACTTTTCCAGCAGATGTCGGGGTGGTTGAAGTCCCCCAGCAGAATGAGAGCCTGCGAGCATGATGCCTCCTGTAGCTGGAATAAGAAGTCTTCATCAATAGGCTCCCCTTGACCCAGCGGCCTGTAGTAGACACCAGCTGCAAGGTTCCCTTTGTTGCCTCGGTCTCTAATTCTTACCCATAAGCTTTCAACCTGCTTGTGGCTATTATTCAGAGACAGCTCTTCACAATCTATCCATTTCTTGACATAGAGGGCAATGCCTCTGCCCCTCCTTCCTCACCTGTCCCTTCTGAACAGCCTGTAGCCATTGATAGCTGCACTCCAATCACGGGATTCGTCCCACCAAGTTTCAGTAATGGCAACTAGGCCGTAGCTTTCTAGCAGCACAGTGGCTTCCAACTCCTCCTGTTTGCTGCCCATGCTGCGTGCATTGGTGTAGAGGCACTTCAGCTGGGCTGTTGGCCATGTCACCGCCTTAGAGGAACACACCTCAGTTCCTTTGAGGTGCTTCACTGGTGTTTCTCTGTTGGCTCCTATTACCTCAGGAGCCCCTAGCTCATCTCCGTAAGACTTCGAGCATGCTGCAGTGTACCCAGCATGTCTCAGAGCAACAGGGTGAGGGCCCTCGCTAGCACCCCGTCCCTCTAACCTTGGTGTGTCATCCCACAGCTTGTCACAGGCAAGCCTGATATTATCCGATCCAGTATCGGGGAGAGGTTTTGATATGATCCGAAGAGCGAGATTAAGACACAAATGAGGTCAAATGCCATATAAACAAAACAGCTTTTATTATCAAAAGTAGAAAATAATACCGATAGGATAGAATGGAAGAAAAAGGCAGAAATCAAGCAAGCACTCAGGATAGGGTTGCAAGAATAGTCACCACCACGGATCCAGCGGCATCCCATTGGTCCTCAATCTTCAGTTCTTTGGTGGTAGGTGCACGCCATGGCTTGTCTCCACTGTCTTTTATAAGCTCGCGACAAATAGTTCACAGTTCAGTCTCTTACACCACCCCATGACTCAAAAATTGCTTCAGGACCCATGGCGGTTTTGAGAAAAGATAGTTACGTAGAAAAGGCCAGAAAAGAGCATTTCATACAATCCATACTACCGACGGCGTGGTTCGACGCACAGCATGAATTTGTTTAATACCGTCAGGTGAAACAGTAGTTACAAATTGCATATTAGTTACAATACGTTGAATCAATTGTATAAAACATGGAATGATACATGGCAAAAACACCACCACAGCAAAATCACATAACAAGTAAAATAGGATTCGCTTTACCCATGGGTCACCTGGGAGCCAGGAAAATAAGTCAATGTCCCAGCCTTTCCATGTCTGGACAGGAACGTGGGCTAGCTTCCGTATTCCTGTGGTAATTTGTTTAACAATTTTACCACTGTCATCAATTTTTAAGCAACAGTTAGAATCATTTAGTTTACCGCAAACACCTCCTTCTTCGGCTAGCAGGTAATTGAGAACCACGCGATGTTGGAATATCGCTGTTCACATTTGGGTAGCCTGATCTGCCAATTGATCAAGGGCGTTGGCTGTTTGGTTGGTAATAATCTCCAACACGTCTTGCAGCTGAATGATGCGATTTAGATTGTAAATAGGTTCTCGAGCACCGCTAACCCTCTCGTTGGGGTTCCAGGTGGCAGGTCCATAATGTTGTACGATACGTTGAGGGGTCCACTCATCTTTGCCCCAGGTTTGACCACTTCCACCTGCCACAGAGGTATCAATGGACTGCCGATATCGATTAAGATCATCATATACCTTAACACCCAGTCCATCACCTTCATTCTCTGGGAGCAGAAAAAAACAAGGGGTGAATTACTCCCACATAACACACTCCAGTCCAATTTGCTGGTAACAGTTTGTAGGCATGTTGGCCACACACCCAATAGCGGCCCTTTAAGGCTCGGGTACCATTTTCAAACCAACCAGTGGGTGTCCATGGTGATTGGAAATATGTTGTATTATCTACTCCTAGAGGATGATTTGATAGACCATTCATCAACAACCTGTCCATGGCTTTTCCTACCTCCTCTGTGGTGCCCCAACAGATAGGAAATCCATCCGGACCTATGTTCGAATGTCCCTGACAGTATTTTATTACCACTTGACCACCAAATCTGAGTCCCGTCAGGGAGCCAGGAATATGTCTTATCAGTGAATTTGCATTTCCAGGCACCGGAACCACAGTGCCAAAAGCAGGTAACATTAAGACGGTTATTAGACTGATTAGTGGAAGACCAAAAATTGGAAAACTGTTTCCTGTGCCCTGTTTGATTCACCCAAGCCCACCCGGGCCAGCGAGGTACAAAATTCAAGGAATGGGAACTAAAGAGGCTACAATACGTCTGGTAGCCTGCATTGTGTGAAATAGGGTCCGAGTTTGTGTTTCCTGAACAATTAATCAGTGTACAACCGTCAGTGAAGCAATGGTTGCCATAAGTATAGGTCCAGTTACATTTGCTGTTTCCCACAGCGACACCATCTTTCTGTGTTCGGTTCAGGCAATATTCACCTTGGGCTGGGTATCTTATTGCCCAGGGCTGCGTGTCTTCACCCCAGTAAGAATAATTTTTGACCTCACTGTAATTACTCACTAACCATTTCGGTGAAATAGGGACAGCAGTCCATGGCCAGCTTTCCAAACCCAAGGGTCCACCACATACCCAACAATTAGTCAGGTTAAAAGTGTTGGCCACTTGCTGGCCTAAAACAATAAATTCATTTTGCCACAACGAGCCGATGAGGGGGGCACAGGAGTTTCCCCACATATTAAAGGCGGCGACAATGGTCGACCAAAACAATGTCTGCGGTGGTATGCCAAACATCCTATAAATATTAACAAAGCAATCACCAACAAAACCACGCAGACAATCAGCAGGTTCATGTGTTCCTTCAGGCAGGCTCCAGAGTCTTCACCTGGAAAAGAAAAAAACCAGACTCGGTTCATTCTAAGGAACTGGAAACAAATTATTATTAGAAGGATGGAATAATCCATCTGGTGTTGATCTTATGTTCTTTTCCATAAGCAACCTTTGCTTTCCAAGTCTATTTATTCATCGGGGTTTCCAGTACCAGAGGTACTGCCCGCACCGTGGGGAGTTCAACTAAGACTGGTTGGCCCGGAAAATGTGATGGATTTCTGGGATGATCTGGACCATCTGGGGCTGGCATAATGGTTGGGTCCTTTGGGCAGAATGCTGTAATTTTCAGGCACCTGTTTACTCCCCAATGACTGTTAACACTAGCCACCGCATCCCATAGCCGTTTGGCCCATCCTGGCTTATGTGGTTTGAGGAAGCACTTCAGTAGCCCATTTGTTCTTTCCACAATTCCATTTGCCTGCGGATAATACAGAGTATGGTATACCCACGAGATTCCTTCCTGGGTTGCCCAGTCGTGCACTATTTTAGCAGTAAAGTGGGAACCATTATCCAACTGAGTTGACCATGGTTTGGGGAAGGTGCTAAACCACTCTTTCAAAGCTTTCACTGTGTTCTCCCCAGTAGCTCTGGCAAATGCTTCAGCTTGGACTAACCCTGACACTATCTCTACTTCAACTAACACATAATGCTTTCCTTCTGATTTTCAGAAGGGACCAATATAGTCCACTTGCCAGGCCTCCCACAACCCTTTCCCCTCCCTCAAGTGTAGGGTCACCTTCCAGGGGGTGTCTTTCTAAGCGGCTACAACATTGTTCACAGGCGGACACACAAGTCTTACATTCTTCCCTGGTAACTGGCCAACCTCGAGCTTGGGCCTCACAATAGAGATCTTTGACCCCTGAATGTTTCCTCTTTACATGCAGCCATTCTAACAATCACTCCCAGTTTTTCTGCTATTTGGGTGTTCTGGAGGGGAGCTAATCGGGCTAATTCACCAGCTTTGCCATTCCACCGACTAACAGGGGTGCTATCCTGTTGATGGGAAGCCACCCAGGCTACTGCAAATTTTCCTTGCTTAGCAATGGTTAGAGTATCTTGCCACTTTTCTTTCTGCCATACAGGCATGCTATTGACTTCCCACTCATTCTGTTCCCAGAACAGAAGCCATTCAGTAGAGCCTTTAAATACGGCATAAGAGTCGGTATAGATATAGACAGGAGAGGTAGATTGGGCTTCATGTTGGAAAACACTCCATACTGCAACTAATTCCCCTACTTGAGCACTACCTTCCCCTTTGGTGATTATTTGTTTGTCTGCATCTACGCAGAGTCTACAGCTCGATATTTCCAAGTTTTTCCTTCTCGCTTAGAGAAAGCATCAGTAAACCAAACATTCTGCAACTGCTCGGAAAATGGAGGGGCCACTTGTATTACAGGAGGGAGTTCGGGTGTTTCTCTGGGCTCATCTCGAATGGTTAACATCTTGGTGGCTCCCTCAGACACTGTAAAAATGTCACAATAATGCTTTATCTGGGCATACCATTTCCGCACAGAGGCTCTGTGAGTCACCTAAATGGGCCTCTAAGCACTACTGGCTGTTGCCGAATAGTCTGTTCAGCCTCTCTCAAGGCTAAACTGACTACAAACCAACCCTCCTCCCAGGCTGTATATCTTTTTTCAGTGTCTTTAAAACTACAGGAATAGAACCCAATAGGCCGAATGGGTCCTTCAGGGCCCTTTTGCCAAAAATGTATTGATATTCCTGTCTTGGCAAATCCCCATTCAATATGGACGGGGTCTATGGGCTGAATGGGACCAAGAGCTTGATGAGCAGTCGCTTCAAACACTAGCAACTGCAGTGCTGCTTTGTGGGGTTCAGTCTGTTCCCACTGGGCCCCTTTTCGCAACAAGTCATACAGGTGTCTTGCAATAATTGAAAAATTAGGGATACGTTTTCTCCAAAACACAAGTACTCCTAGTACATGCTGCAAATCCTTTTTTGACTCTGACATTTTAATCTGATCTAATGAGGAAAGGGTGTCTGGTAGAATACATGTCATTCCTCTCTTCCACCAAATTCCTAAAAACTTTACTTCACTTGAGAGTGTTTGTATTTTTTCTGGTGGAATTTTCAGCCCCAAACTTTCTAAGTGGGAAATTATATTATCCTGAGTTATCTGAACTTTTTCTGTCTCATCCCCTCCCACAAGAATGTTGTCGATGTATTGGTAAATGCTGACCACCTCCTCTGTCTGAACTACTAGCTCCTGTGCTAATGCATGATGGGCTAGAGTGGGGGAATGCTTATATCCTTGTGGGAGTCGGGTGAAAGTAAATTGCTGACCTTCCCAAGTGAATGCAAAGCAGTCTTGGTCCTCTGGTTGTAGGGGGACCATAAAAAATATATCATTAACATCCGCTGTTGCCATAATCGGGTGGGCTTGTTCCTGGATTGCAGCTATAAGCTCAGCAACATTATGTATTGCGACTGTCAACGGACCGGTATTTGCATTAAGTCTGAGACAATCTATAGTCACTCTCCACTTGCCATTAGGTTTTTGTACTGGCCACACCAGGGAGTTAAAAGGAGAGTGGATCGGCCACCCTGTTACCAACTTTTCTAATTTGTCTGTTGGCAGCCTGTCCATTAAGTCATGCGGGATCCCCTTCTGCTGTCCCTCCGCCCACAGTATATTATGTTTGTTAGGGATGTCTCTCCCTCCTAGCGGTTTGGTGAGGCGTGTTCTCTTATCACTCCCAGGGCGCAGAACTATTTTTACTTCTGCTTACCTCAAGCCCCTGGAGTCCATTTTGGTGGCTGGAGGGTTAACGGGACCATACTTGCGCCCGTAATTAATTCCTGGGCCACTTCTCATGAGTCCTTCTAAAGCAGCTCCGACTCTCGCCCTGGGGCATCGCCTGTATCTTTCCTTGTAATTGTATACCAATTGGCTTCAAAGAATCGGGGAGTCCCCTTATAAGGTGAGTCATTCACTTGAGATCTACCGGCATCATCATCGGGGACTCCTGTCTAGGCTCCAATTTTCAATCATACATCATCTGCAGACAAGCTGCCTTCTGCACACTCTCTACTAATTGATGAACAGTCCCTGTAATTGCGAAGGGGTCCCCCCTCTCCAAGGGGTTCAACCCCCTGCCCAACAGGCTGCCCGTTGGGTTAAAGACTGGGGGGCGCGGTAATTCCCAGTAGTTAAAAACACTCCTGGTGCCCAATACCCTTCCGCCTCCTTTTCAGTTAACAGAATCTGGTCCCCCCCAGACAATGATACTCTCCGCACATACTCCGTTTCTGACTCCTTAGGCGTTTGGCCAAATTCCTTTTTTAGTTTTGCCAACTCATTGGCAGTATAGGGGGCCTCCTTAGTTGTAACTTGGGGGGACTGGACCTGCTCATCATCGTAAACATACTCAGTCTTGACTAAGGGTCACGACAAAGGCGGTTCTAACTTCTCTACTCTCTCTTTCGCTGCCTGCAGGTCATCAAAGGGGTAGCCAATTTCTGATCTCGGGGGAATTCCCTTGCGGACAGTATCCGCAAGGAGCTGCTCCTTAAGAGCAGTCTGCAAATGTTTCACTTGGTTCTTTTCTGCTTCAGGTTGTTCTTTTAATTCTGCCACTTGTCTCTGAAGGGACCAAGCGAGGTTTTGGAGGGATTCAATAATTTGAGATTCTGCAGTGAGGCGGCAATCCCTAGCCTCTCCTGCTGCGGCCAAACTAGCACCGAGAATGGCACAAACAATAGATTTTCCCTTTCCTGACTGCACTCTAGCATCTTTCTGTTGAAGCGATCATCTGATCAACAACGCTCTGCAGATTATGCCAATTTCCCTGAGCCCAGTCTATCCCAGGCACAGAGGGTCACGCTTTTATGTTTTTCTAAAAAATCAAACAAAACTTCTTTCCCCAAAGGGGCAATTTTACTATCATTCATCTCGTATAAAGCAGGGAAGCGGTTGTCTCAGGAAGGCAGCACGTAAAATTTTAAACACAACACAAACCCTTACGTTCCTGAGAGGTCTCGTGTATTTGGGAAACAGTACGGCACTCTCCTCTCAAGGGATCCTGTCTGTGATGCCAATTTAATGCCCTGACCCAGTATCGGGGAGAGGTTTCAATATGATCCCAAGAATGAGATTAAGACACAAACAAGGTCAAAGGCTGTATCCCCAAACCAGCTTTTATTATCAAAAGTAGAAAATAATACCGATAGGATAGAATGGTAGAAAAAGGCAGAAATCAAGCAAGCACTCAGGATAGGGTTGCAAGAATAGTCACCACCATGGATCCAGTGGCGTCCCGTTGGTCCTCAATCTTCAGTTCTTTGGTGGTGGGTGCACACCGTGTCTTGTCTCCACGGTCTTTTATAGGCTCGAGACAAATAGTTCACGGTTCAGTCTCTCACAGCCCTTCAAGTCTAGTTTAAAGCTCTGTCAATGAGCCCTGCTAGCTCATGAGCAAAGACCCTCTTCCCCCTTTGAGAAAGGTCAATCCCATCCAATGCCAGCAAACCTGGTACCATGTAGACCATCCCATTACTGAAGATGGTCTGATGGACCACAGGATGAGAAAAAAGGCCGGGGAACAGGACAAAGGGGAATAACAGGACAGTGAGCTGGGCAGGGGGACACAGTGAGAAATGATGCGATAGGCAGTGTATGGAGATATATAGACAAAAAGTTAGGAGGAGGAGAGAGGACAGAGAGAATAAGAGAAAAGGGACAGGGAGCGGGGCAGAGATGGAGAAAGAAACGTTAAAGACAGAGAGGAGGAGACTGACAGGACTGAGGCAGAAAGATGGAGAAAGAAAAAATAGATAGTGATGGGTAGCAGGCCAGAGGGACAAGGGAAGACAGGAAGAAGGACAGAGGGATATAGAAAACAGGTGAGGGACTGGGAGCCAGAAAGCAGGATGCTGCAAAAGAGACAAGAGATGGGGAGCAGAACACTGGGATAAAGAGCCAACAAGAGCAACAGAGAGAATGACAGAGACATGGAGCAAGAGAAAAAACAGGAACAGGGAGCAGGACAGAGAGGTGAAGCAATAAATAACAGGACCAGGGACCAGCACAAAGGGTCAGAAAGAGTAAGAGATGAACAGGAAGGAGGATAAAGACAGTGAGATTTATAATGAAAAAAAACAGTGACCGTGAGCAAGACAAAGGGAAAGAGAGAGAAAGAAAAGGAGGGAGAAAGATAGGAAGGCAGGGACATGGAGGGGCAGATAAAGGTGCAGAGAGGAAAAGAACACCAGGAAACAAGCCAGAGAAATTGGGGGAAAAAAAAATACAGATGCAGATCAGGACAGAGAGATGGAAAAGAAAAAAAAAGCAATGGGCTGCAGGACAGAGATGGAGGATGAAAAAAGGAGGGAGAGGGAGCGGGACAAAAGGGCAGAGAGAAGATGAAATGGGAGCGGTAGAACAAGAGGAAGGAAGAAGGAGCAGGACAGAAGAATAGAGAGGAGAGGGACAGGGAAGCAAAACAATGACAGTAGCATGGGAAAGAGAGGGACCGGGACTGCCTCCAGCAGACCGGGAGCCTGCAGTCCCAACACCCCCAGGCGGCCAGCGAGCAGGACGCACCCGCACACCCACCGAAAGGGCTCGTTCGCCTCACCGGCGGCCCTGGCCCTCGCCCACCACCGGGAATCGCGCCCGGCACGCTGCCACGACGCAGCAGCCGCGGCGGCAGCAGCACCGGCGGCGGCGCTGCAGTTCCGCGCCTCGGCCGCGAGGCGGCGGCGGCAGCGAGCACCCGGCGGGCGGCTCGTGCCCGGGCGCGGCGCTGCAGTCCCGCGCTTTGCGCGCCGGCCCCGGCGTTTCCTCACCGGGCGGCAGCAGCGGCGGCAGCAGCCCGCCGGCACCGCGGCGCCGCGTTGTCGTTACCGGCTGGACGGCAGCGTGGACCGCGGCGGCAGCTCCGCGCATGCGCGGCGCCCCACGCGCAGGACGGCGCGCCACTGCGCGTGCGCCCCCGAGGCGCGCAGGCACCGCCGGGGGGGGGGGAAGGGGGCGCAGCGGGAAGCCCGCAGGAGACCACGCGAAACCGGCAACGAAACTACACCTCGCGCCGCACGCGCCCGAGAGCAACGCTGCCGCCCGGCAGCCGAGTCCGCGAAAACTACAGCTCCCGGCACGCACCGGGAAACACAGCCCGGCCGCCCGGCGCCGGCAGACTACATCGCCCGGCATGCCCCGGGACGTAACACGGCCGGCCGGCAGCTCCGCGCCCCAGCAGTACAGCTCGCGGCACGCCGCGGGAGGCAGCCCTCCCCGCTCTCTGACCCCCCGGGGATACCGGTTCCGTTCCCCCAACCCCTCCGCCGACGTACCCGGGATCCCCGCCGAGCCCCCGGGCTCCCTCACGGCCCCTCGCACGGTGCAAAGGGAGTGCAAACGCAGCCGGGAGGGCAGAGAGGACAGCGAGGGTTTATTTGGCGACACTCCTAACAAGTCCTGGGAACGAGTCTGCTCTGGGGCTCGGGGCCCCCGATGCTCCCCCTGCCCCTGGGCCACCTCGGCAGTCGGTCCCAGAGCCACGCTCGTCGGTCCATCGGGGAACAGACAGTCAGTCTGTCGGCTCCTGGAGCGATGGGCTGCTGGGCAGAGGCGAGGGCTGCCAAAAATGAGGAGCAGGACACTGGAAGAGAGGACAAAAGTGGCAGCTGGCTGGACAGCAGGGGTGCAGCAAGAAATCATGAGGCAGGGAACAGGACAGCGACAGAAAGACAGGGAGCCTGACAGGGGTGGAGAAAGAAGCAGCAGAGAGAGAGGAAGAGAGGCAGCACAAAGAGGGAGGGGGAGCGGGACAGAGACCAACAAAGAAGGAGGGGGAGCAGGATGGAGATGCAAGAAAAACCTGGGACGGGCAGCATGCCAGAGAAGGAGGAAAGAAGAGCAGGGACAGGGAGCCAGACTGAGAGAGATGAAGAGAGACAAAGAACAGGGCAGAGAGAGAGGAATGGAACAACAGGGACAGGGAGCCGGGACAGCGAACGATGGAGGGAAGGGCCAGAGTGGGGCGGGGAGCAACACAAAACAAACCACATAGCTACATGATACAGGGCAGAGAGGGAAAAATTAAGAAATAGGGACATGGAGAGGGAAAAAAAGAGAGCTGGAGAGCAAAAAGAATAGCATCATAGTTTAACCCCAGCCAGCAACTAAGCACCACGTAGCTGCTCACTTACTTCCCCCCACCCCCCCAGTGGGATGGGGGAGATGATAATGGGGAAAAAAAAAAAAAAGTAAAACTCGTGGGTTGAGGTAAGAACAGTATAAGAGAGCAGAAAGGAAGAAAATAATAATGATAATAATAACAATAATAAAATAATAACAATAATAAAATGGCAATAATAATAATAAAAGAATTGGAATGTACAAAACAAGTGATGGACAATGCAATTGCTCACCACTTGCTGACGAATACCCAATTAGTTCCCAAGCAGTGATCCCCCCCAGGCCAACTCCCCCCAGTTTATATACTGGACATGACATCACACGGTATGGAATACCCCGTTGGCCAGTTCGGGTCAGCTGTCCTGGCTGTGTCCCCTCCCAACTTCTTGTGCCCCTCCAGCCTTCTTGCTGGCTGGGCAGGAGAAGCTGAAAAATCCTTGACTTGGTATAAACACTACATAGCAACAACTGAAAACATCAGTGTGTTATCAACATTCTTCTCATACTGAACGCAAAACGTAACACTATACCAGCTACTAGAAAGAAAATTAACTCTATCCCGGCCAAAACCAGGACAAATAGCAATGTGTACAGAAAGAAGTGCAGAGGAATTTAAAGTAGGGTCATCGGGGAACCAGAGACAGTGAGATGGAGAAAGGACAAATGTGACAGGCTACAGGGCAAGAGGGAGGAATTAATAAATAGGGACAGAGAGCTGGCTAGAGAGAGATGGAGAAAGGCAAAAGATTGCACAGGCAAGAGGACAGAGAGGGAGGAATTCAAAAACCAGGGGCAGGGATCCAAACAGAGAGAGAGGCAGAAATAAAATGGGAAAAAGCCACAGGCCAAAGAGGGAGGAATTGATAAGTAGGAATGTGGGACCAGGCAGAGCGTGATGGAGAATGGAAAAAAATAGTGGTGCGTACAGAGAAGAGGGAGGAATTAAAGAACAGAGGCTGGGATCCAGACAGAGAGACATAGAGAAAGAAGGAAATAAAAAAAAAGCAGTAATGGGCTACAAGACAGATAGGGAGGAAATGAAAAATAGTAGCAGGGAGGAAAAAAATCCACACAGGCTACAGGGGGCAGAGGGAGGACCTAAAAACTGGGGACAGGGAGCCAGACAGAGAGAGATGGAGATCCCAGGGAATAGCAGGTTGTGTAGGAAAAAGAGGAAGGAATTAATAAATAGGGACAGGGAGCTGGACAGAGAGGGACGGAGAAAGGCAAAAATAGCGGTGGGGTACAGGGCAGAGAGGAAGAATTAAAAAGTGGGGGCAGCGAGACGGACATAGAGAGACAGAAAAAAGAAAAAAGCGACGGGCTATGCGGCAGAGAGGGAGGAATTAAAAAACAGGGATGGGAAGCAAGTCAGAATGAGATGGAGAAAGGGGTGGGGATTAAGAGCTGGGAAAGGAGAGGCAAAGAAAAACAGAATCGCAACGTGCTACAGGGCTGAGAATGAAGAAACTGAACAACAGGGAGAGGGAGCCAGACAAAGAGAGACAGAGAAAGAAAAAATAACTGATGGTCTCCAGGACAGAGAGGGAGGAATAAAAAAATACAGGGAGACAGAGCTAGGCAGAGAGAGATGGAGAAAGAAAAAATAGCCAGAGGCAATATGGCAGAGAGAGGGAGGAAGGAAAAAACAGGGATCCGGAGCCGAACACAGAGAGACAGCGAAAGAAAATTAGAACGATGGGCTACAGGGAGGAAAGGGAGGAAGGAAAAGATAGGGACAAGGACCCAGATGCAGTGTGACACACACAGGAAGTACAGCAACAGCTAGAGGGTAGAGAGGGAGGAATTAAAACATAGGCACAGGGAGCCAGAGGCGGGGGGGGGGAGATGGATAAAAAGCAGGAAAAAAAAGAAAGAAGAGCTATAGGGAAGAGAAGGAGGAATTAAAAATTGGGATCCAGATCTGGACAGAGAGATGGAGAAAGAAGAAACTGAAAAATAGGGAGCAGGAGCCAGCCAACCAGAGACACAGAGAAAGGAAAAACCATGATGGGCTCCAAGACAGAGATGGAGGAATTTCAAAAAGGAAGGGACCTGTAGCTGTTGGTTTGGGTTTGGTAGCAGGGGAGGGGCTACAGGGGTGGGTCCTGTGAGAAGCTGCTAGAAGCTTCCCCAGCTCCAATTCAGACCCGCTTCTGGCCAAGGCCATCAGCGACTGTGGTAGCGCCTCTGGGGTAACAGATTTAAGAAGGGGAACCTACAGTGGGGCAGGAGATTGGAATGTGAGAGGAACCCCTGTGCAGATACTGAGGTCAGTGAAGAAGGAGGGGAGGAGGTGCGCCGGAGGAGGGGATGCCCCTGCAGCCTGTGGTGAGACGGCAGGCTGTCCCCCCCCAGCCCATGGAGGGGAGCGGGGGAGCAGATGCCCATCTGCAGCCCAGGGAGGAGCCCACGCTGGAGCAGTTGGATGCCCCCGAAGATGGCTGTGACTCTGGGAAAGCCTGCACTGGAACAGTCTGCGATTGAAAGACTGCAGCCCACAGGAAGGACTCATGTTGGAGAAGTTCATGAAGGACTGTCTCCCGTGGGAGGGATCCCATGCTGGAGCAGGGGAAGAGTGAGGAGTCCTCCCCCTGAGGAGGAAGGAGTGGCAGAGACAAGGTGTGACAAACTGATCCCAATCCCCGTTCCCTGTCCCCCCGCACCGCCATGGGGGAGGAGGTGGAGAAAATAAGGAGTAAAGTTAAGCCTGGGACGGAGTGAGGGTTGCGGGAAGGTGTTTTAAGATTTGGTTTTAGTACTTACTATCTTTCGATTTGATTGGTAGTAAATAAAATTGATTTTGTTTTTTTCCCCAAGCTGAGTCTGTTTTTTGCCCGTGACCATAAGTGGTGAGTGATGCCTCCCTGTCCTTGTCTCAACCCACAACCATTTCTTTATGTTTTCTCCTCATCCCACCACGGGGGAGTGAGCAAGCGGCTTCTTGGTGCTTTGTTGCTGGCTGGGCTTAAACCACGACAGTTGTACAGAGAGAGAGACAGAAAAAGGGAAGATAGCAACGGGCCACAGGGCCGCGAGAGAAGAATTAAAAAGTAGGGACAGGGAGCTGGACAGAGAGCGATGGAGAAAGGGGAAAAAAACCCCTGCGACAGGCTACAAGACAGAGAGGGAGCGATTAAAGACTCAGGACAGGGAGCAGGACAGAGAACAGAAAAATACCGACAGGCCGCAGGGCAGAGAGGGAGGAATTACAAAACCAGGACAGGGAGCTGGACATGAGAGAGATGAAGAAAGACAAATAACAGCATTGTGCTACAGGGCTGAGAGGAAGAAACTGAAAAATAGGGACCAAGAGCCAGAGAAAGGAGACACAGAACAAATCGCAATAGGCCACAGGATAGAGAGGGAGGAATTAAAAAAATGGGACTGGGCGCAATCTACAGAGAGATGTTAGGGAATGAAAATTTAAAGAGCAGTGCATACAGGGCAGAGAGAGAGGAATTAAAAAAAAAATAAGACAAGACCAGGACAGGGATCTGGACAGAGACACACAGAAAAAATAAAAAGCAGCAATGGGCTACAAGACAGATAGGGAAGAATTAAAAAATCCTGTCAGGGAGCCAGACAGGGAGAGAGGGCGAGAGAAATGAAGTTGCAACGTGGCACAGGGCCAAGGACAAAATTGAAAAATGGGGCCTGGGAACTGGAAAGAGGGAGCTAGAGAAAGAAAAAACTACCGACGGGCTCCAGGGCAGAAAGGGAGTAATGAAAAAACAGGGGTGGGGAGCCAGAGAGAGAGACTAAGAAATAAGAGGGAGAAAGCAACAGGCCACACAGTACAGAGGAAGGAAGTACAAAAGAGGGACCAGGAGCTGGATGGAGAGAGGCAGAGAAAGAGAACTTCACAAGTGACAGGCTACAGGGCAGAGAGGGAGGAATTCAAAAAATCAGGATCGAGCCGGATCAAGAGAGATGGAGAAAATAAAAATGGTGATGGGTAACAGGGCAGAGAGGAAGAAATTAAAAAACAGGGACAGAGAGCTGGACCAAGAGACTGAGAAGAGGAAAAGTCCTGACAGGCTTCCAGAGAGAGCGAGCGGGGCATTAAAAATTAGAGACAGGGAGTTGGACAGAGAGAGACCAAGAAAGGAAAAATCTGCAGCAGGCTACCAGGCAGAGAAGGAGAGTTTAAAAATGGGGACAGCAAGACAGACAGAGAGGGAAGGAGAAAGGAAAGAAGCAACAGGCAATGCGGCAGATAGGGAGAAATGAAGAAAGAGGGACAGGGGCCAGACAAACCAAGACACGGAAGAAAAAAATATAGCGACAGGCTAGGGCACAGAAAGGGAAGACTTAGAAAAACAGGGAGAGGGAACAAGACAGAGTGAGATGGAGAAAGGGGAGAATACTGACAGGCCGCTGGACAGAGAGTGAGAAATTCAAAATGAGGGGCGGGAAACAGGATAGAGAGAGACAGAGGAATAAATCATCTTGCAATGTGCTACAGAACCAAGAAGGAAGACCTTGAACAACAGGGACAGGGAGACGGACAGAGAGAGGCGGAGAAGGAAAAAATAGACACAGGCTACAGGGCAGAGAGCGGGAGGACCTAAAAGATGTGGACAGGGAGCTGCTCCGAGCGAGATGGAGAAAGGAGGTACAGGGGAGGAAAAAAGAAAGAAAGAAAATAAAATCACAGTGACATGGGAAAGAGAGGGGGGCAGGGAGGGACCAGGACGCAGAAGAGGGGAGACAGGGCTCCGAGGGCCTGGGACTCACCGCAGCTCTTGCTCTCCGTGCTGCCAGGAGACTTTGCCAGTTCAGACGCTTCTTTCTGCTGTAACTCTGGCTGCTTGGCTGTCCTCCACCTAAGAATATGTGGTTGACCCACAGCTCTAACGAGATGAAGCTTCCTAGACACGTAGCCTCGCTCGCTTGTGCACTATGAGTAGGAAAGAGAGATAAAACGATAAGCAGGGAGCAGAACAGATGGATTAAGAGAGAAATTGAATGAGAGGAATAAAGAAGGAGGAAGAGAGAGAAAAAGATGGGAAACAAGCCAGGGGCATTGAGAGGGGGAGAAAAGAGAGAGACAAATTAGGACAAAGCAAGGGAGAAACACAAACCAGCGCTGGGCTAACAGGATGAGAAGAAAGGCCCGGGAGCAGGACCAAGGGTACAGCGAGCTGGGCAGGAGGATATAGTGAGAAAGGGTGAGACAGACAGTGGTATGGAGATACACAGACAAGAATTTGCGGGAGGAAGTGGAGGACAGAGAGAATAGGAGAAAAGGGACAGGGAGCAGGGCAAAGATGGAGAAAGAAACATTAGAGACAGAGAGAGGAGGAGAGTGACAGGACCGAGGCAGAAAGATGGAGAAAGAAAAAATAGATAGTGATGGGTAGCAGGCCAGAGGGACAAGGGAAGACAGGAATAAGGACAGAGGGATATAGAAAACAGCTGAGGGACAGGGAGCCAGAAAGCAGGATATTGTGAAAGAGAGAGATGGGGAGCAGGACGCTGGGACAGAGAGCCAACGAGAGCAACAGAGAGAATGACAGAGAGGTAGAGCATGAGAAAAAACAGGGACAGAGAGGTGAAGGGATAAGTAATAGGGACAGGGAGCAGCACAAAGGGTCAGAGAGAGTAAGAGATGAACAGGAAAGAGGACAGGGACAGTGAGATACAGAATGGGAAAAAACAGCGACAGTGAGCAAGACAAAGGGATAGAGAGAGAAAGAAAAGGAAGGAAGGAGAGAGATAGGAAGACAGGAACACAGAGCGGCACATACAGGTGCAGAAAGGAAAAGAACACCAGGGAATAGGGCAGAGAAATTGTGGGGAAAAAAGAAACAGATGCACATCAGGACAAAGAGATGGAAAAGAAAAAAACCAGCAATGGGCTGCAAGACAGAGATGGAGAATGAAAAAAAGGAGGGAGAGGGAGCAGGAGCAGGACAAAAGTGCAGAGAGAAAAAGAAAAGGGAGCAGGAGAACAAGAGAGAGAAAGAGAAAGAAGAAGAGAGAACAGGACAGAAGAATAGAGAGAAGAGGAGAGGTACAGGGAAGCAAAAAATAATGACAGCGGTGTGGGAAAGGGAGGGGGCCAGGAGAGGGGCAGAGAGGGACCGGGACACGCAAGAGGGGCGACAGGGCCCCGAGGGCCCTGGACTCACCACAGCTCTCGCTCTTGGCGGTACCAGGAGGATTTGCCAGTTCAGACACTTCTTTCTGCTCCTCTTCTCCCTTCCTTTTCTGTAACTCTGGCTGCTTGGCTGTGCTCCACCTAAGACAATACATGTGTTGCAGCTCTTCCAAGATAAGGCTTCCTAGACATGCAGCCTCGCTCACTCGCACACTACGTGGCCATACCGTGCTGTTGGTGAAGCATACAGACCCTGCGGTGCACGTTGGCGGTCTGACCTGCTGTGGACTACGAAGAGGGATCCTTCCTCACCCGGAGAGGCTGGCTCTCTCTTGCCTGCAGCGGGAGGCAGCTGCTGGCCGGAGGGCCTTCCATTTCTTCAACTTTCTCTGGCCTCTCCAGCTTCAGCCGCAGCAGCTCCTGTCCATGGCCGGCAAGTGCTCTGCCTGTCCCTTTTCGCTCTCACGCCGTGAGAAGAGGCAGACCAGGCAGAGACCGCCCACATGAGCCTGAGGCAGGTGCAGTCAATGACATCCCCAGGGGAGGAACAGACAACCATGCCCTCAGCGCAGCCCCTGCGAAAGGAGAAGCAGTGACCACTACTACTGTCGCTCGCCCCTGGCCGGAGGCTCTCCTTCCGCAGCGGCTTCTGGAGGTGCACTGAGGACCAGCTTGCTGCCCTCACGACAGGGCTTGGGGGCTGCCTGGGGCTACGGGGCAGGCGTCAGGGGAGGGGCTGGAGCTGGGGGCTGCTGCGCGGGGCGACCGGGGCCGGGGGAGGCTCCGGGGGAGCTCTGGCGAGCTGGGGCTGCGCCCGGGGGCTGCCCGCCTCCGTCCCCTCTTCCCTTCTGTCCGCTCCCGGGGAACTCCCTGGGGCTGCCCTGGCCCGGCTCGCCCCCGGCAGACCGGGAGCCTGCCGCAGCGGCCGCTTTGCACCTTCCCGTCCCAGAACCCCGGGCGGCCAAGAAACACCCCCGCCGAAAGCGACCGCTCGCCTCACCGGTGCTCCTGGCCTTCACCCGCTGCCGCCGAGACCCGCGCCCTGCGCGCCGCCATGCTGCTCCCCGGGACCGCGCATGCGCCGGCCGCCGACACGGCGCGCAGGAGGGGCCGGGCCGGCGCGCGAACGCCGGTCTGCAGTGCCGCATTCTGGCCGCCAGGTGGCGGCGGCGGCGAGAACCCGGCGGGCGGCCGCGGCGTTTCCTCAGGGGGCGGCAGCAGCGAGCGCGGCGGCACCAGACCGCCGGCACCGCCGCGTCGCGTCGCCGTTGCCGTTGCCGTTGTTGCCGCTGCCGGCTGGACGGCAGCGTGGAGTACGGGGCCGCCACCGCGCGTTCGCAGCCTGCCAGCTGCAGTACCGACTGCTGGTCGCCGGGCGGCAGCATCACCTTAACGATCCTTTCCTGAGCGTCAGCTGGATGAGAAATGACTGACAGACACCTCAGCCCAGTTTAGACCAGCCAAGGACGGTAACTACTTACTGGGGGGACAGAGCTTACATTTCCCTGCCCTTTTCCCGCTCGCAGCCCGGGCAGGAATCTTCATTGCCTCCGTACCAAAAAGCACCCGAGCGGCCGGAGCGTTTCCGTCCTTTGCATTTGGCTGCTTTAAAAGTCCGGTGGTTGCTTCTGTCCCTGCCCCACACCCCATTACCTAGGGAGGAGAACCAGCACAGGGAACTTGTGGAACAGGGCGGGGGGGTTTGCCCCGGAGCGAGCCCCAGGGACTGCTGTATCAGTCTGCATGTGGCATCAAGGTTGTGGGACTGACAGCAGCAAGTCAACACATGGTGGCAAGAGGTTTTAAAAAAATAAGGCAACACGGGTGACATCCTGAAGGCGGGCCAGAAGAGACCAAAAGCTGCTTTGTGCCAGAGGGGCAGCTCTGTTTAGCAGGAAACAGCAGGTCCAAGCAGACCAGACGCAAGTGGCTGATCTGCAAGTGAGCAATACGCTGGTGATCCTTGGGCTCTGTCGTGCCGTTTGCACCTTTCCTCACCCCTGTGCTATCAGCACTCTGCTCTCCTAACCCTGCATACACACAAGGCTTCCTGTGCAGGCCTTGTCACTTAGGTAAGAGACACTGCACAGTGTTACTTACCACCCTGCCCTCCAGCGTGCAAAGTAATTAGACATGAAGCAGGGAAAGCAAAGAGGCATGTTGGTATATTAGATGTCCTTAGCAGATGACCGTAGAGCCCTGGAGGTTCCATCTTCGCTCTGTACAGCAGCACAGCTCTGCACTCCTTGCCACTTCTGCCAGCAAGCATCACAGCTGCACTTTGCTGCCTGCAACACGCAATACTTAGTAGGCTGGATGGGCTGTTCTGCCAATGTGTCGGGTAAGCAGCTCAGTTCCTTTGGCTGAAATAGTTCACCTCCTTAAAACAAACACTTCAACACTCAGCTTCTTTTATTCAGACCCCTCTAAATATCTCCTGGCCTGCAAGGCATTTTCACCTAGCAACACGGCTGAAATACAGTGCTGGTAGAAATCTAGCTGTCATCTTGCTTTGATGGCAAAAGGCTTTTGTAACTTGAAGCCCCAATTGTTTTGGCATCAAGACTGCAAGTCAAGAAATACGCCTCTACTTGAACAAGCAAGACACTTGCCAAACAGCTGTGCACAGTGATACATGGCTGCCTGTGACCGACACCTTTTTCTGCTAAAACCAGAGCACAGTTCCCTTGTGAAGAACCATGGGCAGTGCAGAAAGTACCTCAGCTTTCCCTGCACCGGGTCCCCAGAAAACAGCATCTTAGTCTGACTGGAGTGTGCAGCAGCCTGTTTTCATCCCAGCCCCTTGCCCTTGAGAAAGTGGTAGCCTGTAGCAGTGGCAGAACCGCTGCTGCCCAAAGAGAAAGGAATGACTCGGTGTAAAGCTCTCCAGGGTGCCTGTGTCCCATGCAGAGTTGATGACCTCAGCAGCCTGTACACGGGGCCAAGCTAACAACCTGAGAAGGAGGCACAGGGGGTAGCACTTTCTGCAACAACTGTACTTTCCAGCCTAGCTGGACAGAGTAAGAGGCAAGAGAAAGGGGCCTGCTGGGTCCCTTGAGAGGCAGAATCGCTGTAGATGATTGTGCCGTGACTGTTTTGCTCTCTGCCTCTGGCAGAGTGACTTCCCAGTGGTTGGGAGACAGGAATGCTTGCACAGCCTGACTACTGCTGCTTATGGAACAAAAGCAACTCACTGTAAAGCAGCAATGAAGAACAAGGATGGCCCGTCAAGATGGCAGGAATAACATGGAGAGCCTCAAGCGTTAGCCAGGCAGGGCTTGCAACTAACCTTGTGTCGTGGTTTAAACCCAGCTGGCAACAAAGCCGTACATAACCGCTGGGATGGGGGAGAGAATCAGAAGGATAAAAGTGAGAAAACCCTGCCAACCTCCCCTCTAGTTTTACTGCTGAGCATGATGTCATATGGTCTGGAATGTCCCTTGGGTCCGTTGGGGTCAGCCGTCCTGGCTGCGTCCCCCCCAACTTTCTGTGCAGCCCCAGCCTGCTCGCTGGTGGGGTGGGGTGCAGGGAAGTGTCTGTGTGGAGGGGACTCTGGGTGAGTGGCAATGGGTGGGTGCAGGCAGTGCCCCGGGGGTCTGGAGGCAGAGGGGTTATGGGGGTGGTGGTATGGAATAGGGAGGGGGGCACAAGATAGAAAGGCAGGAGATGTGGGGGTGTGTCACAGAAAAAAAGGAAAAACCCGCATGGGGGAAAAACCTGCGTGAAAAGCATTTGGGGCAGAGAAATATGGAGGGGGAGACAGACGGGCTGGGGGGGACAGAGACAGACGTGGACCAATATGTGAACAGAGGTGGGGGTAGACAGACAGAGACCAACATACGGACAGGGGTGGAATGATGTATTGGGTTTGCGTGGCAAGGTTTTGGGTGCAGGGGGAGGCAACAGGGGTGGCTTCTGTAAGAAGCTGCCAGAAGCTTCCCCTAAGTCCAATACAGCCAATGCCAGCCGGCTCCAAGACGGACCCACTGCCGGCCAAGGCCAAGCTCATCAGCCCTGGAATAAGATTTGGGGTGGAAAAAAGTTGCTGGGACACAGAAACTGCAGCCGGAGAAAAGAATGAGAACATGTGAAAGAAACAGCCCTGCAGACACCAAGGTCAGTGAAGAAGGAGGGGGAGGAGATGCTCCAGGCACCAGAGCAGAGATTCCCCTGCAGCCCATGGTGAAGACCATGGTGAGGCAGGCTGTCCCCCTGCAGTCCATGGAGGTCCACAGTGGAGCAGATATCCACCTGCAGCCCATGCGGGACCCCACGCTGGAGCAGGTGGATGCCCAAAGGAGGCTCTGACCCCATGGGAAGCCTGTGCTGGAGCAGGCTCCTGGCAGGACCTGCAGATCTGTGGAGAGAGGAACACACGGAGCAGGTTTTCTGGCAGGACTTGTGACCCCGTGGGGGACCCATGCTGGAGCAGTGTGCTCCTGAAGGACTACATGCTGTGGAAGTGACCCATGCTGGTGCAGTTTGTGAAGAACTGCAGCCCGTGGGAAGGACCCACATTGGAGAAGTTCATGGAGAACTATCTCCCATGGGAGGGACCCCACGCCGGAGCAGGGGAAGAGTGAGGAGTCCTCCTCCCCCTGAGGAGGAAGGAGCGGCAGAGACAACGTGTGATGAACTGACCCCAACCCCCATTCCCCCTCCCTCTGCACTGCTGGGGCAGAGGGGGTGTAGGTAGAGAATTTGGGAGTGAAGCTGTGCCCAGGAATAAGGGAGGGGTGGGGGGAAGGTGTTTTAAGATTTGGGTTTCTTTCTCATTACCCTACTCTGGTTTGATTGGCAATAAATTAAGTTAATCTTCCCCAAGTCAAGTGTGTTTTGCCCGTGACGGTAATTGGTTAGGTGATCTCTCCCTGTCCTTATCTCGACCCACAAGCCTTTTGTTGTATTTTCTCTCCCCTGCCTAGCTGAGGGGGGGAGTGATAGAGCAGCTGCGTGGTGCTTAGTTGCTGGCTGGGTTAAACCACGACAGACAACACATGGACCAACAGGAGACAGACACAGACGGACAAGGGGGGAGGTATGTGTGGGTAGAATCATGCATGGGAGGACATGTATAGGGTTGACCTACACCAGGGGGTCCACCAGGTTAATCCACAGCAGTTAACTCACGTGGGATAACCCACAACAGGTAATCCCCAACGGCTACCCCACAGATGGGGGGAGCATGCCAGAGGATGGTGCTGCATCTCTTGCTCAGGCTCTGCTCTACACTGTTCCCCCTCCATTCCTGTGTTGGGACAGGCTCCCCAGGGCAACAAACGTCCCCAGCCCCTCTTGGCCCCACGCTCTCCCCACCAGACAGCCCTTGCCGCCACACCTGCGGGGCACCCACTGGAGACAGAGCCAGGAGCCTCCAGACACAGGGCTGGCCCCGTACCATCACTATGCTTAATGACCGGCAGGCAAGCCTGGGCTGGGGGGGGGGGCATCTCCTGAGCATCACGAGACACTTACGACAACACATCTGAAAAACAAAAAAATCCCAAATTGTGTTTCAGCATATTAAAAAAATAGCACAGAAGAAAGTAGAGGAATTCCATCAGAATAAGGGCTGGGATAGCAGTTGAGCTAAAGGAATATTCCAGGTAAACACATCAACTCAAAATACAACACATCCTTTAAAAGCTAGAGTGATTTGAACACTTAAAATCAGCATAAGACTAATTGATGCAATTTCAAACACATTCTTAGCATAAAAGTAAACACTCTTCCTGGTGTTGGAAAATGTCCCTTCCTTACAGCAATGCTGCAGGGACATAACCCTTTGAGGCTGCGGGACAAAAACCGTAACATCATCAGAATCTATGCTTACAGATCCACCACAACAGCTACAGCCCTTGCACTGCTGCACGTCTTGCTTGGTCAATAAACCTGAAAGTGAAATGTAAAACTTTGAAGAGTAAAATGAAAAATAAAGAATAAATCTCAATAATTCACTTCACACTAAAAAGGTGTGCCCATGTTTATATACATCCAATAAAAATACTTATACTATAGACATATTTGATTTTCCTTTTGCATTAACTTAACTTGCGTAGCTGTGAATTGATACAATTATCCATCTCCAAAACACAGTTATAATTTGACTAGGGGTTTTTTTGTGTGTCACATAATGAGGAGGGACACCTGACCAGCTGTGCTGCACAAGAGAGATGCTACTGAACTGCCAGGGAAACACACCATTGAAAGCGAGACAGAAATAAAAGTACTTCTGAGCACTCCATCAAAATATTGGGAAAAAGCCCCATAACATTCAGTTGCCTCTCTTTTTAAACATTTAGAGCAAACACGTAACTGCTTAAGTACACCTAATAGATTATAGGCTATAACTATTTGGCAGTTACAGTTTAAACAATTCAAGTCAATTTGGAAATTATACAATTTTAACTTTTAAGTTTCATTTATGATAGAAAAATCAGTGAAGTAGGAGATCCCCCATATGGTTTTACTTTTGGGGAATAAAAAATAAAATGAAACCCTAAAATCAAATCCCTAGTGCCACAATACCTCAGGCTACCAAAAAGGACTGGCAGATTTGCTAATGCTTTTGGCTGTACTGAAGCATGCAGAGGAACACATTTTCACATTATCTTGACTGTTACAACTGAGGGCCTAAAGAGCAGCAATGGCATCAGCTTTTGGAAGATGTGCTGTGTTTGGGTCTTTGGAAGGAAATTGACTTTTTTTTTTTTTAAAAGTGAAAAATCTTGTTGCTGATGATTTTTACTACCAAGTAGTACATCATATCTGAAGATCCACTCTGATGGTAAGTTCATAAAATGCAACTTCTTTGCATGAGAAAGATTTCTATTTTGGAAAGTCTCTTTCCAACTGAAGTAAAAAAAATTACACACTGTAGGGCAGTGGTACCTGGTGCCTCAACTTTTGCTTCCAGAGGGCTGGGGGTCAGAATCCATCCTCAACAAAAAATCCCTCACATCAGCTAACCAGGATATTCCTGTAGTTGCCAGGTTCCTCTTCATCACCTGCAAAAAATCCCAGCGCCAGCAGTAAGCATCACATCAGCTGACACAGATCTCTTCCACAACACTGTCCTCCTCAAAAGGAGCATGGCCTTCCACTCACCTGCTCCATACCAATTCCAGTGTCGGACACTGCAGCCGTCATTGCTTGCGGAACCTAAGATACCAAAGACAGAAAACTACTGTTGCACTTACAAGAAATCACCAGCCCCATGCTCCTCCTCGCTATTACCCAGCTCACCTCAAATGCTCATCCAATTCCAAAGGCAGCCTGCATGATGCCTGCAAACCAAAGAGAAACACTTAACCGAGCTGACACGTGATTCTCTGCTCTTAGACAGCGACCAAGCTGACAACTGCCTCACCTTCTCAGACTGCTCATCAGCATGCGGCTTCACCCCTCCAAGTCTGCTTGTGGCACCTGAAAAAACCAAAGCAAAAAAGACATGCTGATACTGCCCAAAACTGCAGCCTGCACACACCAATTCTCATCTCCCACTCCTTTACCTTGGCCGCTTGCCCCCCCTGCCTCTGCCATTTACAGGTTGCCACACTGAGGCCTGGGTACCACCTGTAAAACACAACCAACAAGGGATGCTTCTAACTTCACCAACAATACAACACCTGAAAAATAACTGCTACTTCAGCCCACTAGTCATGACTCACCTTGCCCAAGTCACCTCCACTGCCGATATGCTGCTTCATTCCTTCAAAATAAGAACACCAAAACCTGTAAGTTAGTCATACAGCCACCAGTCACATCTTCCCTCCAACACCACGTGCCAACCCACCTTCTTACAGTGCTCCACTCACCTCTGCTCCATTGCCCTTTAGCACACTGCTTGTCCCTATGTATCTGCAAAAGCAGTATCAAACAAGTCACCTGGATGTGGGGCAATAGCTTAATGAATCCAGAGGTCTTGTTTCCATTTAGGAATACCATCTAGATTCCCTGCCTGGCACACACTCATATTTTGCATAAAGGACCCCAGACCCTCTCTCTGACCAAACATGTCCTATCCTGAACTGCCCTCTCCACTACACTGAATTTAAAACCCCTCCCTGCCACCCCACACAAAGATAGCATTGGCCCCTCATCTCACCTTTCAGAGGGCTGGGGGTCAGAATCCATCCTTGACAAAGACTGCCTAGGCTAACTAGGATGTTGCTGCAATCCCACCCGGTTCCCCTTCATCACCTGCAAACAGAGTGCCATCCATCAGTTTCATGCCAATCAACACTGATATCTTCTGCAATGACAGCCTCCTTGAAAGCACTGTGGCATTCCACTCGCTTGTTCTCAGTCTAACACTGGATGTTGTGGCCAGCGTCACCTGTAGCACCTAGAAAACTGAAGACACAAAGTGAGCATTGTGCCCGGAAGCCGTCACCTGCTTGCAAACAACTTGATGGCTCAAAAATAACTGCCGCTACGGTTTGGTGTCATGGACACCCTGCTATGCACGTGATTTCATTGAGTTGTTTTGCACCTTCAAAACACAGAGTGTTAACAGGTCATATAGGCACCAACAATGGAACTGTTCCCTCCATTGCTGCATGCTGACTGACCCTCTTATGGTGCTCTGCTTGCCATCTCCCTTTGGCATCCAGCTCCCTGCTCTGCACCTGCAGCAACAAAACAAAACCAAAGTCAGCCAGATGCTGACAAATACTCTAAGAAACAGTAAACCATCCCCATTCTGACTTCTTCACTCCACTAACCTTGTCGATCTGTGCTTTGTGCTCCAATCTGCCACACTGAATCAGTTACATCAGCAAGTTCAAGAAAAATGGTAATACCCATAAAAATTATATGCCCATCCGTCTTCTTTCCCCCACCCCAATAGCCACGTCCTGGACTCACCCTTTCCCCCAGCAGCCTAACACAGCTCCGCTCTCCTCCCGTGCCAACCTCCAGGGTCACTGGCCCCATCAGGTGCCCGCTTGTATAGTTGGTCCATCTCCAATGTCTCAGGAAGTGTTGTAACCTTTGATGCTTGGCCCACCTTGGGAAAATGCAGAGAGGCACACAGATGTTATATACTGCTTTCCTAAAGAAAGAACCCGCCCTGAAAAACAGACTTGCAAATCCTTTTGACTGACTTACATACTCAAGCAACACAGAGACCCCAAAAGCACAAAACCCAAGCGATCAACCTCACATGCCATCACAGCCCACTACACTGCTCGCCTTTGCTGTTGCACCTTGCTTAACTCTCCTGCTTAGCTTAGGCCTATTACTTGAACTGCAAGAATAAGTCAAACCACCCACCGACACACAAAAATTACAGTTACTGCTAGATTATTCAAATATAGGTAGAGACTGATAGAGCTCAAAAACTCAGCCCCACAAATGCCAAAAGAGCTGCAGGTAGCAAACAACCATGGCTGGTGTAATGACAGACTCTTCCTTTATGGATAAATAATTCTTAAATGACTCCATGAACTGCAGCATGGAGAACCCCTCAGCAGACAGCGTGCTCAAACAAGAGCACCAACATAAATGGGATGTGACACTGGGCTGCTGGAAGCCAGTCACATACAGAAAGCTACTATTAGATAGTACCACACTAAAACATCTTAAGCCAAAACTGTGTAGTACTTACAGGAGACCTGAGTGCAGACAGATGCTGAATATGACTTGATGGTCCCAAAAATCTAATGGAGACTGGTGTCAAAATCTAATGGGGACCGCTCAGACCCAAGTGCTTGATGAGAACTGCTTCTTGCCAAAATACAAACTTGATGAGGAAAAGCCAAAGGTGATGCAGTCTGAGCTATTAAAATCTCAGTACAGAAGTATGCATTACTTCGCATGGCAGGATGGTTCTGCCAGGTTGGTCCGACCCAAGCACCGTGTTCTAATGCCTGTCTAGTGGTGTCCATGATATCCCTCGCAGACTTGACTGTGACCATGTTCCCTGTCTAGGACCATGTTTTGCATGTCTGAGCCACACCATCCCCCTGCTGTGACCATGCCACCCTGTGATGAAAATCAAACAGAACAAAGACTCTGCTTCATCACCTTGGCCTCCAGAAGAAGCTTCCTTCCTCTGCTGACAGACAACACAGATATCCTCATGCCGTTCCTTGAATGCAGGCTGGCCCTTTGGTGCCTGTACTAGCAAAGGAAGTGAAAATGATTATGCTCTGATAACCTGCTCCATCCTCCTCTTATTCAAGCAATCTGAAGAAAAGCTACCATCCTGGTCACTACATAACAAAGGAAGTTTGTGCAGGAGATGACTGAGCCCATCCCCATAAATGGAAAACTCTACTATGACCCTGCTTTGCCTTCTGGTGACAGCACCCGCCATCAGGGTGCCCCCAAGCCCCTTTGTGAGTTGCTAGGAAAGTTAGATACACTTAGTTCAAAACATCTGGCAAATAAGATATGACCTGAAAACATATGTGTACCCTACCCTATCCCAGAAACAGTCAGGTAGCTGGCTTCCTCCCACACAAAACTAACATCTTCAACAAATACACAAACCAGAACAACATTACACCAAACAGAACAAAATTCTTACCTCTGACACACTCCGAAAGGGATTAGCACACCCGCATAATATACACTCACACAAACAACCCACATACCGGACTTCCTGAGGGTCAGCCCTGCGAAGATGAGAGGAAGCCCAACGCTACCACCCTGCATGCCCCGGTGCTCTGAGCGTGCTGCTCCCCTCTCTGTGGCTCCCATCATGGGAAAATGCTGGTGAGGATATCTGGCAAAAGAGGAAAGAGAGCCACAAGGCCCTGGATGTCAAAAGAAGACGTGACTTTACCTGCAGGAATCAACAAAAGAAACCCTGCCAAAAAAATTCTAACCAAACCCCAGAAAATATGAAAAACCCAGGAGGCTCAAAAAGACAGGACACTGTACCATGCAGCAACTGACACTTCCCGACAGATGAAGCCACGAGGACAAGAGGTCTGCTGTGAAAACGGCACAAGACCCTCGGGCCCACTTACCTACAAAACCCCTTAAGGAATTACAGCAGCAGTTAGCCAATGGAAAAACCATGATCACATGACATGGTGACTCAAAGATTTAAAACGGACACCTTATGACTACAGAAACTGGTGCTAGAAACACAATAGATAAACAAGAACAAGAGAACATAACTGCCATGACTGATACTAGAGCAAACCTCATTGGACACTTAAAGAAAAAGACAAAATTGGAATCATAGAAAAAGCTTGCGTGCCTGGGACTAGTATAAAAGAAAGACCCTTGGCTGGAGGTTGTTAGAAGCACAAGTAATATACATCCTCCTCTCCAAGAAATTCCAGGGAAGACAATGACACAAATCTGCACTGGAAATAAGTGCTTAGTCAATGCCTCGAAGTAACAACAACTGTGACATCCGGATGGACGGTGAAGGGATGGATGCAAAAACTAAGTCAGGGAATGAAGTAAGTAAAAGACATGGAAAAGCAGAGATGAATTCTGGAGGATATATTTTAACGTACCTAATGCTTTCCAAGATGAGGCTCATCTGACACTCAGCCCTGCATATTGTGATGCAGAGGCCTGGATGGTGTACGCTGCCTCTCTTATGACTTTTTTGTACCTCCTGTCAGCTGCAGGGAGACTAAAACAGAACAGACCTCATCAACCCACCTCCCTTTCCCAACCATCCCCCAGTCCCAAAACTTTAGAAACCCCTTCCCTTCTCTTGAGCTGTCAGGGAAGGAACCCCACTGCTTCCTGACAGCTCCTGCCCTGTACCTGCACCCCTGAAACCCCTGCACTGGCCATTCCTCAGCAGCTGCTCTTCTGAGCTACAACCTGGCATTCTGCAAGCACCTCCTGTCTTACACCTTCCCACAGACTCTGGGCTCCACTACAGGCCCACAAGATTACTGAAGTCCCAATGCTTATTATCTACAAGGGACCTGCCACACGCTGCACGGGTCCTAGGGACAACATGGTACTCTGCAGGCAATCAGGAAAGACAATGAGCCATCCCATACCCTGAAAGACACTGTGCCTTATGTCCCTGCCAGTTTCTTGAGAAATGCTAAAGCTCCACATACAGATGCATACAAGATGCTCACCCTAACACCTGCTAGGTAATCTCACCATTAGCCCTTTTAAGAGAGATGGTGTCAGCAACTTACACAGTATACAGCAAAACTGGTGAAAAAACAAGGTTCCATCTTCAATAAAGTCAGAAATTCCAGGAAACTGCAATGCACCTAGAATAAAAAAAAAACCCCACACATACTGCTAAACTGTCTTGCCACCCCTGAACACTCAATACAAAATTAATGATCTGGAAAAAAAAAAAAAAAGCTGCATACATGTACTTTCCACTATACATGCTGCTGAACCTTGACTGGTCCTGAAGCTCTTACCTCAGACAGACACCTCTGCCCAAACAGCTTAGCCAGCTCAAAAGCTGCAAAGGAGTGAAGGAATAGCAGAGCACTGACACCAAAAAAGCCTAGGAGCACAAAAAGTTCCCCAAGGAGAGTCTGTGGCTCATATACCCCAGGCCCCTGCCCACCAACCTTCCCACAATCACCTGGAAAAGGGGAGCAGCAAACAACCACAAGGCATAACAGCAGACAGAGGAGCAGCAGTGAGTTTTCTCACCTGCCTCCGATTTACAGCATGCAAAGCCCTGTGTAGAAGATTTTAGAAATTTAGGACTATAAGACTGTTAGAAATTAATATAGAATGAGTTAAGGTTACTATTGCAACAGAGCTGCTCAACAAGCCATGAACAGCGGTCTCAGCCTGCCCCCTCCCCCCCCCCCGGTATAGCCCCAATCCAGGACCAGTTTGAAACCCAGTCAAGCCAATCAGTAGAGACAGATCAAACAAAAGATGAAAAATCAGCAAGATACAGGTGCTTAGCTGGGGAGTGATTAAAATATGTAGAGCTTACAAAGATAAATGTGAAATAGTTAATGGAACAACCAGAGAGGTTTTCTCAGAATTGTGTAAGTATGACACTTCAAGGTAAAGGGGATGAGAAGATGACTGACCCAAGATGGACTTCAAAAACAACAGGATGATGACTGGACTGAACAAGACAAGAATTGATGAGGTAAGGTGATGATGAATGATAACGACATGGGAACTGAGATCAACTGGAAAATTACAAAGACTTTGGACTGAGATAATGAACCGCCTAAAGGGTATATAAAATTGAGAGAAAGTTTTGTGGGTTGCCATTCACTGCGGTGGCGGCCCAACTCTGAGTTGTTAATAAAGCAAACCTAGAGAAACCCATGACTGAGAATTCTTTAACAGAATTGGCGACCCAGATGGGAGTCTAGGACACAAGAGGAAGAAGGCCAGGACTCTCTCTGGGCAGACCCGTAACCAATACTCAAAAGCCAGCAAAAGTATCAGGTGAGTTCACCTATTGAGACTTGGGAACGGGTGATTCCAGATATACTGGGAGTACTTTTGTGTTTAAACTTGCTGATAGGAGAAAATGGGAAATGTACCCAGCGTTGAAAGGGGGATGCCCCTTGCTGAGGTATTGGAAAATTGGAAGAAGATACCCCTGGCACAAACACTACAAAAGTGAAAGCTGATTACTTTGTGCCAGGAGGGATGGCCATCCCTGACTCATGATAGAGGAAGAGTACCAGCAGATGTGTGGCCTCCGAAAGGAACTTTTAAGCCTCATAAACAAAAGTTCCTAAGAGTGATTCGGGAAGATATGGGTAGTCAGGATATTGACTACTGGTATATATGGTATAATTGGGCACAGCAGAGACCAAAATCATCTAAAAGAAGGGCAAGCTCACTTCCCTCTGCTCCAATAGCTGAGGAAACTGACCTTGCCTCTGACAGAATGTATCCAATGAGGCTTGAATACATTCCAAATCCAACAGCTGGACCAGGAGCTCCTCCTGATGTCCCTGTAGTTACTGCAGTAACGGGACATGAACCGTGGAAACAAGGAGATTTAGTCTCCTGGCAAAGTAAAATGCCCAGGCTGAGAGATGATGCAGAAAAATGTGCTCAGTTGTTATCTGGCATAGTAACAGATTATAGCCCCAATTGGAATGATATGAAAACTTATTGTGAGAGCTATTTCAGCCTGAAGAAAGAGAAGAAATATTCCTAAAAGAAAGAGAGAGAGCCCAAAGAGGACAAGGGTTAGTCCCTGGTCAGACCAGGACCCAAATTGGAATTTAACTACTACAGAAGGATTGAGGACCTACCAGACTGCTGTGCAGCAACTTATAGAAGCTGTACGACAGTGTGGAGAAAAAGTGACTAATTGGACAAAGATTATGGAATGTAGGCAAAAGTCGGATGGACATCCTAGTGATTATTGGGCACGATTAAAGGCAATGCTCTTAAAATATGGGGGAATGACAAAAGATAATTTTCAAGAGCACTTAGCAATCAGAGTATTTGTGGAGCAATCGGCTCCGGATATCTATAAATATTTTAAGAAGCACATGCCTGGTTGGCAGGGGGAAACCCTACCAAAAATTCTTAGCATTGCAACTTTTGTTTACGATGGTAGAGATGAGGAAAAGCAAAAGAGAGAAGAAGAAAAGGAGAAGGAAGGAAAGAAACGAGAACAGAAGGAGAAAGAAAGGGAAATCAGTTTGCTGGCAGCTGCAATTACTCAAAATTATAACCCCAGGGGAAGAGGACAGGGATTCCCCTGTGGTAATTTTAGAGCAGGATGAGGTGGTTGGGGATGACTGCCTCCTTCTGCTGCACAACCTCAAGGAATGAACCTTAATGCTTTAGAGTGTTTTTATTGTGGGAATATAGGGCATATACAACAGGATTGTCCATTGCGACCTGTGGCAGCAGGACAATGACCCGTTCCAGCACAGCCACCACGACCACATTCTCAATGATATTGAGGAATCCATGGTGATCAGGATGACTGAGCCTCTTGATGGAGTGGAGGTAAATGAGTACGGACAGATTGCTGCAAAGGTAAATGGAATTCTTGTTACCTTTTTGGTAGATATGGGAACTACATTGTCATTATTAAATTATGATATTCCTTGGATTTCTGGGGAAAAAGTGATAATTAAAGGACTTGTGGGAGAAGAATTTAAGTACCTCTCTCTCCCTTTACCTGTCATTTTGGCCAGAAAATTGGCATGGGGAAGATATGTAATATCTCCCAATTCACCTATTTCATTATTGGGACATAACCTTTTGCAGGAGTTTGGTACTCAGATATCTCTAGCCCCTAGTGAAATTAAATTATACTTTATTGAATCTGAAATTGCACATATTTCAAATGAAAAGAAATTAACAGAAAATATTCCATGAGGACTTGAGGTGGTACCCCGAACACTCTGGAGCACCTCAGGGGAAGATGTAGGACTGTTACTTTCTGCAGAATCTGTAGTAATAAAAACGAAGGGAGGGTTACCCCCTTTTATTAGGCAATACCCAATTGCTAGTGAAGCTATACCTAGTACTTCAAAACAAATTGATTCTTTTTTGAAAAAGGGGATCTTGAAGGAATGTCAGAGCCCATACAATACCCCTATCTTGCCTGTGAATAAGCATCGATTAGATAAAGATGGGGACCCAGAGTATAGATTTGTACAAGATCTCTGAGCTGTAAATGAGCATGTAGTATCATTGCACCATGTTGTTCCTGATCCAAATTTAATACTAACTCAGATAACTGCATGGGCACAGTATTATACTGTTTTAGATCTAACAGGAGCATTTTTTAGTATTCCTATTGCAGAAGAAAGCCAGCCAATATTTGCTTTCACATGGCAAGGAAAACAGTTAACTTGGATGTGGCTACCACTAGTTCTCCAACAATTTTTTCTCAAATATTGAAAAAGGATCCGAGGGATTTAAGTTTTCCAGGCAATTCAGTGTTGGTCCAATATGTTGATGATCTATTGTTGGCTATTCACACACAGGAGGAGTGCATGAAGGATACAGAATATCTCTATACTCAACTAACAAGGAAAGGGCACCGAGCATCTCTATCCAAACTACAGCTCTATCTACAGCAGGTAAAGTACTTGGGATTCATATCAAAACCTGAGCAAAGAGAAGTGGACCCAGATCGGGTAAGAGCAATACAACAGCTGCTGAGACCAATAACAAAAAAAACAATTAAGGGGATTTTTAGGACAAGTGGGATTTTGTAGACCATGGATTCCGGGTTTTAGTGAAATAGCAAAACCCCTACATGAAGCCACCAGAAATGAGGAAGTGGAACTTATAGAATGGGGACCTGAAAGGGAGAAAGCTTTTAGGATTTTAAAAGGGGCCTTATTAAAAGCACCAGCCTTAGGGATACCAGATTATACTAAACCATTTAGGTTGTACTGAGCTGAAATGAAGGGATTTGCAAATGGTGTTATAGTGCAAACTTTAGAACCACATGAAAGACCAGTAGCCTATTACTCTCATACCTTAGATCCTGTGATAAAAGGCACACCATTCTGTATAATAGCGGTGGCAGCAGCAGCTGAATTAGTGGAACAAACTTGAAATCTGATTTTAGGACACCCACTCACTGTCTGTGTACCCCATGAAGTTGAACTTTTGTTAAAACAATATGCAGAAAAGGCACTGTCTCCACAAAGGGCACATCATTATGAATTGATTTTGTTACTTGCTGACAACCTGAAAAATAGAGAGATGTAATACTTTGAATCCAGCTACCTTAATGCTGCTACTGACGGACAGTGAAAAGGACATACATGATTGTACTCAGGTTATGCACTCGACCAGCAAACCGCGAAACGACTTGAGAGATCAATCTTTAGGTAACCCAGATCTAAACTTATTTGCAGACGGATCATCATATTACGAGGGTGGATTGAAGCGAACTGGATATGCTGTTACCACAGAAACACAGGTATTATTGGCTGAACCTTTATCACCTTCTCTAGGTGCTCAAGGAGCGGAAATTATTGCCCTTACTGAAGCAGCAAGGTATGCAATCGGAATGCGTGTAAATCTTTATAGTGACTCTAAATATGCTTTTAAAGTCTGCCACACAACAGGTATGCTGTGAAAGGAGAGAGGATTTCTCATTTCTGCAGGAAAAACCATTGCGCATGGGGCAGTGTCATGGTTTAACCCCAGCCAGCAACTAAACACCACGCAGCCGCTCACTCATTTCCCCCCCCCCAATTGGGATGGGGGAGAAAATCGGGAAAAGAAGCAAAACCCGTGGGTTGAGATAAGAACGGTTTAATAGAACAGAAAAGAAGAAACTAATAATGATAACGATAACACTAATAAAATGACAACAGTAATAATGAAAGGATTGGAATGTACAAATGATGCGCAGTGCAATTGCTCACCACCCGCCGACCGACACCCAGCCAGTCCCCCGAGCGGCGATTCCCCGCCCCCACTTCCCCGTTCCTATACTAGATGGGACGTCCCATGGTATGGAATACACCGTTGGCCAGTTTGGGTCAGGTGCCCTGGCTGTGTCCTGTGCCAACTTGTTGCGCCCCTCCAGCTTTCTTGCTGGCTGGGCATGAGAAGCTGAAAAATCCTTGACTTTAGTCTAAACACTACTGAGCAACAACTGAAAACATCAGTGTTATCAACATTCTTCGCATGCTGAACTCAAAACATAGCACTGTACCAGCTACTAGGAAGACAGTTAACTCTATCTCAGCTGAAACCAGGACAGGCAGAAATTAAAGCATTATTGAAAGCGATTCAGTTACCTTCTGAAATAGCCGTGATATATATAAAGGCCCACATAAACAAGATGGACAAAATCACAAAGGGAAACGCCCTAGCAGATCAAGTGGCTAAGACAGCGGCAAAACAGATCTTATTACTGATGGCATTAAAGTTGGAACACTCAAAAAGTGAGCTCCCTGAGATGGGAAAACTATGATGATCTTCCAGAGGATGAAAAGAAACTATGGGAAAAACTTGGAGGCCAGTGGAGAGAAGGAAGTTGGACATTAGGGAGTAAACCGTTACTTCCTAAAAGGTATTTATTACCAATCACGTGATGGTACTATGATAAGGCACGTGGGGGACTGGAGAGTATTGCCTTGAAAATTCGGAGATTGTGGGCAGCACCAGGAGTTTATGCAGCAACTAAAAGGATTTGTCAAAGTTGTTGGTTGTGTAAAGAATATGCAACTCTCTGAATGAAAGCCCCATCTGGGAAAAGACCTCCAGCTACATATCCTTTTCAGAAATTACAAATAGGCTATGGTGAAATGCCCAAGGCATTGGGTTTTACCTATATGCTGGTGATAGTTGATCAGCTGTCTGGAGGGGTGGAAGCCTTCCTGACAAGGAAAAATGATTCAAAAGCAGTAGTGAAAGCCTTGATTAAGGAAATCATACCGAGATATGGGGTACCAGAATTGATTAATTCAGATTGAGGAGCACATTTTTCAGCTGCAATTCTTTTGCAGATATATCATTTTTTAAACATTAAAGCTCAGTTTCATACACCCTATCACCTGGAATCCTCAGAGCAGGTAGAAAGAATGAACAGGACAATAAAAGAGAAATTGGTGAAAGTGTGTAAACAGACAGGATTGAAATGGCCAGAAGCTTTAAACTTAGTTCTTTAGGATATCAGCAATACACCAAGGCAACCAATAGGGGTTTCACTTGCTGAAATCCTATTTGGGAGGATAATAGCAGTACCAGGAACTTATGTCCTGGCTAAGACAATCTTATTGGATGGAGATGAACAAGTGACCCAATATTTGCTGTATTTACAGGATTCATTTACTAAATTGAGAAAACATACATATTGATACCAAGGAATTTCTCCAGAAATACTGGTGCATGACATTCAACCTGGAGACATGGTTTATATTAAAAATTTTAAAAGGAAGAACAGATTTGAACCAAAATGGGAAAGACCTTATCTTGTATTATTAACATCTTTTTATGTTATAAAGGTACAAGGAAAAGAGGCTTGGATCCATCATTCACATGTGCGTAAAGATACTTCAGAAGAATGAACAACTCAGCAGCAATCTTGATACTGACTCAATTTTTGGTTTTTACTGACACCTTGTGGTCTAATTTTATATTGCATTACTGAGAACCTGAAACCGAACAAAATGCGAGAAGTTATGGAAATCCCACATACCAAAACTTTTGTAGAGTTAAGGAAACTCAAATTAGAAAGAATAGAAGTGTTGTTGTTTCCGGGAACACAAAAATAGAGTGGAAAGTTCCTGAAAATGTAACGCAAACTGTGAAATTTGTGTAACTGTTCACTCTAATCACGAAGGTCCTTGGAATTCAAAACCTTGCTGCAAACCGGAATGGCAAATTCCCTATGCTTATCATTTACAAATACATGAGCCAAGTACAGGGAAAGGAACTTGGTGTATCAATCATGACCTATGGGTGGTTGGGAACTATGCAGCAAATAGCGAAAGATGATACATCATGGGGATTTGCAGAAACATTTTCTTGGCTCATATCATGGTTTCCAAATGTAGCAGCATAGTTGAAAAGGGGGATTGTGATACTGATTGTAATTATTGTGATTTTAGTGTGTAGATTAGTTTTAGTACAATGTTGTATTGCTTGTTGTATGAGTATGATTAATAAGATTAGAGATACTGCCTGGAATTATCGTGGTTATTAGAATTGCAGGTATGCAATTGAGTAGAATAAAAACAAAAGGGGGGAATTGTAGAAGATTTCAGAAATTTAGGACTATAAGACTGTTAGAAATTAATATAGAATGAGTTAAGGTTACTATTGCAACAGAGCTGCTCAACAAGCCATGAACAGCGGTCTCAGCCTGCCCTCCCCACCCTGTATAGCCCCAATCCAGGACAGGTTTGAAACCCAGTCAAGCTAATCAGTAGAGACAGATCAAACAAAAGATGAAAAATCAGCAAGATACAGGTGCTTAGCTGGGGAGTGATTAAAATATGTAGAGCTTACAAAGATAAATGTGAAATAGTTAATGGAACAACCAGAGAGGTTTTCTCAGAATTGTGTAAGTATGACACTTCAAGGTAAAGGGGATGAGAAGATGACTGACCCAAGATGGACTTCAAAAACAACAGGATGATGACTGGACTGAACAAGACAAGAATTGATGAGGTAAGGTGATGATGAATGATAACGACATGGGAACTGAGATCAACTGGAAAATTACAAAGACTTTGGACTGAGATAATGAACCGCCTAAAGGGT
This sequence comes from Harpia harpyja, assembly GCF_026419915.1. Lineage (NCBI taxonomy): Eukaryota > Metazoa > Chordata > Aves > Accipitriformes > Accipitridae > Harpia > Harpia harpyja. The sequence goes on along the minus strand of NC_068940.1, from coordinate 54,908,235 downwards.
ATATAAAATTGAGAGAAAGTTTTGTGGGTTGCCATTCACTGCGGTGGCGGCCCAACTCTGAGTTGTTAATAAAGCAAACCTAGAGAAACCCATGACTGAGAATTCTTTAACACCCTGAACAGAGAAAGCGACCCTTACTGGAAACGATGTTACCTGCTTTTGTACTACAGCTACACCTATTGCATCGGCAATGTGACCATGTAGGGAATTAAACTTAATTTTTCTAGGGCTGTGCTGGTTTAATTTTCTTCATAGTAGCTAGTATGGGGCTATGTTTTGCATTAGGGCTGAAAACAGTACTGATAATGCCGAGATGTTTTTGTTACTGCTGAGCAGTGCTTACACAGAGTAAAGGCCTTTTCTGCTTCTCACCCCACCACACCAGTGAGCAGGCTGGGGGGGGGGGCACAAGCAGTTGGGAGGGGACACAGCTGGGACAGCTGACCCCAACTGACCTAAGGCATGTTCCAGACCATATGATGTTGTGCTCAGTATATAAAGCTGAGGGAAGGAGAAGGAGGGGGGGAGGGCGGGTGTTTGGAGTGATGGTGTTTGTCTTCCCAAGTCACCGTTATGTGTGATGGAGCCCTGCTTTCCTGGAGAGGGTTGAACACCTGCCTGCCCATGGGGAGCAGCAAATGAATTCCTTGTTTTGCTTTGCTTGTGCATGCAGCTTTTGCTTTACCTATCAAACTGTCTTTACCTCAACCCACGAGTTTTCTCACTTTTACCCTTTGATTCTCTTCCTCATCCCACCAGGGGAAAGTAAGCAAGCAGCTGTGTGGGGCTTAGTTGCTGGCTGGGGTTAAACCACAACAGGGGCATAGGCAGAAAAAGATGGATGTCCTGCTAAGCTATGTAAGAAAAAGTACTTCATTAAATGCAGTAACAATACTATTATAAAAAATGATGTGCTTTAGTTTCCTGTAAAAAACCCAAAATGCTATGGGGTTACACTTCATTTCTAGCAAGACCACACACAGTACCTAATTTCTACCAGAACTACCTTCTGCATAGGACTGAATGACAAAGCAGAATTAGATCCTGTAAGAATCCCTTCCCCAAAATATCTCTGGTTACATAGTAAATTATTTACTGTGAATCACCAATGATTCAGAGTCACCTTGATGGTCTCTCCGACTGACTCCCTTAAGAGAACTATATGAGTCCCAAAGGACAGAAAACACCAAAACCCCATGGAAATACAAGAAACCTATCATAAACTGTATGAGGCAGCCTACTCAACACCTAAGTAGCTAGAACAAAAATAAATTGCAAAACACAGCAAAAAACATCACAGGAGGTGTGTCAATGAAAACAGATGAAGGCTATCACCTCCTCTGAAAAACTCAAGCAGAGATCCAAGCTGATGATAGACATCTTTGGGCTACTAGATACCAAATAGAAATATACTGTAAGACAGAAAAGAAAAAGACTGCTCTGGAGCACAAAGATGGCTTCAGAAAAGATTCTGACAGAATCATCACAGGGATTGGAGAGGTCCTGAAGGGGCCAGAGAGACCAAATAACCCTTGGGGATACAATGAGCTCACAAGGGAATTGAACAAAGTACAGTTGTCCTCAGGGGACTGGGGACCCAATGGAAACACACCAAATGGAGGAGAGGACAGAAAGACTGACCAGGGTAACAGATGCAGACTCAGGAAGGGTTCTGAGGGAAAAAGAGGGGTGCAAAGTGCGCTCCTGAGCTAAAACGGGGCTCTAGGAAATAAGGGATGTCTCACGAGAGCTCGGCAAAGGGAGCAGAGGAGTCCCGAGGAGGCCTGACAGACCAAAGCAGCCTCAGAGATAACAATGAGGAACTCTGAAGGGGACTTCAACAAAGTAGATGTCATCAGGGGGCCAGGGGCTGAACGAAGGCATCCTAAATGGCAAAGAGTAAGATAGGAGCACTCTGAACACCACAACAAAAATACAATCAAAAAGCAGCTAAAGTGCTACAAGAGTGCTGTGGAGTACGAGGACTCAGAAGACATTGTTATAGAGAGTGGAGGAATTATGAGGGGGCAGGGTAAGAAAAGGTAGCTTGGAGACACAGCAAGGGCCTTGGAGTCTCAGGAGGGCATCCAGGCAAACTACAGATGACGGAGTGAGAGAGGAACCAAACGGAGACACCCTCGATGGCAGACTGTGCTGCGTAGCAAAGAAAGAAGGGAGGCTCTGACAGAACAAGGGAGATAGGGAGATAAAGTGCTACAAGGTGCTGTGGAGATCAAGGAAGGTCTCGGGAGGCATCGTGACTGTGAGTAGAGGGGTGTTGAGCGGGGCTGACAGACAAAAGAAGGCTTAGGGACAAGGAGGAACTCAGGTGATCATCTGAGCAGAGTACAGATGGTCTCGGGTGGCTGGGGACTAAACACGGGAATCCTAGATAGTGTAGAGGAACAAATGAGTCTTCTGTGGCTCAAAGATAGCCCCACCTAAAGTGCTACAAGATGGTTCTGGAGTACAAGGAAGGTCTTGGGAGGCATCGTGACTGGGAGAAGAAATGTCCTGTGGGAGCCAGAGAGACAGAAAAAGGATTGGGGACACAGCAATTAAATCCAGAGGGGATCTGATCTGAGTAAACATGTCACCAGAGAGAGGGTCAGGGAAGGAATAGAGGCACAGCTAGAGGGAAGAGAGGACAGAATTACTGGGCTGGATCACAGGTATGGACTCAGGATGTCCTCTGAGGGAATGAGAGGGATGTGAGGTCCACTACAAAGCTAAAAGTGTGCTAAGGGCAACCTCGAAGGCATCAATAGGCATCGTGACACCATTAGAGGGGTCCCAATTGGGCCAAAGACACAAAAGGCAGCTCAGGGACACAAGGAGGAAGTCCAGAGGAGATTTGAACAGAATACAGGTGTCCTCGGGAGGCCGGGGACCAAATGGAGGCACCCTAGATGGCAGAGAGGACAATAAGATTGCTCTGAGGCACAAACCCAAGGACAGGTTTCTGAGAGAATGAGAGAGGATCAAAGTGCACTACAGAGCTAAACTGGGGCGGTGGTACACAAAGAAGGTCTCAGGAGTCTCCCACGGTGACTGGGAGCAGAGGGGTCATGAAAGCCTCAGAGGGATGAGAGAGATTGAAAGGGAGGTAAAATGCTATGAAAACGCTGTGCAGCACAAGGAAGGTCTCAGGAGGCATCCCAGATGGCATAGAGAAGAAAAAGAATGCTCTTTTTTTGGGAACAGAGATCTTAGGAGAGGTGTGATTACAACAAAATTAGTCTAAAGGGGGCTTACAGAGCTAAAAGTGTGCTGCAGGGAACACCTAAGACCTTGGGAGGCATTGTGACAATAGCAGAGGGGTCCTGAGAGGGACAGACAAAAGAAGGCTTGAGGACAAGATGAAGTCCAGAAGGGATTTCAACAGACTACAGATGTCCTCAGGGGACCAGGACTGAACAGAGGTATCCTAGCAAGCATAGAGGACAACAAGAGTGTTCTGAAGATGAAAGATGGCATCATGAAAGGTTCTTGGGGAGCAAGAAGGGTGCAAACAAGTGGCATTAAGCACCTTTATGTATTATTCTCATTACAGTATCCCTTGTAACCAGCAAGGCTTGTCTCAATTAAGAAGATAGTGTTGCAGTGACTTGTACTGTGGGTTACCCATTGGTCTCCTCTTTCATGTGGTTACCCTACTTCCAAAAAAATGCTCCACTGGATTCCTAACATGTGCCTTGACACGGCCTGTCACTGTTAGAAAGGGTTCATTCATTCTGAATTTGAAATGTGCAAGCATTCATCCACAGTGGCTCTTATGCATGAGTGCCTCTCTTCTGCGCATCTGTTGGAGTCTCTTGCCTATTCTGTAGGGTTTTGCCTTCTCTGCAAAAAAAGAGAAATATTAAAAAGTACATTAAATAGTGTTGTAGTTTAATCCCAGCCAGCAAGTAAGCACCATGCAGCCACTCACTCACTTTCCCCCTCAGCCAGTGGGATGGGGGAGGGAATTGGAAAAAAAAGTAAAACAATTTAATAGGACAGACAGGAAGAAAATAACAATGAAATAATAATAAAAAATTACAATAGTAATAGTAAAATAATTGGAATATACTGAACGAGTGACGCACAATTCAATTGCTCCCCACTTGCTGACTGATGCCCAGTTAGTTCCCAAGCAGTGATCCCCCCCCAGGCCAACTCCCCCCACTTTGTATACTGGTGTCCTGGTTTCAGCTGGGATAGAGTTAACTGTCTTCCTAGTAGCTGGTACAGTGCTATGTTTTGAGTTCAGTATGCGAAGAATGTTGATAACACTGATGTCTTCAGTTGTTGCTCAGTAGTGTTTAGACTAATGTCAAGGATTTTTCAGCTTCTCATGCCCAGCCAGCGAGAAAGCTGGAGGGGCACAAGAAGATGGCACAGGACACAGCCAGGGCACCTGACCCAAAGTGGCCAACGGTGTATTCCATACCATGGGACGTCCCATCCAGTATAGGAATGGGGAAGTGGGGGCAGGGATTCGCCGCTCGGGGGACTGGCTGGGTGTCGGTCGGCGGGTGGTGAGCAATTGCACTGCGCATCATTTGTACATTCCAATCCTTTCATTATTGCTGTTGTGATTTTATTAGTGTTATCATTATCATTATTAGCTGCTTCTTTTCTGTTCTGTTAAACCGTTCTTATCTCAACCCATGGGTTTTGCTTCTTTTCCCGATTTTCTCCCCCATCCCACTGGGTGGGGGGGAGTGAGTGAGCGGCTGCGTGGTGTTTAGTTGCTGGCTGGGGTTAAACCACGACAACTGGGCATGACGTCACATGGTATGGAATACTCTGTTGGCCGGTTTGGGTCAGCTGTCCTGGCCGTGTCCCCTCCCAACCTCTTGTGCTCCTCCAGCCTTTTTGCTGGCTGGGCATGAGAAGCTGAAGAATCCTTGACTTAGTCTAAACACTACTTAGCAACAACTGAAAACATCAGTGTTATCAACATTCTTCTCATACTGAATCCAAGACATAACACTAAACCAGCTACTAGAAGGACAATTAACTCTATCCCAGCTGAAACCAGGACAAAGAGAGAAGCATATTAAAAAGAATAGCTAAAATCCTCTTGGACTGCTAAACCCAAGTGGAAGAAAGGCATAGGTAGTTTCTACCTCAGTGTAAGTTAATCAAGCATTTATTCAACTATTTACCACTGTGTGAAAAACACATTCTATTCCTCACTGAAATTTTATTTCAAGATAGCCAAGTTAAGCCAGGTAGTTTCCTTGAAAACCAATGGTGATGAAAGTGGTGAAAGTTCATCTTTTGCCTTACAGCGTAATGAGAAAAAAAAAAAATCAGCTCTGTTGTGGTATTTGGAGTAAATACAATGTCCTGTTGTGAAAAGTCCAAGTTTTTGGAATTACGGTCTTTATCCCATTAAAAAAGAAAAAAAAGGTTTTATTAAAGCAATTGTATTACTATTTTATGTGGCCATTTACCATGTTTTTGTCTGTCTATAGATTTGCAGTTAACTGTTAATGATAATGAAAATAAAAATAATTATAAATTTATATTAGCAGAAAAACAGTATCAGATTTTAGTTTTGAATGAAAAATATTTAATGACTTTTTAATGAAGTCCTAAAGGTTCATTTAATTTTTGTTTTACAAATACAGAGAAATTACATCTGTAATATTGTCTTAATTCAATATTCAATACATATTTTATATACAAATTTAATGCATTCTGTAGCATTTCCTGGGCACTTTACTGCTAACTGGCAAAAGCCCCAGTTAAGGAGGTTCAGATTAATTTGGTCATCTGAGGTAACTAACTGAGGCACTTTGGAAGGGCTGCAGAACTGGAAACCCTGGTGCTGACTTTATTCAGCCAGGACCCCACAGGCTGCTCCAAAAGGGCAAAGGGGCTCCTTCAAACCTACGAGCCTTTGGGTTATCTGCTGAAGTGGCCAACCAGGAAGCTGATTCCCATCTTGCAAACCTCAACTAAAATAGCAGAGCCTTTTTCAAATATAAGCCCATGAAACAACTTAGGGTGATAAGAAGTTAGATCATGCTCATCCATAACAGCTCTCACTTGCACTGAAAAGTCACTAACCAGCTAACGGTCATTGCCAATTATAATTATCCTGTTAAGGTATACTGACAGTTCCTCAGTTTGAGAAATTTAGAATGAGCATTTTGAGTAAGATCAGAGAGAAATATAAAGGAGATTGTCCATTGCAGAAGCTGAGGTCAATATTGTTTATTTTTATTCCAGTGTTTTAAATTTTAAAACCATAGGCTGCTCAGTATTTTTTAAAATACAGATTTTTGGCAGATTTTTCAGCAAGGTCAAAATTTTGACTTTCCTTTTTAAATAGTCAAGAAATGCCATGTTGTCAAATGTGATATGGCAGCAGCTTCTAGAAACTCAGAGCTCAAGTTTCTCTTGGACTTTAATAAAATTGTGACCTACTTCCTGGACCACAATCATTGCTTAATGACTAGATGTTTAAATTCCATCTGTGTACACAAAAAGCATTTCACATGAAAGGTACCATGGCAAAACTGTTAGTCATCTGCCTGGTAACAGAATACTTGAAATAGAAAGGTGCTAAGTTCTCTTAATTAAATATTTTTTCAATTAGTCATTGTTATTAGGTATACAAGTAGATGCAGTTACATGAAACAGAACTATTAATTTGCAGCGGGCAGCTATCATAAGGAATTTTGGCATAGTTAAGTAGTACATACTTGCCTTTTTCAGTGTAACATTGTTTTGGATATTCCAGGACTAAGCCATGATAAAATGCAGGTGTGTTTTCAGAGCTTGCACACCACCCTCCACAGTAAACATATCTTCTTTAAACTCCATGCACAGCTGTTCTCACAATTTTGTTCTGCAAGGAATCTGATGTAAATAGTTGTTTGTATGTAACATCATTCCCAAGCCTGGCGATTTAGGAGAAGAAAACAGAAAAAGTCCTGAGCAATGTAGATTCTTTGTAGTCTAGTGTTGACACTCCTTAGTGTAAGTGATATCCTCTATATTTGTGGGATCGTACCTCTGGTACACAGTGTTTATATTTAAGTTTGCGCTCACACTAATGCTATTCCTTATTTCACTTATCCACCGGACAGTGATATTGAGGCACCGGTCAAGTATTTAGAGAGTGTCCTGAATAACAGAGCATTGGGTAGGATGATACCTCTTCTTTAAACGTATGGTGCAGCAGTTATTAGCAGTCTGTATTCATCACAGTCCAATTATTTCCATTTTGCAACAAAATAACTCAAAAAATGTCATCTTCTTGAAAACTGCTTCCTTAATGTACTGCAGAAGTATAAATATATCAAAAGAAAAGGCATACAGTTAAGTGCTTTTGTTGAAATAAAAGCCATAAAGCACGATGGTCAGAAGTATAGAATGTTGTAACAAAAACTTTTAAAAACCTGGTTTCTGCCACCTTTCCTCTAGAGAAAAATATTTAAGGATATGTAGGTTGTTTTATATGTTCTAGTAACAGTAACAGTGTTCTAGTAACAGTAAGAGAAAATTAATTAAAAGATTTTTAAAATTTTTTTTAAATCATGACCCAAGTTTGGACAGTATTTTGTTTTCCAGTATCTCCTTACAGGCATGGAAGAATATCTGAGAATTTAAGCTTGTCTCGTGGTTTCAGCCCAGCCGGCACCAAAGGACCAGGCAGCCACTCGCTCCCTCCTCCTCGGCCCCGCTGGGATGAGGAGAAAATAGAAGGAAACACTTGTGGGTGCAGACAAGGACTGGAAGGGATCACACACCACTTATGGTCACGGGAAAAAGACAGGCTCGACTTGGGCGAAAAAAAACCCCCAAATCGATTTAATTTGTTACCAATCATATCAAAACAAGGATAATGAGAAGTAAAACCAAACCTTAGAACACCTTTCCCCCACCCCTCCCTCCTTCCTGGCTCAACTCCACTCCCAATTTTCTCTACCTCCTCCCCACCAGCGGCACAGGGGGACGGGGAATGGGGGTTGAGGTCCGCTCATCCCACGTTGTCTCTGCTGCTCCTTCCTCCTCAGGGGGAGGAGGACTCCTCACTCTTCCCCTGCGCCGGCGTGGGGTCCTCCATGGGCTGCAGGTGGGCATCGCTCCCCCGATCCCCCCCAATGGGCTGGGGGGGACACAGCCTGCCGTCTCACCATGGGCTGCAGGGGCATCCCCTCCTCCGGTGCACCTCCTCCCCTCCTTCTTCACTGACCTCTGTGTCTGCAGAGGGGTTCTTCTCACATTCCAATCCCCCTACTTACTACAGATTCCCCTTCTTAAATCTGTTCTCCCAGAGTTCCTACCACCGTCGCTGATGGGCTTGTGCAGGAGGTAGAAATACACGGACACCTGTAAAGTTGAAAGCAAATGACAGACGACCCTTTATTGCTAAAACACACACATATTTATAATCACATATTCTGCAAAGTCATTGTACACACGCACAAGCATAGAATATGATTGGTTATACCATCTCTGTACACGCGCATAAACATAAGGCATAATTGGTTATACCAACTAAAACATGCGAAACTTGTCTCAGTCTAATTGGTCAAGATAAACTGCCGAATTGAGGTTCTTTGTGCCAAGTTCCCTTTATCGTGGATTGTGCACTTGTGTTCTTCTAATTGGCTTTATTATCGTCTTTCTTCTTTCATGTCTTCTTGTTTGTTCTGCTCAAGGTCTTCTAAAGGCATCTGGAATGCTCTTGTGACTGTTAGCTAAATATGTTCCTACAACTCCCCTTTTTTGTTTTTGTGCAAGCCAAGTTACATGAAATGCTTTTGCAATCATACGTTCAACTATATCTATAATATATGGTACAATTATTACAACTGCTAATACTACAATTAGAATAATTAAGCCATGCATAAGCAAATCTTTTAATCATCCCATAATTCCCAAACTTGCTAGCTATCCACTTAACCCTGTGTTAGTTATTGTGAGCCTTTTTACTGTGAATCATATTGATATCAGGTGTTAGTAATATAAGTCGTCCGAGGCTGCATGGCCTCCTGTTAAGTTTCAATGGAATTCCCCCCCACGCTCTATCCCCGCAGGTAAAACAGCTGGAATACAAAAAGAGCATGATATTCTGGAATAGATATAGTTACACTAAGCTGTAGCATTTCTATATACAAGCAAAATAGATAGCTGCTTGATGCATTATGTTCGCCAAGATTACCCATACATTCTGTTTTGGTTGTTGGATCATCCATTCTTCACTTATGTGTATCACCCATAACAGCGAGGAGGAGTCCTTTTAGGTTCAGTGTTTTTCCAAGGATGTAACGACTGTCCAGGGTTTTACCCATTTTGCTGGTACCCATCTTGTTCCATGATCTGTAACAACACAAGCATAACCTCTTCCCCAGGTTATTAATTGAAATGGTCCTTCCCATACAGTTTTCTCAACATTTTTAACCCTAACTTGAACATTGCTATTAATGTCAAACAAATCTCCTACCATGCCTTGCACATGTTTTACAATTGGTGGTACACTTTCGCCATCTGTCAATCTCAAGTAATTCAACACATATACAACTTTGTTCAATCGTTCGTGAGGAGTAGCCATCTGCTCTCCCCCTTTTTGTTTTTGCAGTTGGCATTTCGAAGTCTGATTCATGCGTTCTACAATTGCCTGGCCTGTAGGGGAATGTGGTATACCTGTGGTATGTACAATACCCCATTGACTAAAAAACTTTTGAGTTGTCTGTGCGATGTAGCACGGCCCATTGTCAGTTTTTATCTGAAGTGGAATGCCGTGTGCTGCAAAAGCTGAATGCAGGTGTCGCTGGACGTGTCGACTTGTTTCTCCTGTCTGCGCTGTTGCCCATACAGCTGCAGAAAAACAATCCACAGACACATGGACATATTTCAATTTACTAAAAACTCAGGTACGTGTGTTACATCCATTTGCCACAATTGTAAAGAATGCAAACCTCGTGGATTTACTGCTCCAGGTGAGTTTGTTCCCACAAGTTGTTGTGTCGTCGCGCGGTTCACCGGCACGCTCTGCTGGCCGTTTCCCGCCATAGGTGGTAGTGGAGAGCTGTTCTTATGATATTTAGAACGGCAAACACGAGCCGTATGGCCACCCTTCTGGCATCTTGCACAAACCCGAACTGGTGTTACAGTTTGTTGTCGGTACTGCGAATGATTTTGTCTCGGTTTCCCTTTAGCCCAACATTGTGCTTTTAAATGACCGGGCTTTCCACAATTGTAACATTTTTTATCCCCTCTAAGTGCAACCGCAAACGCTTCTGCTAATGCAGTCGTTTGGAATGATGTAGTTCCAACCTTGTTACTGCCTCAACCATATCAACAAGGCTGGCATCTCTGGGTAACGCCATCAAAAGCTTTTTACAGTCAGCATTTGCATTCTCTACTGCTAATTTTAGCACCAAGGCATTCTGAGCCTCCACACTCGACACTTGTTTAGTTACTGCATCTCTTAGTCTGTCAGTGAAGGACATGTACGATTCCTGGGGACCCTGCTTAATCTGCGTGAACGACATAACATTTCTACCCTCTTCTGGCAGAGTCATCATTGCTTTAAATGCCATTACTGAAGCAGTTCTCAAGGCCTCTATGGGAAACCTTGCCTGTAATCTTGAATCAGTAAATTTGCCAGTCCCAATAAGGTGATCCATCCCTATTGCCTTCATGGGATCATCATTGGGTCTATCCAAATTTTTTATAGCAACTTCTTCACACAGTCCCCTCCATCTGTCTCTCCACAACATTTTCTGAGTTGGCTTTAATAGCATGCTGGCTAGTTGATCGCAATCATACAGAGTCAAAAGTTGAGCTCCGAAAATATTGTCAAGCAGCGCTTCAGTGAAAGGAGCCATCAGCCCATAATTATGGACTGACTTGCGCACTTCTTTTATCAAATCCCATGAAAAGGGATTCCATTCATTTGGATCATTTGCCCTCACTATAACAGGATAAGCATGAGGAACGACCACTCCCTCGCTTGCTGCTTTCTTATGTATTTCTCTCCAGTAACTTCTCGGGTCACAGCCCAAATCTTCAGCTACATCGTAACTTGGCGGCGGTTTTTCTTTTTCTAATGAAATATCGTCTCGGGGAGGTTCTGACCAATTATCATCATCGTCAGGTAAAGGTGGATATAAACCCGTAGACGGCTTAATCGGGTCTATTTCTTTCTCAGGGTTTGGTGGTAGAATAGGTGGCGATGCCTTTTTTGGCTCCGGTGTATCTTTTACTGAACCATCCGTTAATGTAATTTTATAACTAGTACAGTCGGAGGGACAATGTGAACAAGATGACTCATTGGTATCGTGTCTGTCCTCATCGCCATTTACCGACACCGATACTTTTGGATTCAAAATCGAATTTGCCTTCGCTGCCACCTTTCTTTCTGCTCGTAAGGATCGTATATTGTCAAAAAGCAACCACCAAGTAATAACCAGGTCTTCAGCGTGTTGATCCCCTTTAGAGTCCGCATCCCGTAATTTTGTTCCAATTTCTGCCCAAATATCAGGCTCAAATGCGGTAGCCATTTCAACAGGAGAGCCCTGAACTCGGCACCATTTCAATAACCCTCTCATGGAAGATTCAGTACATTGAATTCCTCTCTTAGAGAGTATATGCAGTAGGAGTCTGACTATTGCCCTTTCCTCCGAGGACAAGTTCTGCCCCATACTGCCCCTGGTTGCTCACCTTCCTTTCAGGTGTCTTCTTAGCCTAGGCTCAGCTTCCCTGCTTCGGTCCCGCCGACAGCAGTACCTCCAACCAGAGCTTCTCCTGCCGCGTCTTCTGCGCTCTCAGGGCCACACCGGGGTCACCATTTGCAGGAGGTAGAAATACACGGACACCTGTAAAGTTGAAAGCAAATGACAGACGACCCTTTATTGCTAAAACACACACATATTTATAATCACATATTCTGCAAAGTCATTGTACACGCGCACAAGCATAGAATATGATTGGTTATACCATCTCTGTACACGCGCATAAACATAAGGTATAATTGGTTATACCATCTCTGTACACGTGCATAAACATAAGGCATAATTGGTTATACCAACTAAAACATGCGAAACTTGTCTCAGTCTAATTGGTCAAGATAAACTGCTGAATTGAGGTTCTTTGTGCCAAGTTCCCTTTATCGTGGATTGTGCACTTGTGTTCTTCTAATTGGCTTTATTATCATCTTTCTTCTTTCATGTCTTCTTGTTTGTTCTGCTCAAGGTCTTCTAAAGGCGTCTGGAATGCTCTTGTGACTGTTAGCTAAATATGTTCCTACAGGCTCGGTCTTGGCCAGAGGCGGGTCCGACTTGTAGGCAGGGAAGCTTCTAGCAGCTTCTCACAGAAGCCATCCCTGCGGCCCCTCCCCCGCTACCAAAAAACCCCGCCACACAAATGCAATACAGTTTGCAATTTAATCCCAAAATCTCCTGCAAATTCTGTCTATAAATTTAGAGTTTGAAAGCCTGGTTTCTCATGTTCTACTTAAAATCTGAAAAGAAAACTTATATGGAAGAAGGCTATTTACTGAAGCTGGTGTAGTCAGTGTTGGTGAAGACCGCCAGGTTGAACTGTGCCAGCAGCAGCCTGCGTGTGAGCTGCATGAAAGCCCAGCTGAGTTCCTGAAGGCTCCCACGGGAACCACAGTCTTGTTTAGCTGCCTCATTTACACTCATTCAGTCAGAATAAACCTGACTCAGTATTATCTTGTGGCTCATAACACGAGAATGTAGGGGAAGCCTGGGAAATCGTCTTTGTAGAGGTTGCTCCAGCGCTGAGCTCTGTTTCACCCCTGCTCGTGAGCATGGACTGATGAGAAGAGAAAACCAAAGAAGAGAAAGGGTGAAAGGGAGTAATCAAAGCTGTGGCAGTCATAGTCTTGTAGCCACTGAATCATGTCTGGTCACCTTCTGGGTCCCACATCAGGGAGATCCTTAGGACTGAAGGAAGGAACATTCTCATCCAGTTTGTCTTCACACTAACAGAGATCCCACAATCTTCAAATTCTGCACTCGTTTATGCATCTGCAGCATTGTCTGCAGTGGGTTTGCAGAAGTGGAAATAGGGACAAAACTTAGCTTTATGCTTCAATATTTTGTTATTTTAATGAGAGAGGAATTGCCTGAGGGCTTCTGGGAATAACCCTGAGTATAAGCCAAAGACAGACAGTGGTATATAATAAAAATCTCAGTATTAAAGAGACTCTTGTCTTCCTCTTTTTATTTAAGTATTAAGAACAAGAAGATGCCTTTTAAAACTATAATATTAAAGAATTAAATTGTTCTTTAATCATTAAACAATCTCTGAACAGTCCATGCTGAAACTTAAAGCCTTTCTCCAAGCAGGGTTAGTAATTAGGTTTGTGTGATCTGTTCCAAACAAATATATATGATGATAATAAAAGAGAAATCTGCTAGGGTCCCTTTTACCTCTATATGTTCAGTGTCACTGAGGAAATTTAAACATTTAATATTTTAAGTTAAGTCCCTGGTTATCAGTACAGCCTGGGGGATGAAGGGATTGAGAGCAGCCCTGCAGAGAAGGATTTGGGGGTACCGGTGGATGAAAAGCTGGACATGAGCCAACAATGGGCACTCAAAGCCCAGAAAGCCAACCATATCCTGGGCTGCACCAAAAGAAGCGTGGCCACCAGGTCAAGGGAGGGGATTCTGCCCCTCTACTCTACTCTGGTAAGACCCCACCTGCAGTACTGCGTCCAGCTCTGGGGTCCTCAGCACAGGAAAGACATTGACATGTTAGAGCGGGTCCAGAGGAGGGCTGCGAAAATAATCAGAGGGCTGGAGCACCTCTCCTGTGAAGACAGGCTGAGGGAGTTGGGGTTGTTCAGCCTGGAGAAGAGAAGACTCTGAAGAGATCTTATAGCAGCCTTCCAGTACCTAAAAGGGTCTTAGAAAAAAGACGGGGACAAACTTTTTAGCAGGGCTTGTAGTGATAGGACAAGGGGTAATGGTTTTAAATTAAAAGAGGGTAGATGTAGACTAGATATAAAGAAGAAATTTTTTACAATGAGGGTGGTGAAACACTGGAATAGGTTGCCCAGAGAGGTGGTAGATGCCCCATCCCTGGAAACATTCAAGGTCAGGTTGGATGGGGCTCTGAGCAACCTGATCTAGTTGAAGATGTCCCTGCTCATTGCAGGGTAGTTGTGATAGCATATTTCCATACATTCTGTATGGTAAGTCTAAATATTTTGATGGGTTTAATATTTTGTACCTGCCGTGGAAACTGGTTTGCTGCTAGGTCACTGTAAAAGTGAGATTTGGTAATTAATTATTAGAAATCTTATACTAACACTATGATTGAAACAATAGACAAAAGTATAGCCAAGCAATTAACTAGTAGAGGTAGTTACTCATAAGTTTTGCAGTTCTTTGCTCTTATGACTAGATGTTCCTGTACGCTAGATGAGAACAATGTTGAAACTGACCACATGTGATTGAAACTGTGTTAAGCTTCAAGATCAAAGAACAAGGACAACAATAAAGACTTCAAGGACAGCCAGCAAGAACTTCAAATGGGTCGGTGGTCGCAAAAGCAGCCCTTCGACTCAAATGGATCCTTCATTGCACATGATAGGATGTAGGCAGTACTAAGATAATCAGTTGCAATTATTTTTATGTATATGTATACTAATTGATTAATATGCAATTAGTTATTCTATATAACCTGTTAGTGCTAAAGCTGTGGCATGCACGCTAGGTGGAACTATCCCCCGTGCATCCAGCGCTGCAATAAAGAATGCCTGCTTTCTAAAACTCCAAAACGAGTCTTAGAGAGTTTCTTCGACCAGCTTTTCGGTATCAGTTGGACTAGATGACCTGTAAACGTCCCTTCCAACCCAAATCATTCTATGATTCTATGATTAAGTTCTTCCAATGTTAAGCTACAAAGCTGCAGTTAGGATCATTTTTATGTGTTTGCTAACATTCATTTATACCTTGAGTTTTCTTCACTGGGCTGCAAATTCTTGTTATATCAAAATTTTCTGTATATGGTACATTTTACCTAGGTTAGATACTTGTTCTCTTTGTTCACCCTAAAGCTAGTTATGTCCACTTCCAGGTCTGCATTTCTTTAACTGATTACTAGCAAGTTGATTATAGCCATGGGATTGCCAGTGCCAGCCTGTGCCTCACCTCTTGTCATTCCATGCCCGTAGTCCTTTACACCTCATCCTTTGTCCCCACTTTTCAAGGCATCTGCTATTGTACCAGGCCTGTATTTCTCTACATTAATTTAATTAAGTTAGTTATAAATACATCATTCTACAGAGAATACTATTATCCATCTAAAAATGCAGCTTGTATGATACAAAAATTAGTAGAAATAAAACAAAATAGCCACAATTACCTAGTCATTAAAAGAACTGCTGTTACAGCTTAAGCAATTAAATCAAAGTTCCTGGCAGGTCAAGACAAGTTCAGGCAAAGCCTAAAGCCTTGCAAATTTGGGTCCAAGCATGTGGCCTGGCACTAACAGCGGCAATACCATATTACTGAGCTACAGAGCTATAACATTATTACAATAGCTACTTCTGAAAACAGGATGGATTTAATGGCAATAACAGGGTGGATGCAGAAAGCTGGCCTGGCCAGAATTTCTTGTACTGTCTTTCATTGTGGTATTGTGGAAAAATCATGTGCCATTTCAAGCAGATGTTAGAGAACATCTGAGTAGAATAAAACTAGAACTTTTTTTATGTCAGCAAGAACTGTGATAAAGAGGATGCCATAAATATACATTGTTTTTCCACAGGTGGAGTTTCTTTAATGTAAACCTCAAGTTTATACTGAGGTAAAAGGGTACTTACTGAAGGGTAAAAGGTCTTTTGAAGTAACTGAGTTTTCTCCCCAAGAGTACCCACTGAGTCACTGTGAATACCAGTGCTTTAGTGTGGTACAAGGTTCATTTTGGGTTGGCTTTACAGCTCCATGTGGAATATTTTTGAAATAAGGTAGTCCATGCTGATAAAGTTTGAAATATTGGGAAGATCCCAGAAAACTGCAAAATGAAAGGAAGTTTGAAAAACTGGTTTTACAATTTACTAAATTTGCTCACCTTAAAGAAGGAGAAGGTTAGAGGCAGTTGGTCACTTTGTATTGTTTGTAAACTCAGGAAAATACATCTGATTCTAAGGAGCTTTTTAATCTTGTAGAAAAAGGCATTGTAGGATCTCGTATGTAGCAGTGAAAGCTGAAGAAAAATCCAAAATCCAAACAGAAGTCTATGATTCAGCGGAGATAGTATCTTCACAACACTTAATGGCTTACCAAGAGATGCAGTAGATGTCTATCACCAATTGTTGGGTTGTTAGCAGAAATGTTGGTAGGAAAGCCTTTGAGCCATAGTGCATGAAAAGTCTCACCAGATAATCATAATCACCTGTTTTAAATGTAAGTACCTGTGAATAATTGTCAACCAGAGGATTTGTTTCTCTACAGATCCTTTCATCTTCCTTTTGACAGAGTAGGAAGGATGAAGTGAGAGCCCCAAACGGGTGCTCCATGACCTGAGAAGACAAAGATCTTTTGCCCTTTTGCCCTATGTTGTTCTCTGCAGTACTGGGCTAGATGCTAGGAGAGTATTTGTCTTTGAAATACATTTCAAAAGCCACAATACTTGGTTTTGAAAAGTCAGTGCTCTTGTTGTTTCATTTGATTTTGTTTAATGAATCAAGAATGATATATTGCATAAAAAATGCAAATAGTTATCTGGCCACTTTTTGAAGAAGCATAGTTCCTTGTTCTATGTTGATGTTAAGCAAACTGCTCAAAGCTGGGTGCAAAGTATATTATTAATCAAGTAACTGCTTCTAAGAAAATACCTCTGATATAGAAGTTGGTGTGGGTTATGAATCACCCCAGGAAAGATTTTTGAGGCTTGTTGTAGCAACAATGTAAAAAGCTCTTACCAGTTTTCACTGAGAACTCATTTTCTTATGACTAACCACACCTTAGCAGCATTCTACAATCTGTAGTCCTTGCAGCTGCCTCATAGTACCCAGAAAATAATATTAAATGGAGAGGAAAATAGATACTAGTTTGCGTGTAGAGTATAAGTTCTGCATGGCCAACTGCCAATGTGGAGAGTAGACAAAGTATGCATTATTTAGCCTGGAATCCCAGAAAAAACCAAGAAGGATGTCTTTAATAATAAAATGTTGGAGGAGAAGGAGATATTGTAGCAATAAATAGATTGAACCCACCAAGCAGAAAGAGTATGCTGAGCTCTTACTACAGTGATATATCCTGTAATAATAGTAATAGCAGAATTTAGTTGGGGCTTGTGGTTAAATGTACTCTTTCTTCAGAGAATGCAAAGATTGTATTTTCCTTAGACCATTAGTGCTCAGGGGTTCAATTTTTTATTGCTTTTGAAGTCCCAAAGCCCCACATCTGGACCTTAATTCTACGCCAACTCAAAGAGGAGCATGCCACCAGTAAGTCATGAACATTGCTTTGCACAGCACTTGGGGCTTCCTCAAGGCCACCCTGAGAACAGCTGAATTTTCCAATGCTGCTAAAGTAACTGAATGTGATGGGTTAACCCTGGCTGGATGCCAGGTGCCCACCAAAGCCATTCTATCACTCCCCCTCCTTCTCAGCTGGACAGGGGAGAGAAAATATAACAAAGAGTTTGTGGGTCGAGATAAGGACAGGAGAGATCACTCACCAATTACTGTCACGGGCAAAACAGACTCAACTTGGGGAAAATTAACTCAATTTATTACAAATCAACCGGAGTAGGGTAATGAGAAATAAACCCAAATCTCAGAACACCTTCCCTCCACCCGTCCCTTCTTCCCAGGCACAACTTCACTCCCAGATTCTCTACCAACCCCCCAGCAGCACAGGGGGACGGGGATGGGGTTTACGGTCAGTTCATCACACATTATTTTCTGCCGCTTCATCCTCCTCAGGGGGAGGACTCATCACACTCTTCCCCTGCTCCAGCGTGGGGTCCCACCCACGGGAGAGAGTCCTCCACGAACTTCTCCAACGTGGGTCCTTCCCACGGGCTGCAGTTCTTCACGAACTGCTCCAGCATGGGTCCTTTCCACGGCGTGCAGTCCTTCAGGCACAGACTGCTCCAGCGTGGGTCCCCCACGGGGTCACAAGTCCTGCCAGAAAACCTGCTCCGTGGGCTCCTCTCTCCACAGATCTGCAGGTCCTGCCAGGAGCCTGCTCCAGCACAGGCTTCCCATGGGGTCACAGCCTCCTTTGGGAACCCACCTGCTCCAGCGTGGGGTCCTCCATGGGCTGCAGGTGGATATCTGCTCCACCGTGGACCTCCATGGACTGCAGGGGGACAGCCTGCCTCACCATGGTCTTCCCCACAGGCTGCAGGGGAATCTCTGCTCCGGCGCCTGGAGCATCTCCTCCCCCTCCTTCTTCACTGACCTGGGTGTCTGCAGGGCTGTTTCTCTTACATGTTCTCACTCCTCTCTCCGGCTGCCTTTTTCTGTCTGTCCCAACATTTTCCCTTCTTAAAAATGTTATCACAGAGGCGTTACCACTATCGCTGATTGGCTCGGCCTTGGCTGGCGGCGGGTCCATCTTAGAGCCGGCTGGTATTGCTCTCTTGAACACAGGGGAAGCTTCCAGCAGCTTCTTACAGAAGCCACCCCTGTAACCCCCCCCGCTACCAAAACCTTGCCACACAAAGCCAATACAAGACCCCATGTAAAAATGTATGGATATGCATGTGTAGTATTACAGTAAATGACCAGGAAATGTTTTTTGCATCAATGGGTGAAGTTATTGGTTGCTAGTAAGAACTGAGCTCGTCATTTTTCATCTTTTAAACTACGTTAACTATACCTCAGTTGTCATACTTAGGCATCAGACAACTGTTAGCCATTAGGTGTAAAAAGAAGTTAGGAAAATGTTTTAAAAAGTCAAATCGTTTGTCCATAGCCAGGTAACAGCCAGGAATCCGTTTCGTCTGTGGTCTCTCTCCATGCCTGCTTCCTATCTTCTGAATGCAGCAAAGCTCTGAATCCAGCAGACACTTACCGTGAATGATTCAGTAGGATCCCTCACAACAGAAAGTTTTTATCTCAATATTCAACCTTATGTGATCAGGCTCTAGAGTCATGTAAGACATAGGAGCCTAACTCTTAGGAAAGCCATGACTACACATTCCAGGGAAGAATTCAGTACTCTCTGGGGCTGTGTATACTGTTCATGGCAGGAAGGTAGCTGCAAGCTCCCTCTGGCTGTATGTGATCAATGTTAATGCAATCCAAACTAACCCCCAGCTGAGTCCAAGCTAAAAACCCCTGCTAGGAGGGGAGTGTGTGTTCATTTAGACAAGGCATTGTGTTAACCTATTTGTGTGACTTTTGGCTCATTCGTATCCTATGCAGAGCCTTTCCATGTCTGTTCAGAAGTTGGATCCTGTGTGCCACAGCCCACACATTTACGCAGGATGTAGTTCCACCATGATACATATTCTCCTCTTTTGGAAAGTGAAATCCTAATGCCAAATATTTTGCAAGAACAAACTAAAATAGCTGCTTTGTTTAGCTTAGCAAATTGAAAGCTGAAGTAGGATCTCTTTTTCCAATTATAAAGAAATGAAAGGAGTATGCAAAAGGGAAGGGAAGAACTGAGTAAGCCAAAGAAAAGGACTGGCACAGGAGAAAAATAAGCCTGAACTGGCCAATAAAAAAGTTTTGTCAGAAAATCAAAGGAGAGATTTAGCCACCAGCTCATAGTGAGGCTCTGGAATTGTCTCCCAATGGGAGCAGCCGGGGCAATAAATATATAAATTCCTTAGGTTAAGCAGGAACTTGTGTGATGGAATGGCAACATGAAATTGCAGGACATTTGAGCTGACAACCCTGACAGTCCTCTGTGATTCAGAACTTCTGTATTCCTGTGGATGAGTACCACAGCGGTCTGTGAGCATTAGGTCCTTAAATATTGCAACAGCCCATGAGGCCTGTAAACAGAAAGAGTGTGCATGTGTGTATATGCATATGTATATTTCTCACATATATATGTATATGTATTTACATATACAGGTTATGGTTTTTTATATATATGTGTACATAAAAAGAGTACCTTCATATGAAGAGGAAAGTGATGTCATAAGTTAAATACTTTCAGTTTACAGTACTGATCAAGCTAAAGGAGAGACTTGCCCGTTAGGAAGGAGGTTCTTGCTCTTATAAATAAGTGCAAGAACAATGGAGGAAAATACATATTGTCTAAGCAAATTTCATTTTGTTGAATATTTATGTCCCAGCACTTGCCTCAAGTGACTGTCCTTTCTGCTGTAATGTAATTCCCTGTACGCTACACAGAAAGAAAATTGTTACAATTCTGGTGCCTTTAAGCTATAAATCTACTTGTCCCTCAGAAAGGAGTTGCCCTTAACGTGCATTTAATAATATAATTCATTTTTAATTAATGTGGCACTACCTTGTGAGAAACAGGAATAGTCTTCCTCCTTCTGACTGCCCTTGACTCTGCAATAGAGCTCAGGGGATGAAGGTGAACAAGGTTACGTGTCTGTGCATTGATTTGCAGGCTCGGGGACTGTCACCGGAGTGTCTCCAGGGGTGCCACAGGGATTCAGAGCTTTCAGCAGCACTATGGCTGAGATCAAACTGAAACGCATGAGGGAGTAGGTAGCATATTTATGTGTTACCAATATTCAGACAAAGAGGATGGATTTGAGAAACACAGCAAAGAAAACCATGTATTGTTTCCCCACACCAAAAAATCCCTTCAACGAAAAGAATTGGATGGTAAGGTATTTTTTACAGACTGGATGCCTACTTGCCTCCACAGAGGATGAAGGTCGATTGTAATTTCTGATTGTTTTGTCATAATCTGCACAATCACTGTCATCCTTCCAGGATCT
This sequence comes from Harpia harpyja, assembly GCF_026419915.1. Taxonomy (NCBI): domain Eukaryota; kingdom Metazoa; phylum Chordata; class Aves; order Accipitriformes; family Accipitridae; genus Harpia; species Harpia harpyja. The sequence continues at coordinate 54,887,361 of NC_068940.1, read as the reverse complement.
AGTTTGCCTTGACTGCTGTCAGTGTCGTTCTGAACTTCTCTTTCTTTATTAGCTCAGCACATGCTCATAAATCACCTGCAGATATTCGTGTTCCCACCATGTTTTCTCCCTCACCCACACTTCATTCTTGCCTGGAATGAAGGACTAATGGATTTGTTTCCCAGGATTATATGATGATGTAAACCAAACATGATTGCTGCTGTTGGCTGGGATTTTCAAACGAGACAGAGCAATTTACATGTGCAGCTCCCTTTGAAACTCAGTGTCTAATTGCTTTCAGCATCATTGAAACTCCAGCTTTATTAATAAAGATTTCAGTGTCTTAATAAAACAAAAAGATCTGCGCTTCCTTTCTAGAGTGTACTGGTTAATGTATTTTGAGCTTTTATTTTGATTCAGTAAATTCTGGCCTTCCAAGATTTATTGCACCCCAATTTAGGTACTGATCTGATAATCATAATGCTGTGCATTATTTCTGAACTGAAATTTTCTTTGTGATATTGCAACATTCAACTGATCTCAGATTGTAAACTCTTTAAAAAAGGGCAGTTTTCTCTTGTGTGGGTGGACAGTGCCAACAATATGGTGGATGTTATCAGAATACAAATAAGTTCAGTTAATACTAGTAGTTATTTAAGTGAATCCTCTAAAGAAAATGAATGCAACCACAACGGCGTTGATGCCAATCACTGTTTAAAACAAATTACAGTGCCAAATGCACTGTGTATTCAAGGGAAACACAAATCAGATTTACTCCAGATAGAAGTTGTTCAGTTTTATATTTCAAGATGCAGCAACTCCTAGGGTTTCACTTCATGTCTTAGCTTTTACTGTGCAACCAGTCAGCAGGTCTCACAGCCTGCCACTCTGATTGCTTTCCATTCCCTTTTCATGGGAAGTACTTACAAAACCAAGAAAATCCATCATGTTGTGCCAACTAGCTGGCAAGGTGAGGTTGTTTAGTCAAAATGCCCACTAATCTTACAATCTTCACCTTGTGTTCTTATGGTTACAGGATAAACCTTAACTATTTGAACTTCATGGTCATTGCCTTTAGGGCTGAGATATGATTAAATCACTTGCTTCTTTCAAATTCTCTTTTTCCAGTGCTGTTTCATGGTTTTCATGGTTTGTCAGTTCTGATAGGATAAGCACGTAGTGGTGGTTAAATGTTGAAAAATTTGGAAGTGCTGTTATATGATTCTTTGGAAATGTCACATTTCAAAATAGTTTACAGAACAGCTATATGCTAATGAAAAACCTGATTAACTGCAGTAATTCACATTTAATGCATTAGACTTCCTGGTTTTGGAACACTTTCCTAGTAATTTCATTCCTGAATGAGGACAGTCAGCTGGGTCTATAGGCCAAAAGACCCACCCAACTGGCATCTTGAGAACTTCCAGATGACTGTACCCATGAACCATTTTCAAGTTACATTCATTAAGAGAACAAATTAAGGAGGGGGTTTGTTTGGGGGTGTGTGTGGTAAATAAAGGTACAGATCTCCTCTTGTGCACTGTAATAGCTAGTTTAAAGAAGTCTATCAAAATATCTACTTGTGTTATTGCCCTTTCTCCTAAACATACTATGACCTTGTCATTTTCTGAACAGGTAAAGGTGAGAGAGCATGTTGATTGGAAGTTAGGGTGTTGTTAAGAAACAAGTGAGTGAGCACAGCACCCAGCACACATATACACAAGGACATCTCTGCAAACTCTTACACATGGCCAATCTGCACACAGGGCACAGTGGGGAGTTTTCAGTGGTGAGAAGGAAATACTTCTGGCTGCAGAGTGATGTATGAAGCCTCAGCTGATCTACTATCCCTCAGCAAACTTCCCATGATGCGTTGTACGTCATCCGCACAGCAGTGCCACTTAAGCAAGGCTAATATAATTTGTGCTATTCAGTTTTACTCAGGAAGCCACAGACTTATGGTGGGGTCTTCCAGATGACAGCTTCTAATGAAAGGGAGAATGTGGGGTTTTTTTGTCTTACAGAAACTGAGTAGCTGGAGTTCTTAATGAGGAAACAGAAAAGAGCAGGGGAGACAATGTGGAAGTGCAATGAAATCTGTTTAGGAGCAAGTCACTGTAGAAAAAGAAGCATGAAGGTTTGGGATGTGCACCATTTTCAGCTGCTAACAGCAACAGATCTTGATGAGGGACACTCTCTTTTATGTCATTAATTGCTCCAAAAGTAAGCATTGTGTCTATGCATTATTCTCATTAGCTCTGATAAAGTAGTAGATTAATGTAAAATAATATGGGATCTAACAGCAAAAGGGCCTTTTAGCCATTTCTAATTGACATGTGAATGATGTGGGCTCACAAACAACTGCAGCAGGACAGTCGCTTGACAAGATGTGATCTGCTCATTGCTTGAGTTTTCACAGTGTGCTGCACTGAATGCGTTCTTTGACAGGAGGGAGACTTGCTGTTTATCAGAGTGACAACTTAGGTAGCCTCTGCTGTATTCTTGTGCAGGACTTTATACCGATACTCATGTGAGAGGGAAGTTGTGCTAAGTCTTTACAAGAATGTAGAAGGAAGTCACTGGTGTTCTTTAATACGATAGGTAGGAGTCCTTGGTCTCCTCCTATTTTAAGTAAAAAAAATGGCTCAGGGCTTAACCTATAGACAGCCTGATAATGTTTATGATTTAGTCACCAGCTTTCATCACTACAATTCTGTCGTGGTTTAACCCCAGCCAGCAACTAAACACCACGCAGCCGCTCACTCACTCCCCCCCACCCAGTGGGATGGGGGAGAAAATCGGGAGAAGAAGCAAAACCCGTGGGTTGAGATAAGAACGGTTTAATAGAACAGAAAAGAAGAAACTAATAATGATAATGATAACACTAATAAAATGACAACAGCAATAATGAAAGGATTGGAATGTACAAATGATACGCAGTGCAATTGCTCACCACCCGCCGACCGACACCCAGCCAGTCCCCCGAGCGGCGAATCCCTGCCCCCCCACTTCCCCGTTTCTGTACTGGATGGGACGTCACATGGTATGGAATACACCGTTGGCCAGTTTGGGTCAGGTGCCCTGGCTGTGTCCTGTGCCAACTTCTTGTGCCCCTCCAGCTTTCTCACTGGCTGGGCATGAGAAGCTGAAAAATCCTTGACATTAGTCTAAACACTACTGAGCAACAACTGAAAACATCAGTGTTATCAACATTCTTCGCTCTGAACTCAAAACATAGCACTGTACCAGCTACTAGGAAGACAGTTAACTCTATCCCAGCTGAAACCAGGACAAATTCCTTAATATTTTCCCCAACATCTTCTTCCAGTTCCCATTGCACTCTCTGTTCCAGCATTTTGAATTGCTGTCCTCTCAGTAAAAGTCATGATAAAATCACCTACTCCAGTGACAACAATTTCTAGTTTGTTATACTTGGTATCAGTATTCATTATAAAGTTTATAGCAGCAGAGATTTAACTTTACCTTTCAAGTGGAGTTCATTCTCTCTGCAAAAATTTCTACTTCAGTGCTAAGCATTTTGATATTGGGATCTTCTGCAGTGTTGATAAGAAATCTCCATTTCTTGAACTAGCTCCCACAAAGGTTATCTTGAGCTTTTTCTCATTATGCTCCTTCCCAATCTTGCATGTTAACAGTGAGAAGTCAAGCAAATATATAAATCAGAGTTTTGTGACTCGTATTCCTCATACTGGGCTTTTAGTCTGAGGAATCATGTTAGATGCAGGAAACAGGAGGAGCCATTTCTTGGTATTTTCTGTCCTGCCCACCATCTCATTCTCCTAGTAGCTCCCATCCTTGATGGTACTGGGTAACTTGGTGCATGCCTCTGTCTGAGAAGCTCTACTCTCACGTGCTATCCCGAGCCAAATTACCTTCACCAGAGAGATCCATGAGGAAAAACTAATGACAGTTCCACTGATGCTCCCCTATAGAGACTTTCCAACTCTGCGTCTCAGAAAAGAACCACCCTGTTCTTCAGAAACAACTCCTCAAGCCAAAGCATTTTTTTCCTCATCAGATCAAATTGTTATAGCACCTATTCCTTTTGTTTCCCCTGAGGTCCATAAAGCTTGTCAAAGTCTTCTTTACAAGATGTCAGAAGCTTTGGCAGTACTCATTGCCTGAAGGATTGGCTTTGTCCCTAAGAAAAGCCTTTAGAAGAGTCATTGTAGCAAACACTAGCTTGTTTTCTGCCAGCTTCTGAAAAACTTGGTAGACAAACTCAAACACTTTCTTCAGGCTTGGACTAACAGCACTGATAGCTTGTAACAGGCTAAAGAGGTCAAAATGTACATTAAAAGAGACAGACCGAACTTGTTTAGATCTCTAGCTGAAGAAGTTCTTCTGCTTCTTTTCAGCTTACTGTATCTTATTATGAGGCCCTTCTTCCCAATTTTTGACCACCTCAGCCACAATTTGACCACAATGAAGGGCCTGGCAGAAGCCCATGAAAAGTCTCACAATGCACGCTTGACAGGGTTTCGTGATCTAAAAAGGAAAAGTGAAGGTGAGAAATAAGAAAAGTGTGTGCAGAAATTTGTGGTCAAGGACAAGCCTTACTAGGGGTTTTGGTGCAGATGGCTGTATTCACAATTGCACCTCCCTATATTACGTAGTATTCGTATTCCAGGTGTCCAGTGAGTGAAAGCTTCCCCTTGAAACCTCTTCTGCGCTGTAAGTCAAAATTAATTTCTTGGGCTTTGTAAAATCAGGATTTGTGTTTTACAGAGTAAGGCTAATTTTTGACTAATGGAATAGTTATGGAATAGAATGTATATCTTGTTCTCTCTTTTATGAAAATACAAAGAGAAAGAAAAATGTAGGAAATGAAGAAAAAAAACCCTTGGTACAGAATGTTTTGTGCTCCTTTGTGGGAACAGCCATGAATATATACCATGAGTCATTTTAATAGCCATGAACTTTTAATATGCAGTTTAGAATTCAATAAAATGTGTGTCAGTAAAAGGAAAAGCCTTTTATGCCCCAAATTTTCAGTAAATTTAAATCCTTTAGCACAGTAGTAAGCACCTCTTAGTCAGTCCCTGAAGTCTTACACACAGCAGCATGCCATGATCAGGCAAAAGACTTCATCATCACCTGCTGAGTGTAAGTAAAGCCGTCTTTCAGAAGTCATGGAGAAAAGGCATTTAGTGATATTTTTATTCTGTTCTTCTGAACGCTCACAACACTATTGGTTTAGACTCATGAGCAGTATGCATATACGCTTCTTGTGCTTGTGATGTTGGCATGAAATGTATCATTTATCTTAAAAATTCAGAAAGAAAAGTCATACTGAAGTCATTGAATAGGCACTGGATATTCTTTAAGATAAGTAGTCTGAAAAATGCCTAAAGTATAGAAGACTTTTTGTACATTTATTTTTGCACATTTTTTAACTATTGCAGTAAAGAAACTGATTATTTGATTTAGTGTTTTATTAGATGTTGGGTGGACCTTCCTAAGGGCCAGCTCTGAGCCTACTGAAACTGGTTTTGTTATTGACATCATCGAGGGCAGCTTTAGGTGAAGGCAAAAGCAACAAATTTAGAAAAGCTAATCAAGTTTTTAGACTTCCATAAAAAAAATTCTCAGTGACCTTTTAATTGCCATTGACTGTCATGTTGAAGCTGTCATGATGTAAACATGCATGAAGAATAAGAAGTCTTCTCACAGACAAAAGATGTATTTGGTAAGGAAGTTTACTGACACTGTCTGAGCTATGACTATTTTTTGCAGACAAATAGAGGACAGTATTCTTGAAGGTATTGATCCTGAAATGTTTTTGAGCATGAAATTTCCTCTTACCCACGCCACAGCTGTTCTGTTCAACACTCCATTTTCTGGTAATAATTTTTGTCTGGTGATCCCAAGACATCTTACAGCATAACTGTAGCTTTTTTCTTCTCATGGGCTAAGCCAAAATATTACTTACGTATCCATCCTCCTTATCACAGTCTTTCTCTCACCTCATTTTTAAAGGCCAGTCTCCATCTTTTAACTGTTTAGTGTCAAATGAGCTCACTGCAGAAATACATTAAACATCTTAGCCCATGAGCTTCTCTTTCTTTTACTGTTAATCTGTTTCAAGATAATTGCACAGTTACCTTCCAGACCCAGATTTGAAGGTCTGAAGTATTTTGGTTTTGCTGTTTGCTTTACAAGCAAGTGAAATGGGAATATAGTAAAACTAACCGGGAACACTAGGAGAGTGGAACCCACCTTTACATGACCAAGCTGGGAACTTGGTTCTCAGCTCCTGTCAGGAAGAAGTGAGTGAATGCTCCCAGCTTGTGAGTCACTGCTGTCCCACGGCAATGGCTGAGAGAGAAAGTGGGAAGGGGTGAATCCTGGGCTCTTCCTGCCTAAGAAGAAATGAAGGTGAGCGAGGCTGTGGCTACTGCTCAGAAGTGTAGGAGTCCTCTGCAACAGAAGCAGTAGTCCCTCCTCAAGGCTGAAGCTGGAGCTGGTGGTCTAATTCCCCAGGCATTTTCCATGGGTCTTCATTCAACTTCTTCCCATTGTCCATGCTGTTACCCTTTCCACAGAAAAAATGGGCTGCCTCTCTTGTTGTCTTGGCCCTCTGTCTCTTATACTGCTCTTCTCCATCCTGTATCTGGGGATGGGAAGAGCACGTCACCTGCCAATGCCATCATTTCAGCAGTTCTTAGCAGCTTTACATTTGTTACGATGCACTTTGAAATGAATAAAGGGAACAAACTCCGTAGCTAAAGTGAGTGAGTCTGCTAGGGCACAATTAAACTTTGATGTGTTTTCTTGGGATGCTCATCCCGGTGCTCATTTTGCACATGAACCACAGATCCAACCCTTAAAATAAAGTATAAGATTTTTTGAATTTACTTAGATATGTAAAGAAAACTCAGACTTTTTCAGCTTCTCTACTGAGCTGCATGTCGTAGATCCACGAGCCATTCTGTTATCCTGAATTTTTAAGGATTTTTTTAAGTGGACAGTAACGTCATAATTGCTTTAGCACTAGAAAGGGTTTTTACCCAGTTTGAAAACTGCATTCCAGTAGCAAAACACATAAAATCATAAGTATAGACACAGTCATTTTAAAATGTCAAGTAGCCTCAAACACTCAAAACATTTGGAGAATCAGACTAATACATCTTTTTGTTTTGCACAAAAAGCATGATTTCCCTAGTTTCTCGTGCTGTGCATACATAATGCATAGATTGAGCTGTTCAGTTTTCTAGCACCTTGATTTTGTCAATAGTTTGCAAATGTGAGAATGCTTTCACACGGCATTAACTATATAGTCTGTTTTCAATATGGAATCACTTGAAGAATCTTGACAGTGTTTACTAGATGCAGCATTGCGACCTTGGGAGGTTTACAGAGGCACTTGGGAGAAACATAGGTAGGGAATACGCAAAGGGCATTCACCAAACCCTTGTCAGGACCACCGATGTTTACTGTTGCCCATATGGCTTCTATATCTTCATCTGCTTGCTACTCTAATATTGTACTTGTCTGTAAGAAAAATCTATCCTTTTCCTTCACCACATTTTTTCCTCAATCATCACATAGTGATTTCTTTCTTTCGTATATGTAAGTCATTAAGGTATACATCTCATATTCCCCACGTGAAGGAGATGAGCAATGCAGAGTTTGTTATCATAAAAAATAGCCCATGGGGTAAAATACGAGAGACTGGGCAACATGCAAACTATCCTGCATGAAGGAGATCCAAAACACTGCATTTGCCATCACTCCAAATGGAGCCGCCCCCACTTTTGAGGGTGCAGCAGCATCAGGGACAGCTCTGTCGCAGGTCTGTCTCCTTCTGCAATGAACCTGCTTGCTGAGCAGCTTGTTTTCATGAGCTGTTGGTCTTCAGAGTTTGGAGATACCAAACCAACTGTACTATATTTACAGTAGTACATGTCCTATTTTTACATTAGCCAGACATGGACAAAGATCGTGACAAAACCAGAGGATACTAGTACTTGTAAGGCCTAACCTTGGTCTTAGTTTTAAGGTAGAACATTAGACACGTATCTCCATTAACATTTTTCTGCAGGAAAATAAAAGGAGCTGACTATTGGAAAAACACGCTTTAGCTTAATGGCAATTTTTCTGGTTCAGTCATGTTTCAGAGTGAGCTTGGGTTTTATCTTTGTGAATCTACTAGCTGAAACAAATTAGTTAGATAGTATATTATGATTGCTATGTTTCTGTAAATGTTAATAGAAATCTTCATTATCCTTCTATATGCCATATTTTCAGGCATTTGGATGTAGAATTATTTGATTTTCCAAGAGACTTGAGACAGAGGAATGACCAGGGTCCTACTTTGAAAAGTGTTCAGGTATTTAGTGTTTATTTTTTGGGAAAAAAATAAAAGGATGAGGCCTCTATCTGCCTCTTTAAATGCCTAAATAGCTCTGTGAAGCTTGTCTTGTTTTGATGAAGAGCCAGAAGAAGAAACTGAATGCATAAACCTTTCTAGGCCTTTCTGAAAAGCATAGGTCTACTGTCCATAGTTGGTAATTGCTTTTCTTTCTTTCTCTATAGTATGCTGTAATCATGGAATTGTATGGCTCTGCCAAAACATGAATTGGCCTTAGTCCTGTTTTGTGCTATGAACTTTTTCTAGGGCTACAGATGTGGAAAGGGACCTCAAAGAAGTTGTGGACTTAATCCACCTACCTTCAGGCCTCTTCGAGTGGATACAGATGTGAACTAAGCCCAAATGGTTGATGTACAAAAACTTTACACAAACAGTTATTTGTGTGTATATGTTAGTATCTATTTTTATGTGTACATATATACATTCATATACACTTGTCATAACTGGGCATCTCAGGATCCACAGCAGTTGGGGTTTTTTTAACTTTTAAAATGTCTTTTTGATTGGATTACTTAAAAGCATTATTACTTTTATGACAACCTGGTATGGTTGTTTAGCATAGTTCCGTGCTTGAGTGCTGCTCATCTCCCTCTGTTGCTGCACAGTACACAAACCCAGCTGAATGCTTCATTAGTAAATTAGTATGGGGCTTGTGATGTTTCTATCAAGAATTGTCCAGCTCCATACCAGCTGATTACATTAATCTCTCCATTGATGCACTTGACACGTTGACAGCCTTTTAATGAGATGGGTTTATTGGTAACTCAGAAATGCATTGTTTTACATCCAATAGTAACATTTAATACAATATGGCTAAAGACAATGCTTGGATTGAGCAAAAATATAGGTAGTAATATTTAATATTATGGTTGTTTCATTGAAATGCATAAGTCTGTATCTTTTCCTTTCTCTGATGGGCAAATTGTTAGTTTTATAACTGTCATTTTGGTGTGAGACCCTAAATCAGGAGAGACCCCCCCCCAAAAAAAATTCAAGCCATGTAAAAGGAAATCAGCATTAACTCTGAATTACCACACAGCTGAATAAAAGAGACTGCAGTTATACTCTTAAACTCTTATGAGAACTGTATATAATTATTGACTTTTCAGAGATAACTACTGTATCCTTGCATGCCCACATTCAAGAAGCAGCTGTATATTGTGCTGCTCTTCAGACACATCTGTCTAAAACAAATGCATTGATAAACAAAGCAAATGGCATCAGGTATGTGTTAAATGTGCCTTGAATTTTTGCTTGATCTTGATCAGTGACGCTGAATGAGTTAAACTGATGATGATTCAAAGATTCTTTGTGTGCCATGACACAGTTGTGTTGTTTAAAATAATTTTGGCAAGGCTAGGAAATCTCATAATGTGTATAAAGAGACTGCAGCCCAGGGAAGTGTGTTTTGGATAATTCTTCATGGGCACTAAATGGTATAATTTTCACCTGTCTTACCTCCTAAAGAATAGGTCTATGTAAGCAAACTTGTTTCCTTTCTCATTTTTAGTATTGGCAGTAAATTTGTTAATATAGAAGACTTTAAAATTGCAATATTCAGGTTTGATTTAAATGTCCATGTTTTGTTGTGATTTGTTTTTTTTTTTCCTGTGGGAAAAACTAAAAAACCATTTCATTTTATGACAAACTATATTCTAAATTAGTAGTAGCTAGAATTCAACTAGCAGATCTAATTCTAATTAATGCTTCTTCCAAGAGCAGATGTCAGCTTTGATCCCTATTTTACAAATTCATTTATCTCAGAAAATGAGGTGCATGGAGAATGGTATTGTTGATATTTCTTCAGCTGTGTGTCTACAGCTTTTAATAATAAGATCCTTCTTAGCTCATGGGGAAACATGTCCTAAATATGCTTTAGATTTTGCAGGTCTTTGAAGTAGGATATCAGAGTGTTCTGTTTGCAATCAAATTAAGGTGCTTTAATTCAGGAATTATGAAGTAATTAAGGATGAATTATGAAAATTATCATTGTGTCTTCAAGTGAGGAAATTTTCATTCAGCAGTAATATGATGAAAGTCAAAGTCCATTGAGGCTTGAAGGTGAAGGTAAGGGCTAATATTAGCAATTCAGATTTTTCTCTCCTAGCTTTTATATAATAATTCTTTCCATTAACTTTTTTTAAGTAAGCCCTTTTCTTAGACTTTGCCATACTTTTTCATATTCCCAAGACTGAACAGCTGTCAGAACTAGAAAGGTATTGCCCTACCTTTAGAAATAAGTTCCTAAAAAATAAATCATGCATCTTATAATGCGCTGCTTCTAGCAGATCTCAAAGGGTCTTTACAGAGCAACAGACAAGCTTTGCTGCAAATGCAATTTTGAACCCAGGGCAGTTTCTTCAAGTTTCAGATAAGTTTTAATCATTAATAATCAGTAATGCCAACATACCGAATGACAGGAAGGTAACCCGAGAGCAAAGGGACCTTTTGTGTTGTAACTGAGATAAATCTGTTTGTTTGTTTACTGAATCATGAGATGCTGTAGCAGACATCCTAAGATTTTCTGGTACAGTTAGAAAACAGTATTTTATATGGGATCAAAGATACATAATTTCCTGATTCTTTTGCAGAGTCATTTCAGGAGATAAATCTAACAATCCTTTTCACCAAGATTCATGTTACTACTGGATAGCTGCAAAGTGGCACAGTTATACTCTGTTTTGAAGAGAAACATAAGGTTAATAAATTAATGTTTAGAAAGAGCATGTTCAGGGACAAATCAGAGTTGGATGTATTGATGGGAATCCTAAGTAATACTGCTGGACTCCATGGAGATATCCTTGAGTTAGGGAGAACAGAATTTAGTGACATCTGCTGAAATTATTCTTTTAAAGATCCCTGCACTTGCTTTTATGCCCTGTGAGCCCTAATCATGACAGATTTGCCTCCTACTTTATAATATGCTTATTTGTGTAGGATGCAGGCAGCCTGGTTGCATCCAGAAGGATAAATAATGCCCATTGGAATGGATTTTCCACGTTGTTGTGGTTTAACCCCAGCCAGCAACTAAGCCCCACACAGCCACTCGCTTACCCCCTGCTGGTCGGATGGCGAAGAGAATCGGAAGGGTAAAAGTGAGAAAACTTGGGGCTGAGATAAAGACAGTTTAATAGGTAAAGCAAAAGCTGCACACACAAGCAAAGCAAAACAAGGAATTCATTCACCACTTCCCATGGGCAGGCAGGTGTTCAGCCATCTCCAGGAAAGCAGGGCTCCATCACATGTAACAGTGACTTGGGAAGACAAATGCCAGTGCTCCCAACGTTCCCCCCCTTCCTTCTCCTTCCCCCAGCTTTATATACTGAGCACAACATCATACGGTCTGGAATATCGCTTGGGTCAGTTGGGGTCGGCTGTCCCGGCTGTGTCCCCCCCCAACTCCTTGTGCACCCCCAGCCTGCTCGCTGGTGGGATGGGGTGAAGAGCAGAAAAGACCTTGACTCTGTGTAAGCACTGCTCAGCAATAACTATCACACCCCTGTGTTATCAACACTGTTTCCAGCACAAATCTAAAACACAGAGCCATACTAGCTACTGTGAAGAAAATTAGCTCTATCCCAGCCAAAACCAGCACACATGTCCAGAAAGCTTCTTTTTTAAGGTTTGCATTGAGGTAGCTGAGTAACATTCGTATTTTGAAATAACTGAATTTTCTGTGGTTGGCTTAGAAGCCATGTGTTTGTCGCCTGCTATGGCAGAGATGAGATGTTATTGCTGATACCTGATCCAGAGGGACTTTCATGCTGTTATTCTGGTGCGCTCAGTGGTGGGTTGTACAGAGCATGGTGACTTATCAGCTGCAGAGCCTCTCCTTGCTCCCAAGCATAGACTACACCGCAGCTCCCTGTAGGCACTAGTGAAAACTAGGTGTTTGTGAGCAAGAAGTGCTGCTTCCCTTTGGGGGTGGATGAGGGAGAGCAGAATGGTTTTAAATGATAGTTGCTATCATGCTGAATGATATTTGAAAGTGAGAACCCCCTTAGCTGCTGATTTGTGCCATAGTTATCCTTCAAGGCAGGCAATGACAAGCTCTTGAGAGATATTAACCCAGCTGCTAACGCCCACAGAGGAGTGCAAACTTAAGCATTAATCTTGTTTTGTGGCTTTTGTCAGTGTTGCATAAAGGTAGGTGTATTGCAATTGATCTCCAGACCAGAAAGGAAAAGTTAATATGTAGCTAGTAGCAGAATACTCAAAATAAAGACCGGCGGGATAAAAGAAAATTCTTTGTTCACCCAGGGAAAGATTTTCAACTTTCTCAGCCAGTTGAGAACACAACATTATTATATTGTCAAATTTTAGTAATTTTGCACTGGTGCTTAGGAAATCAACTGCAAATCACCAGCTAGCCTGATAAATTAATTTGGTCCAAGATCCACTAAATGACTTGAAACATTTTTAGACACCCCAGGTATAAAATTGCAGTTCTCAAGGCTCCTATTTAGCTCCCCTCTAACGCTGGCAGTAAGTCAAAGCAGTAAGTGCCTATGATTTTGCTGGTATTCATACTGCTTCTCACATGCTCAGAAGCTCCTTACCCTTGATAGAACCAAGTCCCTATCTCATGTCCAGACCCCATCATTATCCACAAATCAGGTATCTGTCTGCCTCTATGGCCTTTGGGGCTTGTTCCAGTTAATTTTCTCTAGGCATGGACTGTGTGCTGGCAGCACAAAAGCTGGCAGCAAGAGGCCTTTTATTTCGGACCACAGCTTCCATGGATGACAGTGTGGGGACTGACAATATCTGCTGTCCAGCCAGTAGGTCAGTGGTCGCAGCATACCTCCAGGCTGTGGAGGTCCCCAGCCCTGTGCCTGCTGCACCTGGAGCATTGGGGCTGCTCTCTGCAGCCAGAAGGAGTGAGGGAGGTTGGGCTCGCTGTTGAATCTCTTGCAGTTTGCAGTGAGAAAGCATGCTCTCTGGGCACTCACTCACACATGGTAGCCTGGATTTTAGTCCCAAGGACTGCAGGACTCCAAGGACTGCTCATACTATTTTACCCAGGGACTGTTTCATGCAAATAACAGTTGCACATACCTCCAGTCTTGTCCTTAGTCCTCAATCTATCCAGAGCTATCCTCCATTGTTGCTCATTCCCTTCTGTCCCAATATATCTGCTTTCATACAAATCAGAATGAAGGTGAAGGAGAGTCCTTTGTCCCCCAATCTGACTGGTGATTATGGTCCTGCTCTGGGAGGTGTGGGCTTGAATCTCGTTCTTCTCCCAGGCTTCCAGCTCTCTGGGTGAATGCTCTATCCATGGGCCCTGGGATAAAAGGGTGCAACTGGATTCCTATGTGGTCATGTTGAGTTTCAGCGAGTCCTAGGTGGGCAGAGGTGATTCCCAACTTTAGTAAAGCCAGACAGGTGTCAGATTTAGGATATGTATTTCTTTACTTGTGGTGGGCTGTTAGTTTAGGTCAATGCCTTTCTGGGGTGCCTGCATTGTACCCGGAGCACAGGGTTCAACCACAGAGCTCTGAATTTCATTGCATGAACAAGATGCTGAAAAGTTAGGAAACACAGTGCTCAAATGCCAGCAATGAACCCCTCCATATATCTAAGCCTCTGTAACACAGTGAAACAAGAGAAAGAACAATACGACATTTAAGCAGATCAGTGTACATCATCCTGGGTCACACCCTTGGCTGGTAGAGCCTCCTTTGATTTCAGCATAGTGAAAATTTAGGGCAGGGTGGGGTGGGATTCTGGCCCACAAAGTTTGTCACAGTAATGAAATCCCAGGTGTCAGGTATCCCCTTTGCTCACGTAGTCTTGGCTGAGAAAGAGATGATGGCTCATTTCTGGTGGAAAACACTGAGTTTGTAGGTGAGTGAGCTATATGAGAGCACAAAGAGAGTAAATTCCAGTAAATCAGAAAACATGGCCAAATGGGAGTGTAAATGGGAGCTCTGTATTTGTTCTCACAGCACATCTGGTGGTAAGGCTTTTAACCATTTCAAAACAATAATGCAGGTGTCCCATATTTCATGTGAAATAGAAGTAACTATAAACAGAAGGGCAGAACAAAATCCCTAATTGTGCCTCTGCAGGACTTCACATGGGTGGACAAATATCCCCTAGCACAGGATCGGGGCCATAATGGGCAAACTTCACTTTCCAGGAAGCCACTTCCCTCCTCCCTCCATCAGGATGATAGATTCACTCAGTAACATCTACTTGACATTTACTGTCTTAGATCCCACACTTCTGCCTCTGTGACAGAAAATGCATGATGTGGTAGCAGACTGGCATTAATGCAGCTCTCAAGTCCAAACAGAGCCTGATGTCGTCTTCTGTAAAAGCAGGTTATAATTTTTGTTACCTACCCCTTAATTTTCAACCTATGAACATTTTTCCCCGAATTCTATTGTATCAGCTATTATAAACACTAGCTGATTTGCATGCTCTGCCAAGCTTAACCAAAAAGATTCAAGTCTGCAGGTCACATTTATTAGCAGAAGCAGTAACTCCTGAGGTACATTTGCTTAATTTTTCATCTTTAAATAGACAGGACTGCCAAAAAATTAAACATACTTTTCTAAGAGGGAGAGAGGAGTCAGTAAAGGCACTGATGAAGTAGCAGTGATTTCAAAATAGCCTGATGATTTTTAACTGTTGGAGAGAAATACTGTGGTATTTCTGATGAAGTTTTGTTAAGAAATGTACGTTATTTGCCAAACAAATCTCTACTTAGCTTTCTGTGGTCATTTTCCAATAAACCCCTACCTTTTTCAGACCTCATCCCTTCCAAAATTCTCAGCAAGTTGTTGGGTTTGAAACTGCATCATGCAGACCAGGACTGGCTCTTATTTTAGAGACAATGAGGTCTATCCCCACCAGAACTTGATAAAACCCAATGAATTTGTCTTTTGTCATTCTGCCCTCCGTATCCCAGGGGAGGATATGCATCAGAGTTCCACAGCTGGCTTCTGGTTTGTTTTTACTGGTGTTTAAAGGCCTCAGATTATTCTCCTGCACTTACGCAGCTGGACAGTAAGTAGCCTTCAATGGGGATTTTGTATGCTATCACCAAGCTTGCAGAGATGGGCATGTGGGTATATAGGAAAAAGTTACATGGTCTTTTTCCAGACAATTGCCATTATTTTTCTGTTTTCCAACATAAAACAACTAAATATTCTTATTATGGTAGTATTATCCTGATAATGTATAACCTACACTGTTCTTGTTTTGTGTGATGCTGTTATCATAAACCTTTGTTGCGTTATACATGTGTGCACAAACACACACGCATCCCCTATCAAATTTTCTCTTGAGGTCACCACTGGCTAAAAATCCACTAATCCTGAATATTTCAGACTAAATAGATCAATGAAGGTTTTATAAAAATGTATATAGCCACATGAATCAAAAATTGTGACACAGAACAATTTACACACCCTGGGGTAAAGACACTGGTGCCATAGAGCCAGATCAACTGTCTCTGCTGAGCTTAGGGAAGCTGCATTTGGTACAGTGGTATGAGTATTAAAGGTAACAGCATTTATTGAGATGCCGTGCTCATAATCTCTATACATGCTTGTCAGATTAATTATTTTTCTGTAATCAAGTTTAGTATAAAAAGAGAGTAGTAAATTTTGAATTGACAAGAAAAGTATGGTACTGAATCCGTAGAGATCAGTAGGTCCTTAGAAATGCAAAAAGTCTCAAGAAAGCAGGAATGGTCACTAATCAAAGTCCCTTAGGCAATGGTCAAGCTCAGTCAGGCTTGTAACAGGCCTTACT
The DNA here is from genome assembly GCF_026419915.1 of Harpia harpyja. Lineage (NCBI taxonomy): Eukaryota > Metazoa > Chordata > Aves > Accipitriformes > Accipitridae > Harpia > Harpia harpyja. The sequence continues at coordinate 54,871,220 of NC_068940.1, read as the reverse complement.
CTTCCGTGAACAGGTCAATCTACAAAGACAGAAGTGCAGAGTCCTTTTCTAACCTAATAAAGCCTTGATGGAAGGAGAGAAACTGATCAAATTCATTACATTGTCTATTAGACAAATGCAATGACTTGCCATAAAATAAAAACCCCTCTTCTTAAAAGATCAGATCTTATATAAGATACATTTTAGTTTTCGGTTTTATTCTGCCTGCTGGGGGAAAAGGGCTTAAGATGAAGAAAAGACTAAGTCCCTGTCTCTTATAAATGAAATGCATTTCATATGTGAAAACTTATATGAAATACAAGCAAGTTCATTTCCAGCAAAATCCCATTTCTGGTGGTCATTAGTAGAAATCTAAAAGCAAGGAGGAGGATTGTTAGTATCATGGATCTTCAGGAATAAAAAAGCAACAGAGCTGCTGGAACTAGATGTGAGGAAATAAATGTAAAGACATTAGATTGCTGTGGATAAGGCTACATAAAAGGTCCCATTTGACCTACATATTTGTACCAGAAGCTTCCAAGCATCAGGCAACCTTGCTGCTTTTTTATTGACTCTCCTAAAAATGCTACAAGCTGTATTACTTGATGCAGAGATATTGCGAACAAAGGAAGTGAGGCGAGTAATTATTTAATGCTTTGGGGCCTCGAACCTGGTAAAAAGGTGCTTGAGCTATGAAGGGAAAAAGAACATTTGAGTTTTTTGATAAGAAGTGGAACTGTCAACCTCTTGTCCACAGCTGGATTAGGAGGCAGACCAATTATATTTGTCACAGCAAACAAAAAGTCCTTTCTTAGAGGTGACTGGCCTGCCAGACAATCCCTAGAAGGCAGAGTCCCCTCACTGCAAGATGAATTAGAGGTTTCCAGTGTCTGAAAATCCTGCCTGCAGGAAAGGACCATCCTTCCTACAGGAGCTGGCTCTGTGGGTGCTCCGTTGTGACAACCAGCTCAGAGATGCCCTCGGGGCCAAACCACAAACCTGCAGGTGGGATGGCCAGAGCTCACCCCTGACCACTGTTGGCTCTCCAAGTCCACATGTAACTGGGGTGATGGAGCACTGAGCAGATACACAGATGAAAAAAAGGTAGCAGGCAGCAAAGTAGGCTTACAAATAACCCTAAGACTGAACTTACAGTGTATTGTAAGTGCAACCGCTGTTATCTGAAGGAATTTACTGGGCATGAGAAGAAAGGCTCTAACGGATTTGTTTGGAGGCAGGAACAACAGCCATGTAGGCATACTTGATTTCATCTTTTGTTTGTAATATGCATTCACAACACATCATAACCTGAAAACCCTTTAGTCTGTCTGCTCTGAAAACTGTTTTTCAGGAGAGAGAAGACAAGTAGAAAGCTGTCATGGTTTCAAACAAGCCAGCAACAAAGCACCACAAAGCCGCTCGCTCACTCCCCCCACCCCCCGCCCACAGTGGGATGAGGAGAAAATATAAAGAAAAGCTTGTGGGTCTAGACAAGGACAGGGAGGGATCACACACCACTTATGGTCACAGGCAAAAGACAGAATCGACTTGAGCGAAAAAACCAAAATCGATTTAATTTGTTATCCATCATATCAAAACAAGGATAATGAGAAGTAAACCCAAACCTTAGAACACCTCCCCCCCCCCTTCCCAGCTCAACTCCACTCCCGGTTTTCTCCACCTCTGGCGCAGGAGGATGGGGAATGGGGGTTGGGGTCAGTTCATCTCACCTTGCCTCTGCTGCTTCATCCTCCTCAGGGGCAGGACTCATCACACTCTTCCCCTGCTCCAGTGCAGGGTCCCTCCCATGGGCTGCAGTCCCTCATGAACTGCTCCAGCATGGGTCCTTTCACCTCCTCCCCCTCCTCCTTCACTGACGTCGGTACCTGCAGAGGGGTTCCTCTCACATTCCAATCCCCCACTCACTGCAGGTTCCCCTTCTTAGATTTGTTCTCCCAGAGGCGCCACCACCGTCGCTGATGGGCTCGGCCTTGGCCAGCAGTGGGTCCAACTTGGAGCCGGGGAAGCTTCCAGCAGCTTCTCACAGGAGCCACCCCTGCGGCCTCTCCCCCACTACCAAAAACCCCACCACACAAACCCAAACCAAAAGTTTTCTGCACATGATTGTTGATAGTAAGTAGAAGTCTCATGAAAATGCAGTCCCCAAATGCTGGTTTGACTGATGACCATTACTGCTCAGGAACATGACTGCCTTGATGATAACTCTACCCAGATATGCTGGGTGTATGTGCATAAGAAGAGCTGGGAACAGCAAAGGCAAATGTATTTATGTACAGACTTGTCAGGGACGGGGTGGGGAAGGGATGGAACATGAAGAAAAAGGCTGTAGGTTCCTCCCTCTTACACCTGCTCCTCATATACATAATTTCTGCAGCCAGTCCTAGTTATTTTTGTTACTTCTTTATGGTTGGGGGGAATGAGGAGAGAGTGAATGGTTTTCTGAAGGCCACCAAAATATCTGGAACAAGACTAGGAGTGAAATCCTAGCAGGAAACCTTGACCTCAAGCCCGGTGGTCAGAGCAAAAGACATGCGAAGGCTTCCGTTTTCATACAACTATGAGTCCACTTTTCTTTTATCTGGATTGTAATACATCCATCATGACTGGAAAGTTAATTAGTATTTACAGATAATTTGCCATGTTAGCTCCGCAGACAGGTTTTAGTCTCGAGTTGTTCAGAAATGGTTAGCTATAACCACCTGATCTTCAGTATTCCCACACTGTGTAGTTAGTCACTACCCCATCAGGAAGCAGAGAGCAGGTCATAGGAATAAAATTCCCAGCAGAAAAATCAGTTAAGGAAAACAGACCTTTAGTCAACTGGTTTAAAACTATACCTCTTGGGTGAATATTTATCCATTCCACTTGATGACACCTGGCCAGGGATTCCCAATGTTTGGCAATGTGCCAGGAATTCACACTGTGACTATCATCCCACAGATAAAATGGGCTTGGTTCTGTTGTCATCTTCATTAATACAAGGCTACTTGTTATCAAAGTACAAAGGCAGTGGTGTGCAAGCAACAAGAAATAATACTTCCAAAGAAAAATGGCAAATGGAAGGGGAGAAGGTTACTCCTTTCTACTAGTTAACTGTCCTGCGTATCAACAGATTTTTGCATTTGGAATCTGCAGTCTGTCTAGTGAGCCTGAGAATGTTATACCTCTGTATATTTATCTATATAGATAAATAAATTGTGAATCTATCATGAATTGTCTGTCTGTCTAACTATCATCTATCTCTACATCTACACATGCACACACACACACATATATATACACATACAGGTATGTATATATCCTTATGCACAGCACGTCACCAAACCTTCAAGAGTACTTTTTCTCTCTCGATAAACAAAATGTCTACCAACTGCTCAGAAAAACTGCTCTTACAAGCAGGTAAATGCACAGCTGAATGCACCTTGAGGGGAAAAAATCCAACAGTTGTGATAAGCTGCTGCACCAGGCACTGTACAAAACAGCCCCAAGGCAATCCTGAGCTGAGAGACCTCAAAACTGAAGTACCAAGCAGGAAGATGAGTGGAAGATGGCTCAGAGAAGTAGCGTGAGCATGTGTAGGAAAATGCAACAGGCAGCCTGCAAAGTGAAGCGCTCCTCTTGCTCCTCGCCTGACAGCATGCCAGGCAGTCAGTGGCAGCTCGTAGGTACCAGGGGAAGGCAAGGCATAAAGAACGATGCAATGTTTAGTGAGAGGTGAAATGAGTTTTAATACAGAAACCCATTTTTTTCATGAAATATGACTCTGTGGATGTGCAAGCAAGTGTGCAGGTGATGGACTATTGATGAGGTGATTCTGTGCCAGAGCTTTATGCCCCAGAGGTGAGTGAGTGAGTGCTATGAACAAGCTGGGAATCTGTGAACTGCTCCACTCCCTCCATTGCTATCTGCTGACCCCTCAGGGACTGCCTTATTATACCATGGCATGCAGATATTCCCTTGGACTATATTATTTCCCCTCAGGATCTCTAATATGAATTCTATTGTAGTTTTTTTCATATCGAAGCCTCCTTTTTCTGGAAGAGGCCACTATATTGATCTGCACCTATAAAGGGTCAGCAGTGTGGGGGTAGTCATAAATAACGCATTGGAGTTTGCTCCCTCCGCTCTCAGTGAGCTCCAGTGAAATGCTCCTTAGAACTGCTGTGGAGCCTTCCTAACCTGAACTGTCTCAGTTGTCTTGTCCTCTCTCCTCCCTGCCTCCTCAAGGACAGAAAACAAAGCAAACTCAAGATGCTCAGAGTCTGGAGAACAGATGTTGTTATTTATTTTCCAGAGGCAATCCTTATAATCGAGAGAGGTTGCTTCTCGTTTTGCAAGACAATTTTTGAGTGTGAGCATTACTTTATTGATGCCTTTATGCATCTGACAATCAGTAGCATACTCTTGCCATCTTATCTCTGCCAGCAAGTTTTTTTCCCACCTCAAAATGAAGCTTGCTTGTTTTGAATGCTCTTTTGGCAGGAGCTTGGCTCCTCATGCTGACAGCGAATGCTCCTGACTCCCTAGAGACCTGATTTTGCCAATTACTCATGCTGAGAAGTGCATCCTTCTAAAAGCTGTCTTGGCAACTGGGGGTTGTGTTTCTGGGAGGGGGTGCTATTCAAGCCATCCTAAGCAAGGGCATCAAAGTGGTCCTCATATCACCTGAGGAGGACACGAATCACTGCCAGGGTGCATCGGTCCCAGCCAGGGAGCATGGCAGGACCAGGGGCAGCCAGGACAGCCCCAGGCCTGGTCGTCTCCCTGGTGCTGCTGGAGGAGCCCCAGGGGTTTGCTGCAGCCGAGGCAGTGGGTGTCCAGGAGGCAGTGGAGCACTTGTGCCTGGGCCAGGAGGCTCGCGAACCCTTCTGGATTCACATTCGCGTCGTGCTTGCTGTTTGGAGGTAATACTGCGGTGAGGAGATTCATGGAGAGCGAGGAAACAAACTCTCATGAAGACAATGAGTCTCCAGACTACTAATGACTACTTAATGAGTGTCTAAGCACAGCACCATTATTGAATTTTAATTGCCTTCTTTCTGGCTTTGTGCTATAAAATGAAAAAGGAGCAAACACTACATGTAATGAGGGTAGATGATTAGAAAGTAATACCTATGAGACACCCAGGCATTTGTGGAAAAGACCACAAGAATAATGTAACGAGAGAAAGCAACACTGCCGTGTGCCTGCTGCCGCTTTGGATAAAAAGTACATTTTTACGATTATTAATAATTGAGGTTTTCAGCATGATCTGGCAAAAAAATAGATTACTGTATATCAGTAAGGTAATTAAAGTTACACTGAATGAAATACTGGTTAATTACTAACATCTGGACAATCCAATCCACATCACTGGGTCAGTGCAGATGGGCTTTTCAGAGGTTGCTCGTTAGCATTATGCCCTTTCTGATGTCTACTTAGATTATTTTCCGCCATATTGAATGAACATGCATTACTTTTTGAGCAGTACACAGCAGAAAGGCCCAAATGAAAGGAGACAAAATGAGACCTAAATCCATCAAGCATTTAAAGATGTGCTTAGTTTTGAGTGCCAACCCCACTGCTGCACAATTGCCAGGAGAGCAGGGAACACTGGTCTGTAGTACCGAGAGAAACACAGCACAGGACCTTTTTGCTCCTAAGAGGTAGGTCTTCAGAGCTTGAAGCCCCAGCTTCAAAGCAGCAGGCATTCAGAGGTCTGAGAAGACCTTCAACCACTGGAAATCTTGACAGTGCCGCAGCCTGGTGGTCTAATCAGTTGAACTAAATCAATATAGATTTATAAAATCAAAAGATAAATTAAATTTAATTAAAAATTATATAAATTAAATAGAGTCCTATAAGATTGACATCCCCTTTTTAATTTGTTTTTTTTGTGTTCATAATTTGACTAAATGTAAAATGCAGCCAAGTCCTGGAGAGCAGGCCACCCTTCTCAGGTGGGTTAGCTCCCTTTGGCCATCTGACCCGGCTGGGCTGCAGGGCCGTGCATCACAGGCCGATTTCCCCCCCCCCCCCCCACTCTAACAAGCTGTAGTGTTTAATGGTGTGACAGCAGGAACTCCCCAGAGAGCAGCACTGGTGGGAGCAGATGCATCTATAATTAGTTTCTTCTTAATGCCAGAAAATTATCTAAAGTAGCACTTGCCTGTAAGTCAAAAGAAGTCTCCATAAAGACAGATGGCAGAAAATGTGGTTTTGGGGGACACACAGGCACTCCCTTAATTTCACTCTTTTCAGCTCTGAAGGATGCGCATTTGTAGGGTATTTTAACCTGAACCAACAGATAACTCTGGCCAGGTGTTGATGTCTGTGACTATACCCATTTGTTTCTCTTTCTTTTCCCATGTCACACATTTTGTCACCAGGCACTAATCTGACGAGTCTCTCTCTGGTGCAGCTTCTCTTTTGGCTTCTCATCTGCTGGAGTTTCTGGTAACTCTTAATGAAACGTTTGGGGCTCCAATGTTTTCATAAAGAAAACAAACTCTTTTTTTCTCTCCTTCTGTCTATATTTGTTTGACTCTAAGAAGCTTTCTCACAAGTGAGTTTGGTGTACTGGGTGTCCACGTCCCTGTAACATTTCAGAAAATTCTCTCTCCAAACTTCTGACAGGCATAAAATTTATAGGTACAATTTTTCAGAAACTTTGGATCAATTGTTACACTTTCTATTTATTTATTAATGGCTACCTCTTAAATGACACCAGAACTCTATTTCTGTCACATCCCCTCCTCTTGCTTTCCTTTCCTTTTTTAAGAGCTGAACTTTTCCTTTACACTTGCCAAGTGCTCCCTATATTTTAAATTAGTTTTGAACTTTTGAAATAATTACAAATGAGAATTCTTCCTAGGGATGAAAGGTGAGTATCAAGCAATACCTCCCAGCAAGATAAAAATACCATTCTGACTAAAGAGACTCTGCAAAGCAAAACATAAGTGAGACAAGTCAGAAAAAGGACCAGGTTTTCAGCTACCAAAAGAAGGAACATTCAGAATTCTTGCCATGTAATGAAATATCTGGAAAGTTATAAGAAAAATGGGAAGCATGATTTAGGCATTATTCATACAAAATAAATATACAGTATTTTAGTATTATCAGCACTTGAATCTAATTCTTTGCCATCAAAACAGATTTTTTATTACTGTATTTGTAGTCAGAAGAGACAGGAGAAAGGTCATCCCATTATTGTCATCTAAGAAAATACAGAGTTTTTCATCTTATTAACCAAAAGTTCGGCAGCAAAAAATGTAAGAGACTAAAAGCCTGGGTAAATGACTTTGGAGAAAGATGCTTTTCTTCAGGATTTGTCTTTTTTTCTAGAAAAGTAAAAAGAATTTGAAAATGTCTAAAGTGTGAGCTGCATCAGCTGAGTGTGTGAAAATGAGCTTCAATCAAACAGGCTTTGATTTCTCAAAGAGAAAGAGGCACATTTTCAATATATTCATTTGCAATCAAAAAGACTAGACAGATTTTACTTTTATTTCAGCAACAGATTCAGGGAATTGCAGAACCTGAGGATGTGTTGATTTAATGACAATTCCCATGAATTATAATGAGTGGCATTCTTACACCCATGAACATTTCCATTTCTCCATGATAGAGCACCAAAACTCATTTAAAGCTACCCAAGAGCAGGGAGAAATTATCCCCCATGCAGTCACTAACTAGAAGAGACACAAACATCCTTGTGTGGACCATGTCTCAGGTCCATGGTGGCAAGACCTGGCAGGAATGAGTAACAACAGGATCTTATGATAAAACAAGAGTCTTGGTCCCATCTCCACCTGTGAGAACTGCAGGTGCTATGGTGATACGAATGTGAGACCTCGCATGAACAATGCTACCACCAGCACCACCCCTAAGGCAGAACATGATCCTGTCTCTGCCAAGAGGTCTCGTTGCAGAGTCAGTGAAAGGAGGTGATCAAGGTAAATGCACTCTCAAGGGTGCAGGTGGTGTGATTTTGTTGGATCGCAGAGCAAGGAGGCTCAAGCACTCAGTTCAGATGGTGAGGATGGGGTGAACCACTGCCTGACAGCCCCGAGCCAGATGGAGCAGGTCTTTGCAGCTCAGCACCCTGGTCCAGGGCCAGCTCAGCAGTTTTCAGTCTTTTTTTCTGAGGACCCAAAGGGTAAAACCTGAACGCTAGTGCTATTTGTGTAAAAGGAGCCTGCTTGATTGCTGTGTGGTGCCTGCCTTTCCCAGCTGCTAACATCTGTCCATAATTCCAAGAAGCCAACAGAGACTCATACAAATGAAGGCAGAGCTACTACTGAGATGCAAAGGGTTAGTGTTGCTGTTCAGTGCTAATGGCTTTCTGCTTTATTGTAGCTATTTATCCCTTTTCCTTGTGCCTTTGTCAGATCCGTTTCACAGATATGAGTTACTATCACTGAAGACTGGAAGCAATTTACCAGTGCCACTATCTACGCACAAGTCACTAATTATATACTAGGAGCAGGCAGAAGCCAGATACTTTATGAATCTGTTTTGATTAATGAGAGGGCAGCTAGGCTGAGGGTTTCCAATTATGCTCTGTATGTCGGCAGCAGATTTGCTTGTATCCTGGCTTCTGTTTTGGGAACCAGTACAGCAGTCCTGCTGGGTAGATGTGTGCTCCCAGTGGGAATTAGACTTGCATTGACTAGCTTGCAGGTACAGAGCCCTGAAAGCAATACACCGTGTGCTCAAAATGCTGTGTGCCATTGCCCCCCGCGATTTAGCCTTTAAACACCCATTAAAACCCACTAGCCTCAACACTCATTGTGGAAGCAAGACAAAAACTCTTTTGGTGGTGAGGTGAGCTTTAGGCATTTATTCTCTAAAAGAGCTCTCACTCTTGGATTTGTGACTTTCCACTTTTCTTTCCCTGCATAAGCACTGCAGAAGTTGCTGGCTGTCCAGGCAGAGCAGTGACTTCTCTGTCACTGCTGCTGGTTGTGCCACCACTGTGCTGTGAGTTGAGTAGGAAGAAATATTTCATTCCACTTGGGCCATGCGGCCCCCTCCCTGGACTCAGTAGATGGTTATGTTTCCAAGAATGATGTGGATGAAGATGTATGAGGAAACTGTTTCTGGGAATGGGATGCATGAAGAGAGATGCAGAAACTCCAGATGAGCAGAGGATAAAGAGGGGAAGAGGCAGAATGCCTTGAAGAAAGTTGTAGACCTCAAACCCAGCCTGGTAAATGAGGACAAGTACCTCCCCTCAGCAGGTAGGAAGCCCTGAAAGGAGACATATATTGCTGAAGAGAGAAGAGAGTCCTACTATCCCATGGGTATTTGCCAATGTTTTGAGTTCTCTTTCAAACAAAACAGCAATTAAGTCTTTTGAGTACCAATAAAACCATAAACATGCCAGCCTTTGTAAATTGAGATAGGCCTGACACAGCCGACCTTGTGTTTCCGGTAGCTGCCGCCATTAGGGCCCATCCCTTAAGTCATCTGATTTCAGCCAGAGCAGGGCACTGAGGAGTGCTGGAGAGAAGGAGATCTTCTTCATCCTACCCAGAAAATCAAATGTGAATAAGAAATTTCACAATGTCAGGCCTTCTTTAATATCCAAGTATTGCTAAATGTGTCTGAATTTACAACTGGGTCTGACGAGTTTAATATCAGCCATCAAACATAATAGAGCAGACTGCCTGAATTCCCTTCCCGGGATAATAAGATATACTGAAGTGGGAACAATTCTTTTCATGTTAATAAACTGAGTACCTTCCATTGCATTGGCACCACAAGGAACTTGAACTCAAGTCAAAATAAAGCCCTTGATCTGGCAGCAGGCTGACTGCAGGCTGTTTGAATTACTCCTTTGTTTTAAGAGTTACCAGTGTGAGGGTTCCCAGCTTGCGAAGAGAAATCAGGTGGTTTAATGAATATTATTTTTGTTAAAGGGGACAACAAAGCTCTAGCAAGATAGGTAAGCAGTAACCATTGCAATTACTTTCTAAAGTAGAGCTAGAACTTAAACAATTTCTACTATATTTTCTTCTGGTGAGGCAGCTGCTAGGCTAGATGATTGCTTCCCCCTGCTTTCTTGCACTAACATAAATGAAGAAACTAAGATTCACCCTGTTGAGTTACAAGACCTGCAATGACCTGTGCAACTTGACTCTGTAAGCTGCTCCTTGCTTTGCCAGCACCCCTCTGTCTGGCCAGAACAGAAACCTTCTCTGTGTTTCCTCCTGCAGGGAGTCCTGGGGAAGGGGAGTTTTGGAGGGACTGGTGATGCCAGGCTGGAGCTGGTGTGGAAAGTTGAAGGGATCTCAAAGCTGTGCTGGTGTGAAGTGTCTGATCTGTGTGTTGCGGTCATGTGAGGAGATTGGTATGCGGTCAGCACAAACCTCCCTCCCTAATCCAGAGGGAGAGATAAGCACTGGGTTCCCATCTGAAGATAAAAAGTCACATAAGTAGGGATAAAGTGCTTGGGCAGGGTAACAGATATAGTTAAGTGGGTGTATTAGCTCTGTTGGATTTATTAGAGCTGTTTGCCACTTTCCAAGGAACTGTTCAGCAAATTCCCTGTGTCCTTCAACCCCTTTCACCCCCATATATTTCCCATAGCAGCAGTCAGATGTATGAACTGTTACTAGCATTTTTGCACTCCGCCTGTTCCCAAAAATAGAGAAAAAATTGTGAGGCTACAAATATAAGCAGAAGCCTAAAGCATTTTGTTCGGTTTCAGGGGAGAAATGGCTTGTCCCTTTAGCTGCGTCACCATAATATCAGCTTTCAGCACTGAAGAGCATCAGCTTTTGTTGAAGTCTTTGCTGTTCAGTTTGCCTAGGTGAAATTATACTGTTCCTGCTCTCATTGCTCTTACTCACTGTAACCCTTGTGTTGCTTTAGCCAAAATCCTTAGCTGGATTCCTCCTTGCAATAGTGAGGCTATAACCCATATTGCCCAGCTCTGCATCCGTCTTTCTTGGGCTGCTTCCCCAAGACACTCCCAGAGATTAAAGGTGCCTCTTCCAAGGATTTAGAGAGACCTTTGCAAGAGCAGCATTTGTTCTCTCTGATCAGCCAGGAACTCACTCACTAATAGTACAAAACCAGAGTACCAGCCTTCTCCAGCAGCATTGCTGGTTAAATAATGCCTGCTAGGGAAAAGAAAAAAAAAGGGGGGGGGGGGGGGATAAGATAATGAAAACAATTAATAGGTGCCATTCTGAACCACATCAATCCTGTTACACTGGTAAAGGAGGATGGATGACTGAAAGACTCTGGTGATAAGGATGTCCTAGTAAGTAACCAGTAGCTTTTGTATCTGCTTTCTGGAGAATATGTCTTTCACTCTCAGGAATACAATAAACTCGGTTCTTCCAGTGGACTGTAAGCTATGCCAGTGTAAATCAGTGCAAGTCCACTGCCTTTACTGAAGTTTTACTGCTTTATGGCAGCTGAAGGTCTGGCTCTACCACTTACTGACGCTACAGACAAATCCAAGAACCTGCTTGACAAGGTTAATGAGTCTGCAGCTACTTACAGTTGAGCCTCAGATGAAAACCAAAGGTCCACACCAGCACAAATGACCTTTTCCCAAATTTCAGGGCTAAGTCTGGAGCTACTGCACAGGTCAGGGTATCATAAGCCACCTTTTGTTTCTGTAAGGCTTCATGTCTCCCCATGTAATTTGAGCTGGGAAAATTCTGTCTTGCAATTGCCTAAACAAAAGTATTTCCCTACATCTCACAGACTCCCTGAAGCCTGGGCAGCACTACAGGCCCTGGGACACAGAAACATGGAGATGTGTAAAGCTGAAGGGATGTTGATCTGAGCCACAGGTGCACATAGCTTTAGATCTTGCAGCTGGGTTTAGCCTGAGGCCAAAGCAACAGTGCTAGCGATTTTTTAAGCTTTGTCTTTCTCTTAACGTATGTTGTAGTTTAAACCCAGCCAGTAACAAAGCACCACACAGCTGCTCACTCAGTCCTCCCTCCCAGCCATGGTGGGATGAGGAGAAAATATAAAGAAACACTCGGGGGTCGAGACAAAGACAGGGAGGGATCACTCACCACTTATGGTCACGGGCAAAAACCAGACTCGACTTGTGCAAAAAACCCCAAAATCGATTTAATTTGTTATCCATCATATCAAAACAAGGATAACGAGAAGTAAAACCAAACCTTAGAACACCTTCCCCCCACCCCTCCCTCCTTCCTGGCTCAAATCCACTCCCGATTTTCTCTACCTTCTCCCCCGCTAGCAGCGCAGGGGGATGGCAAATGGGGGTTGGGGTCCGCTCATCCCACGTTGTCTCTGCTGCGCCTTCCTCCTCAGGGGGAGGAGGACTCCTCACTCTTCCTCTGCTCCACCATGGGGTCCCTCCCACGGGAGACAGTCTTTCACGAATGTCTCCAACATGAGTCCTTTACGTGGACTGCAGCTCCTCACAAACTTCCCTGGCATGGGTCCTTTCCGTGGGCTGATGTTCAGTCACAAACTGCTCCAGCGTGGGCTTTCCCATGGAGTCACGGCCACCTTTGGGGGCCTCCGCTCCCCCGCTCCCCTCCATGGGCTGGGGGGGGACAGCCTGCCATCTCACCATGGGCTGCAGGGGCATCCCCTCCTCCGGCGCACCTCCTCCCCTCCTTCTTCACTGACCTCAGTATCTGCACAGGGGTTCCTCTCACATTCCAATCTCCTGCCCCACTGCAGGTTTCCCTTCTTAAATCTGTTCTCCCAGAGGCACTACCACCGCCCCTGATGGGCTTGGCCTGCGCCAGTGGCCGGTCTGACTTGGAGCTGGGGAAGCTTCTAGAAGCTTCTCACAGGAGCCACTCTTGCAGCCCCTCCCCTGCTACCAAAAAACCCCACCACACAAACCCAAAACAATGTACCATCTCTGCATGAGGCCAGCTGCACGTACATCCCAGCAGCGGAATAGCCGAGCTCTCCGAAGTTACATAAGCAAAACTTCCTTCCATGCACTGAGCCTCGCTTGTAGCTGACTTTAATTTCCCTGTACTTGGTGCCCACCAGCATTACAGACCACAATAAGGCTTGCAGCAGGGAGCTCTGTGGCCAGAATGCGGTATCTGAAAGGGCCACCAGGTCTTCACTACAGCCAGGGATCTGTATCGAAGAGCATGAAAGAGCAAAGAAGAAAATAATAACAAAAATAGAGCTGGAAAAATGAAGCCAAAATTGCACAGGAAATAGCAGCAAAGAAGAAAGCATTTGGAAGAGAGTTGCTGCAGAAGGTCATTGCAAAGGTTAAGGCAGGCTCAGGGAGACAGAGATGACAGGAACACTAAGCATGTCAGGAAATGTAAATACATTCTTTTTCCAGTGTTCACAGAGGGATAATGAGAGCAATAGCAGGGACAGCCATATACTTTCAAGGGGAGTAAAAGAAATAATGAAAGGACTCCAGGTAAAATCAGAGCAAGTGATAAAGGACTTGCTCTTGTTTCAGGCTGTTAAACTTTCAGGGCAAGGATTCAGCTCCTGAGGATCTCAGGAGTGAGCTGGGAGAAACCGGGGCTGTGCTAGACGGAGAGACCTTCCTCGTTATGCTGCCACTGCGGTCTTGTGGCAAGGTCAGGCAAATGACGCAGGTAGTAATGAATCAGGCTCCTTGAATTCAGCAGCTAGTGGGTCCAACTGCATGGAGGACACCTGGAGAAGTGTAATTTGATTAAAAATAGTCTTCAAGGACTAGCAAAAGAAAATCATACTTAACAAATTATATGGAAACTTATTGTTCCTGAAGTGGGTGACATTAAAAGCTGACAGGCAGATGCCGTGGGTGTAGTTTACCTGGCCTTCAGTACAACCTTCAGTACAGAATAAATGAATACATTAAATTTGCATTTATATAGCTCCTTTTCATCCACACACCACAGCAAAACACACTTTGCAAACATCATGTGGGCCATACAAAAGATGCATCCATGACAAGTTGGGACAAAGAGACTATTGGGAAAGCAGGTCCTGAAGATGCTGTGGATTGGAGACATGGAAGTCTCTTGTTGGTGCATGGTCCACACCCGGGTGCTCATAGTCTGTCCATAGAGAGCCACTTAGTGATGGGGACATAAGCCTGCAAATCACTTGGAAAACCATAGAAGTTAATTTCTGCTGGCCAGCTTGCACAGGCTCTCCCTCTCTGCAAGGGGAGTCCCCAACCAAAGGGAGTCTGGGCTGTCCCCTGCCCTCTTTTGGCTTTTAGGGTGTACGTTGTTCTGAAGCAGCCTCACACCTCCCAGGTCCTGCAGCAGCAGGTGGAGCTGTATTAGTCAGTACTTCCTGCTCCTGCTGAGGATGGCCCGTAACGAACAAGACCCTTAGCATATAAGACCCAAAATGCATATAAAAGCTTCTTTACCTTCAAGTGGCCTCTGCTATAGCAATAAGGTAACATACTGTACTTTATAGAAGCACCTAAAAGCCTCACTTAGAATTGGTCATAGTATTTCAATAAGTGATGAAGGTTTATTCTGTGAAAAACAGCAGAATTGTCTACAGGTAGCTGAGATGCAGTTTATATCACCCTTATCACAAAATTAGCATTTCTTTTTTATTTTTATGAAAGATGGTTGTTGCACAGTTCTATGGTTGTAAATATTCCTGCAGCTGAACCCTGCTAGCAATCACTTCAAGGCTATGCAAGGCAGGAGGATGGCTTTTTCACACTAAAAGTTTCAAAATCATGACTAATGTGGAAGAGTTAATGATGACTTTCATGGCTCGCTAGTGAAACCAGCTTGGAATTTCAAATTGTCATCTCAGAAAAATCACTATTAATTGCTCCCCCGGGCCTGGTACTGCACCAGGGAAGCTGGGGGCTTGTCCTGGTACCGCATCATCACTAATGAAGAGACAGACTCTGCCATCCATCTCTCAAACTTAATGGCCAAATAATGAGTAGAAGTTTATGGCACATACAAGAAATGGACACTGTTGATTCATGAAGGTTTTATAGCTTCACTTCAGCTCCACTTTGAAAACCAAATGTCACTGTGCTCTTGTTTTATTAAGGAGGGATTGTGAAAAAAATGGGGGAGAAGATGAAATGGGGGAGAAGAGGTCTGGTTTTTCCCCTCCAAGCAGTTTCCTGAATCCTGAGAAAATAAAGAGAGGCGGCAGGAAGAGCTTAGCAACCGTGGGTTCAGGATATAGTCCAAGGACTGCAGCTCCATGACCCCAGTTTCAGCAGAGAGGGACTGTAAGTTTGTCTCCCTGTGCTCAGACCCAGGACGCTATCATGTGTACAGTCAGCCCCAGACAGGCTGCTCGCGGTCTCTGCTCTCTTCTGTGCGATGTAGTTTTTGCTGCCTTAGGTAACTAACTTCACAGTAATTGTGTCAGCAAGGATTTTAGCAGCATGTTAGCATGAGGCCTGCACAGTACTTTGCAGTTCCTGGTTATCGGTTTATCCTGTGGGCTTACAAGCATTTCATTTATCTCCAGCACTGCCATAGTCCCATGCAAGCACAAGGCTACGTCCCTCCACAGCTGTATGGTGCTGCAAACTTGTATGTGGAAGGCATATCTATGAGCGACTTAAGTGGCTCTAACTAGCTATTTGCAATTTTTTAAAACAAAAAGACTTTCCCCTGTTCCTTCGTAACTTGTAACCGGTTTTTTTTCTGTTTTAAAGCTGTATAAAGTGCTTTGGCACTTTAATAAACAACAATAAATAAAAAATAACTTAACAATAAATAACAATAACTTAAAAATCCATCTCAAAGTTGTCTCTTCTTCAAACAATCCCTGACTTATTCCAAAAGCACTTACTGCGTGAAACAATTATGAGAAATTGCACTGGCAGCCAAACACAAGCTGTCTCCAGAGTCTGATTTTAACAGATTATTTTTATTAGAAAACACCAGGGAGTGTTAGTGAATGACAACTTAGAGAACTGGTTTATGGCAGTCTTTTCAAGAGCTATCTCTCTGCACTTACTCCACATCAATCTTAAATGAGTATCTCCTTCAAGGCTTATCTCATCTGCTCCAGTTTTAGAAACAACTTAATAAAGTGCATTTATCACCTCTTCTCCACATGGAAGCTTGGCTAGTTCTGGCTTTACATGGCTCTTATGGGCACCTCAACCTTGATCTCCGTGTCCTAAAAATGTGCTCATCAGCCTTTTGATGAAGGGCATTTCCTCCTCCTTTTTCTTCCTTGAGGCTAACATCTCTGAGTTGTACTCATGCTGTTGCACTAAACTGTTCATTTTTCATAGTTCAGCTTTTAATGAGGGTCAGTAATGGTTGTAGCAGGATGTTTGTGATGCCACTGCCTTCATGTTTCAGCACTGTAAGGCATGGGGCATGGTCAATAGTGCTGTTTTGCAGAAAGGCAATGTGCTTTTCTCCCAGGCTTCCAGTGCCAGTCTGATGTATCTGGACAGTGGCTTCAGGGCAAGCTCCTGAGATGGAGCTAGGGTCTGTCTGAAATCCCAGCTGCCACATATATATTAATTAACATCAATGTTGTTTAATGGTACCCAGCATGCATTTTAATGAGACTTGGCTCTTAATATGTGCCAGGCCTCAGCCAGGCTCTGCTCCCGTCTGAAACTCCACTGGAAAGATAAATATACCTTTATGATGGAAGTAAAATGTGTTTTGGCACAATGCAAAGATCCACTAGTGTCTTCCTTCTGCTTTTCATTCTTTTCAGTGGAAATATTGATATTCTTGGTTATAATGGGGAGCCAGGGGGTGTAATTCAGACTGACTCAGCTTCCAGGAGCTTTTTATACAGCCTATGGGTAATTCTGTATTATGGGCTGGCCTTGGGGCCTCTTCTCTCCAGCCCTGCTCTCAGGAGGGCCAGTTGCAATTTCGACGTCTGTGCTCAGTCCCTGTCCTTCACTGTCTCTTGGGGAGGGGATGGGAAGAGAGGGGACCCACCTGCATGGAGGGGAAAAAAACCCCCACAATCTGCCATTCCTGTGAGGAGCTGACCTCCCCCTGTGTCTGCCTCGTAGCAAGGATGGGACAATTCCCAGGCCCTCAGGGCACCCTGACTCTCACAGGGCTTCACAGGACTGTCCCATGCAACTGCAGTGGTAGCACTGTGGCTTTCCACTTTAATTGGGCTGGTTTGCTACATTTATTTTTTTTACACTTTGATTTTGCCTCTCAGATTATCATGGTGACCAGTTCTCTGCTCTCATACCCAATATTCCACCATTAGTATTTTATATATGGCAGGCTCCCCCAGCAGAGTCATGCACCCTCACTGCCACATAACCCCTTTGCTCCCACCCAAACTCAATGTGTGCTGGAGGGTTCATACGCTTTCACCCTGAAACAGGTCTTCCCTCTCATCCACCTCAGCATTGCCTCCACTGCTGTCAGCCCTTCTCTCCCCTGGGATCCTGGGTGCTTTCCCAATGGTGTGCACATTTGCACATGACTGTTGCGCTTCTTCTTTTTTTCTGACGTCAACATATGTCCCAGATGCTGCAGATGTGTATTGAGGAGCCCACTCAAGTCTAACGTGGTTAAATGGTTTCAGGAATAAGCCATGAATGAGTTTCCAGGGGTCAAAAATGGAGGCATTTCTCTCGTATGTGGTGTAAGTCTTGCCTGGTGTATGTTCAGTTCACTGTTGAAAGCTACCACTGCACACCAGTGCAGGTGTGGACTTTGTGTGGACTTGACAGTATCACTAGCATTCATGTTTTTAGGCATTGGAATAATTTCTGGAGTGACCTTCTATTAGCTCACATATTGCCCACTTTTTTAAAAGAGTAATGAATTCCATTTGACTCACCAAAACAGAGCAGAGTGCGGGCTGCCTGGTGGCATTAGCAAGATGATTGAACAACCAGCAGTCCTCTTGTCACAGCGATGGGAAGGAGGGATGAGTGGGAGGAAAGAGGTAAATTAGCTCTTTTCATGTTGGAATAGGGAGCATGTAATAAAAAAGAAGTAATTCAGAAATAAATGACTGAGATGGCATTTAAAACAAATCAAAGATATACTCACATGCCTATTCTCACACATATTCTGTCCAGTCACAAGTGGTGTTCCCCAAGGCTCAGTATTGGGGCCAGTTCTGTTTAATGTCTTTATCAATGATCTGGACAAGGGATCAAGCACACCCTCAGTAAGTTTGCAGATAACACCAAGCTGGGCAGGAGTGTTGACCTGCTGGAGGGTAGGAAGGCCCTACAGAGGGATCTGGACAGGCTGGATCGATGGGCCGAGGCCAATTTCACGGGGTTCAACAAGGTTCAGTGCTGGGTCCTGCACTTGGGTCACAATAACCCCATGCAGCGCTACAGGCTTAGGAAAGAGTGGCTGGAAAGCTGCCTGGTGGAAAAGGATCTAGGGGTGCTGGTTGACAGCCGGCTGAATATGAGCCAGCGGTGTGCCCAGGTGGCCAAGAAGGCCAACGGCATCCTGGCCTGTATCAGAAATGGTGTGGCCAGCAGGAGCAGGGAGGTGATTGTTCCCCTGTACTCGGCACTGGTGAGGCCGCACCTCGAGTACTGTGTTCAGTTTTGGGCCCCTCACTACAGGAAAGACATTGAGGTGCTGGAGCGTGTCCAGAGAAGGGCAACGAAGCTGGTGAAGGACCTGGAGCACAAGTCTTATGAGGAGTGGCTGAGGGAGCTGGGATTGTTTAGTCTGGAGAAAAGGAGGCTGAGGGGAGACCTTATCGCTCTCTACAACTACCTGAAAGGAGGTTGTAGTGAGGTGGGTGCTGGTCTCTTCTCCCAAGTAACAAGTGATAGGATGAGAGGAAATGGCCTCAAGTTGCAGCAGGGGAGGTTTAGACTGGATATTAGGAAAAATTTCTTCACTGAAAGGGTTGTCAAGCATTGGAACAGGCTGTCCAGGGAAGTGGTTGAGTCACCATCCCTGGGGGTATTTAAAAGACGTGTAGATGTGGCACTTAGGGGCATGGCTTAGTGGTGGACTTGGCAGTGCTCAGTTAATGGTTGGACTTGATTTTAAAGGTCTTTTCCAATCTAAACACTTCTATGATTCTATGAAAACCCTGTAAGAATTATTTGACAGAGAGGGGCCTGATCTTGTCCCTGCCCACCACTGGGAACCATGATTTGTCTTTGCTTTGTTCTCACCACAAAGATGCAAATGGGGGTGAGAAATAGCTCAGCAGGAATCTCATGACAAACATGACAGTAATATTGGGCTGCTTTATAAATGTAGTTCAGCTTTATCACTGTTACTGCATGACAATGCTCAGCGCTATATGCTCAGGCTGGCCCTCACAGGCTGCCTTTTGGGGATGGCACATTGGCTGGGAAGATGTTTTCAGAGAATACCCATGGTGATCTCCTGACTTCTCAAGAAAGATTTTAGACTCTTACCCAAACAAGTCAAGGCTGCTGGGAACATTAAAGTCTGTCTTTGGTCTTTCCAGGGAGTCAGTAGTATGTGTCCACAGATATTCCCTCACACCTGGAAGAGCAGAAACATGCTTCTTTAACTGATTAATTAGCAAAGGTTACTAAAGTGCTGGATGAATTGGGCAGCTGGCTGGTTAACCTCTGCAATAGCAAAGCCTGGAGAACATGCTCTGCAGGACTCACAGGCCCATGGGGCACTGGCTCATGGGGGCTGTCACGCACCACTCACATGCACAGACATCTGCCGGACACCAAAGCCCGGGCTGTGGCTTGTAACTGTGGGGCCACACCAACCTATGTTGATGGACCCACCCTGTCAAGCCTGCCCAAGGATAACTCAACTTTTATTTGGGGTTCTCAGTAGCAATATACATCCTTTTATCAACTCTACTTCCCCTGGTCACCACTGCTTTGAAAAGTGAGTTTATTTTAAAAAAGAAGGCACAGCTGCTCAGGTGTTTTTCCACATCCTGTATCATCCCTCCCTACAGAGAGATGAAAATAGGTGTTTGGAGGATCCTTCAGTTTCTACCAGTGAAACAGCTACTTAAACCAGATAAGCCAAGCAGTGTGTTTTCAAGTAAATCCAGGAAAATCACACTATTGAAACAGTGATGCTGGTGTCCAAGGCTTGGGAAGAAGACTGTCTCTCCTTCCACCTCCCTTTGCCTTTCCTCTGGAAAGGTACCAATTTCCTCCTCTAGGTACCAATTTCTAACAAATCATAGCTGCACACAAATGCATGTTACACTTTACCAGGGCCTGAAGCTGTGATCCCCGAAGCAGAGACCTCTAACGCTTCTGCTAAGAGAAAACCACTTGTGCTCTGAAACAGGAGGAAAGCTGTCCAGTCTCTGGGACCAACCGCTTGAGGGAGCCAAGATGACGTACACTAAGATCCAGCAGATTATATAAGCATTTTTGGAGTGCTTTAGCTGGAATTGCTCTCTTTTTCTGTAATGATAGTTGTTCAGAAGTCTTAACATTAACTTTCTACAAATTGCATGAAAGCAGGCAGAAAATAGTAATGAAAATAGGTAAAGTGAGGTCCTTTTATGAAATCAGCTAATATAGTTGGAAAAAATACACTAGGTCTTTTCCCACAAAACTTCCTTCAGGTCCAATCCTACTGTCTCTATTTTAAACATTAGAGACTCCACAGAGAAGAAAGTTATAGGACAGTTGTAGGAAAGCATTTATATGCCATAGGAAATTGCGATCCAGTGGTCAAGGAGATACTCATTTGGATATTATCCAGTGACTTTCTCAATATGGTTCACTTTTCCCCCCATCCACTCCCCACAACTCCCCCTGCCCAAGACCCAGGTACTATTTTCTCCCATCTCATGAAATCCAGCTGCTACCTTAATGTTAAACCAGCGTTTTCAGGAACATCATGACTCCAAGGAGAAAGCTGAGTCTTAACTTTCCCTAGTTTTTTAGCCCATGAGATTTACCATACAGTGAAGATTTCTCCATGGAGCCAAGAGACTTCTTCAACTCTTTTGGATCCCACGAGAAATCTTGCCTCTCCTAATAGGTCTTTGTACTACCCAATTCAACAGTTCAGTCTGAGGGTATCTGCATGCCACGCACCTCAATGACCCTGTGTGAGGGTGGCTGGACCCTGTACCCAAGGCAATCTTGTCCCTCAAGGACTACAGTCTCCTAGGCATGACATGAGCAAGGAAGAGAAAAAACTGAGAGTCAAGGTAAGAGACAAGGGGAGACAGAGCAACCAAAAAGAGAGTTACATACTACACTTAACCCCTCCCTCTCCGGTTAGCAAGTTGTAGTCTTCTGTGGATGTGTTGTGGACAAGACAGGTTTTTCCAAAGGCTGTTAAACAAAAATGGTAAAACATTGTTTAAGTTTTGTAAACCATTGTTCAAATTTCCTTTAAAATGCTGTTCAAGTTTCAAAAATGATTGCTACAAGCCTACGGAAAGTGACAAAGCAACCCTTTGATTTTACTTGTAATTCATCTCCAAGCACACTGGGGAATAGCGTTAGCATTTTGGCAGCAGTGTTACATTATGAGCTCTCATTTGTGTTTCTTTTTTCCCCCATGTGGATTTATTTCTTGTCCACATCAAAATGCAGAGACTGCTCCATCTATCAGGTCCATGACAGGCAAAGGAGCTGTTATCAAAAATGTGTCTTACAGCCTCACAAGGAAAACTTAGTGTCAGCAGAGGCATTCAGCAAGTGGACAGAAACAGATGTCTGAAACAAATTTCTCATATTAGCAGATACTGTATCGAATAAATAATAAATCAAAATACAATAATGAATTACAGCAGTGACATCATTGCTATACATTGAAATACAACAGCAGCAAGTCCAGCCTATAATGCCACTTGACTAAGTATAACCTTAGAAAGACTCCAGCTGGGGCTAGGGATAGGATTAGCACATGACAGAAGGATGATAATAAACATCATGTCTCTTGCCCAGAACAAACCTTTCTTCTGAATAGACAGAAGGTGTCAATTCAAGAGCATTAAATCCATGTGCTTTTAAAAAAGACCTCATTTTGAGTGCATGTATGTACGTGTCTCTTTCTCCTCATATACCTATATATGTAAAAACACACACACACATATATGTTCTTTCCTCAGCATCATGAAAGATGAAAAGGCCTATAGGTAAAATGCCTATACATGAAGTGTATAAAAATCTGCCTCCTCCCAGCAGTCCCAAGTATATATTGCAGAAGCTGTTGTGAAGGAGTAAAAGTAAGCATCAGTACCATTCACCTTCTGTTGTCCTTGTATTCAGGAAAAAAATGTGCCTCTATTTAGAAAGTAGAATTAACACTGAAGCAATTTTCACGTCACTGGTCCTTCAGCCTCCTCAAATATTGTTTGTGGTATCTGCTTTCATGCAAGAGAATGGGGCCACATAAAAGCAATCACAAGCATGGAAATGTTCTCAGCAGGAGGAAAAGATATTATCAAAAAGCAGAGGAATAAGACTTCTGAATATTTTGTAGTCCTGGGCATCCATATGCCATTTGAGCTATGTAGACTGTTAACAGATAGATCTAAAAATAAAGAATGCATTTTTTATTAACTTTTAAGTTTTTTTAAAAAAGAGTTCAATATGTTTGGCTAATAAGCTACATCAGATCACATCCATAGGAAGACACATGGATATAAATTGGCTGAAGTGGACATTTACAGGTCTTCGTGAGGCCATTCAGAAGCTTACAGATGAAGTTACTTCTAGGGAAAATACATAAAACAGTGCCATTTTAATAAGTTTGATGGCATCTATATGCCATCCTATACCTGCCCATGCCCAGTTCCCCAGTTTCCCCATGGTAGATATGCATAATTCCAGATTTATTTCAAAACAAGGTTTCTCCAAAGGAAAATATGATCCAAGGGAAATATGATGCCAGAGGGCAAATTAAATAGAGAAAACAAGCCACTGATAACATAGCATGAAGGCTGTTTGTTGGGATCTCATGACCTTTCATCCCTTTGGGACAAGCAAAACAAACTGCTGAATGCACCAGGATGTAAAGACTTAATTTACAAGCAGGATGGCCTCAATCTGCTTTCTCAGGCCACCTTCTCAAGAAGTCTGCATCTATATTTGCATCCTTGCCTAGCTATGCTGAATGGAGAGAGATTACCAGCAGAGGCTGGAGTGATGGTGATTTGTTCTGCGGTCTGATGTCTTTTTACAGTCCAAGGAAAGAGGTACATGGGTACCTGGAGAGGTCCAGTCTGTCTCCACGCTGCTCTGTACGGCATAGGCCAGGTTCAGGGGCAAGGCATGGGTCTTGAACATTGTAATGATTTTTGTGGGAATTAGACTTAAATGATGACTGCTCACCATTATCATTTAATCACTTAAATGATAACTGCTCATTGCAACTATACACACAGAGGTTTATATAAAAGCATCAAGAGCTGAGGACTTCAGAGCCTGGGGTGCTCTTCCTGGGCTGTTGGGCTGCAAAGGCATGGAAATAGCTCTCCTTTGGTCCAGTTCAAAGTCAGAGTAGTGTTATGGTCTTTTGTGGGTACAATATAAGGCTCCATTCTCACTCTTCCCCCATCCTCCAGCCAGGCATCTCCCTGTCCCCGTGCTAATCATCCCTTCCCCACATGATGGGACCAACTCAGGACAGCCTGGCTGTACACCAGCCCTGCCAGATATCGAGGGAATGAAGGCTAGAAAGGGAAAGAGAGCACAAAAGCATATACCAGAATCATGGATAAATCTTTTGCAAAAGGAAAAGCCCTGATGGAGAAGGAAACCCCCAGACCATACAAAAGTTTGTTTGGTGATGAAGTAGGAAGGGAAAAAATTTTCTTCTCCTCAGCCCTTAATCTCAAGACATGCATTACATATTGTTTATTTACATATTTATCCACTGCCTTTTGCCACAGACTTTCTTACAACCTCACCTTTAAAACTACTCTGTGCATTAGCCTAAGGAACCAGTCTGAATGCAATAATGCTGTCTGGGTGCCTATCAATAACTTCTCAACCCACTGGTCAAGGTTAATTGCATTTGGCAGGCTGAAGTTTCAGAGAGCAAGTTTCCAGTAGTTACATTAGGAATAAAAAAGAGGGGGGGGAAAGTGACAAAGAATAGCAATGGATGTTCCGGGCTGCAAGCTAAACTCAGCTCATCCTAGAGAAAAGAGGGCTTTACCTCAGGACATAAGGTCTTAGTACAGGCTTCATACTTTTGCTCATGGGATTACTTATTTGTTTTATGACTTCCTTTTATTCCATTATCTCTAGATGGCCAGAAACTGGTGTGAGATGTAATTGAAACCATTACCTGTGTTTTAAAAGGAAAACCTACAAAAAAAGAATGGGTTTTGTTTTGAATTCACGGGTTTTATTTTTTATATTCAGAGAGAGAAAGAAAAACTTTTTTTTCTGTTCCACCTGTAAAATTACATTACTTCTTGGTTTTGAAAAGGTCACATCACCTGATGTAGTAATTGCATGCAGCTGTTATGCAATTGTTCCTCATATTTCTATAAAAAGGCAGTAATTGGAAGAGTTTTTTGGATGTTATTGTGTGGCAAGTACCTCCTAGGGACAACAACAATAGCTATTCATCTGGAGGCAACAGTCCCCCATAGGGAGCTCAGAGCTGCCTGCAGGAGCTGGCGTGGACCTGGGGAAGTTATGTTCTCCAGCTCTTCACCATGGAAGACAACGGCGGAGCGTGGGCAGACGAACTTTGTCAGCTCCATCTGTCTCACTGGCTCAGTGAGTCAGCTTGGAAAGCAGCACACACGTGCACGCACCGCTCCCCTCCCCAGGACCAGGAGCAAAAAACCCTTCACCTACAAGGGCCAAACGCTGCCTGCAGCCAAGGAACCGCAGCATGGCAGCTTGGCTCCCTGCTTGGTGATGGAAGGGAGCAGGGCAGGTGGGGAGGGCTCCTCCACCGCATGAGGACACAGGCATCGGGTGTGAGCCTTGCTCCCTGTGAGAGAGCCTGTGCCCAGACATTTGCAGCAAAGCATGTGAACTGGGACCTGCTGGCTCCTGGCTCCCTCCCCTTTCCTGCCAGATACCCTGGAGGTGCTTGCATGGGATATTTGTCTCAGTGGGGTGGAACAGGAAAAGTTTGCAGCTCTGAATCCCTGTTTACTGGAATGCCCATGCTGAGAATAAATGTCAATATATTAAAGGAAAAAAGGGACCCTCCTCTGTGTTCGCTGTCACTGGCTGCAAAGCCCTGCTTTGCCTGATGGTGTTGCCTAGTCTTCCCAAGCTCACAAACCTGTTCTTAAGACTTCTCTCTCCAGCTTTACCTGGACGGGATGATGAAGGCCAAGCAGTAATATAAAGTATTTACATATTACAGTCACATTACAAAATTGACTTTAAATAGAGCCTCATACTTTATAACTCAGTGTTTACGAGTTTCTGTTCAGAGGGGTTATAGAGAAGCAACACATTTTTTCCCCCAGTTGACTGAATTGGGTGTCACTAATTTCCATCTCCCGAAGGCTGGCAAGAACGAAATGACTGATAGATACAGGACACCACCCCAAGGGGCCAAAATAACTCATCTGAGGAGCTCCCCCACACTGGAGTACCACCTAATGCTAACCACGATGCCAGAGTTAATTGCAGCAGTCAGCTGTTGCATTTCATCTACCAGTCCCGCTCAATTTAATTAACCTTTGGGGAATTAGCATTTTGTTGACTTACAGTACCTGCTTTGAATTTCTGGCAGTGTTATAGAAACACTGTCTTGGTTGCAGAGTGAACTGTTTCACTCAGAGGGAGGTGATGCACAAAGGCAATGCCTTTGAAAAATAGCTCCTGGGCAACAGCCCATACCTCTACTGGTGCCTGGCTCATGCCCCACCATGCTAGAATTGCTCATTCACCCTCCCCACAGGGTCAGGTGCAGGTTCCTTGTTTCTTCCAAAGTCTCCTGAGCACTCTTCATACCTGCTCATTGCTTCGTGCTTACAGTCATTTCCAAGCACCTTCTTCCAGCTGGCAGCCGCTCTGCCTGCATTTACCAAATAACATTCATGTTCAGCCTCTGAAAAATCACCAGGTGACAACCTGCTGGTTGCAAGAAACGATGCCTATTGCAGGCAAGTGCAACTCACTGCCGTACCTGGGATGGACTTCTCCCATCCATATGCTCTGTCTCCTGATGTAGTGAGCTGTTCATAAGTCCAAGGAAGTGTCTGGCCAGGAATGAGACATAAGTTTGGCTATGCAATGTGTGTCTTGGGACTTGCAGCTATCCAAGAGCCAGCCTGGCCTTGGAATACAGTTTTGTTCAGGTTCCTTAAATCCAGGCTGGCAGGAATACCTCCACCGAAGGTGGTTCCAGTCTCCCTGAAGAGGGCCATACTGCCACCTTCTCCCATGCCTCACCTTTTTGACCTACATCTAGTCTGTGGCTTTTCCACTTTTTTCTTATTTCTGGGCAACATCTGAGGAACCACTGCGAGGGGCACAAGATGAGGGTATTGCAGGGGGTCAAAGGGAATGACAGTCACAGGGGCTGCGGCAAGTCAGATCAGTGCTTGGGCTGGAAGGGACTGCTGCAACATTGGAGTGCAGGAAGGGGAGGTAACGTCGATGTGGCACTCGCTGGTGGCAGGCTGGGGATACCAGACACAAGAGGGCTGCAAAGGCTGCAAAGCAGGGGGGGCATGCTAGTCACTGCTGAGCGGTGTCCATGCTAGCATGACTGACTGCTCCCATTCCTTGCTGCTGCTCACTATTTGTCCTGGTTTTTTCCTGATTCAGCCAGCACAACCATATCTGAGAGGAGAGAGCAGTTGGCCAAGGTGTTTGTCCCAGAAGCTGGGGGAGCCCAGCCCAGCCCTGCTGGCTTGCACACACCTCCAGGAAGGGTAGTTGGCCTGGCCTCACTGGGAGAGGACAGTTTGTCCCAGGGCTGACTTAACCAACCTCATACCACGAGCTGACCTCCTACCATTCTCCACACCAAATTAATCCCAAGCTGCTCGCCTGGGGATTGAACACCGTCTGTCTGGACCTCTCCTTCTGACAAGGCAGCTGGGAGGGCATCTTTGGCATGGCAGCACCCAATGCACTCTCACCAACTCCCTTGGCAGCAGATTGACCCTGGCCTCCTACCATCCACTCTGTGGCTGACTTTCTCCCCTGCCTTTGGAGAGTGCTGAGAACCAAGGAAGATCAATGTGGCTTTGTCAAATAATTGTGGATTGTGTTCTGGGCAGAGAACTGAAAAAGCACATTAAAGATACCCTGGATCAATAGGATTCATGCAACATTCTCCTGTTAGCTGTCATACTAATGCACTTCCATCTTTACCTCTGGTTTGGGGGACTTTAATGGGATCTACTGTAAAAACAGTTTTCTGTGGAAAGGGTAAGAAGAGTATCATCTGTGAAAAACAGTGGGAAATACTGGGTTTCCCATAATCATACATAATTACAAAAAAAAAAAATCCAGAACACCACTTTCCCTTCCCTACCACAGATCTATAAACTTCTTACTCAGAAGTCTGACTGTAATTTAAGAATATAAATAAGAAACACAAAAGACAAAATACAAAAAAGATGCATTTAGGTCATTTAGAAAGCTAATGCACAGACATTCAGCTATTTTCTTGGTAATTTAGCAGTCACTTCAGAAGACAACATAACATTTACACCCTTTGCAACAGAAAAAAGCAAAGCAGTCTGCTATCAAAGGAGTTGTCTCTGGCACATTTTCTGATTGAGGTTTGGTGGGTTTTTTTAATCCCCTCTCCAGGTGTACCAGTCTTGGTGTGATACAGAATTACTGCTGGTTTGTAAGGAAAGGTGATAATTTGAAGCACATTCTGGGCTCTTTTTCTTGAGGGAATTTAGTTAAAAAACTTCTTTTCAACTGCAGTTTTCAATATTGCTAAACTAATATACCATTCAATGTAGGAGTGACTGATTTGCTGCCATGTTGTTTGAGACTACATTTACCTGACTGCTTGTGTATTTCCACTTCTTGGAAAATTCTTTGGCAGAAAATGATATTGTTAATTTTGTACCAATCTGTTATTTTATGAGAAAGTGAATAAGGCTCAGTTTGACTGCTTCTATTCTGCATTTACAGGGGATGAGGGTTCAAAAGGGCCCTTGCTTCATCTAGCTGATAAGTTTCCTATAAACAGAGCTAGTCACAATTTCGGATACTTGAATTTGCAGTAGTTACTTTGCCAGGGAAAACATTTTATCCTTCAGTTGTTTTTAGAAATAAACACAAGGTTTGATTCACCAGTCCACCTACACTCTGTTTTGTCAACGGAGTTACAACAGGGCAGCACTGGTTTATTGAAGGGAGAATCATGCTTGTTATAGTCTATTACTAAGTAACACATTTTTTCCCCATCCTTCTACCTAATAAAATTCTTTTTTTTTAGGGTATTATTCATCCCTCCCTGCCCTCCTCCAGTCCAGGATATTCCCCATATTAGCCTGGGTAAGAGTAGAGGTTTGCATCTTAACAAAAGCAATGAGTCACTTCTCTTCCAAAATGCACTGGATGAGCTGAGACATCCCACCCCATGCCATGTTTCGTAGAAAGAAATATTTGGCTGGGCTGTTCAGGCTTTAGTTTTTCACCTAAAGTTGCAAGGAAATTCCCAGCTGAGATTATAGTGGCATCTATGTTAATTAGGTACCTAATTCTCATTGCTCTGGAAGGAGAGACAAACCCCTGAGCTCCCTGAAGTTCAGTCCTGTTTGATGTTTGTCTGCACTGGCTCCTTCTGCTCAGCTCACTGCGACTCTCACCTTGCCAAATCTCTCCAGTCCTCTGGCAGGGACCAGGTTTTCAGGAAATCCTCTCTGAACATCATCCAGAATAAAAATACCCCAACCATTAGCATCACCCTCGGTTGTGCCTGTTTGGGTTAAACCTCTACCTTTCTGAAACATTTTCTTTACGACCTTTCGCATTTTATTTTACATCGTCCTTCAGTTAAACAACAGCAAAGAGGGTATGAAAGTGAAGGCTATTCTGGAGATGATGGATGAGGCTCCCCATGCTCCCCACTGGTTGCAGCCCATGAGTCATTTGCTAATTTCCTCAGCTAAAACTGACAGACAATTACCAGGCATTTCATCACAGCCAACCAGACTTTTTTTTTTTTCAGAGCTTGCTGTCTATCTTTTGATAGCAATGACTACAAAAACTGCTACCTACAACATTGTCTCTCAAAACTTTAATATTTTATTGTTGCTGCTTTGAGTTCTTGTTCTCTTTCCTCTCCTAGGGTTAAGATAATTTAAATATAATATTGCACAATACGGTGCATCTTGCATCTTTGCTGCTCCAAATCTTTCTTCTTTATCTTCTTTACAGCACATTACTCAAGAACTATTCTGTTAACTGCTTTATGGAAGTATTGGAATAAATCGCATTATTGATGGGTATTTTTAAAGGGTTTTTGTAAAAGGAACTCAGTGGCTCTCCCAATTGCTGCTTTATTGCAATTATGATGTTTAATGTAAATCTAGTACTTACACTTTAGTGCAATATCTAACAAAAATCCCAGAGCTTCCCCCTGCCTCAGGCCCTTTGGCTGGACTCTCAGCTTCACTAGAGAGAGTGTTACGCTGCTTGGCAGACAGCCCAAATGCTGGACAGTCTTTTTACCCCTCAGTAGGAAGGTCTTTGGATGGTCTAGGCCTGTACTAAACCCTCCTTCGTGTGCCTGGTGCTAAGGGCAGCCCTGTGCTCTGTAGCCTCTGGCTGTGGCAGCACGGCTGGCAGATCCTGCTGCCTGCCTGTCACCAAGACTGCCTGCTCCTCATGGCTTGAGGACTGGACTGAGGCTGTTGTCTGCTGGTGACGAGGTGACCGAGTGCGTGGCTGGGACCAGCTTCAGAGACTGCCGCCCCAAACTGAGGAGCCTGTATCAGCAGGGCTCCAGCTGCAAGGAAAGGACCCTGTGTTCTCCCAGGAGCTGATACAGGGGGAGTTTTTTAGGGCCACTCTAGTTCAAACCAATAGCAGAGGATAAACGGCCCATGATCTACTGTAAAGAAGGCTGTGGGATGTTTCATGGTCATTCAGAAAGTCTTCAGTCACCCAGTCCTTGTAAGGGCTTTTAAGAGATTTTATAATGGTCCTAAAACTGGGACATCAAAACTAAGAGGCCCTCTCTGTTGTACAGTTTTGATTCTTTTCAAACTGATCAAATGCCCCATTTTAAAACGCATGATCTTCCCTTGCAGAGGATGCTCCAACTTCAGAGAAATGATGTACCACACCATTTTAAAAGGCAACATCTTCTTTGGCAGGGTAAACAACGCAC
Source organism: Harpia harpyja (assembly GCF_026419915.1). Lineage (NCBI taxonomy): Eukaryota > Metazoa > Chordata > Aves > Accipitriformes > Accipitridae > Harpia > Harpia harpyja. Next base: position 54,841,071 of record NC_068940.1, on the reverse strand, counting down.
ATCTGTGCAGCCAGTCAAAGCTAAAATGATCCCAGGAGCCGGTGATACTTCCCGTTCCCAGGAGAGCCCCGACAGTATCAAGTTCTGCAGTTTGATTTCATCATGTTCTCTGTATGCTGCTGTCTCCCTCTCAGCTTTTTAACTGCTTTGAGATGCTAAATCCCCATTATTTATACAGCAGAAGTAGTGGTGGTTAGCTGTGAACACAGTTTGGGAAGATACTGCACAGGCCATTGCACATGGCCAGATGGGCTTCATAAGCTGTGAAAAAGCTGCATGTTAAAATGGACAAGTTCTTTAGACTCTACTGCTTAAGCCTGTTTCAGGCTAAAATTTATCCCTGGCCATCTTAAAACCATTTTTTTCCCCCCTCGTGTTTATTTCCCCATGTTCTGGCATGATCACTAGAGAACAAGCATACCTCCTTGATAAAAGGGCTCTTCTCCTCGATGGCATCATCCTCATCCCTCTGCCTGTCCTCGTGGCCCCATCTGCACCTGCATCCACTGAACTGCATCTTCAACACTGGCAACCAGAGCTGCAGAAAGTACTCCAGGCTTTGGTCTCCTTCCTGAAAACACCTGGAAGTTAAATCTTACTGTCAGGCATAAAATGTAGAGGAGTGCAAAAATTAACCAAAATCAGGCATAATTTGGGAGTAAAAATATGATGTTAATTAATCTAGCTTCAATACCTACACACACCTCTTGCTCTTGGCTAGATCTTAACAGCTGGCAAGAACTCAAACGCTGGAAATGTTTCCTGTTCTTATTTACTCAACTAAAAATAGCTGTCAGCGTTAAAGCATCCTAGCACTTTTACATTCTGTATGTGTGCATACATGCATAAAATGTGTGTATATTCTATATATATCCATTTGTAAAATGCATACAAAATATGTACACAGACATATAAATGTGTATATGCATATAAATGCATACACACACATACATATAAACACACATAAGTGCTTCACAGTGCTATTTTACATGTTCTAACATGCAACCAAGAGCAGCCATGCAACAAATTCATATATAACACGTCTTACACCAGGAAAATTCCTTGCAGAAGTAATGGCTTATCTGTATGGTGTTCACTCACTCCAACTTCTGTAACTTTATAAAACTTGAGCTGTCACTTAAACTATCTTAAACTAAGGTGATTAAATCCTCTCCATCCACCTGCAGTTCCGAAGCAGCACTTGGTAATTGCACATGGTTCATTCTCATAAAGTATTGATGTCACAAGCATTTATTGCTAGGGCAATCAGAGGAGGAAAGGTTACTGTCTATGTATGTGCACATTCATATGTATGACTTCTGCCTATTCTTGTGTCTCCCCCTTTGATTCCCCAACACATCAAAAAGCTTGCGGAGGACCCAGCTGAGCAGCTACCTGCGGCGAAGAGGCACTCCAAGATAGTTTGCCATCTTATCACAATGGCCCAGAGAAGGCAGGTGGTCTTCCCAGCTGGGCTTTCTGAAAAGGACTGCCTAAAAATGGTTGTTTAAATTTCAGTGCTCCCCAGGAAAATGTTGAGCCCTTCCTTTAATGTGTCTGGTTTTGTCCCAGGCTGGCAAGTGGTGCCAATCCTCTATTATTCCATACAGGCTTGGTGCCCTTGTATGCCTGCTGAGCACAAGGGGTGGCCAAGGGTGGTGGAGAGGGAGCTGGATGTGTCCCCTTCGTCCTGCGTGAGCCAAGCCTGGCTACGGCTTAGAACTGCCAAAGGAGTTGCTCTAGCCGACAGCTCTGGCAGAGCATCTCAGCAGACTTCTACCCCACTTTGCCTTCATTTGTCCCATATGTTTCCGGTCTTTGAGACACGCTGCTGAGAATAGCCTTGCCCCTTCTGACCAGAATCAGGCCTTTTCATCAAGACAGAGCACAACAGATCCTCGAGCATGATGAATCCACCCAGACTCATCACATTTTACAGATACCCTAGACCAAATATGGGCACAAAGATATGGGGAGCATGAGGGTGACAGGGAGAACAAGGGAAACAGAAGGGCTTTGTTTCTCCAAGGTTAACACCAACCAGTGCAAATCACCCTTTCACATGATATGGTCCAATGCAACCAGTTGGCCACCCCAGTCAGATGGGGATGACATCCGTTTCTGACTCTTTTTTGTTCCTGAAGCCTCTTTTCATCTATACTGTTCTATGGGCTGTCTGCACAGTTGGGTCACTTCCACAAGGATTGCTGCTGATCCTGGCAGACTTGAAGTGGGAGTATGACTGCACTCCAGGGTGAAAATAAACCTTGCCTTGGTAAATACAGCATAATGAAAGAAAAAAAAACAACCCCACAATCCCTTGAATTTGGGAACTGGCATTTATTTGAAACTGACCTTCTTGGAACCGGCTTCAAAACCACCAGTGATCAAATCCAGCAAGTTTGTGACTGTAAGTTATGAGAACTGAAAAATACTTTTTATTACAAGAACCCCCATTCTCCATAATGGCCTAATCCAGAGGCCGCAGGAATCAGAGGGAAGTTTTTACTGACTCTAATGAGAGGAAGGCAGAGGCACTGATGGCTGTAAGATGACTTTTTTTTAATTGTCCCCAATGAACTTAGACAAACAATTTTTCTCTGCAGGAGGAAAACGTACCCATTGACTGACACGGCTGACTCTGAACACCGAGTCGCTGTGATCAGAACTGGTGCCATTATTAGTGTCATGAATAAAAATCAAGAGCATGAAGTAGAGACATAATGCTCAGCGCTTTTTAAAGGCAGCCATAACAACAAACGTATGGAGAAAAACTAACCAGATGGAGTTCAGAAGTACCAGAAACAAATAATTATTTCAAGTCCTATAGAAAAAAATGTTGTTATACTTAATGAAAAATAGTAACTTTTCAGTGTTTGGGGGGAAACACGCAATAGCCTCCAAAAATACTACTTCACTATAAAAAACCCCCTATGAAATAGTTAAAAAACAGATGGAAACACTAATACTACTATCTTCGCAGACGTTGTATGGATTAATATGGCCCTTGAATCACAGCCCTATACAACAGAACTCTCTTAAAGACAGCCTTTCAGACCAGTGGGCATTGGCCTAGTTGCATGATTATTCGGGTGACCCTCTTCAGCAAAGCAGGTTTCTCTCAACTTCTGCCCTGAGTGGGTGAGTGCCTAAAACAGGGCTGTTGGAAAGAGATCTTTATAGCTCTCCTTCATTTGTGATTTCCCAGCTGGGTCCACAATAGTGTGGTCAAACACCATTTGTAAAAAGGCAAAAAAGAGGGCAGAAGCCTATTTAGAAATACCCAAGCTCCTTAAGTGCTGTGTCTGCACCACCACCAACCCCATCCTTTCTCAGTGACCCAATAACATTTAAAGAGTTTTCACTATCTATATCCTTTCCAAATGTCACAACTTGGCTCTACTTTCAGCTTCGATCACAAGCTAGCCTGAGTTGCCCTTGAAGGATGTGGTGAAATCAACCCCCACACCAAACAGGCCCAGTTCAGCACAGCTAAAACACCAGAAGGGAACATCACCCATCACAGCAGACACCCCCCCCGCCTTCCCCAGATACATCTCCGTCCGGAGCCCTCCACTGATGATGGGTACAGCTTTTAGGCATTTGCAGTGCACAGGGGTGTCAGATGCTCATTTTGAGATGGATGGGTGAAACTCCACTCTCACCTAAATGGAGCTGGCAAAAACCTTGCAAAGATCCCACAGAACATCTCTTGCCTTCAGGTGCCATCTTGAGACACTTCCCCACAGGAGAAGGTGGTTCCTGATGGGAGGAGAGGAAAGGACAAAATCCTTGGAGCATACAGAGCAATGACAATTAAGCAAGGCACTTAGTAGCAATGACAAAAGCAACAAAGAAAATTAAAGATGTCTCTTCAGAAAGTTCTCTGCAGTGCAATTTCCTACTAATCAATGCAGCAAAAATGTTTTCAGCATCCATCTTTGACCACAGCCATAGTTTACTACCAATTTGTTACCTGTTGTTGTGTGTAAGGTTGCACAGTACATAAAGTCACTGTTTCGCCACGCCAGGGCAGTGAAGAGGCACAAGTCATCTGGTTTTTGTTTATGTGATGATGAGCCTCTTGTTCATCCTTCTCACAAGGGTAGAAGGAATGTTTCTGCACAATGCAAAATTAGACCATTTACTCAAGTGTCCACCTCTCATCTAGTGTTAATAAAAGGCCTGGCAGTTGTATAGACATAGCAAATCCGGAGTATATGTGTGGGAGCAGAGGAGGAGCAGGGACCAGTCAGCTCCATGATCTCACCTACACAGCGTCTGGAATAAAATGGCACCCACCGGCCCTGATGCAGGGCCAGATCACAGTACCAGGCCCAGGTGGCCTCACAGGGATGTCTCCTTAGGCACAACCACACTTTCCTTTCTGCTCTACCTTGGCCCCAACTGATGCTTTTGCACGGCTGAGCATCGCTAGGTTGTATTGCATGCTTGAGGTTCAGATGCAAGTCTACATCTTATGAGACTAGGAAATCCCCCAGGCTTCGGCCACTCTTCCTTGGTGCAAACACAACCGTCAAGCAGAGCTGGTGTAGGTGGCCGCCCCCAGCGACTGAGCAGACCTCCCAGCCGAATTGGGCTGCTGGGCTGCGGTGATGAATGGGGGTCGCCGGCACAGAGCCAGGGAAAGGTTTCCCTCCCCAGAGCCACGCTAGGTCTCTGCCTGATGCCTTCACCTCAGGCATCCGTCCCACCAGGCACAAGCGCTTTGCGTTCCCTCAGAGCTTTGTTTGGGCCCCACGTAATGCATGGAGGGTTGCAACCCCCTTCAAAATCCTCCATCTGGACTCGGCGGTAAGTACATTTTCCTGCAGGACTTCATACCAATCACATTTCTCAGCAGGATCTAAATGTTATTGCTATTTACAGAGCAACCAAACTGCAGAGGGCTTTTACAAGCAACTGAGGACAAAAATACACCTACCCCAAAGTGTTTATGGCTTCAGTAGGAAAAAGTGAGCTGTCTGCAGAGGTCAGCTGAGATTTTCTGGAGGGAACCAGTGCCCCCCCCCCGCACTGGGACACGACATTTTGGTGTGCTTCAGGGAGATGGGTGCACTGCGGCACTCAACCTACAGGATCTTTGATACAGTGTCCTCCAGGGCTGCCTGGTCCTGCTCCACAGGCCCATAAACCAGCCCCATGCCCAGGCTGCTCCTTTGGACTCTGCTGACAAGTCGTGGGGATGGGCATCTCGGCACACCCAGGGCTACCTCCACAACTCCCACCTGGCAGGGTAGGCTTTTACAGAGACGTTGAAAGCATTTTTGATAATAGCAGGCACAACAACAATTCAGACTTCTCTTTCCATACCTCCAAATTGTAAAGCCTAAATTGTGTCTCATTCCCCCGCTTCTGCTCCTCTGAGAAGAAACCCAGCAATCATCAGCACAATGGCGCTTTCTATTTCTGATGAGCCTGTGGAGAAAGCTAAATGGCAGAACGAACGGAAACCCGGTGCCCAGGCAGAAGAGTTTCTCTGCTTTTTTTTAATATTAACTGTATTTTGATTAATGCAAGTAAATCTGTCCCCCAATATACAGGGGGGTGCTGAGCTGCACTGATGGAGACAACATGCAGCAGCTGCCTTCCTGTTATTTTCATCTTTTTAAAGCCTCCCACCACCTCTCTCGCAGACATTCATTTGAACTCTGCTTAATTCACGAGTATAAAGGGGGGGGGGGGGGGATGGACTTAGATTGATGCTATAAATAATTCACAGCCAGTTTTATCCAACATGGGTGAAAAATCAGAGAGACCAAATCTCCAGCCTCCGTATGTTAAGCTGTAGTCATCTATCAGGAGAGGGAGAAATAAATATTTGGGGTCGGGGGGGAAGTAGAAGAGGATGGACCAGTGTGATAAAAGCAGTTCACCCTTCACTAAAGATGCAGAGGCAAATGTCTGGGGCTGGACACCTTACCAGGGGACATTCTTACTTGGAGGCATTACTAGAACTAGGACAAGGCTGTATCCCAAACAATTCACAGTGACCCAGGCTTTGCCATCCAGCCCCACACTGTGCAGTGCCACAGGACTGTTTGTGAGGGGTGTCAGGCTCTGCTCCCATGGGGGAAAACCAGCTGCTCTCCAGGGGGGAAGAAGCTGGTGCAGTTTCTTGGAACAAAAAGTTGGGAGTCTGAACACAACTTGGAGCTTGGCAGCTCAGAGGTAGCAGCTTACCTAGGGACTGCCATCGGAAATGATACGTTATCAGTAACTTTTCTTGGGCCGTATCTCATGGCACCTAGCAAATAATCATACAGCTTGTGACTTCTACGGGTGTAAAATCCTTTATGAGCTGCCCCAGCCTGTGCACATGTCCCTCCTGCCCACAGCAGGAACTCACACCAGCACCACTGCTCATGCACCCAGCGAGAGCCTGGCTGAGGAAGGACTAGTGAAAACCTGAAGACAGAGCCCACTGAACTAGGCAGATCCATCAAGTGTTGCTAAAGATTATTGGCAAAAATAAAGCTATCTTTAAGATTGACTTTATGTTTGAAAACACGATTATAGCCATGTGGTTTGCTCTATATGAAACACAGCTAGTGATTAAACTACAGCTGTAGTCAGGAACTGAGAGATTGACTTGCTGGGGATGGGAAACACACAGCAAGGATTTTGATAGCACTTTTCATAAAAAGAAGATAAAAATCCCTGTCCCTTCTGAATATGCAGTAGAAGAAAAATTTGTTGTCTTCTATAATTTCCTTTTTGGCCATTTCATAGCCATGAAGATCAACTTGCTGGCCTGTACATGAAATACAGACAGCCTAGGGTTGTTTTCACAGAGTCCCAGAAATGCTGGCTAAGCACTGCTGGTGCCAATGGGCAGCAGTTGCCTTTCTGTCATTTGCACATCTCTGACTCTCCCTCAGACACTAGTCTGAGCTTTGCTTTATCTACAGCTTCTCAGTGACCTCTTCCAGTGTGGAGAAATTTCTTCCTAATGTCCATCCTGAACCTCCCAAGCCACAATTTGTGGACATTATTCTAGCTCACATATGAGAAGCAGAATGCAAAGATCTAAATCCAACAGAGCTGGTCAGAGCTTTTTTCAAGACTGCCTTAAATTTCTTACAACTATGTTTTAGGTACCTAAATAAATAGACAAATGATTTGAAACACCTAGCTAATGAGATGTCCATAGGTGGAAAATAAGCAAAACTGAATTTAAGAGACTAAATTTAGGTACTTATTTTTAAGTGACTCCGCCACTACAACAGAACACGAAGCACAGTCAGGCTCGTTGTTTACATTTAAGCTTTCTGTTTCACATTGTTCAGCCTTTTCATTCTGTTGGTTTGCTTCAGTGATCCTAAAACTGATAGAGGTTTAACTTCAGCTACCCTGGACCTGGAGAACGCAGCTCTTCTGTAGGGGCCACCAGCCTTTGGGATCCTCCTTCACCGACCAGGGGTTCAGCTCAGTTAGCTTCACAGAGAGGGGCTGACCCAGCAGAGAGGCACAGCTCCTCTGGCTCCTCTCTTGCAGACTTCAGTAGCTCTTCCAGGCAAAGACCGCCCTAGAGGTACAGCAGTGGGAGCAAAGGAGAGGGCCACTTAGCAACTGGACTCCCTCAGGCCTTTTGGTTACATAAGCAGCACTCGTTACTGTTGCTGCAGCTGCTATTATTAATGATAGTAAGTAGTAGTAATTAGACTCTGAATAAGGATTTCCAGAGATGATCCTCAACAGTGAGCAGATAGGTCGAATTACCTTAAAAGGCAGAGGTATCATCTTTTCTGTAAGGGAAGCCCATTCAACCTAAGCAAAAAAAGACATATGAAAAGTGAATATTTGAAAGTGCAGGGCCATCGTCTCCACCTTGTTTTGCACTTTAATTAGACAGTGATGTGTAGGATGGTTAAAAAAAAAAAAAAAAGTGTGGTCAGCCTGCAACGAAAAGGAATGGATTATTAAGATTCGTTGTGATAATGAAACTTGCAAATAGAGCTTGTCTCCTGCTCTCTCATTTTCTTGGCTCGGACACTTGGGGGACTGTGGGACTAGGATTGGATACAAGTTGCATTTAACAAGATACTTCATATGCTGTTTGGATTTCACAATGTTTGTGGGAATGTGAGACTAATTAAAGCAAAAGATAGTGAGAAGCTGCTAACAGTTTCCTTTTTTAAGAAGAAAATAATTATTAACGTCTTATTTTTCCTTTCTGGTTCTTTCAAAGATTCAAATAAATCTCCTCATACAAGTCTACACTAGCTCCAGTTACACGGTTTTGCTAAGGCATCGGCAAAAATCTATTAGGCTTTCCTCGCATCCAAGAGGCTGCATCACTCCCTGCTCTGGTGAAGGAATTTGGGGTCCAGGGCATGAATACAGACAGCGGCACAAGCCCTCTTAGCACAGCCGATGCAGGGTGAGCTGTTCCACCCTGTCTACAGGGAGCTCCAGCCTCCAGTCTGGCCCGGAGCTGCTGCACAGAAACCTCCAGGGACAGCCCAAATGGTTTGATGCCTTCATACCCATTTGTTCAATGGACCCGGTAATTAAGATGGTGCTTGGCTGGTATAATGTGCTAGTGAGGAATGGGAAACAGCTCTGAGCTTGGGGCAGAGCTGCCAGTGCTCCCCATAAAGTCAATAACTGGCAGCAGCTTTGCTGCAGGGACGGCACAGCTAATGGCAGCTCCTGCCCATCCAACTTGAATCATCACGTGCTGAAACACTGGACAAGATACAACTCATCTTGAAGGGTAAAATGGAGGTGAGGAAAATTTTCCAACAAGCACTTGGGTTCCTACTGTCGCTGCTGGTGGTGCACACCCCATAATTAGATGGCCTGAAATTTTTCCACACTGAAGAATAGCTTGCTCTGCCTTTCTGAATAGTAATTGTAAGTCCCTTAGGACTCACTTGGCTTTGTTGCTTTGCAGTTTGTGCCACTGCAACTCATTTGAAAACTACGCTACATCACCTCAGCGCACAAAGGAGAGCTGAACTGCATCTGTCCATGCAAAGTACGTACATAAGGTCTCCTGCTTTTGTTAGTAATATATTATCAGCAGGAAAATTTCTCTCTCTTTCTCATAAAGCTCTGGCTGGTTTATAGATGGATGAACTTACTGAAAACCCAAGCACCTGAGCCCTTAGTTCAAATTAATATAGTAGCCTAGAGCATTTTGCAGAAAAGTATGGAATTTTTTAACGTAGGAGTTAGGTAATTTTCCTGGTTACAAACAAAACTTTTCCAGGCTTGATTTTTTCCCAGCTTGAATTTAACTCAAATTCTCTATGGCAGACACACTTTTGTGGGCATAACTAATGTTACTTAGGGCAGAGACCTCTCCAACACACTTGGCATCGGCTTACCTGTGTTCCCATGGGAACCAATAAACATTTCACTGACCAAACTGAAACAAAACGATGCTGCAAGCTTTCCTGAGATGCAGCACCCAGATATCCATCTCTCTCATTGCATTTCTAAAATGAGTCCTACAAGTAAATAGCAAAATAGCAAACAAAATGGGCCAACAGTCTTCAGCCATCTGCTGGGAATGAGACCAAGCAGATGCTGTTACATACATTAACCTTAGTAACCTGAGTATGGGGAGCTCTTGGGGAACAAAATGCAGATGTATAGAACTTGCTGTAATGGTCACCACATCGGCAGAGCCCTCAGACCAGAGTTACATTTAGGTCCAAAGGCTTCCCTGTGCTACAGCAGGGAGGCGCTCCCAGGAAGTGACAAGGGTTGGGACATGATATTTGGCTCCGTAGGGCACACCGGAGGTTGCAGCACTGGGATCAGTTTTGAGGTTGGAAGCACAACCCTGCTGTCACCTCCTGGTGGCAGGAAAGCATTTGGCTGGAGGGGAGCACACGTTCTCCACAGCTAGAAGCACATGTGGTCCTGCAGCCCTCCAGTACAAGCCAAGTCTTACAGTCACTGCTTTCCTAGTCACCCCCACTTATCCCAGCCCTTCAGGTGAAGAGCTGCCTTGGCAAAGCCTGCCCTCCACTTCTGAGTTATTGTCGCTGTGGAGATGGTACACCCACATTCACTCCTTTCACGCAGGTTCCCTTGGGTCTGGCTTTGCAGCAGAACATGCAAAAATGTATATTTCTATATTCAGGGATTTTTTTAAAAAGTGTGGCTTTGCAAGAAAATGATATGAAATTAGGAGTTATATCTACAAGGTAGATTTTAGTTAACTTTGACTATTTGGTTACTCAATCTGTGAACCTATAAAATTTGGAGCTATATTTTATAGAATCCAGTCTCTAGTCTGTAAACTGATCAACCCTGGAGGATTTTAGGTTTTGCCTTTGAATTCTCGAACCCACAAAGTGCAAAAATGGTCAGATCCTGCCCTGCTGTTCCCTATTTTAAATACAAATGAAAACTGAATAAAGTAGAGAGGGAAAGAGGCAGCTGAAGAAAAGCAGGTTAATGTGAAAGAAAATCTATCCTCTACCTCTCTAGAGGATACAAAGGAGCCAAGCATCCTCTGCTTCTCACAGGAGAAATGAACCACTGGACTTCCACGTGCAGAACCCAAGCGCTGTTACTGTCACAACAAACCTGCAGTGCCTGACAACAGACGATCAGAGTTTACAGACCTGGCTGGCTGGCAGTTATGGTGAGGTACTGAAGGAAAAAGAAAAAAAAAAAAAAAAAGAAAAAGAAAAAGAAAAAAAAAGAGAGAGAAGGCGGCTTAGCTGTTATTAAGATATTATCACCTTTTAGGATTTTGTCTGTCAACAGATTTCTGGACATGTTAACATAACCTGTGCTGTGTAAGAACCACCAGGAAGGCACAGATGTGATCAGTCACAGAGCCTGTCAGACACACGTTAAATTCCAAGTGAACCTGTCGAAGTATTAGGAGCGGGACTATAAAACCCGACACCCCACAGACATCAAGCACCAGGTGTATAATTACACCTAAGCCTGGTCCTGCGTTCCCTCCCTATTCAAATATTTCACTGTAGCTAATTTGGGGAGTGTACGAGATGCAGAATGAAGTCTTTTCTCTATCGAACTCCTTGCACAAAACTTTCTCTTCCTCCACCTCTCTACTGTATTGCATCTTACTTCTCTATTGCTTGTTGGCCATTGCAGTAAGTTTACTGGCCGTAACACACCCAACAAGTCACTGTCAGTAATTAAGTTTTTTATTAAATGACTGACAGCCACTGCCACAGGGAGGCAAATAGAGACAAATGAGAGGAGGACAGAGGGGCAGAGGCTGATGGACACCTCAGCACAGATCGTCCTCACATTGCTCTCAGCTTTCAAAATGCGAGGTCTGTACGTCCCGCTGGCCCCGTACAAAAATACGCTTGGTACCAAGAGCACACAGCAGCTGGTACAGCAAGCAGGGGACTACTTAAGACAGCTAATAGGAATCACCAAGGATGGGGCTTCAATTTAAATCCTGCCCTTAATCAGGGAATGAAAGCCTAGCTGTGGGCGATCGGCAGGCACTTTCCTCAGAAAATAATTCTGGGCCTGGATTCCTCTTCAGAATATTACATGCCCGAATTTCTCCTTTCAAGAGGGTTGTTTATCTTTTTAGCTGGCTTAAAGCAGGCTCACCGAGGGCTTGGGGCATCTTTATGCCCTTGTCTTCCTCCAACCTTGCCCTTCTGAGAGTTTATCTATCTGATTTTGCAGGGTCATTCTCTCAGACAATGCCCAGCCGGATCCTTCCAATGCAGTCCTTGGCTACAAGCACTTCCTAGATTCACTGCCCACATCCATCCTGGCTTTACAGTCTCTCCCCTTGCCCCCACCAACCTACAGCACAAAGCCGTGTTTCTCTCCTGTCAGCTGAACTGCTCCTCTGCAAACTCCTCTGCTGGCCCTTGCTGTCTCCTTCCCTCAGCCGCTCCTCACCATGCTGCTTCCCCAGCACCTGCAACGCCGAGCTCCTCCTGCTCCTCCTCACACACCTTCCTCCTCTCTCCCCCCATCAGTTCTCAGGTGTGCAGCCCAGCTGTAGCAACTTGCCCAGTCCTCAGCTGCCAGGTGTTTACTCTCTTCTCCTTCAAACCCCTTTTCTGAGCAGCCCTTGCTTCTCCAGGACCTCACAAAATACTTGTCCTTTGTCGTGTTTCATTTAAATTCCACAGGCTGTGGGATGGGGGGGATAAATCTTGAGGTTTATTAACGTCCCACAGACTTGTGCTCTCTTGAAGCCACTGCTTACTAACATAAATTTAAACACACATAATAGTATTTGGAAAGTAAGAGTCTGTGGTTGTAAAAATACTTTATAAAGAACTGGGCACTAATAATTCATTAGGTTTCCTAAATGTGAATTAACAGGTGAGCTGCTTATACATTTATAAAACAGCAATTATTTTAACTTGATGTTTAATAACTATGAAATTGTTTTGTCAAAATCTCTCTGTGCTTGCAAATAAGGAATTACTTTTAATCATCCACAATAAAGCTCATTAAGTGATTAAGAGAAGATGACCAGTTAAAACACTGGCTTCAAAGAGAACAGATAACACCACCTGATATTTCTGATACAGGCTGCATTTCAGGCAAGAGGAAGTTTTGTGCTCACATCAAAGCACACATTTCAGACATCAGTAAACATGATAGATCTGACTGTGGGGGATGTGCAATACAGGAGAAGACCAACGCTTCTGATTACGTGTCTACGCTGAAGTTTCAGGACTCTGATTTTTTCCTCTCTTCAAAGAGTGCAGAGAACAGACTGCTTTGCCAACTGGAGCAGTTTCAGTGAACTGTAACAGGCAATGCTTGAAAGCCTGTCACTGCGTCTCCCGATCAGAAATGAACAAACAGCAAGCACTGGAGGACAGGCATGTACACACACACACACAGTGTATACACTGTGTTGTTTGGATTATTCAGCTACTAACTCAGGGCGGGTAGTTCACAGCTATAAGAAGGGCCACTGTGAGGGTACTTAGCAAGCAGCGCTTCCAAAAGCACTTCTTGGCTTCTCAATAGCATGAGAAGCCAAAGCCTCCCTGAAACTCCTTCCACACCACATGTATGACGGAGTTGGGCCCCCTGTAACAGGTAGGCTTCAGCAGTTGCACCATTAAATTGTCCAGTAGCTTCGTATAACAAAGCTTGAAACATTCTGCCTCTGGCGCTTGCGGCACCTGCAGGCTGATAGCCTTTGGGCTCAGAGCGGTGGCCTTATGGATCCAAAATCTGGTGACAAAGAGCCGACAGACGTTTCACAGCACCTTCTCTGTGGGGGGTGAAATAGCAGTTTAGAAATCAACTGGCAACTTCACAGAAAACAACTGATTTTCTCTGTAAGTGGCATATGGGGAAAGCAGTTCTCTGTTGACCTGTGATCAAGGGAAATGGAAGATGAGGGAAATCAAATCTGTTTCTTTCCTATCAGGCTATTTCTCCATATGCAGCTCTAAACTTTCAGGCGAAATAAAGGAAAATTTCAGGCTAGCCTAAGGAAGAACATGGAAGCTCCTGAGGAATATCTCCCTTTGGAAACAGGGGGTGCAATTTGAGAACAAACCAGCAGACAAAAATGCCTTTCTTCCTAACTGCAGAGAAAGGTACCATGATTTTGAACTATCTGCACCATGCGGTAGATCTCTCATCACCTGCTGCCAAATTCTTTTGTGCGTAGTTTGTGTGGTGCTGGGCAGATCCATATTAAACAAGACTTGAGGCACCAAAGCTGTAATTTGTGCTGCAAGTTCATTGCTGCATGGAGCAACAACATGTTTCAGGCAGGATTTGGCAAGAATCTGTGGAACACTGCTTTCAGAAAGGACACATGCAGAAAAGCCTCTGCTTCAGCAATGTTAATCTTTCCTCTTGATATTCTAGAAATAAAAAAAGAAACTTTTATAAAATGACTGTCTTGCCTGGGAAAGATGAATCAGACTGCTTTTCAATAGAGCAGCAGGTTGCCAAGGGATCCTCTTCAAGGTTATTGTTTTGAGTACCTGCAAAACCACCCACATTTTTAAGGTTTTCTACGACTTAGAAATGAAATGAAGATGGAAACAGACAGATGAAAACTTGACTTAGCCGACTGTAAGACTGTGTCACCTAGGGAAATGTGAAGCAAATTATATAGCACAATTTGAATGATATGAAATTGGTTTAAGCCAATTTTTTGTTAATCAACCTCCCCTTGCAATCCCACCCCTCTCAAATCCCCAAAAGCTGGATTTATCCATAGTTTGACTTCAATATGTACAGCTTATGCCAGAAGATTTTACACACTGGAATTCAAGACACGGCAGTAAGCACCAGAGCACAGAAGGCTCCATCTCCAGTGTATACTCATTAGATTACAGCAAATAATTCAAGCCATTTTCTGCATTCGCACTGGAAGCTGCACTCGCTTTCTCAGCTGATTGCCTCTTCTGGGTTCTGTTCTAGTGCTCAAAGTTAGTGCCATGAAAGTGAATATTAATTTAACCCCCAAATCGAATTATTCACTAGCAGTAGCTAGGTAGAAGCTCTAATTCCATGAATTACCAGTTGTCCATTTAGATCAGAAAGCAAAAACATACCTTGGGTCTTTAGTATTCAAATAGGAATGAGTCTATAGCACATCAACCATGCACATAGGTGGGAACCCACGCATGATATCCTGCTGGAATGAGGAATGTGGCACAAACACAGAGAGAACTAGGATGTTATTAGCCCTTATGTTATCATGGACGTTGATGCTGCTGGAACTCTTGTGATGCCCACTCCAGTGACACATTCACACTTACTTACCACGCACACTCTTCTGTACAATGAGGGGAGAGATAGAGAAGCAAGGAAGAGTGCACTGACAGAACTGGGGTCTGAACCAGTGTGATAGTCCTCCCCAGTTCACATCACCCATCTTTCGGGGTACTTCATGAGGTAGGTCAGCAGGCTGCATTAATTTGGAGACTATCAGTCCTAATGTACCCTTTTGCTACCTGATACCACACCTTGCTGCAATACATAGTTCCCAGGAACAACTGCGAGCTTTTTATCTGTTTGGCTGCCACACTTCAAACACAGCAGAGCTGTGCTAATTGAAATTAATTCTCTTTCTAGTGTGATAACATTAAGGCTACATGTAATCAACTTAAATTCCTCCACCAGAAACTGCACACCTTCTCCAAAACCAATACCCAAGACCAAGGTCAGCATTTTTGCGTGTTTGTACAGCTGTTAAGTGCCATCAAGAGTGTTATATAAATAAATCACACTATGCTATGTTACACACTAAGGTGTGTAACAGTGCAGGGCAATTTGCTGCAGGTGAGAGGTGCTCATTAAATGCAATTAATAAGCACTATCTGTGCACTGAAGGGCATAGGAGCTAATTACTAGAAGACATGGTGTACAAGTAATGCTTACAGTTATGAAACTGAGGCACTTCCACACGAAATTTCAAGGAGACGTAGGAATGACATAAATCAGGAGAATGATCCAAGCCAAGTGATAGTTACAGATGCAGCACTCATAAAATGAATGAACCCACCACTGTCCTCACTGTGGTTATCAGGACAGGAAACACCCCTCTATCAGCCAGACTTTATGAAGCACCCTAGGACGGGGCCAGCACCTTCTTTTAAATAGCAATTACCTTGGCATCACGCGGTAGCCCCGTGTGCCGGAGCTCACAGGTACGGGGCTTGCACCGGCGCACTCGCCTGCTCTGCACTGGGCTGCCAGGTTACACAGGTCAGCCTTCCTCACAGTTTACGTTGTAATCCGTCTTCTTTCAGTCCTCCAGAATTTTTAGAATTCAGCAAGGAAACAGTAATTTTGGGAAAAGCTCGGGCCATACCAGGCTCCAAAATCCACATGGAGAGTGGAAGAAGATGAAATTCTACATAGAAACTCCTGTCACCTCTTCAGCTTACTAGAGTAATATTTGTTAAATGCTAACAGAACAAACCACATTTTTTCACATCAAGTGAAAATAGCGAAGGAAAATGTTTATCGGTCTCACATAATGACAGAGCCATGGTATTTAAAAGTATGGATTCAAGAGAAATAAACTCTCCTTGTTTATCATCAATGACTGCAATTATGTTGTCAAGTGATAGACGAGTGTTTTGATTTCCTCTTCCTGCTGTCTTTTTACCTTCAACTTATATTGCAAACTTGCCACTGTTTATTCACGTACTATTACAGAACCACTGAGAGGGGGTATTAATCAAGCGTATTTATTTTTCAAAGCAGTCATGCCATGAAGCCATAGATAGAGCTAAAGCTTAACCTTACATCCTCCTCCAAAGCAGCACGTTAGTGATGTTAAAAACACCCCGCTAGCCCAAACAAACAGAACAGCCTAAGGAGGGGGTAACATGCTCCTGGACATGCAAACCCCGGCTCAGCGCCTTGCCCACAGCCCTTACATTCACAAATGCCTGCAGAAGACTGACCAAATATGAAGGAACTGCTTGGTATCCACATTTTGCCTCGTTGTTACGGGCAGCTCCAGGCACAAATTCCCAGGGTGTACAGGCACCGGTGTATGTGTTTTGCCAGAAAACACAAGAAAAGAAAAGCTGCATGACAGGTTTCCTGCTAAGATGGTGATAAAGTAGAGGACATAGTAAACCTACTTGCACTGATGATTTTAAAAGCACTCATGCTTTTTGCTGGACCCTCTTATGATTTTCAAGCATCGCAAAGCAAAACTACGTGCAAGGGAAAGCACAGGCCCTTTACCAGCCCAAGGACACAGAAGGGGCTGAGGAGAGCGTGCATGACTTCCAAGCATTATACTCCCAGAGGAGATCAATACTTTGTTCCTTCTCTGTGCCGAAATAGGTGCACAATTCATGGCAGATCCCAGCTGCTTCACAAGTTATGGCAGTGGTAGCAGAGCTTGCCAACAATTACTTCCTCAAACAGCAAACCAGACTGCAATATTGGGTAGGATGCTGTCCTACGGGATTCAGAAACAGGAATTGAAGTAGGTTGTCAATCTTCCCCTCAAGCTGAAATCTCAATTGATACAGAGTTCATCTTAATTTACTTTTTTAAACCTGTGGCTCCCTTTGAACTCACCTTTGATCCTTGGTACTTCCCAAGGCATACCCTGAAAGCAAACCCAAACTAGAACAATTTACAGGAGAGGATCCCACAGCCCTGGAAGTTCTGGCTGAGAAACCAAGTAGGAGAAAGCATCTCTCTGTGTGGTCATCTCAGTGATACTCCAGGATTGTCACTGATTAAGTAAAAAAAATAAAATAACAACAAAGCTCCTCACAGAAAGCATATGCGTGCCAGAATTATCCCATAAACCAGAGCAGAACAGCAGGCTACACATCTGGACACACCCTGATTTACATGTGTTCAATAGCAAGTAAACTTGAAATGCTGTAACTTTTAAAATCTATTTTGTAACCAGGAGATTGAACACCAAACGCCTCTCCAGGAAATGGCAACTATCTGGAACAGGTGACAGGTTGCACTCATTACTAGCATCATGGTCAGAACATGACACCCCACTGGGTATTTGCTGCGTGCACGGGCTTTTTCCATCACATCTGCTGTGTGCCTGATGTCTGCACTTGCAGAGCCCGTGTTAATGAAGAGAAGGGAAAGCGTGAAGGTGGTGCTGTTATGCAGCATTCTGCTGCACTCATTTGAATGGCATTTTTCATTCGACTGAATCCAGCTAAGAGGATACCCAACAATGTATGTACTTACCAGTTCACATTTCCATCTCTAATGATCCCTCCCAGTCTACTACAGGCCAGTAGCTATATACAGCCTCTTTAAGATGGCATGTGGTTTCTTCAAGCTATTACAAAAAAATTCAAAACATCTTCAGTAACTGAGAGACACCATAATGACAAGGACATGACCTTTTAAATTGGATAGTATTAGTAAGGTCTTTCGAAATCTCATATTTACTTTAGATATTTGATGTCTTGTGATGAAGCTGCAAAGACGAGTAGATAGCACCGCCACTGTATTAATGGTAGCTTAGTATATTCAAATGCTTGAACTACTGCAGGGCTTGTAAGCAAGCACTCAGATGGCACTGACAGTTATGCAGGTACTTGCTTCTGTACGTCAGAAGATTTACAGTGTTCAAAAGATCAGACTTATAAATAGTAAATCACGTAAGATGGAAAATAAGGGCAGCGTACTGATTCCAGCTATTATTGAAAGGTGGGGTAGAAGAAAAATGAGCATTATCATAAAGACAAATCCTTCACATTTGGCCTGTTTTCTTTGTAATAGCTCTTGTGTAACAGCATAAGAATCCAATACAGAGACAACTGTAGATGTGGAGATATTTCTCCAGAGAGCATGCAAGGGATCCTCTGTGAAGTTCACAACAAGCTGTCAGCGAAGGCAACAAACAGGCAGCCACTGCAGTCTTTGTGCTGCTTTGTTACTGAACATACCCCATCTGAACACCCCCTCACCATACACACTGCCAGAACTCTGAAGAGACAGGCAGTGGCTGGCATCATCTTTCCTCTAGAAAATTGATTGGGTACCTGCTACGTTAAACTCAATATTAAAGTGAAAGGAGAGAAAGAGCTCTGGTGAAAAGAAGGAAACAAAACAAGCTCACGCTGCTACAGAGCAATGCATTTTCTTGTTTTATTTTGGATTATTCTTCACGGATCCCCCCAGATGCCAAGGCAGATTTGGAAGGTTTTTTTGATCGATTAGAGTTGGCCAGAATGCTTTCCACAAAAGAGAAAGAGAGTTTGGTAGCATTCAGGAAATTAAATGGAACCACCTTCAAAACAACAGTTTTTCAGAAACATGTAAGTTTTCACAGCCTGAGACAGAGGACAAAAGGTCACTGAAGACAAACTCTTTGGTGTGCTTTATAACTTGCCCCTCAGACTCACCTCCTGCTTTAAATACAGGTTTGAAATTGACAGTGGTAAATCTTATTACCTGACCAAAATGTCAGTATCTGAAGCGTTCAAGTCAGTTGGCCAGACTGCAAACCATGGGTTTACTTTTATACAGCACTGCAAAGTTCACGAAAATAACAAAACTGTGTTTTCAAAGATGTGAAGAACATTATGCATATGTGACAGACGGATCTGTGAACTGGAAAATCTCCTTATCATACAGGTCTTCTGGTAGTTTTTCATCTCCATCAGCAAAAAAGGTAGGGAAAGGAGGGTTTTTATTGCAGTCCTTGTAAGAAGGCAATTTGCTATCTCTGACCTAAAAAGCAGGAGGGGGAAGGGTGGGGTTAATAAATCTTACAGAAGACTTTCAGACAGCGATACACTAGAAATTAAAGAAATCATCTTGCATGCATAAGAAAAAAACCCAACAGCATTCACATTACAATTGTTTTACCTGAAGAATTCCAAGTATAATCATCAGTTATTTTAACATCAACCTGAGCTATTGAATTTAACACTTTTATACCCATCATTGAGGAGTTTCTAAAACCAGCAAAACCCAAAGAGAATTTATCACTAAAAAGATCAGCAAAACCCAAAGAGAATGTATCACTCATGTGATAAATTTATCACTACTGTGAAAGAATCAAAACCTACTCCATGAATTCATTGCTCAATGTTTTAAAATGTTATTAAAATAATGTGTGTACGTATGGCTTGTTTAAACTGTGTTTATATCCCACAGTACTTTCCTACATGATGTACCAAGTTATATTATGCAGTGTAATCGCCTCTTCAACAACCAAGACATGCTTTTGTATTTACGATGCAAACTAATTATGGCAACTAATTTTGCAAAGATATGTGCATGGGCTGTATTCAGTCCCTCTGGCTACTGCAGAGCTATTTAGTGACTGCAGAGTTAAGCATCTAAAATTCTTCACCCAGGAATCACTACCCAAGTTTGTCGAACACGAGCCTTTAAGAAAGTTAATTTCCAAGAACTGTAGTGCCACAGAGAAATTACTTTCCTTTGCTGACCTCCCTACACATGGAAAGATTTAAAATCTAGCCCCTGAAACTCCAATCTCTGAAGAAAATTAGTAGCTAGAATTATCAGCAAAAAGCAGTTTGTCTGTGGTGAAGATAGGAAGCTGGTATCTCTCAAGAAAAAAAGAGCTACAAATTCTCCAGTGATGAAATTTTATTTAAAATGAAATTCTTCATTTCTATCTTGTTACATATGATCTTCCTCCTGAGCTGTAATAATCCCTTTCAGCCACTATACTCAACTGGATTTAAAAAAAAAAAAAGTACCAATAGATTAGACAAAATTTTAGTATAGAGAAGATAAGCTCTTCCTCTTATTTTTTTGGTGGATTTTTAAAGAACAGGAAGCTTGTTCTTACTTGGTTGGACATAAAACTCACATAGAACAACTGCGATTTACACCAGAAATTAAATAAAACAATTTTATGCCCACTGAAATTTCTGTTCTGACAACACTGTATTTACCAGATTCATATCTGCTATTACTTGAGCCTTTCCCAAATTCCAAGAGGATTCCTCCAGATGAAATGCACAATAAATTTGTCTTAAACTTCAGCTTCTGAAAAAACTGTTTTGTTATTTTTCCCCCTGAGGAAGTTCCAACAGTTTTCTAAGTGCAGGCTTGATAAAGAAAGAAAACCTTTTGCTAAGAATAAGGGGGTGAAGGGCTCAACTGGTTAGGATGGCTACTTAGCTTTTCAAGTAGATCATTCCTCTTCTGCCAGACACCTCCCTATGAAAAGTGTTCTCTATTCACTTGTAAACTGCCATGCGAAACTACTGAAGTCCTGGCAGACAGCAATTTACGTTAAGTGTCTACGTGGAATAAACTAGGCTGAGGTCCAAGTCCAAAGACCTTTGCTGCAACAGTTCCAGCAGCAGAGTTCAGAGGAAACAGACAGCTTCAACAGTGCCATCTGAACTGCTGAGGCTCAGAAGTCATCCTTCCAGCTTTCAACACGTTGCTGCTGTTTCTTTTACTATGTGAAAACATGTTTTAATAACTTCAGTTGGCTATTATTCCCCTTGCCCCTTTCTCTTTTATTCCCTAATACTATTACACATCATAAGCCTTCTATGTCAACAGCAAAAATCCCCATGGTCTCTACGAGAGCTACAACAATATTAGGAAGATTAGAATAAATTATTTTATTTCTGATAACTTATTCATTGCACATATATCTTATTAAAATGTTTTTCATGTTTACTTTTTTGATATTTTTGATTCTTCCCATCATGAAATAATATGTGCTGTTACATACAGGCTGTGTCATTACAGGCAGTTTTGGACACCTGAAAATGAAAGGAATTTAGGTGTTTGTTTTCATCTCCCCCCCCTCCCCCTTTTCTTAAAACAATAACTTATCACAGGACTTATGAGTAAGACATCTGCTCTTAACTGAAGGCAAACCCAACAGTCTAATCTTAGTCCTGCATTAGTTTATGTAAATAAATGTAGGATTTCAGTTCAGCCTTAACATTGTATTTTACGTATTAATGTCAAGTGGCATTTTGCAGATAGTGCCTCTTGTGTGATAAGGAGAATTCTTAAAGAAGTTTTAAGATTCTTATGAAACATTTTCAACAGACCATTGTTGCTTTCAGAGGAGTCCAATACTGTTTCATTTTGCCCCTTCCTACTCCTCAGAAGCTTGGCAGATCCCAGAAGCATAAGCCACATCTAATGTTAAAATTATCTTCTTCTGATATGCTCTTTCTTTTGATTGGTATAATTGACACAGTATTTCTTTTGACTGGTGAAAAATACTGCTCTTTTTCCATCTTCTTCTACATTTGTTGCTTTCAAATGCAATTTAAGTTTTACTCCTAAAGCACCATCTTAGAGTATCACTACCAAACTGAACGAACATGCCTCTTTCTCCCTTCTAAGTTGCAAAAGTTGTTAGACAGATATTATTATTCCTATCAAAAGCAAGAACTCAATTTCATTTTACATCTGAAAGTACCTATTAGCAACTTAAAACATGGTATGATTTATCTGTCTTCTCAAGAGAATTACTGAATGACTCCCTCTACATTTATGAAGGGCACAGCACACCAAAGGTTTCCTGTATGTATTACCTCAGATTCCTGCACAATAATTTCACAATATTATAAAAGGGGTTAAATGGTATGCAGGATCAGTTACACTTGCCTGTATAAGCCTGGCCACAGGCAAGCAGTATGTGTGACCCAGCACAGCTCTTCCTGTTCTCCCAGTAACCTTCTGAGAGCATCCCTAATAAAGGAGTAAATTTTAACGCTCTGTGTTACTAAAATCCAGTGAATTTAGCTCTTGCCCACAGAAGGAATCAGGCTGAGAGCCCAACTGGTTATTACAATCCATAAAAGCATTCACTGTATAACTCAATATTACACAGACGTCTGCTGGAAATACAACACAGCAGAGAGTAAGCAGTCTAGGAGGTTCCTGGAGTGTGTGGAAGATAACTTCTTGACACAGCTGGTGGGTGAGCCAACCAGGGGAGGAGCCTTGCTAGATCTGTTGTTTACAAACAGGGAAGGACTGGTGGGAAGTGTGATGGTTGGAGGCTGTCCTGGGCTTAGCGATCATGAAATGATAGAATTCTCAATTCTTGGTGAGGCAAGGAAGGTGGTCAGCAAAACCACCACTATGGACTTCCAGAGGGCTAACTTTGGCCTTTTCAGGACACTGGTTGAGAGAGTCCCTTGGGAGACGGTCCTGAAGGGCAAAGGGGTCCAGGAAGGCTGGACATTCTTCAAGAAGGAAATCTTAATGGCTCAGGACCAGGCTATTCCCATGTGCTGCAAGATGAACCGCCAAGGAAGACAACTGGCCTAGCTGAACAGGGAGCTTTTGCTAGGACTCAAGAAAAAAAGGAGAGTTTACCATCTTTGGAAGAAAGCGCAAGCAACTCAGGAACAGTCCAGGGATCTTGTTAGGTCATGCAGAGAGGAAATTAGAAAGGCAAAAGCTCAGCTAGAAATCAATCTGGCCACCATTGTAAGAGACAACAAAAAATGTTTTTACAAATATGTTAACAATAAAAAGAATGCCAAGGAGAATATCTATCCTTTATTGGATACAGACGGGAACACTGCCACCAGAAATGAGGAAAAGGCTGAAATACTTAATGCCTTCTTTGCCTCAGTCTTTAATAGTGAGACCAGTTATGCTCAGGGTACTCTGCCCCCTGAGCTGGCAGGCAAGGACAGAGAGCAGAATATACCCCCCATAATCCAGGAGGAAATAGTTAGTGACCTACTATGCCATCTGGACACTCACAAGTCTATGGAATCAGACAGGATCCATCCAAGAGTACTGAGGGAGCTGGCGGAGGAGCTTGCCAAGCCACTGTCCATCATTTATCAGAAATCCTGGTCAATGGGGGAGGTCCCAGAGGACTGGAGGCTTGCCAATGTGATGCCCATTTACAAGAAGGGTCAGAAGGAGGATCCAGGGAACTACAGACCTGTCAGCCTGACCTCAGTACCGGGGAAGGTTATGGAACAGTTCATCCTGAGTGTGCTCACACGGCATGTGCAGGACAAGTAGGGGATCAGGCCGAGCCAGCATGGGTTCATGAAAGGCAGGTCCTGCTTGACCAACCTGATCTCCTTCTATGACCAGGTGACCCGCCTAGTGGATGAAGGAAAGGCTGTGGATGTTATCTACCTCAACTTCAGCAAGGCCTTTGGCCTTGTATGCCAAGTCTCTCATGGCATACTCCTTGAGAAGCTGGCATCTCATGGCTTGGACAAGTGTACTCTTCGCTGGGTGAAAAACTGGCTGGATGGCCGAGCCCAGAGGGTTGTGGTGAATGGGGTGAAATCCAGTTGGCGGTAGGTCACAAGTGGTGATCCCCAGGGCTCAGTGTTGGGGCCAGTTCTGTTTAATATCTTTATTAATGATCTGGACAAGGGAATCAAATGCACCCTCAGTAAGTTTGTGGATGACACCAAGCTGGGAGGGAGTGTTGACCTGCTGGAGGGTAGGAAGGCTCTACAGAGGGATCTGGACAGGCTGGATCGATGGGCCGAGGCCAATTGTATGAGTTTCAACAAGGCCAAGTGCTGGATCCTGCACCTGGGTCACAACAACCCCATGCAGTGCTACAGGCTTGGGGAAGAGTGTCTGGAAAGCTGCCTGGTGGAAAAGGACCTGGGTGTGCTGGTTGACAGCCGGCTGAATATGAGCCAGCAGCGTGCCTGGGTGGCCAAGAAGGCTAACGGCATCCTGGCCTGTATCAGAAATACTGTGGCTAGCTGGACTAGGGCAGTGATCGTCCCCCTGTACTCGGCACTGGTGAGGCCGCACCTCGAGTACTGTGTTCAGTTTTGGGCCCCTCACTACAGGAAAGACATTGAGGTGCTGAGGCATGTCCAGAGAAGGGCAACCAAGTTGGTGAGGGGCCTGGAGCACAAGTCTTATGAGGAGCAGCTGAGGGAACTGGGGTTGTTTAGCCTGGAGAAAAGGAGGCTGAGGGGAGACCTTACCGCTCTCTACAACTACCTGAAAGGAGGTTGTAGTGAGGTGGGTGCTGGTCTCTTCCGTCAGGTGGCTGGAGACAGGACGAGAGGAAATGGCCTCAAGTTGCGGCAAGGGAGGTTTAGATTGGATATTAGGAAAAATTTCTTCACTGAAAGGGTTGTCAGACATTGGAACAGGCTGTCCAGGGAAGTGGTTGAGTCACCATCCCTGGAGGTATTCAAAAAGTGCGTAGACAAGGCACTTCAGGACATGGTTTAGTGGGCATGGTTGATGGTTGGACTTGATCTTAAAGGTCTTTTCCAACCTAAACGATTCTATGATCACTTGACTTGCTCAACTTCTGTATTAATACTACTATATATTGTAGTACACTATACTACAGATAGATGGTATATATAGTAGTGTCTATACACAACAGTATATTCTCTGTGAAGTTTGTTATTAAGAAAAATACTAGAAGAAGCTGAAACTGGAGCTGGTTGAGATTTTGTCACTATATCTTTAAAACAGTCATAAGGGGTTTTGCAGACAATTCATAAACTGCACATATGTATGTCCCATATATTGACAGCATAACAGGTAGTAAAAACAAATACAAATTCAGAAATCTATCACCACAAAATACTTCACATGGTCTTAAGCATCAAGCTTTAATAATGCCTGTTTAAGCCACAACTCACATTTGTAGTTTAACGGGGCTTCAGGCTGTGTTAGCAACCATAGCAAAGAATGCAAGTTGTTTGCAAAACAGGAAAATGTGTTTAAATATATAGAATGTTAGAAAGAATCTCCTCAGGTGTCATATATTACATAGCTTAGCTTCTCTATTTCTGAAGCTAGACAGAAAATTGAATTCAAGAACTATATCCATTTCTGACCAGCCTTATTTTGTCTTAAAAAACCAACCAACCAAAATAAAGCTCTACACAACTCTATCATGGGGACAAAGGTACAGGACAGGGAACACGAAAGAAGTGAAGGCATCACACTATTCCTGCATGTCCTCAATTTGAGCACAGCACACCCAACAGACAGTAACATTGGCAAGTGTGATACAAAATAAGTAGGATGCAGACAACTACAGACTTCTCTAAAAAGAAAAAAAAAAGAAAATAAAAGGAAGAAAGGGGGGCAAAAAGGGAAAGAAGCAGTAGGGGAATACTGAAAAGTTAAGTTTATTAGCTCAAGCAGAATACTATACTAAAGCAACCATATACTTCAGGTTTAACTCAATTCTAGCATACAAAAAGGCCAGTTCAGTATCTAACTTGCTAAGCAACTCCTGTGGGTTACAAGATTTGCCAGAATTTCTGCTTTCACTACAAGTGATATATTCAGAGTGATCAACACTGAATGTCCTAAGAAAATCAGGTGCCTTAAAATTAGGACAAGTATAAAACATTATCAAAGATAAACTATAACATCCTGAATTATAATATACCATATTACAGTATCCCCTCCATTATGAAGCATCAGGAATTAGTCTTGTGCTTCTCTCTTGAATGACAGAAGAGGTAACTTTCTGGTAATATACTTGGGAGAGAAATTGAGAGCCATAAGCTTCCAAAAGAGAAAACTATTATTTTTTTTTTTCTAGAGGATCAACACCACAGACAGTAACTACAGGCCCTGTGATCTAAGACAACACACCAAGAGAAACAGGTAGTGCCTGAGGCAGGCTATCTTGATAGGCACAACACACTAATTTACAAATGCTTATTCTGCGATGTTACTCTTGTAACAGAAAAATTCCATACATTCTAGCACACTGCTGAAGTTTCTTAATTTTATTAGACCTTGTCATTGAGAAAGAAATCCAAGCTAAAGTAAGCTTTTTTGATTAGTTTTCTAGCTGGCTATGAACATTACTTATGGCAGTTATTTACCTGCATGCTTCAGTGTGCAATATCAAATGAAAACTGATTTCTAATTAAACCAGGAATCCATCAATCGTAGTATTCTGCACTTTTACTCTGCTGAAAATGAAACTTAAATTTTTCAAGTGCTTCATCTCTGTCTGGATACAGTGGTGATGCACTAAGTTTCCAAAAATACATAACATACAAAATAAATATATGCTTTAAGGTGCACTGTGGTTTTAATGGTTACCAAGCAACACAGAGTGAGTACTGAGCACAAATGCCTTCCTCTTAGAGACACACTAAGAGAAAAGTATTATGCAATATTCCACTTTTTGAGCTCAAAGACAGATCTATCCAAATCCCCTAGACATTAGTCTTACCTAATTATAGGCAGGTATTTAGTGGAACAAACAGTAATTATGAATTGTAATATCCCATAATTTCTCTCCCCAACTACAGATCCAAACAAATATACAACAATTACAGAAAGTCAAAGTCTACAGGCAAACAAGAAAACACCCTGGAAGAAAAGTGTAAGACACAAGCTAAAAACACCACAGATGAGTGCAGCAAGATTAAATGGAGAAAGAAAAAACAGAAATTAAAGAACACATGCCAAGTAGTATTGCTTTGCATGCTTATTTAATTAAAGCTTGCTCTGTCCTTCAGAGATTTATTTGAAAATATAAGGGAAAAAATGTAATTAATACATGTAATTCATATGGCCTATGGAAGAAAAAAAACCCAGAATGGATTCACCAGCTTGAGGAAATGGAATAAACTGTTGCTGACTACATACTCCCTTCAATCACCAAATATGTGAGCGGAGGCAATTTTTAAAAATCTATTTCTTAATAGTAATAATACCTACTACTGTGCCTTCATCTCAAACAGTGTTATTTATTACTAAGAAGCCATGAAAGTTTGAGTCTGGAGCACTTTGGTCAAGATCTTTCAAATACTGTATTACATTAATCGAACAGCTCTAAGGGACAAAATCCCTCATTCTTCCCATGAATCCTCAACCCTCACTAATGGAATTAGCTGCAGCTCTCAAATGTGTATGCCAAAGTGCATACTTGAAGATACTTGAACTTCTAATTGTATAGAACTATGACTTGAAAGATGTTCAAATATATGTAACTTATAAATACAGTTAATACAGATTCTGTATCTTGTAGAAATCATGTACAAGGATGAGTAAAGCAGTCACAAAAGTGCCTTGTGCCACTCAGTTAATACTGACAGATTAAGTTTCCTTGGAAAAAAATAGATGGAGCCATTTTAACTTTTGGTCTTAGGATAAAGTTCCAATCATCATCCATGGCAAGTGAACTGAACAGAAATCACTCCTGGACATGGCAAGCACTTAAATGATATGCAGCAGACTGCCGTGGCAATCAAAGTCCATTATCCTCTTCGTATCACAGATGTCAACACGGTTGTTTCACTGCATATGCTCAGACGGCTTGGCCCAGCCGTCTCCTGTTAACAAGGCTGTTGACGATGGCAGTACTGCTGCCTCAAGGATTTTTTTAAGATAACAGCAGGACTGCTTTCCGAACAAACGCAGTAACATTATTGTGAACGCCAGCTGTCTTCTCCTGTACCTCAACTGCTCCTTGGAAAGGTAACTGCTACGGTGTATGGGAATGCTTTGAATAACCTTTAAAGCAGTGCTTGCTGTGTATTTCTGTTCATGAATACAGCCCTTAAATAATATTCTGGAAGCCTCGCCACCGTCCTGTTGACTCAGGTTAGTGTTAAAAGGGGATGGACCTCGCCCTGAGACACTTACCATAGGGTTACAGCGACTGTGTTGGTTTATCATACGCTACCTGTGTTCACAGTGCCAGTGCAAAGCTAAGAATGAGCCATTTAGAGTAAGTGGTGACCCACTGCCCCTATTAATAACTCTCTTTTACAGAACTGATCCTACGGCCCTTTAATTCAATAGTACAGGATGGGACTCTAAAGAAATAAAGATTGCATTCAACCAATGTTTTTCCTTTTGTAGGAAGAGAGTTGTAGAGATCTTAGGAAACTAGCAAACATACCTTCACCAGACAATTTGTGTGACCTGGAACAGACCCATTTACATAAATAATGTCATGTTTTGTGTTGATCCTCCACACCTAGGAGACAGAAAAAAACCAGACATGGAGCTTGTTTTAGAGACTATTTCCAGTTTTACAAACTGTCCAGCGAAGCACAAACTGATTAACTGGAGATGGTACTCTGGGGAAGAAGAATGTTCTGCACAGGCCTAAACTTGCCATAAAATTCAGTCACTTGCTACTCTGACTGCACAGCTTTAATGCAGGAATCTATTAAACAGTTTTAAAGGGCTTGTGATCAAGCTATATTTGGTAAGGCAGCTCGTTGTTCAGCATAACACTAGCCGAAGCTCCCAAGTCTCTTTTCCCTCTAACATTAACGTGTGAAAAACATCACAGGTGACAAATTAAAACAAATATGCTCATGAAAACAATGCTGCGACCATTTGTTAATTTCTTAATTCTATGAGGTGCTCAACTGAACACGCACATTTTCTGTTACAAAAAAATAGTTTTAGTTAGCAGAGAGCAGCAGCAGTGCCCTTTTCTTTGCAAACTAGAGGCTAATATGCTTTTTGTGCAAACTGCAGAGGTTGCCTTCAGAAACAGAGAACAGTAGCTGTAATAGCCCAAGAACTGCTAGATCTAGACGGAAACTATAATCCCCTTTTTTGCACATGAAAGTGAAGGACCATGACAAAGTTAGGACTTCAAACAACTCAGACTTGGGTTGGGTTTGAACAAGTGGAATAGGCATGAAAACATTAACTGAAGGTCACCAAAAGCCTGATTGTTTTCCCACTTCAAAGTCAGAAACCAAGGGACACAGAGAAAAATACATCACATGTGGAAGAATCACCTGAAATGCTGGTTCCCAGGGTACGCATATGCAAAGGGAATTCAGATAACTTATTTGTAACCCACAAAAAGCCAGAAGCACACATTTGATACTCTTGTCTTTCTAGCTTGCTTACTTCAAGATGCTCCTGTCTGGATTTTGACAGAAATAACAAGACAGTACACCAACACAAGGTTACATGGCTAAGTCCATTGCTTGGCAATGCAACCACTTTATACACATTCTAGTATACTCAGAACCCACCTTTAATCCAAAAGATGTCCTATAGATGTTACCCATTTTACCAGGCATTTTCTTTCCACGGTAAACTTTGGCGGCTTTCTAGATAAAAACAGGGCCAAAAAAATAATGTAACTGCAAGAGGTACACTTACAAACTCAAGAGGAACACCAAAGAAAATATGCTGGTATTTCCAATGCTGAAAATATCTAGTATCGATTAGCATTTTAAATACCTCCTGCTGGAAGTTAGGTATTACTCTACATGTTACCTGAAATACTTGACCTCAATCATAAAATTGCTATAAATACTGTTCTAGGCTTGCTTAATACTTAACGTGTATAGATTCAGAGCAAAATCTGCACTCATCCCATACTTTCACTTCATGAAAATCAAGAAAAGTTTTTTTGTTCCTAAAACCCCTGTCACCACAAGACTCTCAACTACATCACAGACCACAGCAACTGGAGACTTGCCTAAACTACTTGTGGATGCTACCACAGAGCTCCAGAGCAGTCCTGCCCTGGAAGGCTACCAAAATGAAGATATGCTGTAGCTTCTCCCCTCTCCCTAATCCATGAGTTTTATACTGATGTAAAATGGATTTTTTAAAGCATGTATTTTTGAGAATGGACTTTTAAATTATATTCCCTGCTACTGCTTAGTTTCCGTATCCCATTTTTGTTTGGCTGTGTAAAACCTGGAGAACAAAGGTGGAAAAGAAAAGGCAGGACTAATGCAGTAATTTTTAGTTCTACAGTATTATCAAGGAATTTGTCTCAGTTTCCTGCATCACTCGGTTACTCATTAATAAAGTTTAATTTTTTTTTTAACTTGTGTGAAAATCATGATTTCAGAAAATCAGCTGCAAAGAAGTTCTAGGGACAGAATTCTGTACTTGAGCAATGCGGGATTACAAAAATAGCCGAGGTGGTCAACTGGGAAATAAAAATCGAGGCATTGTTTTTCCCCTATTGCATCCTTTCACCTTGTTTCCTTTTCATCATACCTACTACCAATGCTATTTCTCATTCTATGTACTTTGTGAAATTACATCCAGCATTACTGCTTAGGAAATTCTAATTTAAAGAAAAGTAAAGAGGGGTCATTTTGTAATGATGAATACTATCTGCTAAAACAAAGTGGTGTGCGTTCAAATATTTACATTCTTCAGAGAAAACAGTGCCAGGTACTCTCTTGAGTTCAGTACTGTGACTCAGTCTTAATTCTGTATAACAGAGCTAGTTTGCAAAAATCCCTCTTAGTTCAGCCTAAATATTGTGCAACCTTTATAGAGACAAATCTGTTCCAAAGAGCTTTTAAACTAACATTGTTTATAGTTTGAAACTTAAAAATATTACTCTGTACTCTGCTTAAAAATGCTTGGAAGCCAACAAACTATTCTGGGAATCAAAGAGTTCATTAAGCAGCTACACAAGCCAGGCGAGGTGATAAAAGCAACTAAGGTTCCAAAGAATAGTACAGTATCTGCAGTATAAAATAATGCGTAAATCCTTTCCAATCTATAAATGTTGTGATAAAAGATTCTTAGAACTCTCTTTGAAGCATTAGGACTATTTCTCTCAGCTATACTACAAGATACCACAATTTGCTCAGTTAAAATATGTTTGCTCACTTACCAATATAGAATATAGAATAAGCAATATAGAATATTCATAAATTGAGGCATAAGAGAACAGCTATCTGCATTGCTCATAATACAGGTTTCTGAACTTCCTTTGAAACAACTGGGATTGTCTGCTACCACGGAGTACATGGTAACAGCTAGCTATTCTGAAATTGTTCATTTTTAGTAAGCAGTTCCAAAAATACTGAAGAATGTTTAAACAGGAAATAAGAATCCTCACATTGGTAGATATTGCTCCAGGACGTCTGTGAGTTTTTGTCTGGCCATGGCTCGCAGGCTGACCTTTAAATCCCCACCTCTTCATTACACCTTGAAATCCTTTACCAATTCTGAAAAGAAAAATAATTAAGAAACAAACCTGGGTTTTTGCTAGACTTAAGGTTTCTAGCAATAACCAATAATTTCAGTCAGGCTCATGATCTTTTTACCTTTAGCAAAGCTCAGCCGGGAGAAGAATATATCTTTTTTTAAAAAAAATTCTGTATTTTATACCACAAACATTCTACTGCAATACTTAAAGGTTGCTTTACAGAATAAGAAGCACTAGGAGAGAGTCAAATAGGTAAAAAGACTAACATAAAATGCTCCTTGCTGTGATGGTCCTCAATACATGGTACTGTAATGAACCTTTTACCAGGTGGACACCAGAACAAACAAAGAAACCAAGCAAAAAAACCAAATAAAAAGCAACTGTATAATAACACATACCAAAACTTAGTGACAGGCCCTAAGCATCAGGAGAGGAAAGAGATGGCTGCTTAGACTAGAGTAAACTGAGGAACATTTCTTTTCCAAACTACAATAAACTCATCACTTGAAAACAGTTTTATGTGTAAACACTTAATGCTTTTGACCTGTACTCATCTGACAAGTAAGGTCTAAAACACAAGAACAAATAAAACATTTTCAGAGTCCATGCCTTAATCTTTGAGGCACATGGTAGAATTACTGGCTTTAGAGTTCTCTGTTTACTGCAGGGACAGACTCAATAGGAAAAGTTGCCTCACCACTGCACAAAAGAAAAGCCGATTAAAGCGTGTGTTTAAACTGGCATTGTTTCCAAAAGGAAAAGTCTGACCATGGCATTTATGGCTGCACTGATTATTGAATTAATTTAACAAGATGATCCTTTTCCTCCAATATACAGAAATCCTTTCTCTGCTAATGCCCTTTGCAATGTCATGGTCCTATTAATTCAAGTATTAGAACCATCCGGCCAAACACAGGAAAATAAAACCAGGTATGAGCATGCATACAGCACGCAGTATGTATGGACTACATTTTGCTGACTCCCCTGACCAGAGAAGCACTACCATTAAAAACTAGCAAAAACATACAAATGCGGAGAACACCAACATTCACAAAACCTGAATTCTTTCCTCTCCCACTTGAATAATCCTCCTCTGATTGCTGGCCTAGTTGCCTAGAGCAAGCCAAACTACAGTCAAAACCAGCCACAAATGGAAAGATTCTCTAAAGCCACAGAACCATAAGGAAACAAGACTTGTGCAACCACAGTGTCTCTCTCTTGCTTTTCTCCTTCCCTGCTCAGAACCTAGTGGTCAACTCCAGTTAAATTTGGCACACAAGAAAGATATGCAATTGTTTGAAATCAAAATTATCAGTTAGAAAGTCCTGATTTTTTTTTTTCTCCTGTCCTACGACTAAGGAGATGCTGAAACACGATCAAAGCAGTGATCTCTTCCCTTGCACATGCCAGCCATGCACGTGGTTAGCGCCAGCAAGAGAGTCCTTCCAGGCCAGCAGACGGTGGTGCAACACAGGAGTGTGGAGAGGGTCAGGGCTACAAGACGGAGCTGAAGGCATCTGCTGGAGGGAGGACCTGGGTTACCCAGGATCGGGAAGGCAAGACAGAAATCTAAAGGAGGCAAGGCTTTGTTACACCAGTTTCTCATGAATCAGCTTATGTTAGAAGCTGGCAGTAATGAACAGTGATAGTTGTAAAAAAACAGTTTGAAAAATACTCACGCTTTAAGACAGGCTCAAAATTTTTCTTTTTCTATGTCTGAAGATTGCTAGGGGAATAGTAACTTTGAAATACATAGCAGAAACTAAGCTATAGGAAAACTCCTATCTGTTCTGCCAAAATGCTATTTTTTTCTTTGAAACTATCTATTATTGGCCATGTTTTCCAAGTAGACTACTTCTGGCATCTTTAGCTGGAAGATGGTATTAGCTAACTCTCCAAAACCAACGGCAAGTGGGTTGCATAACAACAGCTGTGCAGTTACCAGAGTGAGCAGACTGGGGGCATGATTAATTCTTTAGCTGCAGAAATGGACTCGCAATTCAGAGAAAACCATATAACCATTGAAAGCTACTATTTAAAAAGAAAGCAGTACTGTCAACTTTAATCAAGAAGCACAAATCCCTGACATCATGAAACCACTTCAATATTTCATTCAGATTGTTCATTTTTAGACATGAACGATTTAGAATATTGTAAATTGTACTTTTAAATAAAATATAAAAATATAAGAAATAGTTAATACTTCTAAGAGATGCATTTTGAAAAAGATGTTTACTTCATCAAATGCTATAAGATATCCTCAAAAAGAAGCGATTATATCACAAGACAGAGTTGCTAGTGTTTAATGATTTATGCAATAGACTACGCTCATCTACTACTTGGTCATTCCAATTACACACATATTTTCTGTGAACAAAGACTCAGACTTTACAATACTCAAAGCCTTAGGAAATTTATAGAAAGTGTGGCCAGACTAAAAAAGAGCACTCTGGTAAACCTGAAAATTCTCATGCATCTGTTGATCTGAAATACAAAAACAAATCTCCAACATCTGAAATATTTGGGCTAAAGTCAAGGAAAGTTATCTCAATGCTGAAATTAGAGTATTTCATAATGTATAATGCTTTACTATCTACCAAGGTTCTTTCATCATATTAGTTCAATTATGTTTTAGAATAGTTTCATTTTTTATTTGTGGAAAACTGATTGAAGGTCTCTGAATTACTGACGAATACACTTCATCTTATGATTTTTGAACGTTAATTTTCTATTCAACATGACACAGTCACCATCATGACTGAAAATAAAAACAAGCTTTTATTAATTAAATAAGAAGCTATAGTTTTATTTCATTTTGGAGTTTCTGATTTTTTAAAAGAATAAACAATGTATAAAGCTCTTTAAACACATGTCAAGATGAAAAACAACTACACAGACAGTGTATATTTCCTCCTAGACTCATGTTCTATCGGAAATAAAGCTGGAACCAGAATAAAAACGACAGGATTATGTAAATCAAATGTAAAATTTAAAATAAAGTAAGGAACCACTAACATCTGTTTAAATCAAATTTAGAAAGGAGGACTGTTCAACTTGGCACTTAGTAGCTCAGCCAATATACCTCCATCATTCTAGAAGAACAGTGTTTTTCCAACCTAAGTCCACCTTGATGTGACGGTGATCTGTTGTCAGACAAGAGGTGGATTTCTCTACTATATGCAAAAAAATAAATATTATGAATAAATTTTCCATGACTCAAAATTTATCTGTATTTCTAAGGCAAAGATTTTACATTCTTCCAATTGTATGAAATGCAAAGTGCTTTTGAAAATAATATTCATTTTATATAAACAAGGAAGAGAACTTAAGATACATGCTGTTCAAGAAATACTATGGAAAATCAGACAATTTATACAGTTTACAGTTTTCTTAAACTTTTTTAATTCTGCCAAAAAATTAACAAATATATGTAAGAATATATTCTTGGCTTCTGAACAGATGCCAGGTGTCAGCTATTAGTATCACTAATTTCAAATTGCTTAATTGACCTCTTCGCCCTTCTTAAAAATTACTAGGTGTGAATGCATTCAGCAAATATCACCAATAAAATACAAGAAAAATAATTATTGAAACTAAACCTAAAACAGTATTTTGCAAAAGTGAATGAAACAGAAAAATTGCCCAAAAGAATATTGGATCTTTTACTACTTAAAAAGTCTCATGAGTTCATTTCCAACAAATATTTCATAACATTAAATTAGTGTGTGCTAGCAAAATCAAAAGATTAAAACATATAGTTATCACATATGCAATACATATGATTTTATGTATACTATATATTTATATACTATTTTTAGTATACTATATACACTACTCTATGTAATTTCACATTAGCCAACATACGTGTAAAAGATTCCAACCAAACATGCACCTCTCCTGGAGTTACTTTTCTTATGATGATCTGCATCACAATTTCATTTAAGAATGCATCAAAAGAATCCCTGATTTTCCCCCCAAAAGTCCTAACTACTGACATCCTACTACACTTTGTTCATTAAAATCTGTGAAATCTTTAAAAAAGAACACAATACAATTCTAATTTAGAACAAACTCAAACATGCGTAAGAAGAGGTGTAACTCCAAAATCTTTTAGTAGGCATAGTACTGACAACTTCAGATATTTTCAAAAAACATTAAGGTTTGTCAAAGTGGGATATTAATCCAGAACTATATATTAATTAAACAGAATTAATATCTAGATTCTACTCTGAAACAATCAAGTTGTGTGCAGTATCTAAGATAGGATAATCAAGAACCTACATTGAAGTAGAACATTTGTCATCCTACTTACACTGTTGCAATTTCTTGGTAAGACATCTTCTACCTGTTGTCTTGGCTTGAATCAAGGACTATATATTTTTGTTCTGACAACAGTAACATTAAACATCATATCTGAACAAAAAAGCATGCATGAGACCTATCTTTATTAGACTTGATATGTATAATGCCACTGTTCTTCAATACATGGAATTCAGTCACTTACTTTACCTAGTTTCACTGAAGGGTGATTACCTGATTCCCAGAAAGGAATCACAGGCAGCAATGATGATATGCAAAACTAAGACACACAAATGCTAAATGAAAGGAAAATAATCTTTCTGTAGAATTAAACATAGAGTTTAATTACACGCAGTTGTTCTAGTCTCACCTGCAGGAAAGCAGCTGTTCAGGTCAACCACCTAATTTTGTACAAAACCTCATTTTCCAGGTTTGATACAAGTAAAATGCCAGTACCTAATGAGCCAAATTTCATTTAGAAAGCTACCGGAATAAAGCACTCTAATTAAGCAATGATTTAGTTTGCTGCTAACTCTTCAAACTTAGCTAATTGAAAAGACAATTATTTAGATGCTGTAGAGGAAAAGGATTCCAACTACTTAGTCAAGTAATTTCAGACAATTGTAGAGCATACTTTCAGGCTCAGATTACACTGTTAACCTGGCAAAGCTTAATAAACAATAAACACATCAGAATCACCCCTTAATTCTGGCACATTTCAAACAAAACTACTGTTGTCTTTGGAGTGCCAAAATTTCTGATGTTCCAAAGGTTTCCTGAAATGTTCATGAGACAGGTCGTGAAGTGGCAGAAAAAGGAGCTTTAATACAACTGCATCTCCATACAGCACTGGGCTACCACTGTAAGGCATGGTCCGACCTCTCCCCATCCCCATGTTTTGGTCATCTTTGTACTAGTGCAGAAGCTCACTCAGCTGATCAGCAAGCTGGGGCATGCAATCAGTTGATCCTGCTGAAAACTAACCCAGTGAAGAATACAGGTATCTCACACTGATCTTCTCCTTCATGCAACTCAGGACGCCAGTACCAGTGATAGAAGGTCGATGGGAACTCTGCGGGAGTGAGCACCACCTCCCCTTTCGGCAGCAGCCTCTTCTACGCCAGCTTAAAGAGGCGCGAGAGAAGCATTTCTGGACGGTGCTACGTATTTTAGCCCAGATCATATCAGGGCCAAACCGGATCATCAGGCCACAGGAATTCTGAAGTTTACTGCTGTCCCAAAAAGGGCACTAAGCCTTTACACATTTTTGAAACATACCTCTGAAGCACCGATGAAAAGTCTTATCATTAAAGACTGCTGTAAAACTTAAGGATTGAGCTTTTAACCTGCTGAAAATAGGTACCAAGGAAAAAATTCAGCACTGAAGATGACCAACAGCCTGCAGACACACTGGCTACTGTCAGTGCTCTAAAAGCTACTCATATTGTGCTAACA
This sequence comes from Harpia harpyja, assembly GCF_026419915.1. NCBI lineage: Eukaryota > Metazoa > Chordata > Aves > Accipitriformes > Accipitridae > Harpia > Harpia harpyja. The sequence goes on along the minus strand of NC_068940.1, from coordinate 54,803,990 downwards.
AATTAGAAGACTTGAAATAAAAACAAACTGCATACATCTTTAACTGAACCTTCTCATTTCTCTGAAAGTGTTTTTCTTCACAGAGGTATAAATGAATCAAAACATTTCAAAAGACTTCAACAAAAACATTTGCAAGGAAAGTTTAAAAGCAGACAGTCACAAAAAACTACCCTACACTTTGGTAACCAAAACAAGATGCTAACCAAGACTTCTGAAATGTAGTGCAAGTACTTTGTTCAAGCTACGATAACTAAGAAAAGCTTGCTAATTTTTAAGGAACGTATTTTTGATTTACGTCTTGACAGAAGGAAGCATACAAAAGGATATCTTGCTCAGCTCAATCATTAGGAGTGGGTAAAAAAATATCCTTTATATTCCACTATAGTATCTCCTCATTGAGGTGACATTAGTTTTCTTTCTTTCCTTTTAAAGGAATAATTAGAATTAATCATGGTATTAACAGCAGCACTGCTATTTTCATCTGTATGATTTCAAACATTGCACACTTCAGTGTTTCCTCCAGTAAAACAAATTACTGACAATCTTAAAAATGTAAAGTACATGTTCATGTAAAAATATTTCTAAAAACTTTACTAGAGATGATAGCAAATTTTTAGGAATTACTATCTTTTAAGTCCATAATGGTTTGAATCAGGAAGATGGAAGTTGCAGGAGGCAGGAGAGGAAGTCAAACTGTGCTCCCTACTGTAACCCAGCGTTATATCCTAAAGTGCCTTTTCAAAATGCCCCTCTAGCTTAGGATCTTTCGAGCGCCTACACCACTTCTGAAAATGGGACTTTGGAGAGTAACGTACAAAGGCTTATTTCAGCCTGTGGACCGAATCTCCCCAGGTTCCCTCTTTGTTCAGTATGGAGAAGCTGGCTCTTGAGGGGGGATCAGAACACAAGTCTAACATGAAGTACGTCCTCATTTTTCCCTCACAGCACAGCCCAAATGCCATAGCTGAATGCTATAATCATTCCCAAGATAACTTTTTCTGCCCTTCACTGAAGCATTTCTTGGATATTTTTGGGACAGTGTGAAATCTGTACTTACAGGCACAGTAACTTAGAATGATGGATACCATATTCTGAAAAATAACAAAAAGCCAAACCACACCCAAGTATGAGACTAAGCAACGCTGGATGAAACTGCACGGAATAAAGTAAAAGAGCCAAAGAAAAACTGAAATGTAGTAAAATAATTTAATTCTTGCCCGAGTTAAGGGAATACAATAAATGCAGCATTCCAGAAAAGTGGAAATTAAGAAGGAAGAAACATTAAAAGTAGAAATCAGAATGTGAGTAAGTCACAGAAAAAGGTTAAAACCCCCCAGATACAGCAAGACTGGAATGATTAGAAAATCATATTAACAGAAAACCCATGATAAAAAAAAAAAAAAATCTGATCTTTCTCTTTAGCAGAACAATTTTTTCTTCACCTGTATGGTAGGATTACATGTAATATGCTGCCAAAATCAGCAGTACAAACAAAAAGCTGATTTCTGAAATGGGAACATACAGATATCTGAAGAAAACAGATTAGAAATACTGAATTAAAAGATAGGATAGATTCACTGAACACGACCCAGTCTATTTTTAGCTCGTTACTATTTTCAAATACAAATAGCAAGATACAAATCAATACCCTGTGGCTGCTTACCAGTATCTTTTACATTGCAAAAAAACCCCCTTCCCTAGTTCTTGAAATACTTCTAGAAAAACAAAGCTTTTGTGAATTAACAAAGCGTGACACTTCATCTACATGGAATGACTGTATTCCTAATGACACTGTGCTTTGCTTTGCAAACAAGCTATTGTCTCCTATAGGCTGCTCACTGAATGCAATTTAGAAGCAGAATGAGTAATAGACCAGATCTAAGTATTACATAAGGAAGTCTGACACAGAAAAAGATTAATTCCAGTCAACTCCTCAACCTCCTTTTCTCAATAGGATGCCCTCATAGGTGTAGTCAGGTGTAGCTATATTAGAACAGATTACTCGGCTGTACTTACATGGTCAGTTTCCCCATATATACAAAGCCCTGTGACTAATATTAGACATTTATAAGTATTACACATATGTGAGACAATTACAATGGATGGTATTTCAACAAGACCCAGTTGGGCATTATCTCCATTATGCAAAAAATAAAACATCAAATGGAAAACATTATCTTTGTATCACAACACAACAAAAATACACTTCACTGAAATACAGAGATAGGAGTTCTCAGCTCTCTTGGGCAGTGGAAATCATGGATGTAATAGAAGAGGCGTGACTAGTCTTTCCTACAAGATGCCAGTTTCTGACACCCTCTACCACTTGAGCTCTAATTTGGCATTTGCAGTGGTCTGAGAGGAAATCATTCCTCCCATGTTGAAGTAAAAGATCATTAGCCACTGCTGGCAAGGAGATGAGCTGCAATATGAGAGAAAACAAAAAGAGGAATTTCACAGCTCTGTTGTGCTAAATGTATTCACTATCTTTTTGCTTTTCTTTTGATCCACGTGATGCATCTCTCTTCACATCTCTTCACCAAATCGAAATTAAGCAGTCTTTCTGGGAACCGATGCCTTTCCGCATTTGCTCCCCACTTCTACATATCACTGATGCTGCATTATAGACCTCTTCACCCACGCTAAGCTTGAGCACCTCTTTCTCAAGCTCTTTGTCAAGCCCTTCCTGCTAATCATGTATGTGCAATGGACAACACATGCGGAACCATAGCCCTAATATATCTGCAGGGGTTTACCTACCATGTTCAAAATCAAAAGTAAGCCTCAGCAAAGAAAAATAATTTTATATGCTTGACCCAATGACTGAATGGACTTCTATTTCCTGCCACTACCCTTGCAATTGTATTTCAGCTTGCGAGCCATGACTTCAAGCCAAAGTAGAAGGGAAGAAGAATTCAACCAGTCTATTTAAAAGATTAACCATACACATTAAATCATTAGGAACCTACGTTTTTGCAGTAACGTCCACGAACTGCCCTGGGCGGAAGTGAGCAGCGTACAAAGGAGTACCTTCAAAAGAAGAAGAGAGATCATGTTCAACTAAGTGCCGAAATCCTCAAACAGCTAACCAGTCATTACTATCCAGGGTAGATTAGAGTCACAGGAAAGGAAACAAAACTCTGTTTGTATTCACATATTATTTGTTCTTCTTTATAAACCTCACTGCGTAAAACAGATGCTTTGTAGTTTCGACTTAAGCACATTTCTCAGTTCCTAGCTCAATTTCAGATGAGGAGGAAGGAAGGGTAGGGCCTTTAATCAGATATGTTGCACTTCAGACACTGAAAGAGACAAAGCCTAAAATGCTTCATTAGTTAAGACTCACAATAAACAAACTTGGCAAAAAAATGGAAGATGCTCCACTTATAAAAATACTAGCACTTCACAAGGTGGAGGATTTTTTTAAAAAAAAAACAAACAAAAAAAACCCCAAACACTTCCTATAAAAAATGGGGTTAAGGATAATAAAAAAGTTTTGCAATGCTTCCTCTTTTTTAAGACACAGTGTTTCCAAACTAAAGACTGTGGCAGAAGTACAGCTTCATCCACTGGGGAATGACCTGTACACTAGCCTTTAGTAGAAGTAGTGCTTCTGTCGGTCAGTGAAATCACTCACCTGACTGCAATTACACTCATTCCCCTAAGTGCTTGTAGCCTCAAAGTTTTAATTTTAATTGAAGGTTTATTTTCTCTTCAGCAATTTTTTTCATCCAAGTGCAATGCTCTTTTATTAGCAGCTTTTAAAAAAAAAAACAGAATTGATAACTTAGTTCATTATAAATGAACTTTAATCTGAAGATCCATGCAGTGGCATCTCTGAGTTTCCAGCCTGTTTCAAGTGAACTAAAAAAAATGAAATTTTAATTGCTTCATGTCTACACCCATTTTCATGCTGTTTTAAGTCTGTATGAATGCAAACTGAAATGATGTAAACCTCTGCTAAGTCTCAAGCATAAAAATCCTCATACTATTTCATGTTATATTTATATGATCCATACACACCTGGGATAAGATGCCTGTCACCTGACAGAAAATCATGTACATGAAGGATGTTATGTACAAAATACACACACTGTAAAATCAGTTTATTGAAAACTTGCAATTCTGCTTTATCTCAGGCTTTTGCTTCCATTTATCAGTCCTGACTTCCTCTTCATGTCAGATTTCATTTTTATCAGTTACCACACTGTCTTAAAAAGGTCTTGCAAAAACCTTCTCTAATGGCAAATAAAGATGTAATGCATTAGAATTTCCTACCCTACCTAATTCTTGGGAAAATACCTATAGCTGTCAAAAAGTACAAAATGAAAGCAACCTAAACACACTAGCTAATAAAACTTTAAAAACACAAGACTTTTCATTAAATCTCCAAACTTCTAATACTGATTTTTACTGAGAACATTTGTTACAACATGTTTTAATGTGTTTTACTTTGCAAGCTGCCAGAAAAAATGCCATATATGACACCCATCAGTCCTACTTCTGAATGCAGCAAGAAGAAACAAACCTCAAACTGCTGTTTTAGGCTCCTCAGAAACATTACCACAAAATTCTCGGTGCCCCTCTCGTAATTAGAGAACTTCCTGTAAATGCATTCATATTTATTCCCAACAAGTCAGTCAAGGTTACAGACATTTATTTAAATCAATGTTCATATTAGCTAGTCTGGATAAGACTTGTTTTCCCTAAGAAAAAAAGTTTGTGCTCCAATGACAAAGAAATAAGAATTCAGCAATTTCCATACAAAACAAAAATTAAATACATGTCATAACTTCGTTTAAGTTTACAAGCGGCAGACATTAAATGATTATGCATATAATATTCAGTAGCTCAAAAAGACTACCTGGTTTGATTATGGCATCATCCGTTACATTAAATGTTGCAACTTTCTGCTTCCGTGGTACTCCAGCTTCTTTAAAAATTTTCATAGCAGACTCTGATTTCTGTAACAAAGAGCAGCCATAAAAAAGAAGTGATCTTAAAATACCCAAGGATCAACATAGCACAAAGTGGTTACAGGCTCTCAACACCACTCAGAGAAACAGATATATTATACTACACTTTTATCTTGAGACTAGCACTTTAACGCAATATAAAATCAATTTAAAACTCCTGTGTCTGCGTTTTATTTTCCGTCAACTAGTTACCCTACAGCTACATCATATAAAGAAGAGATATATGAAGATTTCTAAGATTAGAAAAGGGAAACCAATTATTTAGAATGTACATAAAATATATTACTGCTTTTTCATGACTTTCAAAGAGTTTTGTAGTAATTTTAAAACATTTTCTCTTTTTCAAAGCTTCAAATGACTTAGTTCCACACCACCATAAATATATTTGACTTAACTAACAAAACCATAGAAATAAAGCCTGGTCTTGCAGAAACTTCTAGAAATGCTTAACTTCCCACAGAAGAGAATCTAGAGTCTCTAGACAAAAAAGGAAAAATGAAGAACAACAAGTTTATGATTCATGTATTTTTAAGATATACCAAACACACTCAGTGCATCAAACCACTGCTGACATACCAAAGAAGGGCTCTTCTTTTTAGAGGAGTCTGACTAAAGTACTTAAAATTGTTCTCAGCTGTTTTAAACAAGACAACTCACAGAACAGCTGACCACTAAGATGATACCAAGCAATGGTAACAGTGATGCAGGAAAATTGTGGCCATAGGAAAAAAGCAATGCAGCTGATTTTTCTTCAGATGAATTCTCCCAGAAAGCAATTTAAGCATCTGACAATACTGTCACACTTGGATAGTCACATCTCTGAGGTTCACTTCTCCAAAGTTCTGTGCAGTTCTCTCTCTCAAAAATAACGTTGTGTATTTTAAGACAAAAAAATACTTTAAAATCGTTACTTAGTTTATTTTGAAAATCTGCATGTTGCCCTTCCATTTGTTTTTAAAAATCTGTTTAAAAGTTTTAGGAGAACAGAGGAAGTTTTGTGAAGAATGAGGGAGCAAGATGATGAGGATCTCTGACTTTAGACACAAACCAGAAATTTTAGCTTTATGAATCTGTCCTTATTTGAGGAGAAAGTGTGGATGCAAAGTCTTTGAGAGTTAAAAGGGGTTTTTGAGTGATTTGTTGAGTTCATAGTAAAAACCACTTAAAATACCTTTTTTTAAAAAAAAGAAAAAAGTCATCAACTAAATACAAAATCTGCCCTAAGACCACAAAAATTTGAGGCATCAATAGAGGACAACTGTATTAAACAATAGTACCAAGTATAAGAATTAAAAATAAAGAAAACCCCTTTCTAGTAAATGCCTGCATATCAATCCTTTATTGCCACTGTTACATAAAACTGCTGCCTTAGATGACAGCAAGGGGAGCTCTGTGCTCAGCACGGGTGCCTGGAAAGAGCTACCACAGCTGAAGGAAAGCATAGTGAAGTCAAAGGGTAAAAACCGCTTACATCTCAAGAGTCCTACTATAGCCTTGCACTCTTCTACTTCAACAAGTTTTCTTCAAACAGTCAAGTCAGAGAGATGTATTTCTACAAAGAAAACACTGTAGTCTTTAAAAAGCCTTCCTAAAGAGCAATACTAAAGAGAAGAACATAGAGTGAATTCAGATGTTCTTAGTTTTAAAAAGACCAACAATATCTTCCAGTATTATAGGAAAATGATCCATATGCCCTCACTTAAGGGAGCATGTAAAATATTTTTGACAAAAAATTATTAGAACACTGACAGAATTGCACTTCTGAGAATAATTTTGCATTAAAAAATCATGAAAAATCTGTTCACTTGTAATAGACTGACATACAGCAAGCTAAAAAGGGAAAAAAAAAAATCTTGCTAAAAATGCAATACCCCTTATCATTTTTTAAGCAATTTGACGCTCAAAAGAAATACACTTTGTTAGTAAAATTACTGAGGGAATCATTAGATTGAATTCATTAAAAATCAGTAGCTGTGAGGAATCTGAGAAAGACAGATGTTCCTATGAGGAATTAACAGAAGATAAACTGTTTATGCTAATACAATACAGTTTCATTCAGCTTTCTTTTAATTCTCACTTTTAGACACTTCAGAGAGAAAAGAAACACATAAAAAGACTGATAAACATAGGAGAGCAATGATGCAAACCTGCAGCTAAACCACAGAAAGATATCATTTGTTAGTACCTTAACAAGTCGAATTGCTCAGAATCGGCTTGCCAAATTCTTTCTTAGAAATTATCTAATTTATACAATGATGATAACAACAACAACAATAATAATAATACAGAGCTCAGTCTCAGGCCAGGTCCTCACCACAGATTGGTCTAAGGATATTTCATTAATTTCTTTATTAAAATGAGTCTAAGTTCAACCAAATTAATAGGAGCTAACTTGAAAAAAGTAATGTCCAAGAGAGTCTTTAGCATAACTCAAACTACTAAAAAAAAAAATCCTTGAGTTGACTTTTTAGGTAGTTCGGCTTAGAAGACATTTTCTTAGTTCACAAGAGTTGTTTAAATAGAAATTTTCTATGTATCTCCTTGCTTCCTGCACATTTTTACTCTGACAACATATTGAATCACTGATGGCATCATCTTTATGAAAAGATCAACTGTAAGGAGTCTGATGTGCATAATACAACTTGAAAATTATTATTCACATGATTCTTGCATGTCTTAAACCAAGGTAACTGGAAAGAAAAAACACAGCTGTAATTTCTCCAGGAAAAATGTCACACCTGGAAAGTGGAAACAGCCTAAAGTGACAGGATGGACACCTGAAAAGTACAAGCAATGATAGCATAAACTCACTGAATAAAAGAAAGATACCTTAAAATAGAAGCCTGTTCAAAATCAGTAGAATATACTATAAAAACCAACAGGTTTATCAAATGAAAAAAGCTCCTTCTTCCCTCACCTCCACTAAAGCAAAAACAAGTACACAGATTAATTTTGAGGCTCTGGGACCACCTTCTGTTTGAAAAAGGGAAATATATATCCTCAAAAAGCCATAATCACCAACTGAGATAATCTGCTTAGTGATCATGAGTCCTATTTTTTTTTTACTTGCCTAAATCAAACAAATGAGTGTCAGGATACTGTAAGAAGTGAAAAGTGATATTTTATAGAAATAATGGATCATAGAAATGGCAGTCCTTCAAGGGAAAGCTTTGTTCCTGCCTTGATCTATAATTCAATTTTCCCCTTCAGGAATGACAGCTCTGCTAGACAACCTTAGCCACTGAAGGTGTCTGGGAATTCCACATCAGGTATTTGGGGTGTCTAAACAAGTGAGTGGTTTTGACAGCACTGTTGATGAGCTATAATCATGAAGCTACCTTCCTGAAAATTTAAGTCTTAAACTATTCATCAGTAAAACGATATGCAAATTAAACAATCTCAACAGACCTGTGGAAAAATTACAGCTAAAGCTAATAAAACAGTATGGAAGAGTAAGCTAGAGAACAAAGTCTTCTAAACAACTGATGAAGATGGGTAAGTTTACAAAAGGCCATTAAAGTATGTATCTTGCAGTCCTTGTCTCATATTGCATCTCCACAGAGATGGGGAACACACATGTTTGTACACTGCTAATGGCCCTTCAGACCCTTTTGTCAGCATGGGACACTGCACATCAAAGCAACTTCCTAAACCCACAGCTTTCCTTGAGAATCAAGAGGCAAAACTTTCAAAATGTTCTTGCTATTCTCTTAACCAACAATCAACACTAGAATTAAGGAAATAAGCAAGGGTCAATGTGACAAAAGATCAGTTCCAAGGCATGCATGTCTGTCAATTAATCTTTTAAAGAAGTCTACCTGTGCTACTTCAATCATGTACTGTAATCACAACAGAAACAACTATTCTAACGAAAACACCCAAAGTGGTTCACTTACAAAAAAAGGAGATGCGTTTTTGCCTCCAACAAGTAGCTTAGATGTTTTTCCACCCGACTCTTCCTTTGAAATGTATCTTAAAACATGGCAATCTTGCACCTTAAGAAAAGAAAGATAGTGTTTATTTGAGTATAAGCAGATGTGTACACTTTGAGACCACAGAGATTATCAAAACAAGTGAAACAAAGCCAGTCTCTATTTTCATTTGTATCTATATAACAGGAGATACAGCCTACAAGTAGGAGAGCGTGTTACCTTTTTACCATAGACATTCTTTTGCCAAAAAATAAAAGGCTTATCTTAGAAAAAAATATTTGTGGAATGCAAACTATATTTTCATAAATGCTCTAGAAATCGAATGAAATTTTATAGTCATATTTTGCCTGAAAGATCTGCAAAATCCCTACTGTATGCAGTGGCAAAGCATACAATAAGAGCCCACATTTTAGACTCCTGCTCCTTTGCCCTGTAAACCTGATCTCCTTCAGAGCAGTGGTTCATCATATGGCAGCAACATGGTTCATCACATGGCACGTCAGTGAACAGCTTCATCACAGTAGTAGCTGCCAGAGAATATGAAGAAGCTTCAGGGCTACAAAGGCTCAGAAACCAAAGTGAAACTAATCCCAAAGTGCCCGCAGGTGGCAAAATAAAAAAAGTGAAGTGGGGTAGTTAACCCCAGCTTTATGCTGCCTCCCATCTTCCCTCACCTAGGTAATACTCATGTACAGTTCTGCAGCCCTTGAATAGCTGAGGCAAAAGGCAGACCACTCCTAGAAAGTTCAGCATATAAACAGAATAGGCCTGGTGTACTATGCAGGGTTGAAAGAAATCTTTCTTTAGGGATTTCCTACTCTGTACAAGTCGTAAGTTTCACTTTTGCCTGAAACTTCTGGTTAATGATCTGAATACAGTACAGGAGATGAAATTCATTATCATTTATTTCACCTTAAGTAGTGTGACAGCATGTTTTTTTCCTGACTTGGTCCATATTGGCATCATTCCCAGTTTTACTGCAACAACACCAACTCTGATGGAATCTGTAGACCAAAACAGAACATGGATGCAACTCCACACTTAATATTTGAAAAAGCCCATCTCATAACCTGCAAAGTCCCATTAACTCTGATCTTTCCTAAGGAGTTGAAAAAGGAGAGAAAACATTGCTGACTCCCTGTGGGTAGGCTGGGAATAACCTGTTCACTGTTTTTAATCCCACTAGCAGTAAAGGTCTATCTGTTCCAGTTGCGTTTGATAGAACATGGAAACTAGTTCTCCATTAAGATTAGAGCAACCAATGCTTCAGACTCATTTCTTTTAGAAAATACAACACCCATGTAGAATATTAGAGCCAAACTAACTATTGAAAAGTTTACTGTAGGAGGTTCCTCCCACCCCAACTTTTGCACATTTTTGTCACTGTAACTGTACAGCAAAGGCAACCTGTTGTCTGGCTTCTGACAGTCTGTGGCGTGAAAAACAGAACACATAAGATGAAGAATAAATGCTTTAAAGTTTGAAAAATGCTCTTTGTTCCAGTTTCCACCGTCATACCTGAGGATCTGCTCACGGATTTGCAGACTGTCAGGTTTGATGTCAAATGATGTGATCCTTTTGAAGGCTCAAAAACTTTATATTGTGTTCTAGTCCATAGGACTTTGGAATCACTGAATAGAAGTGGGATGTATTATACACTCCACTTTTCCTTCAGAGTCCAGCAAAATTTACAAGAACATTTTCAAGTTCTTATACTTTATATTCTAGGGAGTCTTTTTTGATGAATCCTTAGTTTATTACCTTGTCATTGTGCAGCAGTGGGACTGGCCAAGTGCTGATTTGGACTAAACCCAAAGTTCTTACAAGGTTCTTAACACCCTGTAATATTTTAAATGCTTTTTAGAGAGCTGATGTATTACATTTACTTATTTACTAGGAGATGTATTGGATGATTGAGGCAAAAGCAAAAAGGAGAATACAAGACACATTCCCGATATGACTCAATGCAACAACACAACAACGATAATTTCAGCAAGAGTTTGGTATTTCAGAAGAGAGAACTTTCTCACCTGGTTTCCACTCATTCAGTGGCCATGGCTCATCTTTCAGAGGGCACAGCTTGCTGGCTGTCTGAGCTTTGTATTCCTCTGCAGTTATCTTCTTGAGGAACTGGACATTCTCTTCAGAAAGATGCTCATGCCACCACGTTGTACTGTTAACATGCCTGACTACAAAGCCCAGCTGCCTCCTTTCCAGTGGTGGGAGAAAGTTTTAAGTGTCTTATCAGTTCAAATAATGTCTCATAACATGCATGTTTGTAATGCAATATATACTACATATCATTACATAATAGAGTATAAAATCATAAAGGCCGAAATTATACTAGCAAGCTATTCAACTACCATCACTCAAACTGGCCACCCTTGACCAACAACACCTAACTATTTGTCATACTCTCGTCTAACTTCTAAAGTATCGCAAAATATACTGAAGGGGAGTAAGCAACAACAAATCAAATGACCTCTCCTTCTACAATTAAAAAAACCTAGATCCGTGAACGAAGAGATAGCAGTGGGTGGTATTTACTTTAACTTTAGCAAGGCTTTCAACACAGTCTCCTGTGGCATCCTTCTATCCAAGCTGGGATGTTACGGCATGGATGGGAGGGCTAGCAGATGGGCAAAAACCTGGCTGGATCATCAGGCTGAAAGAGTTGCAGCTAATGGTTTGCACTCTACCAGAAGGCCAGCTACAAGTAGAGTTCCACAAGAGCCTATTCAGGGACTTGTCCTGTTTAATAACTTTATCAGTGACCTGTAAGAGGAAACAAACGCACCCTTCTTAAGTTTGCCAATAAAACTGAACTGAAGGGAGCAGTTGATAATGCTCAAGAGCACCCCTCTGCCAGTCAGAGAGACAAGCCAACGAGGAACCCGATGAAATTCATAAAGGAGAAATGCAAAGTCCCACACCTGGGATGGAATAACCTCTTGCAAGGGTACAGGCCGTGACTTCAGGAGAGCTGCTCCCCAGTCAGGCAAAGGACCTGGGAGTCCTGGGGGGCAAAAAGGTAAAAAAGGAGCCAGCAGGCTCCTGGCAGCAATGAGGGCTAACAGTAGCCTGGGCTGCATCAACAGAAGCACGTTCAGGAGATAAAGGGAAGCAGTTATCATCCTTTCTTCAGCACTCCAAGTAGACCACATCTGCAATACTAAATCCAGTTTTGGGTCCCCAGTGTAACAGGGATGTTTATAAATAAGCCAGTACAGCAGTGGTACAAAAAAATACAGGGGCTGGAGCACTTGCCCTGTGAGGAGGATTGAGGTAACTGGGCTTGTTTAGTCTGGAGAACAGGAGGCTTAGGGGGGACCTGACAGCAGCTTTCCAATAGCTACGAGAAGGTTACTGACAGGACAGAGCCACGCTGTGTTTACTGAGGTGCATGCCAGGAGAATGAGAGGACTGGTATAAACTGAAAAAGGAGGTTCTGATTTGACATAAGGAAAAAATGTTCAGCTTGAGGACAGTCAAACACTGGAACAGGGGCCCAGTGAGACTGTTCTTGGAGGCTCTCAAGGCCCAACCAGACAAAGCCCGGAGCAACCTGGTCTGACCTCAGAGCTGGCCACAGTGCGAGCAGGAGCTTAGACGAGAAAGCTCCTCAGCTCCCTTCCAGCCCCAACAACTCTCCGATTTCACGTTCACTGCTAAACACTTCGCTGTACTGTCATAACTTTTGCAAGCGCTAAGAAAAGCTTGAACGCTCCTCAATCCTCTTCAAGTACAACGACACAGAGTATTGAACAATACAGCAGCGAAAGCACACGGCTAGTTGTAACAGCAGGCCGAGGCGACTCAAAACACGGCAGGTCAAGCCGCTCGCTGCGAAGCAAAGCCGCTTTGGTTGCAAACACGCGTGTCCTGCCGTAACTCCCACGCAGGCTGGGTCTGTTACCAAGGCCTGGGTGCCCCGCCAGTGAACCGGGGCCCTGCCACCTTTGCACTTGCAAACCCTCCGGGCCCTGCCAGCGGGCTGCACCCAGCGGCCCCGCCGAACGGCGGAGACCGGAGGGGCCGCCGAGGGGAAGGGAAGAGGAAGGGGCCCCTCATCTCGGGGCTGGACAGGGCCCGACACCCCGCCATCCCCGCTCTTCCCGCCCCTCCCCGCAGCAGCCCCCTCCCCTCCCAGCCCTTCCGCTACCTGTCTCCGGAAGCCCCCGTCGCCGCCGCCGCCCCCGCCGCCCAGAGCGGCCTCCCCGGCGCTGCCGCCCGCAGGCGGCCCCCCAGCCGGCCCAGCAGCCCCCAGCCCGCCATGCCGCCAGCGTTGGCGGAGCCGCCGCCGGCTTCCGGCGCCGCCCGGTCCCACGCTGAAAACCTTCCGTGCTGCCTCGGAAAGAAGGTTCCGGCCGGCGCTCCCGGCGGGGGGAGGCGGTTACCTCAACAGTTAACGTCAAAACTCCCGAACCGACCCGAAGACGTGGTCGTGCGTCACCCCCCCCCCCCGCCCCGCCCTGCCACGCCACGCCACGCCGCTGGCTCCAGCGGCTTCCCGCACCGGCCCAGGGGTAGAGGTTCCGCCCCCCCCGGCGAAGGCGCCTGCCCGGCGGCGCGGCCCAGGGTTTAAGCTGGGCCCTAGCTGGCGGCCGGTTGGGCCGCTCTGTGCCCGAAGGCCCCGCGGGGCAGGGCTGCGGCACCCGTGGCCGATGGGCCTTCTCTGACACGGGGGGGAAAGCCCTCACCCGAGGGGGTGCAGAGGGGGAGAGGACGTGCAGAAATAGCCATGGGCACCCCTTCCCCCCAACCCCGCCAGCACGGCCGTCCCTCCCGCGCCTCCGTTCCGGCCGCCGGAATCCAACACGAGAAGCGTCCGTAAGGGCGAAGCGTATCGCTGGCAAGCACCGCTTAGGCCCACCGGGCTGCAGGACGGATTCAGAAGACTCCTCCGCCCGGAGGAGCGGAGCGGATGCCCGGAGGGTTGGGGCAGAAGGGTCCCTGCTGTATCAAACTGCTGCGGGGTGCGGGGCTTAACTGCTTCAGGTGCTCCCTGCAAGCAGGTAGGCCACGTAAGGGTGGGAAGGCCGTGTTTATGGGAAGTATATTTAATATTGTAGCCAGCAAAGTTACTGGTAAAGTTAGAGCATGTGGGCCAGGCAGAGGATTTCTGGGCAGCCTGGCACAGGGCTGGTACCTCTGACTCTGGCTCCAGTGAGATCTGGGTTTCGTCAGTATTCGGAATTAATTCACCCTTTTTTTCTGAGCAGGGCACAAGCACAGCTGAGAGTGCACTGGGTGGGATACTGAATGGGTATGAACCGAAGATTCCCTTTTGGTTTCAACAGACACATCTTTTTTAAAGATACGTGAACCTTCAGCGTGGCCAGCTGAAGTCTGTTGTTGCTTCTCCTCTTTACCCTGCTGCGCTGTTTTCTTCCCCACTGTGGTATGTGTGTGGGGGGGTGTTGCACTCGAGGCTTGTGGCTGGCTAACCAGATCAGAGACAGGCTGTAGGCACCTCAGAGTGGGTAACTGAGCAGAATTTTGGTGTTCACACCCAAAACTGTGATCTGGCAAACTACCAGCAGGTTTCACACACACTCCTTGTCCTCGTGTTTACTTCTTGTCCTTTTAAGAAGTAAACACGTAGTGTGTTCAGAAATGCATCTCTCAAGTTCAGAGTCCAACTGATCCTCCCTCTCTGAAGCTGGTTAGTCATCTCTGCTATCACAGGGACCAATGCATCTTTCTGTTCTCTCCCTGGCATCAAGAACAGCAACACCACAGGGGTGTTGCTAAATTTCATGTAGACGTGTTTTCTAGCGGGGTCCATCAGTAGGTTATGCTGCTGCTCTGACAGGAATTTCTATACCAGGAGGAAGAAAGGATCTAAAAATGTTAAAAGTGATACCTCCCAATTTCAAAGCACTGTGACAATCCTGCACTGGTGCCTATCCTACCAAAGTCCCCAGGAAATAGCAAAATGCTACTTATCCCCATTTTAAAGACGTGGAACTAAGGCACGCAGCAAGATTAAGTGACTTGCCAAGTCACGATGGATGTTCCCTGCTAAAGAAGAGGGCTCTCTTGATGCTAGCTAGCCTTGCCGCCACAGTATGATGCTTTTCTCATCTAGCGTGCTGCGCAGCTGAGGTGACGCAGGATTTCATGTACCAGTAACTTGGAAGTAATACATGGGGGTGCACACATTTGGCAGAGAAAAGTTTTAATGCTGTACTTCTTTTCTCCTTTTTAATATCAACAGCAAACCTTTTTTTTTTTTTTTCTTGGTGCATGCAGCTCTTCATGATGCTAGAGGCAACTCTTGTCAATTTGTGGGTGTGTGTGTGTGTAGCAAGATGGCTGCAACTGAATGCAATCAGGTTGCAAACTGCCTGCTCTAATCAGCGGGATAAAAATTCAAGTGCCTCTTGAACACAGCAGTAAAAGGCTTTCTGCGCAGCAGTAGAAATGACTAGCACTTTTTTGGAGAGAAGGAAAAGAAAGAAACAATGCCCATTACAAAATAACCTTCCTTGCCAGTCTGCTGCCTTGGGAGTCCTCAGAATTACAGGAATGAGGAAATGAAAACACCAATTTTGAACTGGCAGCCTTCACAAGAGAGGTCACCTAGGTTTAACCTGATCAGTTTGGCAGATCTCCCCAACTATGCAATGAAATTGGAAGAAAACAGAAAAGAGGGGGTGTGAGTGCAGCCAACTGATGGTTTGCAGTGAATGTTGCAAGCAAATGGGCAGCTGGGCTGACCAGTTATCACTCACATAGCTCTCTAATTGCTGAAATTGCCTCTGGTAAAGTGCAACTCCTCAGCCCGGGACTGCAGGTACAAGTAAGACCTATGAGTGAAGGAGGACGGATGGCGCTATAAACTGTATTTTCCTTGTGGCGAAATAGCACTGCCTGTAAATAAAGGGGAAAAACAACCTGAGAAGTGTAACCTTATCCTAGGTGTCCTCCAGCTCATCCTTCCCATTCCAAAAAAAGTGAATGTAAATGTACCAATTCTTTGTGCCTGAAATGTCCATGCTACTTAGGAGTAAAGGGAGTTTGTCTAGTACCTCTTTCACTCTGGAAAGGTTGGATGCAGGTTTAGATTTACACAGCAGGTGTGACTGCAAGACCCATAAACCGAAGTGAGAAAGGTCAATCTGAATAACCTGTTGCGTTCTTTCTGGGAGTAAGCCGTGTCTTGTTTGTGCAGCCGGAGAACCAAGCTGAAGCAGGTAGCTCTGTTTAAGTAGTCAGCAAAGATCTTACTGCAATACAATAATGAGGCTCACTACACCACACACCATTCTGTCACAGTATTTGATGCATGGGTAAACCCAAGGGATGTCGTTGAGTGTTGCAGAGCGGCAGGGCTCTGTCATGCAAATCTGCTTAGAACTGGGGCCTTCCACCTGTGTATTTGTTGGAATATCACCTCTGCAACCTGCAGCAAGCCTTGGCTTTGGCCAGTGTTCTCCCATCACATTCAGCAGGTGTCTAACAGATCAAACTGTAAACCTTTTAGCTGTCATCAGTTGTGTACCTTTGATACTTGGAGACTAAAAGAAAAGACATGTTTTAAAGTAATATTATTACAATTTCATTTTCATTTCATATCTGTAGACTTTTTCATCAAATGCTATAGAACACTATATTGCTTATCAGGGTAAGAACTTCACACGGGTAGGTTTTACCTTAAGGTAATAAGCAATTAGCATAGCGCCTTTTTTATTATTGTAAACTTAGTTTCCCCTACACAACTAAAAATACAACTCAGCTCAGTATCTGGTTCAAGAATTATGGATGTTAATGTATTTTGGGCTAATAGGGATCATGAAGATCTTTGAGTATTCTGGGACTTTTGGGTTTTGAATCGGATTTGAGAGACAGTAAAAAGGAAGGCAGGATTGCAGTTGGAAGAGAAGATATTTTAGATCATCAATCACCTCAAAAGGACAAGATATAATTTATTTTAAAGGAGTTTTCAGAATTTAAAATGATCCATCAAAAGGCAGTAGAAGTTTAAATTTGCATGGAAAAAATCTACGAGAGAAATTGATGGCGGTTCAGCCTAAAGGCAGAACGGTCTTGCTAAAACCCTAGGTAGATAAAACAGGAGAAGAAATGCCATTTCAGAGATACATTCATATACTTAATGATATTACCCTGCACAAAGCCCATACTATCTTATTTCACTGAGTAACTTGGAGCAATGAAAATAACATTCAAAGCCTCGTTAGAAAGCCTTTACCATATGGCTAGTTTTGTCTTCTGTTCATTCTCCTACACCACACTATGACGTGTTTGTTTTGCATAGTTTGTTTTGTATAGATTGAAGGAAATTTCCAATTGATTTTTCAGTATCATGGTGTCTTTTCAAACACCTTGAGGGCTGCCTCAGAATTGCTGATCTGTATTACCACTGATAATGATTTGTGTTTAAGTACACAATCTGGATTGTGTGAAGTAAACAGAAAGATCTGCAGCAATTGTGATTCTCTTGAGACACTTACATAGACCACCTACACACATGAAAATGATGATTTATGTAGCTCAGCATACAATAACCTGTTGATCTCTGCATTTTATGTGATGCTACACTACAGAAGCACCTTGTAACACCTCTGCTAATGAAGAGCTGTAACTGCCCAGTTCTATGTAACCATAAACACTTCAGAAATCTTTAGCCAAAGATTGTATCCAGAAGAACAATTCATCTGATTCCTAATTTTTCTTGCTGAAAGCTTTCTTTTACTTTCCTTCAGTCCGCCAAATAATAAAGAAAAAGCTTAACCCTTCCTCAGCTGTACATTACATGCCTAAATCCACACCCCCGGGTGTGGAATACTCTTTACGTGGCAAGAGCACCATCATGCCTCTGAGGATCTCAAATCACTTTTCAAGTATTGAAGTCCCCCAGTACAATTGTGAGATATTTATGAACACATGGCAGTAACCTTCATTTCATAGATGAGGCATCTGAGGTGCAGAAAAGTTAAACAACTTGGCCAGGATTACAAAATAAGATACTGGAGGAGCAAAGAACGTGGAGTCATTGATTTTTCAGTCATGTGCTTTAACAGCTAGAAAATGCTCCTTTTGAGAATAGGGAAGGAAAGAAAAAGGGGAGGAAATGGGAATAGGAAACTAGAGATATTGTAGATAAGAATTAAGGTACATTGGCAGAGTGGTGTATGAGATATAAGGGAAAAACACAGTAGCTTCCAGCTGAAATACATCCACAGAGGGAGAGATGTGCAGCCTGCTGGGGTAGGCTCTCAAATGAACTGTCAGCCATTAAATGGAAATGTAGATTTGAGATCTATCAGTTGGGACAGATTCAGACAATTTATACCTATGACCAAGTAATACTGACTTCTGTTCAATATCCGATCAGCTGAAGGAATCTTTACTAGGAAGTGTGAACGATTGCGCTGCAGGATATAGATGGAGCAGAACTGAATGTGAGACAGCCCCATGCATCTTGGCTGTGCCATTGCCTTCATTTTATGGTACAAAATCATCAATCAAAGCTGATCCCACAGAAGTTACTTCTAAAGGAGAATCAGGGAGCCAGAGTTCTACATTACCTGCAAACCCATTTAAAAATACGTTATTTCTAAAACAAAAACCCTTGCTCATAGGTGAGATTTTCCAAAATATTCAGCACTGGCCCAGAACAGCTTCTTCTGGAACTAGGAACAAGCATTCAGTGGGAGCACAATTCGTCCAAAGCTGTGCCCTTCAGACAATCCCACACAAATTATTTTTGGTCAAATTTTATCCTTAATTCTAACAAGTCACATCTTTCACTATTGTCTTTTAGCAAATGAAGAAACCAAAATTCAAATGCTAAGAATAACAATGATCTAATTTCTTCATTCGTATATACATAAACATTTCAATGGAAAGATCAATCCACTGCCAATCTGTTCTTGTGTGTCCTCTTTTTAAAAAAAACAGGCGGCTTGAATATCCTTTTGGTACAAAACCAGTTTTTCTAACACACACAGGTGATCTGTGCGTGCATGAAGTTACAAAACACTGGTTGTCACAAAATCAGGCCGTGCAAAATTTCTTTCAGAAAACATGTCACGCAAAGTTGGATATCAGGTGTGAGATTAAAAAATACAAATGAAACAAAGTAAGAGTTCCCAAACAGATTATAAATTTGGATAGTCAAAATACAACCTATTCGAAAGCCAGCCAGATCATTTGGATTAAGTAGGCATATTTTAAGACATGCAATCCTGATAGATCATGCCCTCCAAGCCAGATCCGTTTAAAGCTACAGTCTGAACTCTTCATAACAGCTGCATGTGTCAGGCTTTTGAAAAATTGCTACTCAGGCCACAGACTGAGTAGGCATGTTCGAGTCCCCATGTTATAATAAGCTGCTAACATTAGAAATGCCTGTGCTTCAGGCCAGATATCTCTTGAAACACTTTAATACTCTTTTCTTGGAATACGGAAGTTGAAAGCAGGCAGCCTAGTGGCAGAGAGAAATAAAGACAACAACTGCAAAACTGTGTTGTTTTTATTTTAAACATGCAAAATACAGTTCATGCATCTGCCATTTTGAAAAATTCTCTCAGTTCATAGCAGATTAAACCAAAGACATTTTGGCTATCGACTCTCAATAAATATTTCAAAATGCTTTACAGTGTAAAGATAAGAAATTTAGCAAAATTTCAACAAACCTGTATAAAAAACAGATACAGATAACTTTTTATCTCAAGGCAACATGCTGTAATGTAAAGAGTTCACTTTTTTTTTCTGGATTTTTTTTCTCATAAAAAGTTTTCAACAATACAACTGCTTAACAGATTTAAGCCTTTAGGCTACACATGCAAAAAAAATGGTTATTTTAGTTAAAAATCACCAAAACGTGCTATTTTTTGTTTCATTTTTAAGTACAGTAGTTGTAGACAGTAGCATTTTTCTTTTTTAATTTTGTAAAAGAGTGCAGGCAGGTTCATGGAGCTAGTGTCCTGGAAGACTCGTACTCTGACATACATTTTGGTTTTATCCCTTTGCCATTGTAATAGTCCACGACTTGGTTTGGAACTTCAGCCAAAACGCTTTTTGCTAGAGCAGCTGGGGATGCCTGCAGGAAATGGTAGAAAACAAAAGCATTAACCTGTCTCTCTGCTGGAAGTGCCATGGGTTTTAGAGGCATTGGTGCCATGAGATCAAGGTAGGAAGTATGGTACAGAAATGGAAGGCAAAAAAGACTCAAAGTGAGTGGCACTATTGCTGGAAACTCATTTTATGAGTCAGTTCGGGCATGTAGCTGTAGCTGCCTGAAAGTACACTAAAGCCAGAAGTGCTCTGCATGTTTTTCAGGTCCGTTTGGACTATTTTTAAGTTCAGGGTAGCTGAACTTCCCTGTGCTCTGGGAGAGCACCATATCGCAATGAAAAGGGCTGCAAAGACTTCATTCATCAGCACTCAGTGAGCAACCCTGCAGAGCTTCAAGTTGAATATGAAAGGACATCACTGGGAAAGGGAGGCCTTCACCACCATTCTGCTCTTCATGATCTGACATGCTGTTTCAATGGCTGGGGAAGTTTTTAATTCAATAAAAAGTACTTTGTTTTCATTGGCATTAAACCGCGGTCAAGAGAAAGCTTCAGTCCTAGGCTTTGTGGAGGCTTTAAAGCTCTTCCTGCAACCTCTCAATGGCGGGTGTCAACCAGACTTAAGAACTGATGACCCTGAAATGTAGAGATGGATATAGAGATGGCCACTGGCTTTCACCCCAGGCAGGGAGGAGGGCTACTCCTCAGTGCAATGAGAAACCATGCCCTCCATTGACAACACACAGTTGCTGCCTCACACCCTGACAATGCTTCATTTTAAGCAGTGGGGCCTGTGGCTGTTTTGTGGGCAACTGTTACCTGTGTGTGCTGCAGAGATTTTCCTGAATTCCCTGAATTCAGCAGTGACAAAACTGGACTCCTGTTCTCCCACGCAGCCCAATAGCACCCTCTTGCCCCGTGTTTTGGATTTGCTTGTTTCTAAGTATTTAGGTAGAGCTGATTCCAAGCCCCTGTGAGCCAGCCTGCCTGACCATGTTCCCTCTGAGCCCACCACAAAAATGCAGTAAAAATGCAAATGCTTAACCGTCAGTTTGAGAGGTTTAAACTAATGTGTTTACCTCCAGGTAGAGCACACATGGATCACACATGGCAGCTCAGACGATGCACGGGAACTCAACTGGTGTCTGGGTCGCATTTCTTCTGCACACCAAGTACTTTTTCCCACATTAATGAACACTTCCATCCTCACTGTCTGTTATACTGTCAGCCAGGTTTCAAAACTACCATGTCACAAAGTAGTTGTATTGACTGTTTATTGCCCTACTCTATTTCATGGGGTGGGATCCTTATCCTTTTAGAGTCTTAAAATTAGGCTTACAAAGGATGTAAATGGTAAACTATTCATAGGCAAGCTAATCCAGGGGTGCAGAAAGCCCCTGGGCTATTACAAATTCCAGTATCAAATCTTCTAATACTACAAATACAAAGATAATGCTAGCAAACCCAGAAACAAAACTATTTTTTTGTATTTTGGTATTTTGAGTCACATATGCAATTAGTAACAAATAAAATGAACCACTTTTTCGCTACTGTGACATTTATACCAAAATATTTGTGCAGGCAAAAAAGCCTGGAACATTTCTGCATGAACAAACTAGCAAAGCAGAGCCCGTGCTTTGTGTGACAGAGCGGGAGCTGTTCTCAGGTGTTACGCAGTAACAGAACCTATTTATTTTAATCCTTCAAAGGGAAATGCATGGTTTTCCACAGTTGTCCTGTTCTTGCCTAAACCTGTTTTCAGTGAAATCAGCAGAAAATACCCCTTAGAGTCAGGCAAATGGCTGATTTCTATGTTGCTATTGAGAATTACTGTTTTTTTTAATCTCCTTCCCAGTGTGCCAAAGCTGTATATACCTTAGACTGCCTCTGTGCCATCTTACCAAAAATACAACCTTACATAAAGAGTAAAAACGGGGAATGGGGGAAGCGTCCTGGGCCATTGCTGCACACACAAGCCCTAGCAATCAGGAAACTTCACTCTGCTCTATCTTTAAAAATGCTGGGCAGTAGCACTTGCCACCAGCTTCTCTGGATCACATGTAGTCCACATGTCTGAACATTGGACTGACATTCATCTCTCTGCATCATCCTCCCGTTGCCACTTCTCTCTCTTCTGATGCCACATCCATTCTTCCTGAGCGAAGGGTCAGCCCTTCAGAACAGGCTCTGCCAGGGCTCAGCTGCACAGCTGAACCACCACTACCTGAGGAGTCAACTGAGCTATGCACTCCATGCCCAGCGTGCATGCTAAGTAAATAGCCTTTCACTGAGGTTTAAGCTAACACATTTACTGTGCTCACAGGCTCACAATGTGTGGCCCCACACAGAGCTGACCTGGGGTAGCTGGCTTGACTCCGTGCTTCAGTCTGAACACGGGTAACTGTTGCTTCACTGAGTTTCGTCATGCTGGTGATGTCTGTCGGTCCTGGGGCTATTTCTAGCAGGGAGCATCCCACAACCAGTTTTTGGGGCAATTTCCTGTCTGATGATTTGGGCCACCTGCACCTTATGTACTTCTGTCGTGGTAAAGCACTCTCACTTCTAGACCAGATGGTGCAAAGCAGCATTTGTATAAGTAAGAATCAGACCCAGTAACTTCTGAGCTAAAAACCAGCCCCAGTTCAGCGGTGCTGCATAAGGGTTGCCTGCGTTGGGTTTTTAACATAGATGGTACATCAATGTTTTACTGTAACGTTTTCTCTGCCATTTAACTGCTCTGCTTGAAGAGCATCCTAGCAATAAACACCTGAAGATGAACAGTTCTCAACTGATGGCTAATACACTTCAGTTCGGCCAGCAGCAGGAAAATAATCCCCTATGATGATAATCGGTGTATATTACAAATGACTGCTGATTCAGTTCTATAGCTTCACCATGCTTAATCTTTAATTACAATGCATAGTGCAAAACATTGCTCCCTGCAGTGGTTAAGAGCTGTGCTCTCCACGATCATTTGTGATATATGTGTTATTAAGTCACAGTTGTTAGCCTTTATGATTAAATACAATGCACAGTGGAATACAATCTACCTGTGGCATCAGATTTGTGCACAGTAAATATATTATGCATCCTAAACGCAGAGAATTTCAGCTCTTAAAATATGCCTGTGAATGGCTCGAGACAGGTGATTTTCTTCAACTACATTTCAATGATTGTGAACATCACAGTTCTACAGTTTCAGGTGAAGGACACTTACATTGCTGGGGTGGTGAGCATTATAGAGAGAAGAAATTCACTTGGGTTCAAGGAAAATATTTTCCCTTTGTTTGTTATGTTCCCCTGCAGTGAACTGCATGTCATCCACTATACAATGGGACATTTTTTTAAGCAGTAATGATTACTTTGATTTTATCAAGCCTCTGCAACTACAGGATTTGCCAAGAATCACTACAATTATTATTATTTTCATAGCTTCAAAGATATTCCTTAAAGAAAGTAAAAAAGGTAAGATACTTTACTGAAGTACTCCTGATGCACTACATCATGCAGGAGATTAAACCCCTGTAATAAAGCTTTCTGTCTATATTGGGTCTTGAGCCAGTAAAATGTTGGAGTGGATGTGAGGTTTTAGGTATGTGAATAATTATAACTAATTGAAATGTGTTAAATGCCTATATGAGTGCTGTGCAGGATCAGAACCTTCTCTGAAGTCAAACTTATAAAATACAGGGGATTCACTCTGTAGGTTATTTTTACAACTTCCTTCTCCCTCCTTTCAATTTTCTCACAGGGGCAGCTTTTGGATAGATTATTTTTGATCTCTTTGGATAGATATGAGATTTTGAGTTCCAGGCTGACCTGAGAATTGAAGTAATGAAAAAAAATATTGTTTGGGATGACTCCAAATGAATTTTGGTTTACTGTTCCAGCAAAACAAAAAGTAATTGCTCTCAAATAACATTTTCTTCCCTCCTCCCGTCAGTAGTAGAGGTAATACAGATTTAGGCATAAATAAATACTTGATTTATCAGAAAAACCTATAAACCTTATACAACTTGATTTGTAGTCTTTCTGAAAAGGTCCTTCAACATTTTTTTTCTGCTTAATAGTTGAGCGACCTAAATACCAAAGCTAAACACAAGGTACATTGACAAAAGGGATGTGGTTTTTGACTAAATATTTTTTACTTAAAGCTGTCAAATGTAATACGCTGATTTATGGTAACTCTTGTGTTTGATCAGAACTGATCTGACAAAAATCACCCAAATGTGTTAAATCCGCATTTCTCTGTGGGGAAAAATAAGTTTGAATCAAAACATTACACTCATTTCTCCCATGAAAAATTATTTCACTAGTTGATGCAAAAGGCATGGTCTTTTTTTTGTGCTGAGGCTAAGTAAGCAAGATAGCTGTGAATGTCACTTTGTTAAGAGAGAGACATTGTTTGAGATATGACAATAAAGAAATTCAGCCAGAAGTGGCTATTGATACGGGCACTCATCCATTACACTGACATTTGTTGAAATGCTGAAAGATCACAATAAACAGACTAAATATCAAGTTGTATAAGATATATTGACTTTTTTGATGCAGCAAATACAATTATCTATCTCTATGTCTGTATTATCTCTGCCACTGAGAGACAGGGGGAGAAAAATATCACTATTTAACAAGAGCAATAAATTTTTAAGGTTGCTATCCTCTCCCAGTACTGGGGAAGTTAATCTAAAACAGCTAAAAATAATACATGCTTGTCATTTGACCAATGCTAGCGATTAAAATCACACATAAACTCACTCACAAGTAACACCAGAGGCACAATATATTCAGTGCCCAGAACTGCAACTGTCAGCGTTAATCTATTCAATCAAGGATGATTTCAACTTTGTTAAAAAATCACAAAATGAAACTAAAAATAACAAGTGCAGCTGGCTTTGCCAGTTCCTTGCAGAAACAGGTTTTTAACTAATTGAAAGTAGGTCTAGCACTAGCCCATAAATAACTTGCCTCTTGACACTTTTACAATAGACTACAGTGCAGCACTATGCACTTGTGATTCTCTGATGAGGAGAATCACAAGCTATGAGCAGGTCGTGCTCATACTTTGTTGCAGCAGATAGGTGACTGAGTGGCACTGTCAGCATAGAAATGTATGTATCTACAATTCAGTGGCAAATCTGCAGTTATTTGGCATGGTGTCACCAAACTAATAACTCAGGGGGAGTTCACGTCCTGTGAGGATCCATTGTTTACATAAAGGTAGAGGGAAAAGAGGAACAAGTTTGTTTCTCTTACTCCTCAGTAGCGTTTGTGAAAGTAAGAAGTGTGTCTAGATCTAAGACAGACAAATATGGCAAAATTGTATTTTGAAGTGAGAAAAAAAGAACAACTCTTGAGAAGAGGGAAATAAAATGAAGGTATTTTGGAAGTAGCAAACAGAAAAAAGAAATCTCCTGTGGTAACAAAAAGCCTAGAAAAACTAAAGAAATGTAAGCACTGCAACCCATATGCAGACCAAAACCAACCCAGAGTTGAAAACTTCTGTGTGACATATCCAGATCCAAGGCTCACTAGCGTATGGGAGTGGATTGGAAAGGGCAATCTCATGAGGAGAATGAGTCAGTTACACTGTGGGGTAAAGAAATTTTCAAATCAAATACTGAGGATATGCTTCCTAGACACCAAGGTGAGCAAAAAAGCAGTCTGGAGAACCACTTCAATATAACAGAAGGAATGAGGGGAAGGAAGGGAGATGGAAAAACAGAGAGAAAGCAATGTGATCAGCATTGCTGCGGAACACAGTGGCCATTCCATGCCTCCATATGGAGGAAAAGGGCCCTGAAAAACCTGGCTGTGTGTGGGAAAGCTCCTTCTGTGGGCGAACACAGTCTCTACCCAGCTGCCGAAAAAGTCCCTGGGACAGATGCTGCAATGTAGGGCAGGTGACTGGGGAGAAAAGTACATAGCCAAGGCATTATTTCAAGTTTGGCAATTTAACGCTGGGTCTGTCCCTTCCTCTCCTACAGAGTGTCCCCTACACCACACTGGGCTCAGACAGGAACAGCTGGCTGAAGCTCTTAGTACCACCACTTTCTTGGTTGTGTTCTTGTACAGAATTTAGGGAAAGGGTTTGGAGGCAACCAGGATGCTGTGGGTGGATAGTCCTGCCTTTGAGAACTCAGGGACCTAAATTTCAATAAGGAAACAGACTCCCGGGGAACACTGTGAGTACAAATTCACAGCCATTTCAGCTGCCTGTGGAAATGAAGGGGTGGAAAGCAGAATTCAGTAGTTCTAATAGAACAGATGCAAAGAGAATAGAAGAGAGACACCAGGAAAAATAAGTCAGGAGGGGCAACCAAACTAAAATCAGGGAGAAAGTGGAACTAGACTGGCACCACAAGAAGCACATGGATTCTGCCCCATCTTTTCCTTCCCCTCCCTCACCATCTCACTAATGAAGCACATTTCATTCTGTACTCCTTTTTCTCTCAGTTTCTGACACAATAATGCCATAGAATTACTGAACACTTCATGCCCATACAAAGTTAGGCCCAGCCCCAGGGACTGTTCCCTATATGTTACATACATTCAGCCTTCTGCAGAATGGATGGAAAAGTCAGCTTACATGTTTGAAGTTCCTAAATGGCACAAACTGGACAATATCTCGAAGCACAGGCTCGCCCTTGGGAGACCTCAGGATCCCATCATCACCATCCAGCATCTGCATGTCACTAAAATCGGCGTTCCCCACCCCGACGATGATGACTGACATGGGAAGGTGAGAGGCATGGACAATGGCCTCTCTGGTGTCAGCCATGTCTGTGATGACGCCGTCCGTCAGAATCAGCAAGATGAAATATTGCTGAAGTTGTTGAACAAGAATTGAAAAATTATATCATTAGTTAATCTTCCAAAGCTGCTTGCCCTTTTCCAGTATAAAAGTGCTTCTGGTAACTCACTCATGGACTTTTTAAAATAGTGACTCAAAGGTTAAGTGTGTTTCCCATCCAAACCTCCTCAGCTACTAATTTGTCCTCTTCTGGAGTTTAGCTCTAGTTCAGGTAATTTCCAGGAGCTGGAGGGAGCCAAGGCATGCACAGTGTAGAAAAGGGGGTTTCTAGCTGCTAGGGCTGGGAGAGTCAGGACTTTGGCTGGGAAGTCTGGAATAGTCCTGAGATCCTCACTAGCCCTATTTTCCATCTGCTGCACAATCACTTCTGCTGACAGTTTCCAATTACATTTTTTTTCCCTTTGGGAACCAGTGGGAGGCAGGAAGGAACGGGGTATTGAAGCGTTACAAGCCTGTAGCAGAGCTGTCAGGGAGGTTATGACAGCACTTTGCAGAGGAGCTTTGCTAACAGGCAAGTGGGATGGGTGCAGCCATCTGCAAACTGGAGGGTGATCCAGTGGTGCCTGTAGGAGAAGCACCACACCATGGCAGGTCTACTGAATTCTGCAGAGTAATGGGGTCCCTGAGGAGAGCAAGGGCATGCGCAGGGAGGAATATGTCCATTTTCAAACACTTCATAAAGAGCCCTGAAGAGAGATTTTCTCATTCTCTAGAGGAGAGCAAGCAATTTTGTGTGCTTGTCATTTCTTTCCCCAAACTCCCAAGTCCACTGGACTGGGATCATGGGCTATGACATCTTCACTTAGTAGTGGGGAAGAGTGACTCTCACTTGGATCCTTTATGAACTGTTAGGCAGCTGGAGTCATTTAACAAATGTGCATCAATAGGAAAAATGAACAGGTCACAGAATTTGGTCACTCTGCACAGGCAATACCAACACACAAAACATCATTAAGGTTTATGTATACACAGCTATATAAACTCACACAGTGTTCTGTTCATTACCTCCTGCCATGAATAAAACAAAACATGCAGGGAGAAAACTTTATCTTGAAGACTCATGCTATAAATTAATTTCTTTTTCAAACAGAAAGAGGGGAAGCTTAGGTCTGGAAGAATGAAGCAACTTATTCAATATGACATACTTGTTCAGAGGCAGCACTGGGAACAGAGTGAGCCACCTCAGGATTAGGTGGGTATGGAAATTAAAACATAGCAATTCCCCATTTTAGGACTGGGACCCTAAATAGTATCAAGATCCTGGAAACAGCAGTGGAGTGACAATCACAAGCCCAGACTCATGAACAGAAATATTTGGGAACTGCTGCCTTAATAGGACTTAAAAAAAGGCTCAGCACATGAAGAAAGCTTAGAGAAAGCTCCAGGCCTGGTGATGAGATACATGCCAATGCACAGCTCTATTCTGTTCCTATACATAGTCATTTCTCTTGCTGCAGTATACAAGCCCTCTCTTACATCCTTGACTCCAACAGCACTGCCCTTGTAAATGTTTCAGACCTCCTCGCTCATGTACTTTCTCCAATTCTCTCATTCTCCCTTTCTCCCATTCTGTTTGGAAGGCAGGAGAAAAATAAGCCTAATCCATTTCAAAGATGTACATTTAAAACACCATCTATGCTTAAGCCTTTTAGCCCAAGAATCTGTCATGGATTTTGTATCAGATGCAGGCTAACAGACTTGTCTCCTGATTTCTAAAAGGCACATAATACTCCATGTCAGTCATAGCAAATTGAAAACTCTATCACTGTAGTTTTCAAAGGAATGGTTGTAAAAATCCCCTAGTTGAACAAAAATGTTTTAGTACAGCCTCTGCAGGAGACTTGAAATGGGGTAATCTGTAGGGAATAATCTGAACTCATCTCCTTGTATGATCAACACTTTCAGGGCTTGGCCCCTACATTTCTGTAACCTTAGTGGTGCCATTTATGTTTCCACAGTGAAGAACTGGGTGTGTTACAGTAAAATAGCTCTAAAAGCAGGAAACAGAACAGTGAGGGAAGAGTTTAAAATTGCGGCTATTGAAGCTGTAAAGGCTAGATACACTGCTCCAGCTGACACAGACTCAAGCTGCCCTCTGTGAAGGCAGTTAGAGAAAACTGTGAAGGCATGACTCCCACACATGAAAAGTCCTTGTTTTGATGGTCTACAAGAGATATACATCATAAGACAAGAAAAAAGCCGAACACAGCATTATGCCCTTACCGAGGCCTCCTTGGTGTTGGTCTCCTCTGATGCTGATTTTGCCACCTTCTGGATGATGGGAGCAATGTTTGTCGGCCCATACAGCTGCAGCTTGGGCAGGCAGCTCTGATAAGCCTCCACAACACCTTGTATTCCTGGCATGAAAAGCCACACAAAAGGCAAATAAATGTGGTACATCACCAATATTGTGCTTGTTCAAAATGTAAATAAAAGGCAGGTTCTTAATGAATAAATTCAAAATATCACACGATTAGCAAGGACTAACAACTTCAGATAATTTCTGAGCAGCTGTCTCTAGCTGCCTTGAATCTAGTCCGTAATATATAATTCATTATACCATGCTTCTCCCTCCCAGCAGCTTTTAATGTCTGTTTTCTAGGTATGAGCTTGCAATGCCATAGCTCCCATCCTTCTCAGTTCAAGGTGTAAGTGATCACTTCCTGATCACCAGCTAAGATTCATGCTAAAAGGGCAGGCACAAATTAAAAACACTTCAACACTTCTCTCTCCTCCTCTTCAGATAAATATTTTTATCTGTTTATCATGGTAGTTACCAACAAGTTTGCCCTTTGTACTTACAACCTAGAGCTGTCAAGGAATTCAAACATCTTTTCAAATACCTGACTCCCCTGTGCTAAGAAAATCATTTTTAAGAGTGAATTTGCATAATTGCTCACAGATTGAATTCGACTATGACCAAAAAGCCGTGAAATCTTGGAAGAAACAGCCGGATGCTTTGCAGTCTACAGAAAAATGAGCTTTAGTCAGGAAGTTTTTATGGAGAACTAGCTATTTTTGGCTTTTTCATTTCAGGATATATAGCCAGACCAGGGAGAACAGACTTCTGCTGACACACTTGACAGATCACAGAATGGAAATTGGTGTTTTCAATCATTGAGAAGAAGGATTTCTTGAAGTGGTGCACGTTAGCCTCCACATTCAGAACTCCCAGCTTACCAGACCTAAAGGATTAGAGGTCTCAAGTTGGAAAGAAAGTGATAGACTGAAGATCTTTGTAAAGGATGCTGAAGAATGAAATTACTTCAATAAGATCCTAAGCCAGTTTCAGTTTGCACTAAGACTAGCTCACTCATGAGATTTTACTCAACCATGTTTACTGGATATATGGGTGCAGACCAGTTACTAACAAATCACAGGGAGTTGTAATTGCTTTACAACAATACACCTGAATGTCCTGCGAAAAAATGGTGGAGAATGCAGTCTTCTCTCTTTATAGATAGCTACAAACATATTTTTCCATTGCAGCGCTCACAGACAAAAGAACACGCTCCAATTATAGCTGTGATTGGCTAAAATGTAAAGTAATGTTACAAAATTTCCCTTGGTAATTCCAGTGGCTAAATTACATATTGCAAAACTGACCTTTTGTTAACTCCCAATTTTAAACCTGCTAAGGATTTCATTACATATACTTACTGATCTTGCATGAAAGCCTCATAAATCTTCCCTGAGATGATGACAAGATACACTGTAGTTTTTTTCGTATGCATTAAAATAGTAGAAGATAAACCTCACTCCCTGCATTCCACACAAATTTAGTGTGGTTCATGTCAGAAAGTTGCTTTCATCTTAGAAAGAAACATGTTCTAGAAACATAATTTCTTGTTTGTTATCTCAGATTAATATCTTTTAGAAGTATCTACTGTCCTTATATATCCAAATCCAACAGAATATGTGAGTGGCTTACTTTGTAGCTTACTTTTCTTGGACTCCTTTATTTTAGGGAGAGCCAATGTGCATTTTTCTTCACAATTCAACTCTTTACATTTTCAATTGGAATCCAATTTCAATAGCTCTTATGAAATACACTGTATGCATATATATATGGGTTTAAGATGCATGTAGAGTACATGCATGTGTAGAAGAAGCATTCATTCAGATTAGAGGTTGTCACTTTCTTTCTCAGACAATAAAGACTAAATATTAAGTATAAGACTATAAATATATGTACTATAAATATAAGGCTATAAATACTAACATTTTCAAGAGTGGAAATGGTAACAAGGGAGGAAACGTGAGGATATCTGTGTTTTATGAATTCCAGTGATCTTCATATCAATACACAGTCCTTATTCAATGTAGAGTGATGCTTCACACTACCTTGTGCCAGCGAAAGCTCACTACTTCCACAAAGAAAGGGATTTCATTCCTCAAAAGCAAATTAGACACATACTTTTTATATTGGATCCAATCTCTGTTTCTTGGTTTAAAGCAAGATACTCTTCAGCAATTTTCCTTTGTTTTCTGTCAAGTATGCTAAATATTACAAGGAAAAATAGTGTTGTCACTAAGCACTTTATCTCCCTAGCACTCTTGCATCCTCTCTCTGCATGACATGCTGGTGTTACTGCTCCCCGTGTCACCTAATACAGTGAGAGCATCTAGAAAACATCACAGAAGAATTGGCGGTAGGAACTAATCAAGTGTCCATGACAGGCAAGTGATAAGCAAGCTGCAGCAGATGATTAAACAACATGTTTTCTGGTCTGTCTCCTTTTCTTGCTTTCATCCAGATAGATATTATTTTAAAAGGGATCATTTAGGACAAAGAAGTGCTTTTTATATCTCATAGATGCATGTGCGAATCCTGCAAAATTTCTTCCCTGGCCTTCTTTTGTGCTGCAACCATCTTTTTATGTCTTCTTAGCCCTAAAACTCCTTTTAGGTGATGGGTTAACTTATCAGATAACTGAGTCTTATGCAAAGAGCCAAGTAAAGTTTAAATACATAACAAATATTAAGTGGCATACGCCAAGGCAAGGCTCATAGAGCAGCTCCTTTTTTTTTAACCTCCTCTCATTTCCATTGTTACATTTTATTTTGCATACATAGTATTGTCTGGATAGTAAGTTCTTTACTTGCAGAACGTTTGTCTGTCCAACCTCTGACCTGCTGCTGGCACTACACAGATGTGACAGCCTTTTCAATCGATACAAATCATTATATAACAATGTCAGTGTGATAGAAGAATTAGCCTTGGACTCAAAAGAGGCAGCAAAGGGAGGATAAAAAAAATGTTCTTTGCATGGACTGTTAGAGCTTTTTTCTGAGGTACACGGAAGGTCACAAATGTCCTGCATTTAGACTAGGAAACGAAGCTGTATTTGAACACTACATGCATAAATATGTTATCACTTAATGCTGACCATTGTTAACTGAGACGTTTTAAACAGATCAGGCCCTGTGTAAATACCAATGTGTCTGTGTTCAGAAGCAGGCAAGCTAACACATTTTAAAATACAATGGTCCCAACAACATTCTGAGGTCTGTTTTGCTTCCCCACCTCATCCCCGCACCCTCAGCATGACTAAAATCTCAACTTCAAGCTGGCTTACAAGCTTACAGGCACTTCTAGATGCATACATGTAATTTCTGCTTCTTTTAACATCTTAAAAACAATGTAAAAAGCTGTGTGAACACACCAAGCAGCTGTAGGACTTATGCCCAATTCCATTTCAAGCATATGACCTGCAGAGGCTGGTGCAGTCCACCAATCCAAGCACAACAACAAAGCAGGAATGCCCACTGAACCAAAAACATGAGGTCTTGCATTTAAGATACATGAACTCTGAATTCTTTTAATGTCTCTTTCCCTTGAATTGCTTGTCCTCTCTTCTTTTCCTCACTTTATTTCTTGGCATCTTAATTCTCATCCTGAATATATCCCATTGACCATGCCTGAGAGAAAGCCACTAATAAGCCTGAGAAGGGCTGAAAGAAGCAGCTAGAAAATTTGAACAGGAAAAGCATTTTGAAACACCCATTTCAGTGTTTGGATGGTAGCAGAAGGATAAGGGAGAATTACAGCCTGTGGATTTTAGGCAGCAATGATCATCTGACCAAGACTCTCAACTAAGTGTTAGTCTGGGATTACTTGTTAGGCTGTTTAGAGATTATTGTCCTGTTATTCTCTTTTACAAAATGTGTGAATTGTGGCAGAAGATTCTAGAAAGACAGCATCAGTCACTGCAGACCTCACTTACAACTACAAGACATACAGCAGCTTCTGCTACATAAATCTGGTGTCCGACTATCGAGGATTAGTGATTGTTGCTAGAACACACCAATATTTTACACTGTATTAAAACAGCCTCCTGCTGCATTTGCTGTCATGAAAGCATGCTTCCTTCTACGACAGTAGTCTACTGTAGCCTACTAGTAGGCTACTGTTGTTATAGGTCTGGCCAAGGAACTGGCTCTAAACTGAGGGAATCTTTGATCACTGAGGTTCACAGCCTGCTTTTGCATGTCCTGCCCTTCTTAGCTGCACAACCTATGGTGTTGATGTAGCTGAAGATCTGGAACGAATCTAGAAGACATGGCTTTAGTTTTCAGAAATGCTAGTGATTTGGGGAAGTGCAAGTGCTGAATGTCCAACGTGGTGTACTTTCAAAGGGACCTATTTTTCAGGAAATTAATGTGTGACACTTTCTAAGGTTTCTAAAGATAAGCCCGATAGCTTGGAGCCTGTCACGTTTTGAAAATCCTGGCTGTGTTCTTTAAAAAACATTTTCAATAATACTCAGGGAATACAATAAAAAATGCAAGCACATTTTGCACACAGAAGAAATATCGCAGTCTGTCCTAATGTGAGCATTACCTGCACATTCTGGGTTGTCTTCATTGAAATTGATTGCAAAATCATGAGAGACCTGCAGATAAATGGAAAGAAGAGAAGAAGACTGTAGTCAGAAAAATTATTCCAAGAGGACTTGCAGTTAAACACCCTTTACATTCTTTCTGTGTTAAACCAGAGATCTTGCAAGCTTTCAGCTATTAAGTGTGAAATACAGTCCCAGCTGGAAGTCCCAACAGAAACAAAGTAACAAAACTGGAATCAAACCTGTCAACAACAACAACAAACCCAAGGAAAATAGCACAAAGAAAAAATACCCAAGTACATAAGAAATCCCATAAATACGGTGTCAGGATTGGGCTATCCGTGCCAGGCACAGAAGAGGGATCTATTGCTGAGAAGATTTAAATGCCAGCTCTCCCTTGCTCAGCACCTCAGCTTGCAGCAGAGAGAAAGCAGGTTGCGATTCAGCAGGGACAGCAGAGGCTCAGCCCCCTTCTGAATCCTGCACTCGCAGGTGTGAACAGTTCCTCATCTGAAGGCCATGGGAGTACTGGGAAAATAATTTATTCTCCAAAGAGGTCAAGGAAGTCACTTAACCCACTGTGAAATAATAATCTAAGAAATATAAGGGACCTAAGCTGGTTAAGAAGGAAGATTAGGCTGGGGGGGAAATTAAGCAGAACCCCCCCTGAAAACGCTTGTTTTTCCTCAAATTTAGTGAATATCCCAGCCTCTCTCTCGAAATCCGTCTGTAATAAAATACTACAGAGCTATTTTCTAAAAGAAATTACTGTGAATACAAAGAAGTTTCTGATTTTCTAATAAAACAATGTATTGTATCTTCAGTGGCTTGGGAAAATAATACGAGACTTCTGTATGCACAAATAATGCAAGGCAATGTAAGTCTCAGGTTCCAGGCTTCCTCTGTCTGTCTGTCTGTCACTTAGAGATCTGCATTCACAGTACGAATCTGTTGGGACTGAAACTTCCTTCACATGCTCTTTTCCGGTTTTAAGGTTTGTTCTTGCCTGCATTTTTTTCCAGATTCTTTTTTGCTCCTTTCTTTGATCACTGATAAGGCTTGATTCCTTTTACTCTCTTCAGCTCTGAAGCTCAGTCTCTTAATTCTCTTGTTTGTCTTAAACTGTCTTGAATGAAGCCCAACTTCTGTCTTGCAATGCACAGTGTATGTATATATATTTTTTTTTTGGTTTGCAAAAAGTGGATATGGCTGAGACTTAAGCAGGCGATTTGCACAATTTAAAGTTGAACTCAGGTATATCATTCCAGATTCATGAAGGCATTTATATAGCTAACTCCAATTACACACATTTGAGACTTTATAGATCTCTGTAGGACCTTCAGAAGTACCAACAGTCCTAGTCATATGAAAAGCAACCTGTTTACTCCCTGTAAAATGGAACCTGGATTATTTGCAGAAAGAGATTTATTTGTTGGATGTTGCTGTTTTATTTGCTAGTTTAGACAACTTCACAGCACAGTATGGAAACTGGTCTATGACTAAGAGACCCATAGATCAAATACGTGATTACAGAGAAGCTCCTGTAAAAGCGAAGTGGTGTAAGTTGGCTAATTACTGCCAAAGAGAGTTTCTCATACAGAAATCGAATTTCCCCATCATATGCTGGCCGTGCTCACCAGTGATGCCTACCACTACTTATTAAGAGGTTAAATAAAGCAGGACTTCTACCATGATGGGAAAGGACTGAAGGAAAAACTCACTGAAGAGTCTGCAGCCACCTCAGCCCAGCCAGGAATTTGGTATGTCTACACCAAGCATCAGTTGCCTCTTACAGAGGGTTTTACATGGGCCCTTCAGGCTACCCTACTTGGCCATGGAAGATAATGCAGAAAGTCACTACCTGTGTTCCTCACTGAGCAGGCACAGAAGAGCAGGGCTGTCAGATATGCTTCCGAGGTGCTCCAGAGCCCTTCTGTCCGGCTGGTCCGTGTGTCTCTTGGCACACTTTGCCCAGCTGCTATCTGCCAGTCTCATGACCAGCTGCAGGCCAAAGGTAATTGCAGTTGTCAAGAACAGTTATCACTCACTGATGATTTTTTTGTTGTTCAATAGCCTTTCTTCTTCCTTTAGGCTTTCTGTATGTTGTATTAACTGCATCTCAAGAGCAAGAAGTATGGTGATGCATGTTTATGTATTGCAGGCTGATTCTTCCAACACTGTGCCTCTTCTGTGATTTTATTTCTTTATTCCAAATGCATTTGAAATTATAGCTAAAGGAGTATCACAATTCTTTTCCAGAGCTACAGAATTTTAATCTCACATGCAAGCATGGGCTGGATGCTTTTGTTGCTATACCTCTTTCAGGATCACACTATTAAAACAGTTTATCTGGTTCAGAGCTATGGCACCCAGGCTATTATTTAAGAAAAATGTAGACAATGGTTCAGGCCAATAAGGAAAGCCCAAGTCTAGTAAGTGTGCACTATGATCCAAAAAATAATACTGTCTGAGCAACGGCTGCTATCCTCCCAAAGCAAGTGGCCCTCATACATTGTCATCCTGATTCACTAAGAACAGTGTTAAAATGTATGCTGAAGGCAGGAGCGGAAACACAATGAATGTGCAGAAGTATTGGGTTGTTTCCCGTGCTCTCTGAACAATATATCATAATTTAAACAAAATTTAAGTACAGTGTGAAGGAGAGAAGTTCTTTGAGCTGCTCAGTGATGGTTCACAAACAGGAAATCATCACCCAAAGCAAGTCAACAGCAGGTATTTTTAAAGCAGAGTTTCTCCAAATGCTCAGAACTCATTCCCCCCTCAGGTAAGTAAAACCAGCTGCACTTCAATCTACCCGTGCTGTCTCCCCTGTGGTGGCCAAAATTCAAGAGGGTCCAGACCAGCAGAGACTTCAGGCACATGACATGTACTGATGGCCTTACTGAACTTGGGTCGCTACCTGACAGGACTCCATGTAAAGCCCACCCGTGTCAAAAGATGGTTTGGCTCAAACATTCAATGCTTTTGTTTTCAAAACAGTGCAGGGTAATGAGCCACCCTCCTTTTTTTTTTTTTTTAAATTAAACATGCAAGGGCTTTTGTGACTGAAAAGCAAACCATGCTGATGACAGAGGACCAGAAGCTGGTATACTAAACGGCATCTTTCTGGTATTGAATGACACAGCCCTCATGCACTCCCAGAACTGATAAACTAATTGGGAAAAGGAGGCAAAAGTGTGAACATCTAAGATGCTGAAGACTGGGAAATCCTCTGGGGAAACAAGACGACACTTGGCTGTTCAGAAGCAAGCATGTTTATATAATCTACTACGGTGGTTTGTATGATGGATCAATCTAACAGTCAGGAAATCCTGGAATATGTCAAGCCATGCAAACACTGAATGCCTGCTTTACATTAGTACCTGGCAGAGAACTTTGCAAAGAATTGTAGACCATGGCCTGTGGTGGAAGTCTGCCTTACAATAAGGAATGTCCTCACAACCATGGTGTGTCACAGACCCTGGATTAAGTTTCGAATATGATCCTCTGCTCAGCCCTCCTCCTCTCTCTTAACATCAGTCCGTAAAAAGAAAGGAGAGAGAAATTCTGGAGTGCAGAGGTGATTACATGTGATCAGCCTGGCATTACCTGGGTTGCTGCACAAAACACCACTCAAAGCCTCTAACTAAGGATATGTACTTGCACTTGGCTATGTATTAATCTTTTCCCTCTGCAGGACTCCAGATAAATTATTTAGCAGATACCATGACAGATGTGGGATTATTAAAACACAGCTGTCCAGGAACTTCCTGCACCAGGAACATATTATTTCTCAGGTAATTTCTTCAAGGTTTTAAACAAGCAAAATAAGTAGCTTTACCATATATCATGATGTAGGTTACGATGACAGCATTTCTGAGGCTATATCAACTACATAAACAGTCTAAAATATTTTTGCTAAGGCAGATTATAGTAATTTTTTTTACCACTGTACAATGCCTCCATTGCCTGCACATCACAGTGACAAGCACCTGCATACAGAAAGGCAGTTGTCCATCAATGTGATGGCACCCGTGAGACTCTTTCAAGAACCATAACCATACTTCCACATGCTTATGACCAGTTTAGTAGAAAAGTCACCTTGATTTAACATAGCAGGTAACTTATTTCCCTTGTATTCAGATGTAATGAAATTCATCCTTGTAGCATGGCCCTTGCTAAATAGGTTTCTAATTAAGACTGAAAGGAGAATTTCCTAATGAATGAGAATTTTTGAGATTTCTTTAAAAAAAAAGTCTTTTGGTCTCAGATAGAAACCTCAAAACACAAACAAAACCCCTACCTTGGAATCTGACAAATAATAAAACTCCACAAAATCATAAAGCAAATTGCTGGAAAGCTTTTGGACTACGCAAAGGCATTTTATTTAAGTTGGATCGAAACATGTTATTCTATTTTGGCCTCCACATTTTTTTAAACCCCTTTTACTTTAACTGAACTTCCATTTTTTAAATAAAAAGCTGGTTTGACTCAGAAACCACATTTTTCATTCATTTTGTAAATGCTGAATATGGATGCCTGAATTCCGAAAATTAGTAATCTTTTTTTTCCCTCTCTAGATTGTTGAATTCATTTAAATTAACCTCCCTGTCCCAAATAGCTCCAGCTTTCCAGAAACCTCTATGGTGATGGTACTGGGACTACTTGACAAACAATCTGACAAATTCAGCCATGTTTAGGAATGCTTTCTTACTAATTTAAATAGAGATTGTCAAAAATCCATGAACAATAGATGCATACAGGCATAAATGCTGAGATGCACAATGTTGAGCATTTATCTGTGAATAAATTGAATGCTATTAAGCCACTGCCAGTCTGAAAATTAAATATGGAAAGCCTGTATATTTTGCAAAAGCTGAAGACACTAACTAATTTAAAGAACCATTGCTCAAAAGCTATTATTTTCAGAATGCTCATTAATCAAACAGTTTGGGAGCTGGACAGCTTGTGTCTCTGGCTAAGACCACATTGTAGACATTTCTGCTTGGCAAAGCTTGGCCATTTATTTTCCTTTGTACTTGATTTTTGAGCATGCTGCCCAGTTTCCACATCTAAATCCAAGTTGTGTGGATAAGGTGACAAATTCTGTTTTTTCCCTTGGTCCATTACACATCCTTCTATCAGTTCTTTTTTGTTAGGTTTGCATATATTTTTGCCCTCAAGCTCCTGAAAAGTGCAAGGATCACAAAGACTATGGCACTTTTCAAGTTCCTTACCTGTGCAGCAAACCAGACAGTGCAGGTTAGGATCGTAAAGATGCTGTACTGTAACTGCAGTGAGGTTCTCTCCAGCAACTCTTCCCAGCATAAGCAGCGAATGAAGCTTTCATTAAAAATGCAGAAATAACCAAGACTGTCTTAAAACAAACTGCAAGTTGTTTTGTACCTATTCAGGTGTCAGCCTGCAATTTTTCTATAGGAAAGAACATGTCATTATTGGCAATACACCTGTCATGGGGCTGACGCAATTCTAACTTTCTGTTCATTTTAACAGTAAGTTTTGTGCTGCTGTGTGGTTTTTCAGTTCCTTTGAGTTTTGCCTGCTAAGAAATTAGCGTGTGTGGTTAAGCTTTCTTTCCTCCTCTTCACTGTGACCTTTCGCAGCAGTGTCTGAGTCCATATTACCTGCCACCTCTTCGTTTTACATCAGACTTCTCAGATACTTCTTCTCATTGCAGAAAAAAGTGATGGGTTGGAGACACTGCTGTGGAATAACCAGCACGTTCTGCAAGTTTTGTGTGATAGAAACTCAGGAGGGGAATATTGCTCTCAGAGGTTTACTTAGATCAAGGAGCAGGGTGATATATTTGTCAGGCCTTGAGGAAAAAGGATCATATTGGCAAATATTAGATGAAGGATCTCTAGACTGGTGAGGAATGTTATATATGGCATGTTTTGCATCCTTCACTCCCACAGATTCCTTATGCCACTAAGAAATGCTGTTTTTCTGCTAACAGCTGAAGTGTTTTATTTGGAGCTGAAATGAGGGAAAATAAAGTCAACGTAACATAGCGGTGTGCTCTTGAAATGGAAATTCTGCAGAAAGCATATATAAAAACGTTTTTAAAGGGGTTCAACCTCAAGACATTCATGAAGAGCCTGCAGAGGTGGATACTGACATCATTCTGAAGTGCTACTGTAAAATGGGGGGGGCGGTGGGGTGGACGACGATGTATTTTTCCATGGGTAATAATAGTTCGCATAGCAAACACTGCTTTTCTTGTAGCATGTAAAAGGATGTGAGGAGGCTAGAATCTCACTAAACGGACAGGTGAATAGTGCCCTCCAGCACCCATCCCAGGGTATTGGCAGGAGCTCAAGAAAGTATGAAACCAAGGCACTGCTTTGACACCACTGCAAACAGACACCTTTCTCTCATGTGCTCTAGTGCACCAAGGAAACCTCGGCAAACAAATTTAGAGCTTATGGCCAGCCTGAAAGCAGTGGCTTACAGCTGATCCTAAATAGCAATGTTAGCATTGATTCATGCTGAATAATGAGTTACAGGCCTCATTCTTCTACAGCTTGTGACTGAGCATGACATAAATTAGACCTGAATCCACTCGATCCACTTACTTTGCCTTCTGTTTTTATCAGGCTGCTTACCTCTGGCCTTCACTCACTGTGTTACTGCCATGCATACGTTGGGAAGCTTTCATTTAGACTTTTAAGGAAGCTATGTTGTTTAAGTTGTGTGGAGGCTCTCATGGTTACTAAGAAACCCCTGGCAGTGGAAGTAATTTATTCCACAGCCCTAGCAATCTGGTGTCTACTGGAAGAAATAAAAGAGTAGCTGCTGTTGTGCAGAGACCAACATGCTATAAGCAGGTTAGATCACCTCATTAGGGCTGCAGGCTCAAGAGCAGACACTCTAAATTAAAATGAAAAGCCACATGATGGGGTCAGAACTTAGAAGTTCTCATGATGATTCAACCTAAATTTGAAGATGTGAGTTATTACATTCATTACACTGCTGCCCTTTAATAAAACAAAAGATATGTATGACTTGTAATACCTTTGACTGAAAACATCAAAAGAACATTTGAATAGTAGATCTGCAGTGTTGCTGTGGTGTCTATAGTGTTACCATATTTTTGCAGCAGAAGATAAGAAGTTAGGGGAGACAAGTTGGGAGCACTTTTTTCTAGTCTTTGTTAACGTTTAATTATATCAGTTTCTTCTCTGTTTCCCATGCATCTTGGCTATGTTCTGCATGATCAGAAGTCTAATGCTGTTCTTTTCCAGACAGTATTTGAGTTGCAGAATCTCCAGCTAGTTTTTGGTTACTTATTTGTGCAGAATTACTCCTCTGCCCACACTACCTCTGCATGTGCAACACAGGATTGAACTTCTGCCTATTTCTTCTTAGGCGTTTCTCTGTTGGATGCTCCTTCTTTTACTCCATTGTCTTCACTCCAGCCCTACCAGACTGCAGATTTACACTTACAACTGCACCATCACTGTGGAACACTCTCATTTTGTTTTGTTTATAAATACCACTTCTCTCCAGCATGCTCTTATGTTTCTCTTCCTGGTATTGACAATGTCCACCATGGTGCAGAAATTTGCCACAGAGCAAAACTCTTCTAAAAAGTATTTTCAGGAAGATGTTAAAGCTCTTCATCATAAAGCATGGACATTAGGCCGCTCACTGAACCACATCTTCCAAAAATGGGTTCTGTCAACCCATGGTTTGCAAAGCTTCAAAATATGCTTGGCAAGCATTGTTCAAAAGATCAGGTCTCCTCTTACTGGACTAGCATCCATTAACAAAGCTTTGCCAATACCATTAAATAATTTGGGTGTAACATAACTATTTTAAGTCTAGCTTTGAATTCTGGTTTCAGTGAGATATCACTGGGTGAGAAAGCCAGGTGAGAGAAAACAAGCAGTAGGAGCTGCTCCCCCTAGCCCCTGCCCTACACTGAACCATTTGTTGCTTATTTTGTGCCTCACAAACCAAGGAAACTAGAAAATGTCATTTATGCACCTACTTTGTATTCTGGTGGTATCCTTGCTCCAAATCCAAAGGCTGGGAACATTTTGTCACTGGAAAAAAATAAAAAAAAAAGAAGAGTTCCCACAGAGAAATGCATTTTGTTACAATTAACATTCTTTTGTAAGCATTCGTCAAAAATGCAAAGCAGCACAACAATACAGAAATGGCTTTTAGATCAAGAGTGTTAACATGGCAGACTGGAAAGGTAGCTGAAACCAGGACAGTATTGGATTAGAGAAGGAGGGGTGTGTGCTGCCCAGATGGGGGAGTGATACAGGAGATTTTTCAGGTGAACCCCTAGTATTTTTGGGAAGTTAAAATAATTTGGAGAATACCAAGGGATCAAGATATCTTGCCCTTCTCTCACAAACGAAGTAACAGGTCTGTATGACCCACTCTTTTGCACTACCTGGCTGCAGCATGAGGGTGAGTTGTCTTAACAGCCTGTAACAACATTTATTTCATATAAATAGAGATGTGCTCCCCTAGGTCAGAAAATGGGTGTAGTGGAGAGATGACTCTGTAATTAAAAGTGCTTGCAAATTTGGGTTCTTACAGTTGTCCAGGTGCAAAAGAGACTTCCTAAAATATCCAAAAGGGGCAAGTTCATGCCCCCAAACTTGCAGGTTCTGTAAAGCTTTCCACCTGTATCTTTAGCAGTTCCACTAAAACACAAGATTATGTTA
Organism: Harpia harpyja; assembly: GCF_026419915.1. NCBI lineage: Eukaryota > Metazoa > Chordata > Aves > Accipitriformes > Accipitridae > Harpia > Harpia harpyja. The sequence goes on along the minus strand of NC_068940.1, from coordinate 54,761,673 downwards.
ATTAGGAATAGGCTGATAACCTAGCAAATGCTGTGGCATGGTCAGTTTGGTTTCAAACACAACAGTGAGGTTGTTCTACCCCAGTTAGATCTGCAGAGACAAAAAATTCCTGATTCAGAGAACCTGGAAACTTCAAGGCTGTTAATATCCTTTCAGAAATGCAATAATGTCTCACACAGCCCACGTGCTGTCAAGCTGCCTCTTCCCAGATGGCAAAGTGGAAAACAACAAGCTGTTAGGAATGTCTCGTCCCTGAATCAGCAAAGCACTTAATCACACACTTGAGGTTAACAATTCACCCAAACATATGCTTAACTCTAAACACATCCTGAAGCCCTGCTGAAGTCATAGGACTGTACTCCAGTGCTCTGATGAATCAACACCCTCATAGGTTTATCCTATTCTGCTTACAGGGTTTCAAGGCCCTTTGAAAAGTTGAGTTCCTACTACCATTATTGGCACTTTCAAAAATTCCCGAGAGATGCCAGCAGCTTCAATATTCTTTGTGTAGTTCAAGACATTGCCACTCCAAGTATCAACTGAATAATTTGCTTCCCAGGCATACTCAAGAAAGATAATACCACCCATTAAAGCTGCTGGGCTATTCTGTCCGGCATAGGCTGTGAAAGGCACCATGATATTTCTGATACAAGCTAAAGAAAAATTGAAAGGTTTAAAAGAAAGCAGAAATAAGTGCCCCCTCTGTAGTTAGAGTAACCATGAGATACAGAAATATTCGCCAGCTCATTGGGAACCAGTGGTGACTGTCATCTGATGGTTTAGCTCTCACAATTGTTTTCTGCTACAAAATGTAGTTGCCGCATAAATCTTGGGAGCACAATTCTGTGTACCATATGGTACAGCGTGTGACAATGGATCTTGGAAAGGAAGAGTAACATCATTTGCATGGTAATAAAACATTTTTTCCAAGAGATGTCAGAAATGAAGCTGCTGACATTTGATGCGAGCCACCTGCTGATAGCCTTCTCTTTGATTAAACACTTCTGGAAGTGGGGAAGCCCTTATAAATAGATGCAGAGAATTCAGGCGCACACTTAGAGGGCAAGAAATAAGAAGCCATTAGAAAAGAATCTGAGGGGAGAAAAAAAATCTTGTTTTACATCAATGATTAAGCATGGCTGGATTAGAAAATCAAACCCTGTGGTGCTGCAAGTTAATTGATTTTGGGCAAGAGCAAACAAAGACTAAAAAGAATTTTACTTAGGTAGAACATAAATGCCCAAGTTCAATAAAGCAATCCAAAAAGCTGATGTTGGCAGTAATTACCCAACCTGGGAGATGCCTAAATCCATACAGTACCTGTGTTTGTACTGCAATGTTTCTCGAGTGTAAACAAGTGTAGGCACTCTCCTATCTGCAGCTCCATCTTCTGCTCTGCAGCAATTCAGAGACAGCACTAAGGGGCACCTCCGGCAGCCTGGATTCTCCTTCTGGTGTCGAGACTCCCACATTCCCAGTCCCACAGTGGCACAGCCCCCACTGTTATTCTGCACCCTGAATACCTTATCACCACAGTCAGGACACCTGGCTTTATGTCTGAATCTCCCATATCTCCTTTTTGAGCAAGTGCTAGTTACTGCTACCATTGCCGAAAGAGTAAAGCTTGATCATGCACAGCCTCAAGATGGGACTCCATGTGGCTGCTTTTCAGAGGGAAGTGCATGAACTCTAGAGAGGAGCGGTATCCTGGGGTCTACTCCTGTGCTTAGTACTTTCTCTTGCCTCACTCAGAATAGCTCCACACTCTCCTTAGGAAGCTCCTTATTTTCCAGAATTTAGGTACGTACCTCTGATATTCTGATTCAAGCTGCTGGGACCAAGGAATTAACTTCCATGTGCTCCTGGAGCTTGATCTTTAAGGTAAGAAGGGAACCTTTTGATTATCACTCATGACATCCCTTGCATAAAAAAGATAATCATGTATACCTTGACCACCCCTCAAAATTTGTGGCTGACAGCTTTCAGAATAAAACAGATTTTTAATGTAAGCAATGCTTTTTCTCCTATCACACAAAACAAGGTGTTTAGCTAATATAAAGGTCTCACTCTTTAGTAGGTATGCAGTTTAATGGCTTAGTGGTATTTTACAAAGTAACCGTCTCTAGTCTTCCCATCCACCCCTCACTGTCATATGAGAAAAAACCCAGCAGCTGAGCCTGCTGCCCTCATTCTGCTTATCCTGCACTACCGAGACACAGCCAAGAAAAAGTGACCCAGAAGAGCACCCAGGGATGCTCTCGCTTCCAGGACAATCCCTTATGGTATAGAGGCATGACAGAGCTGCTCTGCCAGACCCAGGGCTATCATGGCAGCTTGCAGCAGAAAGCAGAGCAGCTTCCCAGCTTCTGGGACATCCAGGGACTGAAACAACAGCCAGAAAATGAAAAGGTTTCTTCCTGCCTCAAGGGTGAATTGCATGCATCGGAGACTCCAGCCCTGTTTTCTAACCTGGCATTTCAGTAGGAAAGGGATCTGCTCTAATGACTTTTCTTTTCTTCCTTGTAATTTAAACTCACCCAAAAGAAGAAAAGTGAGAACCGGTTCTCTTTCCCTTTGTGTTGCTTATTCAGGCATTTGGGTTTCATTTATACAAGGAAAAAGTCCGAGGACCCTGGCTGAAGCACTAGGATGTGACTGTTCACACTCTCCCTGGCATAGCGCTGGCTCCTGCCAACCAGCAGCCCCCAGAGACTTCCCAGCCACGGTGCTGGGGACAGCTGTGCCTCTGACTGCTCCCAAATGGCAGTTTGAGCATCACCAGTTTGTGCTGGGAGGAAGAAAGCTGAGATACAAGGACATGGGCAGTGTCAGGTCCTTGGCCTCAGGCCACATCAGGATCTTTGACTCATTTTGTTTAAACCTAGCCAGAGAGTCCTTGGCACATGCAAGCAAACTGCCTGCACTGTCCTGCTGGAGACAGATTCCTAGAGGGACAGGAGAGAAACACAGAAGTGGTAAAACAAGCTGGTTCTGCAGACCCTGAAATTTACAAAATCAAGTAAGAAAAAGAGGATCATGGCTTGGCAGAATCTTTACAAAATTACTCTGTCATGTCTACTTCACATTTTATATTATTCTCTGTTTTACATAGATTCCCTTGAAAATGAAAACTTGGGATAATTTTCAAAAAAGCTGAAGTACTTGACATGAAGATCAAAAAAAGCAAAAGCATTGGACTTTGACTTTTATACCTGGTTATATAAGGGCCATGAGTAGTCATGCAAGCATAGATGTATATGGGTTCTGGTACTTTTTCCAGTCAAACAGGCATGTATTACTGAAAGATACCAAAGACTGAGTAGATCTAGGTTATACCCTAAAGGTAAAATCAGGGAGATGGTTCAGATTCAGTGTTCATATTGGTAAATGTAAAATAATGCACACAGAAAGGAATTGTCAGGAATCCAAGACTGCAGTCTTCTGAACAGAAGTACAACCAGTTAGAGAAAAGTCCCTCAGTAACCTCAACTATAATGTAATGCATAGCAGCAAATAAATTCTGAAAATATCCCATATTATCCTTTTGGAACGTTGCTCAGTTTTAGTCACCCATCCTTCAAGCTATCTAGTGGAAACAGAGGAAGCGCAATGACAGACAAATCAATACATTAATAGGGGCAGAGTGGAGAGAGAATTCAGTGAGGTGTACTGCAGAGACAGGAAAAGAGGCGAATAGAGGAAATAGTAAGGTTTTGTAAATTAGTAAGTGTGATACAGATAATGATACCTTTTTCTTTGTCACTAGGAAGCCTAGTGTTATTGGAAGGTAAGAAATATGTTTATAATAAAGATAAAGAAGCAAAATAAAGAAAATTCCAAAATCTTGTCTTGTTAACCACTGGTGCCCTCTGATGTGTAGTATCATCGAAACCTGGAGTTCAGCCTTATTCTGAGAAGGATTTGCTATTCCTAATACCAAGGAGGAGAATTCAGATAAAACTTTTCCACTGGGTGAAATTAATTAGTCAGAGAGTCTTTTTCAAGTTCCTCTGAAGCTGCTGGCATAGACGATGCTGGAGATAGAGCTAGATATTCACAAGTGTGGCAATACCTGTATTCAGAAAGGGAAACACGAGCTGCCAGGACTATGTTCTCTGAAAATTAGTTCCTTTTAAAATCTAATTTGGGAATATAAGCTTTTAATTGTATGGAGTAAATGTAGGGGGAAAAAAGGCCTAAGTCATTCTAAATGCCATTTAGTCATTCTGAAAGATGAACTTCTAGCTAGCCACTTACACAGGTTGTTTGGGACTCATTCTACTGATGCTCATAAAAGCCCTTTGGTGTGTATCTACAGAAGTGCTTACCTTCAAGCTCCTGAAGTCAATGCAGCAATTTGTATGGATGCTACTGACCTGACCTTGGAGAGCCTCAGCATGAAAACCTGCTCACTTTATGCTAGAGCAATATAGTAGCACTAGTGGTACTAATGATGCAGTGAATGTGGGGAAAAGAAAGAAACATGGGGTGGGGAGAAATAAACACTAACAACCCATTTTTAGTTTCAAATGACCAAGGATCTTAAATTTACAGCTCTTTGAAATTCTTGCAAGAAATATACCTGACTAGAATCCCTGAGTATTAAGCTGTTACTTGTAATTTTGGTTTTTTTGGTAAAAAAAAAAAAAAAAGTTTTTTTGGTAATCAGAATTACCAGAGAAATATTTTTAAAGCACTATGCCAGACGCAGCAAAATCGATTACTATGCCTTTCTTTTTCAATTCCAATCTTAAAAGAATAAACCGTGGATCTGCTCTGCTCCACATACTTTTCCCCTAATGAGATCAGATATTTTTCCTCTGTTAGAAAGAAATTTCAAATTGCCAAAACAAAAGGGAAGTATCTGTTACACATGTAATTGAAAAAGTGTGAATGTGAGGAGGGGGAGAAGGAAGGGGAGGTGGCACAGGAAGAGAAAGAGGGAGAGAAGAGAGAGAAAAGGAGAAAGGAAAAGAAAAAACAGCAAATGCCACAAACAAAATAGAGTCATCTCTAAACTCAATTAAAATTGTAATCTTTCATGTTCAGGGAGTGAACTGGAAGAATATGAGCTGAATTAAGTGTTTCTTTTCTAAAGCATATGACTGAATCATGTTCCTGAGTGTATTATTTAGTACTTATCTGCGAAGGGCTTGATGCCAGTAAATTCTGAATCATAAAAGCTTACAGGGATTAGCAGCAGTTCCGAAGAAAATATAGAAATCATTTGAAATATTTAAACATTTTCAGTTCCTGCTTTGCAAGCAGAGCGAGGTAAATAAAGGACATGATCTGTATGATTGAATAGGGCTAAATAAAACCATTTAAGTGGAAAGGACCAGAGCCCATCCGCTTCACCCCTTGCAGTCCTGCGCGGCCATCTGTGCTCCTCCAGGACGGGCTGGGAGTAGAGCCAGGCTGTGGTCCAGCTCTCAGCCTGCCCCAGTCAGAGTCAGAAGACTGCAAGAATTCAGCAGCAGCAGTGTTTTCTTCCCCTAATCTGTATTCTTCTCTGGGGGACCGCTATGCTGTCACCACATATTCACTGTGTGGTTGTGCTTGGTTTGATAAAACCACATCTCTGGTTTTGGCCAGGTTACTGCGTGTTTAATCAAACTTGCACTGTACCTAACAAGGCTTAGCATCCAGTTCATAATGCACGGTGATTTTTAACGGGGCAGCAAGAATGAACTGATTATCATGCATCTTGGTCACAAGAGAGAGCTGGGAGCATGCAAATCAATGGTAAGTCACTGCAACAGCTACATTGTTTGGTCTGTCACAGGGATGCTACACAATCATGTGCAAAATCCTGACATTAAAATTCACTCGCTATCTTTAATTACAGCTCTTAGTCACCTTAGGGGAGCTGGAATCTGCTGAATACTGAGAAACAGATACTGTCACGTAATTGGGTTTCAAGAATATGAGGGAATGCTTGTCTCACCTGTGAGGGAAATAGTTAATGAAGCGGGGGAATACAAATTCCCTGAAGCTAACTACTGAAAGGCATCAACTCCTGAAATAACTAACAAAGCGAAATCCAGGTACAATGGATTTAAACTTCCCCTTGTTAACATTAAAAGAATTGCAAAAGAAGCTCTGCAGGGTAAAAATATCAAGTGAACTCAGAAATTCCTAGACTGGGAAAAGTGAATACCCACAGAAAAAAAAAAAGTTGTCAGAGCTTGAGGGAGGGAGGAGTAGGTTAAGCAAAATGAAATGGCAGCGAGATATATCACTTGCCAGAAGGATAGCCTAATAAAATGGCATACTCGGGAAGGTGAGACAAAATGTCAAGCTTCCCTGCAAGATGACAAATAAATTGCAATGACCTGATTTATACCTACATGAATGACCCAATTCAGTAAAATGTATCTTGAAAAAGAAATAGGACTTTATAACTGGAAATAAACTAGGGAAGGGGATGCTGCAAGACGCTACGGTGAGTTATATTTAACTTCTCAAACCAGGCAGTTTTCAGACAGTCCTATGTATTTTAAGGGGTTGCACATATGTCCCTGTACCTTCCAAAACCTTAACTCTATAGTAAATTGGCGTATCTGTGGGATCATATGTGGAGAACTGTACCATCACTGAAAAGGTCATTCTCACACAGACTGTAATCGCAGATGTTTAAAACTTGACATGACTTGAAGATGACACTGCAAGGCAGCAGGCTGAATTCCATCATGTAAGGTGCAGATGGTGAAGATATCCAAACTGAACAGTGGTGGGGCCCTGCCCTCTTCAAACACAAAGGTGGCTTCCAAGTTTCAGGGTGTACTGCACTAAGCAACCACAAGAACAAAAGCTTTGCTACATATGCACATTATTTTGTCCTTTTTTACAAATTACATTGGGAAGGGTTGGTCAGAGACCTTCCTCTGCAACCATTTTCTATCAGAAAACACCTATCTATAAGGGGTGTGCTGGGAAGACGGGAACACAGGACTGCATTGGCATATGTATGCAGGGAGGTGCAGGGAGAGGAATTTCTCATCAAATGCTCTCAAGATACAAATGTGCTTTCTAGGATGAGCAGGATAAAACTGGTACAGAGATTATATCATGATCTAATGTGACCAAACGAACTGTTGATGTAATTTTACCAAAATCAAAATGACATTAAGTCAAAATGAAGAACACTATCAAAACAAGTTAGAGCAAAATTGGAAGTGAAATATACTGATGACTAAACATTCAGTTAGGCATCACTGAATACACAGGAGGAAATGGGCTACTACCCTCTGTTCATCTGCTGATTTGGGATCTCTGATCAAGGTTAATTTCACAATAATTTGGAGGGGATAGTAAGACAGTAAATGGAACCTAATTCACAAGAATTGCCTAGCTTTAACCAAGAGCAATTTGACCCACAAACATCCTGTTAAGGTCAGGCAAAAGGTGTCCACTTTCTCTAAAGGAGGAAACTTGCATGAGAAGATTTAGAACATGGTGTTCATTTACCCCACAGAAGGGTTTCCAAATGGGAATAATTTGCTTCTCAGCTATATGCTGATATAATGGAGTGGATGACTAGAATAGTTACATCCTTAACAACGCAAGGAGGAAATTCACACTTCTGAAATTGTGGAAATGGTTGTGTTGACTAAAGATGTACCAGATCAGTATCAGATGGCATCAGTGAAAATGGCAAGATAAATTGCTATCTCCTTTACTTATGCTTATTTACTTATTAATACTTCTTTATTTACACAGATGTCTAGTGTCTACAGCAGTAGGTGGTATGCAATTTCACATAAAGTTTGTAGGGTTTTATACTTCAAGTCATTCTCTTCAGAAAGAAATGCTGACAGAGAAATCCCAATGGTACCAGGCTGCACAGCCCAGAAGAAGTGTCAACTACTGCACAGAACAAAGCTCTTCCTCAGAGGAGATTTTGAGCCGAATTGAGAAATAGTAAAGACCGCATAGAAAAGCCATGCAGAACGTTCAGATTTTGATGTATCTACCAGCTGACAGAATGCAGCAGAGGTCTCTGAAAAGTATGTAGAGGAAGCAGTAGTTTTGCTAAGAAACTTGGAAGGGACTGCTCGTGACTGATACACTGACATAGGAACTGAGTTCCTGGAAGAAGAGGCAGAGTAAAGAAGACTCAATGACGAAAACTTGGCAAGGGAAAAGGCAGAGCTGTAAGAATTGACGGTACCTGCCCAGATAAAGGGCCAGAAGATATATACATATATACACACAGATATACACACACACATATATATGTATGTATGTCCATACATATGCAAAAGAAGCTGTTACGAAGCCAGCTTCCCAACACAGCTGTTGTACTAGACTAATTCTCCTGTACTGATTCTTGGGATAAAAAGTGGTGATTGTAGAAATCCCTGTGTGGAAGCAGTCTGCAAATACAGGTTCTGCAAAGGCAAATACTAAATATGTGTACGTATATATTACATAATTGTGCCAGCCTAGGTCCTCAACAGTTAAATCCAAGGATTTTCAATCCAGTTTGGTGATTTAAAGTATTAGCAATTCGTTTTTCCCATGCAGTTCTAGTCCTTGGTTATCCAAACACTTCAGAATATGTTTACCCGCACCTGAGCTTATTGATAAACATAAGCTACAAGTCTTTCTGTATAGGTTACTGTTTTTCTATTTTTCTTCTGTTGTATGTCTATGCAAATTTGGTCCTATTAAAGCACTAAATAAAAAGATTCATGTCTTTTCCCCATGGTTTTTAAACTTGTTTAGATATGCTAATCAGCTTTTTTGCTTAACAGCCTCCAGAAAGGTTGTTTCTGTAATTAAAGTGCTAAAGAGAGATGCTTAATAATTAAGCACATTTTTACTTATTGATCTGTATGGGTAGATTAAATTTTAACATCTATAGCTCTATGTACGGATTCAATACAATATTTAATGTTGCATATAGTGCCAGTTATCCTAGGGATCATTCTTTTGCCCCAGTTTTAATGAACTACTATTATCCTACTATCTCAACCAAAGCAAGTTTCTGCTTTTCTCCTTGTGTCTGGCAAAAGTACCTCAACATATTTAATTCGGATCCCTCCAGTCAAGGTAACTCTCTGAGTCTTCATCCACAAACCCAGACATAGCTTCAGGATGAATAACCTTTTAAGTAATTCTTAGGGATGGGGCTCTGATTAATAAAGCAGACTGCAAGGTGTAAACTCTGGGATCTCTTTTCCACTTAAAGCCTCAATCCAAAACACAGCATTTAAGTATGTACTGATCTTTGCATTTGGGACCGATTGCACTGATTTATGTATGACTTCCATAACATGTACTGCATTATACATACCTTGTCCTCTTTCTCCTCCCTAACTATCCTCTGCTGTGTACGTCAGGAAATGTGTTTCTGGGACAGATGGACCTTTCATCTGACTTAGGTTTTTCCCTTCTTAGAAAGGGATGTGCTGGACGGGGAACCCTGGTCTTTTTTATTTTCTCCTTTAATTTCTTTCCCTTCTTAATTTTCAAGTGCACTTTATTGCACGAGGGAAGGAAGGTTTTTATATGCTTTTCAATCAGAGTGAATGCACTCGCTTAGGCCTAAAATACTGAAGAAGAGATCATAAAGAGGAATTTTTGCATCTAGTCAGCTACTGCTGCAATTCACTGACTGCAGAAGCTGATGTTGAAACTCAGACTGACTTCAGGACTTTCATATCTTTTGTGGAATGTGGCCCAGTTTTTACATTTTCACTCTTAAGTATTTTACAGAACTCTACACATAAATAATTTCTGCACTTTGCAGGAATAATGTACTCTGTGCTCATTAGTGGCCTTTAGGGAGGTTGCTAGACAAGCATGTGTTACACAAGCGGTTTATTTGTTAATATATGATCTCAGTGTGAATGTCAGTTTTAAGGAGCTACTTGAGTATTTAGAGTTAAGGAGGCTATTTGCCTAAATAAAAAAGGACATTAGTGTCAGGAAACAGATAGAATTTATCTTCCATGTGTTTCAAGGGCTGTTGGAAATAAAAAAAAAATCTGCAGTATCTTTAAGAGTGAATAAACAGACATAGAGATTTAAAATAATTAAGAACTAATCTTTGAAATAGATTTTGAATACAAATAAAATGAAGACCAATTTATTACATCATTTTACAAAACTATGTGGTCAAACACATGGAATCATGCATTGAGTGTGCAGATCAGAATGGGGATGGCCCATCAAGAATGGGAAGTTCCACAAATACCCAATGCAACAAATGCTTAAAAGTATTTGATAAAATACATCTAAACTTTGCCTTTTTCAAGGTGTGAGTATTGATTTGACCATGCAAAAGCCGATTCTCACACATGTTTGTGAGCACTTTCTATTAATCTACTGAAGAACTCTGAATGTATGCACAAATATAAAACTATGTGTAAAAATTAATCATAAAGATCATCCAGGCATATGGGAGGCACTGAACATTTGGGTGTGGGGCAAACAATTAACAATAAAGTTCAAATTCAGTAAAACTCCTAACTCCACCTTAGTGCCATCTATATTTTGCATAATACTTCAGTGTTAGCTTGAGTCAGACTGAATTCAGTGGGATTAGATAATAAGCTCTAGTGTCTTGCTGAATCAGAACAGAGGTTTTAATGCAAAGATAAATATTTAATGTAATATAATGAGATTCTTAACAAGCAGAAGAGAAAGGAAAGCTACTAACTGCAGAAATCAGATTTCAAACTGAGGAGCAGATTTGCAAGTCCTGCCATGGACTTCACTCACAATATGATCATTAAAACCTGTGATAATGTAAGATCATTTAAGAATTATTTCAGCCTTTAGCATGGTGCGCATGTAACAGCATTTATCCTTACAAACAAGCTATTTACAGTCCAATTCCAGCCCTTTTTTCCTTTGCCAGAGACAGCAATCACTGCAGAATGAAAGATGAGCTATGCTCATGGCTAGTTGTTTGTATTCCAGCACTGGTAAAACAAATCATTAAGATCAAAGGACCAGCCATTTTAACAAACTGTGTGCACTGTTGTTATTGTGACTTATGGCTTTGCTCTGCAGAGAGGAAAGCTATAAACAGCATAAAAGAGGTATCAATTTTTTTACTGCATGGTTAAGTGTTAACCATACATATGTAAGTATATATAATACCTATATATTATATGCATACCTATATATTTATACACACATGAGTAAAACTAGTTTTATATACATCTCTACATATGTCTGTCTAGGTATATAGGTCATGTGCTTACATGAGAGATACACAGCACACCTGCACCTATGTTGGGAAAAGTTCTTGTTTTATCTATAGGTATTAGTTTTCACAGATGTTTCCAGACTATAATAATGGAAACAGACTTGTCACTGTGCAGGTATATGTGCTGAGGGCACATCCCTGTACTCTCTGGGTGCTGGCTCTCACCTACACAAGTGTCTTGCAGGCAGTGTTCAGGCAGTATGCCCTCCTGCAGAGCACGGGAGCTCCTGCCTGCCCACACGCTGCCCTTTCCTTCTGATGAAAGCCAGGATGTGGAAGGGCAAGGGGAAGAGGTAGGTAGGTCAGGTCCTGACTTGCAGTCAGGACGTGGCCAGACCTTATGCTGGGACACAGGGGATAGGAGATGTTCCCCCATTCCCCAGTTTAGCCATGGGCTTCTCTGGCTTACAGGGCAGTGTTGTTCCATGCTGAGCAGGGTGCAGTTTTGTAATACAAATGAAAGTATTTGGGGAACAGTTGCCATGGAAAACAGGACACATTCAAAATTATTACTATATAAATTACAGAGTTCCATGGCTTTTATACGATTCTGGTTCAGAGGTCTGATATTTCAACCGATGAATGAGTTTGTCTTTCCTCGTATCTGGGTGTTCGACACCTACCATCCATCCTTTGAAAATAGCATTCTCTTGAAGGGGTCTTTACCAGGCTCCAAAACAAAAGGGTGGCCAAAACCATTGTTCAGAGTTGGTGAAGGTTAGAATTCCTAAGCCAGCTGTAGCACACTGAGAGCCAGGTATAATCTCATCTGCCTTATGTACACTTGCTAGCTCGTTGTTCTAAACATATAGAGGGAATATACGCACATTTGGTAGTGATCAGCTGATTTTTCAGGATCCTGGCTAGGCTGATATTGCTGGTCGTCAAAACCCACTTGATTTGACTTCTGATCCAGAGAACTCAATACTGAAATTACTGAGGTAAAGAATAAATATGGAATGATACAGAAGCAGGTCCTTTTAATACTAAACACTTCAGCACCCAATGATTTTTCATCATTTTCATGTTTCTTTATGATACAAAAATGTGGAGTAGACTTGCTCAATTTCAAGGTAAAATTATACCAGTGATATAATTCTTAATATAAAAGAAAGCTTCTGAAAATGTTTAAATGGAAATATGTATTTCTCACTTATTGCTTCATGAGTTCATCTTTAAACATTCATGAGTCATTTATCTTAACATAAATTCTTCTCCATGGAGGTGTCTGCTTACTATACCAAATATTTTCAATAATAAGTTTTTAATGTGTTTTCCCCTTTCCAGTATTTCTAACTACATTTTAGAGCCTAATTCCTTAAAACTAATGAATGTTCCTCCTTCCGTTATGATCCCTTGCTGCTGTTGCTTAGCCACTGATTATATCACATACAAACTTTATCTTCTCTCTTATGACATATGTTGTTATAGCCTGAAACAATTCTGCCATATAGATGAAGTATTAAGTCTTTTGTGCAGGTGAACAGCTCTTCCATTTCCCATACCATTATCAGATTGGCCCATTCCTACAGGACTGCAGCATTTCTACAATCCGGATAATAATCAAAGTCTATTTCTCATTCTCTGAATATTGCTGATGAAAGAATGAATCTTATTCTTTCATGCTTAACTATGCAGAATGGTGCTATTCATTGAACTGTTTCAGGAATTTCTGAACCATACAGATAAATGGGCTTTTGGATGAGCAGGGATTATTCCACTGTTTCAAGGGATGTGAGGCAGCACTTAATTTGGAGCATTAATTACTTAGGAATACATTACGTTAGGCTGATAAGTACAGAAACATAGATTATGAGAAGATTTTACTTGATCGACAGAACTAAGTAGAGTATATAAAAGAAAATTTTGGATTTTGAGTGGTCTCTCTATATATCACTTGCCAATCCAATTCCTCCCAAATTACAAATAAATCTGAATGTTGCTAATTACAGAAGTATTTTAAGTAATAGCGATAGGCTTTTTAAAAAAAAAAATTAAAAAGCAGTCATTTGGTATGTAAGTGTAGCAAAAGTACTTAGCATTCAACAGCTGTGCTACTGGAACGCAAAAAGAATTGCAAACAACAGATTTTACTTTATTCCAACTATTGTTTCATTTGATGTAAATACCTTAATCCTGAGACCCAAAGAAAACCACTCCATTTTCCTTGGTTTGGACTGAAATCAGCCAGTTCTGCCTATTTGATATAATTGATGGGTAAAAACTATAAAACTTCAGGTAACAGCAGTGCCATCTTTGTGGTCTCCTATTTTAATCTTACTAACGACATGCCCCAATGCAAATGATGACACTCTGGCTCTGAACAGCCCTTAGGTTCAGCAGGTCCCTCTCTTTTCACTTCTAGCTGCTCTTAACCTGGAAACAGAAATCCTACTCCAGTATTTGAAGCACAACTGGGCTCACTGCCGCAGTTACGGATCTGTGCCACGTTTCAGACTGTTACTGAATTTGAAACTCTTTTTTTTAAATTGTATATAGAGATTTGCTTTATAGGTCGTATATGCTCATACGTCTCAAGGCTGCAACTAAACACAAAAAGAACTTCTATATAGAACCTGTAGATTATTTTGTGTGAAGGTTTGCTCCTCCTAATTTCTTTTCTTCTTTAGAAAATTCTAAGTTTTCATTTCCAGTTTTCTGGATTCAAAATGTCCAAATATAAAGAAAAGCTCCTTACTTGACATTTTGATCAGAAAGCACTGACCATGTTGAATCAACTTGCCCATGGGAACACACCATATATATCATATATATGCCCATGGGAATATATCACAACTTGAGAGCATGGACAGGCCAAACACATGCCAGAAAGGTGACACTTCCCTGGGAAAAGAAATTCTGTCTTTTGTTCAGCCCTAGTCCATAGCTCATACAACCTTAGTTGTGCTGATTAGCATCAACAGGCATTTTCTGCAGCACAATAGAACTGAATGATGCTGATGACTTCATTTAAAAAATGACTGGCCATTATTTTTTGTATGGATTGGAATATGCTATATTGAGAGAAGAATCCTGATTTGGGATTAATATTTCCACACAGGAAGGACTGTGCCACTTAACTATTTCATTTTCTTAAAAAATACACCTTAAATGATAAAATAAAAAGATCTGTGTGCATAAACCACCCCTTTTTATTCCTTTCCCTATTTTGAAGTATATTAATCCTCTGAATTATTGCTAGTAATTATTAAATTACTGGATAATCACTGAGGACTGATCAGCTCACTTACAATAAAATATTAATTTTCTCAGATTCATTGACTAAGTGTGACCATCAAATTCTTACAGAAATTGTATCAGGGCAGTATTTTCCTCATTCTTCTTTGAGAAGACATTTCATTACCATGCAAATGGAAGTGCCTCTGAGCAGGCTAATTGGTATATGAGACATGTAACATGCAAATCACAGCATTAAGTCACTTCACAATTTATACACAAAGTATAATTCAAATTTGCCTGGAAATACCATTGTTTTTTTAAGATCTGGTATTTACATACAGCAAAGTGGTGGGTGGATGTCTATTACACGTGCAAAGATTAGAAAGAATAATTGTGTAAGATACTATAGCTCACCAACAAAGAAAGAACATTTAAAGGAAATGCACTTGGTAATTAGACTAATAATGGACAATTAATTTGATAGAAGCAGGCAGCCCATTTGAAAGCAACAGAAGTACATAATGTAATCAAAGCATATTTGGCCGAATTACCTGCATTTGTTCATTTATTTAAAGGCATGTTGTGTGCACACATTATCACTATCTTTTAATATTTATTTTAGAAGAGACTGTAATATTCAACAGGCTAGGAGAACACTGAAAAAGACCACACATTTACTTCTAAGAATAGACACGGCCACTAAGCAGTTTAGGCAACTACAAATCCAGTTTCAAACACAACATCTCTGTACACTTTTCCGTAGGATGGGATAGAACCAGACTCCCAAGCATATCAGTAAGGATGCTATCAGCATCTGCAAAACAGGCTTCAAGTTTAACACACATTGAAAAATCTCCCCAAACATGCAATTTTGGCATGTGAATACAAGCCTGAAACTTAACACACATACCAGCCAAACAGCCAAGAGCCGGGCCTTTCATTATCATCAAGCTAATCTAAACCACTCAAAAGTGTGCTAAGGTAGACTATCTTTCTGACGTGCAGTCATTTCTCTTAAGTGACTAAACATTGAGCTACTGCAGCCGGCAACAGGCAGTCATTGATTTCACACTGTGAAAACACTTTCTAAAGACAACTCTGTTATCAAATGTGGTTATTTACCTGTCATAGTCTTGGCAAATCTCCCCAACAGCTACCAGTGCTTTCAAGTACTCATTGGGTTGGTAGGGGTGGATGTAGTGCAGCGAGCAGCTGTTCCTAGGATCACCATTTGATGCAGTGAAGTCTATAGCTACCTGGAAAAGAAGAAAAGTCAGTATGTTGTGGAGCTCTTCGGGGCATAAGTATACCCACACGAACCATATATCTACCAGAAACAGTTTTCCGTAGAGACTGCAGCCTTAAAGCAAAGGTTATTTTACAGTGTACTTCATCAAATTTGAATTAGGATAGTATTGACAAATATGGCTAAAAGTAAATACCAGCTTATAAAATAAGAGATAATAAAACTAAAATGGCATAATTAGGAAAAAAAATGAACTGCATTATTATTCTATGTGGAAAATTATGTTCTAATACAAATGAATCCAATTAACTATCTCTAGGTTCTCATACTTAATTAAATTATTCCAGCTCAGGTGATGTTCAGGACATAAAAGCTTTGCAGCAAAAACATCCCAAGAGACTTAAAAACCTACTGAAACTATAAATTAAAAACTCCAGTTAGGGACATTTTTTAGCTATTTTAAACCTTACTGTGGCTGTAGTAATAGCAGTAGATACTGCCTGTCTGGTATTTTTTATCTTTAAAACATCTAAGCATTAAATAATTAACCCTCCCAATTTCGTAGATGATAGCAAGCTTAAAGGTGAGCTGCAGGGTAAAAATAAAGCTTGAACCCTGCACAGATTTTTGTGTTGAAAAGGCTTAGAGAAGATTGTGGGAAGCATTCATTGCAAAAGCAAATATTAATGAATCCTCTTAAAATTAATTTCACCCTTTTAAAATGCTCTTTATAGTTCTCACTGAAGTGAAGTACTCTGGCACACATCTTCCTGTGATATGACTATCATGGACCAGAAAGCCCTCTTCTGAATTTGTGCTGCTGCTTTCTAGGAATTCCTAAAAGGAGCAACAAGAAACCCAAAGGGTCTCATAGAGGGAACAAAGCCAGTTACAAACTTCCTTATGATTTTGTCCAATGACCTCTTCCTCCAAAAAACCCATTATACCTGGATATTCAATGGACAAATGCACAGAGTTCAGTTTTCAGTTTTGCAGTGCAGTTGACAGGTAAGGGCCTTGCAGAAGGCTGCAAAAAGAACTTTGAAGTCCCAGCTTGCCTCTGTGAATGTGCAGCTTCCCCAGCTGGAGCAGAGGGAAGACTATTTTATGCAGCTATAAAATGAAAATGAAACATGACGTTTTCATTCTCCCTTAAAAAAATGACACAGTCCTCCTGAAACTTATTTTTCATTGCTCAAAACTAAAAGGGAAAATCATACAGGCTCAACGCAACACGGCTTTTCCCCACTGTTTCTGATTTTCCACCTCTAACTCAGCTGAAGAAAAATATTTTTCACTGGGCTCTAGTTAGCTTGGAAATCCCTTCGTCACCTTGATCAACTATGAACTGCCAGCACCTCGCATTTCAGTCAGGAGATAGGAGCTTGATTTGGCTTGCAAATAAAGTAATCTTTCACCTCTGCTTCCCTACTCATTGTTTATACACTGAAGAAGTGAGTCTGTCTTCCACATAGATCTTTTTTTCAAAAATGATAGCTTGATTTAACTTGAATAAATCAATGGGAAACCTCTCATGTTCTCACTTGTATGCATGTACGTAACTGAGGAAGAAAGAAACACTAGTGGTTTGTGAAACCTAAAGTAAATCCATAGACACTTGTATGCATTAGCTTAGTTTTGGGACACTTGTTCTTGAAAAATCTTAGCCAAGGTGTGTGGATTTTCTTAAAAAAGTTGTATATTTTCTCTGGTATTAATTTAACCTTAATTTTTTGTTCTGATTATAGAAAGTGCAAAAATGTCACAGTATGATAGAGAAACAAAGGGCATTCCTGTAAAATTGTTAAAAGTAGGCGTTTTTACTCATAATCTCAAAACAGACATTAACAAGACTCGAGTGACACATCAGACAGAACTGGACAAGTCTTCCTTCATGGCTGTTAGCCACAGCTAAATGCTTTTTAACTGAAAAGAATAGCACAGCGTAGGAAGGAGCAGTGGGTTTCAAGAGCTTGGAAAAAAGTCTGTGGCTAGTGTTGCTTGCCACGATTCCAAAATAACAGTGCAGATGTCTGCTCTTTTAACATTACCCAGCAGTACCAAGGTCTTGTGCAAATACCTAGGATAAGGATTTGTAAAACTAAATTGTAAAACTAACATATCACAGAAGTTAGGCTAATATCACAACTGAGCTAATCTTGTGGGCAGCAAAGTAGGAATCTTTCTTACAGTGCGTACATTTGATTTTTATCAGTGTATCTTTAAATGTATCAGTTCCAATGTGCCAGTCATCTTCCCACAGCTAAATAAGAACCTAACATAGCAATAACAACACTCTTAGTACTTTTTTTCCTCAGCCTTGTAAAAGGGTGATTTTCATTGCGCTAAAAACATCCTACATAGCTTGGACCTCCTGCTAAATCTGTCAGCAACAAATCAGCCTGCCCAATACCGTGACCTGCCTGAGAGAGAATCTGTCCAATATATCTTTCTATTACAGTTCCTTTTATGCATGTTACACATCCTTTCTGCTGTATTTCCTGAAGTGATGAAAATGTCTTCTGACTACAGACCCATTTGCACTGCCAACTTCTGAACATTTCTTCTGCAGCAGGCAACACTGATAAGAGATACAGGGTTTTGCAATAAGCAGTGCATAAAAATAGCGGACTGGAATCAGCACTATTGATCTCTATAGATGAAAGCTTCTTAATAAATGGTTTTAAAGTAAAGAAGAAGTTTACTTTCGTTTTTCAGAGACATTCTTTCTAACTACAAACTATGTTCCTACAACAGACGTACAAAGTATCCCAAGAACACACAGCATGATGTTACCAAAGCCTTCATTAGTGCCTTAAATAAGCAGGTACATCATACCACAGCTTTTTGTTATCAAATGTATCCTTAGCATCCCAGTTTCCCTCCCTCAGCAAGTGCCCTTTCAAATCACAGTTCTATCATACTGCCTGTACACAGCATGAACTCAACAGAAATGTCATTAGGACAACACCACCACCACCACCACCACCACATGTACCAGGAGAGTTTCAAACAATTCCAGATCCATTCCAGTTAAAATAAATGGAAATCTGGGAAGGTGGAAGGGATAGGCCTCCTCTATTTCAGTGGTCTCAATTAACCAGATTAGGACTTTGTGAAAAGGAGATTATATGATGTGTGCAGAAAGCAAGGGAGCATTGAATATCTCCCCTGTAGGCTGCACCCTTTGGTTTCAGTGCCCACTGCAGAATCTCTGATATGCTTCTGGAAGCAGCAACACATCTCACAACCCGTCTGCTATCATCACTGGGGCCTGGTGCAACTCAGACAGGAGGAAGTAAAACATGCGGAGAGTCTTTAAGTAGAATCACTAGGTTATGCATGAGCAGAGCTATAGGCACAGAGACATCCACAACAGCTTCCCCTGAGTCCATGTAAGTTGAAAACTGATAGTGATGAGGTTACACAATCCTGTAGCTGGTGGATTTACCATTGAGGTCAGCAGTAATTCAGGGATCTCTGCGGTTCACAGTATAATGGATCTTTCGTTTCCTTTATGTCCTCGCTGCCCGTCCTTGCAGTTGAGTTTACCTAAGTTTCCTATTATCAATGGTTTTGTTTCATTTCAGCAAAATGAAATATTAAAATAGTAAAATATAGTAGAAGCAATACTATCCATTTAAATGCATTTTAACACAGCAGTTTCCAACTTGTGGTTCACAGCCTACTAATAGGGAATCTGTGACAAGTAAATAAAAGGCAAGCAAATTGCCACGACCCTTCAGTGCACTGTGTAAGGACTTGCTCTTCCATAGGAAAACATTTAGGAGGAATCAAAAAGAGTTTGAAAAGCACAGCTGTAACATCATAACATGTATATCGCTAGACACTTTCTAATAGTTACAGTGCTCCTGTGCTTGAGCTAGAGTTGTGGGAAATGCATATTAACCAGTCTCTGCATGTGCTTAAGCACCTGCCCTGATTAGAAAAGGCTTTTAAATATTACTTAAAGACATTACTGTCTTTCAGCTAATGACCTTGAAGACATTTGATAATTTTCTTCCAGTCATATTTTTATGGAGGAAATGTCAGGAAAGATAAATTAAAGGGGTTTCCAGGGATTGGCGAGTTTCAGATTTGGAGGAGAAATGGGCATTGCAGGCATGTGGGGGTAACAGAAGAAGCTCGGTAAGGCAGAGAGGTGATTACACAGAATGCTTTGCTTGAGAGAAGACAACTACAAAGATCTTTGTCCACTACAGTAGGTATTTCCTTCAAAACCAAAAGCAGGGTCCTCAGTTCTGGGTGTTATCCAATGAGTTTGTGAGGTGTACTGGCAAAGTGCATGTTCTACATCTCAAAAAGCTGATTAGTACACAAGAAGAAAATCCACTACTGTCTATAGCTGCTGCTGTTGCCGGAACTTTCTGTTGGGACAAAAAAAAAATCTTTCTTTTTCTGTTACAGCTTTTTGGAAAATGAAGGCTTGTCTGGAAAAAGTGAAATGGAACATTTCAGTAGCATCCAATATCTGATACCACGACATTAATACCTGGGACCAGAAACAGGGCATGGTGCTACAGGAAAATAAAAGATCTCTAGAAGAAGAATATTACCTTGGAGCACTAGATTTTATCCCTGTAACTGGCATGAAATTAGAAGTCATATAAACCAGACTGGAACCGAGCCACAATCTGTATTCCTATGCTATGGGAAATACAGTTTGTTTTTTTTTTAATTTTTATTCTTATTTCCCAGATTCAAAATACAAAAACAAAAAAGAAAAAGAAAAGGTCAAAACCACACAGCATTAAATGTTTCTAAAAATGATTACTTGGAAGTGCAAAATATTGTATTTCTGTTTATGGGGAGCTCCACAAATCATTTTATCCCCTGTTCCTTGAACTGAGTAGCTTCTGAATTCGCTCTAAATTATAACTGTGTCCCTCTGTAGTGCCATCTTACTGTTGGTAGCTATGGCTGAGGTATGAAACATCAGCATGTACCCTAGCATTTACCCCAGACTGACAGAGAGAGGTCCCTGGCTGGACTATTGCTCTGCCTGTGACTTTCTGTATGGCACCATTAGAGGGGAAACAACTTGCTTTAATGGAGGACTCATTCTGGAAAGGAAGACTAGCCCATAGGATTGATGAACAGGGCATCTAACATTTAAGGTGAGATGAAATCCCCCCCCGTGACACAGTCCCAACAAGGGAATTTATTTGAAATTCTTGTGAACAAACTGAGGCTCAAAAGCCAAAGGCCAGTCAGCACTGTCAAAGGGGCTAATTCAGTTCTCCAGCTTTTGGGACTGGGTGTAGCTCAGATGGAATTGGTAGGACTACACCACCTTAGCTTCTCACCCCTGTATGAAGTTGTCTTTACTTTTTGCAATGTGATTGTCACTGCTGCAAAACATAAAAGTAAGTCAGCATGTGCAAGAAAAATCCTACTGCATTAGAATAGTTTTATTTTCTGGGCTTAATACATTTTGCAAGAAGACCTTAATAATTTACCAAGGAATGGCATGTAAGAATCATTTCTCTGTGAAAGTAATGAATCAGTATCTAAGGGGATTCCCTTTCTTTAAAACAAGTTAGAGAAGTAAGACACTTACTGTAAACTGTATTTGGCAGCCTCCCATGATATAATCTAAGAAAGAATGCATCTTGTGGATCTGCAGACAAGAAAGCAAGACATTCAGATTAGCTGTGTACTGCTAAAACATCAGAGAACTGCCTGAAAAAAGTAAATTGGAAGGAGGAAAGGGACCAATTGAAAATAAGGTAAAGGAAGAAAGCGTTAAATATAGTTTGAGACAGAAAACAAAAATGTAAACAGAGAAAATATCAAAATTATGAAACTACAGAAAGGAAAATTCACACCAAAAATAGAACCAAGCTCTGCTCCTTCTCAGTGGGAAGTCAGTGGAAATTTTGCTATTGGTTTAGGAGGAACAAGAGCAATTTTGTAGAAATGATGGAAGGATTAGAATGGAAACACACAAAAGGCCAATTGGCAAGCCTGTAGGTATAAGAGTGTAGTACTGCCTACTCCATTGCACAACAGCAGGGACAGGGCAAGAGTAATGAAAGAGGAGAGTTGGGGATAGTCAGCTTACCTTTGGGATTCAAGTGCTTGTCTTTACTTTTTGTAGTGGAGCAGTTTCCACTGCTATTCTACAGGCAGTTCCACTTTGTCGTCTGTGTTTCCAAACACCATTAAAATATATTGCTGAGAGCTTAGTAAAGAAACAGCCAAAGAGTAAAACATGTATTTACCTTGCACTGGTTAAGGATGACAATGCCTGAGTTCTTGTAATTCTTCTTCTTTGCTTTGTACTTGGGGTTAATGCACTCCCATTGTACCTGTGAAAAATAGCAGTCACTGCTTGAAGGAAAACCTATGTACAAATTGAATAATTAACAAAAATGGCACTGATTTCCACAGTTGACTAAATCCTATCAAATAACGGTGCACACAGAAGAAAAAATGAAAACCATTAACTATGCAGAGAATGATCTTAATAGAATAAGGCTCAGGGCAAACATCTGTCTTCAAACACATACATGTGGACACAGCACTGAGAGAGAGATCCAGATTCATGTGTTGTCTTCCAGTCTTGTAGGTTCAGGTGTTACATAAGCAAGATTGAGATCATTTAAGAGGATTAAAAAAGAGGGAATTTAATACAAATGAAAATACTGGAGGGAGCAACCTGATGCATTGTATCAACTACAAAACTGCCTATGCAGTAACACTGGTGTTTTGTATTAAACTCATGATTGGAGAAATTCTGATCAGAAATCATCTCACTCTCTTGAAACAGAGCAGTAGTTTCTCCTTTAAGTCTGATAATAAAATAAAAAGTTAAGAAAATCATTAAAATGTGCACAGATGCAGTTATCTAATTACTGATATATTTGAAAATTATCCCTAAGAATATATTAAAACCCTTTTTTAAAATGTTCTGAATAGTTTTATTTACAAATAGTCAATTTTACAGCAAAATAGTCCTACCTTGTTACTGAGATACATTGTTTTGTTCCCATCATAACATCTCCCAGAGTCTTACTGACTTCCACTTCAAATGTTCTGCCCTCCTCCAGTTTCGGGCAGATTGATAAGACCAAGCTTTCAGACCCTGACCTCTAAAGTCTACAATATTATTCATGCCTCTTACTGCAGGAGTAAAATGTATGTTTGTACGTGCAAGTATCTATTGGCATTTGTAAATCCAGATTTGTATCTGTAATGTGTTATTAAATACAGTTAAGAACATTACTGTTTTCTTTCAGGGAGGTGCTTTCAAGTGCTGGGAAAAAACATGTGATGTTTGGTAACATAAAGAATGTATCTCCAAAGGGAACCAGGATGAACTATTATCTAAAAATTCCCATTATGACATTTTGAAATGAAACATATCTGTCTTAAATGTTACAATATTTTGCCTATAGTGAAGACCTTCATAAGTGTTACAATACTTTGTCTATAGTGAAGACGTTCATATAGGATCTGAGCAAAGTGTTTGAGCATGTAAAACTATTTTTACTTTATGAACAGCCCCAGCGATTTCATTGAGCTTCAAACCATTGCCTAGCAGCAATTATTTGGATGTCTCTGAAGTATTTCAAACTTAGAGCTTTTGTCAAATGTCAAAAAAGGGAAGGCAAACCATATGGCTTTGGAGCAATATGAGACCTTTTCTGCACAGGGGAGGAGGAGTACTTTCATGACTGTGTTACTGCAGACAGATGACAGAGTGAAGAATGGGAAAAGACAAAAAAATGTTCCAACTGCAGGAAGCACATCTGTTTGCTCTCCCAGTTAGCCTACAGCTCAGTTATTTGTCTCATGAAATGAATTTTCCAACTGAGAAGACAGGCAGACACAGGCCCACATGTTCAGGGGAAATCCTCCATAAACATTTTTTCTCTACTCAAGAGAAGCAGTCAGGCTTAAGAAATAAAAGCCCTTCTCTCCAAGTAAAGAGGGCGCTCTATGACACAGAGTGCAATAAACTCATATTTGGGAGAGCAATCTGACAGCAAGGCAAAAGCACTGCCCACTCGCATCCTTATACATTGCTGTCTGGCAAAATGGTTTAGCATACAGTTGTCTCCAAACTTACTGCAAGCATTCCCACAGAGAAATTGTGCTGTCTGTATAGTATACAGCAACTGTAATATATTAAATAGACAGAAAAAATAGGAGGCAGGATTTGTGTTCCTCCCCTCAACACTGAACTACACTGGAGAGACCTCATTGCTTTCCCCTGAATGTCCAAGGTGAACTTCCGTAATTTTATAATCCTCCAACACTAACACTTTTCAATGTGCATGCTTGAACAAGGCCTGACCTATATGAACCCTTACACTATGCACATAATTCCTCTGCTTGGGAAAAGGATTATTTAAGCCTGATAAACATTATGTTCATGTGATTGGTTTCTGGAAGAAGTTTACACAATATAAGCACGAAAGCAGCATAAAACACTACTTCAGGGGAGAAAAATCTGTGCCTGTGGCCAGCCTCTCAGCTTCTCTGCGCTAACTGTAAATTGCAACTAGGAATGTTCACCTACCTTTGCAATGCATTTTGATATGTATGGATAACAATTCTCAGCAACTATCTAAAGCTCATTAAAATACTCCATGTGCAAGTCACTAACATGTCATTGGCTGATGTGGATAACAAAACAAAGGAAAGAACATACTAGCAAATTCCTAGGAAGTAGGAAAGCAGAAAGAACGAACAATTTTGCACCTATTAAATCTGTTGATGTGACAGTACAGAGGAGAGGAGAGGAGAGGAGAGGAGAGGAGAGGAGAGGAGAGGAGAGGAGAGGAGAGGAGAGG
This sequence comes from Harpia harpyja, assembly GCF_026419915.1. Lineage (NCBI taxonomy): Eukaryota > Metazoa > Chordata > Aves > Accipitriformes > Accipitridae > Harpia > Harpia harpyja. The sequence continues at coordinate 54,737,201 of NC_068940.1, read as the reverse complement.
AGAGGAGAGGAGAGGAGAGGAGAGGAGAGGAGAGGAGAGGAGAGGAGAGGAGAGGAGAGGAGAGGAGAGGAGAGGAGAGGAGAGGAGAGGAGAGGAGAGGAGAGGAGAGGAGAGGAGAGGAGAGGAGAGGAGAGGAGAGGAGAGGAGGAAGAAGACATTCCCAGTTCACAGGCTTAGAAAAACAGTATTACCATTTTACATAAAACTCTCTATCTTCACTTACCCACCAAGATCCAGTTCTGACCTTGGCAGTTCCCACAGTTCAAGCTGAAAATGACAAGCATCATTTGAAGGAAATTCCTATACATGCCTTGTCATATCTCCAGCTCTTCTAAAGGGAACAGAGTTCAGAATACAGCTCTAAGCAGGTAAGTAATAACAAGAAACAAATTTCAAATATTTTGCTTGCACTGCGAGGCCAAGCTCAGTTTTCAGTCTGTTCCTCCATTCCCGGTATTAATTTGACATTGTTTTTTATCAATTCATTTTTGTCTCTTAAATTAACTTTTTAGTTGAGAGGAAACTAATGCAAGAGTCTGCAATCTGACGCTAATGGTAAACATTGTGAAGTTTGGATTCATCATTCTGAAAGTCACTTAGCATTTCCTCCAAATGCCTGGCAGCTCTGGGCTATGCAAGCTCTTTCCCTGTCAAACAACACAGTGAATCCAAAACAGAAAGCAACCTGGTTTTAACTATCTCCTGTTAATTTAATATAAGTACTGTTGCAAAAGTCGGTAATGAACCCCCAGACTATACTGCTTTGGTGTTTCGTTTATACCCCAAAATTGAAACCACCATGTGGAGAATTTCTGAATAAGACAAACTCCACCCAGCTATTCTTCAATGAAAGTCAGCAAACTAATTCTGACATTAGAAGGTCCTAATCCTCTCATTGCTGTAATGAGGAGACACAGATCCCTCAATGGGAGATGTTACTCCCTGCAGTGAAGGATGCTGCCTTCCCAAACATCCTTACCCCTTCTCTTACCAAACATCCAGAAGAAAAGAGCAAATGATGCAACCATCTGTGCCACACACCAGCAAAGGGAAATGGAGGTGAATAAATGCAGGCAACGATTGTAGAACCAAAATTTGGGCAGTATGTGGCTACCAATAGCCCAAGCTATTCAGAGACAGAAATGAAGATCTCAGGAGAGTTTCATGTACCCTGAGGCAAGAGAAATCATGATACAGAGCAGTTGCTTTCTCTGGGACACTGTGCTTGCACACCAGGACATTGGGTAGTCCTGTGAGGAAAGAAAAGGTTAGACAGCTATGGCAAAACTTGGGTGATCATTAGCATGTTCTCTTGCCCCCGCTGCAATTCTTTTGTTTCTCTCCTGTTCCTTCATGTACGGCTGCTGCAAGAAATTGCATAGTTTGTAAATCACAAAGGAGGCATTGTGGTCTAATGGACAGGGTGAAAAAACCCAGTCGACAGCAGGCAGCTCTATATCCTGCATTATCTTTTTCTGATGCCTCAAGAAAAGCAAATCACTTTCAAGCAAACTGCAACTCCTGCCTGAAAGGCTAGTTTATTCCTGCCATCCCTTTAGGCAAGAGGACAGGGTGGGTTTTTTCCTCCTTCTGCCCACAAAGACATCCACCATGGGAGAAGAACTGCTTTTAATCACTATCAGAGGTTTCCTCTGGAAACTTGCACCTGGGGACTGAAGTGAAAACCAAAGCATTTCTCGTTTCCTCGGCCAAGTTCCCCAGCCTCACCCGTGCTCCTGAGGTTGCACTGCTGGCTGCCTAATCACAGGGATGTGGCAGGTGCCTGACATGGCTTCACCCTCCTCTGAAGCCTCTGTTGCCCTCTCTGGGGCCAGCAGCAGCTGCTGATATTGCAGACAGTCCTGGATGAACTTGATCATCTCCTGATAAAACTGGACATGGAATTGTCTGTTTGTGTCTATAAACTCCTTGGGCCATTACCAAAGGCTTGAAAGTCTCATCCCTGCACAGTTATCTGAAGAGCTACCCAATGCAAAGGCCCTGAGTGAGGGTCATAGCCAAATATCTGGGCAAATGGGGGAACCCAATGCAGATCCCCTCAGGACCCCATCCAATCTTGTGCATCACAGCAGCCCTCCTTGCCCACCTAATAACATCCTGAGCTTGTGGGAATGTCAGTGGAGATGGTAAGTACAGGAGGATTTCTTCCTCCCCTTTCCTTCTGTGTGTGTGCACAATACACATGTCCATTTTTATGTAATATAGGAACAGATTTTTCCCTTACGTAACTCCCGTGTTGCATGGGGATCCAGGTGGTTTATGTTTCTGTGACTTTTTTCCCCCCAAATCCCTCTGGCTTTATTGCCTTCATTAAAAAAAAAAAAAAGTTACTTTTTTCTCATTAGTAGATGATTTCTCCTTTCAACTATGAAAAGCTTTAATAGTCTTTAACTTTTTATCAAGCTTTTCTAGTCTTGTTTTAAAATGTTTGATAAGATTAATATTAGAACACCTTATAAAACTGCCACTGTACACATATATTAAAAATATATATTATACCAACATTTGGAACAAATCCTAAGCATACAATAAACTCAAAGTATTTACTAGTATTTCACTAAAAAAACCAAACCTGTCACAAATAGGGACGGACTTGTTCTTACTGTATTTTCTTGTGTCAAGACTATGGTGAAGGAGTAAATGATGCATTTTGGAATGGTGGAAAATGTTAAACAGAAGGTTTAGAAATGCTTGCTTCAGATGTGCATTTGAACAACGGGATGTCTTTGGGCCAGGTTTTATTGGTGGTCAGTATGAAAACAGCCTAGGTGTCAGAATGTAACAGTGTGTGACAACAAGGTAATTATTATGGAACAGAAACACACACCAAGCTATTATCCTGAGGTTGTTCATGATCAGGAAGTCTTAAACAGCATGAGTTAATTTCATCTGTACCACCAACCAAAGACTAAGAAGCTTTCCCAGAATTCAGTCCTTTTAGTCATGGAGAAGCAACTGTCACTCTGAAGGAGTCATAATTCAAGACTTGTGAATCTCACCCAAGACCTGCCACATTTAGAAAAGAAATTCATAAACTACTCACACCATTCCTGCTCAAAACAGGTGATCAATCATTCAGATAAGGAATCTTCTCTTCTTCCTTCACACACTACTGGTTCAACCACTAGCAAGCTGCCAGTGCTAGATTCACAACACGTATCTAAATGATGCCTGGTCTCAAACACAAATTCCCAAGAAATATCACAGTGGAAGCAAGCCAGCAAGCCAACTGTAAGCTGATCGGATCAGAGGCTGACACTCAAAACTTGGGATAATCACTACCCAGCCCAGGGGTGGAACGGAGTCTTAGAAGCGCCATCACCTCCTGTAAGTAGATGACACATATCCATTCTGAGCATCTCAAGTCATTCCGTAACTGTTGATAGATTGGCTACAAGATACTTTCATCTCGTAGCCAAAAGGGGGAGGTTGAAGAATGGGTCAGAATACTCTGTGCCTTCTGGAGGATGAACTATGTACAATTAAAAGGCAACTTCAGGATTCTTGTCAACTCCTCCAGAGATGAGGTGAGCTGATGAAACGGTGAGAATTACTAGCAGTTCACAGATGACACACAGTTCTTCCTGTTCCCCAGCACAAACTACATTACTCCCACTCTTATCGCTTAATGCATTTATGGCAACTTGTGGAGCTGATACCAACTAATACAGACGTTGCTGATGGGCAGAGAGGGAGAGCCATGCCATTGGTGTAGCCTCCTTTAACACTGCACAGATTTGCAGCTGGTGCATAAGGAGAGTTTCTGGTTTCCCCGTCAAAGATGAAGGTTCCCTCCAATTCTCCCCAGTTGCCTGAGAGAGTGAAAAACCCTGGTTGACAATCACTAGGATGTTTTGATTATCTTTTGATTATCTTTTGACAGAACTATAGCAATGTACTGTAGCTGGCCATAAAGTCTACTGCACAAAAGAAAATATAACCAGAATAAGAAGTTTCACTGTGTCTCCTTAGCAACTCAAACAGGGATGTCAGACCTGAGTTCTGCTCTTTACACTGGCTTCCACAGCGTCTGAGATGAAATTCCAAGTTTTGGTCCTCATCTTTGACACTCACTGTTGTGATGCTATGTGAAAAAATGCTTAAAGCCATGGGCTGAAGGATGTAGCTGGCAGTTTTATTCCTCTGACTGAAAGGAGTACTACATGGAAAACAACATTTTCTGGCCTGAGGCTATGAAAAAGTCTCTTCTAGGAACAAAGAACTATGTCTAACCTACTCCTCTCCTCACCTACATATAATTACATTTCTCTGATGTAGCCTTCCTTATTAGAAATACCTAGCAACACATCCATTCAAAGGCAAAACACCTTCCTCCTCCTCTGCCATTCCCTCAAGGTTTACTAAACACTCCATTGCACATGCTTTTTCTTTGGGAAGAATAAAACTAAAGAAAAAACTGACAAATGCTAAACACATTACTTAATGTTGCACAAAGGATGTTGAGATAAACTATGCACTAAGAAGTATTTATGGGGTCCACAGCTAATGGCATATACTGCCTTTGGCAGCAACAGTTATTTCTGGAGAATACAGAAAAAGGAGAGAGGATGAGGGAGGGAGGCACAGAAGGAGAGAGAAAGAGAGAAAGGGAAAAGGAAATTAGTCTCTGTCTCCAGCCAAGTGACAAGTTACATGGTCTCCCACACAAGCGACCTCTCCTGTACAAGATATGATCACAATACTTTTTCCATAATAACTATATTGTTTTCATCAGGATCTGCTCAAACTTGCTACTGCTTGTTCTTGCCTATCATGCTATTATACTCACTGAAGCCTGCTTTCATCAGGTGCAAGAGCCATCTAGCATGTACATGTATATTCTTTGGGCAATATTTATTAGCCACTTAAATGTCTATTACCTACTATCTTAACCACTAAATCTTGTTTTTCTCCAGAATAGACTACAAAACAACGATTAGAAAAGAGAGGGTGAGAAGGACCGATTCTCACATTGGTGGCAATTGTGTCCCGTGAGAGCTGGCTATAACAACAGAATCGGGTTTTGCAGGTGTGAGCCCACAGAATAACTGCACAGTAACAACAGAATGAGAGCAACAAGGAAGAAATAATGCCACGATGCCTTAGGCGTGTGGAGGAGAAAAGCTGCACTTTTGCAGTGAAAGCGGATTGCAATGTTACAGGTGAAAGGCAGCCTGCAGAATGGCAAATCGCAGGCCCTTAGTAAGAGAAAGATTCAGGCACTTGAAGCATTGTGGAACATTAAAACATTCCTGGATGGCACTCTGATACTGTAGTGTCAACCTAGAACAAGAATTGACAAATTGCTGTACTAACTTCTTATGCCTCTGAAAGAGTAACCATCCTTTTCGCTAGGTGAGGGTGAAAAGAGCAGACTGTTTCTCCATCATAATAAAGAATATATAGTTTATCCTTCACAGCCATTCCTGGCACTCTAGACTGCAAGTCTCTTGTCTTGGCCAACAAGCTGTCAGTTTGGGAAGGACTGTGATGCTCTTTTGAAGACATTTACATTGGAAATACACACCCTTTACCACTCTCACACAGTCCCTTTCCCAGCCAGAGGTATTTGTATACAAAATGGGAGTTGTCACATCACTGGCCTTGTTAATGTTATTCACTCTGGAATCTGTTTACCTCTTTAGGTAGGTTTTATTTCCACTCAAATTCAGTTTGGTTTAAGTTTTGATCCTCTGACTTAAATTGAGAGAACAAAACAGGGTTTCATTTACACTCAGGTTCTGTTCAGAAGTTATTTATGACAGGTTAATATATGACTGATATGTATCAACAGTATTTTACACACATGAGCAACATTTGCTAAACTCTAGGTTGTTCTAAGAACTTCAACAGAAAATATCTAGAAGAATCATAAAAACTTCTTGACCTATGGAATAGCCTGACTGCTTACCATTTATTAAATACCTTTTGATTCTTTGTTAGCTTTCTATTAACACATTACAAACAAAACCTTAATATAAAGCCCAGATAAAGCTTATTAGGCATTTGTGTTTGGTTTTGAGATCACCATGAAGCAGTGAATACAAATTACCAGCTGATTAGAAAGTCAACATTTTAACCTCCCCCTCAGAGAATTTATCAAAACTAACACCTTCAGGAATAAGTAATAATAGAAGACGACAATTTCTGGAATTAAATATGCCAAATCATTTATCATATTCAATAATTACCATCAATTTGAAAAGATCAGGCTGACATAAAGAAGTGAAATTATTAATAAGCTAACAATTTCATTTTCCCTTAGGACTGTAATTCATGAGATATTTAGGAAACTGATTAGTTTCTCCATGATGGGTTCAGGTTAGAGCTGGCAGCGATGAATGCAGCACATGAGAAATGGAGAAAGACGGAGAATGACCCTCACCCAGTAAAGGCCTTTAGGCTGGTAGGGAAATGCTCTGAGCACCCAGACTGTGCATCTGCTTTCCCGTAACAGCACAGCACCTCATAGAAACCATGTGCTCGGACTCAAAGGAAATAAAACTTAGCAGAAAGAAATGCCTGTAGAACGTGAACTAGAGAAGACCCTAAGTATTGCAGGCATGTATGTACAGGGAAGGCTGCTTTTTGCATTTTCAGATTATCATGTCCAGATAACAGTAAAACCTATGGGAGAGATCAACACAGCAACTAACTTCGGAGAGATGATGAGGCAATGTTACTTGCTTTATTACAGGATTGTCTGAGGAACACTGCTCTACAAAACTTACATATTGAGATTGCTTGGATGGTTTCCACTTACCTGTCTTCCTTCCATAGCTCCTCGCATTTCCTTGAAAGTTGAGCTAAATTCTCCAATGAAGTCATGCTTTCCGTTGGAATCCCAGTCCCAAACTATGCACTGGGGAGACAAAAGGGAAAAGAACAAAAGAGCACATTTTTCTTCAGACAGAAAACGGGTTACACTGAAAAGTACCACAAGAGAAATTATAATATGCATTGGGTAGTGTTTTATCTAGAAGGAAATCACAAGACATACTAAAAACATATTCTTGTCTACATCAAAATGAAATGACAAGTGGAATCTCAACACAGCTTGCTACTGACAGTTGTGTGTTATGGAGGTGGCTGATGAAAGCAAGTTCATGTATTTTAGAAAGAAAGGATTCCTTGACTCCATCTTTTTGCTAGGTGTAAAAATACAGGATTATGTGTATTTGCATGTTCATGGTCAAATGGTGTCCTGAATTAAGAGTCACTTACCTCACTGAAGTGCTTTACAAATATAAATTAATATTCCAAACCCTAGTTCTTGTGGGCAAACATTACCATTCTCATTTTTTCAGTCAGTGAATGTGAGACAATAGTTACAGAGATCATTTTCTGAAATGGCTTTGAATTTATACACATCAGTGTTTGGTGCCCATATCTTGGCTGTTTTCCAGTGTTGCTCAACAGTGACTATTCAAACCAAACCTCGCTGGTAGTCATTCCTAAATTCATGCATAAACATGAATATCTCCATGAGTTTGAGCTGTGAGAATTTTATTTTACAGACATTGCTAAATACAATTCAGCTAGCCAAGACTGAAGCACATCGTAATAACTACATGCTTTGCTAAATATTAATTTTAAAACTGGCCCAAAGACAACAAAGGGGCTCACAACTTTAAAGAACAAAATCCCTTATTCAGCCTCATGGTCTCCCTAGATAAAGCTTGCATATGTTGACAGAATCAGGAGGCCTTTACCAAAAATGTCCTGTTACAAAATACCTTTTTTCCTTTTTTTTTCTAAAGCAGAAATGCCTCAAAGCCATCTGCACTGTCGCATGAGTGCACTGATATTTGGCTATCAGATGGCTTTGAGGGTAATGTCGACTCCCTCCTGAGGGCGAGTCTTCCAGGTCTGTGCATGGGTGTGGGGTGAGGACTGGACTGGTGGAAGTAGTAGAGGAGGTCCCTGCAGAGAAAGGCAGGAATGAAACATAACTGGGGGTGGTGGGGCAGCAATACTCGGGTACAAGGCTTAACAACAGTGCATTTTATCAGGCCACTTTGTCTCAGTGAGGCTCAGTGCTTTTAACCCAGCACTGGTGGTGACAAGACACCAGAAGAAGAGCGAGGTTTGGTCTTCAGAGAAACCTCAAGGCATTTGAAGTTTGCTTGGTCCAAAGGGGCACTTTGAGTTCACCCGGAAGGGAACTGAAATCACTGGATCTTGACTGGATCTGGAATGTTAAATATTTCCAGAAAAGCATTTTATTGAAACAGACTTCCCTGTCCACTAGCTATGCTTTCTAACCAGTCTGAATAATCCAGTCAGAGTTGGTAGGTGAGCACCATGGCCAATTGCTTTTCACTGGCCCACTAAACCAGGGGTTTGTAAATTCACTTTGAGGGTAGGGGAAAGAATCTATAGAAAGCTTGAGATATTGGCAAAATGACCGAATCCTTTGAGTGAGAGCAAACAGACAAAAAGTATTTCAGGAGAAAGACTATCTGAAACAACGTAACTCACTACAGGCAGGGTCTCTCACAAAGTCAGCCTTAATGGGTGTTCATCATCTCACATCCTCCCATCACAGCTGTAAGTTAATAAATAGACTCTTCCACACAAAGGTTTGTCCATGTGAGGTCCATTGACCTGAAGCATAGGTAGGAAGATATTTGATCTCTACATCTAAGCCAGTTACCTGAATTTATTATGCTGCTAAGTGCCCAGGCACCTTATTTGCCTTTGTAGAAGCAACACAAAGGTGGTGATTTCACTAAACTCATACCCAGGACTCCTCCTGGCAGTATACCACCACCCGTGTTATCATTTAGGTTCTTTTTTTTTTTTACAATGACTCTAGCTTTCTTTTGAACTTTCAATGCTGTTCCACTTAGCCCCTGGAAGAGGTTTGGTTCGATGCAAGGGGAATTTCTCTGATCCGTATAGAAGATGTGTGGTAGAGGTACAAAGGACTGCCCATAGGGAAAGAGCACAAGTATGTCTCTTATTGCTACAGAAGTTAATCAGTTGAAACAGTTCACTGGTCAGGCAAAGACCATCCTACCACCTGCGCTTTTGCTTACTTACTTTATGCAGGGATCCCAGACAAAAGGAAGATCTCCAGGTCAAAAAGTGAAAATATTTTCTCTAAGACTTGGAGATCCTTTTTAGCAGCTTTGACATTGCAGGGGTGGGTGGAAGTTAAGAGGGAAAGGCAGGGGAGTTCCTCTGTATGCTTGTTTATAAGCTAAATTTTACACAACAATAATCAAGCAACAGTAGGTTTCTGGTTCTGATAGTGGTAATGTTGCCTGGAACAAAACTTGACACAGTATTTTCATCACTAACAGCCCTGGAGAATTCTTTATGATGAAATCTTCACCAATAATCACTCTATGCTTATTATCAACTGCAATTTTTCGATGAGCTCGTAACAAAAAAAATCCAAGAAAAAGAATTTAATTTACAAAAAACCCCTGAAACCATTTTTGTTTCATAGAGCTTGAAACAAATAAATTTTCTTTTTCTGTGATATTGTGTGTTAATATAAATTAGTCATTTTTTATTGAAATTACTTTCTAAATATTTCATGAAAAAATGGATTTCAGAGATTAAGCATTACTTAAAACAATTTTTTCCCCTGTAATGATTGTGAAAATGAATTAAGATCCTAAAAGTAACACTAAGTAAAAAGATTTGTCAAAATGTCATAGCAAAATTGATATAAATGTGCAAAAAGTATAGTTTTAGTAACGTTGGGAACTTTTCAAAAAATGTTTTTGAAAAAAACGGCTATTTCACAAAGAAAAAAGCCAACCCTTATTGTGAAATTTTCCAACCAGATTTACTTTTCAGGTTCTGTCTTTAAGCTCTATAGGAGCATAAACACAAGAACAGATCCAAAGTTATCAGAGACCTCCAGGAAAAGGTACTCTGAAAAGATGCTAACTCTTATGAAGTGGGAAAAGCTCTGTGTGCTGATTTGTGGTTAGAATCTTAACTGGAGAGGAGCAAAGTTAAATTATGTTTAAAATGTCCACCCAACAGGGATCCAACTGCTTTTTCTTTCAAGCTAGAGGCTTTCTAACCTTAGCTTTCAGAAAGCCAGATGGTACTTTGATCTTCATGTTGGCTTCATGGAAAAGACAAACAATTACAGTATTATCTCAGTGCCATTTGCACAATTAGAGCTAAGGAAGAAAGGGGGTTCCTGCATGTACATCCATTATGACTTCTTTTTTCAGTTTCACATCTGCTCATAGAAATTAATTGTTACTCTCCGAAAAACATGTTGTACACAGTAATGATTCTGCATTTCAGCTGTATGTGAAAAGTATTTCTGAATCTTATAAATACTGGGGTCCAGAAGTTTTTATAAAAACCCACTCAGACAGATAAAATAAGCAGGGAAGGACTTTTGCAAGTAATCTAGAATCAGGTAAAGACCAGAGGTGATAACCAAAGGATTATTTTCCCTATGAAATACTTCAAAGCTGTTGTTTTTTTAAAGAAGGCCCTATGTGCTTTTCAAATCAAATCCCCCACAAATCGTCCTTTATCTTTAGGCAAACCTTAATGTGTTCTTTGGGTCTGTACTCTTACAGGTTGCTTAAGCAGATGATTATCAGTATACCTACAGTCTATTAAAAGTCTCGTTAATTCAAGGAGGCTTTCCATATGCTTAAACACTGGTAAATCAGTGTTCAGATAAGTGGTGAAAGAATTCAGTCTCCGACCTATGGTTAGAAGCTCAAATGCAGGGAAGAAAAACTTCTGTCTAATGCTGCATGGTAATGGAATAGCGCTGACTGGAATGATGAACACCTACTCCTGCGTGGTCCTTCCTCCCTCCCCAAAATACCTGCTGACTGCAGGGAGAGGGAACACTGTGTCAGGGCCTCTCAAGGAAAGGCGCTATGCCTGATAGAGCTAACCAGTAGACTCAGTTAAGAGGACATCAGAGGATCACTTCTGGGTATGCACATCTTCATTCCTTCAGCTTTCTTGTAAATGCTACAAAATGAAAGATTTCCTTTCAGGCTGAAATTGAAATTTTCACTGGAGAAGGGGGGGAGAAAGGTCCATTTTAAAAAGAAAAAGATATCTCAGGTGGATAGAGATGGAAATTTTCCCTGGTTTTATTTCTGTTCAGCTTTTTCACCAAGCGTAGATTTTGACAATACTCTCACTACAAGGGGAACTTCTGAGCAGCATGCAAGAAAAATTGCATTGATACTGGAGCTACAACAGCACAGGCTTCTCTGGCTGAATTTCCTAATGCTTCCCAGAATATGTCAGCTAGATTAATCTTGCTACCTCTGCATGAGCAAAGAAACCTCACTTGCACAATTTCTGATTTTAATTATATTTTACAGAAATATAATCTGGACCATCCTCCAGCTCCAGCCAATACTGATGTTCTGTGATGTGATGATGCCCAGATACGAAGTAAATCAATTTCTCTGTCCAGTGTCTCCAACAGAGTGAGGCAGTTTTATTGTTTGATAATTCAACAGCAAACAAAGAATTCCTACCTCAGATCCAGAGCACATGATCCACACTCAATTATTATTTTTTTAAAGTTTAACTTCTGTGACCTGACTTGAGACCAGAAAGTGGTGTTCCACATCTCAATATGAGAGTCAGACTATGTTTTCACTGAGCAAAATTCTTGTACAATTATCATAAAATAATTCTTCCCATGCTCACCATCCTATCTAGCTTTAACCACAAGGAGAACTAAGTAAAAGACTGCCTACTGTAAGTTTGCATTTGTGTGTGCGTGACTGTAGGTGCTGAGATTATTTTCCCTATGTACCTTCAGGGAAATGCTTCAAGTGATTTGTCCCCATTAGGCTGTCACGATCAGAGAACTATTATATACAGCACCTTTAGGCAGGGGTAACGGAGAGACTTGTAACTTAACCTTGCAATTTATGAACCAGCCCAAAACATGCTCTGAAGGTTAGTTTTTAAAAGATTTAGCAGTGAGCCTCATGCTAAATCCTATCTGGAGGCAGCTGACAGCCACACCATGGAAATGTACTTCTTGAAAATAATCCATTTAAGTTTCCCTCAGCTGGCCAGACACTGCAGGTTATAGCATGCACAAAGCCAGCAAAAACTAGAAAATTCCCAGTCTTGCCAGCCTGAGTTTCTCCAGCTCTGCATACGCTCAAACTCCAGTTATGAAATGTTAGTATGGCCTGTGCTGGTACTACCTTGCCACCTAGTTGGGGAGGTGTAGTGTTGGACAGCCCTCCTGACAACAAAAGAGCTTACTTAACTTAAAATACTTCGCAAACTTGCGACCAAAAGATACTGGCTTCTGTGGCAGAGAAGACAAAACCCTTGGTCCGCTGTCCAGCTGCTCTATGCTGGCAGAAGAGCAGAACAGCCAGAAAGGCAGCAGCCTCCAGCAGCCAGAGTAGTCCTGTGGACAGGAGGCTCCCTGCTCTGACCTGGCTGTGATGCAGGTGAGATTCTAGTTCATATATTGCATCAAAAAGGAGATTTCTCTGTGTGTTGTTACTTCAGTGTCTATCTCCTGACACTCAATAAGGAGTGGAAGGGATACCTTTCAAGGAAGAGAATTATCTTTGCCCATTAATTGCCTGTAGTCCCTGGCTAGGTGTTAGGGGAACAGTACTGAACGAGAGTGGTTTAAATTCTGAACAGAAACCATCTTGGATGGCTTTTCCTTGCGTTTCTGTGAAACAAAGTATCTTGTGGCTAGGCAAGAAGGAGAATGCTCATTTTTGGACTTGAAAGTAATAACTTACAGACCAGTCAGGTATACAGTTCTTACCATTCAACTCTAAAATAACACCACAATAATTTTTAGGTAGCGTTTATATGACACTTAATATCTCTCAAAGAAACAAAGTCTTGAGGCAAATGTCAGTGACCTTCTCTACTTCTAGAATTACTCTGAGCTGCAGGTGGTATGATGTGGCAAAAGGCTACAAACAGAAACTCTTCTTTGGTTCATTCTCTAGGATCAGTGAGAAAATTAAAAAAAAAAGACTTGGAAAAGCCAAACAGAGAAGGTGAAAAAAAATCTCAGAAAAAAATTTACTTGATCATCAAAGTGATTTTTCTGGAACAGTCTGTCTTTCATCAGGGTTATTATTACTTGATAACGAAGTAAACCTCCTACTGTACGTCCCTGAAGTATATGTACCCCACTTGGAATACTTCAAAGAAGGTCTTTTTATAGGAAGGCCTTTATGCACTACCTACCCGTTCACCCCACTTGGGTATGAGAAAAGCTATGCAAAACCTTCAGTACAAAAGCTAAAACACTTCAAGCTATCCTGTTTCTGTAGTCATGATGTTCCAAGGCCAAATTCTACATTATACACATCACAACCCTGGGTTATGTGCTGGAGAATAACTGTCCAGAAATTTGGTCTTTCCTGCTGCATATGAAATTCTTTGCTCTGTTTTTTTTTTCATCCAAGCTGATCATCACAGTTTTCTCTTTTCACTAGTTGCACTTCTCCAAAAAGTTAAGTAGACTTTTTCTGGCTCATTTCAGATTTCCTCTGAAGTTGGGCTCCAGTGAGAATAGAGTGAACCAGCTGAAATGAACGAATGTTTCTTGCAAGTCTCTCACTGGCTGAAGTTAAACCTTCTTCAGAGGACTGTACATAAAATATTTGAACTTCTTCCTCTCAGAAAGATTAACTCAATTCTTCAAACTAAACTACTCAAAACCTGGACTAATGGGGAAAAAGAGCTCATACCCTACACTATTAGACTATGTGCAGCCTCTGTGAAGCCAATCTAGAAGCAACTTTCAAAGTTTTCTTCTTGACTACAGAGCATCATTCTTTTTGAAAACTACATCTGTTCTGCTGAATTTGAATGGACTGATACTCATCAGTCCAGCAGCACAGCTGAGTTTGCTCCATAAGCATTAGATGAAACCCTGGCTCCATTCTAGCCAACATGACTTTTCCTATTAACTTCAACACGTGCCAGGATTTCATCAATAACTTTGTGCCTCCTGTACATAGATGGTGGTAATTGATATGTTAAAAGTTGACAGGGTTGTTATTGGATTCAGATCCTTTGCCTGTTGAAGGGGACTTGAGACAGAGACTCATTGATAGATTCCTCTTGGTTAATGGTAAGTGATTCAGCATTTCCTTTGACATGCTGCAGTGAGTATAGCACCCAAGACACAGTCAAAAAACAATGAAAAATTATCTTCCTGTGGATCTAAACACATGGGAAGTTTGCTTTTAAAATTATCTGCTTGGGAGAGAAAAGTGAAGGGAGTCACAGAATGAATCATAGAATGGTTTGGGTTGGAAGGAACCTTAAAGATCATCTAGTTCCAACCCCCCTGCCATGGGCAGGGACACCTTCCACTAGACCAGGTTGCTCAAAGCCCCATCCAACCTGGCCTTGAACACTTCCAGAGATGGGGCATCCACAACCTCTCTGGGCAACCTTTTCCAGCGTTTCACCACCCTCACCGTAAAGAACTTCTTCCTTACATCTAATCTAAATCTACCCTCCTTCAGTTTAAAGCCATTGCCCCTTGTCCTATCACTACATGCCCTTGTAAAAAGTCCCTCTCTGGCTTTCTTTTAAGCCCCCTTTAGGTACTGGAAGGCCACTATAAGGTTTCCCTGGAGCCTTCTCTTCTCCAGGCTGAACAACCCCAACTCTCTCAGCCTGTCTTCATAGGAGAGGTGCTCCAGCCCTCTGATCATCTTCATGGCCCTCCTCTGGACTTGCTCCAACAGGTCCATGTCTTTCTTATGTTGGGGGCCCGAGAGCTGAATGCAGTACTGCAGGTGGGGTCTCAATGAGAGCAAAGGGGCAGAATCCCCTCCCTTGACCTGCTGGCCACACTTCTTTTGGTGCAGCCCAGGATACAGTTGGCTTTCTGGGTTGCCAGTGCACATTGTCGGCTCATGTCCAGCTTTTCATCCACCAGTACCCCCAAGCCCTTCTCCGCAGGGCTGCTCTCAATCCCTTCATCCCCTAGCCTGTATTTGTGCTTGGGATTGCCCTGACCCATGTGCAGGACCTCACACTTGGCCTTGTTGAACTTCATGAGGTTCACGTGGGCCCATCTCTCAAGCCTGTCAAGGTCCCTCTGGATGGCATCCCTTCCCTCCAGCGTGGTGACCGCAGCACACAGTTTGTTGTTATCGGCAGACTTGCTGAGGGTGCACTCAATCCCACTGCCCATGTTGCCGACAAAGATGTTAAACAGGATAAGTCTTATTTTCCTACAAAAAGTGGCAGGTCTTCTGATTCATGATCAGAGTGAGTGAGTCATATTTTATTGGGAGCTGTGATATGACACCAGCCTGAGCCTATTTCACTTCTTGCCAAATGAAAACAGGGACCATTTACAGAACTATCATCACCAAGCCCAGTCTCTCTACACCACCACTGGAGATTTGAGCACAACAGCAGTGGCTCAGCAATGATGGGAAGCCTTGCAGTTGGATGTTGCCTCTTCTTGACAGCTCACAGCATATTAAGAACCATCAGGGTCATTTGAAAACCAATTACTTAAAGCCACAGTTTGGTGATTACCCTTATTTGTATTACAAGGGTGCCTAGGAGCCTCAAGCATAGATCTTTCACCCTGTTCAGTGCTGATAAATGAACCCCAGAGATATTCCTCTGAAACAGAGAAATATGCTACAGTAAGTTACATCATTTGAGGGACAACTTATAACTGGATTTTCAATGGCTCTGTAGGTTTTGATGGTGATAAGCTTCTACTTTGCAGTCACAGTTAGGTTTATGCAACAAAATCCTCAGTATATATACAAGAAACTGCAATTACTAATCGGGTTCAGCACGGACGTGAATGCACACTTCCATTTGTGCACTGGCCTAAAATAGAGATCTGTGTAGTTGAAATGCATGCCTATAAATTTACTAGAAACTACGCTTTCTTTATAGTAAGGGCAAAGAACTCCATGTTAATTGCAACATTTCTTTTTTTGTATTTCCTCATCCAAAACATCCCTAGCAACTTAATATGCAACACAGAAATGGGACAATTTTTCAGTGTTCTGCTTGTGTTCATAAAGACTTAGTTGTCCAACAAATGAGAAAGCAGGCTGGAGCATTTTTAAAACAAATATAAAATGGTGACTTGTCTTTCTATCTCAGTCAATAAGATTCCAGTTTTTGAGCCTATGTCTTTGGCCTAATAGTCCATAACATAATGTGCAACTTTTTTCACATATGATATGATAAACACAAAACAAATAGTAAAACATAACAACAGCAAAAACTTCTGCAAACACTACCCTAAGGCTCCTGTTGTGAGATTATCAATACCTCTCAGGTAGTTTTCTCCATAAGTATCCCTCCTTTTGGTTCACAGTCTGTTCTGTCCCTATGCAAAAGAATCTGTCTTCCAAAACTTTTGTGAGAGGTGATAAACTAGTGTACTGACCCAGTAGTGCCTCTTCTCGTTACATGTATCTGAGACTTCTGCTCATCTAACAAACAATTCCCTATGTACCAAATAAAAGGCATTGCTCATCGGCAGGCCTCTCTGATGTACCTGTTGGAGAAGCTGCAGGCACAGCAGTAAAATTTATCGTAATTCATGGGTGCATATCAAAAAGCTCTCAGACAGAACAAGACTCTATCCAGTTCCCACTGTCTACTCTCAGTTCCTAAAAAAAGCTCAGGTTAGCTTTATCTTGCACTCTGAAAGTCAGCAGATAAAAATCAACCATTGCCTTATATCTCAAGCAGGAAAGGAAGATGATGATACTTGGCAGAAAGAGTACAAAATGCTCTTCCCTACCAGAGCAGCATGAAACTGTCCCTGAATACCACTTGTAATAATGATAAGTGTTTATACAAAGTGACTGATTACACTGTTCTTTCTGTTGTCAATCAGTGGGGGAGTTAATTCCACGTCTCCAGGGAAGTGGTTGATTCACCATCCCTGGAGGTATTCAAAAAGCGAGTGGACAGGGTACTCCAGGGCATGGTTTAGGAGGCATGGTTAATGGTTGGACTCGATGATCTTGAAGGTCTTTTCCAACCGAAATGATTCTATGATTCTATGATATCATTCCAAAAGAATGACCTGGCAAACAGCATTAGCTTTAATGGCCCTGAACTGGTCACTCTATTCAGTGGATGATACCACAGCATAAACATCAGTGGAGGTGGACCTTCCCAATTATGGGTAATTTCTTAAACTAAGGCAGGCAGAGGTTTCAAACATGGAAAGTTTTTAGTATAAAGTGGACAAGAAATTAATTAAGAAATGTGAAGCAATACTAAATGTTTATTGAAAGAGTATTCTAAACCATGTTTCCTACGGAAAATGAAGAGATGAAATATTTAGATTTCTAGATTAAGCAGAGACACAGTGCATAGGCCACTATAATTGAAATGGCTAAAGTAACATAAGAAGTCAAGGTTAAAAGTTAAACCCAAGCTTAATTTAAGGGTAAAGGTGTGAGAATAAAGGTCACAGTTCCTTATCTCATTCACATGTTGGATTTTTTAAATCCATCCTTGTGAAACTTCTACTGAATACTTTGTACCTATTATAGCAGTCATCACTGGATGTAAATGGTCTCATTTCTGTTTTTCTTTCCTTTTGTTCTGAGCCTCAGTTAGTGCCTTCACACAGACACACTGTTGCTTCAAGGTGAACCCTCCATAGATCTCCTTTTGATTAGTGCACAGATTATGTACTTAAAAACAAAACCTCCAGCCTTTTTCAGCACTGCTTTTAACTTAGTTTTCTGGTCAGAGTCTTATTTTATCTCCTGTGTTGTATTTAGTGCTGAATTCATCTCCTGTATGGATGCTGAAAGCATCTCCATGAAGAATCTAAAACCCTGCACTGTCACAAGCTCCCGCGGCAATGTATCGTCAAAGATTTCCAGTAAGAGTTAAATTAAGATCATGACATGGTGTCTGGATCTTTCAAAAAAGATTACATATCAGCTAAATAGCAGATATTTTCCTGTTTCTTGGAACCTTATGAGCAAGCTAAAACTGTGAAACAATAACATTGTTGACATATCCCATATTTTTTATATAACTGTTCAGATCTTTGGTTTTTTGTACACGTACAGTAACCTAGTTTCTGGGTTTTGTTCTTGTACTATGTAGAAACAAAGACTTTAACAGATTACATTAACTGCCTGTCTAAATCTATACAGACTTCCTTTCCTATTTGTATTCCTCTCGTATCCATTCAAGTGTTTAACAAATGTTCTCCATAATTATGAGTTCTCAGTAACTGCTCTATATTTTCTGGGTTTATCTCTTTCCATAACAACGGATATGACACTTTTGTATAAGCAAATGTGCTGTATGGTGGGGTGGAAACTTGAGGGTGAGCTCACTGGGAAAACCGGCACATGAACAGGGAACTCTTGTGTTTGCCAGCCAGGCTTCTTTCCAACATCTCTTGAAAATCAGGAAGGAACAGACTGGAAAGCCAAGGTGCCCAGCACCACAGTTACCCTACGTGACTGGCAAACCTGAAGGTATGGGCATATATGGAAGGGTTGAACACAGCAGTCTCCTCTGAAAGAACATTTTGTAAAGATAGAGGCATGGAAGGAAGGGAGAAAAACTCTGGCAGAAAATACACTGCAGAAAATAGAACCACTGAGGTTTCCACATGGGTGAAATGATCTAGAAACCAGATGAAAGCCTAATGAGGTAATTGAGTGCTTTGCTATAGCATCCAGTGAGGCCAGATTCTTCCCCTATGGAGAAGACGAGACACTGTGGAATATACATATGCATTATAATGTAGCATATTATAATTCTATATTAATGTAAAGAATATAGAATACATTTATAAAATATAGTATATATAGTATTGTATATAATATCACATATATTATAGAATATATATACAGTCCAAATCAACAATTAAAATAATACATTAATCTTGCTTTATATGAATCCTTCCCTGCTTCTTGAGCAAGGAAAAATGTTGTGTAAACATTGACTCCTAAGGAAACTCAGCTACATATAATGGAACTAAAAGAAGGAATCTGACAGCTTTCTGTGACTGTAACAATATTTCTAAGAGACAAATAGTCTGCTGCACACAGAACACTCTAAAAGTAGTTGCCTTAAATCATTATTGTGACTTTTTTTGCCAAATATGCAAAGCAAAGCATGTGCAAACAGTAATTTATTTGATTAATTTCGTGTGTCTCTGTCTTCTGAACCATATACAAACAGATGACAATTTTTGTGAAATAATGTATTTCTTTTGAAGAGTTTCTGTGCTTATCCTGTTTCTCACTTGTGAGCAATCTGTTGTGACTAAATGAAGGTTCGAAGTTTGGTACTAAACCACCTCAACAAAATTCTGACATATTCACAATGCAGCAAAATTAAGAGCCCAAATTGCCCAGAATCAGAGATGAGAAGCCCAACATTAAGATTTTTAGGAAGGAAATCCAATTCAAATTCTGTTTCTTGGCATGTTTTCCAGTGACAATAAAAGTTAATGTTGTTTAGTATCAAGTTTATCTTTGGGATTTCTCTGTTTCCATTGAACTATCACAGTTCTAACAGATACTTAGCAGTTTTGAAAATAATCCTGCATCCAACCACCTTTCCTCCTTCAAAAAAAGCAAATAAAGATTAATGCCAGACGAAGAAACCGACACATGGCTATCATCAGTGGCATATGAATGAGGTGTCAGAGATACACCTTCACCCTACCCCAAAGCAAAGAGCCAAGATTTTGGCAAAAGATGCTAGTGAAAACAGACATTCTGAGCTGGACTGTGGCTGGCACTGACGTTATATGAGTGAACCCTTAGGTAAACAGGGTTACACGGTGGGTTTCTCAGTGCGGGGATGACCCTCCAGATTCAGGATGGGATTGAAGCTTGCTGCAAAAAATTTCTGCTGCAACTTCAAGTGCTGCTGCTGTATCTGAGATGTGCCAAAATACTTCTTCAAAGGACAAGAGAGCTGACCCTGTTTACTGGCCTGATTCCAGCATAAGCAATTAAATTTCTACCATCTCAACAACCCCTGCAGTTCAGACTGGAACAGTGTTATTTGCTGCTTCCTGCCCTGAACTGTCGCAGAGCGTTTCTGTGTGCTCTTGAGGAGTTGCCACAGGTCACCCCCAGAGACGGCTGCCTAACAGCAGCAGGTGAAGCCATGCTCACATGCAAGGCTTTGCAGTTACTGTATTGAAAGCAACTAAGAGCTAAGACCTTCACTGCTTATTGTTCCACTATCACTTCTCATCAGCTGAAGAAAATCTAGGTCTAGCCCCTTTTTGTTATTGAAGATGATTGAGCTGTGAAGAGCAACTTAAAATACTTACACTTCCATGGCCTAACAACATAAAAGAATAAAATGAAAGCATTTGTACATATCTGCCCATTTTCTGTTTCCTTCTCTGAACTTCAAATCAGTTCCCAGGGCGTACAGGAGCGATGAGATTAAATTAAATAAAATGGCTGATTGCCTGTGAACTTTCTGTAAAAATAAACCGCATGCATTTCAGTATGCCTGCTCTCAACTGAAAACTACCTACTAACACACCCCAGATTGAAGAATACTGCAAAGTAGAATGGGAGAAAAATAGTATAATTATCATGCTGGAGTATTCTATAGCATATAAAACTAGCAAAGAGTTTTGGAAAAAAGCAGCAGTGCCTGTTACTGCTGGGTATAGCAGAGGGCTTGGGTGTTTTGAGAATGCAAAGAAATGCAGCGTTTGGCAAAAATGAGAACTTCAGTAAAGACTGTAGCTAGTACTCTAAAACCAGACTTTCAATAGCTGAGCTCTATGTTTGTACTCCCAATAAATGGTAGGAAGTAACAGTGCTCAGATATCTAAGTACCTTCTCTGAATATGCAATCAGGTACTTAGATTGCATAAATGACCAAAATTATGCCACAAATAACTGGAGGTGAATAAAAAGAGGCCTGGTTAAAACTGAGCTGATAATTCATTCCCTAATGTCAACATTTTGTCAGATTAATGTGCAATTTCCTTTGTGAACAGGAAGATGATGTAGGTGTGGACATACTTGAATTATTCTGCTAGGTGAATTACGAAGCTATCATTAAAATAATTACCAATGGAAGAAGGAGAATCAAACATTTAATTCAATGTAGTTATAACCCCTATTTCCTCCTAATGTGGGTGATTTATCTCACTATGATTAAAGGAAGTAAGGACACTTCAGTAAAACACGTGCCTGTATCAATAGGCTAGCTATTAAACAACAATCACGTTTCAGTAAAAAAGAGACCCTACACAGAGAATAATATTCAGGCAGAATAAAATGACTATTCTAACTGGTCAGCAGATATTCTCTGAAGACTACCAACAAAGGAAAGTAATTGAAAAAAAATCCAAGTCATAAATACCAAGTTCATCCTATTAAACAACTGCAACAAACTAACAGGATTTTTGAGTATCTTCTCTATTTCATCATGTTCCTTCTCCCAGTTTCTCAAACCAGGTGGTACGTTTGCACATTGGTTCTGTACAGGTTGCCACTTTTTAGAGATAGATTTTCATACATTTATGTAAAGCATGAATGCACTCTAACAACTAGTGAAAAGGAGGTGGAAGAAAAAGCACTGAAAAACATGCCAAAATCCACATATTAAAAGTAATAATAATAAAGAATTCATGGCAGAATACTTGGTAGTTGGGCATCCTTTGGGACTAGGAGACAGGTTTCCCTGTAAAAAAATAGAAGAGAAAACCCCACTGGACAGATGAGAAGGACACAAAAGAACAACATTAATCAGTTAGTCGTTCTGATTTTACCCTGCTAACAAAAAGAAAAATATCTCTCCAGTTCAAACACAGTTTACAGGGTACAAGCTTTTCTTATTTGTGATGTGTGCACAGGGACCGACATTTGCAATGAAGTGTTTTAGCAGGTTCCAGCACACTTGGTATCATAAAGAGCTACAGAGAATAATGTTACTGAGCTTTATCAGATGCCCCTGACAAGTCACCAGTTCAAAGGCTTTGGTTTCATTGACTTCATTTCCGTGGAAAATAGTGAAAAATTTAAGCTCTTATTACAGTAACAGAAATAAAGCAGCTTTTCTTAAAATGCAGTGACTTCTACAAATGACTGATTATTGTTATCCTTCCCGTTACTGTGTTCAATGCTTTTATTATTGTGAACCACATTACCTGAAACCACTTGTATAATGCTCTGGACTGCAGGTGGCACCATTATGTCATTATGAAATGAAACAACATTATTCCTGAGACCAGTAGGCAGCACAGAGGAGCCTAACCTACTTAGTGAAGTACTCTATGAATATAAAGTATGAAATCTAAAACTACTCATATATAGAAAAAACAATTCTCTCTGAGGCAAAGATTAGGAGGTATCATCTGATGCAAGCTGTCAACATTAGCTGAAGTAAATGGAGCTGTATCTTTTACACCACCTGAGTATGTCCCATTGACCTTCAATGGCCTTTGGATGGGGCCCTCAGAAGGAACACCTGAGGAAAAAAAAAAACCTGCAAGCATAATAGTGCAAGATCTCTGTCTTTAAAACAGCTAGGTAAGAGTAAAGCAGATGCTACAGTACAGTTAATTCTGCTATGCATTGTGATGAAATGAAGAGCAGATATAATGATGAAAAAATCAAGCTGTGACGTTTTCAGGAATGTTACTAAAGTGACAACATTGCTTACAAAGTACTGATGGAATTGTAGAATATTATATTCATGATTTACAAAAGAAGCAAGCAGTGTACCAGGAACCCATCTTGTACACAACTACTATCCTTCCAAAAGCTGACCCTATCCTACATCCAGACAACGTGAAGTTTGTGGTGGAGTTGGCAGGAACAGGGTGCTGGCTTCACAGAGCTACTTGGAGAAGGAGGGAACTCTAACACCATTCACCTTCATTTGTGATATGATATATGTGAAAAATACATTAGACCTGTGTCTAAATCTAAATCACCCAACACAGCATGCTAACCGCAGAAGCTCTGCAGTCAGGACAGACTTTTCTCCACCTTTCACATGCATACACAGAAATATTTCCAGTTTGTGATGACTCTGCTGTGTACGGCAACACTGACTCCCAGGAGACTTCTGTGAAGCACTCAAAAGAGGTACCTCTTGCTACCAAGGAGACCAGCACACGAGGTGTACAGCACACAAAGGCATTCACTTCCACTAGGTGTGCACCAGCATGGCAGCAATTAGCTTCGCTGTCTTTCAGGTTTCTGCAGTATCATCAGGAGGAGTTCTGCAAGTCAGTAATAGCTGTTGACCTCCCTGTAAGCTAGCCCCCACTGACCAGTCCGATCAATCATTCCAGAGCTATATAAACTGTCCCAGGGAGACCTCCTTTGGACGTAGGAAAAATATTGTTGCTTAGCAGTCAGTCAGTTAACAGTCAAGATATTAAGGTGAGGCTGAGTAGTCAGAGGGCACTCACAAGTGGAAAGATGAAATCCAGGGTAGAACCTCTCAGGAAATATAAAGAAAAGTAGGTAAAAAACATTTTATATGAATGGGCCTGAGAGTACTCAAGGCTCAGAGAAATTTGTACTCCAGACAAGCTAACATCATATAGGATAGAAATTTCTTCAATATTTGTCATACGCTTTGCTTTCTGACTGCCCACAGAACAGTGTTAGGCTTAATTGCAGTACTGTATAAAGAGATGGCATGGTTCTTAATGGAGATTCCAATCACTGAAAACAGATCTTGGACTGGAAGTGGATTGCTCATTTTGAAGTCATAATTTCATTTCAGTATTGCAAGTATGAGCTGAAATAAACTATGAAATTTGCAGAAAGATGTCAACTTGCTACACATAATTAAATTCTCACCATCTTACTGCTGCATTCAGTCAGAAAATATATGTAGAAAATGCTTCATATTCTGAAATGACCTGGAGGTACCTAAGCACAAGATGCAGTATCTGGAACTCCTAGAATAATTTGGGGCCAGGAGTTAACTTCTGTGCATTTTTTTTACTTGTCTATTAGAAGGAGGTAACAATAGTCAAGCTGGCTAAGTACTTTTTTCAGATACGCTAATGAAGATGTCTCCAAGAAGGAGCTGTTGCTCCTTTTAAAGGGAATCGTTTTTATTAAGCTTTGTTGGCTCCTCATGCTACAGTCTAATTCCTTTCCTTACTCAACAGCCTGGCTACCCTCCATATCTCTAAGATCCTGCCTGATACACCTGTCCTCGATAGCGTTTGTAAATAAGAAACCTTTTTCTAATGAGAGCATGGGGAAAAATGTTTTTCTCTCCCTGGAGGACTTTCAGAATTTCAGAAGCCTCATTCATTCTATATCAGGACAAACCCGAGACTGTTCACATTTCTCTCAGGGACTGAGGGAGGGAACAGAAAATAGTGTTGCTGCCCTGTGGGTAGGGCACTTTTTGCCTTGACTTCCTGCTCCACCATTTTCCCTGCTTTTCAGTGACAGGCTTTATCCACTGAGGAGCTGTTCTAGGCTTCTGGTTGCTGCCTCTCTCATTCTTCTCTGTTGGAGCTGCTTTGCTTTGCATAAATTTTTAAATATTTATAAGGCAAGGTTTTGAACCTGAGTTTCCCACATCAAAGGACAGCATTAAAATACCGGATGACAGCATCAGCCTTTCTCTTGTTCAGTCCCCCCAGTTCATTTATACAATGTGGATCTGCTTCAATAGAAAAGACTGGTAAAATCAGCTTGCAATTAGCCAATATGCGAATGACTTGTATTCAAATGGCTTTTCCACATCTCAGCCAGTTGTTCTGGGCCAAAGGCTCTTGCAGTGCTAATCACTTGTTCTCTCTCTTTCTCATTCTAACCAGAATTTCCCATCCTGCTTAAAATATTTCTCAAGGAAAATTTCTGTCAAAATAGGTGCATTTCCATGAATTTTCAGACACAGTTAAATCAACCTCTTCTGGTGAACACTTGTCTATGGAAAACATCTATTGATGCTTAGCAGCCATCTTACAGAGCTGCTGAGAGTCAAGAACAAGTGACAGTGCACCCTGGTTCTAACACCGATGTGATCTCAATCAAATTATTCACGTACACGTTATCACTCTTCCCATCCACTGGCACTAGGGAAAAAATGGACTTAAGGTGCAGAATTTCTTCGCTATGCTGCCTCTATGTTGTTGTCCCTGCATTAAAACAGAAGTTTGTTGTAACTTGTCCCAGGTATCGTAACATTTGTAAGCTTGAACTCCTGGAGTCCTGTGACTATCTCTCAACTGACATATAAAAAACCTGAGTCTTTGTACATATAAAAAAGTTTGAAAACCTGAACAGAAGGTAAGCAATAGTATTTAAAAATGTTATGCTTTTATTTCAGTTGTGTAACTTGCTGAGATCTGATTCATTATTTTGAAAAATGGTGCTTGGCAGTATTATCTGAGGTAATGGCAGGGTCTAGGCTTTACTTTCTCTAGTTCTCCCCAGGGTAGTTGTATTGTTAGTAACCAGCTTCATGTCACAAGTGTATAAAATAATTCATTATAAAGTATTTCAAAATCCTTGAAGGAAATGCTGTGAATAAATACCGAATATTGAATCTATTAAGTAAATGTGTTAAGGAAAGAAACGTTAGTCCCATACATTGAAACTGTGAAATAAAGAAATTTATTTAATGAATGCACAAGAAAGAAAAGGAATAGCTCCTTTCAGTGGTTATGAGTCTAATATTTCATTCACTTACATAAAAAGAGCTATTTATTACCACAGCATACTACCTGAAGCTACAAAATCAAATGCAGTTAGTAGAAGTGTCTTTTAGTAATGTGCTTTCACTGTGTTAGAAGATCCTGTCTTTCAGAAGTACTGAAAAATACCGTAGGAGTTCATCAAACACGACAAATAACTGGCCCCTACCAGGAACAAGGATCCCTGCCTCTGTTTTGTAAAATTTAACAAGTCAGTCAATTTAACAGACAGTTTAGTACAGAGGGCCTAGATGTATATCTAGACAAAATAATAAAGACAAGATACAGAAATAACTTCACAAACCAAAATTTTTCATCGGAGACTTGTGATTTTGATTCCTCCAGCTTAAGACCCTTCAAGAGATTTTTCAGAAAGTGCTGGGAACGTACCCCTTTGAAAAGTCAAATCTTCCTAGACTGCCTCAGGTTAGGTGCACAAAAATAATTGGTACTTTTTTTAAATCCTAGCCAAAAATCTCCAGTGTATTTCAGTTAAAAGCACTTGAATCGGACTTAGGTCACAGTTTAGAGACAGGGTGTGGAGATAAAAACATCTTTCATATTTATTCTCTAGTTCTACATATTCATCTAAGAGAAATACTGTTCACAAGGTCATTTGAATTCAAAATGTTAAGGTCCCTTCCAGGCTAAATGATTCTATAATTTTCTAATCATCTATGGGTATCTAGATCTAAAACATTAGCAGAAGGCCGTGTAATTACTCTCATTTTTTCCAGGGGATGACTCCTGAAACTTAGGGAGGTCTATTATCCAATGACTCACTACAGACCCAGGCCTGAGGAACACCTGCAATCTCATCCCAGCTCAGAAAGCCTTTCTACAGTTTAAGTCACTTCACTGATATGCTTTATTTATGCTATTAATATAGTGTATATAATAAAATATTTAAGGACTTCTGAGGGGGCTTTGGAAATAAATGTAACATTAATAAAATCTATAGAAAAAAATATGCTTTAGAAGCGCTGATATTATGTTGGCTAACCATGATGCCAGAACTGAAACAGAAACAGCTAGAAAAGAGTTAAGGTACCATTCCTGAATATTACAATACATTATCCTTTTTGGATACGTGATTGTCCTCCGTCAGTTATCAGTGGAGAGAAAAAACCCCAAACAAACAAGGAACTGATGCTCAGACCTGTATTCGTATGTTTGATACAAAATTCAAGGTAATGTAGGAACAAGGTCAGATATAGATATTAAAATCAAATACTTCCTGACAGATTGGGATCCACCTGTCTGTCACTAACTGAGACGTAATAGCCATTCTCAACAACTGAGAAATGTATGAAACAATTAAGCCCCTTTTTGGAAGCAATGGAGACGCCAAATGAAAAGGAGATTCACATCACCTCAAAAAAGACCCTTGAAAAAAAGGAGTCTCACCGAAATGTCTCTAATAGAGATTTCTGTCTCTCTGTGAGATAAGTAGAGACAGCAGAGGAGAAGCTGGGCTAAAAAGCACTGGAAAGCCAAAAAAAAGAGCAGGAAAATCATTTTGGTCCAGCAGAAAAGAACTTGAAAGTATGAGCAAAGAAACTGCCTGCTGCTTGACTGCTGTGTTCAGGACTTTGCACATTTTCTGTTAAAAAAAACAAACACCAAGACTTAATCAGAAACACTCCTTGTTCTGAAACAAATGCCCCTCTCTAAGATGCTTAAGTATAGCATGGGTCAATAGAAACAACTTTTCATTAATGGCAATGCACTGGAGATGGATCATAAGCTAGAAAGAGAGTAGAAGGAAAGCTAGCGACCATTTTATTTCAGAGCAATTTTTTTAATTGGGACAGAGAGGAAGGAGAGAAAACAAGCTGATAGGCTTTTTTTCCAGCTAGTACTACCTTTTTTTTATAGATAAAACCACAGAGGTCTGGAACAGGAAAAGGCACTAAGGAATTATTACTAGCATGGCAATGCCACATGAAAAATTGATTCTCAAGGAGGAGAAGCTTTAGGCAGCTTGTTCAGCCTTTAAGAAATCAAAGTGGAGTATAAAAGAAGTTATGTATTAAGCTGTTTTTATAAACTCCAAGCACAATTAATTTCAAAATACCAGTCTGTTCATGTTCATTGAGTAAAAGTATTCATGCTCAAATATGGTTATGTTTCTCTGTTGTAAGAAATGACAGTAAATGGAACATGCCGTTGCTCCTTGCAGTGCTGTAACATTCATTTCAATAAAACTGTCTCCTGTAGATGAAAACAGTATTTTATCACAAAGCCAATGGCAGTGTAACTTCCCAAGTACTATTCCAAATTTACAAGGTATTTTAAGGTTCCCACAATATACTCAAGATACTTCATTTACAAAATATACCAGGTAGAAAATTAAAATGACTAAAGCGGTCCCTTTTCATACGTGACAGCTGGGAACTGCAGAACTTGACTACATGAAATGTATTCCTCCAAAATATGCTTTTCTGAGGGGGCTTGAATCAAGCACTTGAACAGCAAAGATCCTGACTGTGTACTGCCTGTCCCCCAAGAACGTCACCCTGAGCTCGCCGCTATCCAGTCTCCTTGCACAGGAACAGAACTACGTGAAACGCTACCTTTACTGGAGGTTGCAAAACATATTACACAAACTTGCCCTGTTTGATCCAAACCAATTAAAAAACCCCCAAAACTGAAAAAACTAGAAAAAGTCACAGGCTTTCAATTCCCAGTTTTAAAATTTAAAGTAAGAGAAGAAAATTTACCTATGAAATGTTGTCTTGAGTAGCAAAAAATAAACACATTTGGTTTGGGGGGGACTTCTTTTGATGAATAGTCTGGCAAAACTGTCATAGATTCAAATTTTTTCAGCTGAACCAGGCAGGATGTTTTGGTGAAAAAAGTTGGGATGAAAATCCTGACAAACTTTGTTTGGCCCTTTGTATTTATACTGTTTTTGGGAGACGTACGTTAAGCATAAAGATGGTATGAGCAGAGGGATGAGTGAAAAAGGGAGTGAACACACTGCTGTCTCAAGGCTCTCCTTCAGCACAGCATTGTGTTGGCATAAATAGGCTATTCACTAAGTGCTCTTGTGGGATTGCTATTATAGGACTCTCTTACACAGATATTTCTCTTTCTCCAGAACATCAAGTGGAAGCACACATCTAAAAGTCACAAAAGGATCCTGGAATCACTGAATTTTGTGCAAACTGTCCTAAAAGGACAGGACAATATTTCTGAAAAATGATCAATAATTCTGGATGTTTCCAACAAGTAAAACTTGCACAATACTGACTAAGATACTGTAGCAATAGATATCCTTTGAGTAGCATAAATTGATGGACAGATAGAATATGGAAGGTGAAGGAAGGAGATCTTTCTTGGCAACTATTAACAGAATAGCGCTTACGAAGTGTGCATCTTTTCATTTTTCTCAGTCCTGACAAACAAATAAGGGAAGCTTTCAGTACTAAAAATACACCTATGTTTTGCAGAATTCACTGGAATCTGTAGTGTTTGGAGTTGTGAAGGGTCACTGCACCTGCAGCTGCAACTGGGGGACACATCTCCTATGTCCAAAATATCACGAGCAGGACTGATTCCAGTACTGGCCTCTGCTAATGCTGTACTCCTTGAAACACAAATATTTTTTTAAAAAAAATATTAACCACAGGCAAACCTCTGCATGCCTTTAAAAATGAAAGAGTGCTTAAAAGTAATATCCTGTAGAGAAAACACTTGGTTTTACAGAAAACCTCAGCTATTTGCCTATAAAGGAATGCTCACCTATACAAGACTACCAAAGGAGTATCTTTCTTTGGCTTATTCCTCTTCTCCAAACTTCACCTTTACCTCCTAAGCTCCTCTGAATATTTATCCTGTAACTGACCTTGATCTTAAACCTGGTGGCAAGTGTGTCCCTGTGCACACAGCAATGACAGTCACATAGTGGTGATCAGAATGATGTGTTGCTTTCTGTATGAAGGCAGGAAATTAACAGCCAAAGAATCAGCACAAAAAGCTGTATATAACATAGATCAAGCCTTTGTTTCTGTATCATTACAGACCGAAGGAAAGAACTCAAATGTCAACAACTTTATAAGTACCTGCTTAATGCTCTGAACAGCCAGGAAAATGGGAGCAAGTCAGCCTAGGAGAACATTCAGTGAACATTACATTACCAGGATCCTGTATTTTACTTTTGCAGGTCACCTTAAAGCTATGTAGCGTCAAGGATTTAAAGCTCTTAAGGAGATTAAAGGTTCAAGTGCTGTGAACAAACAAATTTAGGCTACTAAAACCACAATTCTAAATTTTAAAATGTGCATGAGATGATTAAAAGTATGAGTTAGTGATTTTTAATTATTTTGTGCAAGTTTTACATATTCATAAGTCTGCTTGGAGAAGCACATGCTGCATTCTGATGAGGAATGACATTATCTCACGCTCTTAACACAGCTTCAGTATAGCACAAGATAAGGTTTCAGGGACAGGACATAAAATAACATTGCAGCAGACTCACAGTTTCAAATGTCCATAGTATCACTGGGGGCTGATACTATCACAACCTCAATTCTAACCACACGTGGCACCTTCTGCTGCCCAGCTCTGGCCCAGCCACTCTGCTTCACCTCTGCCCTCCCCAGGGCTGGTAGGCTTTGACCTGCATGAATTCCTCATACCCAGACTGGCACAGGGAATGGCTAGAGCCAGGCCATGCTTCTGCTTCCCCCATCTCAACCAGCCCCTGCCAAGTGTCAGAGCCAGGGCCATCCAGGACTCCCAGGAGAGGGACAAGCGATGGAGGAAGGGCTGAACTGTAGCAGAGGGATCCAATACTCGAACGAAAAGTGGGAAGGCATATAGGTTTTATTACCATGCCCAAGACCCCGATGGCCAGATCCTGACTCTTCCCAGACAGCTCAGACAGGTTGGGGAGTGGGCACCTGGGGAGGAAGGAGACACCTTCCCCAAGGAACCTCTGTCAGATAATCTGGCTGTGTCCTGCTACCTTCCTTTCTTAGTGACAGTATCACGAAACACTTAAGTGATAACTTTCAGCACTGCATGGATCAATGTAACTCATTTATTAATAACATTTACCATCAGTCTGCAGCAATATTCCTCCCCCCTTCCCAGTTCCCTTTTACACGTGAATGGTTGCTTATAGTATTATGAAGAAAATACCCTTGAAATCTGACAATAGGCAAACTTTTTACTCCTGCATTTTAGCTTTTAGCCTGGTCATGAGTCGAAGACTCATTTTTGGCACAACAGTAGCAAAGTATTTTTTTCAATAT
This sequence comes from Harpia harpyja, assembly GCF_026419915.1. Taxonomy (NCBI): domain Eukaryota; kingdom Metazoa; phylum Chordata; class Aves; order Accipitriformes; family Accipitridae; genus Harpia; species Harpia harpyja. The sequence goes on along the minus strand of NC_068940.1, from coordinate 54,706,259 downwards.
TTTGAAGAGCAGGAGTCTGAAATGCTGTTGTCTGCCTAAGAGACAAAATGTGACTGCCTAATGTGTGTAGCCTACTTTTTAATTAGCCTGTAAAAATAAGCCTGCATTTCCAGACATCTAGTCATCAGATTTTCAGAGGTTTTGCTTGCAACTAGAAATGGATTCATTTAAAAACAGAAATTGCTGATATCAAACAGGGATTCTGTTGAAGGGTAGTATTTTTCTGAATAATATGTAAGCTAATACATACAAGAAAGAAACGCAGCAGAGGGCTGTGCATGTCTAACTAGGGTCAGGGTGAGTATTTGAACACATACACAGAATTCCCTGTGCTCTACTGCAGCTGCTACAGAATAGCAAAGGACTAGCCTGGCTTATCTATGTGTTCATACACAGCAAACGAGACACACTTCAGCTCTAAATAATCCATTTACCTTTGCAGCTTTTCATGAAGCTGTACTGGAGAAGAAACCTTGCACCGTGACCACGAGCAGTATATGCATACCCTTGCTATGAATATGCACAATTTCTCAAGTTATGAAACCCTAACCATTTAGAGCTTTTTCAGATGAAAATCAACACTTGAAATTTCACCTTGAAAGCTGCAAGTATTCACCATCAGAAAATATTAAAAGTACATGGTACCAGTATCATCTTTCTGTCAGATGCTAGTGAATACTTAAAGAAAGACTATATAAGACAAGGAAAGGTACATTCATCTTTACTTCACCATGTTCTCCCAGTTACTGGCAGTCAACAACTTTATGTTCACCTAAAGCTAGAGAGAGCATCTGATATATGCTGTTAATAGCTAGCCAATGCAATAATCATTCATGAATTTGTCTAGTCCCATTTTTAGCATATTTATTGTTTTTGGTGTACCAACGTCCTTTGACAACATATCCCATCACTGAACTGTGTCTTATGGAAATAGAACTTCCTTTTGTTTTAAGCATTGTGCCTGGTCATCATGATTTTCAAGTTCATGTACTTTGAGGACAAATAATCAAACCATTCCCTCGTCATTTCCCCCAAGTCATTCATGACTTCAGAACTACCTGATTATCTTTCTTTTCAGCCTGAATTTAGTCTCTTCGCAGAAAGAAGCCTTCCTATGATCATTCTTGTTGACTTTCTTTGTATCTTAGTGCCAATCATTAGGATTAAGATCCTTTTGTGACATTTTGAAGTCAAAACAATCCCAGATTATTTGGTCACCTATGAATTTTGCTACCCTATTTTTCCCTTTCTCCAGGTCACTTATGACTATCTTGAACAATATCTGGTCCCAGCAGAGATAACCAGAAAGCTTTCTTACAACTTCCTCCATTTCTTCCCATCCTTTGTTTCTTTTCCTTTATTCCAGGAAAAGCTGTCAACAGAAACTGATGAATGGACCCAGCATTTATCCTCCTTGGGACTCAGTACAATGGTCTAGTATCTTGGCTCCTGCAGTTACTTAGGAGGTCTGATGTGATTCAAGGTCCCATATGTACTTAAATTACATTAAAACTGCAAATGATACTACTCTTCAGATCTCTGAGATGCTGCTCTGTAAAATGCTGTGTTTTTAATTCAAGAGATGGGTATGAATGACAGAACTTGTCCTGCTGTTGTTGTCATTGTTTAAGAGGCATCATGAAGTCCTTGTCTGTCCAAAACTCCTCTACTGCTGAACACTTGTTAAGTACTGGCAAGAGTGTGGAAAAGTGTGTGAGACTAAACAGATCTTGCTGGCATCCCACGAGGAGATTTCCTAGTATAGAAAGAAACTGCTATCAGTAAATCCTGGAATTTCTCAGAAATAAAATAAATGAGGAGACTCAATAGGAATTCTAGGCTAGTAATGCGATGGTCAACAATGTAACAGGCAATTAGTAGATCTGAAGAAACCTTAGGCGGTTGTCGAAGAGATCAACTGCTGATGCTGTTGCTGTTCATATGTTGTAACTTCAGACCAAGGCAATGTAGGTTGTAGGGGGCAGGCCAGCCATAGCCTTTTTTATGATCTCTTCGGAAAGCAGACTAGAAGACTCAAGAGTCTGTAATACTGAGAAATGATTTCTAAGATTACTTGCCTTCTCTTTCACTTAAGGATGTACGGACAATCCATGTACTCTTCAGAAGGGGAAGGATCAGTGTGTTTGTGATAGCAAACACTATCCCCTTTGTTAATCTCGGGCAAAGCAGACACAACTGCTGTCAGGCTCAGGTCACGAATCAGCTCCACAGTCACAGAGAAGTCTTACCCCCAAAACAGCTTGCACATCTTTCGAGGTCTTCGGCAGCAGCAACGAACTGGATACACTAAGCTAGCAGCCACTTTGAACAATTCTGTTGAGCAAGACTTGAATAGTACATTGGAAATAGCCACACAGAATGGGGAAAGGGTTGCTGCACTGCAGCTGGCTGGAGTCAGCGGGGAGCCCTGAAGAGCGTCACAGCCGGGGCTGCCATACTGGCAGCTCAGAGCAGAGGGGGACAAGAGAACACCTTCCTCCCAGGCTTCCTGAAAATGCACTGGTGGCATTGCTCTTGGTGAGCAGACCACTAAAATAACTCCACTGTTCATAGTGAACAAGCAAGTCTTGATTTCTCATTGACTGAGGGGGACTGGGATGAAGGTGTCGCAAACAAGTTTTATCCTAACATCGAATCCCAGCCAAAGCTCAGAGCTAGCAGTAATGTCAAGTTTTACCCTAAGGTAAAACTTCCCTGGCATGTTTTAGCAGCTGTAATGCACAAACAGAACAACAACTATCCACAAAAACACTGAAGTCTCTGATCTCAAAAGCCTTCGTTTCTTCTAGTATTACCACAAGGAGGGCTGTGATCTGCTAAATGCTTTTTCTGGGGAGTCCTGTAGAGCATTGCTATCAAGCATTTTCAGAATCATTTGGAGAACCAACATACATGATAAACATGGTTAATTTCGATTTGGTAAGGCAGATAAAACATTTTTATTACAAAACACAGCTCCATCCATTATGTATGGTGCATATACATTATACACATGTATGTACACATTACAAAACATGTACATCATCTAGCTGGATGGAAACACGTTTTTGTCAAATGGAAAATACAGATCGCATTTAACAGCATGTGTGGTAGGTGAGATCGCTGTGTATGGAAGGGCTAAATACATATTTCCAGTGTGAGATAAAGTTCACACTTTTCAAGTGACCCTTATGTACTGAGACATCTTCTAAAATATTAAAGTTTAGACACACTTAATAGCTATTTCTGCCCTAATGCTGCCTAAAGTATCACAAACATTAATTTATAATTAGGTCCCTGAAGATACTTATTGTAATTTTTTTAAACAAATATATTATTTTGCCTTAAATTTGACACTGCTATGTTCCCTGAGAATACTAGCATTTAAAATACACATATTTTATTATCTGCAATGTGTAACCATTTTTGTGTGGCAGTAGGTTAGTGTATAAAGACACAATTTATGAGTACAATTTGAAGGTAAGCTTTCTATTTAAGTAGCAAAAATATATCATTCATAGCAAAGAATACATTTATTACAAGATTTAACAACAAGAGAAGAATTTCCATGAGTGTGTAATTTTCAATTTACAGAGTAAAAAAAGTTATCTGAAAAGAAACCAAGGGTCTTTGTTAAGTTGGTTGTATGTCAGCCAATGTGAGGCTTTGCTACTTTATGAGAGTCTGAAATCAGATTGTCTGGAAATTGCCTTCACTATTCTTTCCAGTCTTAACTGAAAGAAATGAAAAAAGAATATGAAAAACTGGTTACACTTTAATTTTCTCTCATTTTTAATAGCATGAGATACTGTAAGTCACACAGCAAAATGTCCTGTAGACACAAAGGTATGAGACTGACGGATTTTCTTTAAGATATGCAACACTTCAAAGTTCTCTCGCTACAGCATTCAGCTGCTTTACAAGGTTACAGTTAAGCCTTAATCCTGATCTGTTTTAGTGAAAGCAGAGCTTCATTTACTTCTTTGAATTCAAAATGGTAGCACTGTTTCTAAACTTCTACAGTAAGCAACTCCACAGCTAATACTGGGGTCTGTAGGGTGTTCAGTGCATTATCAACACAGTGATCTGAAAATCGGGAAGAAGGCAGAGGTCATTTAATTCATCAGCATCCCCTGCGCCCCACCTTCCACTGTGGAACTGATCCTCATTACCAGGGCTTTGCTTTGTCTCAGTTTAAATGGTCCCAGGGATGGGATTTAGTACTTTATCAGCTATTGCCCTGTGAAGGAACCAGACGGCTCTGATTTGGATTATAGTCGGCAGCACTTATAGGACCCTCCGTTTCATCTCTGGGGATTAAAACTCACTTTCAAAGACAGCTCAAGAGAGGTGAGAGTGCGCCCTTCAAAACATTTCTCGTACTGATGACTTGCATAGCAAAGTTGCAGAAGGCTGTATTTATTTGTCTTGGGATGGAACCACGGAAGCAGTAAGCAGCTGGAAGAAAGCTCACAATAAATGCAATGTACAGATTATTTGGAGGCAATCCTCTCTTATTTGCAAAAGAGAAACAGAGAAAATGCTCCTTGGATCCCCTAATCCAGGCAAACAAATTCACACACAACATTTTTGCTTGTTTGCTGTCCTGTCTTTGCCCTTGTTTCACACAATGAATGCTCCTTGCAATGTCAGGGGGAAGTTTCTTCATTTCTGCCCCAGGGCTCATGGGCCTCTGGTAAGGAACAGGAAGTAAAATCCTTTTACAGGGTGAACTCTGAAATTTGGTCTGTCAGAGTCACCCAATGGATGGGAGTAAGACTCCTGTCTCTCACTACCCTGCCCATTTTATTCATATGTACCAGCTCTTCAGGATTCTACCATCATCTTTATCAACAGCCCAAGCTCTTGGAGATGTGAATATCAGCTCCTTACTTTGTAACCACCATGTATCAGATGATCTCTCCCTTGTGAAATCCACTTGCACCCCTAATTGTTGTGACAACACTTGCCATTTAGATAGCTCTTTCATCTTCAAAACACTTCACAAGCATCAATTAACCCAAATCTAGATTCATTAATCTGACAATTAATTTGCTATATATTCAGCAGTTACAATAATGGAGAACAAACTAGTGCCTATTACAGTCATCAGAGTGAGTTCCCTTGACTTTAAAAAAAATAGGATCAAGCTCATTTCTTGAGTCTATTTCTCTCTCCTAAATCTTCACTGCAATCTGGTATTTTCTTCCTTGGCACCTTCAACTGCTTTATCAAGAATACAGCCAAGGAAAGGGGAGAGAAAAAAAAGGAATCTGTGAGTTGAGATCAGATGCACTAAGAGTTAATCAGTTTTGTTTTAAGGATGATCTTAAATCTTGCACCCCACCTGCACAGAGTTTATGAAGATTGATCAGATCAGTCCTTGACATGCTCAGATAAATCAGGGTTCCAAACACGCTGCTGTGATTGATGAATTCAGGAGGCACTCATATTATAAACCGATTGCTAAATTACAGATTAACCCAAACTGACAGAACAGGGTGAGTAGATGCAGCAAATTCCCCACAATCACCATAGACCTTGTGAAGTAGGCCACTTGAGTTTTAATCATCAGTGTAGTGCCTGCAACCACAGGCACGTAGAGAGAACAATGGGAATATGAGAAAGAAAGCAAGAGAAACATTTAAGAATTGTAGTATTCTAATGAATCATTTACTGGGAAAGGAGGTCCAATGGCATTTATGCAAGGAGGTCTCAGAAATTGGCTTTTACAGTGTGTCATTTACTTTAATTTTATAATAATCCTCAAAATAATGTATCATCCTCTCAGAAGGCTATTTTAAAACTCATACTCTGGTTAAGCAATATGCACTTACACAAATATTTCTATAAGTTTATTAAATATACACCACATCCCCATATTTAAGCCTATTTTTTTTGTGTTACTTTTGACTGCCAAGAAGGAACTTTTTGTTATCTAAAATTGCCAGCTGAACAGTCAGCTTTACAAGAACTTCTCTGGAAATTCACAACATGATAACATCCTTAAAACAACTAATAAATAAATACTATTCAGATTATAAAGAAAGATCTGCACCCTCCAGGAGTGAGGCAATTGTTCTAAAGATTCCAAGAAAATGCCCTGACCTAGTGAAAAATAAACTACTTACTGAAAAAGTCATTTGAAGACATCTTTTGATTCATATTAAAGACTTGTAAAGGTTGAGTCCCCCTTTCTTGTTGTAGACTTTCCATAAGAAGGACTCCACATGCAAATACCTCTTCAGCAACATCAGGGAAAGCAAGGAGGGAATGATTGGCTCCACTAGCATTAGTTTTGTGAGTAATCGAAGGGGACAATGTAGAACTGCGTAGTTAATCACCCAATCAAGTAAATAAACAGCAAGCCTAGCCTACGTTGTAATTCGTTCTTGGTGCCAGTCTCTTTCTATATGGAATTAAAAGCCCAAAGAAAACAGCAACAACAAATGAGTCTTCTCTTATGGAACAGTGTGAAATCCTTCAGTTCATGCTTTTCTAATCATCGTTTGACTCTGCTTGAATTGCCCTTTGTGCCACATGCTTTTTTAAGTCCTGCACAAATTATTGCTGTTGACCATAAACCGTATCTTTCCACATTAGTGCTTCAAACACTCTATGACAGCTAAACTATTAAAGAATAAAAGCATTAATGGATTTGTCTGAATGTATTACTTATTGCTTGTCTCTTAAGCCTTACTTGGCCTTCTTCACAGCTTCTGCTCAGTTACTTTCACCACTGGGTTTCAAAGATACTGAGGGCTTATTGAAGGATTACAGTTTATAATACACCTGTATAAGCAGAGCTGTAGACAAGTATTAAAAGTCACTGAAAGCTTATTGATCTAAAGAACAGTGCAGTAATAACTCAGAGAATATCAAAATAACCACTGCTATTTGCTTTTCCTTAGCTCAGAATGGAGCAACCAATACACTCACGGACCTTTAAGAAACCTTTTTCTCCTAATGATCCATCATTCTGCATGAAAGATTCAATACTTTGAAGAAATCAGAAAGAAACATGGTTACAACAATTTGAGGAAGACCCAATCTTCCACCCCCCAAAACGCCTTAACAGACCCTTGGGAAGAGATTATTAAATTAATAATAATTTTTTAATTTAATTTTTTAAATTTATAAAATTAAAATAAAGTGATTGCCTATTTTCATCCAGCATAACATCAAAATCTTTCTCATAGATGCTGGAGCTTCTTCTATTAATAATGTAAGCAAGGATCACATTATATAACAGTATCAACAAGGCAGAAGAGGCACTGTATAGATTACAAATTTAAGCAAAGTGCAGATCTCTCAGGAAGACCTTGTTACAATAATCTACCACAAAAATGTAGAAAATTCATAACCTATGAAAATTCACATTGGAAAGGCCAACGTATTGCTACTTCTAAAGGTCTTAGTATGGAAATGAATTGAAAATCACGACTTTTAAACCCCTGAATGCATCTCACTAGCACTAGAGCATCGCAGATATACTGGGGCCTACAAGCATATGCGGATAGACCCCTCACCAGAAAACCAAACATATAATTCATGTGCTAAGACACAGCTGGTCCAACAGATGGGATGGACAGAGACAAGGAAGTCAACTGGACATAAGAGAGAATGGGGAAGAATGGCAGAACCAGGTTTTAACCTCATTAGAAGGGCATGGGAAGAGGCAACCTTCTCATGGTTACCCAAAGGTAAGCAACAGCAATGTCTCAGGGCTTCACGCTGCAAAGAGCCAGTCATGCACACAGAGGCCTTACGACCCAGTGTACGTAGTCACCCTGGTAACCACGGCTGTGGGGGCCACTCATAACCGTACGTGCATAAATGTCATCAGGGTCAGGCTCATCATCTGTAATCCGAGTTAGGCAGGGAGGAAACAATAAACGAACTGACAACAATGATGCAGTTCCAACATACAGGTTTTTGAAAGGTAGAAAAATATCTAATGGACATTCTTCTTTTGAAAATTTCCCCTATGTGGGTGGAAGATGGAAAGGACTTTCTATACAGATATGACACATGCTTCTCCCTCTCCTTGCAGCTTATTACTTCACCTGCAGCAATGTTTTTCTTCCAGGTTTTTTTCCCTCTTTTCCTACTTTTCGCTATCAACAGAATTGCTGTCTGTGAGGTTCTCTGTACAGCCTCAGCAGAAGATATTCTTACTCTGTGCCATGTGCACTGTTTGGCCTGTGCCTTTACAGCACCTTGTTAGGTGTTTACATCCCAGGTATTACAATATCTAATACCAAAACAAAAAGAGATTATTTTTCAGTGTACATTACCAGGACCCCTCTAGAAAAGGAGGAACGCTGTAACTATTAGAATGGATAGACAGTAGATGATCCCTACCAGAAGATACTCACAACGCAAGTCTGCATTTCAGATAAACCTTTGATGGCAACATACCTCACATGCTGGAACCAAACTTGAATGCCAAAGTTCCACAATTTACAGGACCTTCAGCACAGCAGACAAGGATAAAAACGGCTCTCAGGAGGATTTTATCCCTCCCTCAGATTTGTCAGCAATTACCATTGTGAACTGAAAAAAGAAAAAGGAGGGTAATTGTTGTAGGCAACTCCCTCTTAAGGGGGACAGAGGGCCTGATATGCAGACCTGACCCATCCCACAGGGAAGTCTGCTGCCTCCCTGGGGCCCAGGTAAAAGACATTACCAGGAAACTCCCTGGTCTGGTTCAGACCTCTGATTATTACCCATTGCTGGCTGTGCAGGTTGGCAGTGATGAGATTGCAGAGAGGAATCCAAAGGCAATCAAAAGGGATTTCAGGGCACTGGGACAATTAGTAGAAAGATCGGGAGCACAGGTAGTATTTTCCTCAATCCCTTCAGTGTCAGGGAAATACACTGAAAGGAACAGGAAAACATACCTGGTTAATACGTGGCTCAGAGGCTGGTGCCATAGGTGGAATTTTGGGTTTTTTGATCATGGGGAGGCTTACACAGCACCGGGCTTGCTAGCGACAGATGGTGTCCAGCTATCTCGAAGGGGTAAGAGAATCCTTGCTCATGAGATGGCAGGGCTCATAGAAAGGGCTTTAAACTAGGTTCGAAGGGGGTAAGGGATAAAACTAGGTGCACCAGAGATGAGCCTGAGGGCAGCGTGCCGATGTTAGGGGTGGATTCGATGACCCAGCTCAAATGGATCTATGCCAATGCACGCAGCATGGGCAATAAACAGCAGGAGCTGGAAGCCATTGTGCAGCAGGATAGATATGACTTAGTCGCCATCACGGAAACATGGTGGGATGACTCCCATGACTGGAGTGCTGCAATGGATGGCTACAAGCTATTCAGAAGGGATAGGCAAGGTAGAAGAGGTGGTGGGGTGGCTCTTTATGTTAGGGAATGTTTTGACTGTTCAGAGCTACACGATTCTGATGACAAGGTGGAGTGCTTATGGGTGAGGATGAGAGGGAAAGCCAATGAGACAGATATTGTGCTGGGAGTCTGTTATAGACCGCCCGACCAGGTTGAAGAGACGGATGAATCATTCTACAAGCGGCTGGCAGCAGTCTCAGAATCGTGTGCCCTTGTCCTTGTGGGGGGCTTTAACTTTCCAGACATCTGCTGGAAATACAACACAGCAGAGAGTAAGCAGTCTAGGAGGTTCCTGGAGTGTGTGGAAGATAACTTCCTGACACAGCTGGTGGGTGAGCCAACCAGGGGAGGAGCCTTGCTAGATCTGTTGTTTACGAACAGAGAAGGACTGGTGGGAGGTATGATGGTTGGAGGCCGTCTTGGGCTTAGCGATCATGAAATGATAGAATTCTCAATTCTTGGTGAGGCAAAGAAGGTGGTCAGCAAAACCACCACTATGGACTTCCAGAGGGCTAACTTTGGCCTCTTCAAGGCACTGGTTGAGAGAGTCCCCTGGGAGACGGTCCTGAAGGGCAAAGAGGTCCAGGAGGCATAGACATTCTTTAAAAAGGTAATCTTAATGGCTCAGGACCAGGCTATTCCCATGTGCCGCAAGTCGAACCGCCGAGGAAAACGACCGGCCTGGCTGAATGGGGAGTTTTGCTAGGAGTCAAGAAAAAAAGGAGAGTGTATCATCTCTGGAGGAAAGGGCGGGCAACTTGGGAGGAGTACAGGGATCTTGTTAGATCATACAGAGAGAAAATTAGAAAGGCTAAAGCTCAGCTAGAACTAAATCTGGCCACTATCGTAAGGGATAACAAAAAATGTTTTTACAAATATGTTAACAGTAAAAAGAATCCCAAGGAGAATATCTTTCCTTTAATGGATACAGAAGGGAATGTAGCAACCAGTGATGAGGAAAAGGCCAAGGTACTTAATGCCTTCTTTGCCTCAGTCTTTAATAGTGAGTCCAGTCATCCTCAGGGTACTCCACCCCATGAGCTGGAAGGTAAGGATGAAGAGCATAACATACCCCCCTTAATCCAGGAGGAATTAGTTAGGGACCTGCTACGCCATCTGGACACTCACAAATCTATGGGACCTGATGGGATCCATCCAAGAGTACTGAGGGAACTGGCAGAGGTCCTTGCCAAGCCACTCTCTATCATCTATCAGCGTTCCTGGTCAACAGGGGAGGTCCCAGAGGACTGGAGGCTTGCCAATGTGACTCCCATTTATAAGAAGGGTCGGAGGGAGGATCCAGGGAACTACAGGCCTGTCAGCCTGACCTCGGTACTGGGGAAGATTATGGAATGGTTTGTTTTGAAAGCACTCACATGGCAAGTCCGGGACAAGCAGGGGATCAGGCCCAGTCAGCATGGGTTCATGAAAGGCAGGTCCTGCTTGACCAACCTGATCTCCTTCTATGACCAGGTGACTCGCCTAGTGGATGAGGGAAAGGCTGACGATGTTATTTTCCTAGACTTCAGCAAGGCCTTTGACACTGTCTCTCATGGCATACTCCTTGAGAAGCTGGCGTCTTGTGGCCTGGATAAGTGCACTCTTCGCTGGGTGAAAAACTGGCTGGATGGACGAGCCCAGAGGATAGTGGTGAATGGGGTGAAATCCAGTTGGCGGCGGGTCACAAGTGGGGTTCCCCAGGGCTCGGTGTTGGGCCCTGTTCTGTTTAATATCTTTATTAATGATTTGGATGAGGGGATCGAGTGCACCCTCAGCAAGTTTGCAGACGACACCAAGTTGGGAGGCAGGGTCGATCTGCTTGAGGGTAGGGAGGCTCTACAGAGAGATCTGGACAGGCTGGATCGATGGGCTGAGGCCAATCGTATGAAGTTCAACAAGGCCAAGTGCCGGGTCCTGCACTTTGGTCACGGCAACCCCACGCAGTGCTACAGGCTTGGGGAAGAGTGGCTGGAAAGCTGCCCGGCAGGGAAAGACCTGGGGGTGCTGGTTGATAGCCGGCTGAATATGAGCCAGCAGTGTGCCCAGGTGGCCAAGAAGGCCAACGGCATCCTGGCCTGTATCAGAAATGGTGTGGCCAGCAGGAACAGGGAGGTGGTTGTTCCCCTGTACTCGGCACTGGTGAGGCCGCACCTCGAGTACTGTGTTCAGTTTTGGGCCCCTCACTACAGGAAAGACATTGAGGTGCTGCGGCTTGTCCAGAGGAGAGCAACCAAGTTGGTGAGGGGCCTTGAGCACAAGTCTTATGAGGAGCTGCTGAGGGATCTGGAGTTGTTCAGTCTAGAAAAGAGGATGCTGAGGGGAGACCTTATCGCTCTCTACAACTACCTGAAAGGGGGTTGTAGTGAGGTGGGTGTTGGTCTCTTCTGTCAGGTGGCTGGAGATAGGACAAGAGGAAACGGCCTCAAGTTGACGCAAGGGAGATTTAGGTTAGATATTAGGAAAAAGTTTTTTACTGAGAGGGTTGTCAAACATTGGAATGGGCTGCCCAGGGAAGTGGTTGAGTCACCATCCCTGGAGGTATTCAAAAAGCGAGTGGACAGGGTACTCCAGGGCATGGTTTAGGGGGCATGGTTAATGGTTGGACTCGATGATCTTGAAGGTCTTTTCCAACCAAAATGATTCTATGATTCTATGATTCTATGAATCTTTTCACATATTAGAAAAGCAATGCACTACTTTTCGATCAAAGAGGTATTTTGTTTACTTCAATGCATACACAAATTGTCTGTACTGTTAGCATTAAAAGAAGTTATGACCGGCACTGAAATGTGACAAGACTTCTCAGATGGTTTCAATATCTGGGAAGAAAAGCTCAGTAGGTTCATAAATCTAATATATCTTTTACATAATAAAACCTAGAGCAGCAATAATTGCAATTAAGTTTTACAAGGCATCCTGAGAGGAATGAAAAAATAACTGCTCTCTGCACCACAGCTAAACAAAGCAAAATTAGATTTTTTTTTTTTAAAAGCCCATAAGGAATTCAAATTAACAGACTTTGTAAAGGATGCTAGCAAAATACTTTTGAGAGAGACCCTAATTAGTGGTTGCTTTGATTTTAGTGACCTTGCTTATCTTATCTTTCTAAACACACATTTTAAACAAGAAAGTTTCAAATGCCCGGACAGTATAAAGGCTTCTTTGGGTGCCAGACTTACAAAGAGCAAAATTCTGTTAAGTTAAACTAAGTTGTTTTAGTGTATTTTTGCCATGTTAATTCCCATTCCTCCTAACACAGACCACTAAGCTCAGTACCCATGTGATTTCAGTGGCAGAGATGAAAGGTGTCGTGGTTTAACCCCAGGCAGCAACTAAGCACCACGCAGCCACTCACTCGCTTCCCCCCCCCCCCCCCCCCCCAGTGGGATGGGGGAGAAAATCGGGAAAAGAAGGAAGACTCGCGGGTTGAGATAAGAACGGTTTAATAGAACAGAAAAGAAGAAACTAATAATGATGATGATAACACTAATAAAATAACAACAGCAATAATAAAAGGATTGGAATGTACAAATGATGTGCAGTGCAATTGCTCACCACCCACCAATCGACGCCCAATTAGTCCCTGAGCGTCGATCCCCCTGCCCCCACTCCCCCCAGTTTATACACTAGATGTGACATCACACGGTATGGAATACCCCATTGGCCACTTTGGGTCAGGTGCCCTGGCTGTGTCCTGTGCCAACTTCTTGTGCCCCTCCAGCTTTCTGGCTGGCTGGGCATGAGAAGCTGAAAAATCCTTGACTTAAGACTAAACACTACTTAGCAACAACTGAAAACATCAGTGTGTTATCAACATTCTACTCATACTGAACTCAAAACATAGCACTGTACCAGCTACTAGGAAGACAATTAACTCTATCCCAGCTGAAACCAGGACAAAAGGCCAAGACTTCAGAGCTCCAAATAGCCTACAGAGGCAAGCCAAAGGTACTGACGGTTGCGATGTGTTTGCTGTTGTTAGGAAGTCTCTCTCCATTTGCAGAATTTCCACAAGCTGACATTTCCTGCCAAGCATTTCTGGTGCCTCTTAAAGCCTTGACTTAGATTATGCCTCCCAGAGTATGCAAATAAAACCAGCAGGTACAGGTACGAAACTACCCAGCCTTATGCAATTACCGTTCACAGTGATCAAGCAATCTTGGTGAGAAGCTGATGCTCGGCAAGGCAGCTGGAATACACTAAATCTCCCCATGTTAAATATGGCACAGGGAATTCTTCCAACACTTAGCAGTAACTTATTGCTATATACTTTATGAAGTGAAACGAAGCAACTAAAGTAAAATGTTCCAAAATACGGTAGGGTGGAGACTGGAATGCTTATTCAATGTAAATTGAAGTATAAACATTCATACAGTGTTAAACCCATCACAGATACTTCACCTTTATTTCTTATAATTTCCATTCTTCTGTCCTGGCTGCCATCAAATTCCTAAGTTACAGTCCATATCGAAAGCAAACAGAATAGTCATCTGACAAGTACTATATGCTATCTGTCAAACATAAGTGATTTTGGGGGCTGCTCTACCATCGCAGCCTTATCTTACACCCACCAAAAGGTATAAAGGGCCTGAATTTTAAAGAAGCTTTAAGCTTTTTTCTTATTTCACAGCCACATTAATTTTAAAATATTTCTGCACTCATGAATGATCTGGTGCAAATCTTACTACTTTTAGCTTTTCTGCAAATGCCTGAACTGCAGCCTCAGGCAAATACTCAGATATCTAAATCAGGGCCTGCAAACACTTGCATACGCAGATAAAAACATGTATTTTCCAAAAAAAGAAAAAGATATCCTGCAGAATCAAGACTATTTTGGAAACTGTCCATAGGTTCATAAGAGCCATCTTGCCCTGGTTCTCTCCTTCACCCATTCCTTCACTGACTTTCCCCTCATCTTTACAGGCAGCCCTAAAGGACTATTTTCATCCCTCTTCACTTCTCCCTCTTCAGCCTCTCCTTTAGCAGTATCATCTGCAAACAAATTTGACTACTGTCTCTCTGCTAATAGCTCAAAGACCCCCTTTATTCCCAGACCCATCTTCTGCCCAAGCTGAAATCTCAGCCTTTCTCACACTTTCGCACCTCAATTTCAAAGAGATTAAAGCATGTTTCTCCCTCCAGAACCACATTTCTCTACCCTTATGGACTTGCCACTTGCTCTGACATTCTAGGCATCATGTTTTGTTTGCATCTCTTCCTAGGTTTTCTCATCTAAGTGGTTTAAAGGCCTCATATACACAATGTGCTGAAGGCAGTGCTGTTCTAATTCTGCTTTTCGTTTGAGCGGCAGAAATCTGATCCTTCTCTTGCCTCAAACCTATATAGTTGCATTACTATGGGATGTTACCCATTTCAATTTAACCTACCTCAAGAAGCAGATCCTATAAGGGCAGGCACAACTGATTGCTCTTAGTGACTGTCAGGTGTAAGCCGGACTAGGTGATCTGGGATCCTGTGCCAAGGAAGAGGCAGGGTGCAACCTTCTGCATCTGGTTGTGTAAAGTGCACCCTCAGAGAGGCTGCATAACACAGATAATCTGTCACATTACATCTCTTCTTCAGCCTCTCAGCATCTCACAGTTTGACTATACCATGTTCTCCAGCATTGCCCCCTTCAGTTCTGCTCCCTTTCACCTTCACAGAATGCTGCAGCAGCTACAGTACTCCCACCTGCTTTAACCATCTCACCTCTGTCTGTATGTCCCACCAGTGGCTCGCCCCTCTCTAATACATCAAAAAACTGCTCATCTTCCCTTTCCAAACTTTTCATAGCTCACTCCATTCAAAAGCAAAAGCTCTATAAGGAAATCTATATTGCTTACACAACACAGAATAATTTACTTGTCTTCTGTGTTTCAGGCAACTAACTTACAGATATTTAATCTACTCAGGAAATTTATAAAATTGCAGCCTCCCAAGATAACAGTCATTATCCTGACACTTCACATTACTGTCATCCTACACACGCTACAATAAATAACTCCTCTACATTTCTTCATTTGCGTTAGAAATCCTCTTCAGCCAATACTGTTAGTTTTGTTTGCAGTTTAAAATAGAGGCTGTTCTTTCCCTACACCTCATTCTCTATTTTATCTGCTACAACTCTGTTTCAATCCCATTGGACATGCCAAACACAACTGGATTGACCATTTACACAGCTAAGGGGTAGATGAAAGGATCTTTCACAACTGCTTCCCTGTAGCACCTGAGGTGCTGAGCTTCAGTCCAACATGTCAGATGCACCTGTCATAAACATCTTGGTCCGGCCTCCTAAGTATCCTATGCTCCATCTACATCATCCTTCACTTTTCCTTGCTACATGTCTCATTGTTTTCTCAAACTTCCTCACTCTTTTGGTACTTCTTTTGCCCTTCGACTCATCTTGCTTGCCCAACGGTGCCACCAGGGACACAAACAATATATAAAGATAACCATTCATACCTGCGTCTTCCTCATGCATCCCCAATACCATACAAATGTATACATACAAACACTGTGTCAGTACCACTGATGTTCCATAACAACAGTGCTGATTTTGTGAAGTTATAAATCACAATCAGCATGACCAGTATAAATCCAAGCATTCGTAAGACTCCTTTTTACCTTTTTCCACCCATTTGTGGCACGCATTGTAACATGTAGACACCAGGCATTTTATTTTTTCTATCTGCACAGCACATCCTGCAGTCTGTAATGAGTGAAAAATGACGATACCGCTTCTGCAGGGTTGTGCAGTTATAATGATGAAAGAAGAAAGGTTTGCAGGGACAAGGAAACATTTTTATTAGACAATTTTGTATGGTAAGAAAAAAAAAAAAAAAAGACATACTTTTGGGTCCAATGTCCTTTCATCAGGTCCAACTGGCTGAATAGACACTGGGGATAGTGCCCTTTGTTTAACATTTTTTAATTTAGTATTAACCTTAAACCTGATTAGAAGATATGAACAGTTGGATTCAGCCTTGATTTAACCCAAATTAGCTACAAGAAGATGAATTTTTCTACACAAAGCTCCAAGTTCCCAACCATCCGTCTTTCTGCTGACTAGTAACACTGTCATTACTATAGCACATGTCTTTTTGTGGCCACCCTATTCTTCAAATATAATAACAGATCTCATAATTCAGTGTTTCTTTTACAGAGGGTCTCCAGACATAAAAGTGAGGAAATAGTAGTTAAAATGGTGGCAGGGCTGCCACTTCCCTTGAGTATATTTCCACCAGTTAAATGATGCTGGGTCAAATTATCCAATTGATTGGCAAAAACAGCCCCATCATTTTTTGAGGTTACTGTTAAGAAGTACAGAGCATAACCTACTGATTACAGTGGATTACCACTTCTCTGCATCCTTAATTTGATTGTGGTAATCACAAAGCAGCTGTGTGATCATCTTTTCCATGAAAGAAGAGGGCAGTGCAGAATAGCAATCTCTAATTGAAAAAGAGAGACAGAGTTTTGTTTTCTATGAGTAAAACTATTCAAGAAGCAGGAATGACTTCTGACCTTTAGCCTGCGGTCCTGGTCTCCACTGCACAGAGAATTTACAGACACTTTAAAGGTCTTCCAGGCTGGATTTAAGTTATTCATCACAACCTGCGAGTGAAAAGAAATGAAGGGAATCCTTAACATTTGCACATCTCCAAACAGAATTCTAACAAGAGCCACAATTCTCAATACAGTACATTCACCAGAAAGAGAAGAAAGCAGAGCTCAGCTGGAGGTTTGCATAACAACATGCATGGGATATGTGCCCTTGAGCAACCTGCAGTTTGCAACACTCCTCCTTTGGAAAGCCCCAAAAAGGAGTACAGGTGGAAAGGGGACCTGTACACAGATCATGCTACAGAAATTGCCCCAGCACTGCCATGCCTCAGTGGGAGCGTAACTCACAAGGGAAAGGTTGTGGAATACATCCCTGAATTGGAAGCCATGGAAGTGATGCAGGTCTGGGCAATGGGGATGGGCAGCATCAATTTACAGACACATGGTCTGCCTTGCCAGGAAGACAGGCTCATAACCCCGAATACCTGCCACAGCTCCACCCTGTACTACCTAAATGCTACTTTTTAGGACAGTACCAGTCATTACCATAGGAGCAGTAATGACACTGAAAACAAATGTAAAACACCTAGATTACAAATCTCTTTAGCACCAGCAACCTGGGAGGAGGAGATGAAGATGCAACATAGTATTAATGGGAAAATATGATACTGTCTGTAGCATGGTTTGGGCTAAATTTAATATGTATAACTCCTGACCTTCAAACAGAATATCTGCCAGTTTAATTAAATTTGGATCTTTGGCTTCAGTACCATCTTCCTTTACTCTCATGCATAAGTCAAGACCTGTTACCCACAAGTCAATAATTACACAAGAGATAGAAGTGGTTTTAAATGTGGGTGCTTGCAATACCCTTTGTGACATGGGAAGCATGATCTACTCCTCCTGACAGCCCACCTGTGTCCTTGGAAAGTAAATCCAACCCTATTCCTTACCTCAGTCCTGTGTACAAGTTGTTGGGTTGCATCATCATTAATCCGGAAAATCTCCAGAAAAGGATCAGATTTGCTGAAAAAATCCTAAAATAAAATATAGGACAGGTTACTCTTGAACTTCTCTTTCTTTGGGCTTTCCAGGCACAGTGCACTGGTGCTTCCCTGACTGCTAATGAAAAAGGAGAGCTAGCATGGTTTTAGTGAGACCTCTTGGGTCTCTCAGCAATATTTCATTCTTGTCCTTGTTCCACAAGGATTTCCATGGCACTGCTGCTGTTCTTAGTTTGACTTTTCAATCATGGCAGGCAGAACTGTAAAATGTCATTTTACAGCCTTGTCCCTTCTTACACCCAGTCCAGATACCTCAGCTTCAGCTCCTTCATCCTAAGGATGTTAGGATTACTTGTTTCTTTCTGTCTGCATACCTGTTTGGTCTTTTGACATCAGTTTTATCACGTAAGGTCCTTTGAAGCATATTCTACAGTGGGGTTGAATTTCACCCTATTTGCCCACCCTCTCAAGACAGAAGTTAATTGGCCAAGACATTGTGCTGCTACCAACTAACACAATGTAGTGGGTTGACCCTGGCTGGATGCCAGGTGCCCACCAAAGCCTCTCTATCACTCCCCCTCAGCTGGACAGGGGGGAGAAAATATAACAAAAGGCTCATGGGTCAAGATAAGGACAGTTTAATAAAGTTGAAAGCAAAGGTCACGCACAAAAGCAAAGAAAAACAAATGATATTATTCTCTGCTTCCCATCAGCAGGTGAGGTCTAGCTACTTCCTGGGAAGCAGGGCTTCAGAACGCGTAGTGGTTGCTCCGGAAGACAAAAAATGCCCCCCTCCGTCTCTCTTTACTTAGCTTTTATATGTGAGCTGACGTCATATGGTATGGAATATCTGTTTGGTTAGTTTAGGTCAGCTGTCCTGGTTATGTCCCCTCCCGAGATCTTGCCCTGCCCCAGCCTGCCATTGAGGGGGGGGGGCAAAAATGTTGGAGAGACAGCCTTGATGCTGTGCCAGCACTGCTCAGCAGTAGCCAAAACACTGGTGTGTTATCAACACCTTTCTAGCTACTGATGCAGAGCACAGTGCTATGAGGGCTGCTATGGGGAGTATTAACTCCATCTCAGCCAGACCCAATACACACAAGTACTGGCAAGATGGATTAGAGAAGGTTAGAGAAGCAAGTCCTCTTTAGGGTGTGATAACATGGCCCATGTTAAGATGACAAACAGAGCATGGGAATGCAGAAAATTACTTGATATCTCTAAGTGCAAGCAAATCTGTGACAGACATTGAGCTTCACATACTCACTGCACTGCACAACACCTTTCCCTAGTATTGCATCGAGCTAACAACCCTGGGTGTTCTTACACAAACCTAAATTAAGTTGGTTTCTACAGTGTTGCTGCAGTCTGGCCACAGCCTCTTTTGTTTCAGCAACATCTCATTTCTTCTGGCCGTACTGGCTGGAGGGCGGAAGAGTAGCTGGGCATTAGCCCTCCACAGCTGGAGGGGGAAAGCTGGCTAATTCAAATTTCTAACTGTGCAATGCTGCGAGAGCAGGATTCAAATGCATTCAGCCCATTTTCTGTAGTTTCAACTCCCTTATTCATTTTCCTCTTCAAAAGAGCCACAGGATTAACTTTACACATATGAATATTATTCTTCTCTATTGGCCATATCCAAAACCACAGACCTCCACATCAGTTTGGGGAAGTCAGGAATTCTGTTTGCTCTCCTAGTGTTTCTATAAAAGCGTTAGTGTAAAAATGACTGTAATATGCATAGTTCTATGATTTTCTCCTCACCAAATGGCCAACATACTTATATTTGACTAGCTGGACAGCCATTGGGATGGGAACAGCTTTGGATAAGATGCTAGCCAAAGTCTGGGCACGTCATTTTGGTCAAATTTTTCTTTAGGGCATTTTTACAATTCCACAACTGCAAAACAAGCAAAGAAATCAGGGCTTTCAAAAGAGACACCTGAATCTGAATGTCTGGAGAAGGAAGTGAGTCCTTAGGGACCGTGAAGCCTTGGGCAAGGCTCAAGCAACCTAAAGTCTTTTCCATGCCCTAAAGATGACACCTATCAATGTTGTGTTCAGAGTGCTGTTCTGTGAATTATCTGTTTCTTTTCCTACTAGAGAAAAGGTAATGGTACGTTTAGAAACTGATGCAAAGCATGTCCATATGTATTTGTTAAATCTTAGCACATGGAGCTCTGAACAGCAGAGCTGTTATGTTTGCCTATTTGTTCCAATTACATGGTTACAGGACATTTAACATAAGAGTGTGTAGAACCAGCACAAAACCCAACAAAGTCTGTAACTCCAGAGTTTGCCTCAAGGCCCTGATGTAGATTTAATATCTAGACTCCATTCAGCACTTGAAACTGCTAATATATAGGGGGCTTTGGTAATCAAATTCTGCCCAATTACTACTGCATAGCAAAGAGAACAACCAGAGAGTGAGGGTGCTGGTTCAATCATAGTGACACCAAAATCTAGAGTGATAGGGTTAAAAAAGATTGAGCTGCCTCTTCTCACACATAAGTATATTGATTGAAGCTGAGTAAAAGCTTAATGTTAACAGATTCTTTATCAAACGCAAGTTTGATAAGAAAAGTTATCTGAAAGAAAACACCTCAAAATGATGCATCCAAAGAATGCATCCTGGAGTACAGAAAAATTCAGAAAGGAAACCAGGATTTTATTGAAGACTTAAAATATAGTATCATCCCCAGCTGAGTGTCATGAAAGCTAAAACAGCAAATCAGCACAAGGGGAGTAATTTTTAATATCTGTTTTTAACTACCAAGGCAATACCACCTAAAGGGAAAGATTTTAATGCTGGATGATAGCTTATATCACCCCTCTGTCCTGGTTTCAGCTGGGATAGAGTTAACTGTCTTCCTAGCAGCTGGTATAGTGTTATGTTTTGGGTTCAGTATGAGAAGAATGTTGATAACACTGATGTTTTCAGTTGTTGCTAAGTAATGTTTAGTCTAAAGTCAAGGATTTTTCAGCTTCTGATACCCAGCCAGCAAGAAGATGGGAGGGGCAGAAGAGGTTGGGAGGGGACACAGCCAGGGCAGCTGACCCAAACTGGCCAATGGGGTATTCCATACCATGTGACATCATGCCCAGTATATAAACTGGGGGGAGTTGGCCTGGGTGGGATCACTGCTTGGGAACTAACTGGGTATTGGTCAGCGAGTGGTGAGCAATTGCACTGTGCATCACTTGTTTTGTATATTCCAATCCTAGTATTGTCATTTTATCATTGTTATTATTATCATTATTAGTTGCTGCTTTTCTGTTCTATTAAACTGTTCTTATCTCAACCCACAGTTGCTTGGTTTTTTTTTTTTTCCCCGATTCTCTCCCCCATCCCACCAGGTGGGGGGAAGTGAGTGAGTGGCTGCATGGTTCTTAGTTGCTGGCTGGGGTTAAACCACGACACACCCCTTCAATGCAAAAACAAAGCCTAATTCCTTTCAGAATGAAGGTACAAACAAAAAAATCCTTCAGCATCAATGATGTTTCGTAACAACTAAAAAATGATACGTATAAGAAACATTTTATTTCATAGCTATTAATATTTTCAAAGCTTTTTGGTTGTTATGCTGTATCTAACAGCTTTGCATTATCTCACAAGAATATCCTTTGGAAGAAGAATAGCAGCAATAAAGGTTTAATGTTTTGATATTTTAATAATGTTGAAATGATTAATGTAATGCATTTGCTAGTGGTATAATGCACATTGTTCTTTCAGTATGTGCAGCAGTTACGTAGTAATAACACAAATGCCTGGTTTAAACTTTAAAAATTTAACTACCTCCATTTCTGAGCGCCTAGTTTGACACACCTATTAGTACATTAATCTTCAGAGCATGACATTTTAAAATTCAGGTTTGGGGGTCAAGTCAAAGGTCCCTCAGAAAAGGGCTGAAGTAGCCGAAAGACACTAACAATTTTGAAAATTCTTCAGCAGCAAGACAGGGCATTTAAGGATTTTTTTGTAGTAGTAGTAGTTTAGGACCAGGGAAATATATAAAAAACCAATATTAGCTTGTATTTTGCAGACATTTGCTGGAGAATCTTTCCCAAGCAATGAGAACTGCCTCTCTCAGAACAGGAAAAGCAGTTTGCCTGTTTCAGTGCTCATAATTTATTATGGCTACCATAAAAACGTAGCTGCTTGTTATGGTAATTGTGACACAGCTATAAATGCAATAGAACCTTTCCAAAAGTTACTGTTCCACTGTGAATTGTTCTCAGTGGATCTCTTGAAACAAAGATGTGCTATCTGAGCTGACTGGCTTTCAATAAAACATGAAAATGCAGTTACACCTTCCAAACAAGCACTGCAATAAAAAAATATAACCTTTATCTCTGCAAAGTCAGTTAACTAAAGGAAACTCATACCTGTGACTTTCCTAGAGTTTTTCACTGAGTGTTTCAGCTACCCCTCCAGGAAAAATTGAGTAGGCTATACTTGTTTTGCGGCTTCTTTAACACACTTGCAGTTTTATGTGGAGGGAGTAAAAAAAAAACCAAAAAACCCAACAAACATATCCTGCCTGTTAAATTATACCAACAAATTTTGTTTAATCTGCCAAAAATATGTTGTTTACATCTTCTTCCTTAGTGGAGGACACTCATACATTTAAGGACCACAGTCTGGATCCTCTTTCAAGGAGTCTTCCTTTAAAGGGTGGAGGAAGAAAATTCCTGTCCATTCAAGATACCATGGAAGGTAATGGATAGAAAGAATTTATTTTTCGTTTTATCCTTAAAGCACATCCAGAACCTCCCTCAACCCCTTCCTTTATCTGTATGTTGTGAGACATTAGGATTCAACTTGTCTTCTGCCACCACCACAGCTACCAGTGCAGGAACCCCTGGGGTTACAAAGGTGACCCTGTTTAGCAGAACATGAACGATTGCTTCCACAGGCTTCCTCTGTCGTTCAGGAGACTCCAAGGCCAGTTCCTGCCCTCAGTCTGCTTCTCTGGTGTTACATCCCTGCTCAGGTCTTCGCTTCTCTGAATAGGGAGAGGCATGCAAAACCATGCTTAGGATTTTACAAGATGGTCTCTTCTCAATTCTCTGATTTTTTTTGGACCTTTATATGACACCTGAACACTCATGCTTTTTCACCAGGGGCTGAACTATGCAATTTAAGTAATTTCAAACCTTAATAACAATAATTACTAATAGTGCCTTGTATCTACTGACATTAAAGTTCATTACAGGCCATACCAAAAGCCATAGCCTTTTCTAGGGCTATGTCTCTAGCTGGAGGAAGTGGAAAGACTTCTTTCAACTGTAATAATCTTCCAGTGATTTTCATCAGCTGAAGACAGGAGTTTTGATTCAGATAATGACACGATGAGTCATCGCTTGAGTTGCACTCTGCATCATCCAGGAATTTTTTATTAGATGAAGCCCACCTTTACTGGACATGTTAAAATAGCAAGAATGACAATATTCTTGCAATATTTCAGAATGACCCTCCTTAACTTATCCCCATAAAGTGTTTAAATCACTCTCTAAAGCTGTTGCCCAGACAACACTGACCTAGCTCAGAAGCACATTCTGGCAGTATCCTTTTAATTTATACCAACAAGAGCCATAAGCAATCATAATATTTACACCAGATTACATTTTACATGTGTGGAAGAGGAATGACCAAGTGGAGTCCTATTATGTTGTGTATGTCCTTTCCTTTTCTCTAGATATGACAGCATGTGGAACAGGAAGAAACTTGTGTACAACTTTGGAAATGGCATCTAAAAATGGCTGTCTAAAGAGAGGTTGTTAAATCTACATTTTGACACCTAAATAAATTACGCAATTCAGAAACACTAAGACTCCAGCAACTCTGGAGGAAGAGGTAATTCATCTTTCAGATGAGAGGCAAATTCAGGCCCTGATCATTTATGATCGTTAATCCTGAGCACAGTAATGTTATGTACCTGTATGTTCTAAATAAATTCTAGTACTATTAATCTTTCTGTGTACTTTCTGCTTGCCTGAGTTTTTCTGGCAGTTTCGACCAAAAATATTATTCATCAGTTAGGGTCTGATTTTGAAACCCTGATGTATCTATCCAAAAGTACTCTCACTGATTTGATTTTAAGCTACTCGCATGTCAAATGTTTACAACCACACACTTGGAGCATCAGAATTGTAAACTTTTGTATAGTGTTACCATATGTTTCTAATTAGAAGCAGTTTCATATATAAGGAGGGACTATATACTAATGGTAGATAGTGTGATCCAGTATAATTGTAATCATCCGATCTTCAATTATATGTAAAGCCGTATTATCTAAAAAGGGTCATAGTCTTATGACATCTATTAATTACAAAGATATTCCCCAGACTACCACAAATAATTATGTGTCTGCTATTACACTGAAATAACAGAGAGTGTGCCATACAAGCAGTCATCTGGATTTGTTGGGCTGTGTGTTGCTTGAGGTGCTTATTATATATATATATTGCTAAACAACAACGGATATTTTCAGAAAGAGGTAGTCCTTATAATGAAGAGTAGGGTTTGAGTCAGTGGAGAGTTTTCTTATTAAAGAGGGAAAATTTTTAAACAAATATGCAAGAGTCTTTTTCTCACATTCAAGCTACGTTTTGTTGAACAAAATGTATATCATGACTGAGCTGTTATGAAGTTTTCTAGCTTTATTTTAAGATGCTTACTTCAACTATAGCATCTTTGACTACTTACAGAAAGCTCACTTCTCTAAGCACTTCTGATCTGTGGCATTTTAAATAATTAAATTGTCTTCGTTATAGTGTAATTAATTCGTCTTGGTTTTAATTAGATTCCCTTGAGGGTTTTTTTTTTTTATTTTAATTACTTTGCAACTTGAGGAAAGCCTCATCATGAACATTCATCTGAAATCTCTGATGTGTTTAATAATATAAGGCAAAAAATACCTGTCGGGGAAAATCTCATCAAATTATATTTACAGGCATTCTTATACCTTTCAGTAAGGTTAATATCAAGCAGCTTACCTTGTCATCCAGTTTCCGTGCACTGAATGAAAGTTCAACGTAGTCGTCATTGCCAGACAATTCCTCGGCAATCACCTAAGTGGAAAGCTACATTTGAGTTTTGCGTGGTGTAATGAAAGGGGAGAAAGATGCCATTTTCCAGTGTGAAGACTGTAGACCCCATTAGGAAACTGAAGTGTGGTACAAGTTCATGTTTCTCTTTGCAATCAGGAAGGGCTAAGAGCATTCAGTGAATACCTTGCTCAGCTGATGGGTGTCACCTTGTTAAGCCTACAAACCTTAATCACTTAGTATCCTGCAACAATACCTTGTCAATCACCTGTCAATGCACAGACTTCAACATCCACCAGGGATCCCTTTCCTCTGACCACGTACTTTTTTTCCTCAGATAGAACAGAGAATTCCACAGTCTCAGTGTCCAAGGGGACAAAAAAACCTATAAAAAATTTGTGTTATTTGGGTCTAAAGCTTAATTATTTTTATGCTGCTTCAGCATCATTTGGCAAGCTAAATGGAAAAAGGAGTGAAGTCACCTGTCATTAGTTGCCATGAAAGGCACATTTACAGTAGGAGAGTTCTCCTGATACAGTTTTTCTGCAATAGCTACATTGGCAAAACCATTTACTGTAGCCTGAGTCAGAAGAAAGTAACACTAAAATAATGTAGTGTGATTCTTTCAGATGGCATAAGCTATGCTGATAATGATGCCAGTCACTGTACTGTGCAATGTTCTTAAAAAAATACCAAACCCAACAAAACCAACCAAAATAGCCTTCCTGACTAAGCCATTAAAATGCTTCAGTGAAGAGAAGGTATTAACCAAACCCGGGATATTTCACTGAAAAATGGTCTTTGAAACAAACCACATTACATTCTATGTGACAATTACAAAATCTTTCCCTATTGTAAATATTCTCTCCAGAGATTAAATTGCCCAAAAGAACCTATTTCCTGGGTGTTTCATACCCATGGCCACACACTTGGCAGCCACGTCAGCTCCCCAGCCAGGCTCAGACCGTCTCCACTGCATGGACTCCAGGTCCTCGGGGAGTCGCTGGGACACCCCAACCATTCTTCAAACCAGCTGAAGGCTGCTGAGGTTAGAGCTGCAGCCGGAGCACTGCAGTGTGGGATGCTTTTACTGCCCACATACACAGCTCCCACTAATTAGCCAGGCTGTCTACAGCCTCAGTAAACTTCAGTATCACTGGGATTTTTTTAAGACCTATTTTCTTCCTTTGGCAGAAATCAGCTTAGACTCTGCATTGGGCATAACTGGCAGGGTTTTGGTAGCAGAGCTGCAGGGGTGACCTGTGTAGGGAGGCTGTGAACTGCCCCATGCTGGTCACAGCTGGCTTGGCAGCAGGCGGCAGCTACCAACTGCACCCCAAAACCACCAACCCATCAGAGGGGCATACGGCACCTCTGTGTGAACATATTTAAGAAAGGGTGGCAGCTGCTAGAGGCAGGAGGCACTAAGGAAGGAGCAGTGGGAGGCCTGCGAGGCCACCCCAAAGAAGATCCAGGAGGAGGCATGGAGCAGGGGATGTTGTTGGGGACACAGCTGGAGATGCACTCCTGGAAGGAGGTGCTCCATGCCAGAGGAGGTACCACCTGCAGGTAAGCCTACACTGGTGCAGGGATGCCCCCAAAGGGACTGTGGCCTGTGTGTAAGCCCATGTGTGTAAGAGCTGAGAAAATTAGTAAGAAACAAAGAGCAGCAAAAAAGAAATCACTATGCTCCAATCCTGACCTGTGCCACCCATCACCTCACCAAAGGGACTGAGCACAACATGTAGTGAAGTGGAGACTATGAAGGGGGCCGGAGAGGTGTCTGAACTGAACTTGAGCCCAGGGAAGGGGGAAGAAAGGTGTTTTCCCTAAGAGTTTGTTTGTCATATTTGTTTCTCAATACCCAAATCAGTAATTAAAAGTTTACGTTAATTGGCAATGAATTAAATTAAGTAAAATTCCCTGAGTCAAGACTATTCTGGCTGTGACACCTCACAGCAGTGAACTGTGGTATTTCCACATGCAAAATATTCACATGCAGCCATGTAGGGACACAGATGCTTAACTGTGCATTAAAGTACCATCACACAGGCACATATGCGGTGTTTCATATGTTTCAGGCAAATGTGAGCCAACTGGAAATTTGGCCCATAGAGTCTGACACATTTCTCCTCCACGTAGTCTGATGGTTTAAAGGATCATAAGCTGTTTATGACCAACAGTGCTCGGGGATTTGCACAGCAAGTTTCACAAATTTTTAACTGAAAATAATGAACCCTCACTTACAAAGGTTGACAGACTTCTAACTGGAGAAGCTGAACAATGTTCTGTTTTCATCCCACAGCCATATAATAAAATCATATTGATGAGACATTACACAGCCAAAGGGCTAATAAAATTCCAGCAAAACATGCTGAGACAGGAACTTTCAAAATCCTATGAAAAACTCATAATTCAGTACACTGAACAAGTTAGGAAACCAGTACTTGTAACTTCCATACTTGACAGACACCTGGTATGTCCCCAGGTCCAGAAATAATGATAAATAATCCATTTTGACTTATTCTGTTGAGACAGCAAACTTTTCACACAGTAATTTTTGTCTGAGTTCAGTTTTCTCCCATTCAAGTAAAGTCGACTTGCTCTTTAGTACTACTGGCCAGAAGCCAAAGCAAGTAACTAAGGTCCATATTTCATGGTTATCATCCAGTGTTAGGCCAGCAGGGACTATTAACTCATTTTCTCTCATCTTCTGTATATCACAGAGCATTTATTTTTGCCAGACCACACTAGTAACAAGCCTAACAATTTTAGTTGAACTAGAGCATTTGTGTTTTCACAAGACTAAACTCTGTGGCCCTCACAGAACAGGAGGGGGGTCCAGAGCACCACAGGGATGGACGAGATGAAGTATGCCCAGATAATCCCAGCAGACAAACCACACCAAGTTATTCAGGGAGCAAAACTCTCTCCTGGTTCTATTCAGCCAGATGAGCAGGGAATTCCTTTCCAACCCCAGACCAAAAATGAGTTTACCTTATGCATTTAAGCAAATCCCTTCCCAGAAGACATCTAAGAAAGAAAATTCCCTGGACTCTCAGAAAGCATTATTTCTCACAATCTGCTGTCTCTTCTGTGGCTGAAGGCAGAAAAAAAATCCAAACAATCAAGCCAAAAGAAACCCATCTGGCTAATTGCTCATAAAGCAAAAAAATCCTTCTCAACTCCATGAGGCAACAGAGCAGAGGTCCCCAAAGCAGAATATTTTATTATAGTCTTTGTCTTAATGCAGAGCTGCAAATGTCACAAGCATGCTAGGTTCAGTGCAGACAAGCTTGATCTCCCAAACAAGCCAGCAAAGAGAAAGATGAAAGACAGGTAATACATTGATTTGCAGATTTCAGGATACACATGGGGCTATAACTATCCAGTCCATAATTGCATTACAACACAGCTAAAATACCTAATCTCATCAAGCTTCTGCATTTGGTGTTGCTGGGTGCGTGTGTGTGTTTTCTGAGTTAGTTTGGGTTTTTTTTTTGTTTTAGAAACTGGAAAAAGCCAAGGGCCGAGAAACATCAGACTCCTTTGTGTGTCAAAGCAGGTCAAAATTAATTTCTGAAGGTTCTAGACCTTCAACTACAAGTAATCAAACAGCACAACTTTCTTGCTGTCATCAAAGTACCTTAGTAGTAAATATTGTGGCTTTTGTACAAATCGTACATTATTTGTTGCCATTTCCTTACAACAAGCATTTGTCAGAAACAGTACAAGTTATCTGATAAATAAACAATTTAAATACATTTCTCAATCAAGGGTTGGTCTGGTGACTTAGCAGGATGCTTTTAAGGAGAATTAGTCAAATTAGATATTTCTAAATAACAGGAAAATAAGAGTGTATTTAAGACTGACTTACTGTTATGGATGACTTTCCTGCTGTGTTCCCATGTTTGAGTAAGGACTTGGAGAGTTTCCTCTGAGAAACAATCTGCACAAAAATAAAAACAAAGGGAAAAAATTAGAATCTGTAGTAAATTCATGGCTTATTGTGATTTCATTTTTATGTTGCCTTTTTTTTGGTATCAAGATAATGTCTTAATCCATGATCAGAGTTAGTACAGTAAGACCACAACTGAGAAGAAAGGTTCCCTGGGAAGCCAGGATGCAATGGAAGGACAAGCAGAATGGGAAGAACACAGTTCTCCAAGTTGGACAGAATAGTGGAAACCACATCTTGGATTTTCCTTAATTATTGCCATGATTGCAACAGCAGGACAAAAGTAAGCTTTAGACTTAAAAGACAGTAAGAGGGGAGCTGTACACAGCAAATCTATCAGAGATGCCTCCAAAACCCATTTATTTTTATAGGAAATTGAAATCTATTTCAAAGAGAAGGCATTTATTTTATTTCAAAATATCAGCAACTCTAAACTCAGGACAGAAGCAAGCAATCTGCCCCATAGTTTTAGTTCCACAATTGTCTCCTTTGCTTACCAGGTAACAGACCTCCCCTAGAACTCAGCATTGCAAATGAACTTGTCCATTGACCAATTTATAAATGTACTTCAAAAAAATGTTATCAGAGTGGCACTGACAAAAGATGTTATTTCCCATATCAATAATAATTAAATTTCCCTAACAACCTTGAAACATGTAAAACTAGACCAGTAAAAATATTAGAAAAGGAAAAAAACTTACAATAATGCACAATTAATAAGCTACAGTGATGTCCTAGTATATTAGGTCCTTCTCTGTAAAGTTAATGCTGTATTAATGAATTTATTTTTTAATTAGAAGACTGCAAAATGTAGACAGATATAGAGGTAACTCCAAACACAGCTTAAGAATCACAATTAATACTATTTTTAATGTGACAGTACTGCAGCAGGATTGTGCTGTGCAGATACTGAGCAAAAGAATTCTGCTCTAGAAAAAGCCCTAACCTCTTGAAAGCAGCTTTTATACTAGAAACAGTCCTTTCCCACATCCAACATTACTTGGACAACTTCATCTGGATAGCTGATCTGTAACTTCAAATAAAATGATCCACAAATGGATATCTTTAGCAAAATATGTGGAAGTATTAGTTGTAAGAGAAGCAATCATCAAGAGAAAAGAACGGCTCCAGGCCCTTCGTTAGAGTCCTGGGCATCATACACGTCAGCAATAAATCACATCAGTAGGTAATGGCCAGAGCCAGAGGAGTGTGTAATGCAAATTCATGGGCAGGCAAAAACGACACTGTGAGACAAGAGTGAATAGTATGTAAATTTTAGCCATGGGGAAACATGTTTTTCCTGCCCATCAATTTGCTGAATTGAACAGGAAAGAAAAGCAGCACCTCAGATTATCCTCAACTACTGTCATGACAGAGGCATCAGGACAGAAGCAAGTCTTAAATGGGCTTTAAATGTGAGATAGGAGAGCCATCACAGGGCTGGACAGGACATCCAGAATCACTCTGTCTAGCTTCTTGGTCCTAATGCAGGACTGGTTACACCGGGGTCAGCCATACCTGACAGATGTGTGCCTAATCAGTTCTTAAAGATATCCAGAGGTGGAGGGAAACACCCTCCGCTGGCAACTTATTATGGTGTTCGTTATCCTTACTGTAACTCTATTTTCCTAACAGCTAACTCAATTCTCTGCAGTTTAAGCCCATTATTTCTATATAATGCACCATGAAAAAATAAAACAAACCTTTTCCCTTCCTCTTTCAGGCAATCTTTATATCTGAAGACTAATATCAACTCTCCACAGTCTTCTTCAGACTACAGAACCAAAGTTTATTCTATCTTTCCTTTTTGACCAAATTTTCTAGCCCTCAAACCGTTCTCGCTACTCTCTGCTGAGACCTCATGGACTGGCCCGTATCCTACTCTTAGAATAATGCTCAAAATTGGACGTAATACTCCTGGTCCTTCTATGCAAGAAGAGCTTGTGTCTTGTAAGCTATGCTACCCATACACTCCAGAATTGCATTTGACTTAAGAACACCATGATACTGTTAACTAATGTTCATTTTATGACCATTTCAGATGGCCAGCTGTTTCTTACCCTGCATTTTTGCAGCTGGCTATTACTTAAGTGCATAGTTTAACACTCGTCCTTTTTGGACTGCCTTCCATAAACCAGCCTGCTACCATCATCTCACTCACTTTTCCAAATTAACTTCTGGATTTCACCACTAGTATCAGTCAGTGGCAACAACAGACAGGAGTACAGGTAAGATGACCAGTACTTCCAGGATTCATATGTCCTTTTTCTTCCCTATGATCTTGGAAAGATTGTTTGCTGTGACCCCTTAAGTCACTCATACCTCTGTTTTCTTGCCAGCTAAACAGGTTCAAGTACAAATTGTTGCGCTCCTGTGAACTGTGAGGTGCAATTTAAAAAACCTTGTTTGAGATTCTCATATGGAAGGTAATACAGAAATAAAACAGATTATTCTTAATAGATAATTAAACTATGGGTGCTGTACCAACCAGACAATGAATTATGGCAGCTGGGGAGCAGTGCCCATTTATCTCTATGACCTCTCCCCCTTCCCCAAGATGCACAGATAACTTTGTAAAATACATTAAGCTCTTTCACTGAAAGGTGTGGGTATTGTGTACCAGAAACCTTTTCAGATATGTTACATATATATACCCCCAGTATGAGAGGATGGGAACCTGTCCTTCAGCTAGCCTCCTTTATACACAGCAAGACTTCCCCCCCTGAACTACCCAAATTCCTACAGCCCCTTTTGGTGCTTTGGAAAGCATCCCAGCTTTCAAAAGGCATCGGGCAGACAGAAACCTGAAACTTGGGAGCTCCCATGCAGGTGGCAGATAGGTGGCTCACAGTTCCAGAGAAGATAATTTATTCTGACATTCTCATTAGTAGATCGCATTAATAAGATTCACTCTCTAAGCCATTAGCATCATTGTGACATAGTAGGCACTCAGCATATGTAAATACGTGTGTTTGGGTGCACCTGTTTACCTGTTGTTAATTAAGTGGCCAGTAAAATGAATCTTCCATCTGGCAACAATGTGCCAACATCATTGCCTCAAACTGTAATTAGTGATTTAGGATCTGCAGACTATCATTGCAATAACCGTCAGGGAATCTATTTTCCTTAGCAGTAAATTGCCCTTTTTGTTCGTGCACTGTACAAACCAGCTCTCATTGGTTAAAAGAACCACTTCTAAAGAAGCTGCCATCAATTATGTATCATATTTATTGTTTATGTATCAGTGTGAATCTTCTTCTGAACATTATCATAAAAAGCATTTGCTGACCTGATTGCCAGACAGCAAGTCCTAAACAACAATAACTCGAGGGCCTAGAAAGCATTTGTCTAAGTTCAGAGTTACAGAGATAGCTGAACTGGCAAAATGGCTTACAAGAAGGTAATTAACTACAGGTCTTCCATTTGTCAGGAGTCTTTGGTTTGACCCCTGCTTCAAAAACTTGCAATTTAGAACTTCAGAGAAAAAGTTGCTTTGTCCAAAACTGATGTGAAGTGCAGAAAGTAAATGTCTCTCTTCTTTCTAAAACACAGATAGTAGAATCCAGTTCAGCACTATTAAACCTCATTACATTTCCAGAACATGTTTTTTCATGAACATTTTATTAGAAGCATAACCTATCAGTGAACAAATGGATGTAGAAACTTCAGAGATTTAGGAGGTGAGGCTAAGAGACTTAGGAAGTGAAGTTTATTTGCAACTACAGCTCCATATAAGCTATTAGCCAGTTCTGGTCTGAGACAGCCCCATGTCCAAGAAAACATATACTGAATATGTTTGCAAGAGGTGGGAATAGGAACAGACTGTAAAAGCCACTGCTCTGTTTCAGAGAGGGAGGATATGCACATGAAGTAATTACTATTTATCTAATATGCAATTCTCCCAACAGAACATCATCTCAACTAGATTTCTGGTCTGCAGTGCTAAGGGGTATCAGCTCCGTGGCAAGATGGGGGTGGGAAATTCCCTTGAAGATGATCTTAATTTGCCTTATTACGTACAAGCCCAAATAGGTTAAGGACAGATCTGAACAGATGATCTATATTGCTGTAATTAAATCTGGATTCACATGTTGCCATTTGATCCTATTTCCAATTTAAAAATATATAAAAGGTGCTTTGCTTTTTTTTTTTATTTTAAAAGTATGAACAGATGCAACGTTTTGGATAAAAGCACCGAGGCACTGACACCAGCTGTGTACAGTGCATTGCTCAGCAGTCACTCAGAGACAAGGACTCTGATGAAGGTTTACTCTCTCCTATGTCTGAGTTGTGACTAATCAGCACTGTCTAAGATGAGCTGTGAAATATAATGAGCTATTTTACCTGGCTTGTTTAAGAACCTTTTAAAATATATTTCTCTATGTGGTCCTTCCTTAACCAAATATAGGGGTAACTTTCAATATTATCATACAGAATTCCCAATGCTTATAAATCAAACTAACAAGAAAATTTCATTATGGCTTTTTAACCTAGTGATTTAGCATTGGCAGGAACAGGTAAATCCCATACATCATACCGAGAAGTCCTGTTTACATTGACAGCTGGGGCTGGTCCAAGTTCTTTTGACAGCATTCACTCAGTTTTGCAAGATGCCACCCTGAGCCAGAGGCCTGATGGTCACACTCCACATCTCCTCTGGGATCAGAAAGCTGTGTGGTTTTTATTTACTTGCTTCAATTAAATTGACTTGTATAATATCTAGCTCTGGACATAACACCAATATTCTTTTGTTAAAGGCTTCTTGAAACGTCCATGGATAATAGCCATAGCTCCTTTTCCATTTATGCGCTATGACACTTGGCTTTTGTTAACTCTTGTGACATGACATGTGAACCACTGGTCTCCGATTTTGACAGAACCAAGGACTGGGGAAATGGTCTGCTTAGTGACATGTAAGAGTGTAAGCAACTTAGCTTTGTGGTTACAAAACTAGAAGATTAGGATCATTCTAAATAACTCCTTCAATGTCTCAAATTCTTTATTCAGACTGGCCTTTTCTGCCCGTCAGACTTTCTTACAGGAACCCCAAATTTAGTTATTTAGACAGCCAGGTTAAGCACAAATTTCCCTCCACAGTACACAACTTGAAGATGTCTTTGTATCTCTTCCTTGACAGCTGGGATAGTCAGACAAATAGCTTTAGCTGAACAATCACTTCCCAGCACCTCTCTTAATTATTCTCAAGATGTGTTATTCCTGTTATACGGACTTGCAGAGTTGCTTAACTTTCTTCTAGCAGAACCAACTCTTTTCAGGACTGTAAAGAGCAGCTAGTCACATTTTACCAGCATTTTTCCCTTGATCCAAATGCCTTTTACACAGACTGAATCTTCACCGTCAAATGCATTCACTTGCCCGGTGCAGAGCCCTTGGTGCCACACACAATTCAACCTCGAGTCTGGAGAAGCAACCTCCCACCAAACAGCAGTGGTACATGCAGAAACAGAGTGTTTTTCTAAACAGCATCCCCTAGAACTGTGTTGATACATCAAGGAAAGAAAAGTAGCTATCATGCTCTTTCCAAACATGTCTCTCTTGTATCTCTCACTGACCCTTGCAAAAATCTGCAAATTCTTCTCTACGCATCTAAGTGCCCTTCAGTGGATGTTGATCCCTGATCAGCTCTGTGGCTTGATGGGGCTTCTAACTCAACAAGCATTACTTCCCCTCCCTGGCACTACTTCAATTTGTATCTTTCCAAATTGCAGTTGAACTACCTCTCTAGCTGCAGAATTAACACTGTAAGCTCTCAGGCTTGTCCATGATTTTGGCATCACATTAGCCCATGCACCAGTGTCCCGCTTAAGCCTTACGAACATTCCAGTTGCTTTTGGACTGCTAACCCACACACCTTTAGCTGTGATACTACCTACTGATAGTCTACTGAACCTCTCTGAGCTAATCTCATCTTTTTCTCACACTATGCATGCGCTCCCCAAGTGGCATATTTCACTAAGTTATCACCATCTTTTTTTAAACATGGCACTACTTTGTTCACAATGGTATGTACATCTCCCTGTGGTGGTGGTTGTGAGGCCAACTAGGAAGGACATTCTGCCCAAACTGCACTTCTCTGTGATATGATTTACATTTCACAGTACCACAGCTCTGCTTCCTCCACCCTCCTTAAACTTCAGCAAGGGCTAATTCTGTGCCTTGCAGTTGTCTTTCCCAAGCATTTTGCCTCAGTTATTAGTTATGATTTAGTGTCTTAAGATGGGCTCAGTTAATACCCCAAACTGACAAGACTGAGTCTTCAACCTTACATCATCAGCCTTCCATATTTTCTCAATGTAGAAAAGTGAACAAACTTGTTCCTTTTCAAAGGGGAGTCTTCAAATCCCTGTAATATAGTGTCAGTTGTCCTTCTCCAGTTAAATTAACTAATAGCTACTAACACATTAAATGCTCCAAACCCACTTTATAAGAAGTCTGTCTCTATCTTACGGTAATCCTCTTTGCTTGCACCCCACTGCTTGTAGAGAGAGGATGAATGCTATTTAAGCTGTCTTAAATGTGTCTTCCACATTTTTGGGGAGGAACCACTGTGTTGGTTATTTCAATCACTAGTTTGCTGGGTTTCTTTTTTGCTTGTACCATGTTGTGCTCAGCATTGCTTGAATTCAGAAAGTGAGAGAAGTACTTGTGAAATTTCAGCCTCCAAGTTCAGACTGCTCGGCACTGTACAGCAACGTGCCTTTTTAAAGTAACAGTTCACTTGAATAAGTTTTTCAGAGCCTCCTGAAGGTACAGCTTTTTGAATTGTTTCCTACAAAAGGTGCTAAAATGCACAGCTGGCCTAACCTAAAGCATCTTTTATCTGAGTTCTGTTCCTTTCTTGACAAGCAATTGCTTTCTTGCCAAGTTGGGGCAGTGATTTTAGCACATACAATTAAAATGGCTTGACTGTTTTTCCAAAATAATTTTTATCCTCAGTGTATAGCAAGAGAAGGATTCTGTGATATGTAAAACTCAGGTCATAACCATATCAAAAGTATTTACTAGTTATGATACTCTTAAGCTCTCCCCTTCTTGCATAAAAATAAGTACAACCCTTAAAACACCTTCTTCATGGCTACAAAGTCTCCCAAGTGAAGGACTGTAATACTTTCATGATATTGCTGCAAGTAGAATGATACAACCAGAGTGGCTAGACAAATGATTGGAGATTTAACATTTGTGAAATGTATCTTGAAGCTTGTCAGTTAAAATATTAGTGCACTTTTACTTTAATCCATTCAAGTAAAATACTCTAAGCTTTTGAACACCCACAAATAAAATGACAGACTTTACTGACATTTCACCTGTGTGGGTAAATGACCGATTAAAGCAAGGGCAGCAGAACTGAGGTAGCTCTGGCTCACAATGCAAAAACTCTCTCTCCTTCTTCACGCGTTCATCTTTAGCCTGTTTTTTGACAAAGCAAGATTTGTACAGCTCTGATGTGCTTCTGTCTGTCTTGCTATCTATCCCCCAGCCACTTTTGAACCCACCAAATAATTTCCATGAATGGTGGCAGATAGTCAAAGATGCATCAAGCATGCTAGATTTCAACATGAAGAGAGACCAGACAGCAGGTAGATGCCAGTGACCTTACTCCACCCTCATGAAAAAGTTTTGGGGGATGAGTTCACCTCTACACAGATACCAAGAAATCCCTGCAAGAGAACAAGTTCAGATGCATATGTCCATAATGAAGAAAGTTTCATTCTATCTAACTGGTGACAGAATTCTTGTTTCTTGGTAGAGCCAGTTTTATTGCTATAATCATCCTCTCTGTACATATGATACTTTCTGTACCATACTCATCACCCTTCAAGATTTCTTTTGTTCTCTATAGTACTGATCAGCTCACAGTCTATTTACCACGGAATTACACCTATCTCTGTCTTTGTTTAAGACCTGTACCTGAAAATAGTCAATCAAAACAGAACACTGAGAAAAACAGATATCCTTATCACAAGAGGCAATAACGTTATTACAGGAAATAGCTTATCAATAGCATAAAGGGTCTTTGAATTTAACTAGTATGTAGTGTAGCAGCCCTATTAGAATTAGTCCTAATAATAACTCATTATAATAGCAAACTAAATTTTAAATTACTTTTCTAAAGACTGCTACAGTAATTCATACAAAAAGATTGTGAAACAAAGCAGTACAAACTGTACAAGTAATTCCATTAACTTTGACTGGCAAGATTCATGTAGAACTGAAAAATCTTACAGCTTCAGAGATCATGCTGCAGTGGCAAACCAAGAGCTTCCTGGGGATAACTGAGGTATTTAAATGGTTAGATAAGTTAGGGAAAGTGCTGCATTGATGATTTGCTTGTGCTCTAAGTCCACCGTGGTAGAAAATGACATTCATATCTAGTAAAGTACATTATTCATCCCACTAATGAATTGAGCAACTTCATTTGGAGAAGATCAAAGGCCAAGTATTTAAAGGTATTTAGATACCTAAGGAGGCATACAGACATCTAATGAGATTTAGGAATTCAAATACCTTGAAAAAACTGGTCCTATGTCTTTTGCACTACAGAAGCAGTCAACAGTCTATTAAACAAATATTCTCGTACAGACTACTTCAATTTAATTAATTCAGGTGCACTCATGGCTCTTTTAGCCTTTCTACAATTCAAGAGCAAGGGGATTTACAATGGCTGAAACTGAACTAATAATCAGTCAGCATTTTCAAGTGCATATCTGCTAATGGCATATATTATTAAAAGCATGCAAGAAACAATAATACGCATTACTGAGAGGAAGATTTTCAATATAATTTGTATATAAATGCATGTATGGGAAATATTAAATCTCTCAATAATTAATACTTGAACAGGTTTTTGGCAGGAAAAGATTTACACCTCTGCAGTTTTCTTTACTTGTGCTACTAGTTGAGCAAGTAAGGGAGTTGTGTATTGTAACAATATTTTAAGACTTCTGTAAATTAAAAGAAACCAAACAAGGAATGGAATCACAAATTTGAAAATGACAAAGATCACCTGGGGTAAGGAATGAAAGAAAAGCCACAAAGGCTGTTCCCATAATGCAGAGCTGGGATGGTTCACAGCATTTAAGAAGTAACAACTTTACTGGTTCCTATAATTTAATGATGTGGCAGGCACAGCTAAGCAGTAATCAAGAATGTCTTGGCAATGTAAGTTTGTTTAGTTCTCATCAGAAAATGATTATTCATTGAAATAATTTTTATGAATTCTTAAAGATCAGGCTGAGACTTCTGGGTGAAACTTCAGAGGAAAGGAGTGTTCGTAAGCCACCCTCCTGATACTTAATTCCTGTGTGGTTAAGAAGTTAACTTTGGCTATTAGAAAGTTTGAGCCCTTACTGTACTAAGTGATGCAATTTCAATGCTTTATAAAGTTTATGGAATATAAAACTGAACAATTCCAATAAGAGAGCTTTAGAGAGGCTCAGAACACATGAAGCCACTAAAACATAAGCAGAAAAGGACTTAGGTTTGGGGTTTTGTTATCCCAGCTGAATACCATGAAAATTAGGCTGTCAAATTTCAGACAGTGTTTGTCCATCTACAATTTTTTTTCCCCATTGTTTTCTGATGAACAAAAACCCCCAACCCACTAGATAAAAACATAATAAATCTACCTCCTGCCCCTTGAAACAAACAATCATAGTTTTTGTAAGCAACTAAAAAGCAACAGAAATACAAAACCTTCAGTGATTAGATGGGGATTCAGCTGGAAGTGATTACTCTGGGTGAGTGGAGTGCCTGAACACTTTTCTTAGGGATGGGGAAAGGGAAAAACAAAGGGGAAACGGAAGGGGAAGAATTTACTCTCCTTAGTTACAGACAACATCTGTAAAACCTCAACCAAGGATGAACTGACTCATAGCACCTAAACACCTATATGAAAGCAAGAGGTCATCTTTATACAGCGGTGCCCCAAAATGGCAGTTAAAATGCTACTGCTTGTGATTTCACTACTTGTCACTACAAAGATACATAGGTGCATCTGCTTGCCAGTGCCTATGCAAACAGCAGCAACTATTTAGAGTGAATTGAAGACCTAGAAGACTGGTGGGCAGATGCTATTACTCCCTTCCTCCCAAAGCAAGACCAGCTATGGCTAAGTCATCCCTGCTTTGTTTACTTCTGGTTTGCCAGTTCAGACTTTCTTTTGCCACTTGAAGGCTACGACAAGTATTTGTAAATGTTTCCACATGACACAGGAGTGAGGGTTCATTACACCTCCGTTTTTCTCTGGTCTTGCCAGAGGTAGGCAAACTCTAGGGACAGGAAGCCATTGCTATTGTGAAGGTGGCAAAGCATGGGACAAAGCCCAGAGAGGCTGTGACACCTCCATCCTTGGAGACATTCAAAATGGGACTGGACAAGCCCCTGAACAAGCTGCTTAGAGCAGCAGACTGAACTAGAGACTCCAGAGGTCCCTTCTGACTTAAATTACTTTATGATTTTAACAGGAACAGCACGCATTCCCAGATGTCTATGCTACCTCCTTGCATGGGATTTCAAGTAAATTGCACTAAACTTTCCCTCCAATTTCAGCTCTTCATTAGGAGCAACTGAAAACACACCCACTATTCTGTCACAGTTTAGTCTCCGCTTCCAGCCTCACACAGGTTTCTCAATCATATCTTCCTCAAAGTTATTTCATGTGGGATGAAATTATCCAGACCCAGCCTTGAGCTCAAGAATTAACAGATTTTTATCCAAACAAGCTGGTTGCATGCTCCAATTCTGATAAGAAATGTCCTCCAGGTAGGAATTCTGTGCACAGATACCTAAAATTAGGGTAAAAACTAGAAAAGTTAACTTTGCTAGAATTCATCTGCTCTTTCTATAGCTATATTCCTAAACCAAGCCAAAGGTAAAACCCTAACAACTTCTTTCACAAATGCGTCTGGATAAAGGATGTTTCATGCTCTGTTGTGTTCTAGAGGACAACACTGCTAAAAAAAAAAAAAAAAAGTGTCCCATAATTTCACAAATATGCTTCAGATTCAGAATAATATTTGTGAGGTTACAAGCACAACACAGTATAGTTTCCTTGCTTTAGTAGCTACTGTATGACTGTACAACTTAATTGTTAAAAAATGGTATTATTAGGTGTTAGTTTTATGCAGTTACTTAGAAATAAACTGTAAAATGAAAAATAACATATTTTAAAAATGCATAGTTTTTAATTATGCATCTTAAGCTACTGTTTAACAATGCCACTTTATTTAAGTAATACAGCATGGACAGCTTAATTCACTGGAGTATGGTACATTCTTTTGATGTAAAGTTCCTTAAGAAACTTCATTTTATAAACCACATGTAATTGCAGACCATATTTTAAGATGATGCTACTAACTGAGGAAAATCTGTTTGCACTTTCAACTTTAGTACCTTCTCTAATATTTTAGGGTTTTTTGATCTGACTATCATTCCAATTGTACAGAACGTATTTGTTAACATTCTGCAAATTGGCACGTTACCAGGACACTCTGAAGAAGCTGGGAAACCGGAATGTAGAAAGAGCCTTTCTGAGTGGAAGGAACAGACTTTTAGTACTTAAAAACACACCAAAAAATTCCTCCCCAAAACCTTGCACTAAGCCTTTTCCCACTCAAACTCTTCAAGAGATAATCTACTATTGGTTTATTTAAAAGGGCAACTTTTGAGCATGATGGACAAAACAAACCACTTTAAGGAAATATCTCTATTTCACACATTGGCATTTTCTTAATTACACTCAGCAGGTATCTATCCACAACAATTTGTTCTACTGTGTTTAAATACTGTGGCACATAAAACGCCTGTTGATGCATCTACTCTTCATATCCAGATATAACTGACTACATGCCAGGATGCTGCTAATCACAGTATTTACCAGTAGAGGCACAGAATCATAGAATCATAGAATGGTTTGGGTTGGAAGGGACCTTAAAGATCATCTAGTTCCAACCCCCCTGCCATGGGCAGGGACACCTTCCACTAGACCAGGTTGCTCAAAGCCCCATCCAACCTGGCCTTGAACACTTCCAGAGATGGGGCATCCACAACCTCTCTGGGCAACTTTTTCCAGCGTTTCACCACCCTCACCGTAAAGAACTTCTTCCTTACATCTAATCTAAATCTACCCTCCTTCAGTTTAAAGCCATTGCCCCTTGTCCTATCACTACATGCCCTTGTAAAAAGTCCCTCTCTGGCTTTCTTTTAAGCCCCCTTTAGGTACTGGAAGGCCACTATAAGGTCTCCCTGGAGCCTTCTCTTCTCCAGGCTGAACAACCCCAACTCTCTCAGCCTGTCTTCATAGGAGAGGTGCTCCAGCCCCCTGATCATCTTCATGGCCCTCCTCTGGACTCATTTGAGCAGGTCCATATCTTCCTTATGTTGGGGGCCCGAGAGCTGAATGCAGTACTGCAGGTAGGGTCTCAATGAGAGCGGAGCAGAGGGGCAGAATCCCCTCCCTTGACCTGCTGGCCACACTTCTTTTGGTGCAGCCCAGGATACAGTTGGCTTTCTGGGTTGCCAGTGCACATTGTCGGCTCATGTCCAGCTTTTCATCCACCAGTACCCCCAAGCCCTTCTCCGCAGGGCTGCTCTCAATCCCTTCATCCCCTAGCCTGTATTTGTGCTTGGGATTGCCCTGACCCATGTGCAGGACCTCACACTTGGCCTTGTTGAACTTCATGAGGTTCACGTGGGCCCACCTCTCAAGCCTGTCAAGGTCCCTCTGGATGGCATCCCTTCCCTCCAGCGTGGTGACCGCAGCACACAGTTTGTTGTTATCGGCAAACTTGCTGAGGGTGCACTCAATCCCACTGTCCACATTGCCAACAAAGATGTTAAACAGTGCCAGTCCCAACACCGACGACCCCTGACAACACCACTCATCACTGCTCTCCATTCGGACATCGAGCCATTGACTGCAAGACTTTGAGTGTGACCATCCAGCCAATTCCTGATCCACCAAGTGGTCCATCCATCAAATCCATGTCTCTCCAATTTAGAGACAAGGATGTCATGTGGTACAGCATCAAACACTTTGCACAAGTCCAGGTAGATGACATCCATTGCTCTTCCCTTATCCACCAACGCTGTAACCCTGTTGTAGAAGGCCACCAGATTTGTCAGGCACAATTTGCCCTTAGTGAAGCCATGTTGGCTGTCACCAATCATTATCTTATTTTCCATATGCCCTAGCATAGTTTCCAGGAGGATCCACTCCATGATCTTGCCAGGCACA
Organism: Harpia harpyja; assembly: GCF_026419915.1. Taxonomy (NCBI): domain Eukaryota; kingdom Metazoa; phylum Chordata; class Aves; order Accipitriformes; family Accipitridae; genus Harpia; species Harpia harpyja. Next base: position 54,664,075 of record NC_068940.1, on the reverse strand, counting down.
GAGGTAAGACTGATTGGCCTGTAGTTCCCCGGGTCTTCCTTTTTTCCCTTTTTAAAAATAGGACACTGTAGTGTGCTACCAGTCAGCAATATAGGAATTCACTGCAGACCAGGCTCTGACAACCTCTAGATATCAATCCTGTGGGTAGGACTCATCAGCCTTAAATTCAGTCATCTTAAAAGTTAGGTATCTACTCTAAGCCAGCTGTCTAGACTCTCTTGATAAGTGATGGAGAAAGACAGGTATCTCCTGAAGACAATTTATCCTAATCTATGGTGGGTGTCTCAGGTGGAATGAATCAACTGCTGGAACGGTCTGATTCTCTCCACTGAACTAAAGATGGAAATCAGAAGAGTAACTTAGTCTAGACACCTAACTTTTGGATGACAGAGTCAGGGAAATGAATCCAACCCTATGTCTCTATTTGCCACATCACCAGGCACTACCCTATGTGAATAAAGTGTATTTGTAAATGTTTCTTGGACTTGGAACTTGCTTTAAATCCCATATAACATTAGGAACAATAACTTTCTCCCAAATCAGTCTATTTCTCAACACTGGTGTAATGAGCCTGGGCTCTTACTGTACAAGGCCAATGACTGACACTCAGTTTCCTATAGCACTGCCTGACTTGAAGCTATACTACAACAGTAAATCAAACCAGCAGAAGTTCTTAATTATCCTGTTCAAAGCACCGATTAAGAATTTTGTCATGAATGACAAATCTCACCCATCAGTCACTTAACAAAGCGATACATTTCATACACATACAAAAGATGAGCAATGAGGGGGAAAAACGGCAGTGATACCTACTTGTCCAAGAGTGCACTCCATGCCACCAAGAAAATCTGCTTCCTTCAGCCCATTGTGATTGCTACTAATGTCATGGACTTCAAACCGCAACCGCTGCACCTCTTCAAAATAGAAGTCCACCGTGAACAGCTTCGAGAAGATGGGATTTATACAGGTTCGAATCACTTCTGTCCTGTCAACCTGCCAAATGCAAAAGAGGTCATATGAGTGGTTTCTCTTTCTACCAGTGATGGACTACAATGAGCTCCTGAAATACAGTCTTCTCATTTGTCAGGACTGACAGCTGTGACTGTGGCCACAGACACTACCATTTCTATGGGCAGCAGCAGCTGCTGTTTCTGCGCAGGGCTGGCCACATGCAGAAGATAAGGCCAACTTCCCTTGCCTCTCTCTTCCAGCAAGTCTTTGGCAGATATTGGTAGGAACACGGGGCACAGCCTACAGCTTCCTTCGCAGGGTAAGCAATCACTGCCTCTGTTGGGTATACTAGATCAGTCAGGTGGCAGAGTCAGGAGCTGTGCATAGGCAAAACAACTGTCTTGTGCTAGACTAATAACTGGGAAATTAACTATAGAGTAGCTACAGAATTTACACATCCAGCAGTACCCATCCATCACTACAAAACAGCAGCACAGTGATACAGTTTTATCAAACTAAATGGAAAAGCAAGCAAAAACCCCAGTAATTACTCATTTTGGACAACTTGCATGATTAAAGAGTGGAGAACTGGATCCACAGCAAACAACTTTTCTTAAAAAATATATCAATTTTTCCACCTCGCTAACTTTCAAGAATCTGATGGATTATACACTGCTTATCCCTACCTCTGAGCTTTACAATTGCTAAAGAAACACCATCAAATCTAAATTGCTATTTCTTCAAAAAAGTGCTTATAGAGTACTTTCTCGTTCTCTTAAAACGCAGTACTTGGGTTTCCTATTTTTGAAGTAGGCCTTTGCTACTTTTCATTATGATGCATTATTGGTGACACCATAAGAAATAAAGCAATTTCCTTTTTTCCCACTCTCTTTGTTCTGGCACAGAAAAAAACCTAATAATTCTGCAAGATTAAAGGAACTGATCCTAAAATGAAGTAGGACTTGGGCACATCAGTCACTAGACAGGAGGTGGCTCATGTGCCATGGAAAAGACAAATCAAATTGCTCAGAAGAAAAGTGATGAGATCCTTTGTCTGATTCCTGATCAGGAACATCTGTTGTGCAAAAAATGACAGCCACTTGCTTCGCTTTTCAGAGTTTATAATGCATTAGCCTTGCAAGTAGTTGTCAGCAAGGACAAAGAGTCAAGCCAATCAAAAGCGGGAGGGGGGGGGGGGAGATATGAAAAAAAGCAGTTCCTGGTAGCACAGATTTATTTTAGTGCTCATCAAAGGTGTCAGATTGACAGCTCTAACAGCTGAAATTCTTTAGCTAATCATCAAACAGATGCTACCAGTCATCAAACAGATGCAAACCAGTACTACCACTGCTGTCTTCTCACACAGCTGTATCAATGTGCTCTGAGTATGCCCAGAGGAGACCATCACAAAAGGAAAGCAGCCTTACTTACAAATTCAATTCTTAATCTCTTTGCTTAGACTAGCTAAAAATGATGGTTCTGATACAGTGATGCAAAGCATAATAAGAATAACATAAGTAAGAAAGGATACCAGCTACCTTCATTCAGGTGCTTAGCCTATCTCAAAAATTTTTTGGTCTCCACTTGCAATCAGTGTGACTTGAAATCACCATTACTGCTACAACATGAAATACTCCCAATGTCAGATGACCAGTCAGTTCAACAGGATGTCCCTGAGATCTCTTCTAAGTGGACAGGGATTCTATCCACTTGCAGAAGAGCAGTTATCTCATGAAATAGAGCATCAGCAGATTCAATAATTGAAACATTTAAATGACCAGTTTTAAATTTTTCTTCATAGCCACAGCAATCTCCTAAACTCATTTCTTGTATGTATATAAACTTAATTTAATGGCGTCATTTTAAATGCATCATTGGTACGGCAGATCTCCTCAGGCAGTAACTGAAGTTTCTCTGTTATTGTTTCTCCTCATCTCTACTTTGCTGCTGGAATGTGGGGAAATAGTTCTCCACTGTGAAATGCAGCAAGATTTACACCTGTGCTCAACACAGGTTAAATACGTGACTGTTCAAGGGAGTGAAGTGCCTGAAAATGGAGGCACAGGTCGATACACAGGGACATTAAGAATTTCAGTTTCACATAGCGATAAGACACTGTTTGCTTTTTTCCAGCCTGTGATTGACAGACACAGTACTGAAATATAGCCATTTCACTGAATTTCCCCAGTCTTCCCACATTACTGAGATGATATATCAAGCCAGCATGTCAGAGCATGGGACCACGTGAGAAAAATCTGTATCGAAAGAAGCAATGCCAACAGCTCCACAAGCAATACAAAATTCTTCATGCCTCTCTCAGCAGTCAGCAACATGCAATAGCATTAGCCCTATTAGTCTACCTTGTCTCCAGTCTGCTTTGTCAGCGTATTTCACAGTTACCCTACTCTTTGGCTAGAAAGTCTGGCAGGGTCCTCAGCATGAGAATCCCAGCTCCACTCCCTCGCTTTGATTACTGTGCAGCAGGGCTAAGAACTGATAACCAGCTGGAGTGACTCATGATGAAGCAGCAGTAGTGAACAGAACAGTTCGATAAATTCACTAACTCATGGAACGCTCTAGATTAAAAGATGCTATATAAACACAAGGTATAATCTCCATTTGACTTCTGCCACTTATTAGAGGCTGTTCTTTCTTGAGTCTTCCTGCTTTCATATTCAACTGTAAAGCCTTAACGCTCTCTTTAGAAATGCTGGATGAGCGTGAAACCTTAAAGAAAACTGGTGAGAATACTATTGCTAGGTGCAGTTTCATGCTGATAATCATCTAGGAGGTCATGAACTACAGTGCTGCAGACACTTTAAAAAAAAAGGCTGACTTGTTTTTGACCACGACAACCTACCCCAATACCTGCAGGACCTGTTTCCTTTCAAGCAAAATCTGGTGTCATGTTCCGTGCTAACCCGAAACAGAGGTCCATAGCAGTCTGACAAGATGTTGACCTCATGCCACATGTCCTTAATCCCACTGTCACCCAAAATCGATAACAGCACTTCCACTTGCGTGGATGATGAAGGCTCAAATGCTTCAAGAAAACACAGTTCAGCTTTGCCCAGCCTCATCAACCGAACATTCAGAAAGTTAGAACTTCTCAGCTTGAATGCTCTCCAAAACACAATGAAGAACACCAGCAACCACATTAAAACTCCATTACTTTCGCAGAAGAGAGCTTTTAAGTCTAACAACAGTATATTATAAGCAAGTGGAACTTACACTTTTGGTCTCGTTACAGAAAACACCAAACTCTTGGGCAACCTAATCCTGAAGGCAGGTAGATTTCTCAACAGGACATGGACAGAGGTCATGCCCACAGCTTTAGGATTTGCTGATGCCTGACATATGAGCCATCTGTTATTTCTGGACCTTGCTAGAACAAGGAGTTTCTCCAACTTATTAAAGCAGAACAAATTTTCAAAACAAACAATTGACAGCTACATGCACCTTTGGGCTGTACCAACAGTTAAAACTGACCTTAAAAAGAGCAGTGCTTCAGCTGACACCACGATCCAAACATCTGCTTAATGGTACAGCTTTACCTGTACTTTCCCTTCAAGGACAATTTATACAGAGAAAAGGACTTGCATCTTCACCTCCTGGGATGGACTCACGCTGCTTTCCTTCTTCATCACTTTAGGCCCGTGTCACTCCACAGAAGGTGGCACCCTGCTGAGCAGCCAGGATTACTTGGCAGGCCCATCTGGATGCAGCCACCCTGCGAGCTTTCCTTTGGGGAGCTACGAATGACATACAAACACCAAAGTAGAGCTCCACAGCGTAAAGCACCATCTCAACAGCAGGAATTAAAATATAGAAAAGAAAAGGACTTCTTGCTTTGGGCCTTCTGAACCCTCTCGTCAAACCCAGAGGAAGCTGGAAGCTGGGTTTGAAAGTTGTTTTCTCTCTGTACCGCTCACTGTGGATGGACAGTTAGCAGAATTGTTTGCCTGCTTTCCTGTTGACCCACCATCACTGCTGAAGAACTGCAAAACCTCCTTTGCAGTCAGATAGCATCAAATTAAAGGAAGCTCAAAAGACAGATAAACAAATAGTAAAATTCAGGCTTCTTATGCTGTTTGCGTCTTTTGTCTGTGAGCTACTGAAAAGCAGTCAGCTTTGCAGAACTGTGATAAACATGGTAATTTCAGTGAGGAAACAATTCCCCATCCTAGCTAACATTTCACTGACAAAGAAGTAATTCCATTGTTAAAGTACGGGCTGAGGATCTCCTCTCCATCTTCCACCACTAGTTGAAAAGTGAAGTTGAGGAAAAAGAACCAGCCTGAGGGGGATTTTTTTTAATTCTTCTAGCAAAATTAGATGAAATATAAACTATTGCATATGCAAGGATGAACAAGGATTCGGTAGAAGCTTACTGTCAGCTGGTATCTACGGCTTTCAAGTGATCATAAACCAAGCTTTCTTGGTATGCCTTTGAGTACCAGGGAAAAGGAGAATTTTCTACAGGACCTGAAGCTCTGCACCTCAAGGCTGTGCTTCAGCGTTTAGCACAGATCAGCTGTGTGGAGAACTCAGTGTCCCACACAGATAACTGGTACCTGTCTGCTCTCCCCTGTATTTCTAGCAAACACATAACTAGCACAAAAGCAACACATTTTCAGTGGTTGTTACTTGACAACTTTGAGGTGAAGACCAGCCAAAAGTCAAAGGGCCACAGAGAATTCACTGTCTTCTCACCAAAAGGACCATTCTTTGGGGGAAATTTTAATCAGGCTCATGAAATACCGTGGCAATGCTATAGTCAATAATGATACAGCTGTCTCATGAACTAAGGAAAATCTTTGGTCTACAGAACTATGGTCTGAAAATTTATACTGGTGCTGCATTTCCTTAAGTGTTTTTTAAAACTGCTTAAAAAGCCATGAACATACAAATTCCATTAAATAGAGAGCGGGTGCTGCTGTTCAGCCCAAAGCATGCTTTTTGTGGCTGTTACATTTTTAGCAAGTTCTTAGCCCAACAAATAAACCCACTGTTCCCGATACATTTTACAGGCCAACAAGGGAAAACCAACAGGCTGTATTTTCAGTAGAAATCATTATAAAATGCTGATTAAAGTGAGAAGAATCACATTTGTCAGCTGAGATGACAAAATGCACAGAGGTGAAGGGGTAGCATTATTTTTAGGTCATCTGAATTTTAACAAGACTGAAAATTTCCATGATACAGTACCTCACATGAAAATTTGATACCAAGCAGAAAGCAATTTACACTTTGCTTGGTGGCTCCTGAGAAAGTTATTAATAATTTCTTTTTATTATTAACAGTGCTTTCACACCATCACATCTCTATCCCACAAATGAAAAGTCATTGCAAAGGTGACCATAATTTATAGCCCTTGTTTTCAGTTTAACTGATGTCTGAAAACAGTGAAAAGAAACCAATAGGTCTTCAACTCTTTTTAGGCTGCAGAGCTCAAAGCTAAGCATAATCTTGTCAATGTCAGCAAAAACCTTTTGGCCACAGGTTCACTGGAAGAGAAGCATTTAACATGAATGGTCTGGAAATTATCTGCAAGTAGTTTCTTTTATTTATTTGATATAAACATTAGACAGCTTGTAAACCTCCAAGTCACAACCATGAAGACCTGCTTTCAAGCACTGGAAAAACTAATACATAGAAACAGCCCAGGCCTCAAGGGGCTCCAGTCTAAACAATTGGAATTACAGTAAAACAAGCATTACTATTTCTTAGTTAGAAAGATCTTCATTAAGAAAGCCCACTTCTCTGTTCAGGGCCACTGACTGTCCTCTGCTTAATTCCTTTTAATTTTTCTGTTATTTTTTTTTTTTTTATAATATATACTATGCATAAATCCTTTGAGAAGTTCCTGGATGGAGTTTGCCTTATACGCTCATAGCTTTTACAAGAATAGAGAAATATGACTGTGGATAGCTATTTGCATATAGTTTATCTCATCCACTTAGAAACACAATGCTATATAGTTACAATAGCCACTGCACAGACAAGCACTCAGTATTTGCACTCGAGGACCTATACTGTTCCTTGGCAGACTCGCAGCCAGGACAGATTTCAGAGTCTCATCTGAGCAACCCAAGCTCTCAAACTTAGAAAACCTGCAAAAAACTGTGGGTGCAATACAGTGCTAACTACTTATGGCAAATCGTGGTAATGTCATTCAGGAGCTGAACAGGGAGCTCATTTCAGCTGGGATAGGAAAGAGTGATGCTCAATCCCTACTATGAAGAAAGCACGTCCTAAACTGATTGGGAACCCTTGTGCCAAGGGAATCCCCAGGTTTCTGAAACAAAAGAGATCTCTGGGGAAGCTACAAGACTCCCCTTCAGCTTTAGGACCATGTGCAGCTGTCATCATCGACCTCCTTGGTAAGTCTAGGCTTTCTAGGTTGCATAAAGATACTGGAAAGACAAAGGTATCCCTCCCACTCACTGTCATTTAGGAAAGCTCAGATATGAGAGAAAAAAAGCAAGTGGTCAACTAATGCATTAATGCATAGTCACACTGTCCCTGAATGCACTAGATACCTGCTTTTAGTTTAGTCTCCTCTGGAAAGAAATACTTTCATTTCATTCAAATAGTTCTGGGAATTACGGGACACCAAGTCTTCTCAGCCTAATGCCATGGAACCCAAATCTTTCGGGCTTGAGTGATAATTTTTAGTCACTGTATGGACTGCAATGAAAGCAAACAGATTAAAACTGTTACTTTGTTGGGAGAATTTCATGTAACCCCCTTGGATCTCTAATTACTTTCCTGATGACATTGCTGATGGGACTCCACCTGCATTTGTCAGTGCTGGGAGACCTGTTCTGCCATGATTCTGTGACAGTTTTAGTTGGATGACATTGACACAATCTGGGTAGATTCTGACCCACTACTTCCTACCAACAATATTTTAAACACCCCCCCCAATAAAAACATTAAAAGCATGTAAAATATTAAAAATACCATATAAAAATATGAAATATTATCATGTTAGTATTAATGTCAATTAATTTATATTGAGATATTCATGTAAAATATTAAAATATTAAATTGCACTTAAAATGTTTTTTACATTTTTTTTTACAAAGGACTAAAACGCTAATTTGGCCTAGCGGTAAATTGCAGAGCATCTAATGTATACACAGCCAGTAAAAAACTACACCTAGCACATGTGGTTGTATCACAGGGGATGTTGTGTCCCTATAAGTACAGAGATGATCAGGCATTTTCCAGGGAAAGAGTGTGTCACTGGAACATGAATGTAGGTTAAACAAGAAGTTTGGAGGCTCTGTCAGCCACAGAGGTTTGATGAAACTTTTGCCTGGAAAGGTTTGAAAATAACCCAGCTGCTGCTCTTCCTGGACATCAGAGGTTCAGACAAAGGTTTCTGCTCTGTCTGATTCAGACCAGAAATGCTAACTTTGGTCCCTCACACTACCGGGGACCATCTTAGCCACCAGGCTACTGGCTATTTCACATGGCTCCCTCTGCATTCTGTTTTCTATAAATTATAGAATACTCACTGTCCCAGAGAAGCAGACTGCAACCATGTCCCACCACATGACTTCACCTTTCCTGACCCTAAGAAATGCCTTAAAATGACACATACAGTCTTCAGTTTGCTTGACACATGAATGCAGTGCCACAGTGCTGGTAGTGGGGAAATGCTGGCTGACCCCCAACACCAGCGCCGGTCCCACCACGCGGTGAGTAAGGTCAGGAATGGTCACAGCAGTGCCTCTGGGTCATGCTGTAGTCATATGTTTGAGTTACGGCCTAACTGATGATACTGCTCAATTTAGGGTTAAACACGATGCATTGTCCTTTAGGGATGACCGTTACTCAATAGTTTCACTATGTAGGCCTGGTTACTTTGTATAAACGATGCAGGCTTTGCCAGCCAGCAAACCCTTGAAGAAGGAACTGAAGACTGATAAAAAGGAAACAACCTGCCCCAGAAGGCACCGGATGATTGCCAAAGCAGCATGAACTAGGGGAAAAGTAAAGGTGGCAGGGGAGATCGCGACCACTGACTCAATTCAAGACCTAAAAGACTTACACCCCCCCATCCTACCTCCTTGAGCATGCGCTGTAGAAAAAAAGAACACTGTACTTTTAATTCGAAGCGGAAAAAACCTTAGCCCAATAGAAAAGGTGGCAGATAAGCAACTACTGGTAATGATTTTGGGGAAGGACTTCAGAAACTAAGTGGGTGAATCTAAAAGTGTATAAATTGCTTGCTTAACTACAGGGTGTGCTAGCTTTATGGAGTTACCACCTAGCACCCATCTTTGCGCAAATATAATATAAATAATGTCTCTCCTGAGTGTATGATTATTGGCTCGTTGCATGCCGGGAAACGAATCCACTTTTCGGACAACAACGCTGTGCTCATGTAAAAGTGAGTCCCAACTGCCAGACGTATGCACACACGTCACTGGCTAATCCCTGACCCGTTCTGGCCTCTTGAACTAGTCACTGTCTCAGCTCGGCTGCCGGCGCTGCACTGACTCTTCTCCATCTGCTGGCTTGTTAAGGGGAAGCACCAAAGGGCAGAGGGGTTGGTGAACTGCTGAACTGAGACCAGCTCCCAGAGGAAGCTCCTCGCCTGGAAAGGAGGAAACCCCAGACTGTGTCATCTGCAAAGGCTTTCACTTACTGCCTGGCCAGTCCAGGCTCAGGGATGGCAAGGAAAACACGTATGGCAATTTTCATTTGCCTCCTGTGCATTAAGATTTGGCATAAAGCATGGAATAGCAAAGAACTCCAGCCCTGAAATTTTAACTGAGGACAAAATTAAATGCTGCAGCTTCTCTGAGCCTTATTGCAGAACTTCTTCTGTACATAAAAAATGTAAAACATAAAGCTTTTTACATCTATTGACCTTGAGTTATAAAGGATGACACTTTTTGCACCAGCTGCTGTACTGTGAATATTCAAGCCAGTTTTGAAAAGCCAGTTGCAGAACATTTCAGTGATCCTGAAAAGCGCAATGTCTCTTCAGAGCGCATCATTAACGCAGCGTAAATTAAGGCCTTTCCAATGAACAATAGTTAAGTGGACTGAACACTGAGAGGACCATGATAACGTAGTGAGATAGCAGTAACTGCCTTTTCTAGAGGATATTTTACATTTCCTTACATTTAAAATGGGAACACTTGTAATTCTGAATTTTTGTGTGTAATATTTTGAGTCCTCCTAGAGATCAGAAGCACAAGTCTGAAGAGAGAAGGTCACTTCAGGTACGCATAAAAGATGGGGACAACTTCTTGATGAGCAGCTGAACTTGCTGCAAAGCAGCACAAGGATTTAATCTCACCTGGAGCCTCCAGGGTAGGTCCCCCAGGGTGCTCAGGGATCTCTCTGTCTTTTGACCTCTGCTATCACTGCCCTGGGTAGTGCTCATGCCTCAGCAGAGGACTGTGCAAGCCCTCTCATCTGCATTCTTCCTTAAGCCATGAAGTTGTCCTCATAATTAGCTACAAGCTATCACTCAGAGGTGACCTAACACAATACCCTCTCCGGCACCCAAAAAATGTAGACGTACATTTCCAAATAAATAGTTGCTTTAAAGCCTTGACTTTTATAGCAGTGTTTATTGTTTTACCTAACTTGAGGTATCCACAGTACTTTAGAGTGTAGTATCAGTCTGTGAGACAGAGCCAGCACTCCCCAACGGGAGCTACCACTTAGTATAAATGCTATGCCAGACCTCTGATGCTCTTCTTCAGCTGAGGGGAGTGTATGGCTCCATCTTCATATAGAAGCCTCTGTGCTGATGACATGCTGTGATCATAGTGTCATTGACAGGAGATTTTCCAAAGGTGCCTGAGGACCCCTCCCTTTGTATCTCTAAAATCTGTTTGCTCCCCTTCCAGAATTGTTTTGACCAGATTTCTCTTCAATGTGAATCACCACTGTCCCTCTGATTTTACTGCCAGCTGCCATATACAGCATATTACAACAGCTCAAGAGCTACCTTTCTGCATTAACACCTGGCTGAAATGGATGAGCATGAGTTAAAGTTTTAAAAAAAGACTGAGCAGCCACACATACACTCTCCTAGTGAGGAAGCCCAGCAAACTCCCTGAGGCTCCCTTTGCACAAGGCCAGCAGCTGCAGGAGATGATATTCTGGAGGCCACCCCTTCCAGTATGACCATGGCCATGGACCAAGTTGTGTTTTGGAGCAGGCAGCAGTAAGAGTGCTGCACTCATGTCTGCACCACTTTACCTCCTGCAGAGTCATTAAATAGAGATAAGCAATGATTATGCTACGCCTGCTAGAGGGTTCGGACAGTAAATGGAATTACTCACGTCAAAGCCCTTTATCTTATTCTGGTAAGACCTTCAGAGCCTTAACAATCATATAAAATTGGCAGCTATAGAAACTTTGGTATTAAAGAGCGCTGCTTCTGAGGTAGTCAACACATTCTGACCCAGCTGTAAGTACTGCAGAAGAACCTCATAGAAATTGCTTGGTGGCAGGAGGTATCCATGTGCTGTGATCCCTGCATATTTAACAAGCACTCAGCAAACATCAACACAAGTGGATAATGACCTGCATCAACTCATGGGATAAGGTGCTGTAACCCACTCAGATGTGATCACACTCGCATAAGAAAAAAGATAATTCATTTTTTCACTGGAAACTCTTGAATGCTACCTCAAAGCTGAGCCCTGAAGCCAGGATGCTAATTCTTCCTTTACGTTATATGCCAAATACAGCCCAGACATTCAAAGACTATGATGACTGCCATTTATTATTCCCCAACCTTCATTTGATGTTGAGAGCTTTAATCCAATCTTCTTAATGTACATGTCCCTGAGGACACAGGCTTTTTTGTAGAGGACAAGACCGATCCTTCAAAGTGGCAACAAAAATATTCACTTACACCATTTAGGTCTACTCTTGACTAGCCACAAAATGCTAGTAAGCAGTACAGTGCCTGGCAGCAGTCTGAAAGTCAGAGCACTATGCAGCCATTTGAAAGCTCTTCAGCCATATATTCTCTACACAGTTTCCCCCACAGATTAGAAAGTGAGTTTTGGGAATACAGGTCTTCACTGATGGAGTTGCAATTTCATTGTTATTTGGTTGCTCATTTTTAGTCTGCTTGTAGGGAGAAACACAGTTTTATTGGTTATTTTTGTGCAAGAAGGGATAGGTTTTTATCAAGTTATGTATCAATTACTTGACTGCTTTTCCCCATACAGATGATATTTTAATGTCTCCTGATTAGCTAAATTTTAAGTTCTTTAGAAGTTCTTTAAAAGGGAATTTTTCTTTTAATATTCTTTTGAGTCACAATGCAATGCATGACCTTGCCTGCATGGCAGCAACAAAAAATGCTACAATGTTACTGGGTTTTGGAATATGATTTAAAATGTGCCAAGTACCTGAAGGCTGCTTTTTTCAAATGCCATTGCTTGAGAATCCTCAGTTCATTACCAGAATACTGTACTCACACCATTAGATTCTGCTGCAGCACTGGACTACAAAGAAATGAATTCAAACTTACTCTAATCAGGATGCAAAGTATTTGCTAATTCCACCTTTCATTATTCCAAAACTGACTTCCAGAATTAATTTTCACTATTGGCACCTTTAGGTAATCTCACATCCTGGGCACTGGGCTTCCACAACAATTACAGACATCTTTCTTCTTTGCCTGATGTACTGGAGGGCAATAGATTTAGAAGTTCGACATTTGTGTTGTAGTGCCAGCCCATTCAAACAAAAGGGCAGATTTTTGCTGCTGCTGAGCAGCAATTAAGCCTGCAAAGAGGCCTTTAGAAGAGTGCATGGTAGCACAGGACTGATCAGGAGAGAAATCCAGCACCATACCATTTCTCAGGAACTTACAGGTAATTGAAAACAGAAAAATTAAGTGATAGGATGATCCTTTGCTCACTGAATATCAGTGGGACTACATCATACTAAGTAGGAAATCTACACTGCTTCAGTAATTTGCTCTTTAATTAACTGACTATAAATAGTGATTTGATAACTTATACTGAGAAACATCTCCTGCCTCATACACTCCGGTAAGTTAAGCATAACTAATATGGATTCTCATATGGGTTAATGCGTTATGTCAATTGATACAGGCCCAATCAAGTTGTTAGTTTAAGAAATTCATTTGCTAACGAAGTGCTCATAATTAAAGATTTATTAATTTACTTTAGTGTTGTAATTCAACTGCTAAATCAATTATATCATCAAGGCATTTGCAGCAGGAAGGCTATGCACTATTATGCAAGATACATACTGCTTTACCAGGCTTTGCTGAATTCCTACCCCAGAAGTAACAATTTACAAGGCCCATTTAAACCAGATCGAGTCTTCCCACACAATTGGGGAATTTGGATCATGTGTTCGAATGACTGCCTAGAAAAATAACAGATTTCTTGTCACTCATGTCCATTATAAGCAACTCTCATTCTTCCTTTTCTTTTACACATGCATCTTATTAAGCTTGTCAATGGGGTTGCCATTTGCTGAAACCATAGCAGCCCAACAGCTTGATCTACTACACAGGAACAGCAGTGGAAGCCTTTCTGTGAACTGCTACAAAACCCAGGAAAATAGAATATGACATTACTTGGTTTTCAGCCCAATTACATCCACAAGCACACATTCTGGCATTCAATAGTACACAACTAACTGATTAGAAGTAGAGAGCAAGTTTAGCTGAGCTGTACTACAGTTTCGCAGACAGCATCCTAACAGACTACTCACTCGGGAGCTCTTTGGTTGGCACTACTCTGGAAGGATTTCAGTGAGTTATGGTCCCTGTATTTATCTGGAAATATCTATTCCAAAATGATTTCTGGAAAACAAAAGCCTTGTAATCAAGCCTGGTAGACATGCATGCTACCCAAAGATATATAAGCTTAGTCTGACATGACTACAATTTTCCCTTCCCTGAGAATGACTGCAGCCAGGGATATGCTACATACAGGGACCTTTTTTTATTACATCTGACTTGCCTACACAACCGCTTTGAGCAGTAAGCAGCCCAAAGCTGCTTCCTGTAATGGCTGCAGGCTTTCCTGGAAAGCATTATGACTTTCAGTTGCTTGTAAACAATATGTTTGACATGTCCACATACGTCAGATATATATAGTGCGCACACACACATATCAGTCCATCTTACATTCACTGCAAGTTATAAAATTGGTTGATACATGCATAGCTGTGAAGCAGGTTCAAATGTACAGAGCACACCAAATCCACCCCTGGTACACCTCTTGGCAACAGCAGGATGCTAAGTGTTGAGTTTTTCAACTAGTGAGCACAAGATTGGATCACAAAAGACAAGTGTTAATCTTGCAGGTACTTCCATTAAGTGAAAGTAGTCCACGTTATCTACTCCTCTTTCCTACTATCCTGTTCTACACATTGCAAATACAGGCTTAGTGGTGTAACTTATACATGCTCCATAATGATTCAATATTATTCTGCCGATTGTATTACTTTAGAGCTGGAATTTTCAAGGGAGTTGGTTTCTCAAAAGTTTTAGAACATTGCTATTTGAGGCCATAGGGACAGAAAAATTAAGAAGTTCCCTTGTGCACAGGAGAGCTTTGAGCTCAGAAAGGAGGTTTCCCTCATCTGTGATATATACTCTTCAGCAGCTGATTTGCTGCTTTATCAGGTGCCTTAGCAGATGCAAGACAGTACACAGAGTTATGCCACATCTTAACAAAATAACTTTGAATGTCTTCAAAAATTCATTTGCTGTGAAGAAAAAAACCCCAATTCAGCACTTACACCTGCATTTCCGAAAGCACCCCAATTATATCAATTCATTAAATACATCATTCCATTTCAGAGGGTGGTTTCATTATTCTTGGTTCAAGAGAGAAGATTCTAATATTATTTAGCAATGTTTTTAGAGTGGTCCCTCAACTTTAAATTTTTTTTCCCAAACTTCATTTTACGTCTGTGTTGTTATAATCAACCAATTTCCCATCTCTGCACGTTCTCTCTTTATTTCCCAACTAATCTCATTGTCCTTCAGATCCTGTCAGTCAGAGCTATTATTACTTCCTGCTTTATAGCACGGGCTTCAGATGTGCAATACAGAGGCAAATCAGGCCCCAGACCAGCAACGAGCTAATTAAACCTTTACTTGCTAACTCAATCTGAAAAGGTGGTAATAATTTCATTGCTTGAACAAAATTCACTTCAAGGCTTTCCTGTCTTATTTAGGTCATAAGCTTAAGAAAACACAAGTCTAATAGCATGAAGAGAAGAGCCTAAAACACAAGTCTAATAGCATGAAGAGAAGAACCTAAGACAAGGTAGATTCAATCACAGTGAAATTATACCTGCCAATTTCTTTCTTCATCTCCTTACAGCATACGATGAGGGGAAGGGAGTTTGGGATTTTTATACCGGGGTATGAATGATACATAAAAGATCACTGACTACTTTAAAGTCAAACCATTTCCCAATGCAGAATCTGTATATTCCACCATGAGATATTTCAGCCCAGGCACTCAGGGGTTTTAACTTACGACGAAACAGCCAACAGACAGAGCACAACGTCCTGTGGAAAACACTGCCTATTAGGAGAGCTATACAGCTATACAAGAAACCTAGGCCAAAAGTATCACAGAATAGCTAAGTCTGAGCAACCTTCAGGTAAACCCCATGGAACTCACAGCAAGCCCCATGAAACTGCAGACGCTAATGGCCACAATCAATAAGCAGTGTCAGCAGGATTTGGTCATCTTGGTAGACTTTAATACTTAGCTATGACTGAAGCTATGAAGCAGCAGCTTGTAGCAAGGCAGATTTTGATGGAGACTTGCCCAGGCTTAGTTCAGGGCTGCCCTTCTGAGGCTCATATTAAGGCTGGCTTTAGGTACAGGCAGACACGTAGGCATGAGAAAACACAGCTGCAAAACGAGAACACTGCCCAGGCTGCTCTGACTTAGAGACTAGAGGCAAAATGTTCAGCACACCCAAGCCGTTCAGCATGCTGAGGACCATGTAGCAAGATCCCAGTTCTCACCCAGTTTACATGCACAGCCCAGCTGGAAGGGTCGCTCAGAGGGAGGCAGTCATGCCCAAGGCTGTTCACGGCTTTCAAACTTCCCCGCCCCTGGCTCTGGTACCACCTGCCCTGGGGGACCACTACAATGGAACTTGCTTAATTAGTTACTAAGTAATTCATAAGCCACTTTGTCTTCATGCATGGTGTGGGAAAATTTAATTTTGCTGATACTGCTGAAAAGCTATGAGCTGCCTCTGGGATGAAACACATCACAGAGACATTTTGGCTAAAGTGTCCTACATTTTATCCACCTTAAAAAAATAGAAAAAAAATGAATGCAACTAAATATGATCAAATATTTTCTTGTCCCAAGAAGCTGCCATGCTGGACTCACATTTGGCAGTAAGGCTCTCCTGGCCTCAGCTTTCAGCGATGGTAAACCTGTTATAAACCAAAGAAAGCTTTGAGTGGATTTCAGTTCTTGCTCAGTGTATCTGAGGTCTTTACATGATACCAGTAATTTTGAAGTCAACAAAACTCAAATATGCATTTTCATGTCTTGCTAAACAATGGAAACGGAAAACAATGGAAACGGAAAACAATGGAAACGGAAAACAATGGAAACGGAAAACAATGGAAACGGAAAACAATGGAAACGGAAAACAATGGAAACGGAAAACAATGGAAACGGAAAACAATGGAAACGGAAAACAATGGAAACGGAAAACAATGGAAACGGAAAACAATGGAAACGGAAAACAATGGAAACGGAAAACAATGGAAACGGAAAACAATGGAAACGGAAAACAATGGAAACGGAAAACAATGGAAACGGAAAACAATGGAAACGGAAAACAATGGAAACGGAAAACAATGGAAACGGAAAACAATGGAAACGGAAAACAATGGAAACGGAAAACAATGGAAACGGAAAACAATGGAAACGGAAAACAATGGAAACGGAAAACAATGGAAACGGAAAACAATGGAAACGGAAAACAATGGAAACGGAAAACAATGGAAACGGAAAACAATGGAAACGGAAAACAATGGAAACGGAAAACAATGGAAACCAGTAGCGCTGTTGTTACGTATCTGCAGTGTGAAATGCGCTCAAGTTTTTTTTGCATAAAATAGAAGATGTTTTCTAAACTGGCCTTTCAGCATAGTAATATGCTAATATATTTCAGGCATGCTGTTTTTCAAGTGATATATTCAGAAAGTTTATCAAATGCTTCCATCAAAAAAAAAAAAAATTCTAATACCTGGTCTCCACATATCTCCTCTACAATTTCCTTTGACAAGACTTCTTTTCAATACCTTCTCTGTGCATCATGGCATTTTCTATTAACAAACTAATGTGAAAATGAGAAACGTAAATAATGCTTGATGGAAGTTTATCTTTAGACCTGGAATACTCTAGAAAATTGTTCCTGTTGTGCAGGTTTAGGCAGAAGAGAAAACACATTCTTGCATTCTGTTCCAATTTAAGAGACTTACAACAACGCACTTATCATTCTTTTCCTGTACTGACAGTCCAACCCCAAAACATGTAATGGCTGAGACAGGATGCTCTCAGTAGTAGTTTCATCTCAGAGCCTTGTGCTCACCACATGCTGGGCTCATTAGGGCTAAATTTAAACAAGGAAGAGATGGGTTCAGGCACACTGCACGTATCCTCATTGAGGTGTACTTTTGTGAAAACCCCCATCAGGCTGCCACCTACCCAACCAACCCAGGTGTTAGGTACTCTCTGGTATGGTGCAGCAAATCCTTTAGCACCTTCCAATGACTGAAAAAGTCAAAAGAAAACTGTCCTTGTAGCGACAAGAGGGATCTTGGCTGAAACACACAGTGGAAACGAGGAGCATTGTATCAGGGCACAACTTGATCCTATTACTGTAAGAGTATTGCCTGTGCGTAAATATCACCAATAGAGCCCTTAGGCCATTTATCACTGATGGGACACTGGTAGGTTGCTCCACATGTGTAAGAAGTCCAGCCTGTCATCCATTCCCTATCAGTCTGTTGTGTGCTTGGAGTTCCAGTTACCAGCCCCGAAACACACTTAAACATACTGCACTAAATGACTCATCCCAACATGGTGCTTCAGCCCAGGACATTTGAGCCAATTCTCCTTGCATACTGAGAAACAAAAACAGGACCTGCTTGCTGCCAGGTTGAAACAGTGGCATTAGTGGTCTAGCAGAGTGACATACCATGAGATGGGGACAAGACAGGTGAATAGCTAGCATGGCTAGAGGAGAATAAAGGCTAGGGAACAGTGATAGCAGTAGGAGGAAGCTCCCATGATACAATCAGGAGTGGAACATTGTTCATCCTGCTATCTTATTGACATTCCTGCAGAATAAAAAGACAGTGGTATGAAAGAGTAATTATCACAGACACACTGGTGTCTTCAGCTTCAACTGGAGAGAACCAGGTGAAGTAGATACCAACCATGACAAAACATGTCAATATTGAGATACAATAGAGACATAACTGGTCTTTGAACAATCTGCATCTCCAGAAGGCTAACTGGTTTTAAATTAACAGCTACCCTTTCCAATAAATTCCTGCTGTTCTTTTTTGATAGGACAATTCCTCCATTTTATCAGAAGAAAGCAGCTCAAGGAGAATGCCTTTCTTTATCTAGACATGTTGAAAAACAGGAAGAAAATAGTACAATCAATTAATTATTCATTGAGATTGACTCCTATGGTCTTTACCCCTCTTTTCTTTGCCTACTTCAATTTTCTACCTTTGCTTTTATTTTATCGATAGTAAAGGATGGCTTCATATTTCTACCAGTTAGCAGATTTTATTTTGTCTCTAACGTCACTTCCTGCATTTGCACAAAGCAAATCCCTTAGAACTAAATATATTTAACAGTGTCCTTTCATTTCAGGCATCTTTGTTTCAGGGTTTATCCATTGAGATATGTGCAGTCTGATTTTTAAGGCTGCTGTGCTCCCAGTGCTCCAACTGATTCCAGCGAGGACTGTAAGTGCTCAGCACTTTTGAAGGTCACATCTAAAGCAGTGAGTAGTGGGACAGCCACAACGCAACCTGGAGGTTTCCCACAACAGAATTCAGCTCCTCTGAGGCGTGGGAGAGCACAGAGGAAAGAAAAGCAAAGAGGATTGCATGGAATTATCCTGGGAGTTACGCAAAGTTGTGCTGGGATGCTGCTGAGAGTGATAGGAGGAAGGTAGGCCAGGGAATTGGTAAATGCATTGAAAACTTAGTTGCAGTGACCTTTTCCATCCTTTCCAGTGTTGCCAATTGTCTTGATTTTGCTGCAAGTATCGCGAGTTTTGGCACCTCTCGTAAAGATCCCAAATGACAAAATACTAGTCATAACTAAAGTTCTTTTCTTCATGTTTTGGGGAAAAGTTCTGAAATATAAGGAGAATTATCTAGTAATTTGAAAACTGGATGACAGCAAACAACTAAAATGGAGCTAACATTGACTTTTCTTAATCTCTTTTTTTTTTAATGATCTCACAAGCTGGGAGAGTTAATGCAATGCCCTTAAATATGTGAAGTTGGTCTTGTCAGCCTTTGTAATCCCTGCTGTAATGACAGGATTGGTTGGGTCACATGTAGAGAATGAGTCCAGGATTTCATGCTTTTAGATTTTGGTATCCTGGGTTTGAATCTCTGGCATAAACTGCCAAAGCAGAGCATCCCACTTGGCCCTGTGAGCTACAGTATCTAGGACAAGCATGAAACCATTAGTGAAAATTCAAATACAGAGCTGGCAGTCATTATAGCTACAGAGTCCTACTAATAAATGTTTATGTATTAGGGCCTCCTCATTATAATTCAAATGGATTTAATGCTAGCTACCAACAAATCTGCTGGAAGTTGCATGCAACCATCAGGATGCCATTAGTGATCTAATCCATAGCAGTCTGATGGTTAATGAGCCTTTTGGAATGTAAATCACTTATCTCAATTTCAGAATCAGTTTTGGTGCAGGGATGGGCAATCTTTGGCTAATCCAGCTCAGCATTAGAAAAAGTTGGGTTTTTTCCATTAGCTATGTAAACATTGCAGAGAAACCTAAGTGTTAATCTAATATGTGAAAACATGGCTGTACAGGCTGCTGCCACAAATTTTTTAAGGGACAGGTGTACCTAAACACAGAGGGCAGCACAGAAAGGAACATTTTGCCCATGATCCCACTAGGGATAATAAGCTGTGATCCTCATGAAGCAAATTGGTTTGATGGATCAGCTAGAAGGACCCACAATTTTCCAGAATGAATATAGGTATATGTATTGTTTATGAAAAAAAAACCCCAAACAAAAAAACCCAAAACCCAAAAACCAAACTAACCCACTTTGAATCGAAAACCATAAAACAAGACACATGAATGATAAACCCAAGCAATCTGCTGCTTTGTTTCTCCCCGTTGTCCCAGTTTAGCCTGTATTTTGTCTTCCTAATCATAGACTCTTCAAGGCAAGAACTAGCTCTTCTAAGATATGGTGGGGATGTTCCTATAATCTAATTTAGCAGCAGACTATTTCACCACAGGCACTGATATAACAGGGGTGGGGAGATTTAAGAAGGACATCTGTGCAGCTGTGCCCATGTCAGCTGATGTGGAAATGCAGATCACACACACCAGTGATAACATGGCCTAAAGCTGTTTCATACTGCTCCCTGCCAGTAAATCCCTGTTTGATATATCAATATTCAGAACCCACGTAAATCCACAATGCAGAAAGATGGCTTTCAAACATTGCTAAACTTTTCAGCATTTCTACAAATACTACAAGAACAGATTTGCTGTCATATCTCTTTTTCCAAAAATATCCTTTTTTATTCATGTGCTGCTCTATTTATTCCAGGAAAATTGTTTATTAGTGTATATATGAAATCTTCCAGACTTTGCAAGGCTCATCAGAAACTAAGTTTTCACGGAACAGTAGGTAGTGCTACTAGTTTAACCCTGATTCAATAAAGCATTTACACATCTCCTTTCATGTAGGCACAGAAGTCTCCCCACTTTTAATGGATGACCAGACTGCAAAAAGGTAATGAAGCACCTAAGTGTTTTGTGAATTGGAGCACTTCGTAATACTTTAATTACATAGCAACGTAACTCCTAAGTGTCATCTCTGCTAACAGTTACAATATTGCTATTTAAATTACGCATGGGTCCAGTTTTAATTAGTCATTGCTAGGTGGAATTTTAAAAACCTCTCTGAAACAACAAAGACCTAACAATTATCTCAATAGTTCAAATCAAGTTTATTTTTGCTTGCTACAGTTATATTTGGGCCTTCAGTTAGTAATGCTACAGACAACAGCACAAATATTTTCCTAAATGTTCAAGCATTGTTCAGTCTAACAGGAAAGCTTTGCTGTTCCTTATTTTCAGACACACATCATTTGGGGCAAAAACTACTGCAGAGAGGCAGGGTGTGTGAACCCTGGCTTCAGCACTCCAACTAGTATGGTCTATGAGGCAGAGAAACTCAAAAAGACCTGGGCATCCCTGAGAGGTAGCAGGCCTGCTTTTTGTGGCATTTCTTTGAAGGACTGCCATAAACATACTCAGTTATACAAGAAAAACACACAGATAAACCACTACATATTTCCTCAGCAACAGAAGTTACAGTTCTTGACATCTGCTGCTACTCCATATGGAGGCAACTGGATTTTTAATCTCAACCTTTAAAAAAAACTTTAAAAATCTCTCACCTGTATTCTAGAAATACTGTAACACCCTACATGGAATTGGCATCAAGCAGAATATCTTTCAGCATCTTTCTTAATCAGGACACCCCATGTTACTGAAAAGGGGCAGTGATTTCATTCCTTTATCTTCTGCAGGGAACACTTGTATTTTTAAATGCAATTTCTTAATTGTAATGCAGCATGGAATTACTGCTAAGGCAAAGGCAAAAGCAAAAAAACCCCATCTAATTACAAATTCCTCAGAGCATTATCTTGGATTTTTTCCCCCTGCAACATAAACCCACCGCACTGTACACCCAAACTCTTAATATATCGCTGATCTTTTCACAACATGACATAGCTCTGTAAACAACTAGTTTCACAAAAAGAATTTGGAAGGCAGGGGTCAAGTTATTTTTTAGAAGGTAGCTTATGTAAAAAGCTCCAAATGAAAGTGTACTTTGCAGTTTTCCTCAGCTATAAAACCAATCACAGAATGAAAAAGAAAGGAAAAAAAGCCAATATCTCTAGAAATAATCAGCAAGTTTCTGGAGTGGGTGTTTTTCTCATGCTACTCAATTGTTGAGATGTTCCTGGGTTAAAAACTGAAATCCAAACTTGTGCTAGTGAAGCTTGGACAAAGCCCTGGATGCATTAGGGAAAATGGCACAGGGTCTGTCCACTCCAGATTTCAAAATTTAAGTTTAAACTGTGCTTAGATTCCAATTCCTATGGATAAAGTGTCACATAGGTGATTGCTATTCTGAATCATCCAGAGGCTTGAGATTCAGAGGGGACCACTTTGACATTACCTGTGCAGACGTACTCCCTAGAGTTACAACAATAAAAATGAGAAACTAATACAGTCCCCATGTTAGATACCACATGGTCTCTTCTAAGAGACTTTTTTGCTTCTGTAGTTACCTATGGAGACAGCAATACCAAAAATATAGCATGGAAAAAAGCTGCCAGAAGATCTAAAGGGGCAAAAAGTCTAGCATGTATTGTTGGCTTGTGATGGTGGCAGACTATTACTGTCTACTCGAGTAATTTGAAAATGCGAATCTTCCTGGAAAAGCATTGCTCATCTCATGAGAAGGTCTGAAGTCTTTGTGAAATATTCTGAAGGGCAAAATATTCCCACATGACACATTTTGTTAAAAGAAGTGGGAGTTATTTCAAGGTGGTATAAAGTGCCATGGAAGGCTTGTCAGGTGGCATATGGAAAATTTAAGCAGCATGTACAGGAGTGCACATATGGTTGGGAGGTTCTCAGCAGCACTAGGAGAAGTGGCCAACAAGCAGCAAGATGGTATCTCTGACACTGCACCGATCAGTTACAAGAAAAGACTTGTTTAACCTGGCTTTAGGTGTATCCTGTGACAAACAGCAAAACAAACCATCAGGATCGTACAGCACTCTTTTGTTCACAGCAGATGTACGTTACAACAGAGGTAGCTCAGTGAACATATATCCAATCCAGCATACACTCTCCCACACCTACAGTCCTGCTGGCTGAAAGGAGGAAGGTGCTTTTCAAACACGGACTGGTTTTGACAGTGTTTCATAAAACTCCTGAAGAGCAGGGGGGCTGAACACTCTCCTCCTGAGTACTAAACAGCTACCCACACCTTCTGTCAACTACATCTGTTATTGCCAACCATATCGTCAACACCTCTATTTGCAACTTAACACATTTTTAATTCGTATCACTTCCAAACACTGTGCACACACTACTATCCCCACCTGCTTCCCCAAAACTCAACCACATGCAACTTTTTCATATGGAAGAGTTTCATGTGAAAGAGAGAACCAGATTCTTGGGCAGCCTGGGATGGAGGCCACAAAGACCTGGGCTTCTTTACCTGTGCTCCAAGCTGGCTAGCTGTAAGCCAGTTCTCATCAAGAAATCCAGCCTCTACCTTAAGGGACCTACAAAGTCTCTTGACTGACAAATGCTGAGAAGCTATACAAAAGAAAGCATTACCCAACATTTGCCCTGTTTTCAGTACCTTTCTCCGTGCAACCATAGCTGGCCACTGTAGAGACAAGCAGCTGAAATAGATAAACCTGTGGTCAGACACTGGTCATTTCTTTGTAGGATCTCTCAGTGGCATAAGGCTGTGGTAGCTAAATCTCTTTGGAAAAAGGAAGGCAGAATCCGAGCGTGTTCCATCAAATCCTGACTGGTCCATAGGGCTCTGGGAAGCCCAGAGACAGAAAGATGTGCACTGACATTAGGGAGGAAGATTGTCCACCCCTTCTAAGCTGCAGGCCTACGCGGAACACTTCCACCACAGGCTTTACTTCTCGCAAAGAAATAACAGCAGAGAGAAGTCAGGAGAGGCAGAAGAGCTGCTGTAAATCCGTATGCACATGGAAGCATATTTAGATGTGTCTCTAGATTTTCACACATGTAGAATCTGCTCTGAAATCTGTTTTCCTGAACAACTGCTAAGAGAAGTGATATTAGCCATCCAATATAGCACTTGCTAATTATACATACTGTTTACCAACATTGCATCTAAACATTGAAATTTTCTTCCCATTTTTTCTTTACGGTTGGAGCATCCTATTGCCTGGATACACATGTACTTTAGTAAGTGTCCACATAATATGAAGGAATTACAGGAGGGGAAGGGTGGCATTGTAAGATACCAAAACAAAACCACATCACTGCTCAGTAACATGCTCAAGAGCAGACAATGACTGTCCTAAAGAAGTGGCAGTAAACAATAAACCTTCCTTATTGTTCGGTGGATGTGTAGGCCACTTGCACTAAAACCAAGACCATTCGGTTTGTTTTATGTTTTAAATGGCTGTCTCTGTGTTGACTTTGCAAACACAGGGACCTTTCTATTCAATCTTGTGTTAAGATTCCCTTTTCTGCTTTAAGAGTAATGTCTTGTCTCATGGTGGTAAGGGGAAAATGAGCCCATCGTGCACATACTAAGCATACAATCATAAAGTTAATGTCAGCAAATTATAAAATATTGCTCCTTGCCCTCATTAATCTTCAAGGAAGATGAGAAAAAATATTTGCAGAAGTCATTTAGCCATAATGATTTACTCTGATGCATATCATCAGTTAGGGAAAGAAATGGACCTAAATGTAGATGTGAACACCATGAGCATCATAGGCACCAAGAGACAGCGCCAGAATTAAATGGGGTGTTTAGCTTTTGATAAAGTAATTCAAACAAAAGCCAGAATTGCTCTAGGATTATAAAACACTCCCGGAAAAGCTACACCTCAGAAAATGTGTGGTGTAGCTACTATGAGCTTCTGATTCCTCTGCAACAGAGCCATCCCATTCAGCATGGAGAATTTTGCCTCCATTAACCTAAGATATACATGAGTACATTGTGAAATAATAAGTAAGAGTTATTAGAACTAAAGAGGAACTCTGAGGGAATCTGTCCTTATTTTACCTTCCTCCTGACTCCAAATACTATTCCTGTAAGAATTTCTTCCATTGGACTGTTCCTGGTAAACAAGGAGAAAATTCTGTTTAATGCAGTACTACACAGTCACAAAATGCTTATCATTGTAAGGGAAAAAAAATCCTCCACCACTTAGCCTGATAGAAACACAAAAAACTGAATCTCTCCGGAAGCTTTAAGAAAATGGAATATGGAATACAAGGCTGTTTTAAGAAAAATGAGGACAGCCTCAGGTTTACACAGGTATTGGGCTAGGGAGCTACTGAAAGTGACAGATATTTTCTAGTCTGTATTTATCAAATGATAACTGAAAGGCTTTTTTACACAACTTCTTTAAAAATATATGTACATATATAATATATATATGCTTTCAGAAATAGGTACTTTAGTCATATCTACAAATGACTTGAGCGCTTCAGTCAGAGAAGAAAGTTTTCTGTACCTGTGAACGAGATCATCCTCATCTATTTTCCTTCTTTAATATTTCTATCCAAATCTACATTCTTTCTTACAGGGATAAACCTCACTGCAGCGTCCTTACACAGTGCAGGTTATCAGCCCTTCCCAGGCTCAATTCACCCAATGCATTTTCATGTTAGAAATGTATTTGAGATGCCAACAGAGCTCCAGATTCTGGTCTTTGTCGTTCAAGTGTGCTACGATCTCCCCTTGAAAGATTTCCAGGAATTTTCAAAATCGTTCAGAGAAGCATACATCAGCTTAGACAATAATTAAGAAGTAAGCAAAACACAGAGAGGAGCAAAGCCAAGCTTTCTCAGGGGGCTCAAAACCTTTTACCTATTTTTTTCCATGCATTCATTCATCTCTCAGTGCTCACATCTTACTTATCCCATGCCAAGGGAGGAGAATTACGCAGAAATAGCAAGCTGCCTGGTCCACCATCACCACCCATCTGAAGCGAGATATGGCTCCTCTTCTCCTCCCACCCCATCACATCCAAATGCAAAGGACAGCAAGGTAACAAAATACATATAAACCTCTTCAGCTTCAAGGAATCAAAGGCAGGGTGACAGGGAGAGGAGAAGAGAGGCATTTTCCCTCACTCTTCCAATCTAGCAAAGGTACTACCTGACTCCCACAGTGTTTCCATCAGCTGCCAGAAATATCTCACATATCTGACAGTTATAAGAGATATTAAGTATCAGTGTGTTACCAAACTTCGAAGTACTGATTACTGATTTTTCCATAACAGTAAAAGGGGTTTAATGCAAAAGAAATTTTCTTGGTATTTAGGTTCTTGATAAGCCAGTGTCATATTTGTTACTACAGATTTCAAGAGGATTTTGTGCCCAAGACAAAAGATTTCCCAGTTTTGGAAACGTGAATGACTGAGAGAAACTAAAAGGGGAAATATAATGAAAAATTTTGTAAATAAAACTACTTTTCTCTGAGAGCTAAAGGGAGAAATGTTATTCCCTCTCCTTCCGTCCCCCTCCCATTGCAGGAGGAAATTGATTTAACCTCATTTACCGCTCTCTAGGAAGAAATCATTCAGCCATGAGCCTCCCAGGGAGCTTCCCTTCACTGTACAAAAGCTCCAAATGTCACCGTATTTACAAATGAACAGAGCCTCTTACTCAAAAGGCTTCAGTGGAGTCACCAGGAAGAGCAGCGGCCGGCAGGTTTCTTCCTCTCAGGGTGAATACTTTATTGGCAGGATAATACACGTTTCCATCAGTGAGAAGAGGTGCCATGGGCTCAGCAGATACAGTAGTTCCTGGCCTAGGTTCAAATACATTTATAGCCAGGTGTGGCCTTTCATTTCTACCTGTGTGAGCTGGTTCAGGGAGCACTCTAATACACATCATGTGCATGATGTGTCCATGAGTTTATGCAAGATCAAATGTACTTGGTCTTGGTTTTGTTGGAGGTATTTCCAACAGCTTGAGCCTTTTCCTAAAACTGCGCAAGAGTTTATTCTCAGTCCCCTACAGTAATAGTGTGGTGGGACAAGGTCACTCAAGAAGTCAGAACACCAAATGGTACTGAGCATCCAAACCTTCTCCTGGCTTTGAAAATCTATTCCAGCATCTGTATTACAGTGTTATCCACCTACAGAGCTGACAAGCATGGGTGGGCTATGGCAGTGTCACAGACCCTCTCATACACACACCTGACTCTTGCACATGTGCTGCCTCCAGACACACTTAGACTTTATTATCCCTAGTCCCATATAAATGTACAGTTGCAAGCAATTGTCAAACTTGGTTACTGTTAGCCATCTCTTTCACCACTCAGCATCTCTGCCCTTGTTATCACTGCCTTCGCCACGCACGCAGTTTTTTCTTGCCACTGGAGGAGAACATGCAATGGTGTCACAAAGTGCAACCACTGGATGACGCTGGTGGCTGTTTCCAGCTTGGTCTAGATTCCCATATAGCTGTTTTCTTGTTGGTGGGACAATTTTGGTGTACCTAGCTTGAGAGACATACTTAAAGAGCCACTCAAACCTTTCTGGGAAAAAAAAAAAAAAAAATCTGCCTTTCTGGAAATCTTTGTTCTTGTCTCAGACTTTCCTCCCTTGACCCTTTGGTGACAGCTCTCTGCCCCGAGATTGTGCTGATTTAGCCATATCAGGTGTCACTCCTGAGTAACACAGATGGATCACCAAGTCTTACCAAATAACATTCTACCAACAAAACTGTTCTTTGCCAGTAAGTTATTTCACTTAGGATGTTGTCTGGGTTTGCAGAGGCTTTGCCAGCCAAGGGGCAATGTTAGCTGTACCCCCCAGGAGCTGTTTGGTGGTAGAGCTACTCAGGCAAAACACTGATTATATGAATCTGGCCTGTGTTCATTCCCTACTGACATTGCTTTGCCTTGAAATGGTTTCGCTGGGGGTGAAGAGCAAACATATGTTATAGCAATATCACTTGCAGTGCTACACAGGTGGCTAAATCCATCATCATATGGCATCCACTGCAGGCAAACTAGCTGCGAAAAGGCACAATGCCAGCCAAATACAGACATGAATAGACAGAATGAAAAAAAAAAACCACAACAACCCTCTATATAATCCAAGGCAAAGAAATATACAATTAATGAACAGTATATTTATAGTACGTGAATTCAAGGAAGGGTTTGAAGGAGGAGGGGTAGGGAGATGGGGATATAAAATTCAGAAGGTGCTTTTTGCCACTCCCTGTTGCAAACTCCCACTGTATAAAAATAAATGACCTGTCTTAATTGTGTGTATTTCTTTTTTTTTTTTTTTAACTGTGTGTACAGATGCATGCACAGGTATAAAGGGCATGTACAGGTGGCCATTTAGCATTGAAACACTTGGCAATTTAACTATGAATTCTCCACAAACTTGTGCATATATGTGTGTACACACATTAATAGTGTGTGCGTACTTATGGGGAATTCATGCTTTTGTTACCTGTGTCTTTGAAATCTAGGAAGTCATGTGCACCCAGTGTTGGGCTGAAAGTAAGTGCGACTGCCAAAGGGAAATGGTTCACACAAAAGACAATGCAAAAGGTAAGAAAAAATGATTACTACAGTCTAACAATGTCTCACATGACAATACTTCTTAGTTCTCTTTCAGGAGAATAAATAGAAGATTAAAAATTCAGTAGAAAGGTAATAGAAAACAAAATGATGCTTTGTAGCCTCTTCTGTTCAAGTGATTTCTCAGTTGGCTGGGATACATACATAAACACAGTCCTCTCTTCACACATTCTTCTCCATGAAGTTCCTCTGTACCTGCACAATGCCATTTTAGAGAGTCCCACTTCTTACCAATAAAGATTGCTACAGAAGAAGCACACACCTAAGAGATGCTTCCCACTGAACTGAGAGACTTGCTGAAAACCTGCAGAACAGTAAACGTCAGTCATGAAGAGAAATGCAAAATGGTTACACTTTCTTTTGTAAATGATCTAGTTTAACAACAAGAGAACATTTCTAAATTGCCTGCTTTCTTACTTTTAACACGGTCAGTAACTCTGTGTATATTTTAAGCACACTCACTGATATTTTTCAACTGACAGACAAGAAGATACTGCACCACAGGAGTTTGCAAACAGCTTTGGTTTTCTGACATAAAAAATGCTCCCTGACAACACTCTTGACCAACAGATTGTCAGAAAAGTAGCAGAAACTCTTTCTGACAGGTCTTCTGAGCAGAGTCCTCAACAGATAATACAAGAAGCAAAATTAATCTAAATCGTATTTGTTCTAATTTACTTTTATGTCCTTTCTTTAAAATGTGAGAACCATTTTTCTCCTTACCTCTCTTCCAAAGAGAAAAAAGGACAAAACATCACAGAACTCCAAGAGGATCATTTCCTTCCATTATTTACACTTAGTGGAGTATTTGCTGCATGTATGTTAAGCACTAAAGGTGTAATTCAGACGAGTACATGCCCTGCTCATACAGACTTTAGTGTAATGACAAGGATACTCAGAACACCTAAACTAGCTAATCCTATATTTGCATTCTTCAATTTCTGCAAGCTAGCCCTCAGTGTTTCCATGTGAGTAAAGTCTATTAGGCTTATCACATCATCTTTCTTCCACAAAAATTAAACTGCCGTTTAATTTACTACAATAGACCCCAAATCCACAAGAAAACTTATGCCCATACCACAATACGTAACCTGATTAATAAAATGGTATACGATTGCAGCATGCAAGGACTTTATTCAAGCAAGTTCAGTCTCAAGCACACCCTTAAGTCTGTCCTGATTCTGCACAGCATATACTCAAGCCCAACTGATACCCAGGAGGTCTAAATACATACTTAAATTCTTTATGAAAAGAAGTTGAGGGGAAAAGCATTATTTAAATCTAAGATGAATTATTCTTCAGTTCAGCTTGTGTTCCCAGGGGTTTGGTTGGGATAGTTGCCAGCTCCATGCTGAAAAAAACACACTACTTTGAAACCCAAGAAGCCCCTTCTAGGTATATTCAAGAAAGAGCTGTTGTCATCTTGGTACACAACTTAGGAAGAGGAAGGGGGTACATACTCCGGCAGAAAAACACCTTTGGTAGGCCTGCTTTGCATCTCTGCTAAGGGGCTGTGCTCTCAAAGCTCTGATGCCCTAGTAGTAGAGCACAGGTTCTGTATGAGTAGGCAAAGCACAGCATTTCACCTGGATTTAGCAAAAATAAGGGGACAGATGTATCTGCTAAGTCCTGAAAAAATTCTGGTCAATGCTGGAAAAAAGAAATCCACAAGGATAAAGAGATAAAATCAGCCCCATTCAAACTGCGTAATGAAAATCTGGATTAGTGGTTTATACAGGAAGACAGAATTTAGCGTCTTCTCTCTCAAAGCACCACTGAGTACAAATGAGATCAAACTGTAAAAGGTTCAGCCAGGTCACATTTTGAATATAAATTGATCTTGTTTGGTTGGTTTTAATAATAATTGTCTCTGAGGTATCCTGGAAAGATATTACCTCAAAGATTTGATGTGCATTCATTCCCTTATCATTTTACTTTTTCAGTTTTCTTGAAGGAAACTCACTTGCAAAATTTATGCTACGCTTTCACAGCATGCACTTCCCAATAGCCTTCAAGCACTTGAATCAAAGTTTATGTAAAAATGAGCAAATAACTGTAGCTTACAGTTCCTTAGATTTCGTTAAGACTGTAGCCTGAAATCAAGAAAGAAACCACTCTAAAACCCCATATAAATATAAATCAGCCTCTGCTTAAGCCCCAGATAAACCAGGCTTCTAAGTTGCATTTTAGTGACTCTTTCCTCAGCAAAGCAGTCAGTCATATGCTCAATAATATAGATAAGTCCTGGTAATAATATACTTAACTCCAAATGAAATACTAGTTAAGTCCAAATGAAATCAGTGTGGCTTAAAAAACAGCATTTAAAACTTAGTGCATATTATAGCATTTTACTAAATATAGTTGATTAGCTGAAACAGATTTCTCTTCTAAATAAATACAGTTTGGCTTCTATGTTATTTACAGGCAGCTCACATAAGCAGTAGCTATGAAAAACCCTATTTCTATTCATATCACTAGCAGTGAGTTAAATAGTTAAAAACCTGCATTATATAAACATGAGACATTGCCATTCAGATATAAATTACATCAGTTTCATAATTTTATAGTTCTTTACAAGCTTTTTTCCTTCAAATAACTTCCACCCTCAGAACCTGGTAAAACTGTCCTTGCAGAGATGCTATAAATCAAACACTGCAGAAAGCAAGAGCAGGAATGTATCAAAAAAAAAGCATACCCTGAAAGAGATCTCTGATCCCAAACAAAAACCTCTGAAATATTTCTGGAGTGTGAGTTTTGGCCAGATGTGCAGAACAGATGCTCACAGTTTTCTCTGAGCTCCTTCTCCTCTCAAAAGCCAAAACAAACCAATCAAAAAAGTCTTATTTGGGATCACAGATTTGATTCAGGCATGGCTGAGCACCTGCCAGAACCCTGTTACAAACTACATTATTTTTTAATAAATGAAAGATGAAATATTTATTCCATCTTTTCCTAGAGCTGTCAGTTGCACTGAATACCTGCTGGATGACCCAAAACTCAAAGAGATGGTGATATCATATTCTCAGACCTGAAGGGAAAAGAAGACAGGGCACTGGAGCTGCAGAAATTGTAGTCTTGCCACAGAAATAAAACACAGAAAAGCCTGGACAACATTTCCAAGCAAATGGACTGTATGCATTATTCTGTGTGACACCTGCTGTTCCATTAAAGTCTAATAAAGCCAGTTCAGAGAAGCTTCTGTCTCATGTCACAGAGGCTCTCTGAGCTAGTACTTTTTAGTACTCATTAATTTAAATACCGTATTAGCACATTTAGTGGATGTTCCCTGGTTGGTAGCAAGCCGTAGATCACTGGTGATTTCAAGAATGGGCAAGCCTAAATGGTTGCGACTTTGTTTTAAGACAACATATCCACAGGATGGGGAAGGATTCACAGCCCCTACACGAGCAAATACAGCACATCTCAAGAGCCAAACCTCTTATCTTAGACTCTCAAAGATTACTTTGATTTAAAGGACTCGGTGCCAGGCCCTGGTCAGGAGACCTTCCCTAACCCATTAACTGCAGCACTGAGTGTTCAAACAAAGCCTGCAATGATCATGTAAGGTTCATTACCATTGAAGTGTTTCCAAGTGCCCAAAGGGTCAGGGGAGCTATGGAGAAGAGTAGCCTGTGCAGGCGACAGATTTCCACAAACTTTCACAGCATGGGATCCTACCAGTTCCTTTTCCCCTCCCTTTCAGGTCTCCAAGCTTGGCAAGCCAAGGCAGGTGGGCGAGGGCCAGTTATCTGTCTGAGCAGAAGAGAGCGCAGATCTGGCTGCAATGGAGTGAGCTGTACCTGCAGCCACAACGAGCATAATGGAGAAGAGATCCAAGGACAGCTCTGAGTTGCTAGCACATGCTGAAGTCCCTGTCATCCCTCACAGATTAAAGCTATAGCTGCAAAACCAGAAGGGCTGTCAGAGAGAGTAGGATTGAAAAATGGGTCTCAATTACACTGGGAAATGAGTACAATACAGAGACACCCCCCCACCCCCCCCAGTCTAGTTGGATACCCCATCTGAGATGAGTATGGATATACCAAGTCAGATCTGAAATCTATAGTGTCATGCTGATGCAGTGAGGTTTATTGGCTCGGGTGGCTACATTGCTTCTTAATCCGATCTGCTTTAAACCTCTGTGTCTCCGTATTATGGGTTAGTTGGACAGAACTAGCAGCTGCTGCTATGTACCAGACGACACGGAAAAAGAGCAAATTATCCCAGCTCTTAAGAGGTGGCTAGCAGCAAAAAGAGAGGAGATGCCAAACCCCACTGGAGGGCCACTCCCTGAACTGTACTTTCTCCAAGATACCATTTAAATCAATCTGGCACAACTCTTACAATTTGAGAAATGCTTATTCTGTAACTGCTACTAGGAATGCAAGAGTTAATAAATAAACTGGTGGGTAGCTAACTATCACACTTGTGATAAGTAGAGCTAAAGAGCATCAGGGGATATTTGGAGAGTTCAGAAACAACAAAAAAGTTTCTCTTAAAGAATGTCTGATTACAGTAATATTTGGGAACAGTGAAAACACTAAGCAAGCAATCCAGAAAAGGCTGGAAGGTCCTGTGCATTGATAAAGTGGGGATGCCCTGAATTTCATGGTACAGTCCAAGTAGAATGAGGAAAGGTCCAGCATGGTGTTTTGGCACTGGAAAGTGCCATATTCATTTCACTCTGAACATCATTAAAAACCAAACCAAAGCAAAAAAGTTATATCCTGAAATTACCTTAAAAACTAGGTGTACTGCCAGCCACAGTACTTTGGAGCTGAAGGCTTCCAAGTGGGGACCTACCACCAAAGCTCAGAGCTCCAATGAAGCCTGGGATTTCCAGGGTCTAAGGCTCACGGCAAATCCCGAGGAAAATGTCAATCTGAATCATAACTTTTTATGTTAATCACAACGCATTCACTTCAAGAGAAGAGAAAAGCTTCTCTGAAACAAGACTGCCATTCTGAGCCCCACCAGCCTAATTCTGAGCAGTTCCAAAGGCTGCATTATTCCAAATACTGTGCTCTTGTGCCACAATTTGTATGATGCCTGGAGCATTGCACTGCAGAAAAACACCCATACAAAGCTATGTGACCCCCTTAAGAGAGAGATTGCTTATTATCTGCAGTGTCTTTTTTAAGCTAGAACTTCAAGGTGGTTTATTTTCTGCAGTGTCTTTTTTAATCAGTAGTAAGACTTCAGTTGACTAACGCTAGGGTAAATGAGAGAAAAGTGGGTAAAAAGAAAAATTGCACAGGGTAGCACAACCCATCGTAGCTGTCTAACTTTGCCCTACTGCAATACTTTTCACAGAAAGATTTCCCTTTACAAACATTAATCACCAGGATTTACTTTTGCTTTTAAGTGTACAGAACTGGAAGGAAATTAGCAGACTGTGATGTAATTTTAATTGCATTAATATGCAATAAAAGGTATGTTCTTGGCAAAAAATGCTATTACTATAGTACTTATGGGTTTAAATATTAAATACAACTCTCTTATTCAGAGCTCCTCTTCTAATTACACTTTCTATTTTCTAACATATATTTGTCTTCCTAAAAGCATTTTGGAAACTAATGACAACTTTCAGGTTGGCTGGATTACATTCTTTTTAATATAACCAAGTAGAGATTTAATTTGAAATCTGACATCACCTTAAAATATTAATAAGATCAGGATAGTTTTACAGTGTATATTCATCTTGATGATTGAAAGGAGCTCGATAAAGTTGGTGCAGGCTTTAGGTATCTTAAAGTGTAAAAAAATTACGTGCAAGAACTGTATCAATATGCAGATGTACCTAAATCACCTGTTAGTAGAAAACCAAGAATAACACAGATCAAACTGAGGAGCTAAAGTGCAGATTTTGTTGCCAATTATCATCAAAGTCAGCAACTCCTTGAAATCTACCCAAAGGGAGAGAGTTCCTGGAACTCCCTATGAGAGAGAAAGGATGTTACATCCTCCCATAGGGACGTCGTGCCCTACCACCCAACTCCTGCAGCAGCTCCACACACGCAGCTACTGCCATGCCACACCTTCAATGTCAGCTCCCTCGCTGACAAAATTAATGCTGGCCAAGGCCAGCCTCGTTAGGTATGCAGTCTGTAATCAACTGAACTGTCGGCAACTCTTCCTGGGGAAATAGTGACATTTCCAAATCGCCATCCTATCTGAACCATTCTATTTTCATTAAACTTCATTTCAGTGGCTTGGACCATGGTGGACCAGCAGTTGAGAAGAACATTGTTAAAGTTGTGGCACAATAGCTGTTAAGTCTGAGGAGATGTTAAGCTCCTTTTTAGAACCATACAAGTTTGAACAACAGGAGCCAGCACACAAAAGCAGAGCCTCTGTGCAGGGCAGCAACATGAACGTGGATGGAGCTTCTCTGAATGGCTGAAAGGTGAAAAATGGGGTTTGCTTTGGTGGAATTGTGTATGTGAACACTTACTGCCAGAAAACAACACTGAAACCCAGGAAGAGCAGAAAGCCTGGGACATCTATGAAAGCACTTACATATCATGACCCCAAGAGGGAAGAGTAGCTGAAACGCAGCTTTTTTCCTAGAGTGCCAATGGATAGGGCACAGAGGTTTGGAATCTGAAGGAAGGAAAATGCCTGCTATAATGCAATTCCTAGTGTGTCCAAACTTGGCATATATTTTTTCACAGAAACAAGACCAGATCAGAAATGTACAACTCTAACAGATTTTTTTTTTTTTTTTCCCCAGAACATCAGATACCAACAACGCATAATCTTAGAACTGCAATAGCGACAGACAGTGCAATGCACTCAGTGCAAGACAAGAGGGATGGCAATGGCAAGCGATGAGACATCCTGAGACCGGTGAGGTCAAAACACGGTTCTATATTAATTATATTAACCACGCACTGTGCCAATTCAAACCACCTTTGGATATGATGGTGCTGCTTAGTGGTTACAAAGCAGTATAAAAGTTGTGGTTTGAATAGGATAATCAGACTAGTTGGGGCTTGTAGGGTCTTCCCTCAATTTCTGGAGGGTGGATATAGCTTCTTTGCCTGGGCAAAACAGAATGTTGTATTTCTCAGGAGCTCATGTGTTATCAGTAAAACTGCACCAGTGCCCCTCATCATGCTTAACTTCAATATCATACACAACAGAACTGAAGTTTCATCTCCCCAGTCCTACAGTCCTTGCAACAAGATGAAGAAACACACTCCAAACTAACTCACAAAAGGAAAACAGTAATGCTTCCCATATTACATGTCCTACTCCCACAAGAACCTTCACAATGAAGCGCTCTGTTGTAACCATCATTATTCTCTCTTCTTATTATTCTTACTTCTGATTCTGCCTCATCTTTGTCACTCAAAGAATAGACAGCAAATTAGTCTATGTGAAAAAGACTGGAGAAAGTATAGCAGGGTGCCTATTATTACCACTGAAAACTGCTAAAGGTGCAATAATTCAGAAGGGAAATTATTTTAAATGCCAGATTTTAAAAAGTAACCAAATCCAGACTCTGGGCTAGCTGAATTTCCAAGTACCATCATGTGCAGTGATGACACAAAGGATGAGAAGTTCCAGTATAAAAGCAGAGATCAGATTATGCAGCCAACAGAAGATGATTAGCAAATCCCATTCGATCTAGAATCTCATTTTTTCTTGGTTTTCTTTTGATGGGAAGCCATGGGGAAAAGAATAAAATGGATAGTTGCCAACTGTTGACAATTGCTGGTTCAAACACCTGAATTATTGTAGTTACTTTAAAGGTACTAATTGCCTAATTTATTACACATTTATTCACTTTTTTCCTCTTATTCACTTTTTTCCTTGTCCATCTTGAAAAAAGTTTTTAGAGACATTTCCTGCAAACCTGTAAGCATCCTTCAAAATTTTTCGTGTACCACTACTTCATTCTTAACATTTTTACCCACATTATTATCAACATTTTTTGCCTGCCGGGAAAAGGAAGCAGGTTTTGGTATATTAAAATGCTTCAGTGGTTCTTTGCAAGAGTAAAATCAACTCGGAATCACCCTAACCGCCCCAAAAAAGTAAAACCACTAATACCACATCACTTCTTCCTTGCACCTGTTGCACATAAGCAAGAGATCTGAATTTAGAAATCTTGCTGGCAACCTTTGTCTCCAACATCTTCTGTTACCTGCTTAGCTGAAGTTCATATATAGTCTATTGCCTTAACATTTGATAATGTAGTTATCTGACTTACTGTTTTATAAGTGGGAAAGTAAAGGTGCTTGGTCTTAAGAAAATCATTGCTATAAGCATGCTATCGTCACTGGATATGTAAGGAAAGACAGCCCGGATCTCATCACTTTCAACTAGATATACACCAATGGACAGAATGTGAAAGACTGAGGCTGTATAGAAAGAAAAAAGACCATTAGTCATGCTACCTCCACTTTTATGAGTTTTTGCATTAAAAAAAGCACAGCTCAGCTGATCACTTTTAGAAAATGGAATATACTGGAGATGGATAAGAGAACAGTAGTGATTTAACAACTCAGCCTTTCTAGTTAACAACAGTGATGTTAACTTAATTGATGTTAGTTGTTCAGTTTTCACAAAAGCCTTCTGCAGATGTTTATCAGACAGAAGCAAATAATTCATTTATCTAGGATGATTCTCAGTTTAGCCCACCAAAGCCAAAGATACTAGTATCCATCCTAGAATGCGATTTACTACCTAAAAGCAACAAATCTATCTTTGAGCATCAGATTCTTTTCTATGGAGAACTTGAAAAGGCTAAATCACCTGAAGTAAAGACAGCAAGGATCCTCATCCTTCCCTCCACCTGCATTTGTCATTTACGTGACTTTTTATTGGAGATAAATGCAACTATATATGGTAAGGAGAAAACAGGTTCAGCATTGAATGCCTCCTTTGAAATATGCCATATGGCATCAAGTACACAAGATCAGTTTCTAGAAGCACAAGACAGTTATGTGCAAAACTGGATGATCCACAGAAATTGTACTGCAAACATTACTTAAGCTTAGGTGTGTGTTTTATAATAAAAACTGCTTGTAGTCAGAACTACTATTTTAACTGTATCGTAAAAGATATTTTCACAGGGCCCTGTCAAGACTGTCTACACAGAGAGGCTTAGTAAAGTAACGGTGACTCTTGAAGAGCCAGAAAACTCTCTGTGTAAGCCAAAGCATCTCTGATAGCTTGTCTGCAAGGAAGAATGGTCTATGCCCAACGCCACCATTTTTGGTTGCCATCAGTGGACTATCACCAAGGTCAGCACTGAAGAAAGTGCTCAGCAGAAACAGTTCTTTTTGAGCAGAGATGCCTTCCTGAGCAGAGACCCAAAGCCACACACAGAGTTTGGAGCCGAAGTCCCACTGAAATTAAGATCTAGGTTTCTGAGTCTTTGTGCTAAGGGCTGTTCTGGTTTGTGAAGCTACTGTGAAGCTAAAGAGAGCCAAGTGCAAAAGCTCTGCAAGGCTAGAAGTGCACAACACTATTGTTGCAGACACCCCAGGCCCACATCAATAATCAGTATCCATTAATTTAGCTGCTCTGACCACAACAGAGCAAGGACTGCTGAACATCAGGGCCAAAGAGCTAAGTAATCACTGTAGTCCTGTTTTGCCTGAAGAAAAAAAAAAAGTGTATGTTGTCCTTGTATTCATCCATCTATATGTCCGTTTAAACTTTTAGTACTTTAAAAGTAAATGCCTGTACTCGCTGAATGTAAATATTCATAATACAAGGAGTTTATTTTAAGACAATATTTAAAACTACAAATTTTGTTAAACTAGGAAACAATTAAAAACCCCGGGAAAAAGAGCTACAAGATTATGCATTTAACAGACCCTATCTGGTTCCAAAAGTATGTATATACAGTATTAAAAATTATATTTTCTCCCTCAGGAATGCCAAACACCGTTCTTCATGAATATGTATAATTAAATGTTCCCTGTGAGTGAGAAGTAGTAATTAATTCAGTGTTAAACATCACAACCTATTACTTGAACTCCATGGCAACCAACATTGCCAAAAGAGAAAATGAAATTTCAAAGCCTATTTTTAAATTATTACAGTTACACAATTCCCAAAATTTCAAAGCAAGCTTGTACTATTTTTGGATACAGACAATTTAAGTTAACTTCTCTGATTGGTAAAAGATCTAAGAGACAACTAATGATTTTTGCTTTTATTTTTAAAAAGGCATGATGGCAGTGAATTACTGCTTCCGTGATACTCAGGGATTTGAAGATAGAGAAGACGAAAGGTAGAGGACATTCACAAGAGTCACTCTGTGGTATGCACAGCCCTCCTAGGGATGTAATCCCAGTGGTTTTCACAGCTTCAGACACATTGCTCTCACTGACTGCTCTGACTGACCGGGCCACCACACAGGGGTTTTAGGTTCTGACCTTAATGTTTGAACCAGTGATTTTTACCCATGAACTCGCTAAGGGTGAGGGT
This sequence comes from Harpia harpyja, assembly GCF_026419915.1. NCBI lineage: Eukaryota > Metazoa > Chordata > Aves > Accipitriformes > Accipitridae > Harpia > Harpia harpyja. The sequence continues at coordinate 54,624,994 of NC_068940.1, read as the reverse complement.
AGGCTGAGGAAAGCCACTGTGAATCAGCCTATCTCCAAACTCTGAGCCTGGTTTAAATATGGGTGTTTGTACCTTTGCATTTTCTTCCTACCCAAACAAAGCCAACAGGGACTACAACAGAGTTCACAATCTTTGTGAATTCAAGGCGGCAAATTCCAGGACACACAGAGGTATGACTACAGATCCCTAGGAATGCTAGTCTAAAGGAAAAGGGTAGTAAAGAGTTACATTTCCTTAGAGAAAATATAGTAATGGCAGAAATACAAATCATCCTGTGGGTGGAGGTAAGATAGCATAGGTAGCTAGAGGATGGATTTGACTATGCCCTGAGCACATCCTGTACCTTAAATTCAAGACAGTTTAAAAGCACCAGGTCAATCTGTTAAGGACAGGTAAAAAGTACAGCATGAACTGATACTTTCAAAGTCAGGAAAGACAAAGCCATAGTCAGATGCAATTAACAAAGACCATCAAGTATAACAAGAAACGGTCCCATCAGTATTTTAATAGAAGAAGAAAACCAACAAAAGTGTCAGTCTACTACTCAGTGAAACTAGGACCTTGCTTAGGGATGTCACCTGGGAAGTTGAAATTTGGAATGCCTTTTTTTGCATCATCATTTCATTAAACATCAGTTAGCTCTCATAATTAATACCAGCAATAGCTGGTGAGACATCAATCTCTAATCAAGAAAAAAAAAAAGGATTAGAGAATATCTTGGTAAATCAGACATTTTCAGTTTGGTCTGGCTTTTCTTGAAAAGCTTCTGGATGAGCTGTTGGCATTTATCTTGGAGGTCCCCTGGGATACAGTGAGTTACCAGAAGACTGCAAAATGGCAAACAATAAAAAGGAGGAGCCACAGACCTATAAACCCAACAGCTCAGCTTCAATTCCCAGAACTGTAACAGAATAAATAATCAAACTACTTGTAAATATCTAGAAAAAACCAAGAAGATTAATAACAGACAGCATGGATTTGTCAGGAAGGAACCCCATCAAACCAATCTAATTTCCTTCTATGACAGGATAATGGCCTTTGGGGATAGAGAAAAAACAGTAGCTGTCATATTGCTTTACTTAAGTTTGATTTCATGTGAAATTCTCTAAAACAAGGTAGAAATATTAGGAGGAAAAGGCTACTCAGAAAGAAAACACACATGGCTTATCATAATTAAAGAGAAATGCATGCATTCAATGATATTCCACAGGCAAGTGTCCTAGGTGTGGCATTAGTGAATATTTTTCTTAATGAACTGGAGGATGGGGGAAAAAAAGTTTGTTAAACAGCACTCAGCTGGGAAAGACTTTTAAGTATATTGGAAAGCAGGACTTCAAACTATCTTGGAAAACTGGAGAACAGGCTGAAAATAGTGCATGTGCTACTTGTGAGCAGTATAATGTTCTATACCACAGCAGGAATAATTAGGTATATCATTTCAAGTCAGGGAATACCTGGCTACAGTGAAGGCAATCTGTAGATCAGCGAGGGACACATGACAACTGTTCCATCATGCTGCTGGGAAGATGACAATCATTTTATGGCAGTGTATGAGGAAAAGTACAGCTTGTGAGATGCACGAAGTAAATCTTTCCACTCAACTTTACCCAGCTGGAGTACCTGCTCAGTTTGGTGTATTGCATTTCAAAACGGGAATGACCACCTGAAGCATGCCCACAGGCAGAATAGTGAAGAATGATTATCGCTTTGGAAAGCATGACTTATGAGGAAAGACTGAGCAAACTGGGGTTACTGTCCTGAAAAGACTGACAAAAATTTACAAACAGCTACTTCAAAGGAGGAGGGAAAACTCTGTTCAACATGCTCAGAGGATTTAAGTGCTGAAACTGCAAAAACCAAAACTAAGGTTAGATGCAATGGAAAGTATAATGAATTGAACTTAAAGAGTAACAGTGCTAGAATAGGTTGCCTGGCGAAGTTCTGGAGTCTCCATCACTGGAGGCCCTGAGGAGGAGGTGAGACATACATCTGCTTTTAGAGCACAGAAAATGGACAAGGTCCTAGGCCCTTTCCAGTGCTGTGAAGGACAGATAAAGGACCCTTTGCCAGGGAGAATAACGGGAAGAGGTATCCAGAAAAGAACCAAATCCAGATGACCTTTTGAAACTCCTCAGTATTAGACATGCCTCTGTCCTTACCAGAATGTGGAACAAATGGGCACAATGGTACTGCAAAGAGAAGTGCTTTCTTTAACACACAACTAAGGCTAAACCAGGCAGTGCTGGGAGCCTTAGTGATGCCTACTACTAGAGACAAAGCACGTTTTGCATGTCAGAGATTACCAGATTAGGTTTCACTTAAGAATCAGACACAGTCAGAGAGAGAAATTTCATTAGACACAGGCAACAGGTGAATATCTCAATGAATAAAATGCTCAGTGACCAGGGAGCTCACACCACCTGCTGGATCACCAATTCTGCTTCCTGAGCAAACACTGCCCAACAGTGGCAGAAGCTTCTGCCTGCAGTAATCTGAAGGTATTAACAATCCACTCCCAGCCCAAAAAGGCAGCTCTTAGGTTGAGTTCTCATTGCACTTCTGTTCCTTCTATAATATTTCTCAATAAAATTTAAAAGACAATTTTCCTTTTCATGTCACAACATCCATTTTCTCAAAGAAGAAAAGACATCTGACAGTAATTGGACAAGAGTCTGCGTTCCCCCAGCAGGCTACCGGATGGAATGAGAAATCATGGAGCTAGGCAAAACTTCTGCCAATTTCCCTCTCAAGCAGATCTAAGAATAACAAGCTGCAGTAATTAGTCAGGTATTTGCATTCTGCTCAAAAGTGAGACTTCACAAATAAATCTTACCAGCAGAGGTTTAAAAGAGTGATCAGCATTCTCTCCTTTTTCTGAGATGAAGTCATTTGGGGAACCTGGGTTTGAAAGTAATTACATTATGGATGCACTTCATATACTAGTGAAGCAACAAAGCATACTGGTCTACAACTTAGTGATACTCCAAGGCTGCTCCTCAGCTGACAGAAAATGGTCTGGCTCTGCTCACTGCACGGGAGCTATGCAAGCTTACACTGCTGATGATTTGCGTTTACATTTTCATTGGATTACTGAGGAAAGGAATCTCCAAAATCTTTATGGGAGTAATCAATCAAAGAGCACATCTGCTGAAAATGCTAAGACACTGCAGTGGTTGATACTGTACTGAAAAGAAGTGAATGAAACACTCATGCATGTATGTCATTTGTGCCGTGATCAGCATTTTTTATGTTTTTGTATCTAATCTTCTCTCAGAGTTTATAGAGTAGGCAACAACTCCAAAACGGCTAATCTCTTGATGGGTAATCCCACTGAAAATACTTTCATATAAATGAAATGCATTGTGTCCACTGGGAGATACCATTAAAAACTACCACCCACAATTTCAGTTATTGTTACTCATTGAGGTATCTTGGGGAAACAGAATAATACCACTGTCATCAAAGTGTTTAAAAAAAACACAGGAGAAACAAACAGAAAATGCTGCAGTGCAGTCTAGCACTCTGCTGGCAGTGCTGGGGAGAGACAAGTATGGCAGTAGGAGAACACCATGAGGTGATGTGAGATGAAACCAATGGGATATGTCACGCAGATTTTAACACTGCTGCTTCTGATGCTGATTCTTACATACCTGTGACTGGCTAAATAACAGTGACCATAATTCTTTCCCAAAGCATGAAGAAGAAGGCCTTAAGTACATAACTGGAGAATATGTGCTGCATGCAATAAACATGCCAGTTTGAGAGTGACACTCAAAGGTAACATCTTTTTATAGTCCCTGAGCTGCAATATTTCTGATCAAAGAGCAGTGCACTCTCTACAAGAGGCTACCACTTCTATGACACAAACCATCGCATTCATAAGCGGATCCTAGCTTTCAATTACCTACTGCTACATGAACATGTAATCGGTATGACTCAATTTTAAGAAAAGATCTTACAATATCAGTAAGCTGTCCTGTAATAAAACGCCATGAATTCAAAAATATAAATAAAAACACACTGGATGTTTTGCAGTCACATCCCTGGCCCTCAAGAATTCTTTCCCCAAATGCTACTTCAACTCTTACTGCTTGATTTTTCACTCACCTGGGCAGTTCAGATGTTCAGGAAGCCTGTGCTACATGGTCTGAGCAGCTGAGCCTTTAAAACATGAAGAGACCATTGCATGTACCACAAAGGCAGTCAGATCACACAGCTGAAAGGGTAAGCTCCTACTCTTTCTAGTCACAAGATTTATTCTGTTTATAACATTCTTTCTCTTACCGTGTTGAAGAAGTAACTCCAAATAATTAAAACAAAAAGAGTTTGTAAAAATTGTACACGTGAAGGATGTAGATAAACTCAGAAAAGCCAGGGTAGGTTTAAAAATCTTACTAAAAATCTCACCAAGAACACACTTTCTTGAAATATTATTTCTTTCCAAAAAAACACAAGGGCCCTGCATTTTAATGCTCGTCTCTCAAACAGTTCCTGATTCCCTAAATCAGTCTGAGGGCTATTTTAAGGTCAATTTGATATTCTACTGCTATTTAATGACCACCTGGCAACTGGGCAGGAGTGCCTAAATCAATACAGCCATTTCTGAAGTCAGGAAAAAATAAAAAAATTTAAAAATTGGGGCTGGGGGGTAGGGAATACTCCTCAGAAGAAAGATAAAAGTTATATTAAGTTTCTGTTTTCTCCCTGAAACTAAAGGATGTTCGCTGATAGTATGAGGTACATAATAAAAAGCCATCCATTATCATATCACACATTCTTCAGATTCTTTCTTTTTTTTGTTCTGAAATACCATGCTACAAGGTGTAGAAATGACATTTGCTTAAAAGAAAATACCTCTTGCTGAAGAAAGTACTAAGAATATCACAGATGGGGGAAAAAAACCACACCAATTGAAACCTGTTTGGAAAGTAATTTTTCAGTTCTTAGTTCCGAAGATGATGCTTCAAGCCACAGAAGGCAGGAACCCTATGTCTGCAGCGGGGGGATTTACCCTGAGATTGAAGATAGCTCCATTTAATGTCTATGCATGAGCTAGATATCTAACCTTCCCATTATGGCCAATGGAGACTAGCAGAGCTGGAAAGGCCAGAGAGCCATCACTTCAGCCAAGCAGCTATCGGGCATCTCTCCTTTAGGATGAGCTGGATCTGCCTCTCCTTGCTTCCAGGTCTGGAGAGGGCAGGGGAGGAACACAGTTAAGCACATCAGAAAAAAACAAACCCAAACAACCAGCAGCTAGCTACACAGGAACCCCACAGCCACTCAAAACCACCTGCTGCCACAGCCTTGTCCCTTTCTGCAAGCAGCTCTTGATCAACTTTGAAGGATTTTGGTCAGTTTTTAACCAAGTTTGAGAGAGGGAGAGAAGCTTCAAAGAGAATTGACTTCCTACAAGTTTGATGAAAATTAGAGACTCAAATTAGCGCTCTGAGGGTCCAGAGTAGTAGGGATATAAGTATTCAATTTTTTTTTTGTTCGACTTTCCATTTGATACAATGCAGAATTAATATTTCCCCCCACAAAAAATTAAGATAGAAGCACACCAGACAAAATGCTCAATGTTTCATGATGTGCAATAGTGTTACTGCATTCTAACTATGTTTATGTAACACTGTCCCACAGCTTAAATAGACACACACACCCCTTGCATTAGAAAAGCATTATTAAAGTTACTACATGAAACATACTTCTCTGCTTCTCAGGGTTGCCCGTACAACCCTAATTTTGGCCCTTTCATCCATATGCATTATGATACAGTTCTTAATTACATGTTCACATCCCCTTTTTCTTTTACCTAACCCTTTGCCTCATTCAACACACAGAATAGATGATGCTCACTTAATGAGCAGCTATCTGTCTTCCTTTCTTCTCATTGTTCAATGTGTGATCCCTTATCTTATTCACAGTAGATTATTCAAACTGGGCTCTCAAAGCAGCATTAACAATTTCATGGGATTTTCCAAGCCGTGTATCAGAGTGATATTTAAGTTCTCTACAATCAGTCACAAGCTTATCCACTAAAATCTGAGAAATCTTGGTTAAACATAAGCTTATGGTTTAAAACATGCTTATTAGTTTGCTAAATACGGACAGATTTTCCTAGAGACAGCAATGGACATCCCCTTCACCAAACTACATGTGGGAGGCACTGCCTCTACCCCAAAAAAACGTGAATGCATCTTTGAATACAGGCAGGACAACATACTGCATCATTATTTCCCACTAATGGAAGGTTTGGTGAGAGCAGAGCTACAGGTGAAGTCACTGTGTTTGGTCTGGTGCAGCTTACATCATGGGTGCACAGCTCAGGTTTGATTCTGAATGCTGGTTTTGTAACAGCATATTTTGCCCTAGTCTAGACATTAAATGGCTGGGGGGTTTTGGACCAAAATTCCACAAGATATCTTGTAGCATGTCAAACCAAGCAGAAGTAGTTTGGCAGAATCATAAGCAACTGAGAACAAGTTTTTAGCATGGAAGCATCAAAGGGTGTTTATAGTCCTAGTGGTGTTTTGTTAATATAGGAATGTGCTGTTATCAGTTCTTGCTGAGCTGATTACAGTATCGTATCACACCAAAGCAATGTGGTGGACTGAACTGTGAAACCTGCTTGGCAAAGCACCACCAATATCTAACACAAGTGGTGTTCATCTTGTCAAATTAGAAACTGAATAGCTGCCACTGAGGACAGCAAAGGTAAAGGGAAGACCAGACCACAGGAAAGCATGACGCTCAGAGCTGAGAACGAAAAGGCAAAGCAAAAATCATTTCTGGGTAAAGATGCCAGCTATTACCAAATCTTGCTTGACCGGAACACCAGACAAGTGAGGAGCTGAAATTCGCTCATCCTTTGCCTCACTAAGCTGAAGTCTGGAAGAAATTGCAAGTCAATCCTCAGCAGCTGAAATAGCAATGCTGGCTTCAAAAATCATGAGTTGTTGATTTTGTTGTTGTTTTAAAATAGGTACATATTCAACAGTTCTAAATTCACACTCTCTTTTGTGACCTTATGGGTATACTCTCTCCTGCTTTCTCCACACAAAGAAACCCACTCATTTTTATTAGGGAAAAAAAAAAAAAGAAAAAAAAAGTGGAGAGTCATTATGCCAAGACATCTGGCATTAAGAAAAGCAACATATCTTATGAGATCTTTTCCTGTGGGGCACAACACATCCTTTTTCCTAATTAGCTGCCCCTTGTTATTAAGTTGGCCTTTGCTGTTCCGTACTGTTAGATATGACAGTGATGACGTTGAAGAAATCTATTGAAAGAAGATTTAGTAGCCCATTTCTTCTGGCCTTTGGCCTGTTTTCATAACACTCTGAACTATGCGTGTTTGTTACAGAGCAACTTGGAAGAGAAGCACAGGCACTGAGGTTCAGCCATTGCGCTTCTGAGGCTGAAGTGGATGCATTAATCTAGAAACAGTGATGAATGTGAATCTGAATCATTAAAACTCTGCCCACAGCAGGAATCTCCTGTAGCAGGAAGCATAATCTAGGAGAATTTTATTTCATATTCATTTAGATTTCAGTATTATAGCATTGTACAATGAATTGGCTGTTTTCCAGAGAATACATCCTGGGAGACTATTCAAGAAGGAATGATAAATAGATCAGTGAACTGGTATTTCCATGTCAGTAGGAGGAAGACAAGCGAGACATTGGCCTGACAGTGTTGCTGGGGTGATAAAAGGATATTTTATAGTAACCAAGTATAAAACCCAAATTAAGGATTTGACAGCCAAACAGGAATCGGTTTGACAAATATCAACATAGCAATATAAGTGTAAATCATCCATTAGTCTCATTTGCTAGGGGAGTGAGAGCTTATCTGATTTATGTATCGTCTTGGTAAAACAGTATGCTAAACAGCAGAGTGAGGGTCTCTAAACCGCCAGAGCTGTGAACTGCGTGACTAATGGCAACAAGGCACTGGACCAGAAGCCCAAAAGTTTGCCACCCACACTGCTGCAGCCTGCTTGATTAAATCAAGTCACAGACTTTGGAAGGCCAGAGAAGCACTTCCCCCTTGTAAAGCACGAGCAGCCAACTTTACACTGCACAGATTATAGATCTTTGACAAACTGTGATTTCTCAAGCTCTTTCAGCACAGAATATGCAGCTCTAATGCCCTGGATTTGCACTTAAGTTGGCAACTTCATGGTGCTGTGCTAGGGCAAGCGCGGGCAGCTCACCGCAGCTCTGCTGCCTCCAGCCCCAAAGGCAGCTCGAGACATGGCCAGGCCAGGAGCCCCTGCAGCACGCTGTGCTCCCAAAAAAAGGTCTCATTTCCAGCCATAATACACAAAGAAGTGAGCAAGAAGCAGGCGCTTTGGTACAAGGGATGTGAGGTAGCAAACAGAGGAGTTTCAAGAACATTTCCTAAGCCTTGCAACCAGACCCCTTCCTCACACAAAATTTTTCCAGATACACAAGAATGCATGGGGGAAGGAAGGGTCTCTTCTCAGATAACTGAAGCAAGGTAAGCAGGGAAGATCAGAAACTGCTCTATGGGTATTAAACTTAATATTAGTGGATATCAAGGATATAAGATATTAATCTATCCTAATCTATCTGATCAAAATTTTCATATGTTTAGTATTTTGGATACATATCCAAAGAATAACATACATTATTTTTACATTGCACACATCTATCTATGTTTTCATCCCCACAGGCTGCTGTATGAACTAATATACCCAATACAAAACCACTTGGCTTAATAAGTAGTCCAGGTCATGAGTGTGAGATGCTAACACAGAGGATGATCAGCCCACATCCCCCTATTTGAGACCAGAGGTGAATATGGATGTGAGAAGGGATCTTCAGGACAAATTTCCCTTTGTGCAAGGATTACCATTTCTTCTGCCGTGTCTGGCTCCTGAAGCAGATGTACTGGGAACAAAACGCTTGGCTCCTTCCCTGCTCCCCTCTTTCCCTTCCTGTCTCTCCGCCCAGCACCTCCAGTCTGTAAGCAGCAGCTGTCACAACCCAAGGGTTTTAAATAATACATCTGGTGAAGAAAAGGTTGTATGTCTGGAGAAGGTGGAAGGCCAACAAAGATAAGAGTGATGTAAAAGGAAGTGCTGTTAGGAGGGAACAGAAAAATGAGCCTATTGCACAACTTGCTTCCCACCCAAAATCATGTATTTTCATAGAATCATGGAATGGTTTGGGTTGGAAGGGACCTTTTACAGGTCATCTAGTCCAACCCCCCTGCCATGAGCAAGGACATCTTCAACTAGACCAGGTTGCTCAGAGCCCCATCCAACCTGACCTTGAATGTTTCCAGGGATGGGGCATCTCTGCCCACTCTCTGGGCAGCCTGTGCCAGTGTTTCACCACCCTCATCACTAACAATTTCTTCCTTATATCTAGTCTGAATCTACCCCCATTTAGTTTAAAACCATTACACCTTACCCAGGTGCAGGACGTTGCACTTGGCCTTGTTGAACCTCATGAAGTTCACATGGGCCCACTCCTCAAGCTTGTGTATTTTCCCTCATATTAGTTTAAATGGGTATTTATTTGCAAAAAAAACCCTGACACTGTATCAGGCTACAGAATCATCTGAATTCCAATTTACAGGTATGAAGCCATGGCAGCATACATACAGTATAACAAAAGGGTAGGAAGCCCAAGCTTTCTACAATCAGCTTCTCAACTGACCACAGCCCTTAATTTTCCTTTCCTTTCCATTCCAATCACCAGGCTACTTTAGCCCTTCCTTATACTATCTTTACACTTACCGGCTCCCACCTGTACGGAGGCTTCAGTAGAGTGGAAGCCACTCAGTGACTAGTATGATACTGTTACCTGCTGACCAGCTTACCTCCAAACAGCGCTCATATGCCAAAACCTACAATCTTGATAGTGCCTGGTGGTTCTTTCTATAGGGAATGCCCTCGTAGCAGGAAGAGAGATTGTTACCTGATATAGGCGACATTTCATGGCCTCTGTTCCCCAGTTAGCTGGCCTTGAAAATCCTTCCTGGCCTCAGGACCTACAGCCATCCTGTGCCACAGTTCAGAGTCACAAGACCCCCCAGCAACAGAGGAGCCCGATCACTGCTCCATGCCCGCCTGGCCTGCAAGGGGCAAGCTAGCTGGCATTTCAGGAACTCCCAACTCTCTTTCACTGACAGGTGAGTATAAAGCTTTCCAAAACAACGGCAGAGCAGTAGGAGAGCCCCCTCCTCCTAAGCCAAACACCACTCTGAATTGCAATTTTTTCCAGAACAAACCCTACCAAATTCATACCCTGCCCTTTAACTGGCCTTCTTGCAAAACATCCAATCCCTCTCTGCTCAGTAGGCACCAGGAATCGGAACTTAATGTTTGATTACTTTTCCTCTACTGCTGAGGGAGGGAGGTAGCCAAAGAACTAGCGCTTTTGTATCTATTCAGAATATATTTTTATCTATTGAAATGGATGATTAAGAGACTTGCATAGTACAAAGCCTTAAAACAGAGAAAACACAGAAAGTCAGCAAACTTGATAATTACCTTGCATAATTGCTTGACAATTACCTTGCATTTGTAACCCCCCCACATACACACCAATTTTAATTCTGCTTTTTTTGAAGATAATATTCCACTAAGTATTCATGCATGCTGTATTTTTTCAGAAAAACTGATGAAAGGTATTCGAGAGACAAATAGTATTTCATTGCTCAGAAACCCATTCCATAATTCAGAAAAGTAAATTTTACTCTTTTCCATATTTATTTAACAGCCTTCATGAAACAAGTTCCTAGTTACATATTTGGAGAGCAGCATTTCCTTGCTGCTTGTTTTGCTCAGTTTCTTTTGAGAAGGTAATACGGAGTGAGGGGAAAAAAATCATCACTAACTATTTCCATTTCAGTGTGTTTAGTGATTCCCAACTGGGGATTAGATCTACAACGCACTGCTCGAAAGACCACGTGTCTTTACATGCAGCATGGAAATTAAAACGTGGAGCAATGGACATCTTGGTTTCCCCAATAAGTTAAATCATGAAACTACTCACACCATTGCACAGAGCTTTATAGGCATTATAAGGGACTGTTATTTTTGACAAGAAGTGTCTTTCTTCATCATTAAGGCGTATGTATGAGGAGGCAAATCTTACTTGTTGCTTATGCCTGGTCCTCCTTCTGCTTGTGAGTCTCTTTAGTTTGGGGAGTGGGAAGGAAGAAACAACACTACCTCCACAGATTTCCCACCCCTGTAAGATAGGATATTAGCATTTTTTATGACCTTTGTACAAGAGAGCTGGATTTTGAAAAACTTTACTTATACCAGAAGAAAACCCCAACAAAATAAACCTCCCCCTCTAATATTCACTCAGACGAAACCTGGCTGAACTGCCTCAAAAAACCAATGGGATTTTTTTCTCCTCCCTGGGATTCAGCCTAGGACCCAGAGACAGTGCACATGGGTCAAGGACCCATAAAAGTAGGTGTTTAGGAACACGCACTGAACTCTCTTTCTCCCTCCTCTCCATGCTGTATAAAGGGGACTCAACTACAGGGAACATGTCTTACGATACTGCACCAGACACCTGACACACACCTGAGGTAAAACGAATGCCCGCACCAGTTCAGGACTGCAATGTCACAGGAACTCATCCGTCAAGGCTTCACTTTGTGCCAGAAGAGCAGTCCATTGAAGCACATTCTTTGAACTGCTACCTTCAAGTAAAAAGCTCTTTTATTCAGCTATATTTCTACCCATATCACAACAAACTTCCGGCATTGCTATTGATTTCAGTGGTCCAATGACATTTTTGGATTCAGCATTTGCCTGAAATAGTCATGTCTAAGATAGGGTTTAAGGAAAAAAAAAACAAAAACGCAACAACAAAAAAAAACAAACAAAAAAGACACAAGGAAATAGGGAAGAGGTGAAAATTTTACAGTAATTATAGATGAGTCCACATTTAAAAACAAAGCAAAAAAGAAGATCATAAACCCGCAAACTCTAGAAGAATTTGGATCCAAAATCACATTCAAACTTTATAGGTTTGTCTCACTGTAGAACCCAGTTTCGACCCAGGTCAGAAGCAGCTCCTGAAATGCTGGGCTGGGTTTGTTGGTTTCTCTGGGTATTGGAAAATGATCTGCAGATTGGGAGCCTGCTTCCATAACTCACAAGCAGAGGCAGACAACAGTGTTAGATCACAGACAAGCTATTCCACAGCATTTGACAAAGGAGCTTGCGTCTATGAGCCAGCACAGAAGTGCACAGTTAGCCACTCACACAAGCACTGGACGTCTCCACAAAAACCAGACGCAGCTTAAGCTTTTCCATGCAGAAGCCTCATCTGTCCTGTTTCTTTTCTGTGCCACCCCTCAGAATCTCTCTGCCATTTTTGTTCTTTTTTCTTCTCCTTGATTATAGGAGACATGTCCCTGTGATAGTTTGGGACTGGATTTGATACTCCATAAAGTCCATAAAGCTTTCCTGAATGACATCTCACAGTATCTTTTCCACTTTCTGCCTATTTACAGTCATTTTAGTTCTCGTACACAGAAGGATACGCACATGTACAGAATCCATACCTAAAGTCTCAGAAGCAACTCAACATTTGGTCTTCTTGTGGCACACTCTTTCTCTGTAGCCATGTGTTTATTTAGGCCTAACTTTCCAGGGTGAGGATCATCTGTTCCTTCAGGCCTAAGCAGGCTACACTCAGCTGGCTATTCCCAGCCATGACTCTAACTACAGTGTCAAAATGAACCTATTTCACACGGTCAGTTCCTGGAATCACTGGAACAAACACCAGTGATTACAAAAAATATTCTTAAACTACCCTCTAGTTTTATGCCACCACCATGTTTGCAAGGGCGAACAATTATGGATATTTGGGTACCTCAGCATCGTAATATTAATTTGTGCCCTCACCTTAGATCATTTGCAGGTCAGAGAGACATAAATCCATCCTAAAATCACTTGTATTTCTAACTTACGGGTGTGATAAAAACGTGACCTAAAACATGTCTTCTTGCTCATGCTGTATATTTGATTTATATAGCCAAACTGACATATCTGCTTTCACCTTGCAAAGAAACAATGCCATTTACAAACTTCAGTCTAAAGCTAAACCCCTGCAAGATGCTTATTCTAGCAAGCGAACATCATCTGAGAAATCTTGTCTTTCAGACTAGTAAAAGACTATTATTTGTAAGATATTGGTTGGTACGAAGCCACAGGATTTGCAATTAAAGTATGCAAAACCAGAGTGGAATAGTGCTGTGTGTGTAAATTATGCATGTTTCTTATTAAATCAAATCCCTTTAACTCCTCTTCTCCTCCCCCCCTCCGCTTATTACACAACTTGTCATCTCTTATTTACATGCCATATGATGCACAACAAATAGAGAGGGCAAACATCCACAATATGTGCCTGAAAGGGAAATATCTGCATTTAAGACATGAATATGCATTAGCAGGCAACACATTCCAGCTACATATTTTAAAAGCGAGACTGTTTATTTTGACAAGCTTATTGCTAGAAATGCCACTATGCGCTCCCCCCCCATGCCTCACAGCATGGAGCTGGTGCTCTGACTGAATGCACAACACTCATCTTAGAAAGAGCTGAGATCCTGCTAAGCCAGTTTCAAAGCCATAGACTGAAAAGGAAGTCACAACACCGGCAGGTGGAAGCAGGAAAGTCTTGGGGACAGAGGGAGAATCCGTTCATATCATTCTCTCTTTTCTCTTCCTCTGCTCACTGTAACTTCTCTGTGAAATCAGAGAATTCCTCTGAAAAACTGGCATCTGCTGGAAAAATGTACCACTTCTGAAAATAAAATTGAAAATGACTGGGTTTGTTTCTGAAATCAAAATGGGAAACCAGTCTTCGAAGGAAAGAAGATAACCCCCTTCTGCATTCCTCTTTCTTTTTTCTTTTTCTCCTCCTCCTTTTTTGTCTCTGCTTTTCTCTCAAACTAATGAGTAAAGCCCCAAAAGTTAAGGTTATCGCTTGGGATTTAAATAAGCTTTATTCAGTCCCTTCTATTCCATAGATTTCTTGGGTAATGTTGGACACTCACTTAGATCACCTGTTCTTGGATTCTACATCTATACAAAGACCACAACAGTGCTTGTCAGCCTCACAGAGGTGATACAAGTATAAACAAACTGGTAAACAAATGTTACCTGAATGAGGTAGATAAGCCAGACAGATAAACAGAAAGACAAGCCTTCTGGTCAAGGCACTGAACTCTAGAATCCAGGCTCTGCCACAGACCAGCTTTAATCCTCTATTCTGTTTAATTCTCAGTTTCTCATCCACTGGTACAGAGAAATGATGCTTAGCTTCCTCTCTCAAATGCCTGAAGGAATGATAGAGTTTGGGACACAGTTGGCCAAAGCTTAGACAGATGGCTGGCTTTGTTTTTATAAAAGGGAAATGTCAATTTTCCCATTACATTTTTCAAACTTTTATATAAAAATACCCAAACACATACTTCTCTTTCAGCCAAAATGTTATAACATATGGCTGCTTGAAAGGCATTCAGTAGTTTTCAACTTAAATGTACAAAGAGAAGTGTTTTCCCCTCAAATCTTTTAAGATAGCAGCTTCCTCACAAGTCTCCAGCTCCCCCTGCTCACAGATTTTGCTAACACTTTGTGAAATGCATGAAAAAACAAATATTCTGTTTTCTGCACCTCTATTTTGTTTTTTTTTTTTTACTTTGAGTTGTCATACACTTAGAGGTCCTCATCCCTTTCTTTTCCCCCCTCTCCTTTCTACACACCTACATGCTTTTTGCAGCTTTGTCCTGAGTTTCTGAGCAGCTGTCTAGAAGCAAAGTTAGTTAACAACAGTTAACACAGTCAAATATGCTAGGCTTTGAGCAATGGGACTTGTAACATTCACGAGAATGAAAGAACTGAAGAGGTTATTCTGGACTACTGCACAATCTGGGCTGTGCAGTGTGCAGTAATTTTTCTTGTGACAACCCTAGAGAACTTGTTAGATGTACTAGAATTTTATAAGGGGGTTTGTTGTTGTTCATGTTGGGTTTTTTAACCACATAAAACATCAGACATGCATGGTGTTTTATTTGATACTCTACTGCATGAGGTTCGATATATGAGGGGTTTAGTTGGTTGGTTTTGTTTATTTTATGCAAGGACAACAAAGATGAGATTTAGAGAAGGACTGGGATAGGAAAGACATGGTTTGCATAGGAATGCAGCTGAATGGTTATTTGAAACATAACCAACCTTATATTCACACTCTTTTAAAATAAAAATTCTGCTAGGCTTATTGCCTGATCAGAATCCAAAAGACTATACAGAAGACCAGATAAATTCAAGGCCAGTCATTAAAATAAGTAGCTTAAACTAATGACATTTTATGTACTTTCCGGTTCCTAGCATCCCAAAGAAACTCTCATTCTTCAGACGTGGCTTTTCAGAGCTGTTTTCATTTGAGGCAACAGTCCCTCAACCTGAATTCCACCAGCCCTCAGTGGAAGCCATGTGGTTATTCAAGAACGGTGACAGCAAGTTCCTCCACATCTGTGACCTTCAGTATTAGAAAAGACTACTGTGTCATCTTCACCTGGCTTACCACCAGATATACTGTGCTAATAGAGAAAGTTACGTTAATAAGGCACTAAACCCCAAATACAGAGTCTTCCATTGTAGCCATAAGTTCAACATGCAAAAACCCAGCATCTTATTGGGAGAGCATGGTATGGTACATAGACAGGCTTGTGGTACTCCGCTCCTCAGAAGAGCCAAAAAGCACTAATCTGAATTACTTAAACTTTCTGGCTACCAGGAGAGAAATGTTGTGCTATCAACTGTTGAGCATCCTTAAGAGAATAGCTGGGCTTCAGAAAATTTGGGTCATGCCATTGATTTCGTATACACCTTATTATGTCTTCTGTCATTCCACTGACACTAGTTATAATAACTGACACTAGTTATATATAACTATATATAACTGACACTAGTTGTAATTAATCTTAGATTCACTGATATTTGCTTGCTAAATTCATGATCCAGAATGAAAAGTATCAAAGCAGCCAATACCACGGGACTTTCAATACATCAAGACACAAGAGCCAATACTACCTATCAAACTAGAAGACAACATAACGATTCAGGAACATTTTTTCTAAGTTATGGATTCTTAGTTAATAGTAACAATATCATAGTAGAAAGACTTGCATTATTAATGCTTTTAAGTAAATGAATATGCAATTCAGCTGACAAGGGGCTACATTATGACCCTTGCAGACCAGGAACGGTCATCAAATATATCTTACTAGCATGCATAGAAGGAAACAGGTATTTCTGGTTAAGGTGATCCAGTTTAACTGATGGTGCACTTACATTAGTGCTTTAATTCAGTCAGGACTGCAGTTTTTAAGCCAGTCACCTGGCCGTCTACTCTTACTATGCATTGGTTGACATTATGGTGCACATGGATCCACACTCCTTTCACATGAAATTAAACTGGAAGATGCACTCCAGGGGTGCACCTAACACACTCCAGCCACTAACGGACATCCTGTGTCTGGGACCAGATGAGAAAAACTAGAGCTACAACTAAATAAAAAAAAAAGAAAAGTCTAAAATACATAGAGGAGCATGGATGTCAGGTTCTCAGCACAAACTATTTTCCTTTGCAGATCCACTCTTATTGGACTGTGTCATTTACTAATTCTAATATAGTCTGAGGGGTCAACAAAGTCAGCAAAAGCAACTTAAACTGGAAGGAGTCCTAATTTCAAAGATAATTTCTGAGGTACAGAGGGAGGGTCCTGGGTCAGCCCAGCTGAAACAGACTTTTGTGAAAACAGAAGCATGGAAAATGAAATCTGTTTTGGTTTTTTCTGAGAGACCACACTTCACAATTCTGTCCATCCGCAAAGTCCTCAAGCTATGTCACTTGAGATCCAAATCACTGCTCCAGTCTCCTGGTGCTGCTCATGTCACTGATGCTGGAACCAGGACTGGGGCTAAAAGGTAAGGATGGCTTCTGTGCACTGAGTGGTGTGTTGGAGAGACAAGAGATACCAAATACCGAATAGGCAAGATCAGCCTTTGGGAAATAACAGGTCCTGAGCTGAACTAATGAGAAGGTTACCTGGGGCTGGGTTCCTGATACTGGTGAAGGAGAGATGCAACTTTATTAAACATTGGGGGATTGCTGCTTTTCTGGATAGGAAAGGGTATCTGATGTGGCTTCACCAAAGTTTCTAGTGCATACAGAATACTCAAGAGAATACCAACAATTAGTTTTGTGAACTGATAAGTAAGGCCACGGGGTGACACAGTCCTACCCTGCGGACACACCATATTCCCTTCTTTTTATTTCAGTCTGTTTCACAGTACCTGCAATTCTGTACACCACAGTAACAGAAATCCTTCCACAGCTTTTGCTGAATCACATATTTTTATATTAAACACTGTACAGCATGCCAAAAAAGAGAAATGGAATTAACTGGAGTACCATAAAAATAGTAAGAAACTCCATAAGCTTTCAACTGTTCTTTGTGGCCAAAGATAATGAAAACCGTAAGTTTTCTTACACAGCTGATGTATAGAATCTACTATTATAGTCAATTAGACTATCAAACTAGACCAAAGCACATAAGCATATGCTACAAGCAGAAAATCTTACGCATATAGCAGGGCTGCCTAAATACCTTTACAGGACTTCTTTGGCATTAAATTTACTACCTGTAATGAAACTGTTACATAATCTCAGGGTTGACATAAAAAACAAATAAGGTAAAGAGAACAAGTCGCTTAATGTTACTTTCTCAGAAAACTGGGAGAACTTAAAACTGGTACCATTAGAGAATATGCAACTGAGACAAGATGAATTGACAGTTCACGTGTTTCTAGACCAAAGGATCTCCTGGTCAGATAAGCATTCTGTTACCACACTGAATGGGATGACAAAAGGAATGCAATTTCAGACTCTTGTCAGCAAAAATTCAAAATCCAGGTAAACAGTAGCTAGGAAATATACTAGCAGTAGCATTTTTTATATAGTCCCTTTCCTTCAGCTCACAATAACCTCGTATCAATCTAAAACTTGCAAACACAAATTAAAATACTTCACTGTCCTATGAAGAGTAAACCTACTGACTTGGATGGGACTATTCACAGTAATAGCACGGTCACCAGTGCTCCTAACTTGCAAAAATCAAGGATACATCATTCATTCATATGATTTATAATGAACATAGACATTTAAATGATAGAACACAACAAAACAACCTACAGTAAAACCCATGATAAAAAAAAAAAAAAATCACTTCTGGGGAGGGAAAAGGGATCAAATGGTAGCACTTATCAATATCTACAATAATTGCTCTATTTTTTCAAGTTTTTCCACAGGAAAAAGCAAAACAACCTAAACCCAGACAAGCCTAACCCACCCCAGGCCTGTTCTCCCACACAGCACCAGCAACTTCCCATCCTCACTTCACTTCTCCTGAGCTTCGCAGGATCAGGTGTGTGCACAGCCACAAGCTGAACCAGATCCGGGAAATGATCCAGCAAAGTCCACAAGAAAGCGAGAACACGCTCTTCCCCACAGTTACTACTTAACTGAGTCATTTCTCCACAGCATAACCTCCCAAAGAAGGTACAGAAGAAGCGCCCCTTTGGAGTCCGAGATACAAACCAAGCCACAGAGGACATGCCACCACTTGGTCACTCAAAGTTACTGTTCTGCAAACACCCAGTAATTGTTCAAGGGTGAAAGCCCTCCCTTATTGAAGGCATCCCTAAAACAGTGGATTGGCCACAAATTGCACAGTCACAGAAAAATGCAGCCCATTGAAGCAGCTCAATTTGAGAAAGCCCCTTAGCTAAAGGGAAGCTTCCTTTCCAAAGTCAATGGGATGTCACTGCATACACACTGATTCAAGCACACTGAGCTAAGATGTGCATAAATGTTTGCAGGATCAGTATCAAATAACCACATTCCTCTTCAAAAGCTCTCTATATAATCTGCAGGAAGATTCAGACCAATTATATATTTCATGACTAATTATTCTAATTAAACTGACTGGTAGCACATTAGTGATTCAGGCAGAAAACAAAATATTCAGACTTTACATTCTCCTCCTCCACACTCCAGTGAAATCTCTAATGTATCTTATGATGTTTTATTTATCTCAACCTAAAGGCAAAAATACACTGAGCTTTCCCCCAAATAAATTATACCAGCTTCCTCCAGACTCTTATAAGAAATACACCAAATATGGGGAGATGCTGATGCTGTTTAATGTCATCCTCAGTGTTTCACAGTTCCAGTTTATAAAACATTTCTATATTCATGTACACTTCCCCACACCATTCCTATGCACCACTGCAAGTAGTTGCAAACTGTTACCATGAGCTAGCTGCCTGTTGGCAGCTTCTTGTTGTATTGCAGCTATTGTATTAGACAGGTTCAGGTCCCAGTGAATTTCCAGCGACTTACTGACTCACCACTATAGCCCCAGCTGCTTGCAATCCCATCTGTGTATGTCTGCAAGGGGCTGACTGCTCTATTAAGAACAGAACAAAAATCCCTGTATTCAGGACAGCTACTACCTCTTGCTGAGATGTGGGATGTCCCCACAATTTTGTACTTTTGAAAATAAAGCTGAGAAACGAAATGACTGTCTTGTGTCACTTTATATGAGTAAAGCATCATTATATCCCTGTATTTGCATAGGGCATTCCAAAAACATCCAGAAAGTCTTCATTAAAGTGAAGATGTATGGTTCAAAGCCAACTGCTCAGGGTAGTAAATTCCAGAATGGAGACTACCAGTGCAGCCACAGTTTCTCTTTTTGCCTGCGAATAATGATAAGCCTTAGTTACATGATGATTCCCTCCTTCCCTGCACCTCATTCCCACGGGTCTGCTGTCTCACACGGGGCACAGGGCAGACCATACTCCCAAATGGAATATTCAATATAACTAAAGGCTTGTTTCTCCCCCCCCCCCCGCCCCCTCCTTTACCCTGGACAAATCAATACACATAATTTACTGCAGTGCTTATGAACGTTTTACTGATGAAAATACTTTCTTCAAATACTGAACTGATATGGTACAATTGGGTACTTTTACAGGCCTGTATTTTCTTTTGAAAATTTTAAATGTCTTCCTGTTGACCTAGGGAACTCCTTCTATGCATAAGCAAAAGAGAAGAAATACATGAAATAAAATGTTTGGTAAATAAAAAGAGGCTAGATACATTTTTTTGTTGGGGTGATATTCTTAAGATGGCTGGCCTTGTAAGACCAAGAGGAGAACATCATGATCCGTAGCTAAATGTGATTGGGAATTGGAAGTACTTCAAAATCTGAAGAGCTCTGCACCGCGCTGTTCAAATCAATTCCTCACCAAGTGCTCAAATAAAATAAAAAAAAAAGAATTTAGATTACCCTACAAGGTGCTGGCTCAGAGTTCCAATTGCTTCTAAAATAAGATCCAGGTGCTCTTAAAAGTCTAAAGCAGCCTTTTAATTTTAAATTGCTCTTCACTGCATGTGCCATGAATGCTGATCTTTAAAAAGCATGTCTAAATCAAAACACTCCATATTGCAGAATAATTGGTTTGGGAGAAAAAAATAAAAAGCTGCAACAAGGTAGCCCTGGCCAAGTTAAGTGGCAAGCCGTGTTTAATATTTTCTATAAGCAAAGATAACGAAAAAATAATCCATGTATGTTTTGTTCTCTTTTCTCTGCACTTCAAATAAAAACTTTCAAGTAGTAAATTACTAATTCACTTCAGCTATATCAGACTTACTACTACTCAGAAGCCTATCATTATGATTATTTATATTGTGATAGCACCTAGAGATCTAGATAAGGTTCTTACTATCCTTTGCACATAAAACAGAAGAGGTATTTACTGCCCCTAAGAGCTTATATCAAAGTAGTTTATAAACACAGACAACAGCATGGCAAGCATTTGGGGAAAAAAAAATCACCAGAGCAAAAGGACTACTTTAGGTCTGAGTTTGCATACATACATTTTTAGAATAAAACTGCAATTTGTAAGATTGGATATAAGGTCCCTATATGGGTTTAAGAGATCACCTTTAGCAGTAATGGTGAAGAATACAACCATCACGCCTATACCTATTGGAATCTGCCACATGAAACATCACTCTGCAGACACAGCATGATCAATCACTTTCATACAGAGATATTACAAAAAGGCAAGGGTATCCAACACAGAGTATCCATCCTGGTATAAACCTCAGTGAAGTATGATCCCACCTGAACTATGTGCCACAATTTGCGTCCTATAGGGTTATTCCACTAAGAATGAAAATGGGTTAGAATCATAGAATCATTTAGGTTGGAAAATACCTTTAAGATCAAGTCCAACGGTTAACTGAGCACTGCCAAGTCCACCACTAAACCATGTCCCTAAGCGCCGCATCTACACGTCATTTAAATACCCCCAGGGATGGTGACTCAACCCCTTCCCTGGGCAGCCTGTTCCAATGCTTGACAACCCTATCGGTGAAGAAATTTTTCCTAATATCCAATCTAAACCTCCCCTGCTGCAACTTGAGGCCATTTCCTCTCGTCCTGTCTCCAGCCACCTGACAGAAGAGACCAGCACCCACCTCACTACAACCTCCTTTCAGGTAGTTGTAGAGAGTGATAAGATCTCCCCTCAGCCTCCTTTTCTCCAGGCTAAACAACCCCAGTTCCCTCAGCCACCCTTCACAGGACTTATTCTCTACAACACAGTACCTTTGATGCAACTATTTTAAAACATTCATAAACAAGTCAAACGACCAAAGTTTTCCTTCCTCACACCCATAGACGTCCTTTAGAAAAATCTCAGATCCAAAAGCCTGTTCTCTAGGTTTCTCTTGGGACCACCCTCCACTGCTCTCCAGGCTGTATTGATGTTTCCATGCCTATTGGTTTTTAGATACAGTCTCATTTTGATTCTACACTAGTGTCTCTTCCACCTTATCTTGCTTTCCTCTTTTCCCCATTCACACATACATACAATCCTCAAATAAAACTAGCTTGAGCCCTTACAGCCAGATCATTCAGGACTTTCAGTAGCTCCCTGTTTGGGCAGAATGAGGTTTCCCAGAGCTGCCATAAAAGAATGTTGGTCACAAAGTAAGGTGTAGCCTGGGATTTTGAACACTGGCTGAAGGCAATATAGAGCTGTACAGAAATCAACAATCATGTTATGAAAAAGCTCAAACAACTGCTTTTGGAACAAACCAATCCATCATAAACATTTGTCTTCAGTACTATGTGAGACACACCAGCCTTCCATTGTATTTCATGTCATAACAGCAACCACTGGCACAAAGCTGACTTCTGAATGACACAGTATGAAATTTGGTCAGCAGTTTACCAACTGGTTCTGCATACATGTTATAACAACTGCTTCCTTTTCAGCTTTTCCTCCCCGCATCTGTAATGAAAGGAAAGGGAAAAGGCAGGCAGATAGTCAGTAAATTATGTATTCTCACTGCAAAGATCCCCAGGAGCAGGCAAATTATGCAACGGTTCGCAAGAGACATTGAGATAAAAGTGTGTGCTCTTTAAATAGACTGACCTCCAACTCCACCTAAAATCAGCATAAAAAGCAGAGTGATACAACAAGAGGAGGAAAAAATAATTAGCCTACATCAGCTGTGCTCCAGTTAAATGGATAATAGCACATGGCTGCTTTGAAAGAGGATATACAGATGGAAAGAGGCATACTATGACAACGTAAACTCTGTGAACTCTATCATTGTGCCAGAATCTTATTTAAAAATATTCCCAGCTGATACAATTAAAATGTATTCAGAAATATGGACTTCCTTGGTTTCAAAGTTTATTAAAGATGCATGTATTCCTTGGGGTTCTTAGTATTACCTTTCCAGAAATAACACAAACATCAACTGCTGATGCCCAGCTTAGCAAAGCAGCTCTTCTACATTATAAAGAAAAACTTCAGGCTTTTGAATGGTTCCTTGAAGTGCAATAATGATTCCTTTCATTCTTTAAGTCCAAACTATGTGAATTGGAAAGGTTTCCATAAGAGAAGAAAAGGTCAAAGGCAAAATTATTATTTAATTGAAAGAGCTACACTAAGTGTGCTATTTTCCATTAAAACTGTGACTTGCAACCACCTTCTTTCCCACAGAAAGCAGGGGTACCTGAAGGTCAGGACATGGCCACTTTAAATCATGACAACATTAGATCAATCCTGAAAAGCAAAGTCTATAAAATAGATTTAATAAACAAGCATGCAAGCCCTGCGAGCACTTTATTTTTGGTGCCAATACTGCAATTTAACGTTGAGCAGCAAATCCACAACCAACCAAGATCTGGGCAAAAATCTCTAGAAGTTGTTGCATGTAGAATTTTAACTTTTGTTAAGGATAAGTCTCACTCTCTACCACAGGATTAGTTATGATCAACAGTTTCCAATATTATTAGAGAATTGCTATAAATTCCCAGGGAAAAATGTAAATTATATATACAAAAAAGGAAAATTTGGCTGTAACATTTTGCACGTGACTTCGTCACAGAGCTACTAGGCTAAACACAGGAGAACATCAAGAAAGTCCCACCATCCTAAGGAAGGAAGAAGGGACACTCCTTACAAAATACATTAATAACTTCTTAATAGAGAAAGAATAAGATTAATGCAAAGATGGTCAAGGAACCACTTTGGGATTTATATTAAAGAACCAAGGAAGCAAGCAGGCAAGCACAGGGCCTTGAACAAAATTAAGCACACACTGGGCTGTAAACAGACAACTGAAACATCAGATGATAACTAGCAATATAACTTCAAATAGAGAAACAAAGGCATAGGCATTTATATTGTATATTCCTGTGCAGAATAGGAAAGACAGATGCATGGCAGCTAGCATGCCCAATATAAGCTGGAGAAGTGCAAATACAGTTTTAAAACAGCAAATGTCACTGTCTGTAAAAACAGTTTGTGCAGCCATGTGGAATCCAAAGGGCAGCCAGGGGAGTAAGGCTATTGAAACTCCTCTGGTTCACATAGCAGTGACACAGCATAAGCTGTTAAGCTTACACAAGTAACAAGGCTACAGCAAACTAATCAGCCCTCAAACAGCATTTAAAGTTAAATACAACAAGGTACAGTAATCATCATAATGTTTCCCTGAAGAAGCATATAGAAGTGATGTAGTGCACTTGGTTCTACACCAGTAGCCAATTCTACACCAACAGCACGCACGAGCTGGCTGATACAATAGTAAAGCAATGAGTTTTTCCAAACATTTGAAAAACAAAAGCCTCAAACCTCCTATTTTTCCCTCTGATTAAGTATACCATGAAAAGTTCGGATTACTACAACGGATAGTTTTCTGCTTCAAAAACACAACATCCTTGGTTGGTGGTGTGGAATAAAAACTGAGCATCTCACGACATGATGAGATTTACCTCTGATAGTTGCAGTTAATATTTTATGATGAATTTCAACCTAAATTAGAAAGAAACTGGCTGAACGATACACTGTAGGTCTTTGAACATAGAAATTATTGATAGGGAGCTACAGCAATGATTCCAGTTCCAATGACTTACATGCTCTTCTAGAGGAGACTGTTCAAACCAAGAATTGCCTTATATTTTTATTTTGCCATCTTTAAGTGCGACTTTTAACAAAAGGCAGGTAAATTTGTCAAGCCAGATCACCTAAGCAATCTACACCCAAATAGTACACACTTTGTATAGACTGTCCATAGTGCCCTGAAATTTTCTTGGCAAGTAAGCACCTTTTTAGAGCCAGGATTGGTAAAAGCATTTTGCTTTGCTGCCAGCAGCAGTGGTGTGGTGGTGGTAGCAGGCACGCCAAGCCCTCCGCCAGGAATAGGGTTTTTTTCAGCCCTGTTGCTTTACTCCTCTGAAGTAGTCTCTTACTAGTTTACGCACACTACTGTCTGTGATCTTCTTTTGGAGAATGCAAAGGGTAGCAAAAGAAACAAAAGCAGAAATCACAATTCTGATGTTTTACTTAGACACAGCCTTAGCTTCCAAAGAGAAAGTGTGAAACACCTAAAGCAAAGTTGCAACAAAAGCAAAAGGACACCATTTCAGGCAGTGAGGTGGTCTGCAAGCTGTGAGCTGATAGGCAAAAGCCCCCCTTTTTTGACAAGTAAGATTCAAAAGAGACAGAAATTACTTTTGATGAAGCAGTCACTGCTTTTTTGAATGGAAGTCAGGGTGGGAGGGAGTAACTTATCTAGAAATACACTCTGGCTTTGTATTCTGCTTTATGTATGCTCTGAGCACCCACCAGCAACATATGTAAGATGAATACCACAAACTATATAAGAAATCTCAATGCAGAGCTATGCAGATAAATGATGCAATGTGGCTCTGCTTGGATTTCATGGGGTTTATATGCAAAATTGTAAAGTTTTCAAGGGGAGAAAGAAAAAAAAGTCAGCCCATTCCATTTTTGAAAAATGCAAAAAATTCAGGCAAAGACTGAAAATATCTGTTAACAGATAAGGTCAGCACACCTGTATGGAAATGTAATCTGGAGTCTATATTCTGGCCTGATTACAACATAACTAATGCAATATATTTTTCAGCTACTACCAAACATGAGGGAAGATGGAAAACAACAATTCCAGTAAAATTGATTTTACTTTCCTTTGCGTAAACTTAAACTCCATCAATTCATATCAACAGCATGTTATCTTGTAATGCACTGGTTTTAAACCAAACCAGCTTAATAAATTTGGTATCCCTTGATACCAATATTTGAATAGAAGACTTTCCAAAGAACATTTACAGTAATTCAGACTGTTTTTCTAAATCAGTTATTCGCAGAGTTTCATAACCGCTCTTTCCCTTCAATAAACAATTCCTATCAGGCCCTAAACCCCCTCCCTATAAAAGCAGAAGAGGTTCAAGTTGCTGATGATCTCTCAGTCCCATTCTGAAGGTTAAGAATTAGATACTGAATCAATCAAGTGAATTATCTACTTAAAACCAGCTCCAAGATTCCTGTTTACTGTAGGTTTATCACAATCTGTCATACTACTAAAGTCAAATCAGGCTTAAAAATCAGTCCTGGAGATGTGTGAAGTTCATGTATCTGTAATAACTAGCTCATGAGAGGCAGGCATATCACTGAGCTGATCTGAAATGTGCATCTGCCTGCCCATGACAAAAGCAGCCTTAGACTCTTCATCTAAGTTAAAATATTACATATCTGATGGATAGATAATTAAACTGCAGGTAGAGGGCAAAAGAATCAAAAATGTATTTTTTTTTTTGAATGTTGGGTTGCTGGTGGCAATATGGCAACTCCTCCCATACAGAACTACACCATTTTTCCTTTTGGTTGATGCCAAGGAATACTCAGTGATAATGCATCCCCCTACTTCACAGATTGGGGCTGGATTTCTGCAAAGTTCTCCCTAAGGCTGTTCGGCCACATGAGCTACTGGTACTCTGTTCTACCTCTTCATCAGGAATCAAAACTTTTTTTTTTTTTTTTTTTTAAGTAGCAGTAGCATTTATCTAATTATTTCTTGTATTTTTATTGTCAGCTCTCTGGTTTCCTTTACTTGCTGAATGCCTCTGAAAAAGCTCTTCTGAGGATCTATATCTGCAAAAGCCTAATACAGTATTGCATGAGAAAACACACTGCAGCTTTTATTTTACAATCTGTTTTAATTCCTGACTGAAAGGGAGAGACAGAGAGAAAGCAAGCTCTTTCTTAAGCTCATCCTTCATGGCTGTCAGTTCTTTTATCTTGACCTGCAAAGGAGCCATAGCTGAAGGTTTCCCACCACCTGTACATTCTCAGTCCATGTTACCTTGCCTCTGCCCCAGACCGACATATGAAAACCCAGAAAACTCTCCCCTTTAAGCACCTCTCCCTGATGAGGCCGTCATTCTGTTTAAAGGCTGTCCTTACACACTTGTGTACAGAAAAGGTCAAGTGTCCTTTTTTGTGCAATCACGGATTACTGCTACACATTTTAGAAAAAGGCTGATTTCTTTCTGCAGTAGAAGAAAATAAGCACTTTTAGCTAGCCATAGAAAGGAGGGTATTTGCAAGCCCTCAGATCTATTCCTGACCCTCTGGATAATATGAAGAGTACTAATAAATACCATACACCAGTATTCAGTCTTACAGGTGTGACAGACAACTTCATATCTATTCTATAAACATATAAATTGTGACAGATTACCAGGCCAGTTATCCAGTGTTACAGCAGTGGGAGCACTGTAAAGCCTTCCTTCTCCCTTTTCCTGATGTCTTCCTTAGATAATTTTGAAAACATTTTGAATGTTTTGTTTTTGGTTTTTTTTTTAACCCTGCTCATACAATAAAACTACAAGGTTTGACCTGGTTTAAAAAGTAAGTATTAGAAAACTCTTGTTTTATTAATATGACTGAGAACACTGTTTAAGAGTCACAGCTTTCATGGAAAGTTATCCTGAGAAAAAGTTGTGAAAAGTTAGTGAAGCATGAATCCAGAACTATCAAACAGCATGACTAAAGGCAATAGTTGCAAGCATGTCTTCCGATCATTAGAAATACTGATAGAAGTGCAATAATAACAAGGAAATATTCACAGCTGGGGGATGGAAGGATGTAATTCAAGTGCCCTGTTTCCGAGGCAAAAAAAGCTTTTATTGATAGAAGTCATCTATTTTGACAGCCATAGTATTTTGACCAATTGTAATAAATACAAGAATAAATGAGAACTCTTCCCAGGTGTTTCTTGATATTTCACGTCTGCAATCAAATTACACAACAGTTAAGATGAAGGCAAAATTTTCAGGCAGCTTAAAACCATTCAAGACGTTTCTACCAGCAACAATATACAAATGTTTGCAAAGGCATAGAGAAACCTGACAACTGAGCACTCAGCCCAGTTCCCTCCTTCACAGGTACAAATGGGAAGATATGTGCGTAGTGCTGCTTGCAAAAACACTGATGCACACTAATTGAAGACAGCCACTGGAGAATGTTTATACAGAAATTGTTCACAAGAAACAGAGTTCTTCAACCACTTCCACAATCCCTGATCCACTGGACACTGAAACAGGATGTAAACAAGTACAGGTCATTCAGGTTTTCATCTAAGCTAGTACAGTATTAAACTGATTTTTAAGCAGGTAACTATTTCCTAACATGGAAAAATGACTATGTGATCCCAGAAGTCTTTTGATTCTTTTGTCTCCATGGCTCTCCCAGAGGCAGATTTACCAGGCAGAAGGCTCCTGGAAATTGGTCCCAACAGCTGATCTTCCCAGTAGAGGAAGTTTTTATTCATTTATGTAAACTATGAGAAAAAACTCTTCACTCTGCCATGACATGAAGACAGGGGACCTGAAGAGATTTAGTTGGACAGATAGAGCCAGAAGCCAGCTTCCTGCTGCTGCCGCTGCAGGGGATCCCACAGCTCTGGTAGAGAGGAAGCAGCCAGCCCAAACATGACCACTCTCAGTAAGAAAACAGACTTCTACAATGCAAGTTTTCTCTTTCTCTCCTTTGCGCATGTGTTATGTTTCACAAACTGCACTATAGAGGCAGAAGTTGCAGTTTGAACTAGTGGAACATTATGATAGTTCATATATATTGACTCAATGCGACAGTATTTGACTTCAGCTGAGACAATCTGTCTGATTCAAATGAGCTCAAGTTTAAAGACTAGTTGATTTAATAAGACAGGAAAAAAAGCACTGTGGCTATTTTTAAATGCTGAGACAAAGAGGAGGCTCAAGAGAAAGCAGCAGTGACGGATGAGATAAAAGCAAAAAAGAGTTATTATGAAATGGATTTAAAATAAATAGCCACTTATTACTACCTGGTGTGTAAAAAGAAAAATCTCATCAAAACCTAATGATGTTTATGTTTCTGAACTAGGTACAGGAGGAAAAAATTCCCAGTACCAGCTTCTAATCAAATATTTGCCAACACAAAAGATTTACAGCCTTTAGTTTTCAGACTTCTGACTTTGCATAAGTAGTTGGAAAAGACCTGGGAGAGGAAGAGAGTTGTTTTCTTCTTTTTAAAAAGAAGGGCAATATAAAATGCAATTCCAGGTTTTGAGTTTATGCATATATGTTTGTAAAAACATACTCAGTGCATTAGGAGTTGAACAGAATATTATGAAAGATGTTCTGTAGGATATGGAGGAAAACTTCACAGTAGATTCCCTCCATGTAGAGAAAGTTTCTTTTTCCTAAAACAGTTAATGACAGAAGCTTTTCAACAGGCAAACCCTTGGAACAGGGGATGCCTCCAAAATAGTAAGGCTTGGAAAGTAAAATATCCAATTAGATGAATTCAGACCGAGATAAAATATTCAATTAGCCTGCAGCCTGACCCCGTAGACTTCCAGTGGTGTTTGAAAAAGATGAGCTGTCTTTGTCATTTGCACCATACAGAAGGACTTCAGGGAAGTTTACCAGCAGCAGAAAGAAGAAGCTAGAAGCAAATCTTGGCAGCAACAGAGGTTACCAAGTAGTCTTGAGCGAAGAAGCATTCATTAGCATCAACATACACTTAACAAAAAAGGAGAAAGAAAAGTACAATATTGAATTATGAGGATACAATAGGCTATAAAGGCATATACACATGCACATTGCCGTGGCATAAATAAAATCATAGCTTTCCGTTTGATGAGTTAGAACAAGAGAGGTCTAATGGCACCTGAAAAAAATCTTAAGCATCATCTTCTAGGAATACTCCTTGGGAAATGAATGCAGCAGGACTGCTCCCACTTCTTCTTAGGTCCAAAGGTCAGTAATCAACACTTGCACCAACAGATCATCACCTGCAAGACATGCAGGGCACAGATCTGTGCACAAGACCAAGTGCTCTAACGACCTGAGAGATCTGGGCAGTAGGGGCCCATCAACTAGATTGCTGGCTCCAAGTCAGGAATAGTAGGACCTTGGCCACATGGTGGCTTAATTAAAAAGAATCTCGTTGCCTTTCTTTTCTGATGAAGGTCTTGATCATTTCAATTAAAGACTCAGTTCTCCCCCACTGGCTTTCATCAATCAAGATTCACATGAATTCAAAGGTATTTACAATAAATATAGTATTTTCATTAAAGACTTTGTCCTAAGCTTTGGCCAGAGAAAATGCAGGTAGCATTTCCAATTATCAGCCCCATTCTACATCCAGAAGAGGAAAAAAAACCAAATCTGCAAACAAGTCAGAAGTTTTTCACAATGAGAAGAGCTAATTTCATACTAGCTATTCAGTGAAAGCACCTCCCTGCCGCCAAATTGTGCATAATCTGATACAAAACATCTCACTGGAATTTTGTAATTTAATTCCCTTTCTTTATCAGAGAAAAATCTTCATGAGATGGTATGTTCATCTTACTGTTACCTCATTACTTACAACTAATTTTATACGGGATGTTTATTCACCAAGTTGAAATCTTAGAGTGAAATCAGAAAAGGAATATCTAGAATCTGCTCTAGCATTGACTATTATTAAAAAAAAAAATAATCCAAAAAGCCACTGAACATCCAATAAACCAGCCCACTGTGAAGCCTTGCAGCTCTTTAAAGCAGAGAATAAATCCGAAATCACTGCTTGAAAATCTCTATGGGAATATAGCAATAGCTTTTGGCACTGCATCTCTAAAACATTCTGAAATAAACATGGTTGAAATAACCATCCAAACTAATCCATATTCCTAGATGACTTAGATATACTTAATCTTCAAAATATACAGTCACAGACAAATCAGAAGACTAAAATCCCAGATGGCGCTGAGAAAATGAACAGGGGTTTTCACAGCATCTCCTCCAATACAGGAACAAGGGACTTAAAATGATCAGCAAGTGGCAAGTTCAAAAAATACAAGTAATGTAACTTTATTCACCCACCACTTAAGCTGCAGAACCCTTATGTCCCACAATATCATGAAAGTTTATTTTTTAAATACAAAAACTTTTCAAATTATTTGAACAAAGTTGTGGAAGTTATTCTACCAACGTTTTTTAATTACAAAGACACAAACTCTTGTTTAAGAACTCGCTAAGCTGCAGATCGCTGAGGGCTGGCAGAGCAAACCGGAAAGACACTTTTGTTATTTCCCTGATCTCACACTTCTTTGCTGTCACCAACTAGCAGATGCGAGACAGGGTTAGACAAGCCTTGGGCCTGATTCTCTACGGCTGCTGGTGGCAGTAGTTCTTGTTTCTAATCGTTAAACTTTCAGATCCATCCAAATCCTTCATCTATTACTCTGTTCATCTATATGAACTGAAAAGGTTGTATTTATTTGGGTTTATTTATATATGTGTGTATGTATTTTTTTTTTTTTCCTCATCATAGTGCTTTTGTAGTTATTTTGGAACACTTTGGTAGTCATCGAACATGTCAATCCACAGACTCCCCTATTTCATGGCTTGTTGGCTTCTGCAGCGGACTAACAGCCACAGATGGATAACACTGAGAGACACTTTTGGGTATCTATGGAAACAAGTAGCTGAAGTCTGCCTCAAGGTCTTCTCTTCAGATCCTTCCCCCATGCTAGGAAGGGGAAGGGAATCTCCCCCACCCTCCAATATGCAGAGGAGCAAAATGAGGCAGCAGGTGCTGGGAATGGAAATGGGGAGCTGAGGCAGGCAAGCAGGCAAAGGAAGGAGAAGGACACTGGAATTAATTCAGAAATGAAACAAAAGAGAGAGCAGGACTAAGGGGAAAAGCAAATACAGATGAAGAGCAAGACTCTGTCCTTCCTATAGCTTGATTCCTAGGTAGCCTGTTTAGTAGGCTCCACTGGTATTCTACACATTAATTAGTTCCATGCATTTCCAAGCTAACTGGTCTCTACTGTCTGTTTGCGTGAAGGTCTGCGTGGATGTACAGGGTTAGTGCTGAAAGCAAAAGAAGAAAAGAAAACTGTTCTGGTTTTTTAATCATGCCAAGCTGATCATTGAAATGAAATCAAATGTCATGCTAAATGACAAGTGAATGCCTTTTACTTTAAAAACAGCAAAATGAAAAGTTGTGGGTTTGCCCTACACATTTTTTATCAAAGCTCACTGTGTTTCACCAAACTTGTGACTTCAGATAATATTTTAATGAAAAAAGAAACAAAACTATTTCAGTAAGCAAACCTATCCATCCAAAAACTTTCATGCAATTCCATGAACATGAATTTTAGCAACTGCATGTTGTCTTTGAGTGCTGCTTTATTTGTTCTGCAGTTACTTCAAGTTTAATAAAAACTTAGGGGAAAAAGGAAAAACTCCAGCTGGCTGTTCAAATCCACAAGATAGCAGATACTCTATGTCCTGCCGGAAAAAGCTGTAAGAGTACAACTACAAGAAGCCCTTCCTGATTTCCAAACACGGCTACTGTCTTCCTAAGCTCGTCTTCTCTTTTCATAGTTACAGACATCACGTTCCATCTGGCTACATCAGGCTATATTACACCTCCTGATTGCCTGTAAATCTGATATGACCAGACACAGCTCAGCAACTTACTCGACTTTCAAAATAACATGTGTACTTGCCACATGCAGATAACCTGTGAACAGGCCCAAGCTACTTTCTTAGAAATAAGAAGTTAATGAGAATTTCAGTGCTAGCACATCTCGGCTGAAGACTGCAGTGCTATAGGCAATTAACATTTATGACACAAGGACATGCACACTGCAGGTGGGTAAAATAATCATTGGAGCAAAGGAATTTATCATCGTGTACCTTTGCCTGATTCCACTACCCCACTCAGCCATTCACCATCTGAAGCTTAGTCCAGTAATTAAACTCCTTGAACACATTCAAATCAGTATGGAAAAACAGCCATCAAATTATTACCTTAAACAAACAGTTTAAGTACAACATTTGGCCACCCTGCAGGTGTACCTGCCTAAAACTAAGGTCAGAAGAGCTCAAATTCAGCCCCAGATCAGCAAATTGTGTTTTAGTACATATGGATAGCATAATCTTAAATTCTGCTATATCACACCCTGTCATCTCAGGCTAAAAATACAAACTTCATGTGAGAGAAAGAGTAACCTGCTGATTTTCCTGTGAGACACAATATATCATTTTAATTCTATATTGGTGGAGATAGTGCTTTTCAGACAGCATCAACACACACACACAAAGGGGCGGGGGGGAGGTATGCGTGCATATTTGTGCACATGCGGGCCTGGTAGATGAGGGGAGAGCAGTGGATGTTGTCTATCTGGACTTCAGTAAGGCCTTTGACACTGTCTCCCGTAAGATCTTCATAGAGGACCTGTTGATGTGTGGGATGGATGAGCAGAGAGTGAAGTGGACTGAAAACTGGGCAACAGCCAGGCCCAGAGGCTGGTCATCAATGACACAAAGTCTAGTTGGAGGCCAATAACTACCAGTGTACCACAGGGATCAATACTGGACCCAGTCCTGTTTCACACCTTAATTAACGATCTGGATGATGGGGCAGACTGTCCCCTCAGCAAGTTTGTAGATGACACCAAACTGGCAGGAGCGGCTGACATGCCAGAGGGTCATGCTGCCATCCAGAAGGACCTGGACAGGCTGGAGGAATGAGCCAACGGGAACCTCATGAAGCTCAAAGGGAAGTGCAGAGCCCTGCCCTTGCAGAGGAATAACCCCATGCACCAGTACATGCCAAGGGTCGTGACCAGCTGGAAAGCAGCTTTGCAGAAAAGAACCAGGGGGTCTTGGTGGACACGGAGTTGAACACGAGCCAGCAATGTGCCCTGGTGGCAAAGGCACACGATATACTTGACTGCGTTAGACAAAGTATTGCCAGCAGATCAAGGGGAGGTAATCCTTCCCCTCTACTCAGGATGGGTGAGGCCACACCTGGAGTGCTCAGAGGGGATATTACCAATATATATAGATACCTGAAGGGAGGGTACAAAGACGACAGAGCCAGACTTGTTTTCAGTGGTAGCTAGTGACAGGACCAGTGGGCAACGTGCACCAGCTGAGACACAGGAACATCAGGAAACACTTTTTTACCGTGAGGGTGACTGAGCGCTGGCCCATGTTGGCCAGGGAGGTTGGGGAGTCTCCCTCCTTAGATATATTCAAAAACTGTCTGACACAGTCCTGGGCAATTGGCTGTAGGTGTCCCTGCTTGAGCAGTGAGGGTTGGACCAGATGACCTTTAGAGGTGCCTTCCAATGTCATCCATTCTGTGACTGAAAGAGAAAAACCAAACCAAAACAAAAACAACAACAACAAAAAAACCAAAGAAAAAAAACCCAAAGAACTCCCCCCCCTAGAAAAACCACCATGTTTTAAAATAAAATAACATAACATAAAATAAAAAAAACCCAAACCAAAAAAACCCAAACATATATATGCCATTTCCAATCTCTGGAAACAGCACCTACCCACTCTACAATAGCATGAATATTTTCATTCTATATTTATATGTGCGGGTGGCATAATTTACACAAACACACACATATGCACACACAGTACTGCAGAACTGAAAAAAAAATTTCTCCTCAGCAACAGGCTGACATGTTTTATCAAAATTTGTCTGCATCTGTAGAGTGAATCCCTCACATCCTAGCACCTCTAATTGCATGCAAAATGCAATCCCATCAGCCTAAGCCCACCAGCTTCAGCTCCATCTGGCCCAGTAGGAGCTGTGCAGTCAGTCCTCAGTACCTTCCACACATTTCAAAAGCACCTATTCACAAGAGCACAACCATATACAGACTACAACCTGTATTTCAGGCACCTTCAACCCAGCTGCTCCATCTTCATAAATCTTCCACACAACCAGAATATGTGATCAGTATGCATGTTTCAGTAATACTGGATTTTGCTACAGTCTGTTTGGAGACATCCAGCCTCCAAGGAGTTTAAGGTATCTGGAAATTCAAGACAGTTCATGAGGTCACTAAATCCATAGATGCAAAACTCTTCGGTTCCAGTCTTCTTTGGGTTGCCATTTAGTGGTTTCTATGTGGAATATACTCACTTCGCTAGTAATTAGATTTTTTTTTTTTTTTTAAATTATTAGTCTGTCTGCTGTCTCGGGTCTTGCTGGATCATTGATTGTCATCAGCAGAAGATTCTTCCAGCCAAATTATGTCTTCAGTTACACCTGAATGACTTTGCTCAATTTAGCTTACCAATTGGAACTTAATTAAAAATTCTGTTGAGAATGTGCTGGCCAGAATAGGAAAAGGCTCATCATGTCAGAGCTGTATTAGCTCTGCAGCACTGATAGGAACATAAACTAATAAAACCTTTTTGTTCATACTAAAATGAATACCCTGGACTTTCATTAGACAGTAGGAGCAACTGACATAAGATGAGAATCATATCAGTGAGCAGAGATCTGTTCTGCAAGAATTACTCTATTCAGACACTCACTTTCCAAATTAAAAACCACATCAAATAAAAGGAATCTCCATTACAACATAAGAATATATAATTTAAAGCTACTTACCCTGGTCATAACTGGCCACAGGCAAACTGTGTGAAATGCACTCCAGGTTTTTCAGAGAACTTAAATGGCCCAAAAGATTGAGTCTGTCCTTTCCAAACAGGGGCGTTTCACTTATTTTGACCTTCAGTCCATTGCTTCATTAATTTCTACAATTTGAGTGATTATATACAGTGCAGCTAAATGCTCCTTTCTACATGGCTAGCTAGAAATACCTTTTTTGGGCTATTATATCCCCTTAAATTTCAATTACATGAAGACACCTATGTTGTAGCACTAGGACAATTGTGAGAGTTTTAATTCTACTTATAGACTGGTTTTCTACCAGGGACCTACCTAATAGTTCCACAGCAGCGAACTAAGAAAAGAGGAAGAATACCACCAAAAAACCTTCACTTTGCTATGCTGGTGCTGACCCTGCACTGGAAAAGTTTCAGAGGTCCATAGGTCAAAACCACACAATTAGAATAACTGGAACAAAATCCCCCATCTGACAAACTTGGCTGAAAATGCTAAATTAAAAAAAACCTCATGAATTTAGGATTTTGCTTTCTGCATATGCTCACAGCATCTTTTGATAGATAACATTCTTATTCTGAATGCTGAAACTGTTGAAAAGACAGGGATGAATGCTCACTCAAAATGAACTGTATCTATTATATTCCTAATCGTCTCATACATACTTTTCATTAAAACTCACACCTTTTAGCTTGATTAACCACAAACACTCAAGTGTAACTTTTAAGTAAAATAACCAAGAGTTCATTTAAAATATTACATTCCATTCTAATGTTCTTTATTTACAATTTGCATGTCTCTAAGACATCCTGTTTCCTTTTATCAATCAAATGGTTTCTAAGACTAGGTAAAATAACATGAAGTGGGATTTTAATCAAACATGGAATCTGCAATACAAGGCAAATTGATAAGGTAAATGCATTAAAGTTACTAATTTCAACTGTGAATCCAACTGTAATGCTCAAAATTTGCAAATCAAGCTACTCTGTCACCAAATTCCTTGCCAACTAGCAATAAATACTCCTCTCTTCCACAGCATTTTTCTTTAGATTGGGAACGCATGATGGTCACTATCATTATTTCTGCTATTATATAGCTTTTATGAAACAAGAGAGCTTAAAGGGAAAAGTTTCCTGATGCTTCATTCTTTAATCATCTTCATTTTTAATCTAGACTCCAAAGAGGAGTTCAAAGCGTCATTAAGAGTCTGATTCAAAGTGCGTTAGAGTTAATGGAAAATCTCCCTTCACTCTTACAAGATTATGCCACAGGCTTCAACTTGCTGCTTCTCTTTATTGTTCTCGTTATTTGAATTTTGCCTCAGTTTGTCTATGCCGTCCTAAAGCATCAGGAGAATCGTTTTCATTTTTTTAAACACTCACCTCAAACCACTGGCCATGCGACTGCATTTTAAGGATAACACAAGGATCTGGTTTTGAGAGGGCATCCCTGTCTGATATGCCTTTGCATGCAACTCGCAGTTCCACTTTAGTCAGGCATGGGCTGTTAAAAATTCCCAGGGTATTGGCTGCTGATTCATAGATGTTGCTCATTTTCTTCATTCCTTCTTCTGAAAGAGAGAAAAGGTCCATTAAGAACAGTGCATGCACAGTACAGTCCGTCCTTCCATGCAGAAGCCAACGCAGCATTCTGCTAGCCAATGGGACCCCAAAACTGTGAACGAGATCCAGAGCAAGAGGGGAAAAAAATAAAATCAAAGGAATATCTATAGAAGAAAGAAATACATCATTTTGTATGTTTAGAAATAAGATCAGAATGAAATTTTCTAGCATGCCCCTGAACTCTGGGGTTGAACTGTGACCTCAACTTCCAGCCCTGCTCCTGCTTATAGAGCCGCGTTTCCCCAGGCCAAAGGATAGACAGGATGGTAATTCTGAATTTCTCCTGACAACACCTTATTCCAGTAACAAGGCTAAATTAGATTTGTTCAGCACTCCTCCAATCTTCTTTTATTTCTCCATACTCCATCTAAAAAGCATGTGCTTCATCTTACACAAACTTTTTGTGTAAATGCCATGGAAGGCCTCTTTCATACCAACCTTAAATTCCAAAATACATTTCACTATTTCCACACTTACTGCAGAAGATTACCTCCCCCCATTCCTAAGCAAGTAGTCAAGACTGATGTTCTAAGCAGATAGGCAGGATATTTACGCTGGCAAATCTTCTTGTTATACTGTGTGTGCCCTTTTGGGTCAGGAGTCACAGTTACATGAACAGAGACTGCTGGAATAGTGGGAACCTCTAGCCCTTACTTCATTATAAACACCACCACCAATCTTGTAGCTCAAGCCTTTGCTCTCAACAGAAGCAATAAAACCCCCATTTTTAACACAGAGCTTCGCAAAAATTACTATATGATCATTTTTGTGTCAATGAAGAATATGGGAATGCTTTAATTTGCTCAGTTGTTCTGAGCTTAACAGCCTGACCCCTAAAAATCTGTCCCCTAATACAAGGATTAATGCCTGCACCTCCCTTACCCCATACATAAGAGCTGCAAAAAATTAATTCCACACTTTCAGAGGGCAGATTTATCCTACCAGATTATCAACAGGATTATCTGTTTCAAACCTCTTCACTGTCTCTTCCACAACACCCTGTCCTAAGGGGTTAATGATTTTTGAGAACCATTTTGATGAAAGTTAAATTTTGGCAATACGGAAATGAAAGTGAAGTTTTCTTTCCCCAACTCTGCAAAGTTAAAAATAAAAACAAAACCCACAAAACCACACCTTCAGAATATCCAGTTTTCTTATGAATTATAAAGGCAAAAGTAGAAAGGGATTTCTAAATTCAGAGTAAGAAGAGTTGGCAAACCAGTGTGGACGTCTAATACATACAGATAAACTTCAGGGATGTAAGTGGGAACGATGAGGCAGATGATCGTCTCTCCTTGCAGATGAAAGAAAAGCTTGTTAACCATTTTAAATTCTTCAAATCTATTCAAATCTATACAACAACTTACTATATGACCACCTATCTGCTGTGAAAACCCCAGCCTGGTGGGTTCAATATGTTTGTAAGTGAAGTGAGTGTGGATGGGCTCTAACCAACCCTCTAGCTCAGCCTCTACAGGCATATTTCCTTACGATAAAACAGGTTTCTTGAAATGTGAGCCATGCCACAACCATAGTGCCTGACATCCTAATATCAAAATAGCCTCCTTCAGCCCTTCCCAGTTACCTGTAAATGCCATCACGTAAACTACATTCCCTTGGATTTACCACTAGGAAAGAAACACGACTGAGAAAAAAAGCAAAACTAAAAATATGGAAAAGGTAATGATATTAGACTATGTTATAAAGCCCAAAGAGCATACTGAACTTCTACACAGTGTATTTCTATACACTAGTTTAGCTTCTCATGCACTTGTAGATAAGACTCTTGACCATGAAAATAGACCAGCACCTCTCAAATCTCAGTCTTTTACAAAGTAGGGAACAACATTTTGTGCTGGCTCAATTCACGTTAGCGATGGCAAGACCACAGTCCTAGCTTGAAAGCAACGACAAGCAGAGGGAACTGGGTTCTAGCCTAATCATAACAATTCTGATAAAATCATAAGTTGAGAAGCAATGATCTGCATGCAAGAGGGACCTGACGTGATACCTCAACTAAGCACAACAATAAGTGTCTGGAAAAAGTGTTACCAAAAGTGATGATTCAAAATGATGTTTGGGAGACTGGTTTTCTTCTTCTTGTTGCTTTCTTTCCAAAAAGAGAACAGATTAAGGTGGTGGTAACTTTGACGAAGCCACTGAAGGCTACTATTTAGCTAAAAATTACAGAGAAAATTATATGTATATATATGTATTTTGCTAGCGATCATCACAAGTCTGTTTTTTTCATTCTATTTCTAATATATCCCTAATATATGATGTCAGGTACCTAAATTTTCATCAACTGGGATTACAAAAAGACTGTTAGAAACTGAGGTGGGGGGAGGGACTGTTGTCTAATTATTCAT
Source organism: Harpia harpyja (assembly GCF_026419915.1). Lineage (NCBI taxonomy): Eukaryota > Metazoa > Chordata > Aves > Accipitriformes > Accipitridae > Harpia > Harpia harpyja. Next base: position 54,585,560 of record NC_068940.1, on the reverse strand, counting down.
TTTATAATCCCATCTCCTTCTGAAAGCTGCTCAACAAGCTCATCCCACACATTTACAAGATATTTTTACATGTTGCCCTTTCCAAATTGAAATCCATTTGAAAATTGGGTTAATTCTGTCTCATGCACATCTTACATCATTAATGAAATGTCATCCTTTGTGCAGGAATAAGTTGGTGATTTAATTAAACTGGATGATTTCAACACTAAGAAAAAAGGGAAAAAGTATCAGTGAGGGAGAGAGATGTATTTTTCTTCCTCCCACAATAATTATACACTGTTTTTTTAGAACAGCGGGTAAGTATAAAATTATATTTCTTTTTAATCACTACAACTATTACTTCCGATTTTACAAGTTCTAAATTTATCAATGGAAAAGATCAAGCCATAGCCTTATTCTTTTGTCCCATTATATTCTTCTTTTAATATAATCACCAGCTTGGGCTGTTGTACTGATGTCACATTACCAGGAAGCTGGGGGCCTGGAAAATAGATTTTGAGCCTACTGAAAGTAGCTAAAAAAAGGTATTATTTTACGTAAACATAGACAAGTTAGATTGCATATGAAGCTCTTTGTCAGTTAACTACGTACATTATTGATGGAGGAATAAATTGTTCATTTTTCTTTGCTACAAACTCTTCCTTTTTCACTTCACTAGAACCTCATTATTCCTTCAATATCCACGTGGCTTTAGTAGTGACTAAGAGCTACATCTGCGAGATGAAAGTGATAATGTAGATATAAAAGTAAGTGAACTAACTGATAAGTCACATACTACTGAAGTTTCTGGTTCATTGCTACATGCATTCTCTTCCATTTCCTCTGGAAAAAGAGGAAAACAGAGAAGAAAAAGCTTGTGGGTGCAGACAAGGACTGGAAGGGATCACTCACCACTTATGGTCATGGGAAAAAGGCTCAACTTGAGCAAAAAAAACCCCCAATTCGATTTAATTTGTTACCAATCATATCAAAACAAGGATAATGAGAAGTAAAACCAAACCTTAGAACACCTTCCCCCCACCCCTCCCTCCTTCCTGGCTCAACTCCACTCCCAATTTTCTCTACCTCCTCCCCACCAGCGGCACAGGGGGACGGGGAATGGGGGTTGAGGTCCGCTCATCCCACGTTGTCTCTGCCGCTCCTTCCTCCTCAGGGGGAGGAGGACTCCTCACTCTTCCCCTGCTCCACCGTGGGGTCCTCCATGGGCTGCAGGTGGGCATCGCTCCCGCGCTCCCCCCCATGGGCTGCGGGGGGACAGCCTGCCGTCTCACCATGGGCTGCAGGGGCATCCCCTCCTCCGGCGCACCTCCTCCCCCTCCTTCTTCGCTGACCTCTGTGTCTGCAGAGGCATTCCTCTCACATTCCAATCCCCTCACTCACTGCAGGTTTCCCTTCTTAAATCTGTTCTCCCAGAGGCGCTACCACCATCGCTGATGGGCTTGGCCTGAACCAGTGGCCGGTCTGACTTGGAGCCGGGGAAGCTTCTAGAAGCTTCTCACAGGAGCCACCCCTGCGGCCCCTCCCCCGCTACCAAAAAACCCAGCCACACAAACCCAAAACATCTTCCCACACAAACTTATTAACCAGTGCTAGATGGCACAGAATGAGGAAACAAGACCAGGCCTTATGGTTTCACCTCTCCATGGTGAAAGAGCAAGGAAGAAGGCAGTACCAACTGGAAGAAAACTTAAAGTACACTGTGCTGAAATTGAAGCACGTACTACATTAACAAAAGAAAAACAAAACAAAAGTTGTGAAAGGCCTTGACAGCACCATGTACCCTATGGGATACAAAATAAAAGTGAGGACCTTGGAACACACTCCCTCAAAAATATTCTACATCTGGCATACTTAGAGCTCATTTAGTAGAAATTCATGTGCTCTTTTGACATTTTTTAAGAGATTCATGGCTCAGAGGGATCTTACTGATGTGTATAAATTCCTGATGGGGAGGCAATAAAAACATGAAGCCAAATTCTTCTCAGCAGATCCCAGTGACAGGACAAGAGGCAATCAGCACAAACTGAAATACCGAAAATTCTTACTAAAGAAAAGGAAACTTTTCACTACAAGGTTATTTGAACAGTGGAACAAGCTGCTCAGAGAACTTGTGGAGTCTCCAACCCTGGAGATACCCAAAACTTATCTGGACATGGCCCTGAGCAACCTGCTTTGAACAGAGGTTTAGAATAGATGATCTGCAGAGGTCCTTTCCAACCTCTACTTCTCTGTGACTAAGCAGGAGACAATCAAACTATAAACTTTTTAGGGTACAGATTGTCTCTGTGATCTGTTGCTCTTCCTATGCTTAGCACAGGTAGGTACTAATCTATGATTTGGGCCCCTTAGCTCCAAAGCCATGCAGAAAATTGAAAGACAGACATGAGCCCAGCATTTCTAGTAACTACAATGGCTCCTATGTGTAGATATTTCATTAAAAGCAACAGCACACAAGTCCAGAAATTTGTGCCTGGCTAGATAACTGCATGACACTGAAAACCAGTATTTCATATTTGCCAGCTACATCTTTCTCCTCTCAGAGGGACTGAATGGCTTAAAAATGTTTGGTCATCTAGTGCTTACAAAAGTAAGGATCTCTGTGATGTGAAATACAAACAGTACGTGCCTCTCTCCAAGATCTAAAAGCCTTGAATTCAGCTCACATAAACAATCAGATCCACCTTGTTACAAAGTGGTGATCCACACAGGGCTTTAGAGAACCTCACTGCAAAATTATAACTAGGCTCTTTAGACTCACCATGAAATAAATCTAAGATGTTATCTGAATTCAGATTTCAAGTTTTCTCCTCTGCCCACTCTGTCATTTTGCTCTCTTACACACACACAATCTCCAAAAAGCTTTTCTGCAAGTTTTCTGGGTGAAGTATAAAGAAGTTGCTTCTCTACAGCACCTTGCGAAGAATCAGGGAAACAGGCACACTCAGCCTCACCTCCAGTTCAGGTAATAAATGAGCAGGGAATGAGAAAAGTGCTGACATTAAAAGCAGTAACCAGTGTGCTCTGCATTTGGAAACGGGGCTTGTTACTTAGAAACCTGTACTCCAGACCAAAGCACACGCAAATCAATTTGGGGGTCGCAGGTTTCCTGTCACCATATGTTGAGGGCTGTGTCCAAATCATTTGTTTTACTGGCACCCTGGTCATGAAACAAAAACAAGCAATAGCATTCTGCAAAAGTAAACAGCAAGACTCTGCTCCTGGAAAGGTAAATGATGTTTACAGTATGTGCATGTGATGGGAAATACTAATGGTAGAGTTACATGAAATAAGAGCTGTGAATAAGTGCCTCCAGAAGACAGCAAGACCTAAAAGCACTGGATGTTGTAGCACTAGCTGCTCCCTACTTATTTATACTTATAAATTATATACAGGAGAGACATTTAGCATTCAAAACACAGGAGCAGCTGAACTCTCTAGACAGAAAGCTTTGAACCTACAGTTTCTGGATCTTCCAGGTTTTACAGTCTAATAAAAGTAAAAATGAAAACCAAGTCTACAGTTAGCAGCTTAAAATTCATAAGACTCAGACTACCAGCTTCTGCTGGAAAACAGTAGTGCTCCAGTTTGAAAGAGAAGGAAACCCGCTTTTCTACATTATTAAAAAATGCAATCCTTGTAGCAGTAGGAAAGTTGTTTCCTCTAGTTCTGTTCTAGATTCTCGATTTATGTTACAACTCTAGCAAAATCAAGATCTAAGTAGTCATGTTCATTTTCAGGTGAAATCACTACCTTTAAGTGACAAGCAGAATCTGATTAAATAAAATGCCATTTTGAAAGTATACTAAACTTTTCATAGGGTCTGAGATCCACAGAAGTCAGTGAGAAAATAACCCACTGATTTCAATAAAGTGGGCAGTTGAGTAATATAGAGCCCCAGGTGATCCTGTCTTCGTCCAGTGTATTTTATCATTTGGCAACACCATAATGAAAAATAATCATCAGGCACAGAGGGTTACAAGTGCTTCAGAACTGCCTTTTGGGGCCTGACCCAAGCACCACTAAACTTATTCAGTGGCTTCAAAATGTGCATTTCTCAGGCCTCGAAGATTTTATGTGCTTCTATCCTATCTCCCATTATGATGTGAGACCAAGGTACACAAAATATAGGAAGAGTGAGATTTATAGAAAAGGATGAAATTATGTTGGGTTTTCAGGTAGAAAAGTTTTGAAAGGTTCTTCTGTTTAGTTACCTGTTCAGCTCCCCTTCAGGGAATGATACTAACTGAGATAAGCAATCATTTTTCTTTAAGAAACTTTATGTGATTGGGAATTCCCAGTCTCATTAAATTACTCTATCAGTTGTTGGCATCAAGGCTTCCTTGGTTGTGAAAAGCAAACCAATTCCTTCTCATTCAGCTGTGTGGTTGGCAAATAAGCTTTGTGCAAATGAGGAAAGATGGGAATTCATCAGGAGGTCCTGATTCAGCAAGTTGATTAAATTAATATTTGTGTGCTTAATCAGGAACTTGCTAAGACACCTGACTGGCCCAGGACTGAAGACAGAGCCCAGAGCGATAGTAGAGAAAGCAGACCTATTTTTATTAGAAATGTATATCAATGATTGGGAACCAGTGATCAGCCACAGAAGCTGATCTTCATTGCCCTCCATTTCCTCTGTAAAGCAACATTTTTTCACTGCAGCATTTTCATCATAGCATAGGGTTTGCTGTAACCCATTACATTGTTTGACCAACCTCACTATGAACTTTTTCCTTATGTCTAATCCTCATTGCAGCCGTGACCACTGCCTCTTGGCCTTTCTCTGTGCATCTTTGGGAACTTACTTCTCGTGAACAATCAGTACAATCTTAAAACGTGGTCATTCAATTACTTATCTTTGACCACGCTTCCAGACTCCTGATTATCAGCCATATCTCTAATCAGTGCACAAGAGTCTCCTCCTATCAGTATTAAAAAACTATTTTGGTCAACATCAACTATGTTATAAATTGCTACAGAAGTTTAAATGATCACAGCTAATACAGACAAAATGCCAGCTGTCAAAATTAATTTGAATATAAATTACTGTATAATGAGAAGCCAATAGGTTAGCTAGATCCATCCACAGGATAGTTTGTCCAATTAAAAATATGATTTTTCCTCCTCCCCTTTGATTCTCCAACTCATACAACAATTAATGAGGATTATTTAAAGTTAAACCTACCAAAGTTTGAAAGAGCCCTTTGCAAAATGAACAATAAACGTGGTAAGGAAGGAGGATCTGGAGAATCCACAGCAGTGCTATTGTGAACAATGAGACAGATCTGATAGTGTAAATAATTTATTTGGACAGAAGGGGAGAAGGTTCAGAACAAAGTGCCAGCAGTGTAAATGGAAATACACACACACTGACAGTTCAAAAGGACTCATTACCATAGAACGAGCTGGTTCAATTATAAAGGGAGAAAGTAAAGCCACTAGAAAGAAATTGAGACATCTAACATATGACAGAACACTGTAAAAAAGCATGCTGCACCTATACAAATAACCCCATTTCAGTTAAGAGGGAGAAAAACCCCATGATAACTGGAGCACTGGGAGATGCTCAAACATGCCCAATTCCCTATGCTCTGTGTAGTCCCCACTGAAGTCAGACTCACTTGATGCAATGCAAAGCACCTGTAAGAGTCAGCAGCTAAAATACATACATTCTATTACCCTCTACTAGAAGTACAAATCTAAGATTCTCCCTTCTTCCTTCAGTATGTAGCTAATGCCATCAGTCACCTCTTACTTCACAAAGTTCCCACTGTCTTCCTGCTTACAATGCTGTAATATGCAGGAGAAGAGAATTCTAAAAATCATTAATACAAAAGACAGGAGACTGAACAGCTAAGAGATCAAAATAACTTCCCTAGGGATAAATGCAGACAAGAGAGTCCTCCGCTACTGGAAAGCGGTACCGATGCTTTTTAGTGGACAAGTGGCAGAGATTTTTCACAGAATTAACCAAAGTCTGCTTTATTTACATTCACTGGATTTGTACCAGTCACAAGGAGTCTGCCTCTCCTGCAGCAAGGCTAGCTTACAGGCTTTTATACAGTCAGTGTGTATTTTGTACTGTTTATAAAGTGACACCTTGTAAGACAGTGTGATGTCTTAATAGGATAACAGAATATATTTTACTGGGAACAGTGTAGAAGCCAGAAAGAAACAGACTGATTCATCTATATGCTGACACACTAACAGTGAGCCCCACAGTTGTCCTCTTATCCACAGTCTTGTTTCCTTAAATATGCCTGTCCAAATCCTTCACTTACAACTCAATACTGCCAAGCAAAAACATTAAACAGTCCCAGTGTTCCTCTTCCAAATCATGAAAATGGCATATTTTATCTCAGAAAACATTAAAGAAAGTGGATTCATTCTTAATTTCACTTCCATTTGCAAAGCCATTAGAACTGACGCTCCACAGCCCTTTCTCACAACTATAAGAAAGTTAAAAATGTATTTAAAAAGCAAAGGAAAGAAATGCCAACAAAGTTCAGCCTTTCCTACAACATGACGCCACAAGCTGAGGATTTATGAGCAGGACTGAATAACATGAAGCCCCTGTAAAATTCAGGCTGCCAAATAAGTAAATGATATGCCTACTGGTTTGGCTATTGGGTCTGGAAAGTCTGCTGTATTACTGTTGAGATGATACCTGAAGCATAGGTACCTGTAAGCACAGGGACTAGGCACTGATACATGGAAAAGCTCAGGACCATTGAATCCACTTCAAATGCCATACTGAGGAGCCTCACACAAAAAAAACCCTATTATACATAAACCACGTGTGGTTTGTGAATATAAGTGACATGTAAGCATAGAAAAATCACAAAAATGTAATTGAATATCTCTCTCTAATCAATGACTTCAAAGCTACTAGCATGTGATTCTTATTTGCTTATCACTAAAAGCCATTACAATTTTCTTAGCTTTGCTTTTTTAGTTTGCTGCTTGTACTAAGCGATATATCAAATGAAACACAGGAAAAAAAGTGTATTCACTCTGCGGATATGTTTGTTGCTTTTTTAAAATCAGTTCTCCCAATTAGGTATTAGAGGGAAAATAAAACAGTGTTTGTCTTAACAAGAACTCTGAAGCCTTACAATATAGTTAGTTATCCAAGAATCTTAAATAATTCAAGTTTAATTGATACTCCACTATACTTCAGAGAAAGATAAGCCTGGAATAAAATCAAATAATCCCAGCATTCCAAGGTATAGCAGTCAATTCTGCCATCAAATAAACCCAGCTGAGAGCCTTCAGAACATATTTGAGCCAAAATAATTGTTGAAATAATTAGCCAATTCTGAACAACAAGAAAGATTAAGAGTCTACTAAGAGTACTAAATTTATCCTTGCATTATTATCTACACATACATAAAATACACTTGAAATTACAATTACCCACTATCCACCTTGCAAAAGCACACTGGCTACCAGCTACAGAGAAATCATAGAATTGTTCAGGTTGGAAAAGACCTTTAAGATCATTGAGTCCAACTGAGCACTGCCAATTCCACCACTAAACCATGTCCCTAAGTGCCACATCTACATGTCTTTAAAACCCCCAGGGATGGTGACTCAACCCTTTCCCTGGGCAGCCTGTCCAAGGGCTTGACAATCCTTTTGGTGAAGAAATTTTTTCTAATATCCAATCTAAAGCTCCTCTGGTGCAACTTGAGGCTGTTTCCTGTTGTCCTATCACTTGTTACTTGGAAATGTAGCAGCAAGTTGTATTCCTCAGTTATACTCAGTTACACCAAAGTATATATATAAACACATGTAATGCTTGGAAGAGTTTATCCATTTACAGATGTAACATATTGCAAACTGCTCACTTTCCTCAACAGATGGCCATAACTGCTTTTCCTGCAGCATAAAAATGATCCTACAAGAGAAGCTGCTTTCTTCTGCTGATCCAAAGATCGGCACGTCAAGAACAACAGTGAGGAAGAACTTCCCATTCACCATTTAGTTCCTCAATTTGCAATGCAACCAAAAGGTATTCTTACTACAAGTTGGCTCGGGACTTCTTAGCAGTATGAGAAAAACTGAATTTATCTACTACACAGGAATGTTCTTGGGGCCACACTAAGCCCAAAACTAGAGCAGAGCCTTAAAGTCAAGTTGCTCTGTCAGGTAGGACAGGAGCAGAAGAGAGGAAGCAACTGATACTGCCGCAAGCAGTTGCTCTCGCACTTCATAGTTGCTCCCCCCCCACATTTGCTCACTTTCTCCGCAACAGCCAGAACTCCTATGGCCTCCCACAATTCTGGCATACCAGGAGCAGCCTGCCCGCTCTCAGGGGACTGCTGGGCAATGGCTGGCTTTGCCTGCTGAATAGAGCCAGTCCCAAATTCACTTCCTTTGCAACAGGGGTTCAATGACAACAGATTGGGCCTGTACCACTATTTTAAGTTAGAACATGAGCCTTTCTGGCCTTCTTGTCATTTACTTACTTTCTATTTTCTTTTCAAGATCCTTGATCAAATGTTTGAAGAATCACCCATGTGTCTTAGGCCAAGCACACATTGCCAATCCTAAAGGAGAAGCAGCTCTGCCAGCCAAATTATATTTATATTGGAAGTGTTCATTTCTTTCCCAGATTCATTTCTACTAGCTTAGTCTGACTTTACTCTATGGAGCTATATCCTACTCCCTACTGGGAGTGCTTCACAGTCACAGTCCCCCCATACCATAATAGACTTGGTCTCTGAAGAAGCTGGTAGCTATTTTTGGTATCAAATTGATTCATAAAAGAATTGCAGCACACTGTCAGCAAAAGGTCCTATCGGTGCCAAACATACTGCTGGTGCCAGTGCCTTGCCATTCCTCTGCTGGCATGTCCATGCTCCACCAGAACAGTGCTCTACTGAGGTACCAAAGCTGGGTCCTAATGTGTCAAGACACAGCGCAGCCTCACACAGACCTAACCTGGGCCCTGGAAGCAACTGAGCTTTGTCAGTGACATTATAGTGGAGCTACTTCCTCCTGACACAGTGCCAAAGCTTTGGCTTAACATTACTTTTGAAAACAAGCTCTAGGAATCCAAGCTACCAAGAGTTTTCAAATGTTTCTCTCCCTCAGGAATTCTTGGGACATTAGAAACATCTTTGTTGTCAACTACTAATACAGATGAGAAGTAAGATACTTGGAACATCTTTCAGAAAACTTGCTCTGACACAAGATTTTCTCTTAAGCTCTTCTAAGAGGAACCTATGAACATACACAGAAGTTATGTCTTCCTTGTGAAATCTGCAACTCACCATCAGCCTTTGTTAGCATATACTGAAAACAAAAGGGTAAAACAGTTCAGCTGTGCTAGTTATTACAGAGTTTGGAGGTCGAGGGAAGGGGTTCTCAGTTCCTAAATAATGCACACACAAAAAAAAAAAAAAAGGACTTGTATTGTCAGTATTGATGGAAATCCTACTGCCAACTGCCACACATAAAGAACAGTGTAACAACTGCTGATCTTGACATCACTGCCTGGTAGGAGAGCATTTCATGAAGATCACATTAGGCATGCAATACCCCTAAGATCTGGGCACATATTGCTCAGGGCTTCACCTGTGTTCATCTGTCTTTAAACGACAAATTTATGCAAAGTGCAATAAAGTAGATGAACCACCCACTGCAGTTGCTAGTTAAAACAACAGAGGGAAAACAATGCCAATAAGCCAGCAGTGATGGCACTCAATGGAGAAGTGACACAGGAGGCCGATATGAAATCCTTGCCAGATGTTTCCACTTAACAATTGCAATAGCTCTGGTCAGATTATATAAGGCATAGTGCTGTATGAGAATTTAAAGGCATTCCTGGGCTTTCTCTCCAAGCCTGTGAAACTCATAGTTCCCTCCCTTACCTGCCCTCTGCTGAATATGATTGCTCTCCAAACAGAAATTTATCAACTCTCTTACACTGTTTATTAAGAGACAACTGCAAAGCTTCAGGGAGATTACACAGATAAGGAATAGCAAAGCAGGGTCACCATGATGTAATTGTTCATTTTACATGGTGATGGAAGACCTCACAAGATGACAATCTTCACCCTAGGGATAAATTGCAGCAGCATAAGCAAAGCACAGAGGAAAGAAAACAAGCATTTCACTTGGACATCTACCTAAGCTATGCTCAAGTTGCTGGTTTGTTTGAAATACCAACATAGTTGAAAGCTTTATAAGCCTACATAAAAGAGCTGTCAGCACTTTGGTCAGAAGTGATGCTTAAGAGTGTTGGTAAAAATAAAGGTGTGAAGCCAAGCTGCAACATCTGGCTGTGCCTGTCATTCCCTCCACACTAGCTGCACACCCTGCACTTGACTGACAGGAACTTGTACTGTCATGTTCTTGGCCTCACCACCAAGAGACAGAAACATCAAAACAAGCCCAGTCAAACTCTTTATGTTCATGGAGAGATTAATATTTCCTAAGAGCATAGAAGAGTAGAAGCCCACAGAGAAGCCCCAGTAGATATCCCATGATGCCAAAAAGGAGCGGTGATAACTAAACTGGGTTCCGAGTATCCATGAGAGCTGCCAAGAACTAAAGAAAGCACAAAATTTGAGAACACACTACAACCTGATCATTGCTCAGAGCACAAAGCAATGTCTTCCCTGTTCAAGTATTTATATCTGGATTTTAACTTTAAAAGGATAGCCATCAGGCTCTATACCTACATATTTTTAGAATTAGGAATATGCATGTTGACAGTAACCAAAATGCAGCTATACCAACAGACGATACTCAAATTGGTCTTATATTCCAACTATACAAGGCATTTAACATGTACTCTGTGTTTATCTGTGTCTTATCCCTGATCTGCATTGATCCAGTGCAAATAGGTCCAAGAGAGAATTTTTCATCACTTTTTAAAAATGATGTTGTCATAATTTCATATAACTACTTGTGTAATGCATGAACATGCTTTAGTCTATGCAAGTGTAAGGGAACTCCAGACGGAAGAGATTTGAAAGGCTTTTATGAGTATGGAACCCAAGATCTTATTTTTTGTTCCTCTTAACTAGCAGAAGACTTGTTTTTTATTTTTCTTCTCTAGTGCCAGCAGTCCCCATAGGTAAAGGTGCTTGGAGAAGAAACGAGAAAAAAAAAAAAACCCCACACAAATGAACATTAGAGAACATGGTTTATAGTAAATGCATGTCCTTACAATATCAAAGTCTCAGTGACAGATCTTTAAATGCTTCTTCATATAGAACTGTGGTATCAAATCCAGCCCTGGATACCTAAAGAAAAGATGTACTAAAAAGTTCTAAAACTTTCTGAAAAGATATGTATGCCCTTTTAAAAGCATCTTGCTGTTTCAGTCATAAGCACTGTCTGCCAATTACAAACAATATAGCAATTCAGATCTGACCCAGTGAATGATGTATGACATTCTTTATGCTCTGGAGCCAAAATGCAAATTTTGCCTATAATTTCTGCCCTCTACAAAAATTGGGTTATACAATAACCAGGTGCTTGACTGCTGTTGCACTAAGTCTGTAATGAGATGGAATACACAGTCATACCATTTAGTGTTCTAAATTGCTTCAACTTTGGAGTAAATACATCAACAAAGACTGAGTTGGGATATTAAATTAGAGTAATACATCAAAGAAAGATGTTAATTCGCTGATGTTACATGAAAATTATTTCTATATTTCACTGAAGAATTCTTCAAATGATCCACTTGTGTAATATGTTATTAAATGAAGCACATAAAAAGAGATATCTTAAACATTAACTTAATTGAAGGTAGAAATAGCATGGACAAATATTTAATACTTACTGGAGGAAAATTCCAATTCTTTGCATGAGATTTTTACCACAAGCTAGAAAGCCAGTATGAAAAGTACATTTCCTGCCTTAATTGCCCTCCGTGCTGGCTCTTAATTTTCCCCTTTTCAGGAACATGGGCATTTTGCAACATGTTAAGAAAACTGTTTCTGTCAAGTGATTACTGCAGCATTTCTTATTTAGCTGCTAATTCAGATATGAAGTTTCAGCTTGCTTTTTCCATTCCTCCTCTTTTTCAGCCTCTGAGCAGCTATGTTCTTTCCATCTATGGTAAATAATCTACGACTGTCTTTTCCACTTTAGGCTTCTGCCAAGATTATGCTTCCAAGTGAGATAGGTTGCCTCAGAAAAATCTCAGAGCAGTTTGAATATATCTACATGATGTTAGACAATGATACTATAAAGGAGCTCTTTAATTCTCAGTCACTGAGACTTCGATATCTGACAAGATACTGTATTGCTAAAGTCAAATTGCACTGGGTCTTCAATACAGTTAATGCAGGCAAATTGTCTGGTAAGAGTAATTTAGGTTGAAAGGGACCTGTGGGGTCTCTATTCCAATGCCCAGCTCAAAGCAGGTCCAGTCCAGGTGAGTTCTGACTACCTCTGGGGATGGAGGATCCCATAGCCTCTCTGGGCCTCTATTCCAGTGTTTGACCACCATCTCTGTGAACAATTTATTGTAAGTTTCCTTGTTGCAACTTGTGCCTGTTGCCACTCATCCTACTACTATCCCTCCACGAAGAACCTGGCTCCATCTTCTCTGACAACAACAGCACTGAGACCACATCCCCTTAGCCTTCTCCTCCCAACACTGAACAAAGCTTGTTCTCAGATCCTTCCCGGATTCCCTGTGACTTCACTGACTTACCCAGCTGGTGTGTATCAGAAGGTCTGGCTAACTCAGTTGAAGCAATTTAGGACAAAGAAGGAAAAAGATCACTACCATCTCCTGCATGTTATGAGCAGAAGGCAGGCTTAGAAGACCATAGTTAGATTAAACAAACAGCATATACCAACCAGGTGCTGCATCCATAAATGACTTTACAGGAAGCCATTTGCAATGCATGACAACTTTGGCTGGTCAATCCCTATGAACAAAACTGCAAGCTCTGGAACATCTCGTTAACACATTGCCTACAGAGTAACTATTAATACAGAGCCAAACATCTTTTATGGGGGTGTAGTACTTCCCATGCATTGATTTAATGGACATTCAAGAAAGGTAAAACAAATTAATGCAGGTTTAGTCTGGTTGTTATAATGATGTTTCTGAGTAGAAATGTGGCTTAGTAGAATACAGTAATAAATAGGGAAGACTATTTAAAACCTTATCTTTCACTCCTTGGTATTTCTGAATTCCTGAATAACTCCTTTCAGTCAGTGAACACATTTGAACTCAGACATATGGTATCTGGAGATTTTTCTTCCCCTCAGAATTTTGTTCAATCAAAGATTGCAATGAGAAAATTAAATATTTAAAGTTGCTTTTACTTTCCAATTGTTCAAAATGGGTTATAATTTCTCTCTGCAGTATTTTAAAATTAAAACTGCCATGCAATTTTAAGGGTATTAATCTTTCTTGTTTCCTCAGCTTATCTACTGCCCTTTACAATTAGTATTTTTTATTGCATGAAACTTAGCAGTTTGCTAGAATAATTGCTGCCTTAGCTTCAACCTGATGTCCAAAATGAAAACACTTCAACTCTGCCCATTATATAAAATTGTCTAGGACAGCCAAAAGAAGTGTGGAAACAAACTTACTGATACAGACTCTAATAAAGGCTCTTAGTTTGTCAACAACATTATGGTTTTCTTATTTGCCACATAGGTTGTAATTTTTAACTTTGCTGGAACCCGTGTGTCTGACAGATGCTGGCCTTGCCTTTTCTTAGTAGTTAAAGCAATAAACAAAAAGTCAGCTCAGAGCAGAAACTGTATTTTCTATAGCGTTATCTCCACTATTCTCATCTTCAATTTCTCCGTTTTGTATTCTTTTCAAAACAATAGCCTCAAACTCCCCTAACAGCAAGATAAAAGCTCCAAGACATCAAAACTTAATTTTGTTCTCCCCATCTACAAACAGAGAAGTAATACTATCCTTAGAACTAGGCAGAAGGTGACACAGAAGTTTCCTGAAAAAAAAAAAGTGGAAAATGCTTTCTCAAAAACAGCTTTAAGTTAAAAAAAAAAAAAAATGTATTTCTGGTTACATTAAGTTTAGTCTAACAAAGGTTAAAAGGCCACAAAATCATCTTTTTAATCTCACTGCAAGAAAACTCAAAATATTTTGCCCAAGTATCACTCCATTTCTCACCCACTACTCAGGCATTTCAATTTTTGCCATGAAAAATTAATTTTATTTAAGCCATGCCATTTGCAGTGGTATAATTCAGGAAATGCTTATCCTTAATTTATAACCTAAAGGCAGGGAACCTTTGATACTGCCCCTCAAGCACCCACAGCCTGAAAACTCCTAAATTGACACACCAGAGACCCCAAGCAGGAGGAATTCAGCCCTATTCTGTTATTCCAAGATCTTTTTCATTTGCAGTACAAAACCACAATAGTGCGTACAAATATCAATGTGTAAAACTGCATTACTTAACTAACAACCAGCAGTCAGTTAGCTTACATGAGAACAAACCCAAGTGTTTACAGGAAAGGAGAAAGCATTTCAATCTAGCCTGGCTTAGCCAGTTGTCTGACCTTATCCTACCTGGTACTGAACTGGCAAGTACTTAACCGCTGCACCAGCAAAATCAGGACCTGCCATCAAGGGAAACTGAGCACTTCTTTGTATTTAAATAGAACAATCCATTTTTTTTTTTTTTAAGAGGCTGAAAGAGACTACCCAAGGTGTAAGCTGATTTAAACTACCCCAGTGCAGAATGCCAAACTGCACTGCAGATTCTCAACCACACATCTCTGCATGTCCAAGAACATGACATCCCCAAACAGCAAGCCACTCAATGACCATGCTGTTCCTCACCTTCCCCATCTGTTAATGAGGATGGAATGGTCCTGCTTCTGTCCTCGTCTGGTGCTGTTGGAACAGTAGGCTGGGGAAACCATTTATGTATATTCTTCACTGTTACACTGGTTTTCATCATTCTAGTCTCTGCCCACAATACACTTTCTGCTTTATTTTCCTTTACCACTCACCCCTGTAAGAATATCCCATCATACACAGCTGCTATTCAAGGTCAAACCACACAGAAGCAGGTTAATCCCTTAGATAATTAAGTTTGGCTTGATAGAGCACTACGACTATCGGAACTCAAACCTTTGGGTAATGCAGTTCATGGTGGAAAGGGGTGGAAAATAGGAGCTACATATTAGTTGGTAGCTTGTTGCCCTTTAAAACTACTAGCACTTACTTGTGCCTGTCCAGTTCATTCCTACCACCACTCAAATAGGCAAGATCACAAATGCTTATACACCCCCGCCTGTTTATAAGCAGACCACAGATACACCTGTGAGTATGGGGTTTACCAGTGACCAAGAGGGAGAAAGCAGCACCTCTGGCTAGCTGTCTCCCTCCTGATCTTGGGGAGTCAAGACAGACATCTGTTCTACAAACTACATTTTAAAATAGGGGAAAATACCTTCAGCTGGAGGGCAGATTCCACAGGGCACTTCCTTCTGCTGTAGCACGTTGCCCTTCACACAGTTGGTGCTTACCCAGACAACAACTTTTAGGATTTCCTATACTCCTCCACCTTAAATCAACAAATTCTTAGGTACAAATTACTGCACTGGCTCCTACTTCACTAATTCCAAGTCAAAACACAATCCCCACACTGAGCAATGAAGCTCATTTATCAGCCTGTTGCCTGGAGGTCTCAAAGATGACCTCTAAGTAATCACCAAGGCAGCCAATGACCCTGCCTATTCAAAAAAGAACGACAGTTTTTCCAAACCACAGAAGGTAAGACTAAAGCCCTTCTTCCCTTTTTGCCTCAAAAAAAAGCCCAAATCAAAGCCACACACAACTCATGTCTTCAGAGCAGATATTATGGGGCCCAAATGCACAGTTGTTGTGACTGAACAGAGCTCCTGTGAAATTGGGGAGGGGCTACTCTTCTTCCAGTAGCCGATGTTCTGTCCCAAGGGTAAGATTTTTGGATACTCATTTTGTCCTCTACTGTGAATACAGTAGCTGTAGCCCCAAGCTCTTTGGTTAGAAAAGAGGTGTATGGCACTACCTATAGCTCATCTTGCCAATAATCAAAACAGAGCAACTGCTTCCTTTTTGGAGTAACAGTGAGGTTTGCAGTGAGGTTTGAGTGGTTGGGAGTTCCACACCCAGCCCACAGCCAGACTGACCACAATCAAAATGCTATCACCTCCAGAGCCAGAAGCTTAGATCTGATATAGGCAGTGTTTTGCCAAAGGTATTTTGTGCAAGAAAAGCACAAAATCCCCAAAACACACCTTTTAATGCCCTTAGCTCGATTATTCTATAGTGTTTAGTGGGACAACTATTGTCACTGTGGCAACAGCCATCAAGGAGGACCACAAAAGCCATGAGAGAGGAAAGAAAAGGACATAGACCATTAGAGATTGGTTATGAACATAGCAAGGTGTTCCTGCCCCTGAACATCCCCTTTGTAGGACTTCAGACGCCTAAAATGCTGCAGGATTGAGACTCTTGAGAAGACAGAAGTCAGCATTCCCCCTCAAAAAGCCACAGTAAGCAGCAGTTCTCATGAAACCCTTTTCAAAACTGTCTACCTCCGACTCTCCCTTTGTATTATTTTTCTTTGCCAAACTTATCACGGCCCTTCTGTCCCATCTCCACCTTGGCCAGCTTCCCAACCTTTTCTGGCAGCACTGCAATGTCACTCCTATTGCCAGCCACAGACAGCTGAGTCTGCTGCTTTAGAATGAGATTTAATGGATAAGAGGTGGAATGCAGAGGA
This sequence comes from Harpia harpyja, assembly GCF_026419915.1. Lineage (NCBI taxonomy): Eukaryota > Metazoa > Chordata > Aves > Accipitriformes > Accipitridae > Harpia > Harpia harpyja. The sequence continues at coordinate 54,568,824 of NC_068940.1, read as the reverse complement.
TGCACACAGTGTGGCACTAACGTTCTCCATCTCCAACACGAACAGATGCTTTTTCAGTTGGGATAGGATTCATTCAGCTGGCAAGAGAAAGAAGAAAGTAGATCTGGACTGCTGAGTCAAATGTATCCAGTAAACTTCCCTGCACAAAGTCTGCAGCTGCTCCAAAAAGGTTGATGAGTACTACAGATGATCATAATTATATCAGGCCCACCTATCTTCACTCAAAAAATGGAAGAAATCTCTCTGCATTTCCCCTTCACAGCAACAAAGGACAAAACTTTATTAAAGGAGGCATCTTCTATGCCACTCAAAGAGAAAATCCTCTTTCCATGAGATTTGGTCATATAAGGTCAAATCAGAAAGAAGAAATATCACCCGCTGGCCAGTCACAAGTATGCAATAGTGATTTCCATTATTATGTATCGAAGAATGTTGTTTGCTACTTAAATTTTATTGAACAGCAAATACAGTGAGCACATTACCACCTTCTTCATGGACATTCTGCAAACACAGAGAGAGAGACAAATATCCGTTACATAAAGTATCCATTCAGAAGTAGTTACTCAGTTAAAATCATTTTATGGCTACTGAGTGGCATTTCCCCAGTGTTTCTGCAGGATTCCAGTGGCTCTCCAAACTGGAGCCTTCTCTCATTTACCAAGGTGTTCCAGTGACTTATGTGAGAGTATTATCCCTAGCAGAGCTGCTGCACACTGAGAAAGCAGATCAGACCCTTAAGGTAAATTTGCAACATACATATGGAAGTAGTAACCACATGTCAGACGAAAGACTTGCTTTTAGTAACTGTTTTTCAACCAGATCAAAATAACTTTATGCCTTTTCAATATTAATATTCTTTAATTAAAAAGCAATACAGCTATGCATATTTCTAAGATCCTTAAAATGCTCTCAAGTGATATCCTAAGGCTAAAGCATTGTGAATCTTCCATCACAATTACACACAACTTGCACTACCAAATACTTTGTTCTTTGCAATTCCCTTGATTATAAAAGGAATTGATTTTTCACCTAAATTTTAGATACTTTACAACCCTGTAAATTACATTACTAGATTGGAACATAAATCTTTACTGTTCAGGATGTTTTTCCACCTAAGGAGAATTCTAATGAATTGCATCAAGGATCACACTTGAACACTGAAGCATCCAGACTAATATTTAAAAAACAGAAAAAACAACTTTGTTTATATTATTTAGTGTCTGAAAAAAACCAAACATGCTTCTAAAACTAATGGAGCTGCACTGAAGCAGTTCTTCTACATGTCTTCCCATCAATTAAGTCATTGGAGAAGGAAAAAATCCCAGTCCAAATTTTGTCTCAATTTAAAGCCTACTCTAAAGTCTACTGAAGTCAATGTAAAGATGCCATTTACTTCAAAGGGCTTAGGAGTCCCCATAGTCACTTACTTTTGCAGCATTTGATCTTTGGTGCAGGAAAGCTGTGGAGCAAATCATTTACAAACCCATATGCTCTTAAAAAGAGTGGCAAAATCGCCACCTAAGATGGCAAAGGCCCTTCTGTTGCAGGACTGTCACAGAAAAAAAGGCGTATGATCACTTCATAGAAGATAGTGTCATAACACACACAAACTACAAGACTCATTTCCTGATCCTCAAGTGCTTGGCTTTGCTTTTCAAAGTGGGGCGCTATATGAAATATGCCAGAGTTACTTAGAAAGCAAACCATAAGCAGACAATCCATTCCAACAAACACTTGGTGGTACCAAACACTTACAGACATCAACAAGACAGAGGGGGTTTTATTGCACAGATACCTGCTGTTCAAGCTGAAGTGGAACCTCACAGCAGCAGTAGACTTTCCTGTCTACTGTAGGCCACAGCAAAGTAAAGGTTGTAAGAAAACAATCTGTGGCAGTAGGCTCTGTACAAAGGAGATTTGCCCACCCACTTTCAGTTCATGTCACATGGGAGAGCAATTACTCCCTGATGACAGTTGCTGGCATAGGCATACAATACTCAGATCTTTGTAGCAAGTACACTAAATGCAAAAGTTCTTGTGCCAGAAAGCACAGTGAGAGCAGCAGAGGTGATGGGAGGCAAGCACTTGGTTAACAAGGGGGTTTTTTTCATTGGGAGCTCTGCTATAAGTTATAGATGTAGAACAATTAAAAAAAAAAAAAGAAAAAAGATACCTCGGGTCCCATTCCAGACTGTAGCACAGCTATACACTGCTCCATTATTCATCCTTCCTGTTTTCTGCCACCTCTGCCTACACTACCTCTTTTCAACCCTTAGCTCAGTCTCAATTCCTGCTCTTCATTTGGGCTAAGATCACCAATCTTCTACCAGATTTCCTTGTTCAAGTAGCTACCAGCCTTGAGTGCTTCTCAACCCACTCTGCTCTCCCTACCACAACAGTTCTTTTGGTTTGATGGGCGGGGGGGGGAGTTTGGGGGAAAGGAGGAGGACTGGTTGGTTTGTTTCAAAAAGAAAACCTTCCTTGCCTTTTGCTCCCCCCATCCAAGTCTTCTTGCTCAGGAGGCTCCCTATCATCTTCCTGCCCAACCCTTTAAGCCTGTATCTCAGCTCAGTCCTCCTCCTTACCACTCTGTTTCACATTACCAGTCTCTCCCCTGTTCTCACCTCCTCATCCAAGCTCTTTCCAAATCCAACCAAATTGTTGCCTAGCTCATCCAATTTCCTTGCCTTGTCTATAGGTCTCCTTCCCTTCCACCAGAGGCTAATCTGTTTCTGTTCTCAAACACAGCTCTTGCTCCCTTTTGCCAAGAGAGGAAAGGCCAACTTGAACTAACTGGTAACAACGGATGAGGAGAAGGCTGAGGCACTCAACAGATTTTTTTTTTGCCTCAGTCTTCACTGGCAACCTCTCTTCCCACACCTCTCAAGTGGATGGACCGCAAGACAGGGACTGGGGGAGCAAAGTCCCTCCTACTGCAAGAGAAGATCACGTTTGTGACCACCTGAGGAACCTGAACACACGTAAGTCTATGGGACCTGACAAGATGCATCCTAGAGTCCTGAGGGAATTGGCTGATGTAGTTGCCAAGCCACGCTCCACAATATTTGAAAAGTCATGGCAGTCAGGTGAAGTCCATGGTGGCTGGAAAAAGGGAAACATTGCACCCATTTTTAAAAAGGGTAGAAAGGAGGACTCTGGGAACTACTGACCTGTCAGCCTCACCTCTGTGCCTGGGAAGATCATGGAACAGATCCTCCTAGAAGCACCTCCTCCTAAGGCACATGGAGGACAGGGAGGCAATTTGAGACAGCCAACATGGCTTCACCAAGGACAAGTCCTGCCTGACCAACCTAGTGGCCTTCTACAATGGAGTGACTACATCAGTGGACAATGGAAGAGCTACGGATGTCATCTATCTGGACTTGTGTAAGGCCTTTCACATGGTCCTCTACAACATCCTTCTCTGTAAATTGGAGAGAGATGGACTTGATGGGTGGACTGTTCAGTGGATGAGGAATTGTTTGGATGGTCACATCCAGAGAGTAGTGGTCAACAGCTCAATGTCCAGATGGAGATCGGTGAGGAGTGGTGTCCCTCAGGGGTCCATATTGGGACCAGTACTGTTTAATGTCTTCATCAATGACATAGACAGTAGGATCGAGTGCATTCTCAGCAAGTTTGCAGATCACACCAAGCTGAGTGGTGCAGCTGACATGCCCAAGGGATGGGATGCCATCCAGAGAGACCTGGACAAGCTCAAGGAGTGGGCCCATGTGAACCTCATGAGGTTCAACAAGGCCAAGTGCAAGGTCCTGCACCTCAGTCAGGGCAACCCCCAGTATCAATACAGGCTGGGGGATGAAGGGATTGAGAGCAGCCCTGCAGAGAAGGACTTGGGGATACTGGTGGATGAAAAGCTGGACATGAGCCAGGAATGGGTACTCACAGCCCAGAAAGCCAACTGTATCCTGGGCTGCATCAAAAGAAGCATGGCCAGCAGGTCAAGGGAGGGGATTCTGCCCCTCTGCTCCGCTCTGGTGAGACCTCACCTGCAGTATTGCATCCAGTTCTGGGGTCCTCAGCACAGGAAAGACGTGGACCTGTTGGAGCGGGTCCAGGGGAGGGCCGTGAAGATGATCAGGGGCTAGAGCACCTCCCCTGTGAGGACAGGCTGAAAGAGTTGGACTTGTTCAGCCTGGAGAAGAAAAGGCTCCAGGGAGACCTTATAGCAGCCTTCCAGTACTTAAAGTGTGCTTATAAGAAAGATGGGGACAGACTTTTTAGTAGGACCTGTAACAATAGGACAAAGGGTAATGGTTTTAAACTAAAAGAGGCTATGTTCAGATTAGATATAAGGAAGAAATTGTTAGTGATGGGGATGGTGAAACACTGGCACAGGCTGCCCAGAGAGTGGGCAGAGATGCCCCATCCCTGGAAACATTCAAGGTCAGGTTGGATGGGGCTCTGAGCAACCTGGTCTAGTTGAAGATGTCCTTGCTTATGGCAGGGGGGTTGGACTAGATGACCTGTAAAAGGTCCCTTCCAACCCAAACCATTCTATGATTCTATGAAGTAGACAGGCTGGATGCTAGGGAAGCAGCCATTGTACACAAAACCCGACCTGGCCCTGTAGCTCTCAGATGCAGCGTGTTAAATGGCTCTGAAGCAAAGACACATATGCAGCCTGGTGAGCAGTCAGAGCTGAGATACCCTGGCGTACTCAACAAAGGTTCAGATTTGGTGGGTTTCAGTCTAGTCTACAGCAGTTCTTATATACACCTATTTTTAGCTGATATTCTTTGGAACAGAAGATTGAAACTCTGCCAAATTTCAATTCCCTCATCTACAACACAGAAAACCTAGTCTTGTTCAAAGAAAAGACCACTGTATTTCATGTTAAAAGCATAAAAATGTCACTTTCTTGGTACCTTACTTGAGGGATATTTTGGCTTTCCTTTGCATATAGAGGAGGTTGCACATGGTATGGAACACAAATTCCAGCAGAAAAGTTTATCAAAGTCAGCAAGCAATTCAGAATGGAGTATTATAGTGTGAACTGTCAGATGACTTGATAATAACTGGCACTATGCTCTTCTGTTTATTGTAAAGGGATGCAAAACAGCATCTCAGCTTCTTTAAGATCATAGGTACTGAAGACAAAGTGTTGTGAAATCTGCAGCAAGAATAGCATACATTCAAAAGAAAACAAATTAAGTTTCAGGTTAACATCAAATTATGCCTACATTAAGAGAGGCATTTGTCCGTCCCCCCCCCCAACATATCAGAAGATAAGCAACCCCTTGGAACTTATCAGTACTTTCATTCTTTAAAATAACATTTAAACTCACTTTAGCATCCACCGAGATGAACTTCTGCTGATACTACTGCCTGAAATAATCTAATGTGACTCATCAACTTGCACGGGATACTGTGAAAGGCTCTCCACACTCTGAAGAAATTAAGTGCTTAATTTAATCCAAGTGTCTTTCTTTGGGTTTTCTTAATTAGTCATTTATCCATGAGAACAGAAGGTTGCAGGTCTAGAGTTATATATAGACAAAGTGGAGAACAGGACACAAGTCACTTGCCATGTTTGTTTATTTTGCTGGGTAAACCCAGCACCTGGCATGAAGTGAAAAAGCTGTTAAGAGATTGTTTTTCCCCTCCCCTAACTAAAAAAAAAAAAAAAAAACCCAAACAACCAACCCACAAAAAAATAACCACCAACTCAGTCAAGCAACCACATTGTATAAGAGCACAGGATCACCTAATGCTGGAATTGTCACAAGTTTCTGTAACAGCACCTGGCAGCAAAATCAGTACCTCTCAGTCCAGTTCACACACTTACCCACGGAGAAGCACCGAGTGATCAATCAGTCCCAGTGGGGCACATAGCTCCTATCATCACCATTTGATCTTCTATCTAAACCCTTTACAACTGTGGCATAACTCAATAAAATCTTTTTAGCGTTAAGGTATTTGACAGTTTGGCTTCTTTACAAGAGTAAAAAGGAGCAGCTCATCCAAATAGTTTCATCATGGAGGTTTGGCACTCGCAACATCCTCCCTGTTAAAGAGCTGGCCAAGAGGACAGACATCTTACTCATTCACAAATACGCAGTGAGCTGTAATATTAGTTCTCAAAGATATGTTGCAGCATCCTTCAAAAGACACCATGACAAGAGGAGATTTAAAAGAAAAACGTGATTTGTTTGTTAGAATTTGTGTTATTTTTTTCCCTTAATATTCCATTTCACCCATTGCATTCATCAATAAACTTAGCAGGACACTGCCTGACATTTTAAAAAATGCCATCAATTATGAAAAGTCATGCTGTTTGAGAAAAATTTATCCTACACTGAAAATATGAATTTAGTGACTCTCTCCAAGCTTTTATGCTAATCTTATTATCCACATAATAATGTCCAGGAGCATAATAGTCTCCAGAGGCACTAGACCATTGTGTTAGTCACAGTAGAGTAAGTCTGTCAGGGGAAAAAAAAAAAAAAAAAATTGCCTTGACCTTATCTGAAGTTTTCTGATGGAAACATCTGAAATCCAGTTTTTTAGCCACAGGTGTTTGTTCAGTACCCTCCTTTTACAGTGACTGAAGGACAAGTGGAATTCTGGCCTCTGCTTTCAAGTCCACTCCCACCAAAACTGCTAACTCACAGAGCTTACTCAAACTATGACAGGCCAGTCTTCTCACACACAAATCAAAGCAAGCATATTCTTGGATGATTTGGATCCCCTTGCTAACAGCTGGGGGGGACTCCCCAATTCTAGCTCTCCCAGGGGCTGCATTGACAAAAATGAAGAGCAAATCCCAAGCGAAGACTTGGAAAGAGAAGTGGAAAGGACAGATACCATTCTCAGGAATGGAATATTCATTCCTGGGAATGGAAATACCCTTTTCCTTTTGAAACCTTGGTGAAGTTATCTATTCACACACTAAGAGAAGATTATTTCTTTTTTAATTGTGTACAAAGAGCAGACTGTGAAGTGAAAGAAATTATGGCTAAAAGTGTAGCCCTGCATCCACATGCAACCATACTTAACTGTATCTTATTTCCTAAGATCAGCTGTTTTATATGTGAAAGCGCTAGCAGCTCCTTTCACCTGAAGTGAAAGGAGCCTTATCAGCACAACTGTGGCCAGGTTTAAACCTTTATGCAAAGAAGTCTTGCTTAGAAGAATCTAATTCCAATCTCTTTATTGCTCACCTAAGGCATTTACTGCACTTGATAGGCTGTGAAGAAGGGCAGCCAGACTGATCCCAAGATTATAGGATTGGAACTAACGGGAACTGTTATAAAATTTTAATATATGCCACCTTCCAGACAAAAGGAGACTCCAGGGGGAGCTGACCTTTGAGTGCAGAAACCTTAATAACATGTCAACAGTGGGGTTATATTTTCAATACAAAAAAAGAATGATAAAATTAGGGAAATTGCACTACAGTTGTACTGTATAGAAATAACTCTCAAGGGAGAGGTTGCTGCTAGACTTAAGTGAATTTATGGGTTATATAAAAGACTGAAAAAACCTAGGACCAAAAAAATGCTGATACAGTTGCCATTGATTTCAAGCAAATCTGTCCCAAACAACAGAACTCTTTTCATAGCTGATGCAAGTGTCATCTCATCTTAACTTCTGATTATACACCTACAGTACTGACACTCTTTTTAGCAGCACAGTTCTCCAATTTGTACCTTTCCATTCACAATCACTAGTCGGGGGGGGGAGGGGAGCAACCACCTACTCTAAATAAGCAGTATATTCTTCACAATATAATTTCATGGAAAATAAAATTATTTAAAATTAAATTTACCAAATAGTGTTGGCCTGTGGGGAGGGGGGGGAGGTTGAGAGTCAGAGTAACTCAAAATTGCAAGGAACCTCCAGAGGTCATCTGGTCAAACCCAAAGGAGGGAATAGTTAAAAAGTCTAAAAGACTAATTTTAAAATTTCAGAACCATTTTGCAGGTGAAACAGTCTGTGATTGATGACATGTTTGTTTTCCAAACTTGCCTTTCAAAACATGCATAGAAAGTTGGTACTTTCAAACCGATCCTGCCCTATTTTATCCCAATTGCTCTGTTCAGGAAACATTCAGAAGCATTATTCATCATTTCCCACCATCTCTTGATTATGTAGCTCTACCCAGACTTACATCCTCAATGGTTTAATTCTTTCCACAACAAATTTAAATCCTCTTATGCATGTGATGATAGGAATGGTATTTAAAAAAAACCCAAACCAATCAAACAAACAAATGCCATGATCCTCAAAAGTGTCCTTCAAAAAGTAATTCAGTGTCTTCAGAGGAACAGCATTCAAGAAATGGATAAGCTTCAGAAAGATCAATAGTTCCTTTCACGTTAAGAATATTTCTTATCTAGCTGCTATACTGAATATGCTCCATAGCACTGTGCAGTACTCTCAATGGCTTTTATTAAAAATTTAGAATATAATATGGAAAGTTTATTGATTCTTTTTCTGGTGTTTGAATTTGCTATGACTATAAGTGTTTGGCACCCACCAAGGAGGAGCCAGCAACTGACCTGTGGTAATAAGTTGATTACACAAGCCTATATAAAACATTAGCTATCACCCATAACCACCATGCATTTAAATTAATACCTACCTGGAAAATACTTAACATATTAGGCAATATATATATCTCTAATAACAATAACTAGAATACTCAGCCCTTTACTACAAAGTCACATCAAGACAACAGTACTGAAAAAAAGTGCTTTCACCTCAGTCATGCTTAAAAACATCCCTTATAAAGCACTGGAAAGAAAAGGTGCATGTTTATACACAGCTTTGGGGTAAAGACACATACTTCCCTGTTATTACCAGCTTTGCACTGGTTGTCACGTACGAGATGACAATGATCCTACAGCAAGTCTGTATAGCAGATATACTTCTGTCTTTGCACTGTGTGATACCATTTGCTGAGGCATCCTGTTTACTTTCCAGATCAATTATTCAGCCACGTGTGCCTGTGCAATACGAGACCTTTTAAAGCACACAAGGCCTAATTATTGTCCTAGGTTAAATAACTAAACTAGGATCACCAGAATGTTTATCCAGGCATTTGCATTCAAGAAAGGCTGCTAGAAAACAAGCAAAACCCAAAGATTCTCCAAATAAAAACACCTTCAGGAAATGAGGATGGAATTAACTTTGAGGAGCCTACATCCTTTCTGTTCTGCCAGCTGTAACCTGCCAGACTTCAGAGTCACACTGAAAATTGAGAAAACTGTGAAAAAGCCCTTGTCACACAACGGGCAGCAGGAAGATCAGTTCTGTCAGCTCTATTTAAGGCACTCTAGAGAGGGATGTGATATGTGCTGCTCATACTTAAATATGGGGGAATGCAAGAACTAGGGGTTAGGCAGACATAGATAGAAATATTAATAGAGATGCCTTTATTCATTAAATTCTTCTTAAAAAGTTACTTTAACAGATCGATCTATCAAGACCACGGAGCTAAGAGTGAAGTATCCATAGCAGGTTAAAGTAGAGCTCCTCTATGTTTTATGTGTTCTTTGATGAGAGGTTGCTAAATTGATTTTTGTATTCAGTAACTCAACATAATCTCCTGGCATAATTAATTTCATTTGCCCATTCTGATCTGGGACTTCTGGAAGTTCTAGACTATTTTAAATCTTCCAGCGTGCTAGCACCAGTACAGTCCCCCAAAAGGATGGTAGTCTTCAAGATGAAGCAATTCTAAGGCCATAGAATCAAGCTGCACATTGCTTGCAGTTATTCACATTCTTCCTCCAGGTTAAACAAGAATTAACTTCTGTAACAGGATATCACAATTACAGTTAAGCTACTTTTCTCCTATACCTAGCACATACCTCCTCTTATGGCCACAGCAGAAGGTGCAACAATGCATACCTCAGTATTGGTCTAGATAGACCTTTGAAGCAATTAGCTTTAGGTGACTGCTAAATTTTAAAAAAATAAATAAATAAAAGACAACACTAAATACAGAGTTAGGGACAGCTCCACACCATTTTGGTGCCTAGCTTCCCACTGATTTCTACCAATGCAGGTACAGGAACCAGGCAAGTATCTAATGCCGTAGATGCTTGCTGTTAGCTTTTCTCTTAGCATTAGCTTAGATCAGGAAAGGTTGTTCTGAATGATAGGTCAGGGGAACAGAATTTGGGAAAGTCAAATTCAAACTCCCAGTTCAACTTCCCAACAGAGCTTCAGCAAATCACCCTATCCTATTTGTGGTTTGTTTCTTTGTTGTTGTTGTTTTGTTTTTTATAATTACCCTGATGATTAAAACCGGTGGTGAGGAATAAGACACATCCTCCACATGACATGCTGAAAAAATGGTTCTTAATTTTGGACCTTCCATTTTGGAGGCCACATACAAATTTACCACTTGAGGTCTCAGTAAGGTGGTATTTCCAACCCAATATTGTAACACAGCAATAACTTTAGCCACAGTAAGCAATTCTTCAGTCAGTTTTCAGTATGTATCTATGAAAGGGTGTTAACACAAGCAGTAACTCAGAGACCTTACAGTGTTTTGCAGTGCCTTTTTATTGTGTGGTTTATATACATGGTTATCTTTTTTTAATCCTAGACATCCATTCTGTATCTCATCTAGGAGTTTCAGCATGAATTTTTTCCAGTCTTCACAGCACCAAGCAGACAACATGGTCCCCTTGCCCCCAAAAGGGTGCACAGCCTCTGTATTGCAGAGTCTATTGGGCTGAGAGCACAGTCTCAAATAACCACAACAAACAAACTTCCCAGGATGACTTTTGCACAGCACTTTACCCTATTCTACAGAGTAAAGCAGACCTGTAAAAGCACCCATATAAATCAAAACCTTGAAAACTGCATTACCTTAATACTTGAATTTGCCAAAGCATATTTGCAGACTTAGTAAGTCCTTTAAAAATTGGTTTCTCGTTATCTACTTACCTAAATAGCAATTTTACTCTTTTCTGAACATAGATTATTAAATTAGAATAGGTTTAACATTTTCCTCTTCCTGCCACCAAGTTCCTTGAGACTCAGGAGACCAGACCATGCCTGATGGAACAGAGCAATTCAGTAACTTGACTAAAAGGACTGGGCTGCTCAACAAATATGCCCAGCAAAGGTCCCGTGTTGAAGCTTTCATGCACCAGCCTTTTAATTTCAGAATGACATTCAATAAGGGCAAAAAATGAACTAATCAAAAGGACTTGCATGAGCAAGTTGGAGGTGGCTGAACTTGAATTGAGAGAGCATGCACATAGATTGAATAGAAAGGATGACAACCATATACTCACTCTCCTTTAAAAGGACAGTACCTGCTGGGATACTCACCATACCAGCACTTCAGAGGTACGCTGGCATCTCTTATGGAGGGAAATAGGGAAAAACAAGGACTTTCTGGGAATTTTCCTCCACTCTACCACTTTTAAGTATTCACACCAGTATTTCCAGATCCCCATTTTCAAATCCCCTACTTCACATTTCCAACTTCTATTCAAGATGCCCTGATAATAGTGCTGCAAAGCAAGCAATGCACCGCCAGTGCCAAAAAAAGGTCAGTTTAGTCATAACCACACTGAGAATCCTATTACTGTGTGAATTAGAAGCAATTCTCCCCATTGTTAATCTAGAGGCAATGCAATTCAATAGTATTAGGAACAGCGCATTGGTAACAACAGTTACTGTACCAGTCCCATAATATTCTATGATCATTATCTAGATGTACTTTGAAGGAGAAGAGATGCGATACCAGCACTAGAGACATTCAGAGCATGCCATTCAAACACTGCACAGAGCTGAGAAGGTGGTGTCTGACATATAATGGGCATTCATATGCCAATCTGACAGGGTTATCAAGGGCACCCGCTGGTTTTTTGCACCCACCTCTCCGGCCGAACAAGGGAAATTGCAGACTTTCTGGAGCATAGGCCAAAGCAAGAACTAGGGAGGAAGGGAGATAGAAAAAATTCAGAGGAAACAGGGACATTTTTCAGGTTTGGGGGAGGGGTTTTTTATTTGGTTAGTTTGGTTTTTAAAAAAAAAAAAAAAAAGCAGCAAATCCCTACACTTTCATGCCATCCTGGAGGGAGTTACAGCGTTTCATTCAAGGAATGCTGAATTGCAGGTTCTTTACAACATGCCACCCCTAGCAGCAGCCTCACTGTTTGCCACCAGCCACAGCGCACAGGTCCCTCGGTGCAAAGCTCCAGGGGCAGGGGAGCATGCCCTGCGCTGCCTGCTGACAGCTAAACTACAAGCTCCCTTCTGCAGCCTGTTACACACATGCATAAGGAGCTCCTGGCACCAGCAAATTCACTCCAGTGAGCATTCATACAAGCACCAGTGACCTGAAGCAGAGCTCTACCTTGTCATTCAAAATTCCTCTTGCATGTATTCCGCCTTTTAGAATCAGCCCTTTTAACAGCTCTCCCATCTCCTTTTCTGATTCATGAGCAGCATCTGACAAGGCTAAGATACTCACCGAGACTGGCAAAGTATAACCTCACAAAGAAAAAACAGCCCTTCCTAGAACTGCTTTTTATTTTTAAAACACCCACCAGTCATAACATTTATTCAGCTACTAGAGTCTTTATGCTGTTTGTATTTTACTTACATCCATTAACATAAAGGAGAATTAAATGATGTACAGGAAAGGCCGGGAAAAACATTCTTTGGACTCCATGCTCTTCAAAACAGCCTTTTCTTACAGATGACAGATTCAGGTCAGGGAAAGTCTAAAATGGGACACTATTGCCACATATAACACAGTGAACAAGTAGTTAGTGCCCTTCCCCCCCAGTGCCAACACACCCTCAAAAAACACATTTGTTCTCATGAAGCTTTGGAAACATTTGATGGCAACATATAGAGAGATTTATTTGGCACTTTTCTCTTCCCTGTAGCCCTGTGTGGCACAGTCCCATAAACAGAATGCTGACTCCGAGGTAGGCTCACTTGACTTTATGGTAATCAGCAAAGCACAAGGAGAGGAGCACAGAGTTGCAGAAACACTTACGAAATAAAGTGTCAAGACAATAGGGAGGAAATAGACATACCTACATATATTTATGTATATCCACAAATCTCTGGTCACTTTACAAACCAGAAGTCTTTAGGGGAGACCTGTTTTCACATTTTATTATCCAATTTACTGTAGACACAGTAACAGAGTAGAAACTAGAAATACAGGCTCTTGGATCTGTTTCTATGGCTGCCAGAGATGAGAAAATGAGTCACTGTAGAAGTCATTTTCCGGTTTCTTATATCATCGTTGCTAAAACATCAGTTCTCCCCTACTCTAACCCCTAAGCAGGGCAATGTACTGAGCTTTTCCTTCCTCAACTTCATTTTCCCCCATGAGGTGAAAGAGTCTGTTTTACACTGTGGAAAACCAGTAGGCATGTTAATTACACCAAAACCCCAATATTTTTCAACTAGGTGAGTGCATTATATATAACAACTGTAGAATACAACAGACTACTCAACCCCTGACAAAGACAGCAACTTGAAGTCCTGATTCTGCAACCAGATTCTTATCTTAAGGGCAGAAAAGATCACTGCGAGCAAGAAGTTTGATATTCTGCATCAGAAAGTGAATAATGTCTCACCTAAGTTTTAAAGCAAGCCTATGATTAATCACTGAATGACAGGACAAACTTTTAAAGAGACAAATTATGAATAAGGCTTACAATAACAATGAATTCACTACTTCCATAGTAAGTGCTACCAAAGGTTAAATACTCTCATTAAAACAAACACCTTACTGCAAGACTCTGGCTTATTGAGTATGCTCAGCGGGTCGTAACTGGTTTACAACATTAGTTCAGTATTTTCCTTTTTTTTGATATAATATGAGCTTGAAATTATTTTGCCAAGAGATCTGCTACTTGTTGTTGTAAATCAAATTTTTTATAACACATTTCCTGTATAGAAATATGAAAGTATGAAAGAATTGGGAATTTCAAGAACTTATATGAAAAAACCTTCCAGATTGCTGCTACTTTAAAGTGTGGTTGCAAGGACTTTATATGGGGGAAGAGGGAAGAAGGGCAGGGGGAGAATGAAAAACCTTTTACAGCTACACCCCTATGTGGCATTAAATACTGTGCCACCGATTCCTGTTGAGAAAAAAACCTTACTTTTACCTGGGAAAATATGGCTCCTAGAGTTCAACTTGAGTATTTTATAAAGAAAGATGGATGGCAGAAGTGTCATGTGAGAAAGCAACAAGTAGAAAATAAAATAAAATATGCATTTTGAACTGTGAACTGCGATTTGACTGCCAGAATACTACCAGCACAGTATAGTACACAGAGTGGAGAAAAAAATAATAAAAAAAACCAACCACCAGCAATTAACATCTTCTCAAGCCAGGATCCCAAAATGGCTTGCCTGGGCTTGTTTATTAGAGATAAATCTTTCTTACATAGACCTGCCTGTGATATAGAGAACGAACTGCTTATTGCTTAATGATTGTCTCTCTGTAACTTTACATACCAAGGACTGGTGTTTGTCAAGGATTAAGCCTGTCAGAGACTGGTACTTGGGAGTGATGAACAAGAAGGAACCATGAGCGATCACAAAACTTAATTAAATGTTTGATGAATTTACGATCTTGTTGAGAAGGCACAAGTAGAGACCTTGCTTGAATAGATAGGGCCGGAAAAGATAAGAACTCCTGCCTTTGTTCTCGTCCTTGTAGATAATTTAGCTTAAACTAGCCATATGGTTCTATACCACTAATGAAAACTTAGATAATAAGAGCACTAACAAGCACTGATGTATCAAAACATGTAAAGGACCATACTGCACAGAATCGCCTGAGGAGGGTCAAATAGCGGACAAGTGAGGAAGACTATGGAAGACCACCAGAGGACTCCTGAAGACCACCAGAGACCTTCAATGCGCCTGCGTAAAGGACATTTACATATGCTAATAGTTTCCCAGAAAACTAATGAATATGTATAATATTTCTCAGAAATCTAGTGAATATGTAGAACATGTACTTAACCTGCACGATTAGACCCGACGGGGTGCACGATAGGTGGAGCGATCCCCCGTGCATCCAGCGCTGCCAATAAAGAATACCTACTTAATAGTTAATCAAACTATTGTGTTAGTTTCTTTGAATCACCTGCTTGAAAATAGCTTTAAACTTGTTCATTTGGACTCAGAATTATAGCAAGCTAATGCTGCATTACCTGGTAAGAGTGGATTCTTATGAAGCAAAGATTTTAAAAATAATCAAAGGTAGATGAGGTGGAGGAATAAACACTGTGCCTTTGTCTACACTCAAAAGGCTTTGCTGGGACACCAAAATATAAGAACTCTTCTACCATGGTCATAACAAGTATAAACCAAACCAAACCTGCTAGTATAGTTTGGACCTCCTTGAGCTCTTTTACACACTTTATCCTGTATTGATGTAAGATATAAGAACCAGTGACAAATCACAGGCTCTACAAAGATGTCTTCTGTAGGTAGCTGTGCTACCTGTCATTGTCCCTTCCCTGTGGCTCTGAAGGTAGAAAGTGCTCTCTAATCTCCATCCAGCAAAGTCAGTGGGCTAACTCAAACCCACTCCCACATGCAACGCGGGTTAAACTAGTCTCACAGATTTAGACTGAAGCAGACTAGAATATTCTTGCACATCTATTCTGCTTGCAGAGCTGTAGAGGAACAATCTCTGGCAACATGACACCAGCAAGTACCAGGTGACATCAACTTCAAATAGCACAGCAAAATGAGTGACTGTTTGCAGCCAAAGATTTTTAATTCCAACATTCAGCTAAAGTAGCCTAAAGGAGATGCACACTAGTTAAGAGTTCAGAGCATAAACACAGAGGCTTAGCATGGCTCACATGACTCACGGTAACTTGTAAGCCCTCCCTGACCCATAGTTCAGAGCCTGGTATTGGTTACTTGAATCGCCTTCCTAAGCTTTGGAAATAGGTGATAGTATTCGGGAGGCGGGGGGCATGGGGAGGGGAATTCACTGAAGTACAGATAAATATTAGCTTTACTGGACAACTGTATCAACAAAAGCAATGTTACCATCTACTGATGGGCTACTGGTATTCCCCTACCCTCTAGCAATGCTGAGTAATTAAAGTTGAATTAACACATTTAAATGAACAAAGAATCCTTGCACAAAGTCCAAAATGGTATTTTTGGTTTTGTCTCTTTAAAACATCCTGGTAAAAAAATGTTAGGACATTGGACAGGAATACCCAGCGTGTCAAAACCTTTGTATAATCTCACCAAAAATACACTAGAGACTAAGGAAAAAATGTTCCTTGACTTCAGTGAGCTGTGGTCCTGTCCCTTAAGGATACCTCCCCAAGTTTGATGTGCATCAGTTCTTTGGGGCACTTAATGACCTACCCCCCTTAACAGCTAGGTCTTAAACTTCAGGGCTTTAAATGCCTGGTAACAGTCAGACAGAGTAAAGCTGAACTTCTAAGAGAGAGTGACAATGGTATCAGGATAAGGAGACTGCAGACCCTCTCCAACAACCACACAACCCAGAACATGAGCTGAATCCCACCAAGGCCCACACCTCTAGGCAGGTCTCATCTGCACCACCCTCCCTCCTCCCCCCACCAGGCTTTCAGCTCAGCAAGTTGCACAGTTCAGCAGCATCTTGTTTCTTATCTCCAAACCAAGGCAGCTGCTTGTCTTCTCAAAACAGTAAGCAAAGATGATGCTAATTCTCAAACATCATCCACTGCTGCAGGCACATGGTTTTTAAAATACCATACAGTATTTGAAGTTAAGGACAGGCTAACTGCGTATTGCAACGCAATTTAAGCCACTGTCTTCGACATTCTTCCACATGTTCATTTGGCTGCCAGGCTGGAAAATGCCAAAGCTCTAAAGGTTATTAGACTATTGTTTATGGCAATGAGAGTGTGAAAGTTTGCAGTCATGATAACATATTCAACTTAAAAGAGAGAAAATTGAAGACATGATTAAAAAAAACCCCTTACATACAGAAGCTCTGACTGTCCCTTTATGCAGCTGACAAAGAAGCTTTCTTCTCTCCTTCCCTACTCCCTCATAAAAAAAAAAATTTAATCTCAACATATAATAAAGACTGAGAGGAACAGAAAAATTAATTTAATGGATTTTTCTACGTACATTATGCAAAGCAATTTTTAGTCTAGAAAGAGGTACTGCATTTTACCTAAATTGACTCTTGAGGGTGTTTTACTTAGAATAAATGTTTAATAGATGTTAGCTCAGTTGAAGCAGTAAATAGCTCATGGAAGAGAAATAGCTCTAA
This sequence comes from Harpia harpyja, assembly GCF_026419915.1. NCBI lineage: Eukaryota > Metazoa > Chordata > Aves > Accipitriformes > Accipitridae > Harpia > Harpia harpyja. The sequence goes on along the minus strand of NC_068940.1, from coordinate 54,551,555 downwards.
ATCTTTTCATAAATAGTGTTTTTTCCACAAGTGCTTCTACATGGGCCAAAAGCATACCTGCACTACTGAAATATCACAAGCAACTATTTCTACTTGTCACTTAATTCTTTTGGCTAAAAATTAATCAGAATTTTGGGATCAAGCTTTCTGGTCTTTTTCTCCAATATACACAAAATATTGCACAAATGCTTTTTTAGGGGAAATGCATATAATTGTGTGCTGGACTGGAAGTCCAAACATCCCTCTCCTGGTGCCTCACTGCCACAGATCCCTAGTATGATTGCCAACAAAGCACGTGCCCCGCTGTCCCTCAGTTCCCAGTCAGTTGAGCTGGAGTAGCATTACTTCCCCTTTTCATGCAGGATTTGAAAGAGCACAGCAGCAATGTTTGTTACTCATTTATCAAGGCACAGAGGAGCAACACTATTCAACATTTGTAAGATTTCATAGGCTGGTTAGACTGTGACTTCAAAGGCAGTTTTTCTTTTTAGTCTTCCCTTCATTTTCATCCCGCTTCAACTTTTCGTATTGCCTCTTCCTTCCCAGGGGATTAAAACCTGCTCCCAAATACACACCTCATGTAAGAGAGACCATGACAGGGAGCGAAGGCAGATCTGTCACCCTGCATTGCTGCCCAGCTGTCCCTCACACCTGAACCCTGCTTTCCCCAGAATACCTTGGTCCCTCCCTACAGGAACAAAAGCAGAAAAAGCTGAGGGTCACCACTTTGCCCAACAGCTAGTAGTAATACCCTGTGCAACAGCAATACTGTTTGGAGTTTCCAATCAAGTTGAATTGGATGGGTGGAGAGCTACTGAAAATGTTTATTAGGAAAAACAACCCCAAAACTCCAGAGTTTCAGTCTCTGTCACACCAAGTTATTTGTGATTTCCACTCACTTTGCTAAGCGCTTTCAACTAAAAAATGAATTACGATCTACAGCAAAGAGTTGTTACCAGCCCTTTCTTTGTCCAAGGGATATTGGCCCCACATGAGAAAGAGAGATTCAAGTCCTTCCTCTAACCAAGAGGATTCAAAGGCTTTCCTCCTTGCAAATATTAGTGCTACTAATCCAGTTTACTGATGCTGCCTTGGTCTCTCCCGCAGACGGTGTACCCCTGCATGTAATGTACTCCAATACAAGGTGAAGCCAGAGGCACTGCACCTCCTCTCCCTACTGTGAAGCCAGATGGTTCTCTTGTCCTCTGACCCAGCTCCAGCACAAGCGTTTTGCAGGAAAAGAAAAGTTTCAATCTAACCACAGAAAGTGCTCTAATCACTAGCCTGTGCACCAACGGACTGGCAATTCTTGTGGGTGATTTTTTTTTTTTTCAGGGACACCTATGTGGTCTGCTGCCATGAAAACTACTTCAGATGAAACCAAAATTTTGTTTTCAGGGAAGGAATATTTCATTTGATCCTCCCAAATCTTCAAGAAAATCTTTCATTTTTCTTTCAAAATGAAAAACAAGTTAGATAAAGATTTGTATCAGAGCAAACCAAACAAGCATTTGCAGTTACTTGCTTCAGTGGCCAAACAAACAAAATACTTTATTCACCCCACCTTGAAAGCAAAGACAAGTGTTTCCTGACACATGAAAGCCAGAATGCAAATCTGCTTCCATCCAGGTCAATAGATTAGAAGTATAGTTCTAGAATTAGAAAAATAAGAGTTACATAATAACTCTGAAGTAATTAGCAGTAATTTTTAAAATTGTTTCCATCTTAATAATATGGTTAAGGAGAACCACAAACACCTTAAATTCTACTTTAAAATACACTAGCCGTAAGAGTTGAGTAGAACTGAGCACTAGAGATTAAATGAGTGCTAAAAAAAAATATCCTTTTTATCTCTGAATAAAACAAAAAACCAATACTCAGTTGAAAATCTTTATAAATCATTTGTTTAAATAGAACACAAAAAATGCTCGTTTTTCAGATGTTTACACTTACTTCTAGTACACTGTCCATAGCTTTCGTTTTTATTTTCACTTGTAATATGAAATCAAGATGACAATACAATGTATAATGTTAAACTGTGTCACACTGTAGTTTGGTTGGTTGGTTTGGTTTCTTCACTCATTTTCTACCGAACTCAGTGTTGTTTGATGCTTTGTGAGCAAAACTTCCATAATTTCTATTTTCTGTGAAGGAAAAAACTATAAACTCCCCAAGCTGGGCCCTGCAAATGCTTTAATTCTGCACTGCGTTAGGTACCTGTTCTTCAAAGAAGTAACTAGGAGCCAACAGAGCTTACAGTTTACAAATTATACCAACAGACATTTTATCCTAGAATAGTTAGGAAGAGAAAAGCAGCTATGCTTTCAGAGTTATACTCTCAAATGCTGCATTACATGATAAACTCCCAGAGAAAAAAAATGTACCAGAAAATACTGTTTCCTGTCTCACTTTCCATTTTCAAAGCATTACACATGCATTAAATACTTAAACCTCACACCCTACAAGTAAGAATAAAATTAACAAAAACCTCTTAGTACCTTGGCCTCATGTTTCTTGTTCACGAGATGTCATGAAAACATGGAGTGGGACTAATGCTGAAAATGAAAGGACTCCTGAGTACAGATTACTAAAACAAAAATGCTGTCAGCGGTGGAACAGGAACTTTGTCTTCAGGCTCGTGTTTCCTTGAGATCACTGGATTTGATTTTTAAGCATCCTTGCTTTTTTCTTGCAACAGGGAAATGTTCTGATCATCTCCTTTCTACTAAGGAGAAAAGGAAAAGTTACCCTATCAGAGCCCTGAGATCCCACAGCCTTTCTCTCTGTACCCTCAATACCTGGGTGGTGACTAGCACAGCAGAGACAGGGCCAAGTGACAGCTGGCGAAACCTGTGTTGCTAAATCACATTCATGCTCAAAGCTTGTTTAATCTTTTCCATTTAAGGTCTGAGTGCATCTTTGGAAACATATCTAGATGATTGCAAGCATCAAATATGATCTAGCAAACTGTTTAAAACAGGAGTGCCCAGCCTTCGCAGGCCTAAGAGCCTCACACCAGCATCCACATGTACCTTCAATACATTTACCCAAGGCACTTAAAGAGAAACCCCAGAGATAATTCAACAGAAAAGGGATGACGAGCTCTCATTAATCACACCTTGTTAACACAAAGAATTTCACTGTGGGAGCTGACACAAGGGGCCCTTCCTGACACTCACCATCTATGTAAGCCCAAATGCACAGGCAAGCAGGTATTAACAGACAATTCAGGTAGGACTTGCTACAAGGACCTCAGCAGCTCCATCCATCTCCAAACCTACTGACAACTTTCAGCCCCTCTGCTCCAAAGTTTCTGTTGCTCACGGGTCACTCTGCAGCAGGAATCCTGGCAACCCACTCTCCATGGCGGATTACAAACCAAACAAACCAAACGTAACTACCTCATTCCTTACAAGGCTCACAAGACATTTTATACTGACAGCTAATGTATTACTTTTTCCACAGATGTCAGCTCCTGTGTTTTCCTCCCAACACATGGCGATTAAGAACATTTAACACCAATCCTTCACTTACTCATAAGCTTTTAGCTGCATACTAATTTTTCCTCCACTTCAACATGAGTAACTTGAACTTCTACCTTGTTTTCTAAGTGCAATTCCACTGGGTGGTTTCCATCTGCTTACAGTATCCATACTCAGCTTTAAAAATAACAGCACAAAATCCACACTACAAAAGTTCTTTGCTGTCAGAGCCAGGGATAGGTCACATGAGAATCAGTTTAGAAAGACTGAATTTGTGGTCTAACTTACATCATCACTAAGCCAAGGAAGCCACAATCAGTAAGAGATTATGTCTGACTGAAGTTTCTTGTCAACAGCTGCATGAAAAATGTTAGGGCTACTCTCCCCTTTGTTTTCCCATACCTTTCAGAAACCACTGGGCACTGCCACTTTTGCAGATCTCACGCATTCTGCTGACAACCTATGCAGCAGTCATTTGTGAACATGGCTTGAGTGCAGATCATATTTTGTCAGTGAAGTTAAGGAGATTAGCTACATTGCAAGTCACCTGCTGCATCCATCTTCCCTGATTCCCTTGAACTGCAGGAGAAACGGACCATTTCAAATTGATCAAACCCTCAACATTCTCACTTTGCTATTTCATTCAACTCCAATTTAGCCTCTGGTCACAGATATAAAACTGCATCCTTTGAAAAAATTAGTATCTGACAAGTCACAGATGGTCACTGGGAAATGGATACAACACCATGAAAGAATTATTCACCTGCTAAATGGGTTGTTAAACATAACTACTTCCACAATAAAACACCACCAAGACAAGCGCAAGTAAGTAAATTAACTCTGGGTACTCACTAAAGAGAATTATTATACAGTAACTATTTGCCCACAGTGAGATGCATTATACCCAAGAAGGTAATAAAATTCAAGTCATGTAAAAATCTTTTTGCCAATTATGATCCTAAATGCCTACAGAACACATTTGGCTTCATCATCATCATTTATGAAAGTCATGCTTCATCTTATTCTTACTCAGTACAGACCAGGTTTAGACTTTCTTAATACTGTGTAGGTAGTATTTATCAAAGAAAACTGTCAGGACCAGATTTATTTCAGTAAAAGAAGGCCAAATATAGCTTAATAGGACAGGAAAGGAAACCAATACATTAACATCACAAGTAGCAAGGTATAGAAATTAAAGATTCATTTAAGGCAGGAAACAAGCATCTTCACTGTGAAAACTACTTTCTGTGAATACCAGTTAAACTTTGGTTAAACTGGTTAAACTTTGGTTCAAACAAAAGCCATTTCCACTGCAGACTACAATAGCTAATTTTACAAACTCCCCCAGTCACCCTCCTGAGAATCACTGCTAACCTTCAAATACACCTCTTCGAGCATTTAACTCCAAAAAGTTTCAGGGATGCTCCTTCAAGAAAGGTTTTACTGAACTTCAAACAACTGGTCTCTGATATTCTTAATTTTTTTTTTTTTAAACAAACAAAAAGGCAAATCCATCTACTTAGGCAGCAAATTCAACCCATAATTAAATGAATACCTGGAAAGAACACTGCTGTAAGAAATTTCAGCTGAATGTAAGAACCATTGCAAGTTGTTGTTTTGCTACATGAAGTAAAGATCACAGATGGAAGAAAGGCCTTCCTCTGCATCACATTCTGATAAAAATGAGGACTTCAAAGTATACAGTCTTGTCACCCATTCAGTTGATTGTTTCCAAACCCAAAACTAGTAGAAATTGTCCTGTAAAGACTGCAATGTAATTGCTCTCAAACTGTGTACTTCACAAAAAAAAACCCCACAACCAAAATAAAATGACAAACCACACCAAACAAAAAAACCCACACCAAACAAAAAAACCCACACCAAACAAAAAAACCCACACCAAACAAAAAAACCCACACCAAACAAAAAAACCCACACCAAACAAAAAAACCCACACCAAACAAAAAAACCCACACCAGTGCATAAAATAATCCTTAACAATCCAATTATTTACATTTTATTGCAGAAGTAGTTAGAAGATGATCGATGTGCCAGTCACTTTGATAACACCTGATGAATGCTTATGCCACTATGCCTGAAACTTTAAGTGGCACCTCTTAGATGAAGATACCACAGCTTCTGTCCCTTTTCCTAAGAAGTAGTGGGAAGTCACTCACATCACACTTTACATTTCTCTAGCAGCAAAAGAGGGGTGGCACTTTTCAAAGATGTCAGACCAATACTTGTACATAATAGCAAGTCATAGGGGCTACTTTTGGAAATCAGAATAAATATCTAAATTGCAACAGCAAAAAGATCAAAGAGCATTAATAAATAGCCAGTTCACAAAGTAATACCATTACCTGCTGCACACTATCAGAATTTTAGTTCAAGAAAAAAAGAAAAAAAACACATCCCCCAACAAACCACACTATTTTCGCAATTTGTCACCACTTGTGATTTTATGTCAGAAACGTGTTGGCTTCCTTGATGTACTGCATAGAAATCAACAATTTAAGAAAGCTTTGGCTCCTGTGTAGAAAGGACCAAATATACTTGAAACTCCGCTTTCTAGAAAGTTTTATAAAATCACAAAAGGTGTGGCTGAAATATCAATTGCCCCCCAAACTGAATTAACTATCTCAAAACTTCATGGTAGACACTCTCTGTTCTTAAAACTTCCAGACAACTGAAATCTCACTTCCTTCAGAAATCTTTTTGAGTTACACTAATGTTCCATTGAGAAAGTTTTTCCCAGTGTTTTATCTGATCTTCCATTGCAGATAACAAATGTTCCAAGTCTGTAAACTTACAAATACAACAAAAAATTTAGTTTATTTCCTGATGTTCTCTTTCTTTCCTGACATTCAAGACAGGAATAATTCCAGCACAAGTGAAGGCAATGTAAACTTTGCTTTGCATTTCACAAGAGTCAGAACTTCATCAGCTGTTTTTTCATTAAAACCCACCTGTAATTTTTGATCCTTGTACCTCTCGGGAAATACCAAACATATCTTCTCCTCTCTTCATAAAACCTGTTCTTACTTTTCCTTCTCTCCAATTTTACCTACTGTACCAGCCTTTCCTAACTATCAAATAGCATGTAACATAGCAGACCAGCATACTGGTTCTCCCCCTCAGTCAATCAATCACTCCTTTACAACTCTTGTCAACCTGTTGAGCTTCACCCTCCTCTATTTCTTGATGGCTTCTGTGACTTTTTTTTTTTTTTTTTTTAGAATCACAATCATAGAATCATTTAGGTTGGAAAAGACCCTTAAGATCACAGAGTCCAGCCGTTAACCAAGCACTGCCAAGCCTGCCACTAAACCATGTCTATAAGCACCACATCTACACATCATTTAAATGCCCCCGAGCATGGTGACTCAACCACTTCCCTGGGCAGCCTGTTCCATTGCTTGACAACCCTTTCAGTGAAGAAATTTTTCCTAATATCCAATCTAAACCTCCCCTGGCACAAAAACCAAGAAAGCTTTCCTTACCATAGGCAATCCATATCAGCACCACTTGTCACTAAGACCAAGCAAAGAGCCAATTATAAACCACATTAGTGTCAGAAATATGTACAAAATCACACTGATGGTAAAAGTCAAGTGTTGAGAAGGTTTAAGTTATGAGGCTTCTCCTGCAGGCATCCAGTTATTTTGAAAGTAGTTCAAATAACCTTGCAGCTACTCTTCACTCTGTGTCCTCCTAAGGGAATCAGCACAGCATAGCTCATACTGATTTCACACCTCAGCTTTGTGTGAATCCTCCTCCTAGGGGTTCAGCTGTCTGTGATCCAAGGCCTAGTTTTGACACAGCAGAACTGCATAACCTTGGATGAGACTAAGGAAACTACCAGCTTGCAAGAAAGCTGTGTGACAACACTTAGACTAGAGCCATGATAAGTAAGAACGGTGAACTTGCAGCTAGGCATAAGATCCTTGAAAGATAGGTTGTTAACAGTTCGAGGACTCAAGAAAAAAAGACAAAACACAAACATGAAAAGCTACAGTAGAAAAAAAACCCCAGGGAGTCGGAATATAGCAACTCAGCAAGACTGAGAATCAGTCCATCCAAGAAGTAACAGAAGTCGACCTTCCCCAATAATGATGACTGCCAGGCCAGCAATGGTGCCAGGATGGGTGAGGCCACAGCTGCAGTGCTGTGTCCAGTTCTGGGCTCCTCAGTAAGAGAGACAACATGGACGTACTGGAGAGAGACCAGAAAAGGGCCACAAGGGTGGTGAAGGGACCAGAGCATCTCTCCTATTAGGAAAGGCTGAGAAAGCTGGGACTGTTCAGCCTGGAGAAGAGAAGGTTCAGGGGCAATCTTATTAATGTATGCAAATATTTGAAAGGAGGGCGCACAGACGGCAGAGCCAGACTCTTTCCAGTGGTGCCCAGTGACAGGGCCAGAGGCGACGGGCACAAACTGACACGCAAGAGGTTCCTCCTGAACACCAGGAAACAATTTTTCACTGTGGGGGTGATGGAGTGCTGGCCCAGGTTGCCCAGGGAAGTTGTGGAGTCTTCCTCCTTGGAGAAATTCAGAAACTGTCTGGACACAGTCCTGGGCAACTGGCTGTAGGTGGCCGTGCTTGAGCACTGGGAGTTGGACCAAATGACCTCCAGAAGTCCCTTCCAACCTCAGCTATTCTGTGAGTCTCTGAACCATGTGTCTCACCTAGAGGTGGTACGTCAATGCTTTGCCTGGTTGCTCACTAATCCTGGTTATCTACTACACATCTCAGTCAATAAATAACTGGGTTTAAGTTACATATATCACAGTCTCTTCACACACAGTAAAGGGTGACCAAAGTGACCAAGAGAGACCATTACAGCTAATTGCATTAGCTTTTCCCTGTGGGGGCAGTTAACAGGGTCTCTAACAGGATCTATGCTGCCGACCAAGTACACTGAAGAGTTCTTAAAATTCTATTGTTATGAATGCACTGATCAAATGAGAAAGTCTTTGTTCATAATAAGTCCCTACAAACTAGACATTTTATCTTCATGTGCAAAAACTGGAACACCATCTCCCTTACCAGTCCATGGAAGGCATTTAAGAATTAATCACCTAAAGACTACTTCTCCTTGCAGTCAATTTTATTCAATGTTGCAGTTATTCTTATTTTTCAAACTGTTTTGAGTTGATTGGGAAGCACTACATCAGTTTATTCAGCTCTATCTTGTGGTGTATCTTCCTTGGGTCCATAGTTGAACATAGACCACCTATAAACAAGACTAATAAAATTCCACCCAAAAAAGGATTTTCTTGTATAATCACTTTCATATCATCCTTGGCACTTATAATAATTACAGAAGTGAGGCAATATTTAATTCAATACTAAGGGATAATCTCATAAAAACATTTAACTACTTTTCATGCTTTTTTTTTTTATATACTTTGTTCCAAATCAGCCATTCATTACAAATCTATGTTCAGAGAGATGAGGTTTTAGTCTCTTGTTTCTAATTATAAGCTGCATCTGACATTTCGAACTGCAGTTACAACATACCTATAACAAACATTTATTTTGCTTCATCTCCTAGCCCTTCAACAGAGGGAGATACAAGGTATCTGATCTTGCGAAGAAAAAGTGACTTTCAAATATAGTTCACCAGCTTCCCCAGTTCTGACTACTCTGTAGTCCTACAGCACAATTCTTTCTTCTGGAAGATAAGATTTTGATGGACATGAGAAGGAAGGACTGATACTGTCATTTTTCCTATAAGTTGCACCTGAGCTTTTAAGATATCAAATCAAAACTGATAGAAATATTTATTTGGAATTTCTAACAATGCCGCTTATGTCACAAAGAGAAGCAAAATTAAAATTAAAGTTAGTCAAGCAGCATTGAATCTAGATGAAGAGACAAAAAGACTTTTCCTAAATTCAGAGAAAATTACACACACCTTAAAAGTTTCTGCTTTCTCTTTCTCTGCTTGTCTGTGCCAACTCCAGTGTGTACTGTCAGCCACAACATGAAGGCTGACATTGTATTTTACACATCTGCAAAATAACCAAAACCCAAGCTGTACCACAACAAAAACCTGCTTCCATTTCTTCCACACAAGTGAAGCTGAGCCTCAACCCAGACTGTTAACACAAGCTTAAGACTGAAAGCTTTTCTGCAATTTCAAAAAGAACATACCCAGGCAGTTTACAAGCTGCCTGCAATCCCTCACAGGGAACTGGACCCTACTTAAACCACTCTGACAGGCTAGTCCAATTTTCTATTTCCCCTTCCCTTACTCTTCTCCTCTCCTTCACTTATACGCTGATTCCATAAAAAAAAAATCTATGAAATTATTTGTTTCTTCCTCATTTCTTTGATCACTATGCAAAGATAAGCCTATCTGGCCAAGTGTCTGGCAAGATCTCCAAGTCATTTTCAATCTTTCTCAGTGAACCTTAATTTATGGTGAAAGCTTTATGGGATCATTAACAGTCAAGTAAAAGCATCTGCTTCTATCTGTTACCTACACACAATGTACCAACACAACATTTGCACCAGGAGTATATAAATGACATGCAAGTCCATCACCTCCCAAATGCAATGGTAACAGCAGCTGCAATTAGCATTAAACCAAATAAGAAACAGCTGTCTACATTACTGAGCACACTGTTACCTGTGGGTTATTCATTTGTCCACATTTCCAAGGATTTTACTGGCATTGACATCGAAGTGCCAGTCACAGCCCTCACTCACATAACTGTACAGATACTCTCTTACTGCAGATATTTTACAAGATATTTTTTAATTCAACAAGCCAATTCTGCATGTGTCAGAATATTGAGTTGCTTATTGACAGAATCCTTCTAGGTAGCAACTAACATTAACAATCCTAGTCCTTCACATCACACTGAGCCACAGTGACAGGCATTACTAAAGACAACAATCTTGCCTGAAGGCTCTAGACAACATAATGCAAGATGAGAAACTCCCTTAAGTAAACAGACAATCAAAAAAGTTAGAAATTAATTCTAAATACCACCCATGTCCAAGCTGCACCCCATAACCAAATGATTGGCTTTTGCCAGCTGTGAGAAGGGTGCCTTGCCCTCTCCAGATGCACAGTGAATGTCTGTCTTGCTGCCTGATAACTGACAATCTACATAACATTTAGTGAGCAATTCACAGTAAATAATTCACCAGAGGAAATTACAGCAGGCAGTAGATTAGGAAAGCATGGATTAACGGCACAGGTGTCATGCCAGAGCAGTTCCACAGCTCACAATGTTTTCCACCAAGAAAACACCTCTTACTTAGAGCACATCTGCTTTCCATTTGTCTGCTGTTCAACTAAAGGGAATCTTATTCTGTACTACCCCAACACTCCCTAACAGCCACTTACAGACTTTGCTCATCCATGAATGACACTTATTAGCAAATTAAATGCTGTAGGCACTCCCCCTGTGTCAATCATGCATCTATTGGAAATAAATGAGGAATCAAAGTCACATGGGTAGCTACAGCCGGGAATCACTGCTCTAGCCACAAAAGGCTGGTCTGGCCAAGGGTCCTCTTTGCACCCCATCCTGCACTCCTTCAGTCAGGCTACCAAAGCAGCTGGCAGCCATTTCATTTCCAGCTGTGGAGGGCCTGGGCTGGAAAAGTAGGCAAGGTTAGTGGTAAGAGGTCGGTGGTGGGGGGCAACGAGCTAAGTTAGGAAACTCCTCCCAGCCAGACAAGCTCCTGTATGTAACCAGGCCCACAAGGAGAGGACCTTGCTGTCGAAGGACTTCTGTCGAAGCGGCATTTTCCATGCCCCATGCTTCCCTTCCAGCAGCTCGCCCACCAACGCGGAGGGCCCGCTCCCCGTGGGGACCGGCCGGGGTGCTCGGACACCCTCTCCCCAGGGCCCTGCGACACCCGGCCGCTTTGCAACACAAGGCAGCCCCTCACGCTGAACAGGCGGGTGATGTGCACGCCGGGAATGGGTCGGGTCGATTAGGACCGACGTCCCCGCTCCGAAAACTGGCTGGAATCCCCCCGGGGGGGGGGGAGGGAAGGGGGAAGGGGGGTGAGGGGAGCGGCCGCGCCCCGCCCGGCCGCCGCCCTCCGCCAGTCCTTGGGCGCCCCCTGGCGGCTGCGCACGGCGCCCGCCCCCCCGGGAGGGGAAGGGGACGGGGGGGGGGGGGGGTGCAGCCCGGCCGCCCGGCCCCGCCGACGCCGCACTGGCGCCGGCCAGGCAGCCGAGCCCCGAGGCCGTCAGCGTCCCCGCTGCCCTCGTCGGTCCGGGGCAGGCGAACGGGATGAGGCGGCCGGCAGGCGGGGAATCGGGGCCGGGGCTGCGCCTCCCCGCCTGTCAAATCGGTATCACAGGTTGCCGCAAAAATGTTAATATCAGACAAAGCCCACGGTTTCTGCAGGCTACTGGTGGAACACCCAAGGCAGTTTACCTAGACGCGCCCTTTGCCTCCTGGTTTTCTCGAGGAAATCCATGGGAATTGGGCCATTCGCTGCACCAGTTTTCACCCGGTATTTGAGTATGAGAGAGAAAGGGATAAATCCTGGTAAGATTTCCCAGCGAAGCCTGAATTAAGCCACTTGCACTGTTACATTTCCATTCTCATCTGATAGCGTGTATGAACCCACTCCCAATTCATTTTTGCAGTTCAGACGGTCTCCGAACACCTGCACTGAACTACACGACAAGTACTGTACTCGGCTGTAGCAGACCGCAGAGCTGTAGTATTTCTGCACGCTCAGGGCTGCGATTCAGCAAAGCACTCAAGCTTATTCACCAAAACACTTGGGCATGTGTTAGTTTTTAAGCATGCACGTAGCTCTCCTTATCTCTGTGTAGCTTTTTCTAGGGCACAAATGCCAGTTTCAAACTTACCTTTCTTTGTGAATCAGGACTGTTTAAGGACATGCATACCACCTTGAAGAAGAATATGTTCCTAAACCAGAGCTAGAAGGCAACTTCACAGCTGTGTAGTGTTTGCAGCAAGAGGGCAAGCAGAAGCAAATTAACCCAACTTCTGTCTGTTAATTTACAGCAAACACAGAAACTACAATTGGCTGATTAGCAAGAGACAACACAAGGGTCTTCAGCTACTCAAATCTGAGTTTACACAGAATAAACGCCTCTCACTGCCAACAGCTAGCATCAGTGGCACAAGCAACTGAACCAGCAAAGGACACTTCAGTTCCAGGTGCAGACAAAAGCAGAGCTCTTCAGAGCAGCGTGCCTTGCTACGCAGAGTTTTTGCTGTCAGGCATCTTGTAAAAAACTATTTAGCCACTCTTCAAAATTTCATGTTGCAGTTGTTAAGAGCAAAAATGGACTTAAACTTTGAGTCACAAATGCTTAAACCCCCAAGTTACCATTTTCACAGCAACCTCAGCACAGCTCTTTGTAGGCATGTATTCTTTGTCCTCAAGTTAGATCTTCCCATTTGCTTAAAGTCACCTTTCTGATAAAGTACACTACAGCGGATGATAGTAAATTTTAGTTTGGATATTTATATGAAGTGTTGCTGACTAATGGTGGCATCAGGAATCATAATGCTGACCGCTGGCTGTCTCACATTCAAATTCCCCACTCTAACAATCCATTAACAGAGCATTGTTTTTGCATGGAGTCTACTAGCTGATTTTAAAACATTAAAACAACAAACCTAGGAAAAGGGAAGCTATGACAGCATAATAAAATACAAATGCCTACCAAATACCATGTGCATGCAAAGACATAGCAAGCCATATAACAGAAGAAAAACACTTTTTAAACTTTGAACGTTGTCAGCCAACCATCAGATGCAATACCTAGAAATATCTTTATTTTATAGCATAATTCAAACAATCTATAGGCAACAAGGCAGACAATCCAGGTACGATTGCCAGCCTAGACCTTTTTCCACCTGGCTTCAACTTCTTACTCTTTCAGACTTCCCAAGTGACTCAGCAAGGCATTTAATCTCTCCACATTCATGGTACTCTCCTATCCCAGCCCTACGAAGACAAATCAGCAATTGCGATATATCAGTGATAGCTGCCCTGTAAATGTCTCCTCTAAAACAGCTGAACACATAACACCACAACACGTACTCCATTAGCTTTTCCGCTTGTGGAGAGCTCCAAGCTTTGGCATGCTGCTAAGAAGATAGTTTTTCTGTCCAAGGTACAAACATACAATCTTACAAGTAGAATTAGTTCACCATAATTAACCTCACCTCAGTGTTTTGAACTGGGGTACGTTTAAGCGCCCTATTTTAGAAAAATCTCTTCCCAAAGATTAGGAGATGGACAGTTAGGCATGATAGCCCAGCAACACGCTGGCTACTGAGCTACACAAACTGATAATGCTCTTCACATGTGTATTAAGAATCTCTTTTTCAGTGTTATTAACAGCTTTCCTGAATACTTTTAACTTTAGTGATAGACAATTTGTTTTCTTTCATCCTAGCCCAGGAAAGCTGTCAGCACATGCCTGTGTTTCTCCGTAGACTTATCCTTAAGGATATTAGGTATCCAAGCCTCCAATGTGGCCATGAGGTTAGCGATACCAACCCATCTATCCACAGACATTGAATTTACGCGCATGTATTTGTACCGGATCATGGTGTCAGTTTGGGAACACCAGTACTGAAGTACTAAAGTCAACATAGTTACGCTGGTATGCCCTACCTCAGAAACACTACCTGTTCTTTTATAACCAAATTCCATTGCCCCAAACATAGCAAATACACCTACCCCACTAAGGATTATTTTAAGGCTATTTGAAACTTTCCACTAATGTGCATTTGAACGCCACAGACCACAATACAGTGCCTTTTTCTCACTCGAAGAGCTAGATCGATCGGACTTTTGCCACCTGAAATTCCAAGGACCCAAGAACAAACTTGAGAAACCCTATCCCAAAGGAGTTTTCTCATCTGAGAGTAGTTACAACACAAAGAAACAGTGTTAGGTTTTGTCTGTCCCACCCTCCCCAAGTCTGGTCCTATATTACTGTTATTTGAAGTGCAAGAAAGTTTCCATTTTACTTTCACACCTTAAAAAAAAAGCCGTTTGACAGCAACATTTGCAGTTGCAGCAACAAGAAAGTTCCACAAACAGCTGACTAGAATCCTTAATCTGCTTACTGTCAGGTATTTTAGTAACAGAAAAAAATGGAACAGCAATAACTGAAGAACAGTCAGCTCACATGTGTGGAAATTGCAACCCGCAAGCTTTTCTGGGGGCAATGCTCTGTTTTCTGTAACATTTCTGCATAATCACACCAGAAAGCATGCTCTTTAGTGCATGCCTGTACACCTATTACAGCTGGGTCCCTGGTTCTTGACTAGGGCTCCTGAGGCTCAACTGCAACACCAGCAATAGGGAATAAAATGCATTCGGGATGAAAACAGTTGACTTTACCTGTCACTGCCATCGAAACACATGGAGCATTTCTAAACTTCAATCACCATCTCCAACGAGTGTCACCTGTTTCTCTGTTTAGCCAACAGATTTACTCGTCTTTAAGGCAGGTAAAACAGCCCTCCCGCTCCCTTGGATGTGTCAGGTGGAGAGGCTGGCCCCTGAAAGTGGAGCACCGAAACTAATTTGACGGGAAAGTGCTTCAGGTGGACCGGTGAAGACAAGACCCAGATGCGAAGTTACCTAACTGAGCCCGTACTGCACACCTGCAGCCAGTTGTGTAACAAACCCCAGGACAATTTTACAGGTCTCAGTCAGGTAAAACTCCCTGCTGGTTTCCACGAGGGAGCTCTAATCAATCAAAAGCTGCAAGAACTGGATCCGGTTTTCTCCCTTTTAATGAAAAAGGTTTACCTGGAGCTACGAGAGCACCAGATGAAATGAACTCGGCAAGCCCTAACTCTCGCTTTAACGGCATAAGGAACTTGTCCTGCCTTTCACCTACCAACCCCAGAAATTAATCGTATCGGCTCTCCGTCTTCGGCAGCGGACAGGAAGAACCCCACCTAAACCGACATACAACCATTTCACAAGTAACGGAGCTGTTCTCCGGCTGCGACCTTCGTACGACAGCCGAAAGCGGAGACGGCACGGGCGATGGGAGGCTCGCGGCTCCTTAGAGGAACTACGTCCCCTTCGGGCCAACGGGGAAGACCAGCGTCCCCGCCCGGGCTCCCGCTCCCCCTCGAAGCCGCCGGCGGGAAGACCCGGGCGGAGCGGCGGCGCCGAGGCGGGAGGAGGGCGGGTGGGCTGCCGGCCGGCCGGCCGGCCGCCCGCTCGCGCCACGTGCGCCGCGCCCCGCTCCGCGCCCGCCGCCAACGGCCGGGGCGCGCGGGCGAAGCCTCGCGCCGAAACCGCCGCCAACGGCAGGGGCGGCAGAGCCCCGCGCGCCCGCCCCGCACTTCCCCTCAGGTGCGCCGACCGCCCCTACCTGCCTGCTGCCGCCGGCGGCGGGAAGCCCCCTTCGCCCGCGCCGGGTCCCTCTCAGCGGCTGGCGGGAGGGCAGGAGCGCTGTCCCTCCGGCTGGGCGAGCCCCATCTGAAGAGGAGCAAGGGAGCCCGGCGGCTCCACCGCCGCCGCCGAGGGGAGGGGACGAAGGGAGGGGGCGGGCGCGCCGGGCCGGGCGCGCCGGGCCGGGCGCTCCCCCCGCCCGGAGCCTCCCGGCCCCAGCGGTGCCAGAGCCGCCGAGCCTGCGGCAGCGCCCCCTGCGGGCTGCGGCGAGGAGGGAGCCGCCCTCGGCCGGCGGGCGCGGCCCAGAACAGCCCCGCTCCGCTCCCCCTGCCCTCGGCGGCGTCGGCCCGGCCGTGGCGGGGCGAGGGCCGGAGTGCTGCTGGAGGTGCTCCGGGTCCCGCTCGCGCAGTCCTCCGCCCCCCCGGCCGGGAGCACCCGGTTCCTCCCCGGGGCCGCTCCGGCTAACCTGATCGCCGGGGGAGGAACGCCGCTCGGCTCGCACTGCCCAGAAGCCGCGATCGGGGAGGGCTAACAAAGTCCCCCCGGTACTCCCAGCCAGCCGACTGGTTCAGGCTAAGCGTCTGGCGTAACCGGGGCTGTAAGACCCACCGGCCGCAAGCAGCGCGGGTGCCTCAGCGCCCACGGGCTGGGGAAGCAGCAGCAGCGCCGGCCTGCCGGAGCGGGGGGAGCTCGCCCGGCTGCTTAGGGGCCCCTGCCCCTCCGGGCCCGCATCAGGGCTCCCGCTGGCCCCGCGGTGCCGCTCGAGGTGTCCTAACAGGGAGGAGGAACAGGATGGCCCCGGCTAAGCAGAAAAGAGTTCTTACAGGTAAAACACGGCCCGAGGACCTGGGATATCAGGCTTCACTGTTTGACTTTGCCCACCCGTGACAGCTGCTCAGGTCCTGATCAGCTGTGGCGATGCCAAAGTGTGTTCTTGTGAAAAGTCTGGCTGGCTTCCCAGAAACCCTCAGATTACGTGGAGAACTGGACTTGCGCTTGTCGGTGAAACACGTGCCTAAATGTTTGTGGGATACAGCACCTTTGTGCCACAGCTCCCCTTCCGTATAATCAAATTTCCCCTCCCTACCTCACAGGAATCCGATGAAGATAAATTCATAAACCTCTCTGAGGCACGCTAGTTTGACAACGATAGAGCTCCTGGAGCATATCCGCTGAGAGACAGATGCTGCAGTTGCATCCCGTCCTCCCCCCAAATGGGCACAAAGATACATACACAAACCATTTTGAAAGCAAGATCTTTCCAGCCATGCAAATTTTCCAGGAATGGAAAAGAGCGCAAAACAGAACCAAATCAGTCTTATGCTGCAAATGTGTTTGCTGAGCTGGCAAATCCTGGACTACTACTCCTGAGCACTCTGAGTTGTGACACAGAAGGCGGGCAATCAAACACATTTGCTAGCCCAAACCAGGATCACAAGTCTTCCAAATTAAAAATAATAACAAGTCCTTGCAGTGTAGCTGAAATCCTCTGCCAGAAAACCCTGACCCTCTAATTAGGCTTTAACATCATACTGCTGAACATGTTAGAAATATACACTGTAAACCTGATTTTTTTCACAGTGCAGATAAAGTGCAAATAAAAAGCAGCATTCTACTGAGCATATTACGCAAAAAAAAATATTGCTGATCAGTAATTTGTTCACAGCATTAAAATCAAAGATCAGCCATTCTATTTATGTGTCCACAGAAACAAACTTAATTTACTTTTATACTGCAGTCAGATTTACACACAGGTCATCTAAATATAATTTACTGTCATAAACAGTCTGATTTCCCTTGTCTTTTCTGCTTACCTCTCCTGTGTTACTATTTTTGTAAAAGTAAAGCTGTGATTTTTTTTCTTTGCACAGCCAGGGCATAATAGCCTAACCACAGAACTAACCAAGTTCTCCAGAAAGCCAAGGTTTCCCTTAGTTTTCCCTGGACCTCACAAATCTTTTAGCTTAATAACAGCAGAACCGAATTGCACTGAAATATATCAGCGAAGCCTCCAGGGAAAATCTGCTTATTAGCACCAAGGCAGGTTGCACAGTCCCCGAGTAACCATTGGGCAAGGCTGCTTGGTTCCTTTGCTGTGTCACAGCCGGGAGCTGTGGCAGTGCGCTGGATCTGCATCCTGCTAGCAGGACACAGCCTCTCTGCATGCTGGGCTGCTCAGCTCGGCTCTCTAGACAACAGCAAGAAACCCGGGATGCGCTGCAGGAATGAGGGAGACCTCACATGCCTGTGGCTTTGGCAAGATTTCCACAAAACGTGTTTGTGGCCTAGCTGTAGACTAGAGCCCACCGCTTGTGTAAGCTGCAGTAAGGGACTGTGAGAGGAAGGAGCAGGATCCAACCTCCACCTGCACTTAGCTGAGTCCAGGTGAACGCCAAGTGTGTGATTTCTGTTCTCTACCTTACGCTCCAGCACTCGAACCGTACTCCCCATTCTGAGGCACGGATACAATAAGGGCCTTGAACGCCACCCTGCAGTTATGTGCCCACGCAGCTGCACGCCTTGACGTTTCCTCTGCTTGCTGCTATTACCTGCTAGTCTCCTGCTAGAATTGCTGAACGCCCTTAACAGGGCAGAGAGCTGCCGTGAATTAGGGCAGAACTGCTGGAAGTACCTGCGTCCTCCTGTGGGTGGCATCAGAATATCTTCGGTGGACCAAGGCTTGCTTAGGAAAGAGAGAGGAGAGGGACGATATTCCTGCTTGCCGGCAGCCAGCATCGTTACAGCGCGAGTGCTGCTTTTGCTAAGAAGCTCACGTAACCCAGATGATCTTGAAATTAAATGAATGCTTTAAAGTAAATTAGCGTCACTCCATCAGCCCTTTTCATTCCAACAGAGCAAGCTCCATCACACCTTGCGCCCATGCCCTGTACACATTGCAGTTATCACAAGAGGAGGGGATGCAAATGCATGATTAAACCCCTCAGCTTCTACAACTTCAGCAAAACCAGACCTTTATCACCACCAGGAGCAGTTTCATATCTTTTCATGTAGGCCTCAATGAGGTGGTTACAAATCGATGAACATGGGTGAATCACCACAGTTGTCCAACAGGACACAGAAGTCTAAGTAACAAGAGCAGGGTTGTTCTGTGTTTTTAAACTGTCATTTTACAACTGTCATGCTTGTTTCTGGTAGCTGTATAGGTCAGGAAGGACCTTACCACACTGAGACAAGTCAGTGCACAACCCCAAGCCGATATGCACTCTCAAACACTCAAGTGCTAATGCCCAAAGCTATATGGATGTAAACTACTGAGCAAACAGTTGCCTTACCTGCAGAGTATTACACAGCCAGTATTTCTTAAGGCTATGAAAGATGAGAATACAAAGCTCATTCTTGTGCTAATTTTAGAATACTTTTTTCAGAATTTGAGAGAGTGCCTTGTACTGTTCAGTTGCCCATATGACTAAATTGCACAGCCTGAGACCATAATCACAACAAAGCTTAATCAATTTATGCCCAGCAACCACCACTGGCTGTAAATGGGGGAAAACATGACCTTCAAAAACAGTTCCGGAAAAGTGGGCGGTTTTTTTCTTCCCCTGCTTGCAAAGCATTTTAACCAACATAGGTTGGTGTTTGTTGGCTTTGCAAGCATTGGTCTGCTTACCTATCATTTACACCCGACTTTTCTACCAGACTTGTGCCAGATTTTGCTTAGGAACTTCGCTGACACTGTTGCTTGCAAAAGGCCTGGATTAATCGCATTAGAGACCAAATACCTGATCACCGCAATAACTAGTGAGGTGGGACCCCTTTGTTTTAGAGCTTAAGTATGTGAAAGAAGGCTGAGGTTCAAATCATCTACCTTCTGAAAACTGGGTTGTTTCGGGGGTGTTTCCAGGATCAGAAATCACATATGCTGCCCTAAAACTCATCTCTGATCTATGCTGATACAGGATCAATTCCAGTTTTCAATTTCCTCCCATGGATTTGTCCTTAACAAAGTTATTACCCCCAAAAAAGCAAGATTTGTTCTCCTGAGATTTAGGGTTATGAATCTGTGTGTACAATAGTCATCGTGAGTAGGTGGCACAGAAACCAAGTGGTTTTTTTCTTGTCAGCAGTGATGTTATTCTTAGTTTTGTTTGTGGTCCTTATGTGTGTCATAGATAGGCACAATAGATACACATTGGCAGCTTTGATAGTATTCAGAGAGGAGCTGATCTCCCAGTCCAGGAAATTTTCCTAAAATTCTCATCATATTGGCAGCAGAATTTTAACCAACAGTTCCCAAGAGCCTCTGCCAGCACATTGTTGTCTTTAGAGGACTCGGAGCTACTAAACATATTAGAGAAAATGAAAATGACACCAATTCTGATTCTGAGGTACACAAAATCACTTCAGCTTTGCCTGCCCAGCTTGCTAAGGGGTCCCCAAGCCATTTTGCCATGGGTGGTACTGTTACCTTTCTCCAGGGTATGCATCCCTATTGTGCAGTCTCACAAAGCCAGCCCTGCTTAGTGACATCAAGTCAATCAACAGAGAAGACAATAAAAATAATCCTACCTGTGAATAAGAACATTTGTCACTGCCCAAAACTTAACAAAGGAAAATTAAATCCTCCCTCATCCTCCCCAGAAAAGTCACAGGGGATTTCTTGTGGCTGCAGCAACAGTGGCCACCCATGATGCCAGAGGACATCATTGCCTGTCTTGTAGCAATGCAACTCAGCTGCAACTCTAAGTGGACCAAAATGTGGAGCTTATGGCAGTTGTGCTTCCACCTGTGGAGTTTAGGTCTTTAGTTCTACTGATTTCAGTACCTGTCTGTGTGGTTCTGGCCCGAGGCTTTACATGCTAGTTTATGAAGAACGATATAGCTCAGCAGAGATCAGAGTAAGCAGCCGACCAAGCACTTTGCACAACTTGCAGAACTTGTGGCCATGTTCAGACTTAATACTGCCTAAAATAAGGAAGTTCCTTACAGAAGGGGGCCTGTAGCTTCTCTATAGGCTCTGTAACTGTATTCAAAATGCATTCAGCTACAGCTACTTTCATTTCATGCTAATGAGACATCACAGAGATAGATACATTTCACAATGTTAAAGTCAGTGCCCTACTGCAAGTCCCACTAGTACCACACTCCGCATATTCCATGAGTTTTCATGTTGTCAGACAAGTAGTTAGGAGAGGCTGTGCCTCTCTGCCACTACGGTATCGCTGTTTTGGCTCCATTTACCGCTATATGGATCTTCAAGCCCAGTATAAGCAGCCAATATGGCCTTCCACTGGCCAATGGACTGGTGATGCAAGACCTACCCAACACGTAGGATGCTGTCATGGCATCTGGCAGCATTGCAAACAGGCATTGGCCAGGGTGTCATAACCATACTGCCTCCCATATGGTGACAAGGGATGGAGGACACACAGATCGCAGTGCATGCAAGGAAGCTGTTTGCAACCTTTTTTTGTATATCTGAATTTAATGTGGGTGAATTTAAAAGACATTTAGAAATGTAAACTAGCTATATCAAGATCGTGGAAAAGTGAAGACAGATCACAGCATCTAGACAGAGAGATATTGTTTTAAAGCGGCATTACCTCATTGAACAAAGTTTTCCTTATAACAATGGTGGAACTGGGAGGAATTACAGTAGGCCTCATCTAATATACTTTGGTGATAATTTGGCAAGGATATGCTAATATAATGATACTTTCTCTCATAGCAGCCTCTTCTGTGTTTTGGCAGCCCATAATATTTTTTCTGTGCCCTTTCCACTGCCCCTAGAGCAAAGTAGAGAATGAGAAAAGGTCACAGATTTTTAGCTACTGCATAGCATGTGCATTTCTATCACTCTGTCAAAAAGCAATTGATTATGCCAGCCTCATGCTATTTTCCTTGGAACGGAAAACTCTAAAGCTTGTTTAACAGTAAGTGTCTGTCGGTTCCTCTCAACAATTGGCTGAGAGAGAAACAGCATCTTTTGTTAGAAATAATGGTTTGCTTAAAAAGACCCAGCTTCTTTTGTGCTGAAGTTTCACACGCAGCAGGAGTGTTTCAGTAGTAAAAAGTCTTTACCGTCAGGGTCAGAGGTGTTTCTTTGCAAGGTACCATGGTTCCTGGCAACACTTACAGCCCTGATATCATAGAAGATATTTAATATCCCATATTCCCTGTATCCTACAGATGGTGATTTTCATCATTTTTATGAGAATAGGAATAAGGAGGTACTGTACCAAATGGGAATTTACCAATAAAAGTATATTCAGAGCCCTTAAATATCTTACCTTCACCATTTAAAGGCACCGTTAAGCCTGTTCTCTGTAATAAGGTAGTACTCTATGAAGGTAACATCAGTCTTTCATTCTCACAACAGAAAACTCCTCTTACACATATCCTCTAAGCAAGAAACAGAGGAAAAGCATAAGTTCATTATCTTCTCATGCAAAGCTAAGACTCCTAATTGCTCTGCATAATGTTTAATAGATAAAGGGGACATCTTAATGTAGCTGATGAATTCCAGATTTATTGACAAGATTCTTTAGTATTTCACTGCAGAAAAATGCTAGCTCATCTGACTTGTTCCTACATTGTCTTATTGTTTTTTTTATTTTAAATGTCAGAAGCAGCTCTCCTAGGCCAAAATTACCTCTAGTGCAACTCTCTTGTAGTCATGCTGTTAAGTAATGCCTTCTTTTCAGCAATAATTATTATGGAAACCATTGCTTCCATCTTCTTACCCTTTGCTGTGGAAAGCCAGTTGTCATGTCCAGGGCAAGCAAAGAGAGGCTGTGAAGGTGGAGAAGGAAGAACATCCTGGCATATCTTCTCTCTTTCATGGGCAAAGCTGGAAAGCCTTTGAGATTCCCTGCAAAGCAGCTGAGGATAAGTGTGGAGAAGAACGTCATTTTATCAGCAACCCTTGGAAAGCCATTAAAGAGTCAGAACTAAATTCACCAATGTCTGGCTGTAAGCATTCACAGACTAGTCACAATGACATCCGTCTTCCTGCCTCTTTCAGTAGTTGACCCAGAAGCAACCACAGCCTGGTTTTCATTTCTGTATTGTGCAATGGTATCAGTACCTTCACCTGCAATGTTATTATTACACATGGCTGCTTCTGCTTTTTGCCCCTCACTCTTTAAAGAGACTGCTGGTGACCTGGAACAGGTAAGAGAAGGCAGATTTCCAGTGAAGGAGTAGCCAAATGGACAGCTTCAGGAGCTCATAGATAAATGCATGAAGAGGAATTATAAGAGAAATTCAAGGCTCAGGAAAAATGGATTTTGTCTCCTCTCTCAAAACATCAGATTTAGTTCTGCTAAACTTTAAGTTCAATTTTTATTACTGCAGAAGCTGGCCTGGACACTGGCTCCACTTCTGCAAAGCATAAACTGGTGAGATTACCTGCTGAATACTAGTATCACAAGTAGCAGGCAGTGATCCCAGCTGAAACTGAAGCCCCCTGTGCTGGGGCTTTACAGGAATAAAACAAGCAGCCAATCCCTGTCCCAAAGCAGACGAATAGAGAAGGTGGACATGAGAGGGCAAACAGCGGCACAGATGAAGCAAGTGATTTATTGAAAGCATGCGTTAACAAACCAGCCTCAGAGCCAACAGAAGATCCACAGCTTCCAATCACCCCTTCCCAGTCCAGCACCTGGTGTGCTAAACTCCCATGAACAACCAAATGGTCACAACTCACCTACAGGTTTTGAGCACAGGAAAGTGCTTACTATTAAGCAGCTGCTCCTTATTCAAGAAAAGTGTAAGCTTTACAGTTGGAAGTGTAGAACATTTCAGACAACGTGAGCCATCTAGATTGGGATGAGCCCTGCATTTTCAGAAGAAAGGAACAAAATTACCCCCAAAATCCATATGTACACAATGGATTTTTCACATTTGTTTAGGGAAAGCTATAGCAAGGACAGGGTGAGGAGGATGTCAGATGTCAGCAGAGATGCCTGAGCCACTCTGCCAGCTGTTGTGGCTAGTGCTAAGAGAAAGACTTACCACAGTAGCAAGGTTGGAAGAGGCCTTCAGGGGTGATGAAAATATACGCTAAAAGCATTTTACACAAAAGGATGCATGAAATGTGTTCTTTGCAATTATTTTAACTAGTAACATGAGAAGCAGGATGCTGACCATTTTCTCTCTTGTTGTTTCTGCTCTCCTAGCAACAGGAGAAGTGTTTTAAACAGGTGTGATCAACAGAAACTCAAACAGAAAATAAAAATATGCTGAGTGAAACCAGCATAAGGTGACCCTTACAGGGACATGTTCTGCAGGGGAGGGTGTTCTGCAGAATTTAATGGGGATCAGTCACAACAAATCACATGACAAGACAAGGGCTTGAAAAAAACCCCACCCACTATATTTGTAACCTCACTTTTCAGAACCTATGACTATTTAAAAATCTAGTTGTTTAGAAGGACTGCAGCTTTTCATGCAGCACAGCAAATCCCAACCCCTATCTGACAAGATTAGGAAGAAATTTTGCCTATGCACAGGTTATTCTACATTAATCACCTGCCCACTGAGGCAATGTTGCTATTCGCAAAGATAAGATGTCAGAACAAGATGAAGCATTGGTCTGATTCAGCATGAAAGTTCTTACATGCTGCTGCTTAAGGTTTCCCCAAAGTGCTGACTTTTATCCTACCTGACTTTAGTTCATACACAAGTATAAAAAAAAAAAAAAAGAAAAAAAAAGAAAGATTGCTATCCTCCTTTCTTTAGACTGCTGTGCGTGCATGTGTTTTTTTCAGCCTGTAGCAGGGCTTCCAAAAATGGGGTCTGTGGTGTTTCAATATTTCAGTCATTTTGCGTCATAAATAAAAGGACTGAGGATCCCTTAGATTTCCTACAGGAAGGCTTTCCTTTGTACTGTGGCTGACAGTCCTGAGCTGATATTTTTCTGCATAGCTGCTGAAGATGGAGGCTGAAGGTAATGAGAAGAACTTCAGTGGTGCTGTGATTTATACCTAAGTTTTAATGAGAAAGAGTTATCTCCTGGTGTGCCCCTTTTTAACAAATTCTTTTTTTCTTTTTTTTTTTTTTTTGCAAGTTAACAAGATATTTCCAAGAGTCTACCCTGATGCATCTGAACTGTTACCTGTGAAGAAGACATTCAACCATCTGCTAAAAGCATTTTTATATAGCATCTTGCTTAAATCAAAAATGTTAGCTGAGGTTCTAATTCATGACCAAAGGGAGAGGGCGCATGTGTGCATCTGTGCCTCGGAGCAGTTCTGATGCTCCATGCAGGAAGCCTACGGAGAAATCAGAAAATCATTGGTTTATCTTTTCTAGGCTCCTTTTTTATCTTCTCTGTATGTGTCCTGCCTCTTTTCATGAATCTTACCCCTGGCACTTCATCTGGGCTTTCATTTTTTTCTCTTCCGTCTCTTTCTCAGCCCCCATCTACTGACTCTTCTTTTCCAGCTCTATTTCGCTAACCTTAGGTTTGGGTTTATTTTCCTTTCCAAACAATATTCAGGACTATCAACATTACTGTTAATGACATATTTTATCATTTTATTAACAATCTTTCATTACTCATCTGCTGTACTGCTGAAGTCAATTAGGAGAATAATTACCTTCCTGTGCCTGAGTAGCAAATTGGCTTAATTCCAGAAAAAGGTGTTCCCCGGAAAGGCTTCCCACTAAAATGTAGCTTACGACATACACTAGCCTGAACGTTATTGATCCTATTTACTGAGTCCTACCAAGCCACGGAGTTTATTTCCTGTAGCAAACTCATCAGTGATGAATCAGTGGGTTCAGCAGCTCCTGTCAAAAGATTTGCACTTGCTTACTGGAGGGAAGCCTACATCATCTATTATCGACAGACTCCCCTCAAGGGTCATCATTAGTTAAGAAAAAGCCTGTTATTTCTTATATGCCATACTCTAGCCACATGCAAATCAGCTGCTGAAGTCTTTCCAGGTCCTTGGAGGCCATCCACAGTAACAGCCAGGCCCTGAGGACACCACCAGCCCTGACCGTCTCTGCCCAGCACCGCCAGGACCATCAGACCCTGCCCCAGCAATGATGCAGTGGGGCCAGTCTCCGGCATCCCACAGCCCTGCCCTGCGTGGCCATGGGCCCCACTGAGCTGGGCCCAGGTCCCATCCCATCCCTGTCCCCAGGGAGGTGCCTGATACCCAGGGCTGGGGCTGCCTTGCTCCTCACTGGGATGGTGGGACAGGCCCTGGCTGGTGAGGTCCTGCCCTGCTGCGCTGGGAAGTTCCCTTGAGTCCTTGTACCTTAGGGAGTAGTTGGCCCTCGCAGCATCCTGACAGTAACCATGACAAAATCTATACATGCCAGACTCATCCAAAGAGTTGGTAACACTGATACTGATGGGCTAAACAAAAAATCCTGTTTCTGAGTGTGGAGAACAAGAGATTCTCCTCCCAGAGAGGAGCTAGTAAGTGAAGTATTTGCCCCAGCTATGGACAGAAACAAATACGGATCACCAGGAAGAAATAAAAGGGACCAGCTGGATAGCATAACAGCAGCATGAAGGTATTGCAGCCATCACCTCTTCTCCTGCTCCCATTTGGTCCAGTTTTTATTCTTGTCTGCATCCGGTGGGCCTCCCTCCTAGCCCTGTAAAGTCCACACTTCCCAGCTGCAAGGGCAACAGGACCTGCTGCATGGAGGTCTCTGTAAGAGCCCTGTCAAGTTGCACAGAATCAGACAAGCCACAATTCAGTGTCTGTACAATTGCAAATATTCAAACATTGTTTGCTATATGTGTTCCACAGGCCGCCTTGATTCATCCACAGATTTGCCCATCAGCTGGAACATGCCCTCTGTCCATGAGAGGGGAAGAGCACATCCACCACACCAGCCACCTCTCTGATGCAGTCGCTACCTTGGCCGACCATCTCCAACCTTGGTGTCAAGATCCCTCAGGACTCCAGAGTTTGACCAACAACCAACATGAGCCATTGACACAGGAGATCCTAGTCTCTGCTTGTGACTGCATGAAACCAGAAAGCAGCACGTTCCTACCTTGGCTGGAGCTCTCCTCCCCAGGCGATCCATCTTCTGCTTTCTTTTCTGTAACTCTTCCCAAAAGAGTGGAGTTGCAGTGTCTTTAATCTCCACTGTGCCGCCCATCAGTCACATTCCCAGACATGCTTTTTGATCTTCTTTCCAGCCCCACGCCTGCTGTTCTGCTAACAGAAGTCATTTTGTGTCAGTGTTACACAGCATATTGTGAAAGGTGAGCCCTTCATCTCCCTGCCAGGGCCACCCCCCCAGGTTTCCATCGAAGTGGGCTTTCCTCTCTGTACAATCCCCCTGTGCTTGGAGAGCGCACATCAATTAGGATGGTGGCAGGCAAGTACTTAACACCTCTGAATCAAACACTTTTCACTGTTGCTTTCAAGTTTTATTAATGTTTATTAATTCCTGTTGATATCTTGCCAAAAGCATTTTTTTGAGAATGGCAAAATAATTAGAAGTTATCCACATTCTTTTTTTTTCCCCACCTGGATGCTGCACAAATTGATTATTAAAGTAAAGACTAATTCATTATCCACAAATAGTTCATAACCCAAATACACTGCCACCTGCACACATCTATTTTTGGTAGCCTATTGAAGTATTCTGCCTCATAAAGTCCTTCACTTCTGAAGCATGACAACAAAAAATTGCTGTGAAAACCTGAGGGCAGAGGACGACTAACCCCTAACTCCAGCACTTGTAAAGGTGACAATTCTGCGTTTTATTTTATTTACCAGCTACAGTATAGCAAGAGAAGAGTTTATTCCCTTCAGTCTGGAGTTGCCACTATAACATTAACAGCAGCAGCACTTAGACAACTCTTTCTATTTCTAAAGCACTTTACATCCATTAACACTTTGAGCCCCACAACTCCTCAAACAAGGATAACAAAAGGAAGAAAACTGAAGCAACTTGCCATTGAGAAATCACCCAAGCCACAATTATCTTTCAGGAGCTCAAAATGTGTCCACACTTGTGTCTTCACAGTCTGCCAGTTCCTCAGATAATACTGCATTTATTGTCTTTTTCCTTCCCCATATAGGTAGCCACCTCATCTGCAAGCAAAAAAGACGATTAGGTTCTAACAAGGAATCTGGAAAAAAACTCCTCAAGAAACAAAGATGCAGCCAAGTACTAATGTAAGAAAAACCACAACTGAGTATAAAGAACAAAGCCAAGACTCTGCCCCACAGTCTATAGTCGTCAAAATGGACAGGTGTCTACCACTCCCTCATACAGACACTTTAAACATGCACTCTGCAGATGGGGGCCGGAATATAGATTCCAAGGTGGCTTTGAAATATCGTTACTTTTACATTTCTGTTTGACCACTAACCAAAGGTATTTACCTATTTGTAAAACACAGACCTGAGTATAGAAAACACTTCCCATTCTCAGTGCTGCAGAAATCTAAACAGGAAAGCCTCAATACTTTATTTTAACCCTAAGGATGCTGTAAGAGGATTCAGCGGATAGCTCATAGACAAATTTCTGGTGAAGAAGATAATAAGTCTCCCATCTCCTCACGTGACATCAGAGAATGACCCGCTAGTTCTTCCTGACTGAACATACACACTGGCAGTGTCATCCCCATAGATCTGTCCTGATTAAAGTGGATTGCACCTTATTGCACATTATTATTCTACCAGGGCATGCCTAACTGGTGAAACTGAGTGGCAGGGGGATAGCTACCTCAGGATAATTATCTCTGTGTACAGTACACTCCAGAGTAAGTGTAACATTTTTCTAAACCATTATGTCTCTCCTTCTAAGGGGAAATAGGTATTCTGAAATACTGTAACTTTTATTCTGTGGCAGAGGGTTCTCACAGAGAAGTATTCCAGTACTACTATAAAGGAATAGTTTATGCCAGTTCCACTGGGTAAGTCTTAAGTCTCCTGTAAATTCCTCACACAGTTCTGCAAACAGAAAGTGAACTTAGGGTACCGTCAGTGAGTGGAACACCTTTCACATCACCTCTTTGGCACAAAAGCAACACTTTTTGAGGCTGTCCAGAGAACACATTTAGAGACATGAAACAGTAGTAGAGCATGACCAGGTTATGCTGGTTGGCAGTTTACTATTAAACCTTCATGTGCTGACAGTAAAACTCCACTGCATGCTCTCTGAATAATAACAACAGGAAGCAAGAGCAGATTCTGAGGCTCCTGGAGAAAGATTCTCTTTCAAGAGGCAGAGAGGGGGACAAAGAAGCACAGAGAAAATGTTTTCTCTCAATCTGACAATGCTTTCTGTAATACTACAACAATGCAAAGTTTCTCTACTATTAGAGAACCTAACAGACCCTTCTGTTACTCTAGAACTTCATTTTTTGAAACAGTGAGTTCCTTTTCTTAGCCATTCTCTAAGAAAAATAGATTGCTTGTTTCATTAGGGAAGCAAATCAATGAAGTTTAGTCAAGTTATTTAGTACATTAGTTTTAATTCATCTCACATCAGCCAGGTCAGGAAAGTCTGACAATCAACACTGGCATGACAACACGGGTGCATCCTGTGTGCTTATTAGCATGCCAGGATGGAGCTATGTAACTCATATGGCTTTCTTATACTTTGTAATGTATACGGAGTAAATTCTATTTATTTCAGTTCTATAGACTTAGTGATTCCAAAAGTGAGAAAACAGGCAACAACCTCTTGTCATTACTTGCAACCGCAGAGCTGTTATGTACGAAGATTTGCTTATTTATTTTTACTTTAAGGGAAGTCTGTGTTCTAAAGGTTTCAGAGACACATAGAGAAGAAGTGGCTGGGAAAGTAAACTGAGGCAATGTAGAGGGACCGTCTTTTATTCAAGGTCTA
This sequence comes from Harpia harpyja, assembly GCF_026419915.1. NCBI lineage: Eukaryota > Metazoa > Chordata > Aves > Accipitriformes > Accipitridae > Harpia > Harpia harpyja. The sequence goes on along the minus strand of NC_068940.1, from coordinate 54,521,882 downwards.
ACAGCAAGTCAAAAGCATCACCAATAATATAAGACTTTCCCAATTCACAACGCAGGACCTACCTGGATTTTGGAGACTACAGTGTGTACAAAAGAGATGTTTATTGTTATGAGCCCTGAGAAAATCCTACCATCCCAAACTATGCAATCATAAGATGGCCAGAGATCACTCTGCGTATGTTATCTGTCTGCTGGTAAACATGATGTCAGCAAGAGATTTTTTTTAACAGAAGAAAAACTGGGGAATATCCAGATAAAATGCTAATCTCAAATCTAGTGTTAATTTAGGATTGCATTAAGGGAGATTAAAAGCTCAAAAGAATGAAAGCTCTGAATTTCTTACTCCATGATACATTCTAATAATGTGTTTCCATCTTCTGAGCAATGAAGATCAGATGGACAGCCTCGGAAGACCCCCTGATGTCAGATCCTCACTGAGGGATATTCTAAGCATCCCTGGAACTGACAGTCAAACTGCATTCAGAGCCCACAGGGATATGCCCCTGCCCTGTAAGGTATATCAGACTGCAGGTAACCTCTTGTTGCCAACCTCAGAGCAAAAATTACAATGACCACTTGCAAAGTAAGTATGTGCAGAAAATGAATGCAGTACATTTAAGAGGAAAAGTTTTCAAAAGGAAGTGTTTTAACTTGCACAAAAGTGCTTAAATTGATCCCATTCAAGGGCTAAAGTGCACTTTGGGTCTTCTTGTTGAGCAAAAGGTAATAATTGAGGTGATTGATACCCCCAATAACAGTACAGTGAACTGCAGACATTCCTGTACTGGCAGATAATAGTTGAGGTGGAAAGAATATTAGTGTGGTTGATGGAAAGGTGCAGCACAATTTCATACTTCATGGCTTGGTCAGCTACTCTGAAGAGTGTATAAAGTAAGGAACAGCAACACTCAATTCCTTACCCCTGTCCTGCCAGCTGGAATATCTATGGAGGCTGCACTTCCTACTAGCTCCAAAATCCAGGCAAGTTTGAGGAAAGCAAAATCTACACTCAAGAGCTGCCACAGTTCTCACAATTTATTTCAGTACAAATGCTAAATAACTCCCCTGGAGTAGAGGAGAGCACTTCAGGATGCTGCTGGGGTACAGAATTGCATCCCATGATTTGTATGGTTTTCCTTTCCCTTCAGCACTGATTTTTGCTCAGTGTTGTGGTCTGATCGTGGGTCATTAATGGAAGTTTTGAGCTTATATAATAACTGGGCAATATTCTCTAAGGGGATGGAGTGAGTACCTAGTGTATTGATTCACTTAATTTCTCTGTAGGCATTTCCCAAACCTGTATGCTCAGAGGATCTAAGCAGTCTAATATATCTTTCTATTCTATTGTTCAAAATGGCTAAACATGCTTAGCAACTTCATTGTAAGTTTCTGCTAATGAGGAGCTATTTCTTCTATGTGAAATGTTAATGTGTCAATACTTCATAACTGAGATATGTTGGAGAGGTTTTCTTCCTTTAGCCAGCTATTTAAAATAGGTAGTGGTGTGTGATGTATATTTTTAGAGGCTGTCAGGCAATGCTATTTTTGATGATACAATATGTCTGTTTTCCTTTACCACACAGGAAGACAGTGACGCTGGACTGAACATGTTTTCCCCCCAAATGGGATGTCTTTGGGGAAACATCAAGAGAAGTGACAATACATACACAAGAAAATAGCATAATTTAACAGTCCCTGTCACAAGCCCCATTACTTAATTGAAAGAAAGAAAATCTTTCATGGTTAATTTTGCCAAGAAAGTATCTTACCAACCTTAAATGTCTTATCGACCTTAAACCTACTCCTGTCCTCCCCAAAATCAGTAGCAGATTTGACTGCTTTCAGACCTCAGGCAGTTCACTTATTAGTGTTTCTGTTAATGGGTTAGAGAGAACAGTCTGCTAAAAAGTTAGCATTCTAATACCAGTATCAGTGTCACAAAGTAGCAGAGACAAGCTGTAATTTGTGAGCTGGTTTGTGGTGAGGCAGCTGTGGGTGTATGCAGTAGGAGTATAACACAGGCACCAGGACTGTGTTGTGATTCATGTTATAGCTCTTAATATAAACTAAGAAGGAACACACATTTGTTAAGAACTAGAGTGTGCCCATCCCTTGCAGGGACATGCAGGTAGAAGAGGAAGCTGCTCTCTCTACCCAGTGGTCTTGGTGTCAGCAACTAATGTTGTGCCAAATGTGTTCATAGCTGCCCTGCCTTTGATGTTTAAGATCAGATACAATAGACAGCTAAGCTCAGCTTTGCCCTTTGCACACACAAATTTAATTGTTCTGCAATTAAAAAAACCATACAATTGGAAAGACTTCTAGTAAAATGAAACAAAATCCCAGAAGAACATCACTACAAGATGGATGTTAATGTCTGTGGGAACAATAGCTGGCACAGGCCAAAGATCTCTCAGTTCCTTCAGTAAAAGGAAAGAGCAGAATATGGCCATGACATAAAAGCCCTTCAGTGTAATAGTGTTGGTTCAAATCCAGCATAAACTGTGATGATGACAAGGTATACGATGACCTATAGAAAGCAAGTAGGTGCTTGTGACCTGATCAGCTCCTACAGGACCGAGCATTTGCACTACAAACCAGTCTGCTTCCTTCCAATCCCATCCTTAAGGATCAGACAAAAACTGGTTAAATGACTGTTCTGGCAGATAAAGAATGAGCCTCAGGAGCAACACGACCCATAGCAAAGTACCCTGATTCTAACTGCTGAACTTTAAATACTGCTCCTAATTAATCCCATCTGAACCTCCTCTGACTTCCCTGGAGCTAGAGTACAAATGACTTTAGCCCATTGTATCCAAAAACAATAGCAAAACCAGAAGCCAAATGAGAAATTGCTCCATGTTGGTGGCAAGTAGCAAATCAGGGCTCAGAAGAAACCTCCTATAAGAAGCATCCATAGTTACATACATCCTGAAACACCAATATTGCTGTTTCCTGCCATAGTGATCTGCTTCTGAACAGTGGATTTTCAGGCAATGAACAGCAAAATAAGTCATCAGGTTATTCAAGAATCTGAATATGCATAATATCAGGAGTCAAAACATTATAAACTTACTGATCCACTGTAGCTATGAAACCATAAGATACTGGAGTCCTGTAACTGACTCTTATCACACAGAATATGGTCATGCTAAAGTATACCTCATCTGACACCATTTTGGCTAAGAATATGTCCTACAGATGACAAGGCAACTAAGTATGGCCAACAGCCACAAGGGACTCCTCTCTTTCCTCTCAATTTCTTGGTGTTCAGAGTTACAGGTTTTCATCCAGCTGGTGGGAGAGCAGAGCCCTAGGGCAGAGGTCTTGCTTCAAAGGTGGGAGCTGTAGGACTGTCTTCTGGCCCAGCTAATGAACCATCATGTGCCTGCCCAGTGTCATTAGTCTACCTGTATACAGTCAGGGACCTTATTGTTATATTCAAAGCAAAGTTACTGTGTGCTGGACACTGTTCAAAAACAGTGAGAGACCTTGCCCAAAAGGCCTTGAAGCCAAAATAAGAAATCACCAATATTTCAGTGATGCCTCCACACTCAGCGGAGTCTGGTTCTGTTACAGATGACTGTAACTGAGATGATATAGGCTTTTCAAATTGATTTTAAGTGAGGGTTAGGTCAGATGTTTTCATCCTGTCACTGTTCCTCACTTACAATGTGGCCCAAACTGAGTTTTATATGAGAGAAGGCTCTGCTATTTTGCCCAGGTCTCCTCACAACTCGGAGAAGAAAGTTACTTACTGCTTGATTTTCCTTGGGAAGAGGAAGAGCACTGAGTCCAGATGCACAGAGGACACAGGAGCAAACAGCTGCAGGTTTGTGGAAGGGACATACAAGTTGCAATGCACCACAGTGTGACTGCAGAGGCAAACTTCCTTGCAAAATTTCCAGTCTCCACCAACAGAAAATTTCACAAGTTAAATTTGCTACTAGTAAGTTGCCAGGTTCATAATGCCTTAGGGTGGTTTGGTGCAGACAGCCCCACAACACTAGTTGAACTTCCTTCCAGAGACATTAATCCCCAACTTTTTAAAAACAGCTAATAAGCCTTGGCCCCTGATTTATCTTGCAGAGCTGCAGTATGGTAAACTGCCAGCTGCTAGAGAGCACCATCATGCTGCTACCAAAGCAGAAGGTCAAGAAGCTGCAGTGAAGAATGACCTGCAGTGTGTATTTAATTCCCCTTTTTGGTTTCTGCACCAGCTCGGAACAGCATTAGGTGGTCAGAGGGGCTGAGAGGAGTATGAGAGAAGAGCTGGAGAAGACATGGAGGATTGTAAGTGAAGGTGCTAGGGTGGAAGAGAAGGGACATTTTCACTGCAGAGAAAGGGGAAAGGTTGTTAAAAGTTTTATGAAAAAGTGAGACTTTTGGCTGCAAATTTTTCCAGAGTGGCATAGATGTATTCAGTCAGTTCCATAGCTTGCAAAGTATGTTCCATGTGTAGCTTTTCCCCACAGAAGGGTGAAAACACTTCACTGTGCATAATGGAGCTACAGAGAAACAATTTAATAACTGACCCAATAACCAGCTTCTGCAATTCTATGTCTATCTTCTCTTTCCTTCTATGAACGTAGAGTTTTTACTTGTGTGTATATGGCAGTAATTTGGTTTACAAACTTCCTTGGCCAGTGAAGAAGTCTCTCAGATGTATTTCCACTTCTAAGTGATTGTGCATCCAAAATTTCTGAATAATGTGCTGCATGAAACCACCTTCCCAGGCCACTTTCTGTCAACGTGGTTACTAGAGAGAGCAGACACAAGAAACTCAGCTATCACAAGTGCATGCAGCACAGTGGATATACTTTATACTTACCACAATTGCTTACAAGATCTGATTCTCCAATAGGCAACTTTCCACTTTAGCTATTTTATTTTATTATTCCTTCATAAATGAGTTTCTTTCTCTTTATTTCAGTGGGCTTTCATTATTAATTTCTGTAGAAGAGTGAGCTGACTGCAGTTATTTTCTTTTATTAGATCATCTATTCAACCCACATTCAACCCCATCTTATAGGATTAGTCAGGAAACAGGAGAGCGCACACTATTGGATTTCGGGCTTTGAATCTCTTGTGCATAGCTCAGATCACTAAAAGGGCCACTGCAACTTAATTAGTCACTAAAGTCAAGAAGACAAGCACTGAGTAGCAATGAACTGCATTTTTCCCAAAGTCCCCACCAGCAGTCAGCATCTACTCAGAAGTGCTTTACTGGTTCTTTTTCTGGCAGAGGATAAGCTGCATCACATCATTTTAAGGGCCAAAGTACTTTTGCTTGACATTCCCAAATCCCTTAGCATTTTAAAGTGAGTGAAAACTTAATTTGTCTCAGCAATCTAGCATCAAATTCCCATAGCCACCTGCGATCTTCCTTCTATATCCCTCCATAAGTACCTATCCACACATAAAACATTTCTTTTTAGTTGTACTAAAGTAAAATTTCTGTGACAGATGCATTTGTTTTATGCAATATATCTGATGGAGCTATAGCTCTGGAAATACATTTCTAGCAGCCATTCTTAGACATCTGGACAGTTGTGTAATAAAATTGCTATTGAATTCAATCTGGATGTGTTTCCATGTGCATTGAACGTTTTCTGTGCAAGATGACTAGATCCAAACATAGAACTGAGTATTAGTAGATCATAAACAGAGCAAGTGAAATTACTGTCTTTGTATGCTGGAAGTATATCGTTTCCAGGACACTGAAATAGCCAAATTTATACCTGATATGCCCAGTTGCTTCACGGGAATCGTATCAAAGATGAGGCTCCCTTTTCCCTATGCACGTAGCATTATCAGTCCTATGAAAAAGTTTAGAGGAAGAAGGAGCCTACAAGTTCATTGCTGCATGCTAGAGCATTGCACAAAGTTAGGATGTGAGGTGGTATTTCCATCCATACCACTCACACAATGTCCATGTAAGCTGGTTGTTTTGCCAGCACCTTCTTTCTAACCCAAATTCTTTGCATGACAGAATTAATTTGAACAGCCACCACCATAATGGTGTATTGGCTTTGTGTGGCAATGTTTTGGTAGCGGTGGGGTTACAGGGGTGGCTTCTGTGAGAAGCTGCTGGAGGTTTCCCCTGTGTCCGACAGAGCCAATACCAGCCGGCTCCAAGTCAGACCCACCACCGGCCAAGGCCGAGCCAATCAGCGATAGTGGTAACACCTCTGTGATAATGTATTTATGAAGGGAAAAAAAGTTGCTGGGACAGACAGAAACAGCAGCCGGAGAGAGGAGTGAGAACATGTGAGAGAAACAGCCCTGCAGACCCCCAGGTCAGTGAAGAAGGAGGGGGAGGAGATGCTCCAGGCGCCGGAGCAGAGATTCCCCTGCAGCCCATGGTGAAGACCATGGTGAGGCAGGCTGTCCCCCTGCAGTCCATGGAGGTCCACAGTGGAGCAGATATCCACCTGCAGCCCGTGGAGGACCCCACGCCAGAGCAGGTGGGTGCCCAAAGGAGGCTGTGACCGCGTGGGAAGCCCGCGCTGGAGCAGGCTCCTGGCAGGACCTGCGGATCTGTGGAGAGAGGAGCCCACGGAGCAGGTTTTCTGGCAGGACTTGTGACCCTGTGCAGGACCCATGCTGGAGCAGTGTGCTCCTGAAGGACTGCACGCCGTGGAAGGGACCCATGCTGGAGCAGTTCGTGAAGAACTGCAGCCCGTGGGAAGGACCCATGTTGGAGAAGTTCGTGGAGGACTGTCTCCCGTGGGAGGGACCCCACACTGGAGCAGGGGAAGAGTGTGATGAGTCCTGCCCCTGGGGAGGATGAAGCGGCAGAGATAATGTGTGATGAACTGACCATAAACCCCATTCCTTGTCCCCCTGCGCCGCTGAGGGGGGTAGGTAGAGAATTTGGGAGTGAAGCTGTGTTCGGGAAAAAGGGACGGGTGGAGGGAAGGTGTTTTGAGATTTGGCTTTATTTCTCATTACCCTACTCTGGTTGATTGGTAATAAATTGAGTTAATTTTCCCCAAGTTGAGTCTGTTTTGCCCATGATGGTAACTGGTGAGTGATCCCTCCTGTCCTTATCTCGACCCACAAGCCTTTTGTTATATTTTCTCTCCCCTGTCCAGCTGAGGAGGGGGGAGTGATAGAACAGCTTTGGTGGGCACCTGGCGTCCAGCCAGGGTCAACCCGCCACAAATGGAGATACAGTACTCTCCCCTGGAAATAGCAGTCCTGTCTTAACTCTGCTGAATCCCATACTCCAACAATAAACAACAGTCTTCACCCCTGTCTTGTGCAACCCTAATCTTTGCCTGACTATCAGCAAATCAAACATTTAACACAGTCCCATGCAAATACTAAACCTCATCCTCTCTTCATAGGCTTTGAGGATTTACAAACAAATCACATCCTTTACTCTTGTTTTTAATAATTGTCACCTACTTGCAACTCTACTTTCCTCTGGCAGAGGAACTACGGTGCTACTCAAACTCTGTATGTAACACTGACTCATGGAAATCACAGCTTTACTTCTAGGCATTTACCAGATTCAGGAAGGAATTATTTTATTTAGCCCTCTAATATTGATCTTAACCCTTACCCTTTCCCTGGCAGAGTGCCCCAGTCATCTTACAAACCACATATTCCACACTCGGCTGCAGAAGCATGAACTTTCACCCTAATTTTGTGGACCATTCTGGATTGATCAATGAATCACTTTAGTGTGGTCTCTGTGTCCCACAACCTTATCAGAAAACTAATCTGGATCTTTCCTTGTCAGAGTGAACTAAATATTAGAAAAATGTTGAGTTCTCAGGACAGACTGCTAGGGAAAGGCAGTTGCCTCTGATTTCATATTTCTATTTCTTCTAACCTACATTTCTCTTTCCAGATGTTTGTTTTAAAAATTAAGTTAGTGCTCTTCAAAATGTGACAGACTGATTGTACAGAAGTGAACTTCTGTCTAGAGAAGGCTCACCTGTCGAAGCTCATCATCACAAAAGCAGAGAAGATATATCCATGCTGTTGATTAATTGCAGTGTAAATCTCAAGGGTAAAGTAATTCAGCCCCTACAATCCCTTCAGACATTAGGGGTTTTTTGCAGGAAATACTCAAAATGTTTAGGTTAGTATTTTCATATCAGGATCTAGACTTGCACTCCTACCTTAAAACTGCTCAAGTAGTTCAGCCATAGCTGTCTGACAGCTTGTCAACAGGGTTTAGCACCACCTGAATGCAATACAAGCTTCTTGTTAGAAATTAAGTATTGGAACCATCCTCCTGTTGTTTTGAATCAAGAGAATCAATTTGAACTACATGACCACTTTCAAGCTTTGCAGGAACATCTTGCAGGATCTTGTTAATAAGTAGAATACTTGCATACGAGTCATCATCATACAAATCAAAGCTTGAGTAGGATTTTTCCTTCATATAATCACAGCAGAAAAACTCCCTCTCTTTTTTCAATTATTCACCTGTCAGTCAAGTCCAGACACAGAGCAATAGTTCAGCAAGAACAACTTGTTCTGTGTGCACAAAATCTTTCCTGACCTTTACAAACCCTTGCATGGACTGTCATGTGGATATAGATGTTGTTTCCAGAGTCCATTTTTCCACATTTGTTCATATAAGACTGGGACAGAATTTTTGCAAAATCAAACCTGCTAACTATGCAAATATATTTATTTGTGCTTCTTTCCCTAAGGACGCAGTATTCCAATGAACAAGCTCATAAACTTTTAAAGAAAGCTCAATGTGGATGGAGCATCCACTGCATCACTGTGTGTCATAATGCAGATTCTTAGACGAAGAGTAGAATTTACTGCTCTGAGGCTATAAGCAGAGTTCTCTGGTCCTCAGTATTTCAAACTCAGTCATGTGCCAGGAATGCACAATTGTCCCCAAAATAGTAAGAAAAAAAAAGCTCTAAATCCTCAGGTGCCCAAACAAGGCTCCTAAACATTTATTAAAGTAAAAGTACACCTTACACTACCTCTTATCTACCTACAGGATTTTGAATAAGTACACAGTGCGAAGTCTTAATGTCAGAAGATTTGCAGCCTGTAAGAATGCCTATTTCCAATTTACCTTGATGAAATTTGTGCCCATATTTCCAATTTCCTATGTTGGAGCAAATATCTGCAAAACCCCCTTAATTTGTTAGTAAAATGAGAAGTAGGATCAATTGATCTATATACTAGCCACATGCAACATTAAGGTACATCTTTCATGTTGATCCAGTGCCAAAGGAAATTAAGATTTCAGTAAAAAGAATTTATTTTCTTAAAGAGAAAACCAAACTAATGAAGATGCCTTTATGCAAAACATGGGAAGATGAAACGATGTTCATTTTAATAAACACACTCAGCTAATCAGTTTAAACCAAAACTATGTATTAGTTTCCAGCAGTATCCCATAGGAACATGCTTGAACATATTAAGATGTAAATAAAAGGTGGTTTTGGTTTGTGCTTACCGTAGGGAGTATGGCAATTGTTCATTGACTTTGATTTGCAGTTATTCACTCCTGTTGCACACCAAAGGAATACATTCTTTCAAACAAGTTAGATAGATACAAAGCAGTGAAGAAAGTCAAAATCACTGACAGTCACTATAGACAGAAAAGAAACTAGTCCCTGCAACAAGGGCTAAATAGTGTATATTCCTTAAACTGAAAAAGAGTTTCTCTGTGAGGACCTTACATGAAGAGGTAGAAGAAAACATCTAACATGCATGATATCAGCTGGCCTTGCAAAACTTCATCATGTTGGACTGAAGATACATAGAAAGCTGAGAAGATCACAGCCTCAGTCGTACTCCGGACTTTGAGCCCAAATTTAATGCAAACATTCACTTCAGAGATCATCTTGGTATATCTTGCAGAAGTACTCCCATCTACAGTTACATATTAACATTAGTTTCTTACGCATGTATGATCATGCCAAGGTTAAGCAGGTGAATTTTTTCTCTTTTTTTCTTTTTTAAAACAGTGTTACACATGGAATCTAGAAGATGCACTTGCATATATATATATATGTATATATTTACACTCTGGTATATGTTAACTCCTGTACAGATACCAGCCATTGCCCTTACAGATGGGAGAGAGTTCCAGCAACCAAGAATTAGCAAAGTGTCATATGAAGAGGTAGATAATTTCAATCAATATTTGAAACTACTCTTTTGCTGTCAAACATCAATCAGTTAGTTAATAAGTATGGAGTTAACTGTACAATTTAACTTAGCAGAGGAAGTTCTCTAAAGACCCCTTCATCTTCATTTGGTTTTCAACACTAGGTCAACATTGTCTCTGTATTAAAAAAATTCATCCTCCCTTCACCCACAAGGTCAGTAACCCAGATGCTGCCTGGTGATATGGACATGGGGATGAGAAGTGACAAGATGACCTATTAGGTTATGTTTCAGCATTAAGAATAATGAAAGACATTTCTACACGCAACAGAATATGATGATAAATATATCTATGGGTAGCAGTGAGAAACAGCTGTTCTGTACTGCTAAGTACCTTCATTAGGAGGGTGGATCTCCATCTTCAAAGCTTGTTTGGGAAGGAGCAGAACAGTGATTTGAGGAGTTAGCACAAATGTCAACACCCAGGCCCTTTCTAGTTCTTCCAGTGACTCACTCTGATGATGGGAAGTCACTTTGTCTCTGAAGGATGAGGAGAGAGAGATTTATGGAGGGTGCCTGAGGAAGTGCACTGAAGTCAGAAGACCAGCAACAATTAATAGCAATTGAGATACTATTTGTTCCTTTCCCCACCCCCAGTGAGATTTCTTCCCAGCTTTCAGTCTACCTTTTTTCTTCTTCTTAAGCATGGATTTCTCACAGAAAAGCAGAAAGAATTAACATCTTGACTAAAGGCAAATGAAAGACCTGACTAAACAGTCCATGGAAGCAGAGAGAGAGAAGCACTTCATGAGATAAAAGGAAATGAGAGAACAGTTCCCCTCCTTGTCGCATTGCCCACTCCACATTTCCCTATAATTGAGGTGAGAAGCCAGCTCTGTAACTAATTGTGCTGTAATTGTCTGCTGTGTACTTTTAACATCTGCCTGTGCCATAGCAATCAATACCAGTTAAGAAATTCTTTTCACCATTTCCTCCTTCATCTGGCAAGTATTGTTTCTTTTCAGCTTGTGTCGCAGTTCATATTATCTTTGTTGACATCTCAGTTTGTGAGGGAGTCTCTCCTCAGTATTATGTTAATCATTTTAGAATGTAAATACACACTGCTAATCCCTAAAAGACAGGCAAATGAAACACCACTGTGTACCTGGCTATAGCCCTGAACCTGAAATGACAGAGCTATTTTTTCTGAGTGCAATGGTACTGATCTCTTTCTTTCCATAAAATTATGCAACCATAAATCAAACCAGTGGTTCTGTTCTTTGAGTGTCCAGCAACCAAAACTGGACATTATATCCTGGAACCTGAATGCCTGATATATGGACAGCTGCACTAAACGTTTGGTTGCTGGTAGACCATCTGCAAGACATGTCACTATAAATTGATTTATGGGGAATGGAAGGTAAAATTCTCTAGAGATATAGAGTAAGTTAGACTCACAATTTGAGATTTTCCTCCTTAACTACTGCAGTTCTACTGAAGATTGGCAAGAAAAAACAAACACAGATGTTCCCCGATTTTGGCTACTGCGTGGTGATGGGCAGAAAATAAAAGTCCCAAATCTGCCTTTGGTAAAAGGCCATGAGAACTCCGGGTCCTTGTCCAAGTGTTTGCATGTGATCCCAATAGACCTTTGTCATGGTTTAAGCCCAGGCAGTAACAAAGCACCACGAAGCTGCTCGCAGCTGCGCTTAAACCACAACAACCTTCCACTCTAACCAAGTCTTCTCCCAGCTGGTTCTCACCTGGAGAAATAAGCTGAAACATTGAAAGAACAAAGACAAAGTAGTCTGTGTACTTACTATTAGTTTTTATGTTTGGAATTTGCAGTTACGCTGTTAACTATGTATGTTATGAGGAATTTTCATATTCTGGAGAAGACAAATAAATTGTATTGGACATTTCATATCCCCAAAGCTTTTTTTTTAAAGAACAAATACAAGTTTGAGAGCATTTTATTTTCACTGAAATAAACAGTATCAGAATTAAACTAACTTTTCTGTTGAGGCAAGGCACTAGTCTAAACTCCACTGTCTTGTAATCAATATAGTTCTGCTAAAGTCAATTATATTTTATTACACCAGAAATAAAATTGGCTTTTGGCCTTATTTCCCCCCTTTTGTGTCAAAATAAGCTAGCAGACAAATTCAAGCTACATAATAGCAGTCAACTGTAAAACACATATCATTCAAAGATGGCTTAGTGCAGTGTCCCTCATCAGTTTGGGTTGGTTATTCTATATGCAAAGTCAAGTTGTTCACCTGACCAGCAGAATCACTTTGTGGCTGTCACCAGGGAGGCGCAGGAGAGAGCTGCTCCCCAAGCAAAGGAGAGTTGGGAGTCCAAGGTGACACCAAAGCAGACATGGGGCAGTGGCCTCACTGAACAGAGGTATGCAGTCCCATGGCACCTGAACAGGAGCAGGAGCTCAAGGCTGGTGATGCTAACCTGGTTAAGCTGCCAAGACAATGATCGTCAGACAAATCATAGAATCATAGAATCATAGAATCATTTCGGTTGGAAAAGACCTTCAAGATCATCGAGTCCAACCATTAACCATGCCCCCTAAACCATGCCCTGGAGTACCCTGTCCACTCGCTTTTTGAATACCTCCAGGGATGGTGACTCAACCACTTCCCTGGGCAGCCCATTCCAATGTTTGACAACCCTCTCAGTAAAAAAATTTTTCCTATATCTAACCTAAATCTCCCTTGCCTCAACTTGAGGCCATTTCCTCTTGTCCTATCTCCAGACACCTGACAGAAGAGACCAACACCCACCTCACTACAACCCCCTTTCAGGTAGTTGTAGAGAGCGATAAGGTCTCCCCTCAGCCTCCTCTTTTCTAGACTGAACAACCCCAGATCCCTCAGCCGCTCCTCATAAGACTTGTGCTCCAGGCCCCTCACCAACTTGGTTGCTCTCCTCTGGACACGCTCTAGCAGCTCAATGTCTTTCCTGTAGTGAGGGGCCCAAAACTGAACACAGTACTCGAGGTGCGGCCTCACCAGTGCCGAGTACAGGGGAACAACCACCTCCCTGTTCCTGCTGGCCACACTGTTCCTGATACAGGCTAGGATGCGATTGGCCTTCTTGGCCACCTGGGCACACTGCTGGCTCATATTCAGCCAGCTGTCAACCAGCACCCCCAGGTCTTTCTCTGCCGGGCAGCTTTCCAGCCACTCTTCCCCAAGCCTGTAGCACTGCATGGGGTTGCCGTGACCCAAGTGCAGGACCCGGCACTTGGCCTTGTTAAACTTCATACGATTGGCCTCAGCCCATCGATCCAGCCTGTCCAGATCTCTTTGTAGAGCCTCCCTACCCTCAAGCAGATCGACCCTGCCTCCCAACTTGGTGTCGTCTGCAAACTTGCTGAGGGTGCACTCAATGCCCTCATCCAAATCATCGATAAAGATATTAAACAGAACAGGGCCCAACACCGAGCCCTGGGGAACACCACTTGTGACCTGCCGCCAACTGGATTTCACCCCATTCACCACTACCCTCTGGGCTCGGCCATCCAGCCAGTTTTTCACCCAGTGAATAGTGCACTTATCCAGGCCACGAGACGCCAGCTTCTCAAGGAGTATGCCATGAGAGACAGTGTCAAAGGCCTTGCTGAAGTCTAGGAAAATAACATCGACAGCCTTTCCCTCATCCACTAGGCGGGTCACCTGGTCATAGAAGGAGATCAGGTTGGTCAAGCAGGACCTGCCTTTTGTAAACCCATGCTGACTGGGCCTGATCCCCCTCTTATCCTGGAGTTGCCATGTGAGTGCTTTCAAAACAAACCGTTCCATAATCTTCCCCGGTACCGAGGTCAGGCTGACAGGCCTGTAGTTCCCTGGATCCTCCCTCCGACCCTTCTTATAAATGGGAGTCACATTGGCAAGCCTCCAGTCCTCTGGGACCTCCCCTGTTGACCAGGAACGCTGGTAGATGATAGAGAGTGGCTTGGCAAGGACCTCTGCCAGTTCCCTCAGTACTCTTGGATGGATCCCATCAGGTCCCATAGATTTGTGAGTGTCCAGATGGCATAGCAGGTCCCTAACTAATTCCTCCTGGATTAAGGGGGGTATGTTATGCTCTTCATCCTTACCTTCCAGCTCAGGGGGTGGAGTACCCTGAGGATGACTGGACTCACTACTAAAGACTGAGGCAAAGAAGGCATTAAGTACCTCGGCCTTTTCCTCATCACTGGTTGCTACGTTCCCTTCTGTATCCATTAAAGGACAGATATTCTCCTTGGGATTCTTTTTACTGTTAACATATTTGTAAAAACATTTTTTGTTGTCCCTTACGATAGTGGCCAGATTTAGTTCTAGCTGAGCTTTCGCCTTTCTAATTTTCTCTCTGTATGATCTAACAAGATCCCTGTACTCCTCCCAAGTTGCCCGCCCTTTCCTCCAGAGATTATAAACTCTCCTTTTTTTCTTAAGTCCTAGCAAAAGCTCCCCATTCAGCCAGGCCGGTCGTTTTCCTCGGCGGTTTGACTTGCGGCACATGGGAATAGCCTGGTCCTGAGCCATTAAGATTTCCTTTTTAAAGAATGTCCATCCCTCCTGGACCCCTTTGCCCTTCAGGACCGTCTCCCAAGGGACTCTCTCAACCAGTGCCTTGAAGAGGCCAAAGTTAGCCCTCCGGAAGTCCATAGTGGTGGTTTTGCTGACCACCTTCTTTGCCTCACCAAGAATTGAAAATTCTATCATTTCATGGTCACTAAGCCCAAGACAGCCTCCAACCATCATGTTGAGGTCAAGCTGAAAAGTAAAATCACAGGTCAGGGTTCATCAGTAAGGTACATGGCCAGGCACGGGCATAGCTGGCTGGGATGTAGCTGAAGCCTTTCCCTTAGCCTGTGCCTGATTTACTTTGTGACTCCAGAGCAAACAAGGGAGCCCCTGACCAGTTCTTACACACCTTTTCACAGGAGTGTGATTCAACGCGACACAGGCATGCCCTCAGCCCCTACAGCCAGACCCCAGGGTGGGAGGCAAGAGGTCACACCTGGGGCCTTCGCATCTAAATAGCTTCTCCCTGACACTCTAGCAGGGACAGGTATGAATTCCATATATGTGAAGGTACAGATTTTAGATTGGGATAAATAGCCAGCCTGCTGAAACAAAATATACTTTTCACATCTTAAGCAGTGATAGGAAGCACACAATCTCCAAGATTTTAATCTAGAAACCATAACATTTATAATGTCTTTAAAAAATTCCCATGAAGAATATAGATTGCATAAATCAGTATTTACCAGTGAAACCAAAAGTTTTGCTCCAAAATTGACACTGAACTAGTACTATATTACATACATATGTATGCCCATTTTTCACAGGATGTAAGTCTTGAAATATTAAAAGGCTCTCCTCAAGATAGTCCTTGCTGAACAAAACCCAAGAAGTTTATCAAGATATATTTCCATCCAATGGAGTCTGAAGAAGTTTAAGACAAGGCATCTAGGTTCCAAAATATTTATTTGAATCAAAGCTCTGAACCATGGCAGGTAAAAGCATTCAAGAATATAAAATATATTAAAAAAAACAAAGCCAGTGGGTAAAATATAAAGGCTATGCAACATCCTGTAGTTATCTATGACAGCTTAATAACATTCCAGGAATATAACAGATACAGCAGAGATTTCTCCAGAATATTAATTCTTGGCCATACCAAAAATACTCAAAAATAAAATGAATTATTTGATATTGATACTTACAGAAAAACTTACAGCCTTTCCCTCACCCATCATAAACATAACATATCTTCCTTACAGGAATATCCTTGACAGCCTCATCCTCTCAAGTACCACTTTCAAAAAGGGATTGCCATAAGGCTGGAATATAGCCTGTGTTATCCATCCATACCACAACTCCTGCTTCTGATGTTAACGTTCATAGGAACCAGCTGAAGAGCACAGTAATAGAAGCCCATGAATATGAGAATATATAAGATTTTTTCTGTTCTGGCTGTCTTTTTGAACCATTGTTTGAATTTTTGCGGCTATATATTGTTTTCCTGTGTTAGGAGAATGAGATGACAATTCCTTTAATGTATTTCTTCATCCTCACACAAAACTAGCTTGGCAGGTTAGCTAACCTAACAAATCTAATTTGAAGGTAAAAATGGAAATGGTGGTATTCTTAAGGAAGTGTGGATGGGGAGGAAAGCTTTTCCCTAAATAGTTGAGTTCAAAATAAGTCTTCAATAGCTCTTCTCTACAGTGAAATATGCACCTTCATAACTTTGTGTACCTCCCTGTTAAATGCTAAGCTAGAAACACACACCAACAAAACCATAGTGGTTCTTCTACATTTGTATGTAAATATCTCTATGTACCAACTAAAATATGAAAAATTCTGAAGGGAAAGTATCAAAGTATTTACATGCATTACATTCACCACCTCCAGAAACTGCATTTTCAAAATTGCTACACAGAATTTAGTAAGAGAAACAAAACCAGGTACAGCCAATTCAGAAGTGAGCAAGCTCTCTAACTGCCTTTTAAGAATACTAAGTCATAAACCCTCAGAAATAAAATATAATTGCACAGATCATATCATTTAGGAAAGCTAGTTATGAGAGATTGCAGGAAACAAAAAAAATCTTTGTGAAAAACACCACACAGGTAAAGGCAGTACTGCAGATACAGCCAGACTTGAACACATCAAGGGGTAAAACATTCTGAGGACAAGCTTAATGTTAAATGCATGATTCTTGTGAGAAGCTGTGGGTGACAAAACACAGCATGGCAGCAAACTGTGACTCTAAGAGGAAAGGGGCTTTACTCATTAATAATTTTGATCATTACCACTGTTATTTTTTTTAATAAGCAGCATCTATAAAAGTGAGCAACATTAGGCTAAGTGAGATATGTGCACAGTAGACTAACTGCCCTTGCATCCCTAGGAGCACATCGCTGCCCAGGCTCCAAGGCAGAAATGGTCTGGAAGAGGTAGCGTCTCATGCAGTGTGCTAACGGCAGTATTACCTCCCACTTAGGTCAGACTTTTAGAGGCAGGAGAAACTCCTGAGAAGGTTAAAGATTTATTTCAGGCTGCTTATATCAATCAGTTTCCTTAGGAAGAAACCTGCTGGAGGATTTCTTCCGAGGTGCTTCCCTCAGAACCGGCCTCTCCGGAGGTTGTTACCCAAATTCAGGATTCACAAAGAAAAGCCCCGTGGGTGACTGCTGAGGAGCTCTTTAGCTTCAGTTTAGTGCCAGGCCTGCTGTTGCAACCACCAACTCCCACTGCCTACTCTTGGCCATCCTAATTTGGCAATTTCAAGTATTAAACCTAAAATCTTAGTGTTACAAAATTGCTTCAGAGAGAATTGTTATCAACTCAGTGGGAGCTAGTGAGGGCAGAGAGTCATTCGAGTCACCACACAGACTTCTCCAGGAGACTGTATAGTTAATTCATCACACAGAAAGCAAGGGGGTAATTAAGATGTCTCACAAAGAGCAGTTGAGAATGGGAAGATTTGGTCCTGGCTACCATTCCCTATCTGTGTCCTGACACACCAATGCTATTATCTGTCCTCTCATTACTTACTCTCACCAAATGCTAAAACCTCCCAGCCTTTTCTTTGCTGATAAGTTATCATTACTGGCAACTGGCCACAAGGTTAAAAATATCCAGTGGCAGTATTCCATGCTGCTTTCACAAAAAAACTTCTTAAAAAAATAATATAGGGAAACACTGTAAAATTCCTTCCTTTGTGTATTTGACATGAAGCCCAGTGACACTTCAGGGTCAGAGGCATAGTTAGATGGCACAGGGACTATCACAGACATCCATAGAAATACTGCACTAAAACATCTAAAGATCATCAATTATTACATGATTTAAAATAAGTAATTTTTACTCTAAAGACATTAGGACTTCATTGATCCCTCCCATTCCTGTCTAATCCCAATAATGCTGTCTTCCTTGATTTAGTAAAAGAAATTAACAGTTCATCTAAAGCACTGCAAATCTCTGTGGTTCACCACTGAGATATTTGGGAATTTTTATTTGTAGGTGGAGGTTTCACTTTTCCACTGAAAAAGCCTCTTTTATATCCCCTCTTTAATGCTGGGCAGGTAAGTACAGTATGCAGAGCCTACCTGATAGCAGCATAACTCCTAAGAATGAATTATTGGAAGTCTATTCATTCATTCATTCAAAGAATTAAATGAAGAGGCTGACAATGTGATATCACTAAGACATCCCAAATGATATTTTGCTAAGGTACTTCACACATAGCTCTTGGTGAAGCATAGATCTTATCAGGAAAATACCATATGATCTCATATGCTTCTCCCACAACACTGAAGTTCACTTTTTTAAAGAGACCTTGATTGAAATAGCCAAGAAAGAACACTAAAATCTCCAGTCCCTGGCCAATACACTGGACAGGTATAGAGAGGAGCAATAGAGAATATAAGGAGGAACTTATTGTGTGCTAGGGAAGAAATTACTGACAAAGCACTACCTTCCCAAATATTCAGCACTAAATAACTTTCACTGGAAAAAGAACGAAGAAATCAACCTCGCAACAGAGTCAAGTACAGAATATTTAGAGAGTTAAAACCACTTTGTGAACAGGGCTGTATAGAACTACTAACTTGTCTAAAGTGCAGTTGTAATCAGGGCTGTTCACCTCCTCATGGGTACATATGGGCATGAAAGCAGCAGAGATGGTCCAAGGTGGAAAGTTACCTATCCCAGGCATAGGGCCAGAGTACATCTATGTCCTAGAGGCAATGGCAAGAATTTCCTGAGGCAAGCATTTCACCTGGGTACTTAGAGAAAGGCATCACCCTATTATTCAAAGGAATCTTTTCTCTAGGCAAATTTTTTTTTTATTTATTTAATTTTCCTCAAAATTCTCTATCCCACTTTCAGAAAAGAAGTTTGATTTGTTTTTTCATGATCATTGTCAAAAATATTATTCAAGTGGTTATCATACTTAAAAATAAACTTTTATGTCGTATACTTGGGAATTTAAAACAACCACAACCTTGAATGTCAGTAATTTCTACTACTACTTTTGAGGGTTTTCAGCCAATCCCGTTGTTTAAGGAAACCACTGCAAGACCCAGAAAAAGATGTAAAATACCCCTCTTCCCACCTCACCAACTTCCTCAGTATCTCTCTTCGCAGAATGGGAAAGGACTAGAGTTTATGCTAAATAGAAGTACACTGCTGCATCACCTTAAGAGCACACAGCTGAAAAAAAGCCAGTCATATAAAGCAACTTCAGTTCTCACAGTATGTCAAGCAAACCTGAGAAGATAGAAATGAACCACCACCAATACAATGAGCAGTGAATGCCTCAGGTTAGGGTAATCAGGAGTTATTGCCATGTATTTCTGGAATGAAAAAACCCCAGGGATGATAGGACAGATAACAGAGGCCAGACAACTGTAAGTCATCTCATGCTAACCCATGGCCACCACCAGAATACAGAGAATAAGGATCGTAAGTCAAACTGTAGGATCCATACTACCACTTCACAGTACCTCCACACATTACCACATTACTTCATTGTATGTATTATTGTATATACATGCACAATCTGCAGGTCCAGATCTGGACACAGAAATGACAATCCTTCAAAGAAGGAGAAGAGGAAGAAAAACTTTCTTACAAACACTGAAAGTCATTTACTTGAACCTTTCATTTCTTTTTTATAAATTAGCATTTTGAGAATAAGGCACAAAATGTGTCTTGATTTTGAAGGGCTTACTTATCTCTGATGTGGTCTTTCATATGGAAAGCAGACAGCATTTCTTCCCTTGAACAAACCCCATGCTCAGTTTATATGAAAATCTAGATTTACACGCCCCTAAGAAATGTAACTCCCCATTCATTTCCAAACTCATTTTGAAGTAAAGCCCAAACTCTAGTGATTAAGTGGTTGACCTGCTGCCACCTACCATCTATCCAAATACACCCAGCTTTGGCAAACCTTTGTTGCCTGCTCTTCCAGGATTTCTGCATGTTGTTTAGACAGAAGTTCACTCAAAATGGTTGCTACAAATCAGCAGTCCACAGCTGGTGTTTTTTGTGGTTTTACTAAACAAAATCTGAAATTCCCAAAGTTTTTTGCTTTCCACATATTGGGAAGATAAGATACTGATTTAACAGCCCAACTAACTGGAAACAGCCCAGAATTGCCCAAACCATTCACTTCTGTGAGAAGAATGAATAATCAGCAACACATCAGAACAAATGAGCATCACCCATGCCAAACTTCACTGAATTCACATTTGCTCAGCACCTAATATTTGACAAATACCTGCCCTAACACCCTGATCCAGATGAGCGTTAAACAATTGTGAGCTGAGGATGTTGCTTCTAAAAATTTGTGTTAATGCTTCATTTGAGTCATACAATGCACATTTCAAAATAATCCTTTTGCCTCATTGTTACAATGCATGTAAATTACAATGTAGTTTTTTAAGAGCATTAGCTACAAGTGAGCTAACAAATATCAGCCATCTAGTAGCTGCCACCAGGAGACCAAGAAAGCCAATCGCAAGTACATGTAATGATCTGTCCCTGGTGGACAACATTTTCTTGTATTTGTACAGATCAGCAGCATTACACTGACTAAATGCATACAGATGTCTAAAGACTCAGTGTAAACTGCACTTGATCATGTATTGTACAACAAAAATAAAAGCCATCCTTTTCCCTGTATTTCATTCACATCTAACAATCGCAGAGCTGAAGGATGATAAATGTGTTGCAGAGTTAAATTGTTGTTGCTGAATTTGAAATGTTGATATTTGACCCTGTGGAATATATATTAATTCTAAAGCACTGGTATGAAGGACGTATTAAATGAAAAAGCTCTAGTAGGAAAAGCTAGGCACTGTGTATGCTCATGTGTGTCTGAGGTGCCTGGAATCATTCCATGATTATTCTTTAGTTTTCTGGTGAATTTCTGAGAGCAAGTATATTTTTCCTCTCTTTTTTTTTTTTCCCCCACTACCATCATGACTTCATTTGTTGTTGTTAAATATTACTCAATTCTTTGTACAGCCCCATAGCTGTTCAAGCCACTCTTTGGTAGTCCTTCAGAAATGTCTGAAACAAACACATTCAGATCAGCTTTCTGCAGTATGAATGTTTAATCCCAGACTCATCAAATTCAGCAGCAAAATTCTAGCTGCTTTCTATAATATTGAATGGAAATAGTCTGAAGTCAATGGAAAATTTCTATTTACTCCAACAAGGTAGGATTGTAATACAATAGCCAACAGAGAGTATTAATACAGCATGAAGTTTCTTACCTTTAGGCTTTGTTTGAAACAAACAAAGACTGCTAATGTTCACACAGCATTTTTAGCATCAGTTAATTATAATCTATAATGAGGAGACTCCTGGGATGGACTGGGGTAGGTGGGATGGACATCTGACAGGAGCCTGATTTGTCCAGCCTTAAGGAGAGAAGGCTCAGGGAGACCTTGTTGCTGTCTACAACTGCCTGATGGGAGGGTGTAGAGAAGACAGTCAGACTCTTCAGTTACACAGTGGGTAGAGGAGAGGCAATAATCACAAGCTGGAACTTAGGAAACTCCCATTAGAAAAAAATTTTGCTGTCAGAGTGGTCAAACACTGGCCCAGAGAGGTTGTAGAATTGAACCTGTTTTGATCAGTGGTTTGGACTAGAATCCTCCAGAAGTTACTTCCAGCCCTGGCCTTTCTCTGCAGCTTCACCAACATGCACTCCCCACTTTAGATCTAGAAACACTTTCAGACTTGTCAAATTGGGGCCATCTTCATTTGACCGGAAAAAAGAAGCCAGAAAGAAGATGTAGAGAGAAGAAAAATGTCTGAAGTGAGAAGAGAATTTCCTCAGACCAAAGAGGAAGAATAAGAAAAACTGTGCGGAGTTCTTTATACATGCAAGATGAGCTTCTCACTTCACATCTCATCACCAATGAACTACCCTTGCCACTGTCTCCAGGAAACTTACTCCAATTTATGCTGATGTAGCTAGAAATCGCATCCAGTCTAGAGAATTTTCCAAACTTTTCCAAAAAGCATCACCCTCACAGCATGCCTCTGGCACTTTGCCTCAGCAGTGTTCAGCACTTCAGTTCTCACTGTAAAAGCTTATGCATGCTATAATTTTGATGTCTCTATTTGTAATTCTGCCCCAGGTAACACTTAGAAGGCACTGCAACATTCAGATTTTTTTTTTCTTTTTTTAGGCACTACATATGTATTTTTGCCAAGGACATCCGAAATTTTACAAGCTACTTATTCTTTCAGAAGCGTCTGATGATTTCATTTATTCCCTACCCAAAATCATAATCATCCCAAGGTGCATAATCATTCCTGCAGCAACCAATTGATTTCATAGATGATTCTTTCAGTTGAGGAATAAGCAGGAGATGATGAAACCTGCAGGAAAAAAAAAGCATCCTTGAAAACTTTCCCACATCCCAAGCTAAAAAACAGAACAGCAGACAAACTATATATGTAACAATTTCCAAACTTTTTCTGAGAAACAAATAGACAAATGATAGTCCTAATTCAGCAAAGTAATGAAATATCTGGGCAATCTGAGGATCGTGAGTGCTGTTAAGCAGATGCCTCTCTGAACTGAAGCCAGTGTTGAGCTACACTGTGTCTTCTCCTTTTCTGATTTTCATTGACCAAAAATACTTCCTCCTATGTGGCAGGTATATCAGGAGGGCTAAGTAGGCTTCATGGGTACCACCAAGTGGTGCATGTCACCCACGAGTGGAAAGTTACGACTCCCTGTAGCACTGCCATCTCCCACAGGAGCTGAGTTAGGCCAGTCCTGATGTCTCCAGAATGCCATTTAACCCAACACTCTGTGCGAATAAAGTTGGATCATAGCCCCCTTTACACATCTACACCAGGTAATGGAGGGACCTGAGGTACAGTCTCTTCCCATGTTACCTCCCTTCTCTTGCTCTCCTGCTTCCCAGAGTAAGATATCACACTCTCTTATTAGATACAAACCTGCTCATTACACTGACTGAATCAGAAACACAAAGAGCAGGTGCTTCGTAGTGACAGCCTAACACAATGGCTCTTTATCTTATATGTGCCACAGCCACTTTCACACAAGGTCAATTGCACCTATAATTAATTTACATTAGCTGAACCCTCAGCTGCCACCTTACACAGCCTTGCAAATGCACAGGCTGCACAAAACTGTATTGGTAATTAATTTGTCAAGCAAATGCTAGGGGAGAACAACACTGGTAATTTATACCATAGATATTCAAATGAAACATCTTCTCTGAGTAACTTAACATCAGAAAGCAGAACAGCAGCAAAGCAGAACAAAGAATTGGAGTCTTCCACTAGCTATTTCTTGAAGGGACATTACTGTAATGTGTTATAAGCCGAATTCAGACACAGTAAAAACACATGTTCCTTCACTGAACTCATCTGGCCAGATTTTAGCATCAAAAATGGTTGTGCAATTATACATGCACACCCTATGTACAGAGACTCTGGGATGACAGAGAATGCTAGAACTCAACCAGAAAAGATCTATATGGAAAACACTGTATGTTATCCTGAAAGGGAAGATATAGATCAACTATTGGAAATGTATGTTTCATTCTAGTTCTTTGCAAAAATAAGCAGGACTGGTCACTGCACACCCTCCTTATCTTTCTCCTCACTCTACCACCGTTAGTACTGTCAGAGGTATTGGGACCCTCATCATTTGTCACCAGCAGTCCTCTCCATAATAGAACTAGTTGGTTGTAGTTATCATTGTTGTTGTTATTGTTACTTTTGTGTGTGTGTGAAATAGAATTTAACTTTTAAAAAATGCTGCTTGGGTGATACTGCAGTGTTTTGGCAGGGTATCTTGGATTCAGTGGACTTTAAACAAGTCAAAAGTGGGATTCCCCTGGCTTCATGACCATGCAATGGGCTTCATAGTCACTGACCTGGGACACACCGTAAGACAGAATGACCTAGCCTTGGAAATGCTTGCAGTCCTGCCAGAGTACTGTGTCTGAAAGCCCCAGAAGCTTCAATTTCAACTGGGGCAGCACCTCATCTCTGCTGCAGTAAGTTTGGCAGCCTTGGTGAGAATTGCAGAATTTCTGATCTTGGGTAAAAATCTATCTCAAAATCTGGTGTTCCAGAGTTCTGCCCTGCAAAAGGACTTCCTCAAGACTTCTATCAGTACCTACCAGAGGTCTGGGCCAGCTGACTTAAAGAAACTAAAATTTCTCAGTCCAGAATCCCACACAATGTGTCTTGGTTTCCACTGCCTGGAAAGCTCTCATCTTAGTGGTCAAGCAGGAGGGGAGAAAAAGGAATTCTTTCTCGTGGCAGAAGTTATGTAAAGCATTTCAAACCTTGCTGGCAATAGAATATTTTATAATATGAACTATGAGAAACATATTCTTAGATGTGTTCACAACAGATGACAGGACAATTGACGGTACAAAAGAGCCGCTTCATCTTCTGTGAGTACTGCCAGTTAGCATACCATAGCCACATGAAATAGGCCTTCTCAGCATCAAGATAATCTGTTTTCCTGGCTTGTGTGTCTTAGGATGATTCAGTGTGGTAAACCAGTTTATTTCTGAATGAATGCTGGTAGAGCAAGCAAAATTCTTACTTAATTAGGAGAGCATAAATTCTCAGTCGTTAATGCCATTAATCTTTTCCTCCCTTTTCCTCCATCAGGCATTCTCTTCTTAATTTTTTTTTTAAATTATGAGTGGAGGGTTGCTGCTGGTGAATGTTATTGAACTTAAGCAGTCAATGACCTCTTTAGGTCTTGCCATTACTAGCTGTATTTCAGTGGAGATAACAAAATCTGTAAGTATGAAAAGAAAAAATTGAATCTTTTGAACATCCAAAAAAAGTTACTTGCATTAACAAGTTACTTTTATTAACATAGCTCTGATTGTGGAATTTGCTTCCTGATTTTTGACACACACCATTTCACAATAATGCATATCACTACTAGATATTAATCCACATATAAATTCTGCAAAAGCATGATTAGTGGATCTCCTATGTGGCAGAAATGTCACTGTGCACAGATAGTCAGTCTAGGTGTACTTCAACCACATGAAAAGAGAACAAAAGAGCTATGTGTTGACCAGTGTGGAGATATATATGTAAAACAAAAACCAACAAACAGAAACCCCACAAGATCAGATAAAACAGAAACATCCTCTGCTGCTTTATAAATAACTGTTGGTCAGATAAGAGTTTTTAGTAAGACAGAGTGGTGAAAATCAGATCTCTGGGAGGCTCATTAAATTTGGAACTAATCTCCATAAAGTAAAAGAATGAATTGTGGCTATGACGATAGACACGTTTGTTGTCCTGAGCCAGGCATGACCCTGATCAGTTTCTGTTAAGATGTAATTTTGAAATAAATGTAAATGAGAGATTCAGAAAGCTTAATACAATCTAGATATCTCATTGTTTATCCAATTATGAATAAGGAATGCTTGGTAAAACTTTGATGTAAAGTAGGCAATATGAGATATAAACCCCATTTTTTCAGACCTTCCCCACAGAAAATTTATTGACAGTAAGTCACCTTGTTCAGCCAAAGGAAAGATAAAACTGTAAATATAGACCCAGAAAGCAAGGCAAGGCCAGCTCCAGGCTGTTATTCTGCATTTGTGCAGATTTGTAATAAATGAATATGAATTCCTGACTCAGTTTCCACTTTATTAATTTAGCAGTATCTTCTAACAATTTCAGAGGAACTGCTCAGTGGGATAAAACTAACATTGTAACAGTGTTTAATTGGTACAAACTAATCCAATCACCTAGTATGACAGTGTAACCAATCTAAAAAATATAGGATGGGTAAGAGGTAATCATGAGTAACCCATCCAGAGTATTATACTACAACCATAAAACTGTAGACACATCTCATTATTAAAATATCATTAAACTTTTTGGCTCCTGTCTGGTGCAGGATCAGCCATCAAAGGACTGAACACAATTCATATTTCCAGCAAGTGAAAGTATAGGTAGTTTTAAAAGGGAAAAAAGTAGTAGAAAAAGTAGACTAGCTTCCACAACACAGGTTTTGCGATTGGAGAGAGGACTGAAAGCCAATCTGGCTCTGAAATCCCACCTTCTTCATTCATCTCCTGGGAATCCATGAACCAGTCACCTTTTCTCTTGCCTTGATTTCCTTGTGAGTAAACTGCAGCTGATGCATGTGTGATGGGAATATGACAATCCGGATGTGATTACCAGTTGAAGAGCTTTTCAAAATTTCACATGGGAATGTTACAGAAGTGCTGCAGTTATACCCCTTCCCAGGTTTCTATTCACAGGTGTATGAGGGGGAGGACCAACCTGTTATATGTTTAATGAAAATTGTATTTACTCACAACTTGGATTAATTCTTTCCCTTCTCAAGAGGGAAAGTTTGAGTTAGTAGCTGTTGGGAAGCTTGAAAATCCTATCAGTGGCCATAAAAACAGCTACATGTCCATTACACTATCACCCAATTAGAAATGCAGTACAGGGACTGCCAAATTAACAGTTGGCTAGTGCTTCAAAACCAAGGACAAATAGCATATTACAATTCAGTAAGGAAGGAGACCATTTCTAAAGCATAGTAATCATACCCTGAACTCCATATAGTAATTGTTTAATGGTTTTCAGCTGTAAAAATATGCTAATAGGATCAATAAACAAAGAGAATAAAGATTTTGAAACAATGATGAATACAGATAAAATAGCTCAGTGAAGCAGAGAGATTTCCACATGGCAGCCAAACATGAGCTAGGAAGTATTACAGTGTCTTTTCTGAATACAAAGAAATAAGCAAGCACCCAGCAACAGACTTTAAAGCTGTACTTACACAGGGAGAGAAACTCAATATTAGTTAGGGGAAAGGATCATGAGGTTGAAGCAGACAAATCTGTACCATCTCATCTCATTTATGGTCACTGAATACTTTTTTTTTTTGACACTTAGGCCAAAAGTGTTGACTGTCCTGCTATACTTTTAAAAAAGACTGTGGTCTGTGATGGAGGCCATCTTTTCTGGCTGTTGTACTTCATTATTTGTCTGGATACCTTCATTTCACACCTTTTGCTAAGATCTGCAAAAAAACAGGATCTGCCATTATCCTGGCTGAGTTTTCCTGAGTAATTCTGTCCATACTTGGAGGTTAACAATAAAAACTCCTTCAGCTTTCTCTGGGTTCTCCTCAAACACTGCCTGAAAATTCCAAAATGCTATGCACCCATTCTCTCTGCCCTCAAGTTATCAACCAGTACTGCTGACCAGATATATCCACACAGATGACATGATATGAGAGTTTATATTCCAAGGCTGAGAAAGAACAAAGGCACAAAGTCTGTTGTGGGTTAGTGCAGTGGTTGAAAATTTGATAGCTTCATCTCATGCAAAAATCTGGCTTTTGAGTCCACCAGCTGTGAAACTGAAGGCAAGAACCAGAAATGTCATTTCAGCAGATTGCAAAATACAGAGTATGCCAAGAGGAGGAGGATGGAAGAACAGAGGACCTGCTCTTAAAATTTTTTTTCTTTCACAAGAAAATCAGAGATTGGCCAGGCAATGCCATTGAGCTGTACTAAAGTAACCTCACATTCTCCTCAAACCACACTGGCTTGCAGAGTTACTGTGCAGGCAGCTACATCTTTCGGAGTATGTCATGGAAAGTTAGCAACGCAATAGCTGCGGAGGTGGGTCATTTTGTATTAAGTGGAATTCAAAAGAGGGATGGTTCAAGGAACAATGGCTTGGATGCTTTACTTAGTGTTGTGTTAGTTTAGTTACACAAATATAGGTTTGTTACTTCAAGTCACAAATCAAAGCTGATGTGAAAAGTGCATAGGTCTTGGTGTGGTGTCCTGGGTTCGGCTGGGATAGTGTTGATTTTCACAAGAAGCTGGGAGGGGAAACAGCCAAGACAGCTGACCCAAACTAGCCAAGGGGATATTCAATACCAGATGACATCATGCTCACTATATAACCCGGGAGAGCTGGTGGGGAGGATCATAGCTCTGGAATGGGCCAGGCATTGGCTTCCGGGTGGTGAGCAATCGCACTGTGCATCACTCACTTCATGTATTCTTTTTTTATTATTATTACTAGTACTAGTACTAGTACTACTATTACTACTACTACTACTACTACTACTATTATTGTTATTATTATTATTATTAATTATTTTCTCTCCTTGTGTTGTCCTATTAAACTCTCCCTATCTCAAACCATGATTTTTTACGTTTTTCTTCTGATTCTCCTCCCCATCCCGCCAAGGTAGGGAGGAGTGCGTGAGCGGCCGTGTAGTGCTTAGTTGCTGGTTGGACCTAAACCACAACAAGTGGATAAAAGGCCCATGTAAGTGTCTAGCAGACAACCACTGATGTTATCCTGTTTACCTTCTGAAAACGCACCTTTCTTTTTGATAGAACATACATTTTGTCCGAAAAGCAATCACAGGTCAAGCTGGTGCTTTGAGATGTGCATTGTACTAACACAAAATAGGCTACAAGAAACTGAAAATGACTACAGGGCTGCTGTGAACAAGATCAGATGTTGGATGAGTCCCATTCACCAGGGGGAAAAGGGGTCACATACTGCATGGAATCATAAAGGTTTCAATTGTGAGGAGTTCAGAAAGGGACAGCACTTCAGAGATATTTGTTCCTTCTCATTCTTGCTTTTTTTTGTGTGTGAAAAGGAGGAGGGTTGAGTAGCTGGCCATGTGGAAGGCTGCTTATTGCAGCACAGCCTACAACAGCAATTTCTGTAGTGCTAGGACCTGTCACAGATACTCTGCCATGGTGAGGAAGGACACTATCCTTGGAAAGAAAAGAAATAAGTTAGTGAAGAAACACTTGTTCAATTACAGGACCAACATAAAGGAGTTTTAAAAATATTATTGACACATGGACTTTTCAATCTGGCATGCAGCAGAAGATCAAAATAGGCCATCCTAGTAATCGTCTTCCATCCAACTACTGCACTAGCTACCAGAAAATGTGCTTCTTCACTGTCTCTTCCCTCATCATTTTTCTCATACCAGTCATTTCCGTTTCCTTCACTGTAACACAATCGGTATGCTTCAGCTCCATGTAAGAATGAAACTATTCATTCAAATCATCACTGTTATGTATAATACTGCAAGTATGCACTTCTGCTGTCCTTTTCAAGTTTAAGCTAGACATACTTTTTTATGCTGGCAAGCTCAAAGGAAGAATGCCTCTTAGGGTAACCCTCATAATTGATATGCAGCACAAATTATGGACAAAACTGAAACCCCAATGTATGCCTCTTTAAAAATTATGAAAAGAAGATGACTGCTTGGATCAAATATTAGTACACTATATAATTTAGCCAAATTACTTAAATCACTGAGGCCATATGTAATCTTTTATAATCTAGTACAGAATATTTCATATAATTGAAATGCTGACAGGAAATCTATGCTTGCTTGCTTTTCTCCTCATTATTTAAATGTTCACCCTGAGAAATAGTTCCAAAACCATGAACAGTTTGTCGACCATACAATACTCGTCTTGTAATATTGCAAAGAGGTGACAACTACATGTAGTTTAATGCTGTAGAGCATAAAAGACTGAAAGGGGAAACTGAGATGAACCAGGCTAGATCTTTTTGTTAATAGGTTGCTTTTGTTTGCTCTTTAGGGCAGGAAATACACCTACTTTCATATTTCTATGTGCTCAGTGAAGATATTCTAGGCCTTAACATACTTCTAAGGCACTACAGCAGAAAACGCATGTTTTTCAGAACTTGAAAATTAACTCACTGAATTATGCATTGGCTAATTAACTTGTGATTCTTACAAAAGACACAAGGTGAATATTAATTATTGTATTGCACAAGGTAATCATCAGAAAGAGGGAAGATTCATGTTTGATATTCCACAGCCTCACTTTCACTGAAGTTCAAGAACAGCACAGATCTGAGCTGGCTCTGTTTACCCAGCAAAAGAACGTTAAAGGCAGTCTCATGTTCCCTGAGTGACAAACTCAGTGGAAAGAAACATGTTTTACAGATCAGAGATGTCAGAGTTTGAAGCAAGCATCAAATGTTTCTATACATCACAGCAAAACAAATATTATTTCTTGCAAGACAGGTCACTGAGACTTTTGGAGACCAGTAGATTAAATGCATGTGTGTGTGTGGGCATGCACAAGCATGTGTATATAGACACTACAGCTGAGTCACAGATGTGATTAGAAACAAACACTAAGACAGAGGCACAGTACAACAAATGCATGGTTTGCCTACAGCAAGTATTTTTCTTCCACCATTACATCCTGTATTAGTTTTCCAGAAAAGGTCCTCAGTTTTTCCAGGCAAGAGTGCTGTCACAGACAACATACCAGCCACAAACAGTACAGATGTGCTTCAGGAAAGAAGCACCTTTACTAACAGCTGTAAATAGAAAAACACTGTCAGACAGACCAGTTTTGCCAGATGCATCTAACATTACTTTAAAATTAGAGAAAAAATTAGTAGCAGAGATCAGACAAACTGTAAGAGGAACAGTTGATTTATGAGTTTCTCTCTCATCTAGTTTTTGTTAATGATTCCTTGACTAATATAATGAGGAACTTCCCAAGCACTGCATAAACCACCTCTATGCAGCAATTTTATAGCATACAAATCTCACATGCTCGGTTTGGCCCTTCAACCCTACTTTATAGCTGTCTGCACAGATAAATGGATAGTTTATAGATATCCATACTTCAAGGGCTCTGATTTTTTACAATTTAACTGGAGTTCTTCCTATGAAAATGGAGTTATGCAAACCCGGTACTTTGTTGAACAGCTGTTACGATTTCCATTTTATTGAGCCAGTCTATCCAATATGCACTCTCAGCCACTCATCTGGCCAGAATGTTATGAAGACCAAGTGTTTGAAAGGACCTTTCCTTTGCTTAAATCCTTCGCTATTGTAATAGCCATTTCTTTAACTGCCTTTCTCCCTTGAGTAGGAGATGTTGCAGTTTCCCCCACAGCTTCACAGTTGGATATGTCACAGTTTCAAAGGTATTTTCACACTGCTGATGTGACTGACATGTCTTCATGCAGCAGGACTGTGTTGACATGAAGGGAATTTTTTTGGTCCTCAGGATCAGAGAGCTTCCTTTTTCTTTTTAGGAATCAATATATTCATTAGCAAAAAAAAGGGTCCCAGGCCAAAACTTCATCTTTTAATCAGCAGCAATGAACACAAAGGGTGAAAGTTTATCCAGATCCCTGACCATGTGAAGAAACAAACCAGCATGAGCTTCTGGCACAAATAGTACTGAGAAAGCACATCTTCCAGCTGCATGTTTGGTCTACTTCTTCCCACAGCAAAGTTCGTGATCCTAAGTGAGGAACTGTTATCCCTTCCCTCTGAAACATTCCCAGAGCTCTCAAGTCTCTGAGATATGCATCTTGTGGCTCTTTGCCACAGGAAAATCTCAGTCTGTGGATCACAGGGACTGAAAGTTTGGCCATCTCCACTCTTATGGAGCACAAGTCTCTAGGTGTTGCTTTCCAGGCGGTACTATTGGAAAAAAGCCAAAGGTTGAATGGCTTCTCAGCCTGAAACCTGTGCACTTGAAATCCAAAGGGGTTTCCCCTTTTCTGAGAAAGCAAGGATAAGGATATATAGGTGGTAGGTTTTGATTATCTGTGTGTAAGTGGTAAAAGACACTGCAGATATGAACTCCACTACCTACACAATCAACAGTTGTTTGAAAAAGAGTAAGTAAGGAACAGAGCTATGTATCAGAAGATAAAGACAAGCAAACAGAATATGGCAGTGTATGAGAAAAAAAATTCCATTGCAGCCATGATTTTCCAACAACAAAGTTTTATCTGAAACCACCAGCTCCTTAAACTGGTTTAGTAACAGATAGCAAGCACAAGAGATGCTGCTAACTTGACTTGGACAATTCTGTCTGGGTGCAAGTACAGAAGCTATACTTGCTATTCTTAAATATGTTCATAGAATTAGGAAAGCTTTTTATGCTTCTTCAATTGCTCTTTCTCAGGGTGAAAAAGGACAAGATGTATTAGCAGTCCAATGGTTAAGTTATACATAGTTAGGAAATAGATGAAACTCCGTATTTACTTTTACGTTTCCAAGGTTAACAGATGATGAAATATACAATAAACTTCTTCCTTTTCCTTTTCTTTCCTTCACCCAACAACTTTCAACAAATGTTCTGTGCAAATATGTTAGTCTGAATGGTTGAAAGGTGTTGCCTCCCATCATTTGAAAAAAAGTCTTAACAGCAGGTAGCATTGCTGGATGTACTGGAGCTTTTGTTATACCGTTTCTCGGTAAAACTACTTTTTTTTTTTTTTTTAAGTCATACAGATGGGAAATTACAGCTTCAATCGCTGAAGTACAGCAAAGTTTTATACAAGGCAGGATGTCACAAAGGCAAAAGTCCTTTCTAAGAGGAAATGTTTCCAGCTAGCTGATAAAATTCTAATCTCCAGTTCACCATCTGGAAGTCATTGCTATGAATCAGGTGAGTCCAAAGTTAAGAGAAAACATGGAAAGAGAGAAGTGAAAGCTACGTCACCTTTGAATACCATCAAAAATAGACTATACAGAATTTCTCTGTTTCACATTAAGTAAAACTCAGGACTGAGGTGCATAGAAAAGCAGAAAAACACCCCAACAAAGTATGCAAAAAGAGGAAGAGAAGAAGCTACATTACCCCAGCTTGATCTTTGTGGCCACTCAAATTCTCTCATTCTTTAGTATTAATCCAGGCAACTCTCTCTCTCTCTACAAAGATGCTGACTTCTTGTGAAAGATGCTGAATTTCTATGACAACACAAATGAAAACATACAAGGAGAAAATTATTTAAGAGTTAATACTGCAAGTGTATAAAAAATACTACATTGTTTTTTCACCACCACCACTTCTCACAATGCCGAAAGAAGAACTGGACACCGACTTTAACAAACTCTTTCCTTCTGGAGAGTAAATTTATATTGCCAGCAACCCTCAATATAGGAGTGAAAATCATTGAACTTAATCTTTATTGAATTTGGAAATATGGTCATGTGTTCTTGACATCTGGTTGCAGTGATGCTGTTCTGTATTTCTTAATATATTACTGGATTTCCAATAATTCTCACAAGAGCGTCTGTCAGGAATCTACTGCAACTACGCTAGCCCAAAGTACAAGGAACAGAAGAGAGTTTAACACTAGATGGCAATATGCCTTTGCAAAATATTTCTCTGAGGTGCCTGTAGATATAGGCAAATATTTTTCCAACCATTACACTATTTCTTAGTTCTTGTGTAGGTTTAGGCATACAGGTTTTATTTGGTTTGCACTAAAATAAACTTTCCTTTCATGCTATTACATTTTTCTCATTGTTTGCTTTAACTTTAGACAATACTCTGATATAGAGCTGACCAAACAGAAGAGATTCACAGTTTAACTGAAAGTACGTTATGAATTATTCACTAGTCAGTGTGTGTGGAAAACATGTGAAGAATCACATGATGAACGCTGACAAATTCTATCACGCCTGGTGAAATCTAAATCAAAAGAAAGCTTATTTTGCAGGCTACCACCTTGCATCTACTGATGTCAGTCAGAACATAAACCTAATAATGTATCTATTAAACTCAGGATTCCTTTGGGTAGCATTTTTCTCTGTTACCTGAAGCATTAATCTTGGTTATCCATTTTGTGCTCAGGCTTAAGCATGTAACCTCTACTGAAGTCCGAGCTGGTTATGCAGGTAGAATAGCCTGGATTGTACTACAGGTATCTAAGGTACTTTGGCTGGCTTACCTGTACTTAGTGTAGTGCTTTCCTGAATTCCTTGGAAAGCCCAACATGTTACAAATCAAACCTATATACCCATACTTTGTAAAACTAAAACTACATTATAATTATCAACTAAGCTGCTAATTAATGGGTTGCTTTGTTATTTCCAAGAATGATCAGTATTTGAAGGAAACATTAATCTGTCCCAGCATTGGCAGCAGCTCGGAAAGGCCTCGGCCAATTCCCTGCATGACTTCAAGCATATCTTCCTTCTACTGGCACTTCTTTTTCTATGAAAATGGGTCCTTGAGGCTATTACCACTCCGACACACAACTTACTCTCTCTCCCACCAACTCAGTAAGTAACAGTTCCCAAAACAAAACAACAGGTTAACTGTGAGTACCATTTTGTCTGTTCATCATTTTAGCTATTGCCCTCTGGATAGTTCATCCCATATTTTTGCAAAAGGCACTTTTATACCTTTTGTGCTTTTTATGGATGTGTCTGTGAAGACAAACATGGACAACACAGGATTATAGTAGGTAAGAAAATGGGACATCTTTCTGAGGTACTTTGTAGAAGCAGATCAAAATACCTGACCGAACAAGCTCAATGTCACTTCTAAATTAAGTGGAAGTCTGCAAAACACCCTAATTTCTATCACCCTGATATGCAATATTTATTTTAGCTCAACCTAACATGAGAGAAACTGGATATATGACCTAAAGCAAAAATATACAGTTTGCTTCTAACAGCCATATTGAAAGTCAATAAAAATTTCACTGATAAAACTCACATTGGAAATGCCAAGGAGAGCTTTGAAGTAATACCACCATGCAGCCTAGTTAGTATTCATAGACACAGTGCAGTGGCATAAAATCACAGTCTTCCATTGTAACAGTTCTGACAGTTTCATTCAGAACATGTTTCTGGCAATATTTAAATCAATCACCAACCTCTCAAGAAAACACTTGATCAAAAAAGGTTTGAAATGTGCCATGAAAGTATGCGTACAGCCTAGCATGAAATGCTTCACTGATTAAAATGAACAAGAGCAAAAATAACCAAAAAATCCAAGAATCCAAAGAGATCGAAGGATGATAACAGCACAGGAACAGAACAGAAAGGGGGAAGGTGAGGGAAGTTCTGAAGCAAACAGCTAATTTACTAATTCTTCACTCCTAATTCAGGATTTAAGTACCAAAACCTAAACTATCCACATGGGTAGATGACGCTCATTACCAGCAAGATCCAATATTTATCAGAAATTGCTGGCTTATATTTGATCTCAGCTCGGGTTTTTATAAATGACTTTTTGTTTTATTCCAATTGAAATAAAAAAGTTATTGAAAGAACATTTCTTCCCTCCCACATATTTGCATTTCAAATCTTGCAGCATTGTGCTAGGGCATGATCAGAAATCATTCCAGCTGAGCAGAACAATTGTTTTAATCATAGTTATTGTAGCCTACCTCAAAGTTAAATATAATTATTAAAATTTAAAGAAAGCAGCAACCCAAACCCCTCAGGTATTCTAAGGTGCACAAGGACAATAGCTTGATGCTTAATTACACACAGGGAGGTCATTGTTTGGACTTATGTCAGCACCTGTATGAAACACTTCTGGTTTATGCCCAAGTTAGACAGCTGTGATAATGGCTGGCTGGAAGAAAATGTTCTTTTCCTCCAGTACGATAAATATGTCACCTCCCGTTCTCAAAACAACGTGATCCTGTCAGTCCCATACAACTCGTTAGTAAGTCTAAATAACTAGATAGTGTTAGTGGTCTAAAGATCTTTGTCTCCTAGCAATTTGCTACAAACCTTACCTCTTCCCTGCAGTGGCAGTCTGGTTATGTGGTACAGCCATCCACCACACCCAAACAAGGTTGCTTGAATTAATTAATGGAATTTGGGAAAAAAGAATAAAGGGCTTTTACACTGCATAAAATTCAGGTTTGTGACTCACTGATGGCCTAAGACCAAAATAAGCACCACCACTGTGTGGAATAATGCCAGCTAAATCCCTTTGTTCTGATATTACAGTAATCATCTGTTAAGACACAACTACCAAGCTGCATCTTAATCTGCAACTACTCCAATGTCGGTCTTGCTTCTCGAGTCATGTATTTTATGATGACAAAGGTGAATCACATGAAACTGGAGAGAAAGCGCTCACGTTTGAGAGGCAGGAGCTTTACAGTCCAGCAAAACTCCAGATGAATGTTGGATCTGGAATTTGATCTCTTTTTGCATTGACACTGGGATCCAGCTTTTTAATAACATTTTTTCATCAGAACAGGTGGAGGAAATGGATTTTAACATCCTCCTTTTCCTGTATTTTGAAGCCCCTGTAAGCCAGTGCAAGTCTATAAAAAATAAAGAGCTAATCCATCTCATACCAAACGAGGATCTGGAGCAGCAGGTGCACATATCCCAAACACAGCCACAAAATGCAGAAGATCAGAAGGTGCTGAGAAGAACATCAGTGGAAGAACAGCTGTGTAAACCTCAAGGGAAATGTACCTGGAGTAAGTTCAGCTTTGGTGCAGTTACTCCATATTTGCATCAGCGTAATGGAGAAGAAGCTGGCCACTATGCAAAAAAGTACTTTATCTCAGATTGACATCAAGAGTGCAGCTTTGAACCCAAACAGAAGGCAATTGTATGGAACGCTGAATGGCCTAAGAACGACCACAGCCCCACTCCTTACAAGTCCCACTGCCAACTGCTGTCTCCTGTTTTCTGCTGCCATTTAAGGAAGGATCAGAGGATATGGGGCAGAAGGTGATGTCTCCTGCCAGTGGCAGCAAGAACATCATGCACAGCTCTTTAGAGCCCCTGTTACCATTGCAGATTACCCTATTTGCAGGGCACAGATGCTCCATTTTGTTCATACTCCTGACAAGCCTTGACCCAGCTCCTCAGGAAAGTTGAACATGCCTCTAACTCAGTCTTAAAATGGGCTGAAAGAATATTGCATGCCAGCACTGAAATCATTAACAGAAAGTGTGTATCTGATTGGGTCTGAATTCTTCTTGAGGTGGAGGTAATGTGCCCCTGTGACACAGCCATGGTGACATGACATGCCTTTGTTTTCCTAACATAAAGGACCAAAGAAGTCTATGGTAAGCATTAGCCAAATAGAGGCAGCTGATACCTATCTATTTAGATACTAAGCAAGTGACTTGGAGTTGGAATTTTTTTGTTCTGGCTGTTAGTTTATTGCAGCTGAAGGAATGATATCCTCACTTTTCTTTATTGTTTAATCACATTGTGCAAGCAACAGACAAACAGGTACACTGTAAACCAGAGGAAAATTGAACTCTATTTAGGGACAGATACAGCCCTGATCTGACTGGGGCTGAGGAAAGAAGATATGGAAAAGGCGTGGAAGTGGATATGGACAACAAAAATGCAAAAACCACAGTCATGACTTCAACACCAAAGGCTGGAGTAAGTATCCTACTAGGGGACATTTCAGGGAGGGGGAAGGAGGGGAGGCAGGGTGGGAAGTCCTCCTACACCTGCCTCCTTCTACCCCCACTAATTCTAACATGCTTATCAGTGTATCTTCAACTGATTCTGATCCTCCTCCACTGCCAATGAGGAAGTAGCATATCAAGCTGCAAGTCCAATCCTACACTGTGTTTAAATACCAAGCAAATTTAATCCTACACTTAAAAGCTGGGGGAGGTGGTAAGCATCACAGCTTGGAAAAGATTCTTCATATTGGAGTTTGGGGGTAGAGGGCCAAATTTTGTCCTTTGGATTACTAAGTTTTTAAATACAATAATAACACTTCAACCTTGAACCTCCTCTAAAGCACTGAAGGACTGTTAATGAAAATTTACATTCCCTAAACAATGTCAAAGATCCAGCAGCATTTCTTAACACACTGACTTTTCAGATATCACAATACAGGACACAACAAAAAGCCACACTTTTACTTGCTTAATAATATTATGTTTATCATGATCCCATAAAAATTTCATCAAGTTTATTGGTAAGATAAATGCATATGGTCTACACCTCATATATTTTCCTTTGTAATTCCAAGGCAGTGAGGGAGGTTCATTTATTGTCTTTATCATTATCTCCTCCTCTTCCACCTTCAACTGTTGTTTTAACACAGGCTGGAGGCATATTAAAGAATCAGTTACCTTGACTTTGAAAGCAGCTATAGTTTTCACACCTCTCACCACCTGCAACAAGGGATTTCTGTAGGTATGTGTCAGCTGCCAAGAAAGCTCCATCTCCTGCTCTCTAGAGTTTCAATCTCAGGAACACTGGTATGTAGCACAGCACACTGTTTCATTCTCCCTTTATGACCTTCAGCAGGAACAGAGTTAACCAACATGGTATACTTTAAAATAACTCCAGCCCTTTAGTGTCTTTCCCCACAGAATTAGCAGCACCAAGATCAGATCATAGGAAGCAAGTATCAGTTTTTACACTAATATTTTGTCATTTCCAAAGTAAGAGTAATTTCATCTTCCTTGTTAAAGAAATCTCACATAAAGTGTGAGGCAATGGGTGCTTGAAAAGAATAAAGTTAAACCTTTCTGCTCCTGTTGTATATCTGCTCTCCCTGCTAGACTTATCTACAGTATCTGAAGAACCTGAATGGAGAATTGTGATTCTGAGGACTTGCCTATCTTTTTCTCAGTGATACCAGTTGGTCTAATTAAAAACCTTGCCTTGCAGAGCAGTGTATTTTAGGAGTGGTGTCTGATGTCATGTCCTCTAGAAACAGCATAACACATAGTCTCTTCAAAGAGATTTTTAAAGTATGACAGCCAGTGGAGGCAGGAAAATGTACAGGGTGTGAATAGCTTTAATCAGTTGACCCACATCTCCCCCAGGTCCCCCATTTAAAAAAAAAAAAAAATTTAAAAAAAAAAAAATCTTTCTCAATAAATGTGGGCAGCTCCCCATATTTTTCTATTTCTGCATGAGTGTGCTGTTAGACTTGTCAGGCACAAAACCAGAAATGACAGATGAACCATCTTGCACCAAGAAAGTCTGACCTCTGAATGTTACATAGAGGAATCTCTTTAGCTCTGACAGATGTGAAAGGTACAGCATTGTTACTTCAGGAAATAGAACTGATCCCTTTAGACAAGCCTATATAATAATTACAAAGGAAGGTTTTGTTATATGTGCCTTAAACTAGCTTGAGATTATATAACCTTTTTGGGCAGCAGCATGATTTTTTTTTCAGTAATTTCTTTTAAATTCTTACATAGAGAGAGCTTTTGATCACTAAGAAATCACCCTCAATTTTTACATGTTAACAGGGCTTTCATTAACATATGAATGTGACTGAACATAGACCAATAAGCTTGTAAGATCAATCCTGTCTCTTGCAACACTGTCTCTGAGCTAGATTTTTTTCTTATTTTAAAACATACTGGGGAAATGACAGAAAAAAATCGATTTATGCATGCTGTAACAATGAGAGTGTTTGCAGCAAAAAAAATCTGAAAATAAAAAATTTACCTAACTGTATGAAATTCTGGGGGATAGTTCTAGAAAACAGTGGCACATGCTTGGTCACTAGAGACATAGTCAATCAACTGTAGAAATGAAAAGTTCATTCATGTATCTTTTTTTTTTTTTTTCAGTGAATTTAGGCTTATCTCTGCTCCCATGCAACAAAACCTTCTGCTGTTTATTCCTCCTACAGACCACAGCCAAATCCAGGAAAAAATTCTGAGATCCTTTATAAAAGAACAGCTGTCAGTGCTGCTCCTTCTAGCTTTCTAGTACAAAGTGTTCAGAGAAGACTGTGTGAGCACTAGGAATGAGGATGGTTTACTACATCTTTTGCATACAGTGAGAGACAGCATATTTGCAGTATTTCCACTTTTGAGAAGGCTGACTGGCCCATACTAAATCTTAGCTTAAATAATAGAAGGCAACTTCTAGTTCTTTACATTCACTTGCCTTGCAAGTGCCAGGGGCAGGAATTAGAGGGCTCAGAGATTCCACTTCATGTTATATGTGGGACACAGAAGTTGAGTACAAGTGCAAAATACTTTTCATTTCACGAATCCCCTGAAAAGCACTAACCCAAGAAGGGAAAAAAGGGAGGAGGAGGCAAGCTCTCAGCCCACTTTTTGGACTTCACTGAGCACAATTGACTCCTCCCCTCTTAGCCACATACCTACTGTATCACCACGTCCAGCCAGGGACCTTGGTGTGCAAAATAGCTGAAAGCTACCCTTAGGATGAGAGCAAGGCAGCTGGTGTGTGGAATTTGGAGTCTGTGTTTCATGTTCTGCCTTTTCTGCATCTTTCTTCACCAAACGACAGCTAAAAGAAAACTGAAGTTTGTGTCCATGGTAAGTAGGTAGTTCATGAGCAAATGGAATTTCTTCAAAACCTGTCACTTACTGCTCTTCTTGTACTCTAGGGGAGGGGGGAAGGGGTACTTTTTGAATATTTAAGTGTTTCCTGCATATTCATAATTCACTATTGCATTGTACAAAAAAATCCTCAATTTTAAATAAGATTTTATAATTTTGTCTCCTTTGTGCAGTCCTAGATAAACTTAACTTTCTGGATTGACAAAGAATGCTTTTTTTATAGCACTAAGAGAGGAATCACATCATAGGATTATTTTTTAAATTGTAAAAGAGGATTTCATAACTAAATATCAACTGTGCAAAAACCCTCTTTACCACGGAAGAGTTTCCACTTTTCCAGTGATTTCAATGGATTAATATGCAAAACAAATTTAATTATGTGAAACCCAAACAAGTGTAAAATGGCATTGAATAAGCAACACAGAACTAATGCTGTGAAACTAATGCTATTTGCAATGATTATGACGTACCGTTTGTTTGCAGGAAGCCTGAATCTTGTTCTGAACATTGCACATGCTTGTAAATCACTTGTATACTTTTTGTGCTGCAGTTTTCGATTTTATTTCTCCCTATTTGGATTAAGAAATAAAAAAAAATCCAGTGGTAAAGTTTTGAAATTATGACACATATCTACAGGAATTATGCTGGTCAAGGAAACAATTCATTGCAGGAATGAAAAATCTTGTGTCCTTATAGATATATCTTTTATCTGAAGTGAAATTCCAGAACAGGTTCAATGTTTTCAGAGTAACAGCTTAGTCTGTATTTAGATATTAGATGACTCTTCTATCACCTTTTGTGATGAAAAAGTCAACACATGGCTTTTGAAGGCTAATTTCTGCCTAGAAAGAGTACTTCACAGCAGTCATGTCAGCCACAGAAACTGTACCTAGAGCAGTAGTTTGGTTTTTTTCCTTCTGAATTCCCAGTTAGTCCTACCAAAATATTAATGTTGTAATATTTCTGGAAAATTACTTACATGCTTCTGTTTGTTTTCTGTTTATTTAATGTTGTGGTCTATACCTCCTAAAATATATAAAACATCTTTAAAATATATTAAGATATTTTATAGTTTTTATAACTTGCAAAAATTTGAGTTAATTATTTTTCAAATGCCAGGAAAAAAAGGAGTTACATTTGTCTAAATAAATCAAATGGGTTTTGTAGCTATCTAGACCCAAGAAAAGCACCATGAATATATCTACCATCTGTCAGATACAGTACTCACTGTCATTGCATATTCCTTTGACTGCACTAATTATATCTATCACAAAAATCCCAGTAACACAAAGGGACTTCCGCCTATTTTTATCAGGTATTTCGCCATGGTGATCATACCCCACAGGAGTTTTTTCCAACTGACAAGCACAAAGAAGTTGCAAGACAGCAGGGATATGGACAGCTTACCAAGGTACGTTTGCTTACCTGGGACAATATACTGAAATATTGGAAGGTGGTCTGTTGATATTTGGGTTTTGGAACTTTTTTTTCACTTGGAGAAAGCCCATATTAAGTTGCTATATACAGATCTCCAAAAGGACAGCCAAGGAACTTACTAGGAAGCTACAGCTACGAGCAGTCACTGATTTTAAATGGCACTGAGTCAGCCTGTTCTGGTCCAATAGCAGCGTATGTTGAGCTGTTTGATTGCAGACTAGGGTCTTCTGTGAGAAGCCAGGCACTGGTGACCATTACAGTTGACCTGACACCAAACATGAAGCTTTAACCACCAGTAGCATAAGGTGGTGGAAGTGCTCACAGACCACCCTCAATCTCCGCTAAGCAGGAGTGCTTCCTAGCTCATGAACTACTAAGATCAGTACTAGCAGAAACTTCTCTCATACTGTGCCAGAGAAAGTTGATTTAAAGCTCAGTTATTTTAGTGCAGGCATTGATGGAATACAGCAGAGCTGAGCTTGCACACAAGTATCAGCTGATGGTAGTAACCAGCAGCTAAGGCAACTGCAGAAACTGTGTCTCTGCATTAACTGTAATTTGTATTAGCTGCATCTTCTTGTGAAGGGAACCAAGGGTGAACTCCTGTACTATCAGGCTGTAAGGGAATATGTGGGCACTAGGTTTTAACGCTACTTCTGCTCTGCTCCCACCAGCAGTACCCACTGTGTCTGTGCTTCATTCCTTTTTCCCCAAAATATGTTGTTTGGATGGATAAATCCACTAGTTATTTGCCCTAGTTATTCTGGGAACCAGGCAGCCTCACTGAAGTAGTTTAGATGTGTCAAAATTCTGGATGTCCCAGATAAATGGCTATCGTGCATGTGTCGGCAGACTGTGAGGTGTGTGTCTCTGTTAGGCTGCTGTAGAATAAGTTTGCTCGCACACCTTATGTCCAGTGGGTCCAGCATAATGCACGTTTCTCTCTTCTAGGGGAACTAGTCACTTGCAAGGTCTCCACCAAAATCAGAATAGAACAAACTGCCTGAGGGGTTCCTCTTCCTTGCCATTCTTAGGAGGTCAAACTGATCTCCAATGCAAGGTCAGGCCTGTTTCCTCTCACATCACTTCCCTTGAAGAAACAGGAATAACAGACCAGTTTTCTATGCTTTAATTCAGCTGTGACTCAACCATTCCACATATACACTATGCAAGTTCAGCACTACATGCCAGCTTGCTCCAGGGCGTGGAAGGCTTCTAGACCCAGGTGTCAGGATTTAACAACACACATATTAGGCAAGTTGGAGCAGAAGCCTAAGCCAAGTATATGCCCTAGGAAACTGGATGCACAATTCCAGCAACAGAAAGAGGTGATCACATAGACACACTGTGGGCCATGTTTGGCACTGTGGATAAAGCCCTGAGTAACTTAGCCTGACCTCATAGCTGACTCTGCTTGGAACAGGAGGTTGGACTAGAGACTTCCTGAGGTCCCTTTCAACCTGAATTATCCTATGATTCTATGACTTAGAAAAGGACTTTAGGAAGTGATGAGTAATCACTGTACTTGACATCCCAGTGCAGAGTAATGATTACATGAGCAAAGTTGAATATATTTCAATTTCGGCCAGGAAACACCAGGTACAAGTAAAAAAATGACAATATTGAGACCATTACAGGGACATTGCATGTGATTCTCATGTCATGTCTTTACAAAATTATGTTGGTAAGTTGGAAAATGTTCAGCTAAGAGCTACTAAAATGCTGAGGTTAGAAAACACACTTTGCTGTAAGACTAGAGAATTGTCATCTATTTAGTTTAACACAGAGGTTAAGATTAAGTAACTCAATTCCATTTTATTTTCTTACTGGGAATAAGATCTGTGATCATAAAGAATGTGTCATTCAAAAGCGTAACAAGATCCAGTGGCTGAAAGCTGGGGACATAGTCAGGCAAGAACCAAGAATCAAAAGTTTCAGACTGTTGATAATAATTAACCATTGCAGCAAAATACCTGAAGGCTTGGAGGACTTTTACTTGAAGTCTTCTATTCAAGATTTTCTGTCTTCCTGAAAAATAAGATCTTGCTCGAGCTAAAACTGTAGCCTCCATGTGGAATCACTGGTTATAATCTATGGGATTCATATCCTGGACATGTCTTCATGGACAGGTGATTGCTCTGTCTGCACTACCAGTTAATCAGCTGCGAGCCAGCAATAGACCAGAAACTAGACAGACAGTGTTGGGACACCTGCTTTAAGTCACCCTGCCCCTCAGCCAGTCTTACTAGCTTGGCTAAACATACATACAGCTTTCCGTAGAGCAAAATGCAAAACTGCATCCATCAGGAAGACATATCTAATACTATCCGATACTGTAAACACAGCAGTTTTACTGCTTTTTTTCTCCTGTCTTCTTTCCTCCTTCACTTTAGAAAGGAAAAAGGTCTTTATCAAAATAATATGAAACATTATCTCATTTTTTTGGTTGTAGGAATGGATGCATAGCACACTTTTTCAGCCTCTTTCTTACACTATTCTGTTACTTCTACAGCTTGGCATACAGCAACAGTATGAGCTTGGCCAGTACGTGCGGAAGAGATACTCTTATTTCCTGAGTGTTGTATACAAGCAGTGTGAGGCAAGTACCGGATCGGGGAGGGAGGATGTTTTTCATGGATGGTAATGGGACTTCCTGAATGCATGAGTATCTGAACTTGGTGCAG
Organism: Harpia harpyja; assembly: GCF_026419915.1. Taxonomy (NCBI): domain Eukaryota; kingdom Metazoa; phylum Chordata; class Aves; order Accipitriformes; family Accipitridae; genus Harpia; species Harpia harpyja. Next base: position 54,477,488 of record NC_068940.1, on the reverse strand, counting down.
CTGGAGAAAACTTAATACCTATTGAATTCAACATAGTTTCAAAGTATCCCTGAAACTGTGGCTCAACTCTTATTCAGGCTGAGGGTTAACTGAAAACCATGTGAAAAGCTTTTTAGGCTGTATATCAGGTTCAGATGCCTCACTGTTGTATGGCAGGATATCTATGTCACGTACCTCCAATGCTACACTTCCACATGGAGTGCAGATACAGCTTAGTTTTCATTTAGGGTGCAGCTGTTCAGTGCTGTTCAGTGCATACATGATGTTACAAAGTCTAGATGGTCAAATGGAGTCAGTCTTATGCTTTTCTCTAGGACTCCTAAGGGAAATACTACCATTTTGCAGCTCCCTTGTCCAACAAAATTTTATTCCAAGGCCCTATTCCAGCTTCACTCTTTCTCCCTCCTCCTTCTTTCTCATGGTCCTTCTTCAGCCCACTCCATTTTAATGGCAGCTTCCCCAGCACAGTACCAGTCCCATTCTTTCCTACCAAGAGAAAAAAAAAAACCCCAAAAGTACCAGGAGAAATGACCTTCCAAAATTTTTTCTTTTTTTTTTCTCGCTTCAGATTTATGTTCAAAGCACTGACTGTGATCACACGCTTATGAGTGCTCAGGCAAGTCTTGCCGGGCTGTACCCACCAACACAGGGCCAGATTTGGAACCCCAGAATCCTTTGGCAGCCAATTCCAGTTCACACGGTGCCACTGTCACATGATAATGTGAGTATAAACTAGCAGCATTTGATTTCCCTTAATCATTAGTAAAATACCTAGGATATGAGATGAAGGGGCAGGATAAAGGGCATGGTAAAGGCAATGCAAAGTACATTATGTTACAAGCATTGTGCAGAAAGGCCTAATAACCTGAGTAGAAATATTGTTAAGAGTTTCCACAGGAATGGACTTACATATCAGAGACCTGGAGTTAACAAAGAAGGAAGAAAACAGAAGTCCTAGGTACAGAGAAAAATAATTAACCTATAATGTGAGTAAACCACTATAAAAGTAGATTAATCCCAAACTTATTACAAACATGACTTTTTTTGTGTGAGAATAGGAAGCATACCTATTCTCACTAGTGCTTCAACATTTCTTAGTCCGCAGCCAATGGAAAAGACAAAAGAATTATTCTGGGACTTTGATTACAGTGAGAATTTAGTCGCAGGATTGTTTTCCATGCACTTTGAAGGTCAGTGCATGCACTTTGAGGGTTGGTGGAAAAAGTAAAAGGGAAAAGGAAGGAGTACTCCGAGCTTTAAGAGTATGAGTTCATAGGGCAATGTATTTATTCCTCTCCCTTCCTCAACTCTTCACTGTGGACCTGTAATGAACTGTGTGCATAGCAGTTCTGTAGCCTGCATATACTTGTCCTAAGGAGAAAGCTGGGCAGCTGAGTGGAGCTGGAGTTTTCCATTTGTGGAAAACCCATGGTAAAAAGCCAGAAAAGATCAGGAGTGTACAGTTTGAGTCCCAGTTTGGGAGAGGAGGTTTGCACATGTGATGCAAGATAAATTGTGTTGGATTACAAGTCTAGTTAACATAGTCTGTGATGATAGGGGAATCAGATTTAATAGGCCATGGAGCAATGATTCTCACCTTGGGGTTACGAGAGCATGAAGACAGAGGATATGGAGACACGTAGCTTCCTGTTCATGCACACAGCCTGGCGTAGAGTCAGGAGCTGCTTCTGACACTGTCACAGATGGTGGTACCCCAGCAAAGTCAAGCATACCTGGCCAGTATCAACACCACTAGCAAACTCAGCAATCGAGCTGCATCTCATTCACATCTAGGGGAGCAAGTAAGTTTATTCAAACAAATCATTGTCATGAACACATACACATTTTTCATACTTTTTAAAACTATTTGTGTTTTAACTCTATTCATCTTTACTACATATACAGGTTAAGCTTGAAACCACATGTATCCTACTATCCAAAACAAGTGTCCATCACTTACTGGTAAAGTCATGCCTGTTCATGAACATAAGGTTATAATTCAGAAATACTTTCCTACCTTCTGGAATAGATAGATTATATTTTTAAAAGGATTGAGGAACTGCTGTGAAGCTTTCCAAGCTCATTATCCCTTTAGGACTCTCAAGTTCTTTTTGAAGTTCTTTTAACTGTGGGACTATATAGATAGAGCGTTATTACTGGAAAAAAAGACAAAAAGCACATTAGAGAAAAACACTAAGAATATCTCAGTGTCAAATTTTGTTTTAACTTTTATTTAAAATTTAACACAAAAAACTTCAAATGAATAAACTCAGTTTAGCTTAGATAAATGAATTAACAAATTCTTAAGTTATGCAGTCACATGTAACGTTTAACCTCATATGTCTTGAATTAATGAAAGACAAAACTGAGCTATAGAAACTTCACAAGTTTCTATGATTTAGCTGAACTAAATGAAGCTGTGGTAAGTCCACTTTATACAGCTGAATATGGACAAATACTCCTACTGTAGTCCAGCTGATGCTTGGTAATTTGTTGCAAAAAGGTGATGGTGTGTTTAAAGGAAAACTGAACACAATGAGTAAAATCATCCCTGGGGAAGCCAAGCAGAAAGCAGTTCAAGAGGGCTTGTGTTAGTCTTCTGTCAAGGGAAAAATTTCGTCTTGTGTAAATGAATCCTTTAACTTTGAACTATTGCAGCTATTATTCCTCTGAACATTTAAAGATTATTTTGTAAGTAGTCATCAGTATGACTCTTACAGTCCTGAAGATGAATATCCTTGAAAACTACATTCCCAAATTATTTTTCAGCTTGTCCTAACTAGTGCAGCCAATCAGAACAACAATCCTGCAAGGGTATATTGAATTGCAAAACAAGAAGCACCTTGCCTAACTAGTGTTTCACAATTTTCTTTTCAGTTGCTATACTTACCTTTCTCACACTGTCCAAAATACAATGAGCTTCTGAGAGAAACCTTTGCAACAAGGGATTTCCAAAGGCAACTCAAGCAGTACAGGGTAAGTATTTTCAGTTCTGGAAATCTAATTAAAATGTACCACTTCTGTCAATATTATCTAACAGGTAGGTTTAAAAAATGGCAGTCAATATAGTTCTTCCAGATCTCTAATCCTCGCAGTGGGTGCAAAGAACATACCCAAAAAACAATTACAACATTATAGATTCAGCTGGACTAGGCTATTCCCATCAATTGAAAATTGCAAGTCATAGAAAAGATAAATTACTGACTACCTTGCAAAAAAAACAATCCACCTACCTTCTAGGAGTGCAGACAAAACAAAAACTCAGATCAAATCAGTGCCGATACCTCTCAAATCACTCCAATACCTCTCTGTGTTTACTCCCATGTAAAGCAACTCCTCTGATGTCTCTGTCTATATAACCTTCTGCTAGTTCAGATTCCTCTTCCACCACAAAATGCCCCCAGCAAAATTCCCCAGATTTTCTATAACAGCCTCAGTGTTTTCCTCAAGTACCTGTTCATGTTTCACACCCAAAGTCTGCATTCAGGTTCTCACTTATGTTTCATTCTTGCCTCTATAAAGTATCCTTTCCTTTCTTTCTCCACCATCAAAATCTTTGCCATGAGTATGTAATCACTTGTCTATTCTGCTGCAACCTTCTTTTTCACAGGTTTATTCGAAATGACACTATCAAACTCACCTGTTTTTCTATAATCTTTAGCCACGGACCTCAGCCACCTATCTGTGGCTCTACATTTGGGTATTATATGCAAGTGAATCATAACTCCTGGTTTTATGAAATTTACATCATACCTCCCTTCTGCTCAGTACCAAAATCAGAATAATTCTGTTTATCACACTTCCTTTAAGCACTTTTTGGATTTCTGCCAGACTTCCTCATCCATCTGTGTCCCCTCTACCCCCTTCTGAACATTTCCACCAAGCATAAACCACCACCATCCTTCAAATCTGGACTCAGATCACCAACCTTGCCTAGATGAATAGGCCAAATTCTCTTACCACTAGGGAATGGTTCATTGCTTAAGTGCAAAGTGCAAAGACTACCTTGTTTCTAAAAATTAGTATGTACTAGTACGGCAGTGTATAGAAATGATGTTAAAAGGCCCTGTGTACTACAAGTTTGTCTTTTTGTATTCCAGCCATTTCTGAAGTTTTTAGCCACTCATACAGGATACTCATTGAAGAAGTTGAACACTGAAAGAATTTGGAAGCTCTCTGACACTTTACAGTATGAGGTAAATAATATAAAGAAAATTCCCAAGGTCCAGTAGAAATACTTACACTTCCTCAAAACTGGTTTTAGCTCTTATTTCTATTGTTTGTAAGACATCAAAAGAGGGTATGTCTGTGCTTCCAAACTTTTTAAAATCACAGAGTATTTTCAGCTTCTTCCCCAGAAACCCTCACCTAACATCAAACTTGTAACTGAAAATCCTGTAAAGACACTATGATTGTGTGAGGCTGCTGGGGGTTGTCCACCACTATAAGGAACATAAACCAATGGCCTACCAAATCCAAGATCCTGTCAGTGACTGCATATGGAGAATTAGGTAAAAGCATACCTTTGCATAAAATTGTCTTGTTAGTCCTCCAAAGCCTCCAGAGATACACAGGAATAAAATATGTTGTTGGCAAAGAAACATAAGCATCCTTCCACAAAGATTTTATGCAAATTGTATGAGCAAGAGAAGTCATTATTTGCATGTGGACAGTAGCGGTCAGAGTATTTTCAGGAATTAAGCAGCCATTGGAATGACACAAATGGCTATTTGTGCAAGTTTGTGAGCCTGTTCTAAGCAAAGGAACCAGGCACATCACAAAGAAGCATGGTTTTCATAACAAAAGGGGTACTGTGGTACCCAACTGTCATGGCCATCTAGGTCCCGCAGTCTGGTACCTCTGACTGGGATTTGAAAAAATCCTGAGTGCCCTTAATTCAGCAACAAGCCCCACTTCATGTCACTTCAAAGTCTAGACTTATCTCAGCTGAAGCAAATGAAAATTGCAGAGTGTTGTGTTAAAAAGTTATTGTTGCAGCCAACTTTCGCTACAAATGCTTTAATGCATAATTATTTTTAAACTCAAATATTAATGATAAATTGGTCATCAGTATTGAGATACCCCCTAGAAAACTGACGTAGTGGATTTCACAAGCAACACATAATAATGGGTGTGCTGCTAATGAGTTTACCTTCTGTCCTGCAGTTTCAATAAAGGTCCAACTTTGGTCAAAGCAGTCTTGAATGTTAGCCAGGGCTTTAAGTTAAACGTAACGTTAACATGTTGGGACATCTCACTGTAATTTCAGTGAGGTCACCCTTCCATATTTTCAAATGCAGGATAGCTCAGGACCACAACTTTTTATGTCAATTGTTATATTGTACTGAGAAACCTGTGTCACCAGAGAAATGTGCAAAATTGACAGCTCCCATCAGGGATCTAGCTAAATGCTGGAAAACAAAACCAATTAGTTGCGTTTTTTCCTTCTAGTGTTAGATTTGATGAGTTTTGGTCTTTCATAGCACTCAGTGAAGACTCTGGGGCTGTCAATTAAGACATCTGCCATAAAAGCCACTCTCATCCTTTCAAGCATACAAAGAGAGCTTTCTTACATAGTTTTTTAAACACGGTTCATGAAACTACAGTAGCATGTATCTCTCTGTATTTGTTACTTTTGACTAAGTGTCACCTAACTTTCAGGTAACTTGGAGACTGAGGTCCTTGCTTGCCTACAGCACTGTCTTAAATAGCATGCAACCAGCCAATTCTTTCCTCAAGACATCAATCACATTTGTTAACAGAGAAAGTGATACATTGTGACCTGAGCTGGTTTAACCTCACATGTTCTATTGTTCAACTGTTTAAACAAATCATTTAAGTAGTTGGCATTTTCCTTAGAACTCCTTGTTACAAGAAGACTCCCTCTGGTGAGCTCAGTCCGATGGCTCAAGTTCATAGAGGTTACATTGCACTAAAGGAAAGATACCAACCTTGTTTAAACAGGAACGCAGGGTAATGCCGACCAGGAGTGTTGGGCATATCTTCCCTTCTGACAGTTGTGACCATTAATATACCTTGGGCTGCATCCCCAAGGAAAGACTAATCCATTCCACTGTAGCTTGAGGGCTGCATCAGTATCCAATAGACCTGGTATAAGTTGGTATGAATTCCATCTATATATCTAATCCCTATACATATACCTCATGCTCCGGTACATCCGAATTACAGCTATACATATTCCTACTTGATCTCTGGATCTCACTTATATCTCAGAGCTGCCAGCCCTTAAAATCTTGACATCTATATAGGATTTGTTTCAGTAAAGATCTCAGGATATATCCCAGCAGATGGCCGAAAGAGTCAAAAAGTGAAATTTTTGCACCTGACAACTGCGTTAGCAATTGGCATAAATAATGCCAGTTGCTTTTTGCATAATTTTTAGTATTATATTCTCTCTTCTTGTTGAACACTGCCCTTCAAATTTGTTTTAAGCAATGTGATGCTATAAATAAGAATTCTACACCTGTCTAAATGCAAAATACAGTAATTATTTTATTATAAAGAGAAAATGTTACTTGAGTGAAACATTCAGAATTTGTTCTGAATTTTGTGCCAGAACAAACAGCAGTAGGAATCAGTAAGAAAATCACCATGTTTTCTTTCTTCACTGTAGGATATTAACAATTACACTTTACCTGTTTGGGCTACTCATGGTGTCAGGACCAAGCTGATAAAGCTCTCAGAACTGTTATTGCAGGCGGAATTTGGGTTCCACAAACAAATACAAAAATCACGTTTGCAGGGAGGTAAGCTGAATTCTAACCCCATTTAAAACCAAGAGTAGAATGGAAAAGAAGAAATGGTATATAATAAACTTTGCCACCAATTCCATAGTAGAACTACAAAAGATGCCATAATGTGGATATTGGTGATCAGCACTGAAAGATTTTGATTAATGGGAAGGGAGATGGTGAGGATATGAATCACAAAGATCCTAATCCAACATTTTAAAGAAGGTGTCATTTTGGTTACACTGTATAAGAAATCCAAAGTAATATACAGATCCTTGCTGAACTGAATCAAGTCTGGATTTAATGTAAGCTATCATGCTTAACTTACTTAACAAAATACTATTTGTAATAATCTCTAGGATGGTAACTTTTTTGCCTAATAGTCTTCATATTCCATTCCTGAGAGTACTAGAATGAGATTATTTAACTCTTCTAAACTTTCTTCTGCTCAGCAAATAGTAGCTGAAATTTAAAAATAGTTTATACCTTTTTAATCACACATTCTTCTCCATTCATCCACTGTCACCTTTGGTGCCTCATTTTTGTTTTATATGGATACTGTACAGTCAGGATCTGTGAGCTACAAGGACAAATCACATGTAAGCATGAATCAATTTTTTTGCTGTTTCGGAGCTCCAACTTACAACACTAAGCACAAAGTTCAAACCTCTGCTCTTGCTTTACTAACAATTGCTATTAAAAAATGTGCCAGTAGCCGAAGACAATACATGAGTCTAATTCTGCTAGCATGTACAGTTCTCATTTTAGGATTTTAATTTGTCAAGATTCCAACCTTATGCTAACATACCAGCACAGCCATTGATTTAATTCATATAGTTTGTCTTACAACTTTTCAGCAGTTAGCATTAACAAAATACAGACAACCACATAATTTAAGAAGGCCCAGAGTCCAAAGGATATGCTTTCTTTTCCTCTGGAAATCAGGAAGTCAATGGAGTTACACACAAAAGAGGGTAGTATTCGTTACCCTGCTCTTCTTGCACTGTTCTGCTGGCACAAAACAGGTGTGAATGCACTGTTTGAAGCTGTTGAGGCTATTAGGGATCCCCAAAACATTTTACACAGGTGTAAAATAGGCCTACTGTTCATATTAAAGATAGTATCAGAATTAACCAGGGCAGTCTGCACAAATTACCTATAAAGTCAATTGAATAAATCTGGTGCATTTAAAGACAGATTGTGTTAAAACAGTACCAAGTGATGCAGCTGTTAACACAAGCATCCCTTTCATTGTCATTGCTTTCCCATTTTCTTTCAGGTATTCTTTTAAAAACTATTCTAAAGCATATCTCAGATGCTAGAAAGCCTTCACACCAGCAAAAAATGGTTATGTATTCTGCGGTGAGTCCTTTTTGTTTCTTTTATGCTGCCTTTCTGCAGTTATTAAATGCAGTAAAAGCCATGAAACTTTATTTCCTTCATGAAATACAGCTACAAGCTTTTTTTATTTGGTTAACCTTATATATCATCAGATTGTTTTCAGTCTTTAATGAACAGATACTACTTTGAAACCTGCAGCATTCCATTTTCCACCTGATGTCATGGCTTGTTTCACTGTAATATTGTTTTGATTGAGCAGAGAACTGGAAATCCATGCCTCATGTTTTATCGAACCTCTATCACAAAGACAATTTAGAAACAAACCTCCTGCTTCCTGCAACTTTTTCAGATGCAAAAGGAAAAAAAAAAAAAGAAAAATGAAGTCAAAGTTAGTTATTTTAGAAGGTCTTATGAAGGCAGCTGCTCAATTGTGACTATATTTTTGTTTGGAATGTGCAAACACTGTCATTGGAGATGGAAATTTTTGGATTGCTCTCAGTAAAAAGCTCCTATTTTGAAACTGCAGTTAGATTATGACCTATCGGGTATATATCAGCCAAAGAGCTTACTGATCTGATCTTGGATACTGTTCACTTAACACACAAAATCACCAGTTCTTTTTAAAAGAAGTTTTAACAGCTCCTACTAACTTTGATAAGAACTACAAGTGACTAAGACTTCTTAATATTTACATATATGTAGACTTTATACATGTAGCATTTCAGTTTGTCCAGCCATTAAAGGACAGTATTTGCTCAATGTTGCAGAGGGCAAAGTGCAAGTATTAATGAGGCCACACCAGTAATGTTAAGTGGACAGATAATGCACTGGACATATTGTTAAATAATAGGTACATGTAATCATTTTCAATAGGCCTTTAATTAAAGGTTTCTTCTGTTTACAGCATGCAGCCACCATTGTTGCCTTACAGACGGCACTCAATGTCTTCAATGGGAAACAGCCTCCTTACAGCGCCTGTCATTTTTTTGAACTTTACCAGGAAAAAAATGGGCAAGTATCTGCAAGCTGTACTGCTAACTTACACTTTTTCTAAAAAGCAATTTACTGATACCCCACAATCAGTGTGGATACACAAGGATCACTACACAGGAGAAGATTATAGACTGATTTTAATTATTATAATTGGACTCAATTTAGCAGTTATTGACAGTAGCAGAATCACAGCACTGCAGCCTGAAAACCCTCTCTGTATTTCTTCATTACAGTTATGAGAGGTTTTACTCTACCCTTTTTATCTGATTAACTCTTGACTCTCTACCAAGAAGACAAACTACATGCAAATTGGTGTTGACCATCAATTGTTTAAAAGATCTCTTCAGAGTACTAATGATACATATTAATAGCCAGACAAATAAGCCAGCTAAAAGTTTGTCCCAAAGTACGATCACTACAACATTGAAAGGCTGTGTGGTTCTGCATACCTAACTTTATTTTGACCTTCTGTATTTTGAAACAGGCAATACACCATAGAAATGTACTATCGGAATAACTCTTTGAGAGATCCTCACCCCCTCACTCTCCCTGGCTGCAAATTTCGCTGTCCACTGGAGAGATTTACTCAGCTGGTCTCCCCAGTTCTAGTACACTATTGGACAAGAGAATGTAGGATGTAAGACATAAAAAAAGGTAAGTTAAGTGCTCTGGGCACATGTACCCAAAAGTAAAGTCAGGATTACATCTTCTGTTGAGAGCTCATTTGAAGTAACAATCATTTTCATAAGGGTCTGGTCTGAAATGAAAAATATGCAGATCCAGTAAGACAGAATTGTGCCCATGGTCATGATTTCTACTCCATTGATACATTTATCTTTTCCAGCCCAACTTTCCAGTAAAATGGAATCAATGCTGATTAGGCTTTAGGGTACTATTTTTCATGGGTTTTTTTCAGTTTTAGTACAGTCAAAAAGAGCTTCAGTTGCTGAGGAAGCAGGTACAAATGCACTGAATTATAACAATTCACCTTAACTACTCTAACTGTAGAGTACTTGTCCAAGCCGATTAACAACATTATGCATTCCCTTGATTTTAGAAGACATTCAGAGATCAAAACAGATGAATATTGACTAGTATACCAGACTGGTACTTACCAAAATGTCAAACATATACAGACATACATTGGCATACTAATACATTCCCTAGTAGGTTGTCTGCATCTCCATATTAGGATGTCTAACTTTCCATTTTGACCACTGATAATATTTACGTTTGCAGAATGAGGGAACAGGAAGGCAGAGAATTACATTGTCTCTCTTGCATCTAGCTCTATATTCCTTTAAGGAAGATGAAAAGCAAACAGGCCCCAGGATTCAAAAGCGTCCTCACTTTTTTGATGGTCAAATGTTGTCCCTAATGTTAAAAAATCCCATATGGCTTTCTGAATCACTGATCTCAAGAGGAATTTGAAAGGTCAGAGATTAGAAGAATGCAGGCAAGCCAACTCACCTGGTTGCAAATAATTTCCTGTTAAATATCTTGGAACCATGAACAGATTGGAAATAGTTTAGCCAGAATAAATGAATAAGTAGCAACTAATGATTCACAAAATACATTTCTTCACTATATTCATTGTTTACAAATTCTCAGGAAACATATCAGGAAATTACCACATTTAATTGCACAAGGTAATTTGTCAGGGGGAGGCGGAGGTTGGTTCTGATGATTTTTTTAGGCCAAGCAACTAATACAGTCATGGAAGATAGTGATAAATACTTCATGTTTATACTGTGGTCCTTAGTAATCTAAGTTTTGTGGAAATTAATTCCCCTCCTTCACAAAGCAAACTGTGTAACTGACCAAGTAAATAAAAAAAATTATCTATCATATAATCAAAATTTGGCATTAATAAAGACAATAATATTTAGCCCTTAAGTTCAACAGAAAGGCTGCACATTGTTTCAATTCTCAAATTTTGCTTAAGTAGAAGTTAGATGGTGTTCAGGCATATTACACCAGGTCCAGCATCACTGCTCATGACTGCCTTCATTAGTAATCCTGAGTGCTGAAAACACATATGGACCACAAAAGAGATTACAACCAAAACTGACGGTCCAATCAAAATATTTGTCATATTGTCATATCAAAATTTGGCACTTTCCCCTGTTTCATCCTAGTTCAGAATGGTTCCATCTCAGTAACTGTTGGGTCGAGATCCTAATTTGGGGGCTCATAACTCTTTTCCTGCAGGCAGGAGTTTTAAACTCTCTGCTGTGCATGAGTGGCACTTGGGAAAATGCCAAGGCACGCTGCCCCACAGCCTGCACAGTGCAGCACGCTGACAGAGGGACTGCACTGTGCTAAACCACTGTGCATTACCAATTCTCAGTGAATGCAGATAGGCTGGAACGGCTAATCTCTAACATCAGGAAGCTAAACCAAGCTGAAGAGTGATGCAAAGAGTTTACAGGTCACATTTACACCTAACATACACAGCTGCAACATCACTGATTGCAGCTGTTCTCAGCTTTGTCAAAAAATAATCTCAAATATTGTCCTTTGCTAATACATATGTTAGTACTTTGATTATACATGCATCAGAGCATTTAATGAATAGAAGACCAGAAATGTGATTTTTTGGAATGAAATCTAGGAGTGTGACTGAGCTTAAAAATTTACCCTACACAGCTATTCTACATGGAGACACCATTTCTGAAACATTTCTGAGCTGTTTCCAGAAAATGCTTGATTGAAGTTTCATGGAGATGACTTGTGACCCCAGTACAGGGAAATACAGGTGTTAGGCAAGTATTGCTATGACAGGTCACACAAGACAGTAGCAGTATTTGAGGGTGGTATGAATCAGAGCCAAATTCCTCCACATGACAATGACCACAGTGTGGAACATAGGAAGTGAGGACAGCTGGGCATATTTGGGAAGGCGATAAAACATTTCTCTGTGCTCTTTTGGCTGCTCAGGAAGGTTTCAGTGTGGATTGGCTCACCTTTTCAACAGACTTTTCCTAATTCCATCAAAATGGGAACAAATTTGTTAACTTTTCTGCACTTAGTCTAAGCTACCCACTTGTTGAGGTACTATTAACAGATTCGCCATGTTTTTTGAGAATGAGACCATATGCTAAGAACGATTCTCTCTTTTTGTCTTACCTTCAGGTGTTCCCACCATGATCTTCAGTGTGATTAGCTTTATGAAACAATTCATCCCACACTGTGATGTGTCTACAGTCTGACACTTCTCATTAACTTCCATCAGCATGGCCAACCGTCTCCTGATCTCTATCAAAAGAAAATATTCCTCAGGACAACAAACCAAAACTATTGAAAGTGGTGACTTATCCTTCATGAACATTCACTTTATTTTATCAAGTGGTAGAACCCAAGTGAAATACAAAACCAGACTAATTTTTCAAGATCTATTCATTCCAAAGGGTCTTTGGCTGAACTAATTCAAGAATGTAATTGTAGTTAGTGTTTTGAAGGGCTATAGCCTTAATTTACAGCAAAATTGGAAAATACCTCTGAAGGCATGTTGCCCTCTTTTGAAGAATGAGAAAAGAACTTCCAGAATTGGCAAGGGAAGCAGTGCTTCAGAAAGAGTCCCCAAAAGGAGGAGTCATTCCAGTGTCCTTATACTTTATTTTATTTAAGAAGTAATGAAGCATTTTACACAAACAGATCCCAGAAGCTACAAAAATTAGGATAATGGCTGTTTACTTAACTAAGATATGTCTGTCTTTTTCTTTTCTCTGGCTTATACATGCACAAATATCCCACCTATGTACAGAAGGAAGGTGAGACTTACGGAAAGAGTGGACCATGGATCTAGACCTAAGAGAAGCCTACAAACAGCCAGGCTGGCTACCATGAAGACCTGGCAGGCGATTGGCTGACCCAACAAGGCTTTCAGATATTGAGTCATTCTCTCTTTCCAAAAAGACAGCAAGGCCAAGTGTTAATTTTGAAAGAAAAATAATTTGTGGTTTCAAACATCTTTTCAAACACCTTCCTTTTGTTATGTTACCTTGATTGTATTCTCTGATCTGATCATATAGAGTCTGTGCTTCAGGGAAGTCTGAAAGTCCATGCTGTTCTTGACATTAACAACAAAAAGATCCTACTGGCAACACAAAGTAAAAAAATCCAGAGCTACATGCTAGGCAATCCTTCACTAGTCACATTTTCTAATATTGCTATTGCGAAAACAGTTTGTGTTCTTACTACAAAAGCTTGATCAGAACAATCAGATGCAACTAACTTCTGAAAATAGTGGATACTTCTTTGCTTGAAGAACTGGGCTTTCTTATTTTTTATTTTCTCATGGTGGATAAGACCTTTGCCAACAGCCTTGTTGCCTGCAGATCATTTCAAAGAGAACCAGAGTAATAGATGAGATGCAGAAAATTTTTACATTCCAGCTTCTTTTCCTTGGACCAGGCTTTTAAAATGGATGCTAAGCCTATGAAATGTATACTCCTTTTTAGAACTACAGCATAAGCAGATAACTGCACTGCATAAGCTACAAAAGAATCAAAATAATAAAAAGATCCCTTTCCCCTCTAGCAAGAATCTAAGTTTCAGAATTCTCACTGTAAAAGCCCATTCTCTTCTAAGCAGGGCCCAAGCAACAATTCCTGTTCTTCCTAAGCCAGCACAAGAAACACAGTTCAAGAAGAGTTGTAGTTAGATTTCACAGCAAAGAAGTTCAAACACACAGATAAAACCAAATTATTCCCGCTAGTGAAAAAAGGCAACACCTTTTACCATAGCATCCAAACAAGGGTAAAAATGTTTTCTAACAGCATGAGACAACCAGTTCTAGCTGTTTCTTAATGCAAAGAAGAACAAGCTTGTTTTTTCCATATTACCTTAATGTCCATAATGGACACCAGCAGAAAGCCTTCCTAGGTCTGGCAGCCCTCATAGGAGAGTCAGTGCAAGCTATTTAAATGATTCATCTCAAAACCATGCAGCTGATCATCACACCTCCCATAACAAGAAGTAATTAAAAAAAAAAAATTGCTAAAAGAAAGCAAATAGGGAGGAAAATTTAAGACTCCATCTTTATCAGTATTAGTCTTCTAACAAGATTGTAGCCTTGCCTGCCAAAAATAAATTTCTAGGCATCCACTCTTCTATTCTGAACCTGTTCCTATTTCTCCCTTTTCTGAACTTGTGCCAACTTGTGTTGCTTGAGTTGCTTTTAATGCTTTGTTTGCCAGATATTTAGAAGTTCAAGAGCTGTAAAGGTGGTCTCATTCTTCTCCCACCAAAGGGTAACTTTTCTGCTGGTTTCCTAGATTGGGCAAGGCTCACATAGAAAATGCAATACAGAGCTGAGACATGCTTCGTGATTCTCTTTAGCCTCCAGTTCTCAGTTCCTCCCCTCCTTCCTCACACAAATCCACCTCTTAAAAATTTTCAGAACTGCATGAAGACCCTTCTGTCCCACAGATTTGTCTGGTATGGGGGATCATGGAGCTGAACCCTTGCCTCAGCACTTCAGTTCAGCTATGGAAGTGCATCCTAGCTGAGGCCAGCGCTCACAGAACACCAATAGAAGGTCCCCCTTTTCCATCACATCATCAGACCATGTCTTCTTCCCGGCTACAGGCCCCAGTGAATGTACCTTAAACATTCTGATTTCTGTTGAGCAAAATTAAATTTCAAATTTAATTTCAAAATTAAGATATTTCTAAATTATTTTATTCCCCTCATCCCTATTCAACAGAAACCCCATCACACACATTCTTTACAATGTTTTTTGTTCTTAGGACTATCACTGTAGAAACACAGAAAGGAAGACTTCCTTTATACCTTGTTTACTCCAAGGAAAAATAAACATCAGTGTTCATGAAGTCTGAAACATCATGCCCAGATCTTGTTGTATGAATATAAATTGGGCATGTCAGTGAACAAATAATAAAACTCTAAATGATGTTTTTCTACAACTGCACCAGCTGACTCCATTTGAAAAATCTGTCCCATAGACTTTTGCAGGTATGAAACCATAAACAGTTTCATTTCAGTTCCTCTTAAAGAAGAAATGAGCAAAAAATTACAGTTCAGCTTTGGAACTATTATTTAGAATGCAAAGGAAAAGATTTTTTTTTCATATCATGTTGCAAAAGCAGGATCACATGAAAATGCAACTCCCTCTCCTCTTTCACAAACAATGCATAGACAGTCCAGTCATGTTTTAAAGAAGTCTTGCTATAATACAATAACCTGAATAGTCATAGATGCTGTGATACAGGTGAGATGTAGCTCATGATGTTCACTATTTTTCCTGTCATACACTGAAACAATGTCAGCAAGATGGGGAATGAACGACAGAAAAGCACCAGTAATTTTGTGCTGCCTGGGAAATGTGGCACTGGACTGCCAGGGCTGTAATTTTCATTGTTTCCACCACCTCCTTTATTCTTTGGGTTATTTACTGAGCTGAGTGACTATCAAAAAAGAAAGAAAAAACCCCAAACTTCACATAACTCACAAATACGGATCAAATTCATTGACTAATTTTGATTTGCTTTACGGTAGTGCTACAAGTAGGTGTTCCTTCTTTTTACTCAGTGTACTTAGGGTACTCATCAGAGATGTGGCAGACACAAGTTCAAATCCCTCCTTTACCAAAAGGATCTGACTCTACATCTTCCAGAAAATAAAATCACCACCAGGCTGCTGAGTTTCAGAGGGGAAAGTGAAGAGGAATAGTGCTTTCTGCCTCTTTCTCACCACTGTTCACTTTGTTTACATATTGGCTGGTGTACAAATTAGGCTTCCTATGTCTTGGGCAAATATCTTAATCATAAAACCAGAAAGAAATGCTCTGAGTACCCTGTAACCAGGTGAATATTAAAAATTTGGGACAAACTAAGAAATTATTAGAAGACACTGAGTAGACACTTTCTTCCCCCCACCTGCCTTAGAATAGTAACTTTGTGCTTAGGGCATTTTCTCCTGTAATGCAAGGTACAGGTTCATGTCCCATCACCAGCCTAAGCAAGTTAATTCTTCCTGCGTCACAAATGAACTCCTTTGTCCCTTCCCACTCCCCACAATTGGGTGAAATCACCCCAACCCAGGACTGCAAGACAGTCTTTTGTTTTTGTCATAAGTTCTTTGAAATGGTGCTTGGAAAACGTGTCACTTTTTGTTCACTGAAATGAAAATTTTTCTTTTCTTTCCCTTTTTCAGGTCAAAAAAGCTTGAAAAAAATGATTGCAGATAAATCCAAAGTAAGTTAAGTGCTGATCTGCAAATTCAGTTAGTGACAGAACCTGAGCTGTTTCCCCATGTGAGCAGCCTGGTCCATGAGTGCCAGCAGCAGTTTCATATCTGGCTGCCTTGACTGCAATGACTTCCACCCTTTCAGTGTGTAGGTTGTGCTCCACCAGTAGCAGTTACCTAAGGTAACCCTTGCTTACATTAAAGCATGGGTTCTTTTGCAACCAGTCCACTTCAAAGCCAATCTAGCTATGCTTCAGCAAGCCTTCAAGATAGATACATGCACTTAAAATAGACAATTGTGTTTAAGCTAATTCTACTTAATTTATAATTTGATAATTAAAATATATGCCAATGAGCCAAATTAACATAAATGTGATTCAAATTGTTTAGGTCCACTTGCATTATAATGCTTGGACAACTGTAACTAGATTGATTTAGGAATGATTTTTTTATTTATTTTGAAGCAACTTTTACAGAAAAGGGTAAGGATTTAATTGTTTCAGGATATGACAAGTTTATAGCTGCCAAGTGCACAGTAGAAACTGAAACAATCCAAGACAAGCAAGAAAATTTCCAAATGAAATATGTGCTACCAACATACTTATAGATTACCTACAGGATTCCTACAGGACCCTGTCTTAACCACTATGGCACATGAATGAGGGTATTCTTCCATTTTGGAATGTGTAGAGATTTATTTAAGATGTTGTGGTGCCCATTCTTTGGGCATAAAATAACCTCACTAGCAAAGTATACATGCCAAAGGGAAGAGTGAAGCCACAGAAAGCAGAACTATTTATCACATGCTTGGTCTTGGGTTGAAATATCTTTTTTTAAGAGATGCTGGCAAAGGTTTTATATAAAATGCAGTTGTTACATATTTTCAAACATTCCTGAATGATGCCATCCAGCATCACAAAAAAATTGAGTTCATGTCTGAAGTGAAGTTACTAAAAGTGTTCCATAATAATGAGACTACATTAGTCATAGTCACTAATCAAAGATACACAGTAAACCAGCAAATCTTATAAAAACTAATAAGTTATGAATTTCATGGTAAGGCATTAGGAAAGACGAGAAAAAATTCTGAGAGCCAACACGGGTTGCTTGATTGAAAAAGCTTAGGAACCGCCTATCTAAAATACTATATAGATTAAAAAAAGTAGGATATCCATTCTTGATTTTTAAGGCATATTAAAATATTCTAAAGAAAGTATATTTTATGCCCTGCGCTCTTAAATTATAGAGGAAGATGATCAGCTTAGATTTGTTTTCAGAAAGACAAAGTATTATATATTTATGAAGTACGGATTACTCTCAAACACCTTCTGCATAGGCACAATCACACCAGGAGAGACCAAAAAGGAGGGTGGAGACGTAACAGTGGAGGAAGAAAGAAGTTCAAGTCAATGTTGAAAACTGGGCATGGACTGACAAGAGAGATGGGGAAGTCTGGGAGCCATGGTCCTCCTCCCTTCCACTCCCATTCATTAGACAAAATGGATACATAAGGTCATTCACACAACTCAAAGAGAGCACTTGAGGCTTAGTGGGGTTTAGGGCCCTAGGGACAGAATTTCTAGTAAATGGTAAAATACCTGTTGTAGAGAATACTGTTATTCTTATTTTGTAGAGAGGAAGTCAGCAGAGGCAAGGTGAGCAATCTTCTCAAAGCCAGTGAGCTACTATCAGAATGAGTGTTCTTTATCAGTAACAATAAAAATGTGAGCTCCAGGGCTTGTTCACAAGAAATTTCTCAAATAATTGAGGCCAAAAAAGAACTGGACATAAGCAGTTACAAAAGGGGACGTATAGATATACTCCAAGGGAAAAGAAAAGCAACACACACAAATTGAAGAGCAAATAACTGCCCAGCAAGGAGCCTAAAGAACATACTTGTTGCAAGATTTATTCAACTATTTTATCTGAGGGACTGGTA
This sequence comes from Harpia harpyja, assembly GCF_026419915.1. Classification (NCBI taxonomy): domain Eukaryota; kingdom Metazoa; phylum Chordata; class Aves; order Accipitriformes; family Accipitridae; genus Harpia; species Harpia harpyja. Next base: position 54,459,251 of record NC_068940.1, on the reverse strand, counting down.
ATTTTAACCTACATGAAATGTTGTTTGAAATAATTATTCTGATTTCACAGTGACAATGTAGAAGAGAAATGAAAAAAGGAGGGGAGGGAACCTGAGAAGAGGACTAACTGAGCAGCAAAGAAAAAAGAGAAACAGTATTGCCTGGCTTTTGGTTCCAAGTTCATCCTCGTGGCCATACTATAGTCTGGAAAAATTCCAAGTCCTGAGAAGTGGAAACAGAACAGGTAGGTTGAAACATTAGGAATGCTTAGCAACTCCTTCATATTTTAACCTCATCCTTACACTCCAAAAGAGAAAAATATCACAGAGAAAAAGGAACTGAATTATAATTTGATTAAATGGAATGTAAACTGTAATTTGAAAACAAAGGGCGATGCAATTTGTTGCGTAGTCACACAACATTCCTCTTGGATTTGAAATTCACCGGCAGCAGTTCCACCCCTTTTGAAAGTACAGTCTGACGTCTGGGCTGTTCAGCCTGAGCAGCTGCTAGAGCTACAAAGCCTTTTTCATCCTCTGCCAGGATGGGAGTGATACAGCTTCCCAACCCATTTAGGATCCTGTGTTTTTCTTTTCATGCTATCCTCGTTCTGCTTCAACAGAGTACTGCAGAAAGAGAACTGAAGTTTGTGGTTGTAGTAAGTAGATTTGTTTTCTATTTTGTTGTGGGGAATACAAGGAATTTGATATAGCTGTCAAACAAGTTGTGCAGTTGCTTTGCCTCTTTTTAGACAGAAGTAACTACTGCTGCCCTTTTGCTTACTGAGTTTAAAGACTTTACTTAAAGAAGATAAAAATGCCTCTAGTTATAAGAATTTTCATCTTGTAACCCCTAGTTATTATTTGAAGATAACTGAACAGCTTAGGTTTGTGGTAGATGCATTAGTGCATAGGAGTTAAGACAGAGATCTGAGGTCTAAGTTCATCTGCTCTTGCTTAATTTAGCTGACGCTCTGATGCATAGCCTGAGAGCTGGCGATTATGGCCTGCCTTCTCTGTGCTTGGAAGCCGAAGCTTATGATGTTACAGAAGTTACTACAAAACCAAAAGTATTTTCCATTTCAGAATAACTGAATTATCACAGCAGGATACTGAGAAACAGAAAAGGGCATTTTTATGTAGAGATTTGAGATAGATATTGCATTAACTGCAGTTAGGTTGAAAATGGACTGTAATCAGTTTTTTGCTGGGCCATTTCTTATTTTAAAGTAACTAGACACTACTTCAATGTCACTTTCCCCAATACCTCAGGAGAGATTAATTCAATGAAATAGTTTGGATCGTGAATGTTGCATCATAGTCCTTTTCATTCTAATTTCTTTTTTTAGTAAGAGGTATACTGATAAAGAATAGTTAGTCTAAAGGGATATTTTCAATACAAAGTTGCGGGGATTGGAATTCACATTTACAAATAGGAGTTTTAAGATCATCTTCTTCCACCTTTCTCTGTTTGAAACTTTATGTGCACATACAGGTAACAGACAGAAGTACAGTGTCCAAAACATATCGTGTAGCTCTAGATAAAGTATTTCATATCTGCTTGTCTATTGGCTGCATTGTAGATGTGCCACTTGGAGAGAGGCCAGAGTGCACAGAAAAAAACAGTTCCTACTGCTGAGGCTTATTATTGCTCTATCAGACACTATACATGGCAGGGACTGAATGCTAATTACAGCAACATTCTGTGTATAGCAATATACTTTAGTGTTGCTTCAATGATAAGACGACATGGATGAAATCAGGCAGTCAGCAAGCCTTGGAGAATTAACTCTTTGAAGGGAAGGAGTCTTTTATTGAATTGCAGCTGTTATTGTGTTCTAACAAGGAATGGTTTTGCAGAGAGAGTTACAGGAAATGCTCACCATTATGGAGACAGAGGCTTCCTATCCAAAATCAGCTGCTTACCACAACTATGCAGCCACCTTCCCCCCTATCAAAAAAAAAAAAAAAAGATAGCACTTTATTTATTTATAGGGTAGCTTATCACAATTAATATTAAAATAATAGGTAAATTTCATTTAAACTGTCGTCTTTTTATCCCTGATACTTTTCCTCAGACTGACTAATATCTGCCTAAAAAGTTACAGTAGACTTAATCTTATTATCAACATACATCTCTTTTCTCAAGGCATGGTTTCTGGGCATGCAATTGAATTTGCCTTCTGAACTCACTGATTGAATTTTCATGGAACAGAATTGCTAGCATAAATAAATAGGATAGGAGTTGGCCCAGAACATTTCACTGATATAATGGGATGTAATGGCTACAATCAAGGTAAGTCTAAAAGGCATCTTTCTGAGGTAATTTAATAGCCATTTTCCAGCTGTACTCTGTAAGTTGCTATGTTTTTTACCTGAGAGTATTACTGCATTGTGAAAATGTGTCATAATGAGTTTTTTAAAACTTTCTTAGCAGAATTGCACAATATAAAATGCATCTGCAGGGGAGAAAAAACAGACAAATGTTCCCTTTTGCTCACTTCTAGAATTGCGCTACGCTCTAGGAAAGTGCCTTGCTCTCTCCTCACACTTTCCTTCTTTGTGCTGATACTGTGTGCTTTATTACTGGCCGCAAGTCCTTTTGACTGAAAAACTCTAATTAAAGCCAATTTGCCAAAATGCTATTTTAATTTTCTCACATGTAAACATTAGCCTTCACCATACTTCTTATGCACAGAATTTAAACTAGACATAAGAAAGGAAAATAGGAAATATGTAGGACCATCGAGTACCCAAGTAGAAATGAAATACTGATTTATTGTATAAAGAAGTTCTGACCTGTAACTTCTGCCTCCACACAGGCACTCGTTTCACCTGTCATATACACAAAGAAGTGTGGTTTCTGAGGTACTGTGATTTCATTATGTCTTTCTTCTTGTAACTCAGGATAGGAAGTGTTGACTGAGCATGTTATCTATTTGTCTAACCAAGCCAAGCCATCTGAAACCTTGACTAAACATGCTCAGTATTTCTGCATCAGTGGCTTCCCTGAACTGGCAGCATGACTGGTTCCATTTCTCTATTGTTTCTTCATTCCTACTGCTGGCTTCAAAGTAAGAAATCTTTCTGTCTGAAGTTGAGTCTGTCAGTAAAAATGTCTGTAAGAGGCTCACTATTACTCAGAGACAGATAATTCATTGTAATTCATGGCATTTCTGAATGAAGATGTTATGTATACTACATATGCCATATTCTCAGTTGACCCTAACCTCCGCACCAGTTTTTCTCCAATATGATTTTTCACCTGACAACAATGTAAGCAAATGCTGGGCAAAGTGAGTCATGTGGCCATTTCCATCTGAAGTGATGCCCCTCACAAAGTTACAAAGAGCAAATGGGAGAACCCAGACACCAAATCAGGTTCAAGCTGTATTAGAGTTGAAGGAGAGGGTATTTGGTAACTATCCATTTATTGCTTTTGAGAACTGACTGAGGTGAAGCACTTCAGATAGAAGTGCTGAGATTAATATACCAAACAGGTGTGCTTTGCTCTTCTTGTGTACATCCTCCTTGCCCTCCCTTCCTTCTTCATTTCTAGTCTTTTCACTTTTTATGATGCCTCCTTGTTCCTCTTCTCGCATCCTGCCATGTTCTATGTCTTCTGAAAGGTCAGGAAGCCAATCTGTAGGCCAGGAGTAATAAATGCTGCAGCACACATATTTTTAAATGAATTTGAAGGATCAACTCCTTTTTAACAAAATCCAAATGATGAGTGTTGAGAAATACATATTGATGAGCAAGGCAAGCTTTGCAGGGATACATTTTCTTTCCCTAACAGTATCAGGTGTTCTAATGAAAAAGACAAACTTTCACATACACAAACTCTTCTTGAAGTTATAAATTAAAAAAAAAAAAAAAGTCTCCTAAAATGTAACTATGACTGAAAAAGAGCCTTTTTGGTTAAGTGGTCATTCATAAGGTCATTGTTTCATTTCCAACTGCAACTGAAGCAAGGTCATTTTCAGAAGTAGGTTTGAGCACAAACAAAGACCAGTTGGCTGAGAAGCTTAGTCCTTCAATTCCTAAAACCAGGGTTCTGCTCTTAGAAGTATTTATTTCTTTCTTGCTACTTCCAACTTAGTGTTAATATCATATTTATATGTCACTGTGCAATGAAGATGCAGAAATACAAACAAGGAACTGAACTTTTTTTCTATTTTGTGTGAACTTAAAGAAGCTGTGCTGCTTTTTAGAAGAGAACACCCTCCACTGCTTCCATTTCTTAAGGTTACAAAGAAAGAAAATATTTTTCTTTACATCTCCTGCTCCCACATATATTTGAAAATCTTTTGATCTTGATCTCTTTTGCCCTTTCACCAGTATTTAAAATCTAACACATTTTCAGTAATTTTTCACTAATAAAAAGGGCATTTTTATTAGCCAAGTATTGATCCATTGCTACATATTGCCTAAAAAAATCATGTCAGTCAGTTTGAGCAACTGTCAGTTACTCATAAAAATGCTTTTCTGTATAGCTGGATAATTTAACAAGAAAGTATGCAGCTACATGTAATTGGGAATTTAACCTTCGTTCTTTACAGAGGCATCGGCTTGTCCAGAAAAGCTAATGAATCCTACCTGACACCTATGTATGTCAGCGTGTCAAAACACCAAAGAAATAAGCAGTAACACAAAAGTCCTTCTCACTCATTTTTCTTGTATGCAACTGAATCAATCACCAGGCAATGTAGCTCTTTACCTATTCTCCTGTTCACTAGAGGTGCAGTGAGAACCAACTGAGGTTCCAGATTAGTAAGAAAAGACATGTACAGATTTAAAAATTGCATAGAGAAGCAAAAATAAAATATTTAAGAAAGATCTTATGGACTACTTTGCTGTACTTGAACTCAGAAAAAAAAGGTGGTTTTTTCTTGAAACTGTGCAGTTTCATGTTGATCTCATGTTGTTGATGATAGTGAAAAAACTCCTTGATTTGCTGAAAAACACTCATTTCAGGTTGGCCACATCTTCAGTGAAATTCAACTAGCAAAGCAGAAAAATAATAAGCAGTTTTCTACATGGTTCTAATGGTAACATCTACTCTAGCAAACTTTGCTGTCTGTTGTAGAAAATGAACAGAGGGAGAAATCCAATTATCTTTGCCTTTAAAGGATAGTATTTTCCATCTCTGAAGTACCTGCTCTAGCACAGGTTTCTGCACATTAGTAAAAAAAGTTGATGAAAAGGGTGTGTGTTGTAATTAAAACATTAAGCCACACTGCTTGTGTTTACTTTGGAAAACATAAACATAAAACACCTCCCAGTGGGAGTGGCAAACTAACCAGCATGTACAAACCTCTCTGATGTTTGGGCAAGAATGATGTGGCTTAATGAGGCAATGGAGAGTATTAATTATAAACAAGCTATATACCAGTGAGGTATTATAGAATAAATGTCATTTTATGAACAAATATACCATGCTTCCACATTGTCACTTTATTCTGCAAAGTCAGGAATGAGGTTGGTTATGTGAACATTGATACAAACAAAAGTAACTTTTACAACAGTTTGGATCAGCATCCTGGAAGATTGTCTGGAGCCCTGTGAATTTGTGTTCCAGCATTTCCTTTCATGTGAAACTTTTGTGGACTTCATTTTTCTAAGCCCATGACATACTTAGGGAGGGTAATTCAGAGTTTTTCAGAACTATTTAATCTAGGTTTGGCACTTCCTTTGTATGCTGGAACAAAAATACACAAAGGCTCATTTAAGGTTTCTGATGTAAAAATTATATGACTGAACATATCACACTAATATTCACCATGCTGGAGTGTCCAGGATAGGAAAGCGACCAAACTCTTTGCTCTCACTGAATTTAACAGAAAAAAAATCCTACAGACTTTCAAAAATATTTTCATACATGTATGTGAAAGTATTAATAAATATTAAGTAAGCTAACTGTAAATGTTTATACTTTTTCATCTTTATAATTTAGGATGATTGAGAAATCAAACATAAGATCCATGTGTACATGGAATTACTTTTAAAGATACTGCTATGAAAAAAGCAGTTACCAAAAGTTTCAAGTGCCTATGCCAAAGTAATTAAATACTCATATAAGCACATCAGTAACTGGTTTAATATTCAGAGGTGCTGAGTGTCCAAAATTCAGTCAGATTTCTTGTCTAGGTGCCTAGTTATGGATGTAATCTCAGCATTAACATCTTGGCTGACTAATTTTATGTTCTAGGAGGAAGAATCATCAGGCTCATGCCCACTAAATTGCTATATAATTATACCTATTCTTGTGTGTAAAGAATGTACTCCAATCCCACTTGACTAGTTTCTGCAGACTCTCAAATATTTTTATTTGAAAAATGGCACTGGAAGTATAACATATGCTTGACTTCTAGCTAGGTAAGAAAGGAATGTTAACAGTAATTAACTCGAATTTTTTTATTGGTAATATTGTTAGGTTTTCCGACATGGTGACCGAACACCAGTTGTAAACTTTCCAACTGATCTACACAAAGAAAGTGAATGGCCCCAGGGATTTGGACAACTTACCAAGGTATGTCGACTTTCTTAGAAGAACTTATATATGCTACTAAAATAGGAAGTAGGCAGATTTTTTTTTATGTGTGTCTAAGAAACATTAGCAAATCCAAGTACTGATAGTTGGTATTAGCAATACCCCGTAATTCATAAACATTTTTGCAACATTATTCATCCAACTACTGTTAAATTGAAATCTTGTTCATCGTAGCTTTATAACTATCTTCCTAGAAGCAACAACTTCCTGATAGTGTGTCGGCATTCAAATAAATGGCAAGTTTAAACATTGTCTGTACTCTTAACATTGATGAAGTTCTAATGAGCATTAAGCCCTGGGCCCTGTGACAGGGTAAAGGAATGACACCTGCCCACCAGGTCAAGCGATGAGTCCACATCTCGTCATTTGACTGGCAACCACCTACTCACAAAACAAGGGAAGTCTTGCAGGAGAAGGCTGCTTCTGGGGACAATGTGACTTCTAATAAAGTTGCTTTCAGCCCAGAGTTTCACTAGGATGCACTGAACCTACTTCTTGCTCTGGCATTTCAACATCAAGCTGTAGCTCTTCAACTGTATTTGACATATGAAATTCTGGAACAAAGAGAGGCCAATGCATTTCCTAATAATACTTCATTATTATGCAGAAGAATGAATCAGAGACAGTTCAGCATTTAGTGTTTGAAGTGAGGCTTGAAAGATCTGTAAAATTCAGACACTCAAACAACACATTACTATTGCCAGGTACACAGCTTATGTTGTAAGAAGAAAAAAAGTTTCTGCTTTGGCACAGGTTTTTTTTTTAGAGCGTTTTGCTATCTTATTATCTTTTTAGCAACAGTAGTAAGAATGTACTTCTCTGACAGCTGAAAGTTAAAAATTTCAGCCCACAGCTTTGGAAATTAGTAACAGAAGACAGTGTGCAATCTAAGACAAATGCAGGTGCACCAAGGCAAAGATGGAAGGACATCACTTAAGGCATGAAATGCAAGCCACAGATTTATCAGGTTGATCAAATAGCAGAGCAATGACAATAATAAATACTAGGTTATCAATCCTCCTTTCTCAGCTGTCACTAACTGACATACGTTGTAAAGAACAATGTTAATCATGAATAACTCCAGGAGCATCTACAGAGCTACAGCACTGTGGAAACAGTATTTGTATAGAATCAAGTGCATTGCCTTTCCTGTAGCAGATGTTGGAGTCTTAGCATTTCAGAATGTATCATTTTTTCATAGATATAAATGAGTATTTCTGTTAAAAATTCTAGATCACCTACAACATATACAGTACATTATACAAATGGCTAATGATCACTTAAAAACTGATTGCTGAAGACAAAAAAGAAAATAGAAAAGAAACTTCTACATTAAGATTCTCCAGTTACCTTAATCTAATAGTCATCTGTATGCTTGCCTCGCAGACTGGAATGCTGCAGCTATTTGAACTTGGACAGTACACGAGGGAAAGATACTCCAACTTTCTGAACAGCACATACAACCGGCAAGAGGTATATAGCAGAACTGTCTGGAGGACATTTCTCTGGCATAGAGGAACTATGGACTTGTGCTAGATAAAAGCACATTATCATATTCATTTCATTAATGGAAAAATTAAGGTAATAGAAGAACATTTTTGAAAGTCAGGCTTTTATGTCAAGGTAAAAACATAGACTAAAGCCTAACTTTCAGCTCCTACATTCAGTTAGGGTCTTCCACTGCCCAGTTTTCCAGGACTGAACAGCTCCAAACCACTGAATGAATTGGGAATTTATACATAGTGACCCAATATTGTTCTACCCTGTTGAAAGGTGAATGCATATCCAGCCATGTGATGGGCCATGCTCACATACTTCTTCCTGTAAAAGAGAGGTCTAACAGTTGTTTGGATGTGCTTGTCATACACTACAGATCCATCGTGGGGCAGATACCACTACCATTTTGGCCTATACATGAGGGATGCATTGATAGGAAGGCATAAAAGACTATAGCTTTGCCATGCTTCCAAGAGATGTTTATGGTTTTAAGTGCCTTAATTCCTGAGGTATAGCAGATGAATCATAGAATCGTTTAGGTGGGAAAAGACCTTTTAAGATCGTCAAATCCAAAAATAAACCTAACACTGCCAAGTTGACCACTAAACCATGTCCCTAAGTGCCACATCTACACATATCAATGTTCCTCTGAACCTCAGAAGATGGAGAGCTTCCTTCTTTTAAATCATGCTTTCTTATTCTTCTTAGTTCAGTCTGAGGGTTAGATTCCAAACTGAAGGATGCTTTGGCAATTCCATTTATGCAAATGAAGTAGGGCCCTAGAAAGCTGAGTTATGGTTTCACTGTTTTGACTTCATGCAAAAACATAAAACTGAAAACGAGAAGCCAGGATTGATGAGTTGGGTAAAATTTCCTTATTATTTTTATTGTTTCCATTTTATTTTTAACTCTTTGCCATTCTATCTTCAGTTTTACATCCAAAGTACAGATTATGATCGCACCATTATGAGTGCCCAGTCATACCTTTCTGGCCTCTTTCCACCAACTAGCAGCCAAATTTGGAACCCTGAGCTTCTCTGGCAACCCATTCCAGTTCATATTTTGCAAAAATCAACAGACCGGGTGAGTACTGGCTGGACACTTCCTATAACACCTCAAACTTTTCCAGAAGCAAAAAAGAGAAAAAAGGGGGAAAAAAGTTTAAAAATATTTTCTATTCTTTTTGAGTTCAATCTAATAGAAAACATCAACTGCAGCTACTGGCTGACAAGCATGTCATAGGTCAACTGTAATAGCTGCATGAAAATCCTCCTTCTATAGTTGCAGAATACCTGAATTGTTGTCCACACTACCATTTTCTTCAAGGTACAGCTCTAACATTTCTCCTGGCAGGGACACTTTTGGACAGTATTATAGGGAATTTGCCCTAAACCTTTATAGAGAACAAGTGCTTTTCTAAGCACCAATCAGCTAGACAGACCTCCCCTGCTTGGCAAGTTTGTTCCATAGTTTATTCAAGGAATGGAATTTTCACCAGCCACAGTAATGACCTCTCAATTATTACTTTCCTATTCTGGTAGCATTCAGGCACCCTAATTACAGACGAGGGCCCTTTTATGCTCAGTGCTATACAAATGTTTAATGAAACCCTAGCACTTGCCTTGTGGTTCATAACAAGAGCAGACCTACCGGAATAATAGGTCTTGCAGAAGTTTTACTGTGTGTAGCTCTCTCTGGCTGACTCAGGTTTAGATCGTAATTTCACTGGCTTCTGTGGCAAGGACTGTGTAAGGAACAGTGTGTTGAACAAGGATAAAAAGTTATGGAGTGTAATGACAGAAAGGCTAATTTTCTTCTGCCTTTGAGGACAGAAGTTGACTTTAAGGAAATGTATACAAAAACCCTATTAAATAACTGCCTGTCCAGTCACCAATATCAGAGGATGGACCCTGTCATTAGGGATGGCCGCACCTGCCTCCCATTGGCATTCCTCCATTCTTGGAGGCCGTGCTTGAAAGCAGGTACATAGAGAAAGGGTTTCCACAAGCTGGATGAGGCACAATGTGATTCAGCTTGAAACTTAACTCTTTCCTTGAACAGAAAAGAATACTGTCACTGTTATTTAAATATGGGATACTAGGGGAAGTTCTTTCACCAGAAGACCAAAAAAGCATCAAAGTGGTCAGAGCTTTGGCCAGATAAAACCTCAAGGCCCTTAGGGTAATCACAGTGCAGTGCAATAACCTGTTTGGAGAAGGCAAGCTCATTTGTAGGAATCTCTAGTACGTCATCACTTCTGCAGCTGCTTCAGGAGTAGGAATTGATGTTTCACTGAAACACGCCTCTGCTGCAACTCAAAATTCCTGTTAAATATGCAAACCACCTGGAAAAAACATTGTTCCCTTGTTAAACCAAGCAGATGTTTGAGGGTGTTGTCAAGCCCTAAGTAACACAAATTGGGAAACTGAGGCCAAATACAGTCCTGTAAAAAAACCTAATCACAGTTTATTTTTCAGCCACTGAGATCTATCAAGACCTGACAGGCAACAGTACTGAGTAATGCTTAATGAGGCCAAAGGGAGTGGCTTAATTAATAACACCTAGAGGGGGTAATTAAACCATACAGCAAAAGAAACATTTGTTATTGTGTAATTAAACAACATTCTCCAGTTTCATATTGCAGCTTTGAGCCTTCACCCTCCAGTGTGCTGCTGTTACAGAAAAAATGCACCCTTGGAAATCTGTCCAAGTGAAAGTGTGCTGGTGTGAGCTGGTAGCTGCTGCAAGCTTCACGTTGATAAATCAAAGAGAAAAGAGACGCACTGGAAGCGCAGTCTGCTAATGCTCACCCCAAGACAGAGTAGACCTTCTTGCACATACATAAGCCATAGATATTAAAGTTAATTTCTCCACTGTATATTAAGTCAGTTCCTCGAAATTATTTGGTTATAATATTAGTGCTGGGTAAAAAATGCTTTAGTGGTGTGACATAAAGTGCTGAACTAGCACAAGCTTATTTTGTTCATCATAACTTTTTACTGACACTTTATGCTGGATCAGGTATCATCTGTCCTTCTGCAAGTGGCATAAGGCATATTTGCCAAAGCACAGTTTGATGGATGCATACATATTTACACATGGTTCAGATCAAATATGTACTATCAGGTGATATCTTAATGTATAAACTTGCAGGTATTAAAAGTGAATGATACCCTTAAACAAGAACAGAGCCATTAGGCTCATAGCTTTTTGATATTTCAGGAGCACAGTTTATTTGTTTTGAGTTCTGTCCATTAAGTGGTACTTAAAATGCTTACCATAATATACTGGTTACCTCCAAAGACATGAGAGCAGGATGTGTAGATGCAGAAGCAATTCAGATTCCAGTACCAGGTGGAGTCGAGCTGCAGAAATTAAGAGGGAAATGGTAGCTTTTTTAAATTCCTGATCATCGATCCTAATCCATTTCTCAAAGCAATCCCCTGACAGATATGCATAATTGCTTTTTGCCAAAATCAGTTAAACTGAGAGAAATTAAGCTATTATAGCCACAAGTAGCTACTGAAAAGTCAAGTTACCACAGTACATTGCTTATGTTAACTGAATTCATGAACAAGGTACCCAAACAAACCATTGTGGAGTAGCTGTAGCACAGCCATGAATCTATCTAATAAATATTACACCAGCAATCTCTCTTGTTTCAGAGGCTGCATTTTCCTCTGCCTGACTGTCCCCTTTTTGATGAACTTCAGAATGAAACACAAACATCTAGTGAATTTCAAAATAGAATACAACCATACATGGTAAGACAAAATAAAAAGGAAAAGGCAAAAGAAAAAGGAAAGTAACTAATATGTAGAAGTTATGGAATTGCATTGTCTCCTTTTGCTAAAATTAAAAAATAAATAAATGCAAAAAAAATTTTAAAAATCCTGAGAACTCTCTTAAAATAAGAAATTTAGGCCAAAATGATCAGAAAGTATGTTTTATATGCTTATACATTTCTCATACTTTTCTATATTAATCTTTCGAAATGTGAATTTAACATTAATTTTCTGAGACTATTTGGAGCTGCATATAATTAAAGTTCCATGATCTGAAGGGAGAAGAAATTTCCATTTTTACAGGGTAGCACAAAACCAGTTCTAAAAAATCTGATAAATTTGAAACTTGGGAAGGTTTACGCCTTCGTGCTGTGATTTTCTGAAGTTGACACTGCAACAGAGAACTAAAGCAAGCCCAACCAGGCGAACACTCTGACTTATGTAAATTTCTCTGAGATGCATTTTGGAGCCATCACAAGACATGCTTCTGTTTTGCCCTGACACAAATCTTCACAGTCAGAGATTCAAAATTTCCCATTCCAGTGCTGCAGCAGGATGTAGGTACACAGATGGTATACCTGCCTCAAGCAACCATGTTCTTCTGGATAATAATTGCTCTAGGTAGTAGTTACTGCTGCTCTTTTGTTTGCCTACCATGCACTTCGTAATAGCACTACTGCACAAATAAAGCAGGCGTCTCATGTTCCTCATACCCTGACTGTACCTGTACACATTCTCTCAAAGTCACTTCAGACTTACTGCTTGGGCTAAACCCAACATTTTCCTTTTTTGGTTTAATTCTATCTTTCTGCTAGCTCAGCTACTCTGGTCAGCCTCCCTCACATGCAATAGGAGATGAGTTCTGACTTCACAGCTATCCTCTCAGCTACTAGTATGAAACAGGTAACATGGGAATAAAGGATATTAAGGAGTCCCTTTATTCTTCTGTGGTAGCATGTAGCAAGAATCCCTATGGGAACTGTAGTGGAACTATTACTTAGATATTCAGCTCCCTGTCAATGGCAGAAGGAAAACCTAGTTTCCTTTTCAATTTCTTTTTGCCTCATCCTGAATATTTGCCTCAGCTCTCTTTAATTTTCTATTTTCTCCTCATCTTTTTTCTCATGTTCCTTTTCCCGTAGTGCCTTCCTCTTCCTTATATCTGAAGGCTTGAGGTGACTGAGGCAGCCTCCTGGAGCAGTCAGAAGAGGGAGAGAAGAGTGCAGCAGAAAGAGCACCAGACTTATCCATAGCAGGGCTGAGAAAAAGCAGTGTCTGAAATAGAGATCAGTACCTTGAAATAGTTACAAAATGAAATCTGCAACCAAAATCTTCTGCTACAAGGGTTTCACCTGTGTAAAGTTAAATACTACTGTGTTACCAGGTTGGGTGCTAATGAATCTGTATGCGTATATGTTCCATATGTATTGAGTATTTGTGGTATATTCTTCACTTTTTTTCCCCCCAGGATTTTTTACAAACAGTGGCAGTTAACACAGGACTTGAACTAAATCATCTTAAAATACTGGACAATTTCCAGCTCTGGAATACATATGATACTCTACACTGTGAGGTAATAATAAGACAATAGAGGTCGGGAAAGAATATAACTCCTAAGTTGGGTTTCAATTAAACCATGATAATGTGGTTTCATAGGAATGAGTTGCCTTCTCTCCTGGATTTGTTTTTTCGTTGGGTTTTTTTTATTATTTGAATTTAAGTTCTAATTTAGCGCATTGGTAAAAGATAACCCAAAAACATGGTTTACAGCTTGGGAAACTGTTGTTTCCATTTGATGTTTTATTCTGAGGCACCAGTATCAAAATCCATTCCCTTTATTCCCTCATTTTCTTTCCCAATATGCTGCTGTAGAATTATTTGAGCATGCTGCCTAGGACATATTTATGATTTTTAACAGGAAAATGGAATTATTCACTTTAGCCTATCAACAGCTAAACATCAAAATACTTAGATGTTGAAAATCAGAGGTAAGATTATGATCTATCAGATAGAAAAATTAGATGATGATTTCTACCAGTGAATAAAATCAGTCTAGCCTCAAGCATGGGATGATTCCATTTGGCCCCAGTCATTATCAGCAGCACATGAAGGCTGTTGAACATACCCTCCACATACTGAGGCACTTAAACACTGTAAGACACTGTCACTCTTACATGACTGTAGAGTGACACTTGTCTGTAAATGGACAGTGATGGAACTGGTATCTGGACAGCTGTATGGAGAAGGCAGGAAAAGTTGGGGCTAGGTTATACCCAGAAGACCCAGAGGAAAGGAAGAAGATAAGACATATGTCTGCAATCTTTCACACTCACAAAACCAAAACCATGTATTTCTATAGCAAGAACACATTATACCTACAAGGGATCCCCTTCACACAGGTGTTTCCCCTCTTCCCATTCACCCACTTCTGGTTGATCCCCATTCCCACAAAGTGTATTTCAGGGCATGCTCATGAGTGAAACCACACTGGGCAAAGAATTGCAGGATAGCCTCAGAGAGTCTAAATGTAGTAGTGTGAGGCTGGGCAATAGGATGATGGAACCCAGTAGAAGAAAAAAACACTATTTTGTTTTCCTTTATCACTAGGCTATTCACAATTATACTCTCCCTGTATGGGCCACCAAAGATGCAATCGACAAGCTGGAAAAACTGGCAGAATTGTCCTTACTGTCACTATTTGGGCTTTATAAAACAGAAGAGAAATCACGACTACAAGGAGGTAAATCAAAAAATGCATAGCTCTCAGAGAGGAGGAGACAATGCTTATGATAACATGCAACATCCTGTCACCTTACTCATGCAAAATTATTGATACAGAACCTTGATTTGTAACTACGGACGTTGGATGCCATATTAAGCATGAAAATATGTGCTGAACGCTGGCATCTGCATGGATGAGATACTGAAACAAGGTGTAAACATTAATGTCTTTAGTTATCCCATAGTTTTTAAGAGATTAGGATTTTGAGAAAGATTATAGAAATCCAAGGGAAAAAATCAAGCCTTCACGGGTATGATCATTACTTGTCTGATATTAGGTTAGATTAAGTTTAAGTTCTGTGTCTCGTTTATTCTAATTATTTCTTGATCTTGTTTTTCCCTTTGATGTACTGGTTATATATTGTGTCAAAACCTTGGCAACACATTGGTAGCTCTCTGAGAGACTGATATAAAGCTGCTCCAAAACAGTCTGATCAGAATAGAAGATAATTCGTGTTATGTCTATACTGCAAGTACTGGGACTACTGCTTAGCTCCAAAATTGGGGCCCATAGGCTATGCACATTCTGGCACTACTTCAGGACACAACCCAGACATTTATCATATGATCCCCAGGTGTCCATGAGCAGGAAACCCAAAAAAGTGAGCTTGAATATCTGCAGGATGGAGCGTTTGGGGCTTGGCTTTGTAATGCACCTACCCTGCAGTCTAGACCTAGGCTAAGAATTATTAGGCAGCCTCATCATCTTGGCATATACATCACTGGATCAAGCCATATAGTAATTACAGGCTCAGACCTGCATTAAAGCCCACTAGCTGGTAGCTGGCCATATCTTGCGGTCAGGACTTTTTTTTCTAGTGTTCATGGGTATACCAGTTATGCCCTTTTTCCCGCAAATGGTATAAATTGTGCTACAGGGAATTTCTGCTGCCCTTATCCCATTGGCTTTAGAATATCTCTGGTCTGGAGAAGGAGTACAAAAGAGCTTTAGAAAAGTGAAGAATTGATACTGTGTGACTTGTTGGAAGTAAACAGTTAAAAATATTTCTTCAGCATCTAGAGAGGAAGAGGTTAGCACAGCTGTCATTATTGCAACACTCCAAACAGACAAAAAATGATGGAGAGGAGGTCTCAGCACAACAGAACTGGAAGTGTCATTAGCCCCAGTTCTCAGGATAGTTCTAGATGATTTCTTGTAAATCCTGCCTCTTCACTTGACCCGGATGATGAATGATATATTTCACCTCTGTAGTATCTTCTCTCTAGTTATGAACTTTTAGTAAGCTAAAAAATGAGTATGAGGCTTGAGTAGATGTCTTCCATTTGATACACAAAATCTTTTGCCTTTTTGGTTTCTATGCAAATGTTATATCTTCATTTTCTTTTTCCTTGTTCCCATCTTTTTAAGGTGTCCTTGTAAATATTATTTTAAATAGTATTAAACAAGCTGCCAATTCTTCAAAACAAAGAAAAATGGAGGTCTACTCTGCAGTGAGTATTTTCATCTATCATAAATCTTGCTATGATTTTACCAGTAAAAGACCCTTAAAGAGAATAATCAGAGTCTTCCTGTAAGTTAAATGAAAGAGTAATATAATACAGTTCAATTCAGCTAACAAGCTGAACACCAGTATGTACAAGAACATAGCAGGAGCATGGATCTCACTTCAGTTTCAGTCAAATTGTACTTGGTAAAGAAAACTATGTATTTTATCATGCATTTTTTCTGTAACTTAATGGTGCAGTTTCTGTATGTTGCATCTTTCCTTAAGTGCTCCTGACCCAGAGATGCTGGCACATAGCAGAACTTCAGCTGCACCTCCAAACCCTTCCTCTGCTTAGAAAGGGATGATACAGCTGTGGATTCTTTTTTTATTATTATTTTAGAGGATGCAGAGGGCCATTTGGGTCAGACCAGGATCCACGTAGCTCATTCATTATCCTGTCTCTAACAGTGGCCAACAGCAGGGAAGAATGTGAGAATAATGCCAGCACAGAGTGATGCTTACCTTGATACAACCTTCCAGCAATCTGTGGCTTAGGGACTTCCTAAGATAGAATCTGTGTCTGTGTGTTGAATAGATCTTGACAGAATTCCATTAATTTATCTAATCACTTTTAAAATGCTTTTATACTTTTGGTTCTGCAACATCCTGTGGCAATGACTTGTGTGTTGAAAGAAAAAAAGTACTTCCCTTTTTTTTGAAACCTAATACTGATTTAGCTCCTTCCTAGCATTTGTATTGTGAGAAACAGGGAATAGTTATTCTTTATTCACTTTTCCTGGGTCACTCATGAATTTACTATTTTCTGTCACACCTCTTCCATCTTTCCTTTTCCAAGAGAGTCCTACCCTATTTAATCTTTCCTCATATAGAAACCACTCAATACCTTAAATCTTTCTTGCTGCCTTTTCTATGTGTTTTCTAGCCCTACTATATTCTTTTTGAAAAGGAAGAAGTGCATCCAGAATTTTCACTGCTGTTTTAATGCCTTGAGGCCAAGTATACTCTTATTTTTGAAACTGATCAGTCTAAAAAGTTCCAGATCCTGACTAATAATTAAAACATAGCTGTTATACTATAATATAAATAAGCCTAACAAATATGTATATAAAGATGCTTGCAAAATTTAGGCATCAAGGTGTTTGGACTTCCTTCCTTCAGCTCCTCCTCCTGGGTTACCCTGCAAGAGGAGGGCTAATGGGGAGAGGAAGAAACTGCAGGTGGGTGGATAACTGATTCCATCAAAATAGAAGCCAAACTGAGATTTTATTGTATAAGTCCAAACAAGAGGAACAATAATTTAAAAAGTTCTGGAGTGTGTGTTTAAGTGAGAAGAATAGGTTTTGTACACAACTATTTCTCTGGTATACTATCTAAAAACAGTACTTGTATCTTCACTTGAAATGCCGTAGGATATACTACCTTATACTGCCTTAATCTGACCTTGGAACCAAAAACGCTCCTGAAGGAAGGAGTAGCAAAATGCACTGAAAAACTATGATTTATTACTCAGACCATATCTTGCTTTCCCCCAGTATCTCCGTCTCCAAAATTTTGCCAGATGGTGTAAGACACATACTGCAGTAACTCTTTGGAAATGCCCCCTGCTGTCTGTTGTAATCTGTTAACATGTTTTTCCCAATGGAGAATATACTGAATATATTTTTATGGCCAAATTTACACAGGTTATGTTTTATCTTGATTTCCACTCCCTCTCTACTCTTGTCTGATTACTCTGGATAAATGGTAGTTGACTTAACTGACTTTTAAGGATGGATTTTTCTTTTTTTCCAATAGCATGACACCACAGTTGGGGCCCTCCAGATTGCTCTCAATATTTTCAATGGAAAACTGCCACCATACGCTGCTTGCCAGTTTTTTGAACTCTACCAAGAAAGCAGTGGGCAAGTATCTTCTTATCTATGCAAGAACAAAGAGTGTTTGCAATTTGGTTCCCCCTTCCCCCAAATAATTTTCCTCTCAAATACTGTGAGGAGATACAAATTCGTTTTAAACTGATACATAACTGAGCAGTCCACAGGCACAAAGTTATACTAAAACTAGAAAAAATTACGTTTGCTGGATGTGCATGTACCTGTGTACTTTGAAAGATGGGAAGACAACTGGCCTTGCCAGCTGGAAATAAATGGTAAAATAATTTTTCCTGATTCTTGAAATGTTAGCAACAACATTTCCAAGATATCTCATAAATCCCAAGGTAAATCAGTTGGCTTAGAAGAGCCTGGTGCTGTTGCCATTCAAGCAGCCTTCAGAAGGACCTTTTGAGCTGACTGGTGATCTGTGCAGTAATGTAACCAGCTTTGGCAAAGTGGGCTTTCACAAAATCTCCATTCTCAAAGAACAGGTTCTAGAGTAGGATGTTAGAGCCTGTCTCCAACATTCTGTCTCTAAATAGGAAACCTATTTAAGAACCTTTTTTTAAAAATCTTTTCAATGTTGCTAATCAGGCGATATAGCATTGAAATGCATTATCGGAATGACTCTTCAAAGGATCCTTACCTACTCACCCTGCCAGGATGCACCTCTTCTTGTCCACTTGAGAAGTTTGCTGAACTAGTTTCTCCTGTGATTACAGAAAATTGGTCAAAAGAATGTGGGAAGAAAGACAAAATGAAAGGTAGTGTAACAGCTTTGTATTTTCTACGTAAGACATGGAGGCAGAAATTGTATCAATGGCTCCAAACTTTGTACCTTTCACACAATAGATTTAGATGTCCACCTTTAACAGGTGTGGACCAGCTTTACTATGGACAGGGAAAGCTGATAGAAATTAAATTTCTCTGAAAATGTAAAGAGTAGACTTGCCCACCAGTGTGAAGGCAGTGCTATTATTAGCAGACTTACATAAGGAGCTACCTAAAGGCTATGGCCAAAACTACAGCTCTGCTTGTTGAAAATGTCTGACAGAAGTATGGATGTGGGTGCTATGCAAGGAGTCCTGTGTATGTTGGACACATCAGACCTTCTGCAGATGCAAAGCAAAAATGCCTTGCACACACACAGTAAGATTGATGCATCTGTATTTCTGGCACAGGTACTATGCATTGAGGATACCTTAACCTCCACTGTACAGACAGAGAGCAGCTGATCCATGCAGATATAGCAGCTATTTGCCTCAGACTACCAACAGCTGACAGCTGATAACCTCTTCCTGCCTGAATATTATTTCCAGGAGGGGAGTGAAGGGCAAGGCAACACATGCTCCTTTCCAATAGTCCTGGTATTTCCCCTTTCCTGCATATATTCAGTATTTTGCTGATCCCTGATGAAACTCCTCATTTGCATTAACTATACATGGTCCCTCTTGCCCTGTGAAAACGTAGGAGTAAGATTTACCCATGCACAGGAAGCTATCTGTGTATTTCCAGGATTGAAGTATATGTTTTTATACTTAAGTTGCATATGTCAGTAAATGCAGGCCATGTGATCTTGCCAGAAATGAAAAAATGTAACTATATTTCCATTGTACATATTTGTAATTAGACTGTTATCTCTGTATCTAAAAAGATATACATGTATGGCTTTCATTAACTCCCTTTTCCTTATTGTTTTTCCTTCACAGATATTTTTATCGGATTTGACATTGCTGTTGGCTTGTTGTTCATTTTTGACCTTGTACTGCTTTACCTCCTTTATCATTATGGACGCTGCAGGCGCAGAAACAATTACCAAGACATTTAACGGGGAGGTAAAGAAACGAAAGAGAGAGCAGCTAGACATCAAGCAATCCTTTAAGTTGCTTATATCCATCATTTTGCTCTGGCCAAATTAGTCTCCAAAGCATATTCAATAAATTTGAAGAGCTGAGGTATCTGTGGCCTAGCTCCTGAAAGACTAGACATCTGCAGTGAAAAATACTGTAGAAATACATTATTGTTAAGAATTTACTTTTGTAGGAGGATGGAATTACTCCAATTTATATCTTTAGGTTTTCTACTACTATTAATCACTCTTAAGTCAACCAGTGGGGTGAAGGGATGCTATTGCCTATGCTTTTTTTTTTAATATTGCCTATTACCATTTAGCCCTCTGCTGCTCAGTGAGTCTTTCTTGAAAATTGCAGCCTGTAATATTTTCCTTACTTCTTGTAAATGGCTATTATTTTGTTGATGCACAGGAAAATGTTTTCAGTAGGCAGAAGCTGCAATTACTGTGTTTAAAAGATTCATACCAGCACTTGGGCATATCGTTTCTGCATTTATTCATGCAAATCTATGCATGAGTTTTGACCTCGGCCTGCAGCTAATAAAGGTCTGCAGCCTGCTTTTCAGAGGAGTTAGTTACACTACTGTAGCTCTCACTGAAATTAGTAGAAACTGGGGGGAGCTCTGTCACATATGCAGGCATCAAGCAAGAAGCTTAGTGCAACAGTATCTTGGTCAGTGTCCACAACTTCAGTAATATGGATAAGTAAATACATTAAAATCTATTTTCTGTTGCTATGCTGCTTTCCTATTTTTCTGAGCTCCCAGTCATGAATGATTCTGTTGCTATGCTGCTTTCCTATTTTTCTGAGCTCCCAGTCATGAATGATTCTCTGCCCTGCATCTTTTTTCTACAATGCATCTGTTCTCTGTCCTGCTTCAGGTCCCTTCCATAATCTTATTTCTTTGAGTCACTCTTACAATAATTCCTCAAGCTATCATTCTGTTCATCACCTTTAATTTTAATTTACAATAAATACTTTAACTCCTTGCTCTGTTCAAATTCCCTTATGTTAGCAAGACATGCACTGAAAGTAAGAAAACAATGATTCTGCTTTTTGTATGTTGATCTCTTCTGTGCAATAGATTTTGTTTAGATTGTAAGGTCCTAAGGGCAGGGTATGTATTTCCATAATTGCTCTCTAGTATCATAAACTAGTGTCGTAAGCACTAATATTGCTGTATAAAATACTGCTTATTGTCATATGTTTCAAGGGCTGAATCAAGATTTTTTTATCCTGTAGTCCTGCAGAGGATACTGTGAATTACATTACCACGGAGAAGCCTTTTTAAAAATCAAGACAACTATACAGATAGGTGCCAACAGCAGGTTCAGCCCAGCAGATATAATGAGCAATCATGTGCTCAAGCTAATGGGTCCTGTTGAGGTGCAGAAGTCTAGAGAAGGCTGAGAGATGGAGCTGCTTAGCTCAGGCACAGCATCACATCAATGTGAATACACTGCTTCTGGACTGACTTTGACTCACATCTGTGGGTTGCAACTTGGAGCCCAGGAGCTTGGGTCAGCTACCATTGATCTAGAGTTCAGCCCTTAATATTACACATTTAAAATGTGATTTAGGTAGATGTATTGATATTAAATAGCATAAATCAAACAGAATAGCAAAAGTTTGTGGGAATATAGCACTTTCCAAACATCACTGCATTTTCTGGTAGTAACTTCAACTACTGAGGTGTCCACTTTTTGAAGCAGTATTTCCCACTCAGTAAAAAGCTTTTACTAGTATCCCTGACATTTCCATGTTATCTATTTTAGGAAATATCATAATCAAGTGATGGATTTGATTCTTACATGGTAAGGATCTTTTATTGTATAACAATTCGGGGCAAAGCTGTCAAAAAGATGAAAGGCTATCCTTAAATCACGTGTTTTGGATGTACAAGCTTCAGATTGTAACTAGTAGTTCTATCCTCAGTGCAAAAACTTAAAGGAATGTCTATATTGCTGTCAAAAGCATTACAGCAGTTCTAGGAAACAAGCCTCAGCTGTCTTGGTTACTACTAGCAGTGTACTGACAGTGGGCAAAAGCTCAGGACAAACTGTAAAACTGATCCTGGCTCCTGAATATACATATATATATATATATACTCAGTGATTACCTGATACTGAGCTCTGTATTACCATGGCCACAGCGCTGCTGGTACTCACTTAAGGATAGACTGAGTATGTCTTTTATTAGAGGCAGTCAGATGCTTAACAAGTGAAGATGTATCGTTGACTGATAATGTGCAGTAAGAACTGTTTTTGATATATTAGGAAGGCAGTAGGTTGCACTCCACAAGAAGTAGAATGGGGCATGTTTTCTCCAAGATTGCTTCTTACAAAAAAGAAGTACATCCAGACAGAAAGTAAAATGTGAAGTGTCTGAGGCATCTTTTGTGGTTTATGCTACTCCAAGCCTAAGCCGTTACAGAGAATTTCAGGAGGTGAGGCAACTCTAGCTGCGGCAGGAGCCGTCATGAAGTAATTTTATTGTAGGGACACCTTTTTGTTAACAGATAGTCATACCTGAAAATGTCCATGCACTTCCAGAAAGGATCCATTGAACACAAGTTACACAGAATGTAATGGATAGGTTCAGATGACGTAACCTAAGAATTAATGAAGGTACAATAAAGATGTAATACATTAGTTATGTAGGCCCTGAATCTCATTTACAGTAAAGGTGCTTTGTCTTGCTGTGATTAAATCAAGTATAATTTCTCCAGTGGAGTAAAAGGTTGTAAGTTTCAGACAAGCTTATGGCTTTTTTAATTTTTCAGCCATATTTTCAATTTGCTTAGTATAATCTGCAGACTGTTTGTGATTAGAAAGTATCTTGTCTCCAAGCAACTTGTAGCACTGCAATAAAGTACATTAAAGAAACAATTCAACATTTGCAATTGTATGTGAGTGAAAAATAATGGAGATTTCAATATGCCTAGAGTTTCCAGACAAAAGTGAATGTTCGGGTTTGCTCCTTCTGTAAGAACAGATTTTTAAAACACTAACGCTTTGACATGAATAACACTAACGATGACATCAAGCTCTTCCACTTGCCCTCTAGCAGTGACATCATCTGCCCCTACGATAATTAGGGTAGCAACTAGCAGCTCTGCAGCAGGGTTTTCTGGTGCGTATGGTAGACAGCAATGCATACACAGCACTTTCCAGCTAAGTCAGCAACAACCTCCTCTTACGGAATTGATTTCGTTCTGGAACTTGTTTATTCACAGTCCTGAATATCGTACACACTGGGTCAGCACAGCATAGCTATCTGACTTCCAGAGTAACACCAGCTCAGTCTGGAGTTCATGTTCATTTGTACCTGTAATGTAGGGACATTTGATCCAAATGATATTATTTCTTCTCACTTAAATACATTTTCTTAGGTGTGGCAAGATACAGAAAACAGAATAACAAATACACTCTATTAAAAAAAAAAAAATCTGTTCAGTCCAAAAACTCAAGTTTGGATAAAACCCCAAAGGACAAAGGTTATGATTCTAAATTTTTCTCCACAAACAAAAAATGCTAAAAATTCTACTCTATGAAGAAGAATAAAGATTTAAAGTGATGGAATTTGAGAGTGATTATGAGGGTAGAGGCTTGCTTATTCTTAGGCATATAACCTTGGCCCTTAGGAATCCATGTTGAGGTGATGTCAGCAATATTGCATAGGATTGTATTCTTGGCATGAAATAGCTGAAACAACTGTACTCCTTAAAGCATTTCTTATAAAGAAAGATGGGGGTGGAAGGTAGACATCTACCTACAAAGGGCTAGCTTTATTGATTTAGACAACAATGCTTCTTCATCAGTTGCCAAGTATTAACACTCAAATAAATAAACATGAGTTGCTACTGAAATAATAGCAAATCATTTGAACTATTACATTACATGGTCTCTTCTATGACTAGGCAACTTCATTTCCAAAAGAATTTTAGCACTGGCAAGGCCTGCAAAACCATGTCTAAGAGATCAGATATGGTTGGAAAGACAGTTAAAAAGACATGTCCAAAGTCCAGTTCTGCTAATTTCTGTAATTTCTCTTAAAGTACTACTTCCTCTCCTGAGACTGATAGTACATTGTCAAGTTCATTGTCAAGTGTCCATCCTGCAGTCATCTTTTAACAAACCTGTAGGGAGAAGAAAGGTACCATTTATCAATTCAAAATAGATAGTGGCAAAAGAAAATGGTCCTGGCTCCATCCCTGTTTCTCTATATTTAGCCAGAGTCATGTCCATGTCAAAAAAAGGTAATTTCTCTGTGCTCTGGTTATGGCAGCTAAAGCTTTTGCCCTCTTCCTATAGGGAGCCCTTGACTTCAAAGGACATAGCAATTCTGCTAGCTCATCTACCCTATAAACTACAGAAAGAGAGGTTGTAAGGTGCAGGATGATCGTAAAGCCTTTTCTTGAGGAAGATGAGAATTAAAAGGATATATGGACTCAAAAACCTGTAACTTAAGGCCCAAATAGGTAAGCACATGTCCTCCATTCTCTAAAATACTAGTCTTGACAGCATTTGGATCAAGAATTACAGGAAGACTAGAAAAATTCTGTAATACCCACAACTACTGAGCTGACTGAGGACATTTCCAGTACTTCCTGGAAGTGGAGCTCCTCCATTCTTTCCATTCTAAGGCATTCTCAGAGCTTCTCCTGGCTGCTCTTCAAGCAGCAAGAGCTGAAGCAGATTTGAAGCCTACTTCTTGTTCAGAAGTTTTGAACCACAGGCACTTAAGATTAAAATGGATGTGATCAGTAAATTACTGGTTGTTGTATGACAGTTTCTTCACTTGTGAAAGTAATACAGAAGTACTTTTACAGCACAGACCACCTCCTCCAGGGCAGAAGAGTTAAATTCAAACATGGCATGTTACACTTGGAAAAAGATGAGAGCATTTGCTACTGATATAAGCAGCCCTTCATGAGAATCTTGTTTATCCTCTGTAATATCCTGGTGGAAGAGAGCTTTATTAATCCATTTATGCACAAGAAACAAACACTCCTCTTTTCTTGGTAAAGGAAGATGTGGATAATCTTAACTTAGTTTCTAAGTTAAGACCCTTCAAATAAGCACATGAAAATCTTCTTCTGACAAATGAAGGCCTAATTTTCACTTCACTTCACTTCACTTCACTTCACTTCACTTCACTTCACTTCACTTCACTGTTTGGAAAGATGGAGTTGGCAAAGGCAGGGTATATTAAACTGCACTATGTGGTGGGTAGCCTATCTCTGGCAAGTTATTGAGTTTTCTTCTCTTGTATGGCTATTTGCACTTACCTCTAAACTACTGGTAGGATGGAGGTGAAGGACAACAAATACATTAAACTGTAGCAAGCAATACAAGCTGTTGTTGCTTAGTCTTACATGTTTTAACCACCTGTCCTGGTTTCAGCTGGGATAGCTGTATCCACCCCTTATTCTATACCATTGACGTCATGCTCATTTCCCATACCTTTAGTTACATCCTGATCAATCATCATCAGCTTTCCATCCCTTTAAGACATATGAACAATGATATATATATATATGTATACACACACAGAGATATCATTCCTTCAGTTTATGGGTTATGTTCATAAAATGTTTGTTGAGTTAATTTAGCTTCCGACTCTGGGCTCCATCTGTCATACCAGTCTTTCTGGGCAGGAGGGATGGTGCAAAGTCCTCTCAGTCGGTAGAGCAGAATTGGGCTTCAGTGCGGTGTGACGAGCAGGTGACATTTGGCGCAGCGGGAGGATGGTGTGCACCATTGGATTGTTGCATGCTGGAGTCAGTTCTGGTTCCATCACTACTGTGCTTTGCTCAGTTTTATCACAGTTCTTTCTTGCCTGATCTAAGTAATTCTTACTATAGTACTATGGATATAGCATATAACAATTATAGTAATGATAACATACAGTAGCAGGGTTATATAGCAACTAATATCATACAGTTTAATTCTGGCTATTCTCACCTAAAATCAAATCCCCTTGAGGCACACATCGGACTTCCCCATCTTTTCGCATCACCCACCAAGTGCACCCAGGCCCTTGAGCAAAAGCAATTCCACGAATGGGTTTACCTTTGTCTGAGGCAGGAGTAACCCAGACTGTCTTCCCTAACATATTTTTTATGTGCACTACAGGGACTTTATCCCCTTCTACAGTACGTAAAAATTCTGACTGGGCAGGGCCACCCCGATTGGCAGATCCTCTGGTGTTGACTAACCAGGTGGCTTTTGCTAAATGTGTATCCCAATGTTTGAAAGTTCCACCCCCCATTGCTCTCAATGTAGTCTTTAACAGTCCATTGTATCACTCAATTTTCCCAGAGGCTGGTGCATGATAGGGGATATGATACACCCACTCAATACCATGCTCTTTGGCCCAGGTGTCTATAGGTTGTTTCGGAAATGAGTCCCGTCATCTGACTCAATTCTTTCTGGGGTGCCATGTCGCCACAAGACCTGCTTTTCGAGGCCCAGGATAGTGTTCTGGGCAGTGGCATGGGGTACAGAATATGTTTCCAGCCATCCGGTGGTTGCTTCCACCATTGTAAGCACATAGCGCTTGCCTTGGTGAGTTTGTGGGAGTGTGATATAGTCAATCTGCCAGGCTTCCCCATATTTATATTTCAGCCATCGTCCTCCATACCACAGGGGCTTTAACTGCTTGGCTTGCTTAATTGCAGCATATGTTTCACATTCATGGATAACCTGCGTGATAGTGTCCATGGTCAAGTCCACCCCTCGATCACAAGCCCACCTATATGTTGCATCTCTTCCCTGATGGCCTGAAGTATCATGGGCCCACCGAGCCATAAATAGCTCACCCTTATGTTGCCAGCCCAGGTCCACCTGAGCCACTTCAATCTTGGCAGCCTGATCCACCTGTTGGTTGTTTTGATGTTCTTCAGTGGCCTGACTCTTGGGTACGTGAGCATCTACATGACGTATTTTTACAACCAGATTCTCTAGCAGAGACACAATATCTTGCCACAGTGTGGCAGCCCAAATGGGTTTACCTCTGTGCTGCCAATTGCTCTGCTTCCATTGCTGTAACCACCCCCACAGGGCATTTGCCACCATCCATGAGTCAGTACAGAGAGCGAGCACTGGCCACTTTTCTCTTTCAGCAATATCTAATGCTAGCTGGATGGCTTTCACCTCTGCGAACTGACTCAATTCACCTTCTCCTTCAGCAGCTTCTGCAACTTGTCGTGTAGGACTCCATAAGGCAGCTTTCCACCTCCGATGCTTTCCCACAATGCGACAGGACCCATCAGTGAACAGGGCATATTGCCTCTCATTTTCTGGCAGTTTATTATACAGCGGGGCCTCTTCAGCACATGCCACCTCCTCCTCTGGCAACATTCCAAAATCTTTGCCTTCTGGCCAGTCCGTGATCACTTTTAAATTCCTGGGCGACTGGGGTTTCCTATGCGAGTCTGTTGTGTGATCAGTGCAATCCACTCACTCCATGTGGCATCAGTCGCGTGATGTGTAGAGGAGACCCTCCCTTTGAACATCCAGCCCAGCACTGGCAGTCGGGGTGCTAAGAGGAGCTGTGTTTCAGTACCAACCACTTCTGAAGCAGCTCGAACTCCTTCATATGCTGCCAATATCTCTTTTTCAGTTGGAGTATAGCGAGCCTCGGATCCTCGATATCCTCGGCTCCAAAACCCCAGGGGTCGGTCTCGGGTCTCCCCAGGTGCTTTCTGCCAGAGGCTCCAGGTAGGGCCATTCTCCCCAGCTGCAGTATAGAGCACATTTTTAACATCTTGTCCTGTCCGGACTGGTCCAAGGGCTACTGCATGAACAATCTCCCGTTTAATTTGTTCAAAGGCTTGTTGTTGCTTAGGGCCCCATTTAAAATCATTCTTCTTCCGGGTCACTTGATAGAGAGGGCTTACAATCAGACTGTAATTTGGAATATGCATTCTCCAAAACCCCATGACACCTAAGAAGGCCTGTGTTTCCTTTTTATTAGTTGGTGGAGACATAGCTGCTATTTTGTTAATCACGTCCATTGGGATCTGACAACGTCCATCTTGCCATTTTATTCCTAAAAACTGGATCTCCCGTGCAGGTCCCTTGACCTTACTTTCTTTTATGGCAAAACCGGCTTTCAGAAGGATTTGGATTATTTTCTTCCCTTTCTCAAAGACTTCTTCTGCCGTGTTGCCCCATACGATGATGTCATCAATGTATTGCAGGTGTTCCGGAGCTTCGCCTTTTTCCAGTGCAGTCTGGATTAGTCCATGGCAAATGGTGGGGCTGTGTTTCCACCCCTGGGGCAATCGATTCCAAGTGTACTGGACACCCCTCTAAGTAAAGGCAAATTGTGGACGACACTCTGCTGCCAGAGGGATTGAGAAAAACGCATTAGCAATGTCAATTGTGGCATACCACTTGGCTGCCTTTGACTCTAGTTCGTATTGAAGTTCTAGCATATCTGGAATGGCAGCACTCAGCGGTGGCGTAACTTCATTCAGGCTGCCATAGTCAACTGTTAGTCTCCACTCCCCATTAGACTTTCGCACTGGCCATATGGGACTATTAAAGGGTGAGTGAGTTTTGCTGATCACTCCTTGGCTCTCCAGTTGGCGAATCAACTTGTAGATGGGAATCAGAGAGTCTCGGATGGTGTGATATTGCTGCCGGTGCACCATCGTGGTAGCAATTGGCACTTGTTGTTCTTCAACCTTCAGCAACCCCACAATCCAAGAGTCTTGAGAGAGACCAGGCAGGGTAGACAGCTGTTCTGTGCCCTCCGTCTCCAAGACAGCTATACCAAAAGCCCATCGATACCCCTTTGGGTCCTTAAAATACTCTCTCCTGAGATAGTCTATGCCAAGGATACACAGAGCCTCTGGACCAGTCACAATGGGGTGTTTCTGCTATTCATTTCCAGTTAGGCTTACTTCAGCTTCCAATACAGTTAACTCTTGGGATCCCCCTGTCACACCAGAAATACAAATGGGTTCTGCCCCTTTATAACTTGAAGGCATTAGAGTGCACTGTGCGCCGGTGTCTACTAGAGCCTTATACTCCTGTGTGTCTAACGTGCCAGGCCATCGAATCCACACAGTCCAATAGACCCTCTAATTCTGGTCAGAGTATCCAGTATTCACTTCTCGTAAAATTGGCATACTGTCCTGGTTTCAGCTGGGATAGAGTTAACTGTCTTCCTAGTAGCTGGTACAGTGCTATGTTTTGAGTTCAGTATGCGAAGAATGTTGGTAACACTGATGTTTTCAGTTGTTGCTCAGTAGTGTTTAGACTAAAGTCAAGGATTTTTCAGCTTCTCATGCCCAGCCAGTGAGAAAGCTGGAGGGGCACAAGAAGTTGGCACAGGACACAGCCAGGGCACCTAACCCAAAGTGGCCAATGGGGTATTCCATACTATGTGATGTCCCATTTAGTATAGGAATTGGGAAGTGGGGGCGGGGAATCGCCACTCGGGGACTAGCGGGGTGTCGGTCGGCGGGTGGTGAGCAATTGCACTGCGCATCATTTGTACATTCCAATCCTTTCATTATTGCTGTTGTCATTTTATTAGTGTTATCATTATCATTACTAGTTTCTTCTTTTCTGTTCTATTAAACCGTTCTTATCTCAACCCATGGGTTTTGCTTCTTTTCCTGATTTTCTCCCCCATCGCACTGGGTGGGGGGAGTGAGTGAGCGGCTGCGTGGTGTTTAGTTGCTGGCTGGGGTTAAACCACGACACCACCAAAAATATTTAGTCATAGATGTGAATCAAATGGGTCTTTAATCTCCTCAACTCTTCATTCTAACTACCACACTCAACCTTAGTGTATGTACCAAAGCATAGTCTCTATTGATTTAGATATCTCCCTTTCTGACCACACATTCAGTAATAGCAATATTGTAAAAAAGGCCATTAGCTGAGTTGCAGCTGTCTTTGTTGGTCTGGTTGTCTGGTTGATGTTTCACTATGATTTGAATACCACTTCTCTGTAAAGAAGACCATTCTCCACCATGAAGTGCTGTTGTCATTAATGACTGTCTCACTTGAGCCTTAAGAAGAATCCTATTTTCTGCAGAATTGCAGGCAAGAGTACAATTACTTAATAATTATTTACCTGATGCTTCAGACAAATATCTCTGAACAAAATGCTAGGAGATTTTCATAACCATAGCTTGCATTATCAAAAGCAGACTAAGCACTCTAAACAAACTTTATTCTTTATTTCAGTGAAGTAACTGCCGCTTTGGAGAGTGCAAATGCACTCTGACTCTTCTTGAGTGTGTCATTTTATAATGACTTATCTTTCTGTTTTAGAATGTAGTTTTAGAATGTAGTCTTAAGTACGTTTCTTATCAGAGAAAAAATAAAGCCTTATATGAGGCTCTTGATGATGATAAGTCTTGACTGTTCAAGAAAGAGACCAAATATCCTGAAATAACAATGATAAACTCTAAAAGAACTGTATTGCCGAGACAAAGATGTTACAGACTCTTATCTGTTCAAAGCAAATCCTAAGACAACTGGAAATACTGTAGGCATAGTCATAGAATAGTATGATTTTGGGAGGTTTCTATTAATAAAATCTAACACTTTTGAAAATTAGCTCTTCCATCTGGAAATTATTGGGATGGTCCTGAAGCTATTCTTTCTCTTCTTCTCAGAGATGTTTTTGTTTTCCACCATGTGCTTACATGTGCATTGGGTCCTCGTAAATGTTACTGTTACAGGACCACTCAAGATTTCCCCTAAGTATGAATAAGCATCTATGAGGGAGGAAGGAGCAGAACTGTGCACAGCCGGCCACCCCATTCTCAAATCAATCCTTCATTTATACACTAAGCAATTGATGCAAAACTGATAGCAAGCTAACACTGCAAATGGAAGAGAACTCAGACAATCTGTATGTTTCATGAGGTATAATTTGTAAAGCTATTCCATCATGTTTTAAGGAAGATACAAGCAGGAGAAAGCATCTTGAAGACTAATGGCACAATCTAGTCTAACCAAAGCATGCAGTAGAAATGTTAAAGAAGAAGGAAAGCAAACGGAAAATAACTAAGTTTCTGCATACCCATGTGATGTCCCAGTAACCATTAACAGAGCCTAAAGGATCAGTCTCAGAATTCAACTTAAATACAGAATCAGCTAAGGAGGTATAATTTTTAAAATAGTAGAATCTTAATAAAAATGTTATTTCCATAGTGTTTGATTATTTTGCAGTTTTGTAATGCTTTTCCCATTACAGACAATCTATGTTTATAGATTCTTTTGCTTTTAAATCTTGTCTGGTGACAAATCTACTTCTAGATAATCTGATAAATGCTAAGCATATCATTCCATAAATCAGGCCCAATCTTTTTGTGTAGTGGATGGGCAGCTCCCCCAGGTGTTTACCAACTGTTGGGTTGTGTGGTTTCCAGCAGTGTTTGGGCAGTCCTCTACTTTGATACAACAGCCTAGTCCTAGGTGGGTAATGAAATGTCTCAGTATATGCTAAATAGAGCCTTTGGCAGTCAGCAAAATAATGGCATGAAAAACAAATGTGATGGGAGAGGCAGTTTGTGGAAGCACCACAAGCTTCCCTTCCAAGGAAACATATGAGACAAACACTAAGGGACAAGGTATTTCCCTAAATGCATTAATTATTAGCAGGAGGGCATTATGAAAACCCCTCAAGATTAATTTAAGCTAAAAAAAATCTGCTAAATAGAGAAAAGGAGATTTGTTCCAGGTTAGCATCATTTAGGGAAGGGCAAGCATGAAAAAAAGCTTTGTGGAGAGACTGGATCCCAGCTTTTTCAGCACTGTAGAGACTATTTTAACAGGATGATCTGCTGTTTGGAGAATACTTGAGACACAAAATTTATGACACATGTATGTAGAGAGCAGTGGAGGCCTTGGTTTATCCGTAGACATCTTCAGACCTAATAATCCATGTATTAAACTCTGTTTTGGTTAAAAAACTCCTCGAGGTATCTGGAGTTAAGAGGGATTTCTGAGTAGTGAGTAAACTACAAGCATATTGTTCTGTGGGGGTGGCAAAGCCATGAGAGCACTAACTTAACCGTCAGAGTGGCAAATCCTCCAAAGCAAGATCAAGGTCACCCAGCTGCTGCAGGGCAGGGTAAGCTGCCACAGTTACTTTAGGAACTGATAATGCAGGGTGCATAGACACAACATCCCCTCTCCTGGCAAGTCCTTACCAGAGCATCCCTGGCATGCTTTATAAAAGTGGGTAGTCTGTTTGAATCCTAGGAGTCTCTCCACCTTTACAGGTCTCTTTACATCACTTTTAACTACAGCCCTGTGGACATTAAGAAAAGCTTGAGTCACATTTCCTACTGATTACTGGCAGCAGTCTGCCACCTACTGCCTATACAAGCTCTCTGTGTTTGCAGCTTTCCACCTAAATTGTAAGAAAGCTTGTTTTAAATGGGATTTAGCCCACTTCGATGCTTCAGAATCTGGAGCCAAACTCATCTTGGATGTTAAAAGGCCAGTTCTGCCCTTTCAGAACTAACTTCTTTTTTAAAGGAGTAGAAAAGAGATTGTTAACAATTTTCTTCTAGATCATGTACGCAGGAAGTTGATAGGTAGGTTAATGTCAAATGAACGGATCTTGCTGCCTCAGAAAAAAAGACTTCACTGTACACTTCGTTCAGGGATTAATCAGTAATTTTTTTCACAGACAAAAACTCCTATTCAGTAATATTCAATGGCTAAACTTCAGAGGATGATTACGTTTTTCTGACCTTCTGTGAGTTTGTGTCCATCTTAATCTGTGTTACATAAAAGGAAGGAATAATTACATTGTGCTTGACAGATCAGTATCTCCCTGGTGCTATGTGCTGTTCTTTTGCTATCTTCTACTCTGCTGAAGTGGTGTGTGACTTTTTTCAGTTACTTTCTCTAACAAGTTAGATGCATAGCATAGCTCTTTCTTCCTTTTTTTTTTTTTTATCAAAATATGTAATACTGTAAGACAAGCATGTTAACTACTAGCCCAAAAGCATTTGCTTGAAATCAGTAGCACCAGATTTAGCTAATTGTTTAATGTGTTCGATGACTTTGCATGCCCGAAAGCCATCGTTAGGAACCTTTTTAATCAACAACTGAAATTTTCAAATTTATCTTGCACAAAATTATTCATGATAGTAGGGAAAGGAAAGTATCTTAAGTCAAACTGCTCAATTCCTGTAGTCAGGTAAATGCGACAGAATCCGTAAATGGAAGAAGATAAGAATCTTTGATCAGAGTCTAGCTGTTGATTACAGGCTTAGCTTTGTAATCAATCTCCATGTCAACCACAGACTTCCCACCTGTATTTTCTCATTTCCCGTTGATTACAATGATAAATCCATCCCATCATAGCTGGCCACTCAGTCTGACACTGGGAATTTCAGCTGGGGATTTTTCAACATTTTGTCATCTGAAGTCAAATGCTGTTGTCACACACAGATGCAAGCTTTCCATCAGAAGTCAACAAAAGACATACTTGTTCTATAAACAGATTTTTCTGGCCTAGCAAGCTTGAAACTTTGTAGTTCTCTAATTTTGGGGAAATCAAGAATGCAAAAATTCTTTAAAAAACAAGCTATTAATGGATAAGCCTGGAGTAATTTGAGAAATGTCTCATGGCAAGGAAATTCTCACCCCCAAGCTTCCCTTCAAGATATTATACTAGTGTAACTACTGAAAAGTATGATATACTGAAAGCAAATTAACTGTTGCAACAAATTTATATGGCTTTTAATAGTAGTAATCACAGTAAAAAAGGCATTTCTTGAGGTAGCTGAATTAATCATCAGAAACTGATTACTAACTTTGTGTTGCCTTTTGTAGTACAGAGCAATGCTGCTTGAAGTACATTCAAGACAACACACGAAGAGACATATAAGAGTATATATGAGAAAAATAGGGAAGAAAAAAGGGAATGTGAAGATATGTAAAATACTTGTAGCCACCTGCTGGAATCCTCACCTGTGTGATTACTCATCACACATGCATAGTCCCATTGACTCCAATCGTTCACATTGAGAGTGCTTGCATAAGCAAAGGCTTGCAGAGGTAGGTCCTCCTATGTGGTAAAGGCAGGAGCAGTTAAACAAAGAACTAGTAAGATGAAAACATCTCAAATTTGGGGCAGGAGTATATCTCTCTAGGATGTTGAGAGAATGAAATAAATTCCTTCTAGGGGAAAAAAACAAACACAACAAAACAGTAATATTCTGCATTGGGATGCCTGAAGCCAATAGCTATCAGGAGCTGAATGTAAAAGGAAACAGAATCCCATGTGATGAACTTGTTAAAAGTCGGAACATTGTCAAACCCAGCTTCAGTTTTTTAGTTTTGCTTTTAATCAGCAAAGTCCACGCTGCACCACTGTTCACTGGTTGAACTGAAATAAATTTAGAGCCACGACTGAACAGTTTGTCTTTTATCTGCCAAGTGCCAAGTCATCACTCTGTGCTTCTGTCAAAAGCTCTATTAGTGTTCCTAAAAAACTGAGTGCACCAGATCTCTAAGCACTGGTCAGAGAGGAAAACAAGTTATATTCAAAGACATGATTGCTAGTCACTTTTGCATAAGAAAAGAGCAGAAAATAAATAAATAAAAATACTTCAGTTTCTCTTAATGACTACCAAAATGCTTAGTTTATTCAAGTGCAATAAACTAACAATTCAGTTTTAGGCTATTGCTGTATAAAGCATGTTCTATACCTTTCTTGACTTCAATCTTACTTGTGCATACAAAAGTTTCTTATAAGGGTAGGTCACTTCAGACTGTAAGATTCACATCAGAAGTAATTAAATCAGCGTATCTGGTGTTATGGAAATAATTACCTCTTCATAAAAGATTCAGTTTGAAGATGCTCACTGCCTTTTTGGTAAAAAACAACTTATTTTGCAGATTGAGGGGAAAAAGCATCAGTAAAAAGCTTGAGCAATTATGAAATTGGTTTATACATTCATGAATTTTATTCTTGACACTCCAATAGTGGAAGAGAAGTAATGAACAATGAATTGTTGAAATGGAATTTGGACCAAGAGAATTCTGTGCTTGTATGATAGAGAACGTGTTTCTTTTCATGGCTGCTATAACATCACCTCAACTGGGGGACAGTTCAAGTGTTTTTAAACATCTGAGTCTACCCTTCTCTCAAGTGGATAGCATTTACTTGCTGGCCAACTAATTAAAAAAGCATATGTGCTAATTTCAGTTCACTGTTAAGTAATTATCAAATAACTAATTCAGTCATATAATCAAAACCTGTTTTATTAGTATAATACAGTAATAATTCAATATTTTCCAGAAATAGAGGTGTAAATAGAGATACATTCAAGTTTCTTTTCTTACCTCTCTGCCTTGCACTAAAAATTGGACAGCAGAAGTTCAGGGAAATTTGTCCAAAACCCCAAGCATTAATAGTATCATTACAAACTAGCACTAAATAAGATTACATAAGTTTCCATATGCTTATGCTTAAAAACAACAGCATATGCCTTACATACCATTTGATGGTCACGATCTCTGTCAAAGCAAAGCGAAAGGAGTGGGAAGATAATATGGATAATATACTGCCTGAAATGGATGCCAGAGATGGTGTTAACTTATTGTATGCATTTCTGTCTTGCTTGTTGTGCTTTCTCAGATTCATATACTTCTGTTTCCATTAATTTGGCCAAATGGTCCAGTCACCTTATTACAGATGACTTTAAGGATATTAAAGGCAAAATACTTTTTTGTCATCAGAAGCAACACTTCTGAAAGCTGAAATGCTGGTATCTCTGCAATACCAAGAAATTGGTGAGGGACTCAGTGATGCAGTCATAATTAGAAAACTGAAACCAGCAACAGCATGAGAAAAACAAAGGTGAAACTATAAAGACCTAAGAAAAAAAATCTACCAACCCAAAAGAAAACAGAAATTTCCAAAGTCCAGCTTCTGCTTATTACAGAAAAAGGGAAAGAGCCTGAAAATTATGCTGACTGATGCTCTTTTTATGACTCACTGTGTCTGGCATTCTTACAGTGCAGATGTCATTCAATAACAGGGGAAAGGCAAACTATTAGCTTCTCTATGTCCGCGGTTTGCAATGCAGGAGTTCAGAGTTATTGCAGTATAAAGCTACACTCTCCTTCTGTTGTTAACATGTATGTAATCTGATTATCACTGTAAATAGCTCATAGCATGAGCTTCATAAGCACATCACCTGTGCCATCTCCTTTGAGCCTTCTTCCAAGGACGGGGTGTGTTGCCTGGTGATATTCTCCACCCAGGTTCAGACCAGCACTAGCGATCACTGGTTTTGCACAGTGAGCTTAATACATTCATCGTATGAATGACCAGACCTCTTGCCTGTACATGAGGGTGAGAACATATGCCTATAGGGAATACCAGTGAGTCCACCTCCATGGGTTCAACCCTGTTGTTTTCCTCCACCATGTCATTATTTGCATGAGCACCAGCAACAATTCACGTGCCAGAGACAGTGTCCCAGATGTCCCATTTCTTAATCTGCTGCCTTTTCCTGCCAAGCTGAATGATCTGGTCCATAGTTCAGCAAAGAGTCTCCTCAGTGCACTGCCCAAAGGACAGCAGCCACTCACCTCTGCTTGTCTGGATCCTGCTTGCTCCATGTCTCCTCGGTGCTACAGGGACGAGGAGGTCAGTGAGTTGTGGGCTAGCTGGAGCTTTTTGGCCCTGTAGTACCAAGGAGACTTGGTGGCTGCCTGTCCTGACCTACAGGCTCTGGTCTATCCAACAGGTCTGAGATGGCAGGAGGGTTTGATGTTTTAATACCAGATTTACTTACTTGAAGATATTTGACGTTATGTTGGATTTTGAAGAATGATACAGCATTATGCCGAAATCACAACACAGGCATGATACAAACGATTGTAATATACAGTGGAATCACAATACAAACTGATTCCCCATGCCAGTCTCTATGTGCTCCACTTGTCACAAAGAGAGAGGTTTTGTCCCAATTAGAGAGGTCCTAAACCATGGACTGAATAAAAATATAGGCTGGAAAAGTTCAGATAGCCTGCATAGTGAGACATTCTTAGTATTTTTTATTTTTCCTAGCAGTTTGCATTCTGCTGCTTAATTTGTAAGAGTGAACGTTGTATTTTTGTCCATGTTAAGTGCCGGCTCTCATTTTAGCCAGTACTTCTGAAGGACAAATGTTGTACTTCACTGAAGTCAAGTCCTGAAAGTTGTCAGAGGGAAAAGAAGAGCCTCCATAAGGCTGGGAGTTATCTGGGGATTCAGAGTCAAGGACTCTAGGGTAATTGTGCATGACCTTTCAGATCTGAGATCTGTCTGCATCGAGGAGGAGGCACAGCTCGCTTGAAACATCTCCCGGATCAAGGCCTTTTCTGGCTCCATCAGGAGTTTCAGGTTTAAATGGCAATTAAATCAGATGTACCTTGTGCCATCAGTGTGTGACATGCCAGCTCTGCCGTGCAGGGACAGGGTGGCTTTGCGTGCCACCCTTTGTGGTGGGAATTTACACCAGGATGTTAGGCTACAAGTGGTTAGTAAAATACCATTGCTGATGATTTTTAGGCATTCTGACTGGAGTGAGGTGAAAGCAAAGCCACTACAGTCAATTTTCAATTTTCCATGGTAAACAAAGGGAGGGAGAGAGCAGCCTAGGTAAGATGTGTATGCTACAAACCACATATATGTGAAGCTATACTAACCTTTGAAATACTTGTAAAGAGTTTCTGTAGAGAGCAGGGGCAGCTTTTAAGCAGCAGCAGCCAAAATGTGGAGAGCAGCAGGTGTTGTGCATCCCATTTTCTGTGCCATGGTGCTGGAGCCTGGGGTGTCTGGTGAAATCTCATAATGAAACAGTTGAATGCTTTGAGAAGTTGAACACAGCTCAGCAAAGCAGATCTGAATGGACGTGGACTGCCTGTAAACAGACAATTGCGCTCTGTTGTTGAATCAAACTTTCATGAAACTAAAATATGTTTTGGTAAAATCCACCTTGAAAATGTGTTCTGCTTGTGGATCCTGCACATAGGGGATCAAGATATTGGTGGGGGTGGGGGTGTCTGTCAGGTACACAGATAATGCTTGAGATTAAACTGTTATAAACCCAATACAACTTCTACATATACAACTTAGATTTTTTAGCCAGAAGTCTTTTCATTGCTGCTGCTGTTATTGGTAGTGATCTGTTCATAGATGGATTAGAATTGCAAAACATTATTAGGCCACAAAATGTCTGTTGTTGCAAAACCACCTTGCAGCTGTATCATTCATACATGGTTAGTTTGCATTTCTCAGCTACCAGTCATTCTAAGTGGTAAACAGCATACTACTGGACTATGGGAGGGGTTTTTAAAAAAAGGAAAAATGAAAGAATCCTTCCAATTCACATTCTTTCTCATGAGGCTACCATTTCAATGGCTTGGCCTGCAAGTTATGTCATCATAATCTCCTCTGTTCTTGTCTATGCGCTTCATGAACAATTTTTCTTGGAGGAAAGGCTGGATATTCTCAAGAACATTCTTACTCTCTGAAAATAGTAAGAATTTTCTGATTCCCTGAGGGACTGTGGGCGAGGTTAATAATTCCTGTTTGTTGCTTTGTTCACAGTTATTTTCATTGAGCATTACAATCTCACTCTTTATTTCTAATTCTGGGATTTGACCCCGGGCTAGGGAATCAGAGGATTAGCACTTACTTTTCCTTTATATGCTGTATAGGCTGGAGTGGAGAATCAAGCACATGTAAGTGACTCCCTAATTACTCTTGCTGATGAATACTGCAGTGCCTAAGCAGAGAACTTATTGCTTGGTTTTCAGAGGTCCTTTTGGTTGGGACGACCAAATTTAAATACCTGGAAGGCACTGCAGCTACAGATACATTTGAGGAATCTTACTGTGATTCCCTGATACCAAAAAAATCCCTCTGACTGAATTTTCCTACTGTCCCAGTAATTCACTCTGCTTCTGAAAAATTTTGAACAGTGTTCAAAGTCACTTTTTCTGGAAGGCGTTTTTTCTTTTTTGTTACCTTAATTGCTGAACATAAATCTTGGCCACTCTGTCAACCTCCAGTTTCTTAATTAGTAGCATTCCTGTTCCTGAGCTAGTATTTAAATTTAACTTAGCCCTTTCCACAAGAATCAACCTTTAACAAATAAAGTGTCAAAGAAATTGACAATTCAAAGTCTTAAGTGTTTGAATTTCATAAGGTAGGAGCACGTTCTCAAATACGTAAGGCATGTAAAACATGACATGACATGGTGTCACATAGATCAATATATTGAATAAGCCTGCAATGTACGCTATCATCTGTTTTGGTTCTACTGTCCATAAAAAGAGACAGGGAGAGAATCAAATAGCAGTTTTGCTCGTTTACAGGAGGAGTGTGTTTTTGCTAAGAGATACATGATTGTTAAAGCTGGTGCTAGGATACTTAGATATTATACACAAGAATATACAGAAAAAGAAACATTAAAATACTTTCAACCAGTCAAATATTAGAAGCAGAAGGATGTTGTGAAAATAAATTAATTCATGTTCCTGGAGCACTCAGATAGTGTACTGAAGAATGTCACAGAAATGTCAATATGGAAATTAATAAATCTGGAGCTTGAATAAGACAGTTCATATAGCATATACTAAATAAATCTTGGGCCAGCAAACTGAGCAATGTGGACAGAACACAGTATCACATACATGTTGATTCAATGAGTTCTTTCATCTTGTGGAGTGAATAAGGCAAAGTTCCCATGGAAGAAAAATGGTGCATAAGCATGAAAGTATTTGCAAAGGCAATCCTAATCTTCTAGAATTTTTTAACTCTTAGTCTTTTGGTTTTACAATGTCAGTATTGCATAGCTGTTTATGTGTGTAGGTGTATAATTCTCTAGGTTTACTTAGAAAATCTACATAATTATGATGTGGGATTATATCATATACCACATCCAGATCTGCAACATAGATCTCTGACAAGAGAATTAACAGTAACTAGCAACAGAGTTAAGTTGACATCCACTAGAGAGGATGTTAAGTACATTTGGGCATTAGGTTTCCCAGCTGGAGTCATCCTGGAGAAACCATGGGTTCTATTTTAGCAGACTATTGTGGGTACTGCTTCTTTTGGCCTGTCTTTTTCAGCCTGTTGCTCTGCTAAGTCCTTTCTCCCTCTCCCTGGTTCTACTTTTGAATCTTCCTAGCATCCTATGTTGACTCAGCTCCTATACCTCACAGTATTCGTCAGCTCAGTCCATCTCCTTCCCTAGCCATTCCCAGTCTTTCCTCTCAGCTATTTCTATCATTAAGAGTGTTTCCCTATGCCAGATCTAGGTGTTTCTCTCCTTACTCTTCTCCTTTTACCTTCCATCTTCTGTGAGTTGTCTGCACCAGTCTTCTTGAGAAAAAGTTCTCTTCTCCCTACATAAGTGCTTCTTCTGTTCATAGTCTATTTTTTTTCCAAATTTTCCAAAATCGTAGCCTCACAGCTCTTCCTATCTTCCCAGTTCTCAGGTCTAGCCCGTTGAAGTTAACTGGTCACTCCCCTTCTCCCCTCTCAGCTGTTCCAAGATCTTTATCCATTCTGTGATTCCCATATGCAAACCCCACTCCTACCACATTGGTCTCAGCTAGCACCTGCTCTCCAGTTCTGGTCTTCCTTTCCTATGCTCCAACTTCTTCTTTCCCTAGGCCCGTTGCCTTTCTTACAGTCTACTCCTTCAATGCCTCTGTGTTTCAGGCCATTCCACTGCATGGGCTGTGTGTCAACAGTGGGAAGATGAAAAGACTGGGACATCTTCAGTACCTTCTATCACAATATAGTCCCCAAGAGCCAGATATTTCAAAGAGCAGTTTACCTTAAGCAGGCTTGCAATACTAAAATGAAGCATCCTCAGGATGAACTAAGTATTTGGAATTTTTCATTGTCATATTTCATCAAGGTTTCCACTAAACATGTGTGAATGAAGTTTTTTCAGATGTACATAACCTGGCTAAATGCAGTCAAAAGAGAAGGTAGTTACGGACTTTCTCTATGAAAGGGTTGCTTTTTTCTTTTGCATGCAATAAACAATATGTATTTCTCCTATAATTTTTCCTTTGAAAAAATATAACTACACATTTTTAAACAATGTAATTCTGTTAATAGTTGTTGCACCATTGTCCATTGCTATTAAGGTCCAGGAAAAGACATTGTACTATGAATGACATCTGAGATATTAAGTAAATCTATTACATTCACTGTACTTACGTCAGATTTACCCACATAAACTACTAAGACTGGATTGCAACTCATATTGAAACCTATCCATTGGAAGGTAAAAGAGTTAAAAGATAATCTGTAGATTATCTTCAAAAGACACACCAAAAAGACCAAGTTATACAGGGCTATGGGTGGATAAAGAGATCAAAAGTTAATACGGCGGTATTTACTGCACATATGTCGATGCCAAAAGGAAAGGATTATCCAAACAGAAAAGAAGGGCTTATTGTAGCCAAAAGGAATGGTATGAATATGAATACAGTTTAGCATGAATCACTGCATTGAAGATGTTCCTTATTAATAATTCAACAAAATTCAGTAACAGTATCATGAAGCTAATTAGCTTAGGCTGCAGTTATTATCAAGCT
This sequence comes from Harpia harpyja, assembly GCF_026419915.1. NCBI lineage: Eukaryota > Metazoa > Chordata > Aves > Accipitriformes > Accipitridae > Harpia > Harpia harpyja. The sequence continues at coordinate 54,417,849 of NC_068940.1, read as the reverse complement.
GTTAGCTGATATAACAAACAAGTTATCATTTAACGAGTCTATCACACAATATAGAATTATTAATAGGGAGCATCCAGAAGTTACCTTTTAATTAACCTCATAGAGAATATAAATTATCAATATTATCTGCATTTACTTTTAGACAAAATATGTCAAGATACATAAAAATTTGATGTGAGCTTTGAACTGCTGGCAAATTGTCAGCATAGTCTTAATGCACCTTTGGGATAACAAAGAGTAGAACGAAGACTGATGCAGTAATGTGGGTCTGATTCCCAGAAGGCCCTCTGTGTAACTTGTATTTTGGCATCTGCAACAAATTAGGAGTAAAAGTGACAAGATTCAGGAGAGAGGTTTTCAAAGGCATCATACCTTACTGATTTCAGGTGGGAGTTGAACACTTACCTCCCTTTTGTTCCTTTGAAAATCTTTCCATTATCCTCGATCAGTCAAGTTCTACAATTAGGCATCAAAGTATTACTGTTATTGTTATCTGGTGACCCAAAAAATACAATTATTAAGCATATTCCCTCTTAATTATCCTAAATTTATACTAAGCTGTGGTGTACCACTTAGATGCAATCTTTAAGAAGACTGGATAGATCCCCATCACTTTGTGGCAGAAAAACAGTAGTTGGTCTCAGAGCAGATGGTCCTGCACCCTCCTACACTGTAAATATGTTGAGAGTAAGAAGGTGAAGTAACTATTCCCAATTCTACTAGGAACTTATTTTCTTGTAAGACAAGGAAGGGTAGAGGAATCTCTCCTTTTTCCAGAAAGCTGACACAAAATTCTGCCCCATCATTAGAGACCGTACTGGGAAAGGGAGTTACTTTATCCTTTGCTCATTGCGTGCAGGCTGGGTAGAAACTTGTTCTTTGTTATTGCTGTAAGCCACAATCTGTTTTAAAAATAATAGGAGCTCTGCTATTATAGGTTGTATTTACAATCATATTTACTGTTGCTGCAGAGAATCCTAGCATTGGCTTTCTACTGTATCTGTGCTGTGGCATGCTTTGAAGAATTCAGCTGTCCTAAACCACAGTCTTTCAGATTAGGTGCTGATCACAGAAATAGCCAGCAGAGTGTTAATTATTTAGTATTGGACTGGAACTCTTCATTCCTTCCAGATTTCAATAATTGGATGGTAAGGAGAGACCTTGCTTTCTAGATTGGAGGTGGCCTGAACATTTTTACAAATGACAGTATTTATACTGACAAGGTCAGATTGACATTTGCAGTACTTCTTCAGATGAAGGATCTAGAACTAATGAAGATGGGTTTGCTTCTCCAAAGTGGACTGAAGCAACGTAACATTTTATCTTTCAGGAAGGCAGCAAAACCGTGCTTTGTTATTCTTATTTTAATAATGAGACTGGCTCTAATATGGCTCCTGACTCTGTAAGTGACTGGGAAAACTAAGGGTGAAACACTACCCATATCACAGCTAATAATAAAACCGCCACTGACGTTAATGGAGTGAGGATTTTGTTCGCTTTCTTTTTAATAGCTTTTTAAAACAAAATTTTAAACTTTAGAATTGGAAAATGGTGTTAAAAACACAATTTTTGTATTCCAGGCTTTCCACACACCTTTAGGTAAACAGAAAAACAAGGCCCTATCTCTAAAAATATCCAGTAGTATCATCTCACAAGAAAAAATGACCAAGAAAACTAGAATGCTGTTGTCTGCACACAATTATAATTTCACACATGCTTTACAATTAAACAGCTGTGAAATCCTGATCTACTTTAGTTTCTGAAAGGTATTTTAACATGTTGTACAACATTATTTCCATAACTTCCTGTCTGAAGTGCTAAACACACCTTCTTGTTTGCTTTTTCACTGAATAGTAATTTCAAAATGATTATTCTACTTTGTCTCGTATTTTCTCGCTCCTAATCTGTATCCTCCTTTCCTTTTATCATTCTTCTGCATTATAACCAAAGTTAACATCACTACTTACACGAAAGCATGTCCAAAATTAGAGGTAGTATGTAAAGGAAAATAGACAGGTAAACACATAGTTTATTACTGAAAGACTAGCTTGAGCTGAATAAATATGCTGAAATATAATCTATGTTGTCTGATTAAAAATCTGGCTATGAAAATATTGATTCCTAGTTTGTTATACCAATTTCATTATGCAAATGTCATTCTTTGGTCTCAAGTAATAAACATCTAACAAGCTGTTGCTTTACTTTCTGTGTTTCACCTACCTATATTAACAACACAAAAAAAGTACTAAGACAGAATATAAACCTCCTGAACGAAAAAATCCTCCAAACCAACTGATCAACAAGAATGGAAAAAAATCCAAACCCCTCCAAAAACTCTTCCATGCACTCAGCCAAAGAAACTCTTCTGAATCATATCACCTCCCTCTGAAATTAGCTTTCTGCAATTCTTAATATATTAATATTAAATCTTTTTTTCCCCCTCAAAGTTCTGTGACCAAAAGTAATTTATCAGCTTCCCCAAAGTAATGTTATTTTCCCATTAGTGCTATTTTACCATGGTGCCCCAGATTCAGAGGACTAGATTTATCAAAAGAATGACTTATTAGTATTTAAATATCTTATGTAAAATATAAGACATGAAGGTTTACATGACAATGAAGAGGATATTAAAAAATAGCAATACAATGCCTGTGATTTAATTTTTTCTCCAAGATAATTAGTTCCAGTTATAGTTTGTTCCTCAATTCTCTCTTCATTTGCAGACTTTAAGGACACTATTTTAAAGGAAAGGCATGGTAAGCTCTCATTTCTAATATGAGTCATATTTCAAAATATTTACGTCAGTCTTTAGGCATTTTAAGGAGATCACAGCAAGCTGTTATAATGCTGCTGTAGTTCACGACATCTTTGGGAAATCTTATGTCTGGTATAGAATATGGGAAGTCAACGGAGAGCTTAAGAGTACTGTAACAACTTTCGAGGGTGGTTAGCCAACCACGTTAAGTCTGTGGTTCAGCAACATTAACATGGGATTTAACATCAGTTTTACCATCACACAAATAATACGCATAATTAAAAAGTGTACTTTTTGATTGTTCAATGTGCCTTTCACGGCTTGATGACGAACGTTCTCAAAACAGGAGACTACAGGTTTGTAACGTTTTGTATATAATTAAAGCATCTCTCTCATTTGCTACATACTTCCCTGATGAGCATGAAACCAGTACCAGGCCTCAAAAATGCACCACCGGGACGCCGAAGGCACGAAAAACTGGCAGTGCTGCCGCTGCCCATACCCCCAAAGTGACACAATGGCGAGACTGCAGGAGCCGGGCACTTCGGACACTACCAATCGAGTCTGGACCAACCAGACTAAACTCCGTTAAAAGACAACAGAGAGCAAAAGACGAGCAGAGCCGCTCACGGCCCTGGGCGACCGCCTCGCCTCGCCTGAGCCCGCCGCGCTCGAGCCCGGCTCGAGCCCGCCCCCCCAAGGCCTGAGGTGACGGGGAAGGGAGCGGGGGGGGACGACGGGGAAGGGAGCGGGGGCGGGGGCGGGGGGGGACGGGACGGGACGGGACATGGCGCCCCCGCGCATGCGCGCGGAGCCACCCTACCCCCGTCCCCCGTCCCCCGTCCCGTCGGGTTCCCGGCAGGGGAGGGGAAGGGAGGGGGTGAGGGGCGGGAAGGAAGAGGGCGGGGCGGCTCCGCGCGCCGGGCCCGCGCGGCCGCGGGAGGGGAGGGGTATATCAGCTGACCGCGTCCCGTGATTGCCCCGGGCTTGACGGCGGCTGCGTCGAGAGGGCGGTCTTGCTGCTGGAGCTAAGATGGCGGCCTCCAGCGCCTGGCTCTGAGGGAGTTGGAGCGGTGTAGCGGCTGCCCCCTGGCTAAGTGGAGGGTGAGGGGCGAGGGCTCCGCTCAGCGGCCCTTCGCCCTTATCGCCGGCAGCGGCTGGAAGCGCAGTGCTGGTGGGGGCAGGTCCGGGCAGCGCAAGCTCCCCGGCCAGGTAAATCCCATCGGCGGGGGAAGGCGAGGCGGCGGCCACCGCCTCCTTCCACAGCCCCGAGCGGGGCCGCTGGGCACCGAGGTGCTGCCGCTGGTGGCCGGGGGTGGGGGGGCGAGCCCGGCCGGTGGGGCTGTGAGGAGCGGGGCAGGGCCAGAGGCAGCGGGCTCCGCCGCCCTGGGGCTAATGTCTCCGCCGGCGAAGTCGTGTCGTGTCGTCCCCCCCCCCGCCTTGCCCCGCCGTGGAGGGGTGAGGGGCGGGCATCGGGGGGCGCCCGGGGCGGTGAGCGGCCGTCCCCCGCGGCCCTGATCCCCAGGTGCAGTACCCGCGTTGTTACCAGCTCCTCCCGAGCCCCTCTCTTCCTCTGCCTCCCGGCTGAGGAGAGCTGGGCTTTGCTCTAGCCTCAGCGTGCCTGGTGCTGCGCTGAACGCGCTCTGCACCTGATGCAGCTTTTGTAGCCGCCGGGCAGAGCCTGTTCTCTTTCCTACATGAGTACTAGTGTGTCCATTAAGAAAAGATACGGTATTTCTTTCCTCCTGGCCTCAGATCAAAATATAGCCGTCGTGAGATCCTTTGGGAAACAATTTATGAAGAGTGGGAGAGATGAGGAGGAGACTTGCTTTCGCAGAGATGAGATTTTATTTCTTTTTTGAGTGGTAATAGTATGCCTGAAGAGCATGAGCAGAACTAAATGTATCTTTCAGAAAATCTACCCTTAATGTGCTTATTTTCCCAAGAGTTTTTGAATTTCTCCCATGGATGCTTTTCACTTGCTTTTTGTTTTCTGAAAATCAAATCAGGTAGACATACTAAATGGTTTTCTGTCTGCAGTGAGCTGCCAACAGTCTGTGGGGTAGATTTTCCTCTCAGGTGGTGTGGAGCTTGCACCTTCATAGCTGTGTCTCTACTGAGGGCCAAGCTCTGGGCTGTAAAAATACCTTAGTGTTTCAGTTTTGGGGTGGTGATGGTGTTTCTGTTTTCAGCTTAGTGCTCTCAAGCCGAGCATGCTGCTTGGAGGGAAACAGAGGTGTATAAGTTTATTTGGAGTCTTCCTATTAATGCACGTATCCTCTGTTCTGTGGCTGCTTTTGAAGTTAATATAATCTGAAATGTATTTTCCCTTTTTCTCTTGTGCTTTTTCACAAATAAGATCTATGGCAGTGAGTCTGAGAAGATGAAGTTGAGTAGATGATAGCTGCTTTGTTTCCTGTTACTTAACACTGATTAAATAATGCTGTATTTAAGAAAATATTCCTTGGTGAAGTTCTTTGAAGTTGAAGCCTTTTCTTGATAATTAGAAGATTGTTGACATAGGCTACTTGTATGTAGTGAGATACATAGAAAAGGAGGAAGGCCGTCAAAGGGACTTCTAGTGACTCAAGTTTCATCTTTGAATTGAGCTGGGAAGATGCACTTCAAACAGTCTGCCATGGCTTAGTTCAAAATAACAGGACCAGTATTATAGTTGTAAAAACTATGCTTGGCTCTAGCCTGCTTCAGTTTATAGATATGCATCTTGGTCTAATTCCTGCCTGCTATAGGCAGACAGGTGCCAGAACACTTAACCAGAAATTACTGCTTCCTTTCTATTATTACTGACATTTTTTTTTTTCCACTTGCAACAAATTTCTAAGTGTTTGGAGATTCGGAGCTGAGTATCTGTCCCTGTGTAGTATAGACTTTCCAGGCACTTTTACCTTGTATTTTAGTCTTGCTGGAATAAATTTCTAAAGATTTATTTCATATGTATTGCTCATTCCTCTGGGTGTCATGTGGTATTTTTCATAGTTTCCAAACATGTATATGTCCTGAGGGACTGAATCACTGTGTATTTCCAGATTTAAAGTGGTTTGCTGGGGATTGGTTTTCTTAAGGGCCAGATCTGTGTTTCAGTAAATCCTTTTGTTCTGATACTCATCTGTCTAGGTGGTGAATCAGATTGTTCATTGATACAGCATAATGCTAATGTAGATGGAAAAGAAAAAAAACCAAGTGTGGAAGATTCTGGTTATCCTCAGCACTGGTCCTCGGTGAGGGAATGGGAGCAGTCAGCTAGAGAAGGATACTAATGTCATCACCAGCATTTCTGGTAGTAGTAAAGTTGAAATTTGCAGTGTGTTTGCGTCCTGGACTATGGAAGGTGGCAATGCTGCTATCACTGAGGCAGGTTACACTAATCCTCTTTTAAGGATCTGGTTGGTCTCGCCTCTTTCTCCTCTTACAAAAAGGGCTGCACAACAGATTAAGAAATCTCAGTTTCCACAGCTAATTAGGCTGTAGTACTTCAAGAGTGGAGTTCTGTTTAGGGAAGGCAAAAATGTTTAGTGTTTGTTAAAAAGAATCTGTTTGAAGGCAAAAATGTCATGTAGTGCACACAGCAGTGAAAGGCAGATGAAATCTAGACATCTAAAACATTTCAATGCAGAAAAACTCATTTCCTTAAATAATGCCTTTAAAGCTACAGGTGAGTAGATGACTGGAAATCATGCTCCAAACCTTTAAGCTAAAAGGTAGGTGTGTAGCACCACAGATTAACAGAACCTTGGTTTTTTTCAGTGCTTTGCTCTCACTTCTTTCCAGTTGGTCCCTGTTTTTATCCTCTTGGTATGTCTTATCTCTCTCAGGAAAGTCACACTTGAGCTTGATGTCCCTGCATAGTATAGACTTTCCAGGAACTTTGTCTTGTATTTTAGCCTTGCTGGAATAAATTTTTAAAAAGAAATCTCTGTTTATCAGCATTTCTATTCTTCTCCCCCCCGCAAGAAATCTCAGTTTCTTATCAGTATTCCTCTTCTTCTTCCCCCCAATAGAATAGAATAATAAACTTGTGTGGGGCTTGAAGTACTGCCTTAGCATAGGTTAAACTTTCACTTAAGAAAGATATGGAAGCTTTGTAATAGAGGAATAATATTATCAGGAAAAAAGTCATTCTGAATTCTGTGCTAAACTTTGAACCCATGTCCAAACTCCTGACTTTAAACTGAGGAGTGCTTATGTATACTTACAGCTATGTGTATTGCTTTGATGCCTGCAAGGTCACAGCTTTGTTTCTAACTCTATCAGTGTTAGTTTGAGACTGACTTGTCTCTGTTTCCTGAAATAGATTCTGTTTTCCCAGATGGTAACTTTGTCTGAAGAATGTGAAATCCTGGAAATGTGGAAAGTGTATGCAAGTTGAACACAGCTTGCGTAATACACCTATTCACTTAGTTTAAACTCTGAGGCAGAGGGAGTCCTGGCAGCAGTTTAGGCCCTTTAATTTTAGGGGTTGCTATTTCTGGTACATGCAGCACACAAAAATGTGGCTTCAGCTCTTTCCCCCAAAAGTTGTTTCACTGCTATTTACAGTACTACAAGAACCACATAGGAAAGTATTGCTGAACTTGTGTCTTGTGAAAAAGCTAATAAAAGTATTCAGGTATTGGGGGAGTGCTTTAGTTAGGTTCCCAAAAGAAGTTGCAAGTCATAGACAATGTTTTGCCTGCAGGAACCTCAGATTATTTGACTATACTTTGCATTCAGCATGTTCTCTCTCTCAACCAGATGGAACATATTTGTAAACTGCTACTTTCAAACTACATGTTGCCTCTGCTCCAGTGGAAATAGAACAACTGAACTAGGCGTTTCTCTAGTATTAAACCTTTGAGAGCTGTGAGTATGGGATATCCAATGGCTGTGCTGCAAAATGTTCAAAATAACCTTTGAAGTTGTGATTTTCTATTATCCGGTACTCCAGGACATCAAAATTGGGGCCTTATTGTCCTGGATGCTTTTGAGTGAAATAATTTAACTCAATTTTTGTGTCAAGTCGGTTGACTTCTTAAAGTCTCTTGAATACAGGAAGAAGGGGTAAAGGTGGCAAGAATGTTCTTTTATTTTGGGAAATTAATATGGTATGACTAAGCAGGCTGCTGTAGCTTATACTGGCAATATGGCTAAACTTGATTAATAGTATAACGATTGACTTTGCAGAGCACATCAGGTTTTATTATCTCGGGTACTAAAATTACAATATATCACTCTGTAGATAGTGTAGTAAAGAGTGATGCCACACTGGTTCTGCCAGAATGAGTGAAGGAGGATAACTTCTTGGTTTCTTCTAAAATGTTTTTGTCTTTGGCATGAACTATTTTTTTCATCTTGCTGTTACTGTGGAACCAAAGACAACTGAAAAATGATTGCTGGACTTCAGCATAACAGCTCAGAACACTAGGCTATTGTTAGCCTTGTTCTCTGTTAAACTGCTGGAAAATGTGTACAAGAATTAATTGTTACTAGATTTTGGCATATATTGCCTCTGTGCTAGTCTTCTCAGTGGGAGACATAGTTACAATCACTGTCCAGAAGCACAGTGAGTAAAGCATCAAAGCTTAATGATTTTAATAGTTTTAATCTAAACAAAAAAGCAGTCTAGTGAATTTGTTGCTTCCATTGCATGTACAATGCTTCATGTATCAGTATCCTGAATCTAGTTAGATGCTGGTGTTAAAATTAATGGAAGGTGCTGGTAGTTCATAAATGAGTGTTTCTCAGTTCAGTATTAAGGCTAGATGTTTGCAAGGGTGAGAACATTTTGCTTTAAATACTCTAGAGCAGGTGGTGTTCAGGTCTGGGAGACTTAATAGAGCTGGTCAGAGAACTCTGGTATTGGCAAAACTGGAATTACAGATAAATAGATCTTATAATCCCATACTTAATGGAGCTAGTCTTGTTATAAGCCTTTTATTTTATTTTTACTTATACATTAGTCAATGTCAAGAAAACAGCTTAAAAAGGGAGGTATGAAGATTGAGTATCTGGCAGTTTGTTCTGAAAGATAACTTTAAAACACAAAATTATCACCTCTAAAGCGTGCTACTATACAGTAAGATCTGTGTAGTTTGGACAGAGTGCACTGTGGTGATGCTTATCCATGGCAATAATAATACTACAACATAGTTCTTAAAACAGGCAAAATGGAGAACTTGAGGAATAATGCTGTTGAATATCTTACCCCTCATTAAACTTTGTTTCCAAAAACTGGATTTAGAGAATTTAACTTGCCACATGTCAATGAGGTATTAACTCTGAAAATTTGCCTCAAAGATTGAGTCACTGAAATATGTAAATACTGCTTTTCTCTTTTTCCAGAGGCAGTACCACAAGTTCTCTTTTGTAGGTAGTGATGATTGTGCTGGTTTTTCACCTGAGGGAAGGAATTCTCAAGTTCGTTTCAGTCAGGCTATCCATTCTTGATGTTCATGACTACATAACTGCTACAGTCTTTGCTGTGAAAGAAAATAGCCTGAAGTTGTAGAGGGTAGAAATTAGCAGTGAGCTAATGTTACAGGTCATCCATCTCAAAATGAGAAATCTTCCTTTGCCAAATCAAGTAGAGCTAGCTGAATGCAGAAAGATAACTGGGGTTGTAGTCTGACTTTTAGTGGGGTACTGACTGGGGTTGGATTACTTTAGTGTTGCTTCAGGCAAGCTATGAATATGAGTTCTTGCAGACTAGCTTCTTAAGTGTGTGATGTTTGGGGGATGCCACCATGTTAATGGTGTGAACCTGAGAGTAGTCCCAGTCTGTAATCAAGAGCAAGGAAGCCTGTTTTGACACGTTTGAAAATAAAACTAATGCTGTAGCAGTAAACTGAGTGACAACTTCACTCTTGCAACTTAATCAGGATACGTCCACTTAAGTGCCTTGTATATGTAGTAACAGCAAAGTGAAGTAAAAGGGAAGTTAGTTTTCCAAGTACTCCACATGCATCTGTTTCAGTCGTGGAAGATAGTGTTTAGTGTTAAGAAGCATTCCTTAGAACTTAGCAGCTCCTAAAGCAATGATCTGGTCAAGCAGTTGTGGGCAAGTTTCACTAAATTCCTGCATGTGTTTAGGGAATAGGTATTCATGTGTGAAATAAGCATGTTAGGATGTTAGTGGTGGGATGGCTTAAGCTTTTACAGCATAGAAAGTGTACTTGGTCAGCTATTTAATCACAATGCTTACCTAATAAGTAAGTTTCTCAACTTCAAATTCTGTTTCAGACTGGGAAGTAAGCTGTTCTATCTATCCAGATACCTCCTAGCTGTTTGGTTAAAAATTGCAATAGGAATCTGGCTTAGCTGGAGTTACATACGCAGGGTACTCAAATCATTTTGATATTACACAATTTGCAAGAGTTAAGCGTTCTGGAGATGACATAAAATACGCTTGAATCTGAATGTGCAAAGATGCAGCAAAAGTAGCGTGATTGCAGTAATATGGCAAATAATGGGGCATAAATTATTGTAACTGTGTACTGTTAAAGAGTAACTAGTGTAACAAAATCAGTGGGGAAACTAATAATTCATGTTCAACTCCATGTGCAACTTAGTCCATGGATTGTCTGATAAACATAAGTATTCCTAATATTTTTTTATGTGGAATTGACAAAGCACTGACTTGAGTGTTTAAAAACAAAGTCTTTTTGTCTTGAAGTGTATTGATGATTAGTGAACTTTGGTTTTAAATGAAAATCATGAGTACTAACAGGATGTCTCTTTTGTTTTCAGGTCTTGGCACAGAATGAATATAATTAGAGAAAACAGAGATCTTGCTTGTTTCTACACAACAAAACATTCGTGGAGGGGAAAGTAAGTAGTTTAAGTTTGATTTTTTTTTTAATGTTTGGTGTGACATCTCTCCATTATTGGATTTAACTGCATAGTTCCTGTATTGATGGATGAAAATTGAACTAAAGGTTCCTGCTGCTCAGTCTCTGAACTGAATGTATTTTCACTGGAATTAATTTGGATTTTAAACATTGTGTTTTAGCCTTCCTCTGCACATGTTCCCACACTTCACTGTAGCTCTGAAATGGACCACCTGACTTAGCTTCTGAGTCTCCTGGACTTACTGTATAAAGCACTAATTTTAAAGTGGAAATGCTTCTTGGAACAGGTTCTTGGAGGAGTAGTGTCTTATGTACTTTAATAGATGAGGGTCACTAGTCCACACATATACTTAACATGTTGTGTAATAGATTATCTGTTAAACTACTAACTGAGATTATTTCTAAGACTTAGATATAAGACTTCTGTTACTAGAAATAAACTTCATCCCTCATGGGGGTCTTGGATCTAAAAATTAATTTTCAGTGATGCTTCTGTCTGCAAAAGCTAGGGAACTTCAAACACTATAACAGATAACAGTTATGATAATTTAATGGATAGTTTTATTGGAAATCAGCTGTTATGCATACTCTTTAAAGCTTCATAGGACCTTCTTTGGTATCCTTACCCATCGTTCCTTCTCACGTGCATAGTGGTGCCGTGCAACTGGGATTTTTCCTTGCTACCTAAACATCAACAGAACAAAGAGGGTATGTTGTCCGTACCTCAGGAGCATGAGTACTGCTTTATTCTAATGATTATACTAAGAGGTGATGTCTGAATCTGGTGTTTGACCAGTAAGTTGAAACTAGCTTTTTTTTTAGCTGTCTGCTGATAGATACTTCATGAATTCTGCCTATCAAAGATTGGGAATGCTGGGAAGGAAAGGAGGATGGGATTGCAAGGAGTGGCAGCCACAGATCTTTCCCAGTTGTGCTTTGAAGAACCATGAGATTGCTTCAGTGTCTAATCAAAGGGCTCCCTGCCTTTTTGTCAGCAAATTTGAAGCCCTGGGTAGTTTAGAGTCCAGACTAGGCTGAGCAGCTGTCTGAGAGCAAAATCTTTCCTCTAACCAAGACAGATTCTTGATTGACTTGAAATAAATGGTTTAATATTTAGTTCTACCTCATTAGAATTTTATCCAATACTTGTGTAAACTGAGTCTTACCTGAGTTAAGATCCATGCATTTGGATTTGTGTGGGCGTGGGTGAATAAACTGTTTTCTTTAGTAATAATAAGATACTATGTTGGGGTAGAACATTAGAGCAGTTTGTCCCTCTTAATCTTTCTGTTCCCCAACAGAAAATAACTGGTGTCTTCCTCTGAAGTTCCTGTGGCATATGTGCAAATTTAGTGTGCATGTGATCTGAGCCACTTGGTGAAAATTAAATACATAGAACTCGAATTGTTTCTCTTGCCCAATGCCTTTCATTAAAGAGCCTGTTCCTACCTGATGCAGTCTGTTGAAGTTAGAGTAGTATTATATCAAACTTTGATGGTAGCATTCTGATAAACTATGAAGTCTTGTAGAACTTCAAACTAAGTCTAAAGTCTGAAACAGAGGCTTAGTTTAATATCTCAATCACACTTTTCACATAGTGAAAGGGAAAGTGAGTAGTTGGCCTCTTGTGTTGCAGCAGAAGCTTATATGGCTTTTAGTAAGCTTATATTTGAATACTTAAGTCCACTCAGTTCATGGTTACACATTCTCAATGTAATCTATGGATAACTAATTGTTATCCATAAAAAAAAAAAGAACCCAGAAACAGTAACTTAGTATCTAGTGCTAAATGAGCCTGAATCACTTTGACTCTTCATATGATTTGTCACTTTGCTGAATATGGGCTGTGTGCATGGCAGTTAAAGTATTTTTCTAGTAGTATAGATGATGATGCTCCGGTATCTATCAGTAGTTCTGTAAAATTAATGAACACTTGAGTGTGGTGGTATAGAATTATTCTACCAGGTTCATCCTGATTAAAAAAAAAAAAAATTATAACTTCTGACTTCTGCAGTGCTTCAAAGAAACTAGTGAGTAGGCAATAGCCTTTTAACTGGGAAGAGGATACTTGCTTCAAATTCTTCTCAAAACAGCCTGGCATTAGACTGTACTGCAGAGTAGTTTGAGAGATAATTAATGCTAAAGTCTTCAAGGCCTCGAGGTATAAATACCTTTCTACATATTTAAAGGTGAAGTTCTGGACAAGAGTATGTTTAGGCCATGTGTAAGAACTGACTTCTGAGTCTCCTCTGTTTGTGCAACAAGACTTGAGTCTCCTGAATTTGCCTGGAGAGAGGAGATGAAGGAAATGGTAACTTGGCAAATCTGCTGTTCTGTCTTGTGTTCCTTGTCGCATCACATATTAAGAATGCTGGATAATAAATATGCTTCCTAGGTCTTGTAATGCTGGCTTCAGTGTGAGGGTAGAAAAGGAAGGGGCTATAATGTTTGGAAGCTGGTCTTCAATTATGTGTGATCATTGCAGATCCTTATTCTGATGCAAAGCAGTGTGAAGCTGTTTAGTATGTTAAGTGAGTAAACAAAACCTTAAGTAATAAATTTCTTTAGAACAGCATAAACAAGCATATAAAGGCAGAATACCTACCTAAATTGTGCAACAAGAGAAGAGGGAACAGTTGGTTTGTTCAAAGGATTTTCTTATGGTCTAAGAACTGGAGCATTCTTTGACAGACTGAATATAGTGGAATTATTAGCAACTAGAGTAACTTCAAATGTTCCCCTTCATTACTATGACTTCTCTTGACCTGCAATTTTCCTTCAATAAGGAAAATTCAAATATGTGGAAAAACAAATAGGTTTTTTAAATAGTTTAAACATCTTTAAGGTGGCAGGTCACTTCGCTATTACAGATTTTTATAAGATTTGAAGAAAATAAGCACTTGCTTTAATTCCGAGATAAACTTCTCTGGGCCAGTAATGGCTTGAACTTGCACAAGTCTGAATAATGGAAAATGGTAGGCATTGAAGTTTGTGAGATTGACTGTGTCAGACAGATACTATTGACCTTGCTATTATGAAAGAAGGGAGGATAGGTCAAATAACATGAGGGAGCAGCTCTGAATGTATCTGAAGCCTGTGCAAAGTTTGACCTTACACAGAAATGATGGCTTGTGCTGCAGACCTGGCAAGTGAGAGAGAAGAAGGGATTGCAACACAAGAATGCAGAGAGAGAGGGGAGAAACGATCTGCTTGATACAGTGTCTTGTGTGGCATGGATCCAGATTAGTTAGCCATCTGGTTGATCCTGTCCTGCTGTTTCCCTAGCAAACCCACAGTTTACCCAGAACTGAAACTTAAATTGCTATGCTGAATCGGTTTTAATATGTACAACTAGCCAAAGTATTTTTATTTGGTTCAAGTTCAAGAAAGGCAAGTGTGTTCAGATCCTGTTTCTTTGGTCAGAGAATACTTACTAGAACTTGCTCTGGTTCAGGTTTGGCTTGACTTTCTGGGCAGGACTGCTTCTTGACAGAAGTACCCTAGAACAAGAAGTTTGTACCAGTAGCAGTAATCTACTGTTTCAAACTCTGGTTAGTTATGTTGCTGTTGTGGTTTAACCCCAGCCGGTAACTAAGTACCATGCAGCTGCTCACTCACTCCCCTCTACCCAGTGGGATGGGGGAGAAAATTGGGGGGGGAAGGTAAAAATCGTGGGTTGAGATAAGAACAGCTTAATAGAACAGAAAGGAAGAAACTAATAATGGTAATAATAACAATAAAATGACAATAACAGGATTCACAGGATTGGAATATACAGAACAAGAGATGCACATTGCATTTGCTCACCACTCGTTGACTGATGCCCAGTTATTTTCCGAGCAGCGATCTGCACCCCTGCAGGCCAACTCCCCCCAGTTTATATACTAGACGTGAAGTCACATGCTATGGAATACCCCTTTGGCCAGTTTGGGCCAGCTGTCCTGGCTGTGTCCCTTCCCAACTTCTTGTGCCCCTCCAGCCTTCTTGCTGGCTGGGCATGAGAAGCTGAAAAATCCTTGACTTAGTCTAAACACTACTTAGCAACAACTGAAAACATCAGTGTGTTATCAACATTCTTCTCATACTGAACCCAAAACATAGTGCTGTACCAGCTACTAGGAAGACAATTAACTCTATCCCAGCTGAAACCGGGACAGTTGCAAAACTTTCCAATTCAGAAACATGTAAATAGTCTCTATATAAAGAGTTGGTTCAGGGTATGCTGTGAAGATTGTCTAGGAAATGAAACCATGGTAAGGCTTGCATTTTGCACTTGATGCATCTAAATTTTTTTAGCTTTAGCTCACTGCTGCTTGTTTCTGATATGCCTGAAATGCAAACTACCTTGCTACAGCTGTTCTTTAAGCACTATGGCAGTTAACATATCTGTGAGATTGATATACAATGACTAGCTGCATATTGAACTACAGCTTCAGCGATCTGAGTCTTTCTGAGCTTAGTAAGTCTTAGTTTTAGTTTTCCTCATGGTGAAGAAACTTAGGCTTGGCCGTAGTAACACTTTAACTTGTTACAGTGTCATGACCAGGTGTGTAAATTGGGTTATTTCATGTTACAACTGTTGTCTGAGCGAGCTTCAGACAGATGCTTTAGAGTATTGCAGGAATATCTTTTTTCCTATCTGTGTTTTTCAGTTCTTTTAGAATTTTTTCTTGTCTGGTAGTACCTTCCAGTGCAAGTTCCAAGAGTCTTTGGTCCTGACTTAGCCAGTAACTTAGGAAAAGATATGCATAAGGAAATATATTTAGTAGTACTTAACTTGTATGTCCCCTTTATGGATACGTAGAACAGAGGAGCTTAACATATTATAAGGGTAAACTGCAAACTAACAGCAAAGAAAATTCCATATTTATTTCCTAACAATGTCTTGTATATAGCTTCTTAACATAATTTTTGCAGTTCAAAAGGGTTTTTCTGTGACTTCTGGAGAAACTAACACTTGTGTATTCTAGGTATAAGCGAGTCTTTTCAGTTGGAACCCATGCCATCACCACATACAATCCCAATACGCTAGAAGTTACAAATCAGGTAACTATTATTTTTGAAGTTGATTTCTGACTTGGGTTCACCATCCACAGTGATGCCGTCTGGAGTAGCATTCAATCTTCAGAAACTATCTAGTCTGACAAGATCTCAGCAAAACCAGAAGGATATGGCAGCTGCTACAAAAGCACACGTAACAGAAAACTGGTGTTGCCTTCACTAAGTCTACAAATATCCAGTGGTTTCTGTACTTTTAGGCAATTTGTCTTTATTGGCCAATAAGTAGTAGTTTGCTTTTGGGTGTGCTGTTCTGAATGAACTGGGATAAGTTTGATCACTGTAAGGCTGTGTGCCTGAAGGGAGTCAGGACACTTACTTTGCAGAATATCAAATAGGAAGCTCAAGCTAAAGCTTTCATGGAGCATGCTAGTTACTGTCTTGTTACAGCAATTCACTTATTATAGGTGCTAAGGTTTTTTGAGTGGAGGAGATGTAGCTTTAAAGTTACTAACAGTATAACCTAATTACTTTCAATTGTCTAGTGGCCTTATGGAGATATCTGTAGTATTTCTCCTGTTGGAAAAGGACAAGGAACAGAATTTAGTCTCACTTTTCGCAAAGGCAGTGGAAAAAAGTCTGAAACTCTTAAGTTTTCCACAGAGCACAGAACTGAACTCCTTACAGAGGCACTGGTAAGATTTATTTTTTTTTCTTCAAGCAAGCAGGAAGTACTTGGTTATCATTACCATTTGTTGTAGTTTACTATGCTTTCTTTCCTTACATAAAAAGTAGGAAAGCAAGTTGTCTTTTGAGCTGTTATGTTAATGAACTTGGTCTAGTGTCAGTTGTAGCAACTAGTGCATGATTCTTAAATAGCAAGTAAAGCTATGAATACTGAATATATTAAACTGCAGTGGAATGGTGAGCCTTAAAGGAGGCTTAGTTTGAGTCCCGTAAAACAGGGTCATCTTAAACGTAGACTTTCTGGATAGATTGGCTATCATTTACATTCATTCATGGTTAACTTTTTTAAAAACAGAGATTCAGGACAGACTTCTCAGAAGGAAAAATCACAGGACGGGTGAGTGTCTGGCTTGTCTGGATCATATGCAGTTTAATGAAATGGTCTAAAGACTTAAACTTCTACTTTGTGTTATGCTTGTGTTATATGCACTACCTAAAATAGCTTTTGTAAATTTGGATCTGAAGTCTTGCTTTGAGAGGAGAAAATTAAGAGTTTGTTCAAAAGCAATGGGAACCTTTTCAACAGTAGAAGGCTTGAGTTCTCTTCACTTGGCTTGAGCCTTATGGAGGTACACTTAAAGACTTTGAATGTTACTGCTGAAGTAAAGAGCTTTGCCATGTGGAGCTCTTATCTGGAGAGAAGGAAGGAGAAAAACATAAGCTTTGATTCATTATTCAAATGTTTACCACTTCCAGCACTTTCTAACTCTGAATAGTTTTCTGCATAACATCATGAACGTTTGATGTGGGAATATTGTTTCCTAGGAGGATTTCTGTAGGTCAGATTAAAGACAAGATTGCCATTTAATGAACTTGCTAGTATAGTAATAAGCAAGGCAGTATACAGACCTGGACTTTATATTTGGTTTTATGTCTTCTGGTCACAGAAGATAGCACTTAAAAGTAACTTAAAGCATTGCATAGAATAAATTTTCAGTGATGAGTGTAGTAACACTGCTGGAATATGGGGGCCCCTTTTGTCTTACTGTAGTTTAGAACAGACCTCTAACTTTTGCTGGTTTCAATAAGCCTGTATTCGTAATGGAATATGACTCCAGGAGATGAAAAATTTGCACGATGGTGATAAGTTTACCTTAATTTAGTCTTGATTAGCTGAATAACAGCATCTGGTGCAATAGCTGTTTCCTTGTCTAACCACAGTGTACATAGTTTGTGAGTAGACCACCTTCTGCAGCAAGAGAAACTCCCTTTTGGAGTGGCTGTTTTGGGATTGTTGTTCTCTTCAAAATGTGTTGTTTAAGCTGCAACTTCCTTGTGAGTTGACAGCTACTTTCCTTTGATTCATAGTGTTCTTAAATAAGAGCGTTAGGGGAAATGATATAATTTTTTTGAACTTTACACCCATGCTGCTTACTAGATTTGGAAAAGTATTGCTGTGTAGTAAAGGAGTAGTGTGTGTGTAGATGTCTAATAGTAGCTTTCTCTGCAGAGGTATAACTGCTATAAACATCACTGGAGTGATACAAGGAAACCTGTGATTCTGGAAGTGACTCCTGGAGGTATTGACCAAATTGATCCTGCAACAAATAAAGTCCTCTGCTCCTATGACTACAGAAACATTGAAGGCTTTGTCGATATTGCTGGCTATCAGGGAGGCTTCTGTATCCTCTATGGAGGATTTAGTAGATTGGTGAGTACTAAAACAAAACATCTTGGTATGGTGCTTGGGATGTTTATAGCTGCATATTTAACAATGAAGCTTCAACATAATTTGAGCATACAAGTATGTGCATCTTTGGGACCCAGCTGTAGAGCCTCAAGGCTTGTGGACAGATTTTAAAACCTTTTTTCCACAGGAAGTTAGTTTAAACACTTGAGAACAATGTTTGGGGGTTTTTTTGCTTATGTTTAAAAACTAAAGAGCATAAGTTATCCTGTTATTTATATTTGGATAATGAATGTGAATGCAGTATGGACATGGAGTTTCCTGACACTTCTCAAAGTTACAGAAGTGACAGGAGTATTACTAATCTACCTAACTGATGGAGGGATTCTATTCAGAAATAGATCTATCAGTGGTGATGCTTTTTTAGGCCTGTGATCTGATATTCAGCAGCTTTGCTTGGGAAATACTGCAGTGTAATGTTGGTGTCACAGTCTTAAAAGGGTTTCTGTGTCCTATACTGCAAGCAGCTGAAATGAATCTATAGGAATTAATTCATGGTTATTAATGTAAATATAGCTATCTCAGTCACTACTAACAAAGTAGGACTCTGTTCTCTAGATCAGGGTTTTCATGTCTTTTGTACTGTAGCATGCTTTTCTCTGGCATAAAACTAGCAATATATAATTGATTCTCTAGAGCTGCCCTAACCTTGCCTAGCAAGGCTGGGTAGCAGCCCTTACAGATGACAGCTGGGGCTACCACTGTGGTTTTCTGGCTCTTCACTCCTGCCAGGCTGTCAGGATCTGTTGCCAAGGATGGACAGGCAGGTCATGCAGACCTTTATTTAATGGCATGCTAATATGTAGCAGAGTATCCTTTAGGAATAGATATAGATTTTTTTTTTTTGAAAGGCAAATGTGAACTTAATAGTGGATCTCTTGTGTAATAAATACTTCTTCTCTTTATACCATGCACTCAGCAAAGGCAAGCCCAGCTGCTGGGAAGATTCTCTACTGTTAGGTATATAGTGGAGGATTATTTATGGAACTGATTTCTTGAGCTATGCCATATTTTTCACCTGTTTTTTCTTGTCAAAACTTGCAGCACCTGTTTGCATCTGAGCAGAGGGAGGAAATTATCAAAAGTGCAATAGAACATGCTGGCAACTTCATAGGTATCTCCCTGCGGATAAGGAAAGAATCCCTAGAATTTGAGCAATACTTGAATCTGCGCTTTGGAAAATACAGCAACGATGAATCTGTAACGTCTTTAGCAGAGTTTGTTGTCCAAAAAATAACACCTAGACACTTGGTAAGGGTATCAAACTGAACTTACTTGGTTCCTCTTAAGTGCTAAGAATTCTTTCCTAACATGCCTTTGTTTTTTCAAGGAACCTGTGAAAAGAGTACTAGCTCTTACAGAAGCTTGCTTAGTTGAGCGGGATCTGGCTACGTATAACATAGCAACTTTGAAACCTTTAGGCGAGGTAAGAGGAAACCTTTCTCAGTACCACTTCTTCAAATAGGAGCTCTAAAAGATTATAATAGTAGGAATTTGATAGTCTACATAAGATGGCCTTAATTTGTAGAGTAGATAAATAACACTGCTTCATGAATGTGACCCTTACCTCTTGTTTTTAGGTATTTGCAATAGTATGTGACTGTGAAAACCCCCAGCTTTTTATCATTGAATTTATCAAAGGACAAATTCGGAAATACTCTTCAACAGAAAGGTAACTGGAGCTCCTGTGGGTTATAAATTCAAATGAAAGTTGCCATTGTAGTGCTTCTAGTTTCTCAGCTTCCATAACATCTGACCCTTGGAAGTGTTAACTCAAAGCCTTGCTATTCTAGTGGTCTGCCAGTTACAAATCAGGATTTGTTACAGGATCTTCAAGGAAATCTGTCCAGAAGTTTTCTGATGAACATGTAAGGGTGTTGGACAGTTAGATACAGCCTGTTTCTCCTAAGCAATGTTGTTCTCTGTATGCTGTACTTGATTAAGCAGCATATCTGAGACAAGGAAAGAAAGCATACTTTAAGTGATATGGAAAGGAAGGCTGTACACTCCTTGAGATGGTCTTAGTTGATTCTATTTAAAACAACCAGCAGAATAGTCCCTGAGTGCACTTGCAGTTGTAATGCAGTCTAATCCTGCTAAGTGAGGTTTTGCAAAAAGCACAGGGATGAATTGGCTCACAACATGTGTACCTCATTAACAGATCATCTAGAGTTGATCCCTTTAGTGAAAGGCTGCAGCTGGCTATACTGGGTGTAAGACAGCTCTGTTCTTACAGTGAATAAAGGAACACTTGAAAGTTGGTGACTTCTTCCAGAGGTGTAGCTGATAGCACCAGTGTTAGTAAGAGATTTCAAGGATTGCTGCCTTTCATTCTGTGCTTGATTCTTTTTTTTTTTTGCCTATTTTTCTTAACTTGGTTCTCTGGCATCACTTTTCTGATCTAAATTTGTCTGTCTTTCTCCCAACCCAGAGATTCTCTCCTGGCTACCTTGTTGGATGGAGTGAGAGCTTCTGGTAACAGAGATGTCTGTGTGAAAATGACCTCTACGCACAAAGGCCAGCGTTGGGGATTACTCAGTATGCCTGTAGATGAAGAAGTAGAGAGCCTTCATCTGAGGTTTTTGGCGGCTCCTCCAAGTAAGCTAATGCTTATTACATGGTTTTATAGTGCTTTTTAAAGCATACAGATACTTAGTCGGGTACTGTGCACTTAACTTTTGTTATGTTTTCTTCCAGATGGCAACTTTGCAGATGCTGTGTTCAGGTTCAATGCTAACATTTCCTATAGTGGGGTACTACATGCAGTTACGCAAGATGTAAGAATAAGTCCTCTGCCCATCCTCTTAAGATGTTGTTAATGCATAAAGATAATAATTGTTATTTCTTAACCAGGGTCTGTTCTCAGAAAACAAGGAGAAACTCATTAATAATGCCATAACAGCATTGCTCTCTCAGGAGGGAGATATTGCAGCATCTAATGCAGAGCTCGAAAGCCAATTCCAAGCAGTAAGACGACTAGTGGCTTCAAAAGCAGGCTTTCTTGCCTTTACTCAGCTTCCAAAGTAAGTGAGAAGTCTCTTCAACTTTGGAAGTAGTAGGTGAAAACAGTTCTTGAGCTTTTGATGGTGTCTTATCTTTAAAACTGAGAATTGGAGTTAAGCCTCACTTCTGAAAGACTGGAAGACTCTGTACATGATTACTTCCAGTAGTATGAGGCTGTCATCAGACTTTAACATAAATTGAGCATCCCAAATGGTCATTAGTATGTAAAGCTGATTCTTCTTTTGCTAAATGCTCTCTGCCTTGAGTCAAATATGGTTTAGTGATTTTCCCAGTGGAAAAACTTGTAAAATGCACCTTCATCTGTCCTTGAAGTAGGCAATTCTTCATTCTTAAAGTATGTTGATGCCATTGCTATCTTCAGTTCAACATGAGATAAAACGTGATGTTAGGAAGTTGAGTTGTACTCCTACAGTACATACAGGCTGCTTGGAGTCTGTGTCTTAATTGGATAACATAAGGAAGCAGAAAAACTGCCTGATGTTCTTCTTAAAATGAAAAATTCTTTGGACTATTTCTGACTCTGGACTATGGGGCAACTGAATGATGTGAAGAGTAACATACATAGTCTGAGACCTTTATAAAGTTCTATTTCTCTGTGAATATTGTCCTGTGCTATCCCTATCCTGTAACTACAGAAATATGTCTTTGTTTTGGTGAATGTGTTCTTGGCATATTGTTAACAGTGAAGTCAATGTTAATGTTTTCTTACCAATGAATCTCAAATTTATGTAAACGTCAAGGTACTGGCTTGCCAAATGCAATGGGAGCAGGCCACTTTTGGTCCCCAGTTGGACTCTTATCTTAAAACTAAGATTTCTGTTTCCTCTCTAATCTTGGTGGTTTTGCTTTCCTTTCAAAAGATTTCGAGAACGATTAGGAGTAAAGGTTGTGAAAGCCCTCAAAAGAAACAACGATGGAGTAACCCATGCCTCTATTGACATGCTTTGTGCCCTTATGTGTGTAAGTACTAAATTGCAGATTCTTTCACTTAATGTGTGAACTTCAGTCTACTGAAAGGTGTAGAAATAGGGACTGCCCTTCAACTTGCAGTGTGCTCAAACATGAAATAACTTGTTGTACAGTGATTTCCTGCTGAACTTGAAGTAGGATGTGCTTTTTATGGGTTCAGAGTGTGGCTTTTGAATTACAGCTGTTAAGAACTGAGGGTTGAAATGTGACTGCATAGTGAATACTTTTTTTGTAGCCAATGCATGATGACTACGACTTGAGGCAGGAGCAGTTGAACAAAGCTTCCCTTCTTTCTTCAAAGAAGTTTCTAGAAAATCTACTAGAGAAATTCAATTCGCATGTGGTAAGTCAAATTTTGAAGACAGATAGCTTCAAGTGCCTTTCCTAATTGCTATGAAAACACTTCTGTCATACTTGGATATATCTTTGAATATATTTGTACCTGCAGTTGAAGTGCAGAAAATATAGCTATGTCTGGCACTGAAGCTTGTTCTAAATAGGCTTGGATCTTGACAGGTTAGAACGTAGCTGTCTATATTGAAGAATCATGGAACAAATGTTTGCATGTTTAATACGGAAACTGGGTGTTCCTTTTAACTAAAAAGATATTGTACACTGGTACTTATGGGATTAAAAAGAGAAGAAGTAATTTGCAGCACACCAGTATATGAGGTCATGAGTGTCTGATGGTCTGGGAGCCAATACTTTACTAGACTATTGCCAATACTCAGAGTAGTGGCATATTTTAAACTTGTTATTTTTATTTGCAGACTGTTTCATGGTATGACAGGGAAGAGCACTTTCAGCATCATGAGTACTGAGTAAAACTTGCATGAATACTCTTGGGCAGGGGAGAAGCACTGTATCTGTATTACATACCTGTCTTCCTAATTTCAGGATCATGGGACAGGTGCCCTAGTAATTAGTTCGCTTCTGGACTTCCTGACATTTGCCCTATGTGCTCCATATAGTGAGACTACTGAGGGGCAGCAGTTTGACATGTTGTTGGAAATGGTGGCATCTAATGGAAGAACACTATTTAAGCTCTTTCAGGTAAGATTTTGTAATTTTTTGTTGTTATTGGAAGCTTTAGGTAGTCAGTGAACATGAACTTTTTCTTGTTCTCCTGAAAGACAAAATTGTCTACTGTTCAGCTGGTTAATGTGCCTAAACCTTTTCTACCTTGGTGAGTTGTTTTTAGTGATCTATTGCTTTATCTTCAGATAAGATTGAGGTGGTTATTCTATAGTGAATGACATGCAAATCATTGTAGAATAGACTGCCTAAGATTTGTTTCTAGAAACACTTTAAAATACCACTTAAGTATTAAGCTAGATTCAGCAGATGCACAGATCTTCTTCTCTTTGGAGAATCTGCCACTTTTTTGTTTCTCTCAGTAAATGAGAGTTAAAAGAGTTACAAAACAAGAGTAACATCCTATTGAGTAGTAAACCTGTAAGAATTCTAGGATTTTTAGCTAATATGTCAATTATTTCTGTAAAACCAGTATGCTCTTTTGCTTCTTGGTTAGTGTCAGCTTGTGTCAGTTTCCCCAGCATTATTCCAGCTTCTCTGGTATATACTGCTGTTCAGTGCTAAGAGGTCCATCTGATACTTAAATGAGATTCTTGTTTAAAGGTGTAAGGTAGGAACTCATCTGGGGATAGCTTTCACAAAACTGAAATGCTAACTTTTGCCCAGAACTGGAGGTAAAACATCCATGTAGATGAGTTAAGGAAACTGAATCAGATGATCTAATCTTCAAATTTTGCACTCGGATAATTTTGTCAATGTTCTATTTTAGCACCCTTCCATGGCAATTGTGAAAGGAGCAGGTTTGGTAATGAAGGCCATAATAGAGGTGAGATTTTATTACTGTTACCTGGGATAGCATACTAAATATGTATAGTCTATTTCAGAAGTGCAATTGCTTGCCAAGAGAAGTTTGTTATATTAGCTTCTTGGTGGTGGTGGGGATGGTGGGAAGGGGGAAGGTGAGGAACAGGACACCTACTTAATTGTGAGTGGTTTAATATAGCAACTTGCTTTATCTTACACTTGGGGGTTGGGAAGGCATGTGAGTTGAGACAGTAGGTAGTGCCTTGCATGTTTCATACTGCAGTCAAGATTTGGCTGTTAATGTTGTATGTAGCTCAGTCACATACCTCAGAGCCACCAGGCTTCTGCATGTTTAAGAGAGCCTCTCAAGGAGGAGAGGCCATATTTCCTGGGATACATTTCCAGATGGAGTGGGACTGGGATTAGCAGGCAGTAGTGTCCCAGAGCAGACTAGTGATGTCAGCCTCTGCTCTTGCTCTTTCTGCTTCAACAAAGGTTGATTTGGCTTTGTTAGTTTCCATACTATGTGATGTGTGGACCAAGTCCATACTTCTCAAGGGCTGCTCATGGTTGTTGCAGGGTGACCTTGTGAACTGACTCTCAACACTTCCTGTGTTGAAATTCAGGGCTTAAGTTAGTGCTTCATCATATCACAATGGCTTATGCATCTGAAATGCATCTAGTACTTTCTTGAAAGGAAGTGAATGAACACTTGAAATAGAGGTTGTACAGGCCTGCAAGTTTCCACTGATATATCTGATAACATTAGCTAAAAGTTGCTATGGTGTTCATTACAACTATCATTTGAACTATAGTAGGACATGGGGAAGTAAAAATGCAGCGAAAGCTTTTTCTTCACTATTCATTGTAACTAATGTATCTTGACTGAGTGACAGTCTCATCCATGTGGCTATCTAAACTGAACAGCACCAGTTATTCTTAAATGGTTGCTGCTGACTGAAGTCAAGCATCAAGCAATTACTTGTGGTTGTCATTCTTTGTTTAACCCTAATTTGCAATTGCAGTGTGGAAATGGTACTTGTAAATGTACTGCCAGCCTCCTGACCTATGATGGGAGACATGCATCTTGTCCTGTCCAGTTACTGTCCTTATGGATATAACTACCAATTAATCTGGTCTGTGGCTTTACTACAACTTTGATCAGTTGCTGTTGAGAACTTGCACTTAAAGCCCATCATACTATAGCTTCTGGCTTTTGGATATTAGTTGACATAATTGATGGTCAAGAAGGCCTTAGAACTGTAGACTAAGATAAAAGCAGCTTAACTAAGATTCTTTCTTTAGTAATCATCTTGCCCTGTTTCCAAAGGAAGGAGACAAAGAGATTGCTACCAAAATGCAAGATCTTGCCCTCAGTGAAGGTGCCTTACCTCGTCACTTGCACACTGCTATGTTTACAATAAGCACAGATCAGAGGATGCTTACAAATAGGTATGTCAGTCTCACTTGATATATTATGTTTAAAAAGTCTAATGGCCTAGCTAACACTAGAAACATTGGGAGGTCAGGGGAGAAAACTTGCAGTTCTTTAGGAGAATGTTTTCTTCGGCAGCTGGTATGTTTAAGTAGAGCAAGCTTCAGCTGAGACTGTAGCCACTTAATGAACCTTTGATTATTTTTTTTGCCAAAATGGCACTTGGATTGGTTACTCATTAAAGGCTCAAGTTTTGATTTTTTTTTTCCTGAAAACATTCAGGGGAAGAAAAGGCAAGTAGAATGTCGAACTTGTAAAAAGGTTTAATTTTGTTATACAACTGTATAAATCCTGGTGTGCACACCTCAGACATCTTGCATGCAGTTAGGGTCACCCATCCTGTCAGAGAGAAGTCTCCTTATATAGAAATCATTCCATGAATTCAGCAGTCAGAAGAACTTGTGAGCTCTTGAAACTGGGCCTGAGGGCATGCTGAGGAAGATGAGTGATAATTCAATTACTTCCACCCAAATACAATATTATAGAAGCTTTAACTTGTATGGTCCTGAAGCACTTAAAGAGTTGCTAAGCAATGTAGTGACAAGTGGAACTTGTTGCCACTGTATGTCATTCAGGAGAGAGCTAGTATGAAACCGTCTGTCATATTAGTTCTGATTGGAGCTACTAATGACTTGATTGTAAGTGACACTTCAGTTCAATGCAGTAGAACCCTAGTGACAAATGTTGGCAGAAAGTGGAAGTTGGCATAGAAGACAGGCTCCCAGAAAGGCTTTCCTAGCCAATAACTGGTATTAAGAGCTTCAAGTGGAGCAGTTAACAGTTCTTGATGGTTTCTAGACTCTTAACTTTAACTGTAATGTAAGATTGACTGGATAAACTTACACTTAGTCATTAGATGTTTAGTTTCTGCTCTATTGCTCAAGTGTTCTTTTGAGGTCTAGATTAAAAAGCATGTGCTGCTACTGTTCCACTAACTTCACTGGAGCTTCTTAAAGGCCACACTTTAAAGCATGCCAAATATATACTTGAACTGGAACAATATAATGCTTTGTGCTCTTACTCACTCAAGAGCATGAAGCTCTTGCTCATCTTCATTTCACCAGCATGGTGAGGGTGTCAGTTTAGTGGTTTAAAAATCTGTTTAAAATACTAACTTGCAGTTTGTTATTTTGATGGCTTTTTCAGGCAGTTAAGTAGACATTTGGTTGGCCTCTGGACAGCTGAGAACAAAACTGCTATGAACTTGTTGAAACGCATCTTGGTGAGTAAAAATGGGATACGGAGTAGGGAAAGAATAAAATCTGAGAGCCTGTAGTGTTAGAAAACTTGGGATAGTCTATATAGTAAACACATCCCCTTTCCCCTCCAGGGGGGAAATCTAGCCTGGGAGGTCAGTCTGGCATCTGCTATTTGAAGGATATTGATGGCTAGTACAAAACATCTCAGATTCTTGAAGTATTCTGTTGCTTTCCTGCCACTTGTAAAATGGTGTATAATACACAGCTTAAAAATAAGGTGTCTGACTTTTTTTTCTTTATTAAAAGGACAAAGATGTGGGAGGCATAGTAAACATAGTCTCTAATACTTAGTTCCAGTTAAAAATTAAGGCAAGAGTTCTGTCTGTGCTTTCATGCCTGTCCAAATTTGTTTGCTTATAACATAGCTAAATTTATATATTGGCTAATACTTCCCATGTTCTTTCACCCTTACAGCCTCCTGAAAGGTTCTTGCTTAGGTTACTTCAGTGAAACTAGTTCAAAGAATAGTGTTGTAAGGAATTACTAAATCTGGAAAAATAGCAACTTTTAAATTCAAAATAGCAGTTCCTTCATTTCTGGCAGAGCAAACTGTCTTGATCTTGGTCACTATCTTCAGGAAGGCTTAGTTAAATGAGACTATCTCATTTCTAATGTCACATGCAACATTCAATCCATATCAGAGGATATGGATAGATTCTGGTGTTAGTGTATTCATCCCCCTCAATTGCTGTGGGTTCCACTCTTTTCTTCCTGCAGTCTTTGCCTTCATTAAGTGCTCATTTAAGAAATGGGATATAGGCAAGACCTCTGCTGTACCGAAGCTAATGATGTGCCTCTATTGAATTGTCCTGTTGAGGATGGTGGCATTTCACTAATAAAAGCAAAAAAGCTGCTTAGCTGTACCTCTTTGCTTTTAGAGTAGGATATAAATTCTGTTTTGAAATTTGTAATTTAAAGAAATTATCTTGTTACCTAATGTGATGGTTTCTGTTCCAGTAGCCATGTGTGTGCTTACACTGGTTTTAAATGTTTTTAGCCACCAGGTTTGCTGGCATACCTTGACAGTGCTGATCCTGTTCCTGAAAAAGATGCTGATAGGATGCATGTTAGAGATAACTTAAAAATTGCAACTGTAAGTAAATGTAGCTGTCTTACCTCCTCCATTATATAGATGTACAGTCTTAGTGACTTTTCTAATACAGACCCTTGACTGTAGCATTGACCTGCATCAAACATGTTGACAGACCTGCAACTGCAAATAACTAATAGGATTTATTCTGCAGGATCAGTATGGCAAGTTTAATAAAGTGCCAGAGTGGCAGAGACTGGCTGGAAAAGCTGCGAAGGAAGTTGAAAAGTTTGCCAAAGAGAAGGTGGATCTAGTCTTGATGCACTGGAGAGATAGAATGGGCATAGCTCAAAAAGAGGTAAAAGTATTTGAAGCTCTTCATTACAGCAACTTAACTACCTGTAGAAAGGAACACCTAGAACTCCATGAAATCAGAGGGAAGCTTGACAGTAATAGAAGTGTAGGAATGTGAGAAACTTCATAGCTCTGCTTCCTTTAGTAAACTCTCTGCCTCTTTCTAATGTTCATCTTGGGTTAGAAATGGGTTCCAGGGAGAATGTAAAGAAGGCAATTGGATTCATTCAGCATACATATTAAGGTTTAGCTGCTTCTTACTTTAGCCAAACTTACCAAACTGGACTGCAGCTTATGTGCGTATCTTCCAAGGTAATTATATAGCAGAATAGGAAATGCCTTAATGTGGCAAAACCACATGGCTTTTAAACTGCATTTAAACTATGGATATTCTTTATGCTAGTGGTATTTTAGTTATGGAACCTGCTTGAAGCTTAGTATTACCTTGAATATAGGTATCTTAATGCTTAAATTGCAACATAAGACTATACATAAACCATGGTTAAGATTGAAGTGTGACTGGTTTGATCTCATAAGAGGATAGCTCAAGCATTGCTTGAGTTCTTACTGTTGGTCTCCTTTTTCCTTTCATTTTATTGTCATGTTCTGTATGACAGACTTCTTGAATCATGAGATGTTTCCCTTAACTTTCTTTAGTCTCCTGACTAAGCTTGTTTTTATGCATTCTAAAAGTGAAACAAGCTATTATATATGCAAGGAAGGATGAAAAGGACAATATCGAGTATTGAAAATGCCTGTGTCTGTGCTTGATTTAAATAACAATAAGCTTTAATTCAGGGAAGCCTTAACTTGGTAAAATCTAGCTGAAGTTTGATGTGGATAGCCATGCAGAATTTTGACAGGTAATATTTCTGGAATAAATGGTGAACTAGGTTCAAAACAAAGTATTAATGGAGAAATCTGGAAAACAGTGGCGGAAGGGCAAATTGTACTTTAAACATCTTGTCTAGATACTGAGTTTAAACAATCATGGTTCTGTCTGGAGTTCTGAGCAGTTTAATTTTGCAGTAAATGTATGCAAGTGTAGCTTGGAAAGGGTAGTAGCAAGTTTGGTATTACCACTTTGAATTACTTTGGTGGCTGTGGCTTGTTAAATGTACCTTTTCTTTTTCTTCCAACTTTCCATCACAATCAGGACAGAAACAATATGGTGAGTCTGTATATCTCTGCCACTTGTGTGGATTACGTTGCTCAGACTTCTGCTTGCATGTGGTACCTCATGTAAAGTATAACACTGATTTCATGCTTGATCAAACTAGGGAACCTTTCAGTGGCTAAGTCAGGTTTGTGACTTATTTCTGTGACTTGCTCTAGTTATTTCCTTTCAACAGCAAAGCATTCTTGTGGGTTTTCCCTTCTATCAGCTTTGGAGCTGATGAGTGCTTATGGTGATGGGAATGAAGCCTTTCTCAGGGCTAACTTGCTTCTAAATGAATGACTTGTTAAACAGCTGAAAGGTTCTCTGGCATGATTTAACTTGGTGTAAATAACACTTGTGAAAGTCTGTTGCTACTACTTGCTAGAAAAGGAGACCTTATTAATGATACTTAACTTAGTGTGGCTTTTGAAGGAATAAAAAACCCCAGCTTCTTATTTTAAAAAGGGAAAATGGGGAGTATCTGTTTCTACTAACTTCTTAAATTTGGCTCTTTTGCAGAACATTATTCAAAAGCCAGTGATATTAAGGAAACGACGCCAAAGAATAAAAATAGAAGCAAACTGGGATCTCTTCTATTACAGGTAAAATACTAAGATTAATATGATGGTCTCTGATACGAGTTACTACCTGGCTGGATATTTTTGTTAATATCTTCTGAGTTGCTGTGACTTGATTCCTATTTCTGCCTTCCTTGAAACAGTGCAAGTGCTTTGTAACAGGAACTTATGAAAAATGAAATTCTAAGATATGCTTAAGGATTTCGATTGTTGAGGAAAGGGGGAAATTTGGAAAGCTTCTTAAATGTCATCAAACTACATCTTCTTTTCCTTTGAATCAAAAGGAAGAGTGAGCCACAAACTGCAGGTGCAGATCTGCATGATGTCAAAGGCTAAGCAAAGTAGCACTGAAAAGCATTGTGGTGTTTGCATCAACCTGTGAGCTACTCAAGATGTTTTAACTTGAATTGGAATAAAAATGAGCTTAAGGCAGGCAAAAGGAAAACACATGGATGTGGGATTTCAAATAGTGCCACAGGTCCTAAATACAGCTTGATTACCTGTGAGTTCTTAAAACTGTCAAAGTTTACAATGGAGGGGCCTCCATCTGAAAAAAAGAGATTATCATTTTACTTTGGCTAGGGGTTTTATGTTAAATAGACTAGTAAAGTTTGACTGTTCAACAAACTATGAAAGCAAGCTTGGGGAAATTCCATAAACTTGACTGTTTGATTCAGTGCTTAATGTTTCTAAAGGTCAAAAATAGTCCATTCTGCACAAGTGTTGCATGAAAGGAAAATTTGCCTGCTCCTAAACTTCAAGTACTAAAAGTGCTGCTCTCAGCCAGTCTCTGGATCCAAAGGCTGTTTTGTAACTGCTGCTGAAGAATGTCTACTGACTGTCTTGTGACACTTGAGACATCAACTTCTATTTTCCTGCATGAACTACTTTTTTTAAAACATACACTTGGTATGTGCATGTTTGCTGCCCTGGGTTATTGTTCACTTGTAGCCCTTACTGACAGATACAACGAATAGCTTGTGCATCTCCTGGTCATCAACTATATGCAGATAACAAATTGAGCCAAAAGGGATGACAACAGGTATGCTTTAGTTTAGGCTGACCTCCATGACTATGAAAGCACTATACAAGTGAACACCCATAATTACTCTAACAAACTAGAGACCACTACTCAGTGCCTTCTAATTAAGGTCCACTAATGCTAATCTTCCCTAGCTTGTCAGCTGAGTCTTGTCTGCCTTTCAGATGATGTTTTGTGGGATTTAAACTATGTGACTTCTTTCTTAGATTTCTTCAGGATCATGCTAGATCAAACTTGATTTGGAACTTCAAAACGCGGGAAGAACTGAGAGATACTCTTGAGTCTGAGATGAGAGCGTTTAATATTGACCGAGAACTTGGTAGTGCTAATGTTATCTCATGGAACCACCAGGAGTTTGAGGTAAAAGACCCACCACAGGAGAAACTACATATGTAAAATATGTCTACTTAAAATGTCACTTTTCTGTCTGTAACTACATGAGTGAATCTTGTGTTGACAATCCCTACTGCAAGCTAGAATTCTTTTGGGGTTATGGAATAAACTGCTAAGGCTTGAGGCTGTGAACAGGTACTATTGTTCAGTGTCACTTGGCAAAACTGAAACCTCTTCAGCCTGACAAATGACACTGTAGAGATGAAACATTGATCAGAACCCTTGATGTATTCTTGCATTAAGAGGAAAAGAGAAGAGTTGGTGTTAAATTGTTAAGATAAGTCATACTTGTTCTTGAATGTGCTCCATCAGACTTGTTTTGGGTAGTTTCACAAGTCACTTCTTCCTGATAGCAAGTTCCTTGTCTTTATTTCCATCATGTTTCAGTGATGCTAAGGCTGTTAAATACTGGGTTGCCAAACCCTGAATAGGTTATGTGGCTAAAACCACACTGCTCTGTAAATTATAGAGGATACTGTTTTCACATTCTAGGAACAGCAATACCTAAAGTTAAAATAGCCTTTCAGGCTTCTGCAGAGCAATTGGTATGGTCCTACTTGGCTTTCTCAAAACAACTTGCAAGATGTTTTCAAGTAATGTGCTAGTAGGCACTTTCTGTACTCTACTCTTATCTCCAGTATTGTTATGGTTCCACCCAGTTTTAGTTAATGTGTAATGCTAAAGTAAATCAAGGCTACACTTGAATTCAACTCTAAGATATTCTTAGATATTCCCAATGCCATCCTTGTCACAGTACAGTTTTCTAGTTGAAATTTGAGCAGAGGACTACTAATGAAATGAGTAAACTGCTGCTTTTGAGGAATTCTCAGTTGACTATTCTGGTAAAGCAAAGAATTGCAAGGCATCGAGCTAATGCTTTAGGAGAAAGAACTATTTTATGTATGCAGCTTATCCCTATCACAGCTACAGATTACTTCTTACCTTGATGCAGTAAATAGCTAAGTTTGGGTTTGGACTGGCATTTCTTGCATGGGCATTTAGCTTTCAAAGTTTTCTTCAAGTATGGGTCAGGCACAGGACTTCTGGGCACCACAGTGTCTGCTATCCCAACTCTGTCTCTGTACTTTAGAGGTCCTAACTGGGGCAGAATCAAAAGTACAGATCTGAAACTTAGTAATATAGGTTTCCCGCCTGCACTTTGCTCTCTTATGTGGCTTATGCTGCTGGAATGTATCACTGCATTCTTGCAGTTACAGCCCAGGATGCTTTGGGACTGGCTTCAGGGGGCTTCTGTAACACTGTCTTTTGAACAGCTGCTGTCTCAGATTTGCTTTTAAATATTTTAAATGAATACTTTATCAGGCTATGCTGTAAGTATTTGAACTAACTATGTAGTGGTGACAAAGGCTTCTCTGCCAGCTGTGGAACCTGTCACTTTGCCAAGGGGGATAGTGCTTGAGGTTGCTCTGGAAGTGTACTAGTTAGTGGGATGTCTTTGTATCACATGCTGTGGTCAAATCTGTAGATAACTTTGTGGCCTCATGATAGTGGCCTGCAAACTATAGATAAGAAAAACCACTGTACAGAGCGGCTTTTGTGGTATGTTTATGTGGTACCTTTAAATGTGGTGCTTGCCAAATGCTTAAAACCACTGAGCATTGAGGCATCTGGTGAAATGTAATGTAGTTGCTCTGAAGTTAATGATGGCTGTCACTGTGCAATTTCACTTCAGCTTCTTGGTGTGTATACTGATGCCTCTAGGCTGTTATTACCCAGCATAATAGCAAGTATAACTAGTAATTACATCATGCTTCTGTTTCATACTTGTAGTAACATCGAGTGAAATACCTTGCAATGGAGTAACTACTTACTAAAGCTTGAGTCACTGAATACATAATGTATTTTGTAAGTTTAGTTAATAAAACCAGCTGATATTAAAAACAAGTGACTTAAAGGCTGGAAGCTGGGATTTCAGTAAGATGGGAAACTTCATTTGTTCTGGGGAGGAACAATAGTGTATGGCATATTTTGTAGATGTGTGTTTCTTTAATGGCAAACTTGCAGATTTCAGTCTTCCTCAGACTGTAGGAGGGGTTGCTGACCTTGTTGAGTTTATGGATGCAAGCAAGTGCAGTCTTGCTATGCAAGAAAACTTAATGAAGGAGAAACAGTGTTTACTGTTAAGTAACTTGTTCTGTGTTACAGGTAAAATACGAGTGCCTTTCTGAGGAAATAAAAATAGGGGATTATTATCTAAGATTGCTACTGGAAGAAGATGAAACAGAAGAAAGTGGAGCAATCAAAAAATCGTGAGACATTATTAAGATCGTATCTCATTCTCAAGGTCTTTGTTTTGTTTTCTTCACTAAAATCTCATCTTTCTTAGATATGAATTCTTCAATGAACTCTATCATCGCTTCTTGCTTACCCCAAAAGTGAATATGAAATGCTTATGTCTGCAAGCATTGGCCATTGTTTATGGAAGATGTCATGAAGAAATAGGACCATTTTCTGATACCAAGTACATTGTTGGGATGTTGGAAAGGGTAAGAATTATTTAAAATTACTTGACACAATAGTTAACATACAGCTAGTCCAACATACGTTCACATCCTTCAAGTTGCTGTGAAACCAGAGTTTTGGTTTTACAGAATGTGAAGCTGCAGCATGAATACTTTTCACCCCCATGCTGTCACCAAGTGTTCCTAGTATCTCCCCTTGATTCAGTTGAAGTTTCACTAAAAAAACCTGCTGATAATAAAGGTATTTCAAACTAGTATCTTTATATCTGCATTTTGTTAGTCAACAGGTTTTCAGGTTGTACAGAAATAGTGTGAAGGAACTTTGTGTGATATTAATCTTGTGCTTGCTTTTGAAAAAATGCAGAAGCATAAAGCTTTTTAAGAGGAGAACCTTGTTCCATGTTGCATTACTTTGAAATACTGACTTCAAGAGTAGTAGCAACAGCCCCAGAGCTAATGAAATGGTAGCCTTAGATGCGTACATATGATGGATTAGATTTTTAGTGGTATCTACTTTGCCCTTTAAGTGTCTGTTAAGGTATGTCTGACAACTGATACAGCTTGCAAAAATACATTTTCATGCAGTCTGTAGAAAGGGTTCTTTGCTAATGTCAGTATGGGTTTTAGATATGGCTATTGTAAGTGAAACTGAACCAATGCAGTCTTGTTATTTTGCCTTGACTCTTGATAGTCTCACCAGAGATGTAACATCAAAGACCCAATCTGTCTGCTGGCTGAAAGCATTCTCTTTTTCTCTTGTACTTGTTAACTGGCTCACTGGGGAATCCAAATGTTGTACCTTTAGAACAACAGACTTAGCAGAAAAGTGGGTTTGAATGTCGGACCCAGCGCAACAAAGGGGATGGAAGGCAACAAGGCCTTGCTGCCTCAGAGGCAGAAAACTACATTTATTAGTTGTGCATGAAACTGGACATGTAATAATCAGCAGTTTTATCCTGGGCATGGAAGAAGTAAATAGTGCAACTATTGACTTTTGAAGGCAACTTCTAGTATGTGCTATCAAATACTAACTTGTTATCTTCCATTGCAATAGTGCACTGACAGGCTTGAGCGGGACAGATTGATACTGTTTCTCAACAAGCTGATCCTAAATAAGGTAAGGTGGACATGTACACTTAACAGTAGTTTATTGGTCTTTCAGCTGTATAAAATGGTCTGAACTAGTCTTTCGGTGTTAACTTGAGCAAAAATTCAAGTCTTGAGGAAGTCTTAAAACAATGTTTGGTACAGCTTTCTGGGATGTGGTAGTTATTTACTGGTGAGAAAGCTGAAGGAAATGTGTAGATATTGTGGTGATTATACCATTCTAGTCAGTTCAGAGAATGATTTGACTTTTCTCCTGGTCACTTATTTGAATAAAACTGTTCAGTACTTGTAACAACTCTTGTCTAGAAAATGCTGGTGTTAACTCAGTTTATCCATTAACAGAAAAATGTGAAGGACCTTATGGATTCAAATGGCATTAGAATCCTTGTAGATCTGCTTACTCTGGCACATCTTCACACAAGCAGAGCTACAGTCCCTCTGCAGGTATGTGGCCTTTGTTTCTTACTACTCATATGTTGCTTTGCTAAAAGGACAATTCTTAAAAAATAAAAAAACCAATGTCCTTTTCACATTTCCTGTAGAAATGTGATATTTACACTGAAGCTAAAGCTATTCTTATAAACATTAACTTCTAGAGCAATGTGATTGAGGCGGCACCTGATATGAAGAGGGAAAGTGAGAAAGAATGGTACTTTGGCAATGCTGACAAAGAAAGGAGTGGTCCTTACAGCTTTCAAGAGGTACCTGTCAGCTTCAAACTCTCTAACTTGACAAATTATTTTCATCCTGGTGACTGGGTGTGTTTCAAATGGTGAGAGGACAAACTGTAAACAATGCTAATCTATATTCTCTAAGTAACTCTTTAAATAAGGATTAAAGCTAGATAAGAGACTTGATGTTGTGCCAAGAACCACAGCCTTTTTGGTAAGGCTGCCTACCCCTCCATGCCCCAATTATGCTACAGTTAATCTGTCAACTTTTACTTCATGTTTCCGGACAGTTATAAACACGTTGGAATTTCATGCAACTATAGTAGTCTGCCATACAGCAGTTAAAAGCTTGTCTTGAGTGTGAATGTTTAGGAGCAAAGCTAGCTCTGAATGCTGAATCAACTAAGTTTATCTCTAATCTCACAACAGATGCAGGAACTATGGAACAGTGGAAAGCTGACTTCAAAAACACGTTGCTGGGCTCAAGGTATGGATGGCTGGCGACCATTACAGGTCATACCTCAGCTGAAGTGGTGCTTGCTTGCCAGTGGCCAGCCTGTGTTGAATGAGACTGACCTTGCCACACTTATACTCAACATGCTCATCACAATGTGTGGATATTTTCCCAGCAGGTAAACACTAATTTTCAGCAGAAGTGGTTAACTTTCTCTGGCAGATGTATAAATTCTATCTTGAAGCTTTTCTTAAAAACCAAGCAGTACATTCATGAACTGTATTAAAGAGCCTCTTACGTAGGAGTAATTAATTCTGCAGGCAAATAGAGAGTTTGTAAATGAGACAATACTAGTACTGTGAAAGGGACTGCAAGAATGACTGCACAAGCTATGTGTGTTTCTAATGTATAGCAGTGTAGTCTCACTCTTGCAGGCAGGCTCTAGTTTAACTTAAAGCTGCTTTAATGTGTAACATTAAGCCACACTTATCAAGTCTAACAACAAACTTTGAAGTTAACAAAAAAAACCAGGCACTGAATGTGATCTCAATAGCCTGATACTTATGGCTTAATGAAGTTGTTCATTCTTGAAAGAGAAAAGGCATATGTATGCTTACTGCTGTGCTGCTTTATTTTTTAGGGATCAAGACAATGCCATTATAAGACCTCTGCCTAGAGTGAAAAGGCTTTTGTCAGATAGTACTTGCCTTCCTCATATCACTCAGGTAAGTAACTCTTTGAAAATGTATCTGGATGAGCAAGTTTTACTTACTCAACCATCTTCCCTATGGGAATAGTTTAAGTGGGACAAACACATCAAATGACATCTGTAATGTTCTGTAGATCTCTGGACAAGCAGTTGTTTACTTCACTGGGTGTTGTTACAAATTTCAATACTAATAAATGTTTCCTCCATTCTTGGAGATACTGAAAAGCCATCTCGAGATAGTCCGTGGCAACCAGCTGTAGGTGACCCTGCTTTTCAGCAGGGGGGGTTGACAAGATGACCTCCAGAGGTCCTTCCAACTTTAAGTGTTTTGTGATTCAAACCTGTTATTTTTGGGCTGAAGCTTCTTTAACTGAAATTCTTGTAAGTTTACTGGCTTATCCCAATACTGAATTAATTAAAACTTCAATTTTGGCTAGGTAACTTGCACAACTCAAGCAGCTAATGTAAATGCTTGTGTTTGATTTCAGCTATTACTGACTTTTGATCCTATCCTTGTGGAAAAAGTTGCTAAATTGCTCTTTCATGTCATGCAAGATAACCCTCAGTTACCTCGTTTTTATCTGAGTGGAGTATTCTTCTTTATCATGATGTACACGGGTTCCAACGTACTTCCTATTGCAAGGTGAGGAAAAAGAATAGCTAAAAATACCTCTTGACCAGTCATGCTCTGAATGCTCCAGAGTGTGGCTTGCTAGAACCAACATGAGATTGCAAGCAAACACCATCTAGAATTGCTTCCACATGGTCTAGTCAGTCACTGAAGTGAATTGCTTATGACCCTGGTAGGGAGGGAACAAGAGCATGTCTGATCATATAGTTCTAACAGTACAACTAGGCACGGCTTAATGTAGAAGAACAAATCATTATAGGTGCTAAAGAGTACTAATATAGGCTACTGATATGCTAATGTAGTTTTTGATAGTAATTGGGTATCAAAAGCGGTGGAAAAATCTAATACCCTGTTTAGTATTGAAGCCTAAAACAGTTAAGTCAGCTTGTACTACCTGACACAGATGCACTGCATGTGCAGGTGGCTATTGCAGTTCATTCCAGTACTGTTCCTCTAAATCCAACAGTTCATAAAAAGCTATTGTACAATTCCAGTTAAGTCTCTTCTATAGCAAAATGCATTGGGAAATGATTGCATGTTTACATGATGACTCTAGTGTAACACGACTGTCAGCAGTTAGTGTAAGATCACCTTGTTTCATCCCTGCAATGATGATCTAAGGGTGCAGGGAGAGGTTTGTAGGGAAAGGTTGTCTGTGTCTCGTATCAGCTTCTTTTTTGTGTGTGTGTGAAGAAAACAAGCTTTCAGGAACAAGACTTTCAAACTGAAATGATCAACATAAGGCAACATTTATAACATGGGAGTGCTTAACTTGGTGGAGTTCCCAAGGATTTGATGGACTTTGTACAGACATTCATTCAATTGTTGCTGTTACTCTGATATCAAAGTAAATGGGACTTGCCGGCTGGGCTGTGTTGGTCTGCTTATCTTTCAAAGGTGCCTTAAGTATCAATTAAACAGAAAATAACTGCTGTTTCTCTTCTAGGTTTTTGAAATACACACATACAAAACAAGCTTTCAAGTCTGAAGAAGTGAGTAGATTGCAAAAGTAACTACCTCTGTTTCCAAATAGTTTTGCAGACCACCTGTAGTTGTTTTAGCAATACTTGATGCTTGTTCTTTCTCTAAGTTCTCAAGAGTTACAATTTAAGAACTATAAGGGAAAAGTGGGTGGGTTTTTTAGATCTCTAGTTGGTTAGCAAGACTGAATTCAGATTACCTTTGAGATGACAATGTGATCTCTTCTCTAGACAAAAGGTCAAGATATAGTTCAAAGAAGTATACTTGGACATATTCTTCCTGAAGCAATGGTGTGTTATTTAGAAAACTATGAACCAGAAAAATTTTCTGAGATATTCCTTGGAGAATTTGACACTCCAGAAGCAATTTGGAGCAATGAAATGAGGTAACTGTTTTCTGTCAGAGGGACAAATAAAACTGAACTACATCTCATGCTGAAGAGGTCTTGTCTTTGACATGTCTAAAGAAAGCTGAAAATACCTGGATTCCATGGTTTCATTACTTCCCTCTGTTTGCCTTCTGCAAGGGCAATGTCCTGCATTGCCCTCTGCTCCTATCAGAAGTAACAGGGGTGGGGGGAGCAGAATTGGCAGCAGGGAAGGGGAATATTTCCCTGAACATCTGACAATATGCTTTACATTTGCCTCTATCATACTTAAGTTCCTTTCATGAGTGGAGACTTTCACTATTTATGTGGGCTGCTTTATACTTTACTCATTTATTACCAGCACCTGTCTAGGAGATATACCTCTAATATTACAATACATTTTTAGGGTCTCCCAAAAAGTAAAGAGGTGTTGCAGAAAGGCAAAATGTCACTTTACATTGTTTTTAATAAACTAGTTTTCATGGCATTGAAATAGCTTTATAACAGAGTAGGACGTGAATCCTATTCTGAATCCCTTCTGAAATGTGGGAAACTACTAAGGAAAACTTTTTCAGAAGAAATCATTGTCACTGAGGATTGAGGACTGCTTGGCAAGTGTTAAATCAAACTTTAACTTTTAGGCGTCTTATGATAGAGAAGATTGCTGCTCATCTTGCTGACTTCACCCCTCGTCTTCAAAGCAATACAAGAGCACTCTACCAATACTGTCCTATCCCAGTTATCAACTATCCACAACTGGAAAATGAGCTGTTCTGTAATATTTATTACCTCAAGCATCTCTGTGATATACTTAGATTTCCAGACTGGCCAATTAAAGATCCAGTAAGTAAGAAGTATTTAGGATTCGTTTGGTTCTTGGTCTTTCAGAGTCCTAAAAGTGGGATTTGTAATGAAAAGTAAGGAAATAAAATGCTAGGTTTGCAAGCAACTGATCCTGACTTTCAGTTCATAAGCAAATATGTTAAACATTTCTTTATCTTGAAGCAGAATAGTCTTCATGCCATATAGCCACCGCATGTTAAGTATATCCTCCCTGTGGTGACTACTAAAAAAGCAAAATAAAGCATCCAAGAAACTTCAGAGTGTTTCAGTGAACCTCAAGAGATTGGGGTGGGGTGGGGGAAATCATCACTTCTGGGTTCTTACTTGTCCACACTGGACAAGAAACTGAGCTAACTTGGTATCAGTACGCTACCTGAATTGATGAGATCTTTTTGATACAAGTCTATGGTCTAGATCTGTCTAAGCAGCTTTACTTACTCATGCAGCTTTGTTGCAGTTTTTGTAGTATCGAGATGTGAACTGCATACAATTTAAGTGATTCTTCCTCTTTTAATGTGACTTTTACATAAACCTTTTAATCTTAAGGTGCTCTTAAAATACAGCACTGCAGTGAAGCAAAGTCTTAATCACTTACTGACTGGAGGGGGAAGCACAGTTACTGAAGTTAAAAGGATTAGGTCTTAGGGTGATGAGTGATAAGGATTCATTAATAAAGCAGCACTTGTTTAATAAAGATGATGTGTACTGGTGTCAGCATAAATGAAACAATAATAAATTGTAATTATTTAGGTTAAACTGTTGAAAGATACACTAGAAGCTTGGAAGAAGGAGGTAGAAAAGAAGCCACCTACCATGTCAATAGATGATGCTTATGAAGTCCTTAACCTTCCCAAAGGACAAGGCCAGTAAGTTGTTTTCATTATTTAAAGTTGTATAAGTACATTTACATAAACTCTGTATGCTGAACAAACTGAAGTTTCTTATCTTGGTACTTGCAACCAATTAGTGGTACCAGTTCAGTTATGTCTAGCACCTACTTATTTCACAGTGGAAGATTGCTTTATGTAAAAAGAAACAAAGCTTGAAAGTACAACTCCAGTGTTTGAAAGAATAATTGTAAAGTGTTCAGATAAGCTGAAACTGGGGAAATAATGCTTTGATTTCTGTTTTAAAGCATTCACTAGGCTGTTGTACAGGACAAGCATATTAGACTCAAGCATAGTGAGAAAATGTGGCAGAGCTTGATTATGTTCACAGTGGAACTTTGTTTCTCTAATTATCCTTCTTCCCCCTGCCAAATATTGTCCTTTTTCTTGGTGTTAATATCCTTAGGATGTTTTACCTCCTTTCTTGCCACTGGTTTCTGACTTAGAAGAGAACTGACAGCACTTTGTATTTATTCTTCAAGAACAGTGCACTTACTACAAATCATGAACTACTAACTTTTACCACTTATAGCTTATTTAGACTCTTCATTTAGAAGATTCAGGGACTTCAAGGACTTTCTGGTTTAGTGTATTCAGTACAAGAGGTACTAAAATACTTTCTAAAATTTTTTTCTTTTGTGTGGTCATGTGATTACCCCTGCTCAGTGTCAGCTGATGAAGCAGGATTTTCAAATTGAAATATGAGAGCTTTGTAGTTTTCACTTACTTGCAGTCTACTATGAGTACTGTTGTCAGAATCTAGGCTTGTTTTTCTGGCTTTTTTTGATGTTACTCAATGTAATGGGACTTATTTTCTCATAGGCATGATGAAAGCAAGATCAGGAAAGCTTATTTCAGGCTGGCGCAAAAATATCACCCGGACAAGAATCCAGAAGGCAGGGTATGTACAATGCAAATTTGTGGTGTTATAAAGTGGGGGACAAATTCAGCTGTTATATGTATTAAGAATTCTGAAATGCCCACTTAAATTTTCTTTCTCCCTTTTAAAAACTATGCCCTAGATGAATACTAGAATACAGATTAATACTACAGATGAGTAATTTAACTGATGTCAATCAAGGAATGTTAGGATTTCTACAGTAATTGGGCCAGACCCACATCTCAGCGTCAGCTTCAAAGAATTATACAGGACCTAAATAAGCTATTGTTCCCTTTCAAAGACAGACTGCATCCTTTGCTCATTCTTACAATCAGTTAAACTGTAAGTCAATTCCACCATGACAAAAGTAGTAAGTAGTTTTAGTCTCTTGCCTATGGCAAAGTTTAGGAGACAAAC
Source organism: Harpia harpyja (assembly GCF_026419915.1). Taxonomy (NCBI): domain Eukaryota; kingdom Metazoa; phylum Chordata; class Aves; order Accipitriformes; family Accipitridae; genus Harpia; species Harpia harpyja. Next base: position 54,376,246 of record NC_068940.1, on the reverse strand, counting down.
TGATCGGTGAACCTGTGTTCTTTAAGGTTATTCAGAGTATTTTCTGAAGTGCCATAAGGCAACAAAACTAGTGTTCTGGCTAATAACCTGGAATGCTTTATTTTATCTGCATCTAAACTGATGCTGCAGACTTGTAGTAATTTAGGGGGTTCTTAGCAACTCTTAAGACTATTCCTCTTTATTTGCAGGATATGTTTGAAAAAGTTAATAAAGCATATGAGTTCCTATGCACAAAATCTGCTAAGGTGATAGATGGGCCAGATCCAGAAAACATAATTCTGATCTTGAAAACTCAAAGCATCCTCTTCAACAGGCATAAGGAAGGTAAGCATGCTGGCTCAGAAGAATGCTTTATGTTCATTTCTTTAGTGGCCATTGTGGTCAGTTTTAATCTCCTCTGTTCTTGAATCTGTGTTCTGTTGATCTGGTTTCTGGCTTGCCACAGCATTATGTGGCTATGGTTAAGGGCTTCAACGTAGGACTTCATGTTCCATGAAAAAAATTTGTCTGCAGTAAAACTTATTTCAAAAAAGCACGAATAGCTTTTTGAAACTCTCTGCTCCCATACTAATCAGTTTGAATCTTCCTCCATATATAACTTAGACTTACAATTCTGTCTATGCAGAAAGTCCTCACTAGTACTCAGTCACCCAGATGGCAGATTCTGGGTACAAATTACACTTGTGTGGCTATTAAAAATGAGACAATCTTGCAGAAGTTCTGAGTGGTGTTAGTCTTCTGGTGAATGTGCTGCAATACCACCTCTTTCACAGCCCAGTGGGGAAAGAGGGATAGCTAGAGTACCCTAAGCCTTGGCTCTAGCTGGCAGCTGCTGGCATGTACAAGTCTTGCAGGGTGAACAGTGTTTTTCTATGTAAGTGTTACATTGTAATGGTAAACCAAGAACCTCACATGCAATCATAGCTCTGTCAGTTGTGTGGAGGCAGTGACAACATTAGCGTAGATTTACGTAGACTAGCTTGCAGTCAGCTCCATACTGCAAGATGAAATTGTTCTTTAGCACTGCTGAACCCTAAAGGAATGAAAAATATAATTATTGAAAACATACGATTGCTGTGTCAAACTGGAAAAGGTCCTTATAGGCTTATTGTGTTGGACAATCCTGGCCTAAGACAGACAAAGCAAGCTATACTTGTGTTTCTCTGGATACAGACAAGCATCACTTGGAATGCTCTGAGCTTGGGGGCTTGCTGAGCTGGAGAGAAGTATTTTTTTAATCTTAAATGAGTTCTTTCCCTGAAGCTCTGTCAGCTTCTAGCATGAACAGCCTTATCTGACAAGGAGCCAGATTGTGTGGACTGCTCAGTCTTGCTCCAGTTTTCCCAGGTGTTGGCTTTCTTTGACTCCTAGTCGTTATATATCTGATATCTCTTCTACTGATAATTATGCGGTCGTTTAAATTGCTTAGACTCTGTATGTGTAAGCTTTGACTTTTTTTCTCTTTCAGAGTTGAAACCTTACAAGTATGCGGGCTATCCTATGCTGATAAAGACTATTACCATTGAAACATCAGATGACCTTTTATTTTCCAAAGAATCTGCTCTGTTGCCCGCTGCTACAGAACTTGCTTTCCATACTGTCAATTGTTCAGCATTAAATGCAGAAGAACTAAGAAGAGAAAATGGAATTGAGGTAAATGGAAAGAAACTTATTGAAATGAATTTTTTTAATCTTTTTGACAGCTAAAAATCCTAGATCCTCAATGCATAGGTCATCAGATGCAATTGAGAATCACTTTTGGTCCTGATAACCTTGTCCATTCTTACTGTCCCTTTTCTGGATGCACTAGGAGAAGCATTTTGCAGAGTATACCTCTTTCTGGAGCTAGGCTTGTCTGTTGAACTGTGGATAAGCAAACTACATATGATGTTTCTGTACTTTACAAAACTCTATTGAGAGCTGCTGCATTCTGTATGTGAAAGAATAGATAAGTGTGAACAAGTCACTTGAGCAGAAGGGCTTTTCATTGCTCATATTAGAAACAGAGTTGTTAAGGGTTTTTTCCAACCTAAAGAACATTGAGTCCAACTGTTAACTGAGCACTGCCAAGTCCACCACTAAACCATGTCCCTAAGTGCCACATCTACATCTTTTAAATACCCCAAGGGATGGTGAGTCAGCCACTTCCCTGGGCAGCCTGTTCCAATGCTTGACAAGCCTTTCAGTGAAGAAATTTTCCTAATATCCAGTCTAAGCCTCCCCTGCTGCAACTTGAGGCCACTTCCTCTTGTCCTGTCGCTTGTGACTTGGGAGAAGAGACCAACACCCACCTCACTACAACCTCCTTTCAGGTAGTTGTAGAGAGTGATAAGGTCTCCCCTCAGCATCCTTTTCTCCAGGCTAAACAACCCCAGTTCCCTCAGCTACCCCTCATAAGACTTGTGCTCCAGGCCCCTCACCAACTTAGTTGCCCTTCTCTGGACAAGCTCCAGCACCTCAATGTCTTTCCTGTAGTGAGGGGCCCAAAACTGAACACAGTACTCGAGGTGCGGCCTCACTAGTGCTGAGTACAGGGGAACAACCACCTCCCTGCACCTGCTGGCCACACTGTTTCTGATACAGGCCAGGATGCTGTTGGCCTTCTTGGCCACCTGGTCACACTGCTGGCTCATGTTCAGCTGGCCATCGACCAGCACCCCCAGGTCCTCTTCTGCCGGGCAGCTCTCCAGCCACTCTTCCCCAAGCCTGTAGCGCTGCATGGGGTTGCTGACCGAAGTGCAGGACCCAGCACTGAACCTTGTTGAACCCTCTGAAATTGGCCTCGGCCCTTTGATCCAGCCTGTCCAGATCCCTCTGTTGAGCCTTCCTACCCTCCAGCAGATCAACACTCTCACCCAGCTTGCTGTCATCTGCAAACTTACCAAGGTAATAGTTCACATGCGAGAATGCTATCAACTCTAAAGCACCAAAGGCTAGTACCAGCACTTCCAAGGAATTTTGCCCCTACAAACCATCTGAGCAAGGAGCAGAATGTCAAATGCTTCCCTTTAGCTATTACAAATGGGTTTAGCAGCTAATGTTTTATTTCTGCCAGCCTTTCAGTTTTTGTTGTGACTGAACTTATGCATCATCCAATCCTCACAGGTATTGCAAGAAGCATTTAACCGTTGTGTAGCAGTCTTGACTTGTTCTAGTAAACCAGATGATATGTCTGTACAGGTAAGTTGCAGCAACTTTAACTGATTGTATCAGCTTCCCAGAAGACTATATAGTATAGTGTATATATATAATATGATAATAAATATAAGTGTCTGTATATATAATATAAAATATTGATGTAGTATTATATATATTCAAAAATAGGATTGTAAACATGCATTTCCCCTCCACTTGGAATGAATAAAATACTGCTTTTTGTAGGTATGTGGATATATTAGTAAGTGTTACAGCGTAGCAGCTCAGTTTGAGGAATGCAGAGAGAAGATTACAGAAATGCCTAACATCATTAAGGACCTCTGTAGACTACTGTATTATGGCAAGGTAAGAGCTCCTTTCCTTTGCCTAAATGGGTATTTAACTGTTAAATGTTTAGGGGAATGTTCTGCTTTTAAGGGAGATGGGACAATTGCAGAGACTGATCAAACCCTTCTGTAAGATCCCAGCTAATCATTATGGGATACAGAACTCTACTGCCTTGTTCTCAACATTTATATTTGAATGCATTTAGTGGACTTAAAATGTAATTACTATAAAGATCCAGCTACTTTTGCCTTTTAACTGACATGTCTAGCTGGTTGGTTTTCTGTACTAAACCAGCAGATAAAAGTACTAGAGCTAGATCCTACGTAAGCAGATAGACTCCTAAATCAGCATAAACTCTGGGAACAGGATTCAAGTTTTGTTGCCATTTAGCTCTTTAGAACTTATGTTATATAAATGCTGAATTCTGTCTGAATTAAGAAAGGAAAGCTTGTCTGGAAATTTTCATATGGGGTATGTGAAAACATAAGACTGTAAAACCAGTAATTGACCATAGATGCTTGTGTGTTCTTTAGTCCCTGCAGAACACATGTATTGCCGTAGAAAGCTCACCTGGGAATCTCTGCCACCTTCTTGAATTGTTTTTCCACTAGTTCATCAATGCTCCTTTCTAATCATATAAAATAACTATTCAAGTAATCTTCCTTTAAAGGTTGCTGACTAATCAGTTTTTTGGCTACCAGACACTTAACTTCGACTGCATATGTTGTTCTGTCTACTTCAGTTTTAATCTCTGTGCTGCTTAGTACTCTGGAATTAGCAAGTTTTGGCTTTACATCTTTGGTAAGGAAGACAGTTGGCTTTCGTTGGTCACAAGTTCTAAGGCAAACTTTTTTTCCTCCCTCAGAACATACCACGAGTAGCTTCTTTGGGAGTAGAGTGCGTTAGCTCCTTTGCCTTAGATTACTGGCTACAAACACACTTGTTCCAAGCTGGAGTTCTCTGGTACTTACTGGGTTACCTCTTCAACTATGACTATACACTAGAAGAGAGCGGTATTCAGAAAAGTGAAGATTCAAATCACCAGGTAATCTTAACAAGGTGCATGCTTTCAAATACCGAAGGCTGTTGCTTGTCATCTCTTATTAACACAATAACTGTATTCAAATACTTGTTAGAATCACTGCATTACATGAACAATCATGTTAACAGAGCAGTTTTGGGAGGGCATTTTTGTGTAGTAGTGTAAATATTGTTGCTTGCGATTTGGTGTTTGGTTTTTAGAGTAGCTCATGTTTTTGAGTTCAAATGTTAAGGCTGCCAAACCCTGTAGTTTCTGGTAGATTTAATGCAAGAGACTTTATCTACAGTGAACAGTAAAAAAAAAAAAAAAGTAAATTTATGCTAGCAGAATAAAAAGTCTTTTTTCTCTTGAGGCTCAACTGAAGGGATTGTCTAGTGATATCAGGAACTTATATGAAATGCCTACTGTAGGGTAATATTGTCCCTTTGCCTCATAGCTATGTAAGTGGCTTTACACTTCCATTTCCTTAAATGGTGACCCTCTAAGTATGGCATTTCTTCCTCAGCTACTGGATGAGATGAGCTGAGCTTTGAACAGCCTATTGTAGTTATTAACTCTTCTATCACTGTCATAAAAGGCTTATGCTGATATTTGATTGTGCTAGCAGGAACTGTTGTCTGGTCAGAAGCTATTACACTAAACAGCTTCTGTAGCTTTCGGCTCACCTTGGTGCCTCAGTTTTTCCTACTTACCAGTGCTCATGTCTAACTGCACTTATTAAGCCCATAACATAGTGATTATATTGTGCTGTTCTGCAGCACCTAGTGTTTTGTTGGACATCAATGCATAATTAGTGATGCAGATCAACAGAGAATACTAATTCTGTTTGTTGTGGTGCAGTAGTGTTGGACAACTCTTTCTGGCCATTCTGATATTTCTTCAGTAAGCTCTAGGTTTTTTATAACTGTCGTCGTGTTTTTCAGGAGGTAGCAAATAGCCTTGCAAAGCTCAGTCTCCTGGCCTTGAGTCGCCTTGGAGGGTATCTCTCTGAAGAACAAGCTACACCTGAAAACCCAACAATCAGGAAAAGCTTGGCTGGAATGTTGACACCCTATATTGCAAGGAAACTTGCTGTGGTCAGTCCTACTGAGGTAAGCATCTGTCGGCCAAAACTCTCTAGTGATTTATGGAAGGAGTACCTGGTCACTTCTAAAACATTGGACTCTTAAACCAACTGATAGAGAGAACAGCAGCGTGATTTTTCTTTGCAGTTGGAATAACTGCAAGGAAAGAAGCTGTTTTAGCCTCACACTATGGACAGGAACAGTACCCTATAGAATAATATTTGCAAAACAAATATAGGAGCAAAGAAGTTAACTGTTGAAGGCTCAAGGATATAACGATAATGGAGAGCAAAGGCTAAACTGCTCTCTTCAAAAGAGGTGCCAAGGAAGTCATCTACAAAGAGATACTGCGGATAGTTTTTGTTCACTGTCAAAGATAGATGGAGAATCTGAAGTATATCTGGCTCGAAGCAGAATAAATAAAAAATTATAGATTGTACTGTACCAAATAACTTACACATACTGTTTTTCCAGTATGTGGGAAAGTTGACACTTTAAACTTGTTCATGAAATTGGTCTAGCTGTTAATGAGCTTGGATTAACTAATGTAGTGAAGCATGCTGATTAGTGTGCATAATGATCCAAAAATGTTGTAAACATTCCTTGTTTCTTAGACTCTGAAGATGCTGAACAGTAACACAGAGAACCCCTACTTGATCTGGAACAATGGGACAAGAGCTGAGTTACTAGAGTTTTTGGAATCTCAACAAGAAAGCATGGTTAAGAGAGTAAGATACCCTTTACTTTAAATCCCACTACTATTTTTTTAAACTGTTTTGTATTTTGGTATATCCACTTGTAATGCAGTAGTGTAGTTAATACAAGTATCTGTTGTTGTCTACTCCTAAGTCACTTCCTTCATTCAGTAGTCTTAAAAAGAAAACGAAAAACCTAAGAGTTTGGGGTTTTTATTTCTTGTAATGTTTCAGTATGTCTTGAGCTTCTGACTTTTAGCAAAAGCTTTAAATTTTCTGTTCAAGTATTGTCTATTTCATTATCGGGTTATAGCTTTACACTTTCTACACGATTATTTTCTGTCTGAGCTTGTGCTGCTTATCTCTGCTTAAAGGGTGACTGTGACAAGAGCTATGGATCTGACTTTGTCTTCAGTGACCATGCAAAGGAACTTATTGTGGGAGAGATTTTTGTTAGAGTCTACAATGAGGTCCCTACCTTCCAACTAGAGGTGAGATGTAGCTAAAACCTTCCTGTTGAAACTAGTATTTGGAATGTTACTTCTTCCTCTTTATCCGTCAGTGCAAATAGAATGGAGAAAATACAAAAATCTTACAGAAGCTTCCTTCAGCATGATCAGGATGTTATGGCATATCTTTCTATTGGAGCAGAATAAATTAAGAAGGACAATGAGTTTGTCATAAGATGTGCTGCTTCAGATGTCTTAATGCCTTTTCTCTACAAGCTTGCACTGCAGATGCTTGGGTTGATTCAGTAATTCCAGGAGGTAGCGATTCTGCCTAGTGGCTTTGCTGTTCATCTATATATATGGACAAACATACACCTCAAGAGTACTGTTGAAGTAGTGGTAGCTTTCTAAAGGTATGTTTAGATATAAATAGGGTTAATGTGCTCTGGATGTTATAGTGATCCCAGTAGAAAAGTGTTTCCTGTCTGCCTGGCTGGAAGAAAGGTGTATGTGAAATGTAGGAGAAGTTACTTGGATACGCTTTCTTCTAGTGTGAATACTGTTGCATCACACAGCTAAAAATGCTCTCATCTCTAATTTAAAGCTTCCTAAAGCATTTGCTGCAAGCCTCTTGGATTACATAGGCTCACAAGCACAGTACCTTCATACGCTAATGGCAATAACACAGACTGGGAAAGTAGAGTCCAATCAACATGGAGATCGGTTACGGAGAGTTGAAATGGCCCTGGAGGCTCTGAGAAACGTGATAAAACACAACCCAGGTAGGCTTAAAACTGAACTTCCCTGATAGGCTTTCTTGTGGACAACCTTAAATGTGGACCTCTGTAGTCTTTATCTTCCAGCAAGAAGGAAGCTTGTTTTGCTGGCTAACAGACTTTAGCATTAAGCCATATAGGCTTGTTTTTCGCTTTTTTCCTGGAGAACATTATCAGTAGATGTATTAAAGTTTTGCATGAAATCCAAGCTTTATCTATTTTTTTTTCTCTGAAACATTGGTTTTTAACTCTAATTCTAGCCTGCTGTTGCCAGGAAGACAAACTTGGATGAAACTTTCTGTGATCCTTCAAAGAATCTTTTAGCTAGTAAGCACCTAAAAACATGCCAGGGCCTTACTAAAGCAGGAGGAGAAGATGCTCTTGAGAGTGGGCAGCTAATAGCAGCAAAGATTTATGAGCAGATACCAATGTGCAGACTGGAAAAGCCATAGACATATGATTAGGATGTTTTCCTACTGTATTATATATTAGTTCTAAAAGCAACTCATTCTCCTATCATGGTTTCTAGTAGCAGCTGTTTAGGTTGTTCTCAGACTGGATTCTCTATTTGGCAGTTGTAGGCCTGAAGGCAGCTGTTACTGCTGCACATAGCAACCCTACTCTGAGCTGGGAGAATCAGAAGGGCAAGTGTATTTCAAGAGAAGTAGTACTGATAATCAATGATAAATAAAAAACCTGAACTTGCTTAGTTGTCTTGTAAGAATGCAAGTAACTGGTAGTCTAAGAACTAGCTCAGTTACTTGCCTTAAAGGGAGGAAGTATCCTCTGCTTTTGAAATACTGTTGACCTGAGATTTTGTGGAAGATAGACTAATAGACAGGACTTCGTAATCTAATTCTGTAGTAGGTGCTGTCCTGTAGGAGCTGTTACAACTACTGTGGCAGACTATATACAGACATGTAGTCTTTAACATTCCTCTGTATAGTGAAATGTGGGCTTGGGATGGCCTTCAGTGAATGCTTTGGCTAACATGAAGAGAATAATTTATTTGGTCTCTTGCAGGTTCTGAGTGTGAATGCATAGGTCACTTTAAGTTGATATTCTCCCTTCTGCGTGTTCATGGAGCTGGCCAGGTGCAGCAGTTGGCTCTGGAGGTAAAAAAAAAAAACAAACCAGCCAAACAAACCAAAAATCAAAACCTCAAACTCTCCTGTCTGGGTGCTCTACATAATCAGCATGAACAAACCTGATTGTGTAACTGTTATTGTAGCACCTAAAAAGTAACAAGATTGGGGTTCCAAGGTGTCAGTTCCTCCTTGGAGGAACCAGTGATAGCTTCTTGCCTGTGTCTTTGCTCCCTTCTTTCCTGAGGTTACATGACAATTTGGTGGCAGGAGTAAACATAGTAAACATTAGCTATATTGGCCAGTGAGGTGACTGACTTCATACACTGCACTTTCTGGAAAATGTCTTAACAGCTGGAATATAATCAAATGTTGTTTCTCATCTTTTACAGGTAGTGAACATAGTAACAAGTAACCAAGAATGTGTTAATAACATTGCTGAGGCGATGGTTCTTGCTAATTTACTGGCACTCCTGCATTCTTTGGCTTCAAGTATGTACCATATAATTTAGTCTTGCAAGGCAAAGGGTTTCCAACTGGGAAATCAATTAGAATGCAGCTGGCTGAGCTTACTATTGAGTTTTAGGTTAAAAGAGCATTTCAGTGGGGATGATTAAAAAAAATGTTCTATGTAACCGGTTTGTTGTCTGAAATGCGTGAGCTGAAACGTATGAATTGCAGGTATTAGAATTGTGTAGTATTTCATTGACTTGATCCTTATAGGGGATTTAGGTAGTAAACATCTAATTAAGAAGTTACGCTGTGCTAGACTGCATGATTGATTTGACATTCCTTAACTAACTGAATTTAGCCAGAAATCCCTAGCCTTGCAATTGTCATAAGCTTTATTGCAGTTTTGATACAGCTTTCTGTTAAGATCGGTTTAGTTCATCTTTGATTAGTTAATACTCTATATGGCACAAAGCTTTTAATACTTTTTATTTTGACAGGTCGACAACTTGTCCTTGAAACTCTGTATGCTTTGACATCTAGCACAAAAATAATTAAAGAGGCCATGGCAAAAGGTACAGTACTACATTGAAAGTGAATGTTTTTGCAACACTGGACTTAAAATACAGTAGCCAAATCTTACTCTTCCCTTTAGAACAATCAGTGTGGAATTGGTGAATTCATACTACTTGTGACCAGAAAAGAAATTGAATGTTTTCCTATCTCTTTGTACAGGTGCTTTAATCTACTTACTAGATATGTTTTGCAACTCAACACATCCACAGGTCCGAGCCCAAACAGCAGAGCTCTTTGCCAAAATGACTGCAGATAAGCTGGTGGGTCCAAAGGTAAGAATCTTAACAGCTCTTGTTGGAACTCTTGTCTTGGTATCACATGCCTCTGCCTAAAGATAGGACAAAACCCCCTCTTCTGTGATTGAAACATTAATGTGAAGAGCAAGCTGGCCCTTTCAAAATAGTTAATTCTTAATCTGTGAACAGACTTCTAGAAGCAGTTGTATTTATTGTAACTACTATAAGTGGTTTGGTTTCCGTTTGTAATGACTTCAGCATTAGACACCTAGATTTCAGACCTGTCATTGGCTATCGCTATTTAAAATGATAGCATTATTTTATTTGGTGGTGTTGTATTTTAGCAGTTGGCATTATAGCACTACCAATAATTGGACTTCCTGGAGTTCTCTATTTTTCTGTCAGTTTGTCTTATGGTATACTAAATGTCAATTCTGTTCATCCTGTCTAGGTTAGAATTACACTAATGAAATTTTTACCTGGAGTCTTCATGGATGCCATGAGAGACAACCCTGAAGCTGCTGTTCATATCTTCGAGGGAACTCATGAAAATCCTGAGTTAATTTGGAATGACAACTCCAGGGAGAGAGTATCAACAACAGTTCGAGAAATGATGCTTGAGTATGTGGGGACCTACTAAGTATTTCCTTAACTGAGACACTCTTTTAGTGGTAGTAAACCAGAGCTGCTACAGAAGAACTGCCAGACAGAGCTCTGCCTGTAAATATTAGAATTCTTGCAAGCCAGACTTCAGTGCAGAGAAACTTGTTCATTGTTTGTATATTGTACCTGTAACTCAGTGATGTCAAGTGCGGTTTGTGTGCAATCCAGGTATGTGCTCACTGCTGTAAGATTTGGGAGGGGGTTACAATGAGGAGAAAATGGGGTTTAAAACTGGAACTACTTCACAATGATGGAGGGAGACTGAGGTGTCAAGTAGGAAAGATGACTGCTTTTTTTTTTTTACTGCTTGTTAAAACTTATTTTCTTTTTAAAGGCACTTTAAACTTCAGAGGGACAACCCTGACACTAACTGGAAGGTAAAAGTATACTGTTTCTGCTTTGAGTGCCTCCAGGGAGACTCTAAGCCAGCTGATAATATATGCATGTATGTAACTGACAGGCTTTCCTCTAAGTACAGACAGGAACTCGCTGCTGTGCTAACGTAACTGTTTTAATGTTGAATTGATGCTTTCGTTACTTCTTGCACCTTGAAAGCAGACACTTTATTGGCAGTGGTTTTGCCAGTAGTATTCTGAATTTTCTGATAGTTCAGGTCCTTCTAAAACTTGCCAGAAGTCAGCAACAAAGGACAATACTGGTTTGCTGGAAAAAGTCCTGTTACTTACTATGTAGCTGTAGTAAACTTGTTCTTGGTGAATGTTCAGGAATGTTAGTAAGCCACTGAGTCTCAAAAATTATTGTCCTGAGCCATTCCATCACATCAGATCAATTGGTGAGATGTTTCAGCCTGTAGCCTTTCCCAATATCTGTGAAAGGCCAGGCACGGCTTCCTCCCATGACTAGTTGTCTAGTTCAACATTAAAACAACTTCTAAACACATGTAGGATGGCTGTTTTGATGCAGGTGGAAACTGGAAACTTCCCTAGGTTGATGGGGAGAAACCTTCCCCTCGTGTGTGCAAGAAAGAAAGGAAAGGGCTGTTTTATCAGCCTTGTTGCTGGTACTTCTCTTGAACTAGTGTTTACCACTAGTGTAACTGTAGACTCAGTTACTTGTGTTCTTTGAAAGAAAAGTCCACTGCAGTAGTACTGCCTGCACTGTTCTTTCCACTCTCGCTTCTTACCTCATGCTTCTTCAACTTGAAGTGTTTATTGGTTTTGCACAGCTGTTTTGGAGGATACAGTTAGTTCAGTGACCCTTACCACCTAGAGTCATGATGTTAGAGAAACAATTGCAGCTCTCAAATACCCTTGCTAATAACTCCTCCTACTTTACAATTCAACAGCTGCCTGAAGACTTTGCTGTGGTGTATGGTGAGGCAGAAGGTGAACTTTCAGTGGGTGGAGTCTTCCTAAGGATTTTTATTGCCCAGCCGGCCTGGGTTTTACGGAAACCAAGAGAATTTCTCATTGCACTGTTGGAAAAGTTTACTGAACTACTGGAGAAAAATAACCCCCATGTAAGATGAATTTTCTGATTCTGATCTTTGTTTAGCAGTCTTTAGCTACTAGTCTTTTAGTCTCTGATTAACTTATTCTCACACTTTCTTCCTAACATGAATGATATTTTTTTGTCTGCTTTCTGACTCCCTGCAAAAGCATGTAGGTATGTTTAGGCAACTTCTGAACATAAGTCAGTGCTTTTAAAGTCCCTGAAGCCACAGAACTAGCTTCAATAAGTCTTAGAGGCTTATTTTGTGGTAGAGATAAGGCTTAACAAATGAAGTGTCTTTAATTATTCCATGATTGACCAACCTAAGAAAATGGCACTTGTTCTACACTGTCTAAATATTTTCAGCTCTTGACGCTTCTAGTGTCCTGCAACACTAACTTCCCACTCTGGTGTAAATTGTGACCTATACAAGGCTGCCACCTAACAATTAGTGTAATGCAGTAGAACTAACACGTTACAGTTTGAATGAGAATGATGTTCAAGTCAGTAACTTGATATTGCTAAAAACTGAATTTTAAACAGTGTTTGGGCAGATTCTGGGTTAGACTTGGCAGGGAGGGAACTAACTTGCACAGTAAAACAGACATCTGTAATAAAGATGTGATAGCAGTTCGTATAGGCATGCAGAATACAGCAAGTGTGGTGAGTGCTGCTGCACAGACTGCAGAACCCTTTAAGGCATTCAGGTGGTCAGCCTAAACATCCATGCTATCCTGCTTCTACTGTGCAAGTCAGCACATGTGCTGCTGTGTATGCAGAGGCTGCAGCCAGACACTAGCTTCTCTAGATAGTGGAAATAGTGCTTAGAAATTTCTGTGATCTGTGCTCATGAAACTAGTGAATGTCTGCCACTGTTGGAGCTGATCACATTCTTGTAAATGTCTTAACAATTTCAAAGCAAAGTGACATGATAAAAGCATTAGGGAAAAAGTCTTTAATGCAGAGCAAGTGAGAAATGTGACTGTTATGGAGATTCATAAGGCTTTGCTGAGTTATACTTTCTGTTGGGTTTTGGTTTTCTGCAGGGGGAAACTTTAGAAACCATTACCACAGCAACTGTGTGCCTGTTCAGTGCCCAGCCTCAGCTAGCTGATCAAGTTCCTCCACTTGGTCATCTTCACAAGATCATCCAAGCTATGAATCACAAGAACAATGCCATTCCTAAAAGTGCCATTCGTGTCATGCACATACTGTCTGACAATGAGGTACTGAATCATTTAAGTGCTCAAGGGGAGAAAAAAGCATAACTGGAGTTATCTGTATTTTTTAGCAGTGTTCCTAGAAGGGTATTATTCTAACTATAAATACTGTGTACTAGATGAGCAGGGACTTACAGCTAATGAATGGGGAATTGATAGATTAAAGATGCTGAGAAATTTATGGTCTTGGCTGACCGTATCTGCCATAACCGTCAAGCTTAGCATAAAGTACAGTACTCTGGATGTTTCTGTCTCTTTATAGCTTTGTGTTCGAGCAATGGCATCACTAGAGACCATTAGCCCTCTCATGAATGGAATGAAAAAGAGATCGGATATAGTTGGTGTAGCCTGTGAAGCACTTAATCGAATGTTTCAGAAGGAACAAAATGACTTAGTAGCCCAAGTAAGTAGCATATTCTCAGACTGTGAAAACATGGTATTTTTATATTTGGGTATCTAAACTCTGTATAAGAACAGAGGTACTGTTCACCTTAAGTGTCCAGGAGGCTTCCCAGCAGCCATCTAACTAATGTGCTTTTCATTTTGGAGAAGTCAGCAGTTAGTCCTTTATCCAAAATGCAGACCCATTCAAAGATATTACCTGAGCACTGAAGCTTAATGCATAGGTTAGTGTTGGCTTCTGTCTGCTGAGAAAGTGTAAGATAGGAATTCCAGCTAATTCACCTGAGTTTACAGCTAGACAGAGCAGAACTGCTGAACAGTATCTTTGTGTTCCCTTGTATGTATTTATATAGCTCAGGAAAAATTGACTAGCCTAAACATACTCTGTAATAGCTGTTTGTACTTTTAGTTCACACTAATGCTAGTGATGTAAAACATCTGTATGGAACTTCCTAGTCCATCTTAAGACAACTCATTTGGGTATGTTTGCAGGCTTTGAAGGCAGATTTGGTCCCTTACCTTCTAAAGCTGCTTGAAGGTATTGGTCTTGAGAACCTGGAAAGCCCATCTGCAACAAAAGCTCAGATTGTTAAAACTCTGAAATCCATGTCTCGCAGCCTGCAGTATGGAGAACAGGCAAGTACTGACAAGTCCTTAACTGGGCTTTGTACACTTGGAAGGTCAAACTCTGAACATCCTTTGTTTAATCTTACGGCTGCATAATTCCACCTAAAAAGTTAACATCACGTAACAACAAAATCATTATGGGTTGGAATGTCTATGTCTCTCTTGTGGAGAAGTCGTTGGTTCAATGCATGTGAAGAGCACTAAAAAAAAGGCAAATCCCAAGTGCAGAAATGTTCTATAAGCTAGTAGGTTTCTACTGAAAACTCTTCAGAACTTGTGTTAGAAATGTAAATTGCTTTGTTTCCTGGATAAATACTGTTGTAGACAACTGCAGCAGTGTTACAGATGTATATTCAAGTCGGTAAAATTTGTCCCAGTAACTGTGCTAGTTCTTGGTGCCTTTCTCTTACTCTTGTGTTGAAAGCTTTCTCAGGGGGAGGCAAAATGGGGACAGGTCTTTCCTCCAAGCTGGCCCTGTCTTGCTATAGTACAGGAAAAGTCCTGTTCTACATAAGTGCTAGGTGCATGGCAAGTGACTGCTTGCAGGGTTGCTTTTCCTTGTCACCTAACTGGGGAATGAGGGAGAAAGTCAAGCTACTAAATGACTTCTTTATGAGCCTTCTGCATTGTGTTCAGCTGCACAATTCAAATGGAAAAGCAAGTTGCTACAGTCTCCTTAGAAATGTGTGATTCTGTATTGCAGCCTGAACTACTGCCATGCTATGTGGTAATACCTTCAGAATGGTTTTGTTCTAGAGAATGAGTTTGGTCCCCTAGAACATTACAAATGCTACTTGCTCACTGTGTTAATCTCTTCAAATACTGTAGGTAAATGAAATCCTGTCTCGTTCTTCTGTGTGGAGTGCCTTCAAGGATCAGAAACATGACTTGTTCATTTCTGAGACACAAACAGCAGGATACCTCACAGGTTAGCAACCCTTTCCTGTTTATGTCCTGATTAATACTGAACTGTTACTTAATTGTCAGACTTGACTCTGGAGATACTGTTTATCCTCAGGATCTAGTGCCATCATGTGGCCTGAACATTCAATGCTGTAAAAATACTGTAAGTTTTTAAAACACTTAACAAAAGGCAAACTTTTTTGTGGTTGAGAATGTATTTCTCTGGATAGTCTTTGCTGTACCTACTTCTAAAATATCAGAGCAATGGAATCTGGACACTGGCAAGTCTTGCAGGTACCCTGTAGTGATACAGCAGAGATGTAATCAGAACTAATGAATGACAAGAACTTCCCATGCTTTCTCAGGATCAGTCTAGTTTTCAAACAGATTGTTTTCCAAGGTTGGGGGAAGAAGTAAACTTTCTTCAAAATCACTTAGACTGTCTGTATTAATTGTGCCATGTGAATTATGCTGCTTTAGTGTTCAGCATGTAGTTGTAGTATTGGAACAGTTTGAGTGTTAATACCTTCGAGCATGAGGCCATGTTCCAGTCAGGCTGGGTGCACTCGCAGGGCTCTTCTTGGGTGGGAACGGCCTCATGCCTGTACTTGGAGCTTGTGGCATATACTTGAATGCACTTGTGGTGCACCCTGGGTGAGTCCCCTGCTGGTGCCACCAAGACTGAAATGCACCCCACAGTGCCACCTTAGTCCCACTAGCAGTGTAGAAGAGCATTCTAGCTGCATGTGCTCTGCTGTGTGCACAGAAAGGATAGCAATTGATGCAAACTTCTTTGCTGGTAATGGCATGGTGAGGACATAATCCTAGAACAGTATGTCATAGCAAATCAAAATTCTGGTTTTTCCTTCAGTTGCATGCAGCACTTGATAGACACATCTTTAATGACTATGTTCTGCTGTATCACAGTCCAAAACTTTGCTATCACAGTTTATGTGCTGCATCTGAAAATACTTTAATGACACTGTAGCAAACTTAGCCTAAAGCAATACATGATGCAGACTTCTGACTCCTCAGTAGCCATCAGCTGAACAATCATTTGGTCTTAAAAGTTTAGCCTCCTGGGTAAGGTTTTAAAGTCCTTTATGACAAGTCAATATGAGCACTTGTGTGTGCTGCATGGAACTTTCTCATCTAACCCAATACAGGAATCTTGGTAAAGCTTTTGAGCATAACTGAATTAATGAGGTATAAATCAGATGGCCATATAGACAGGAAAGTTTTTCTTGCAAGATACTAGCATGTATTTTGAGAAAATGAAGAGCCTTTCAAGTCAGGAATTAGACATTCTAGAAGCAGATGCTTAATATTTTGAGAGTATGATGCTTGATGCATTTTTCCACACAGGAAAGACTTAGGGCTTTAGCTCTGAACAGGAGTTTTCTGTTTATTGTACCATTTAATGCCCCTTTGACAAAGAACACTTGAGCACTTAATTCAGTTGGTGCTGAATTTCCTTGGTATTTTATAAATACTATAAATTAGGAATATGAAGTAAATGCTGACTGATTACTGGCTAAGAACTGAAACCATACCAGACATTGTCAGGCTTGAGACTGGGGGCAATAACAGCTATCCGGTTGCCTTAAGGCCTCTCCTGCATTTAAATTGCCTAATGTTTAAGTGCTTGCAAATGTAGAATGAAGATGCTGTACAAATGCATAGTATAGATAGAAACCAAACTACAAGCTTTATTTTTAACCTGCATTATCTTGTATTCTGCCTTACATCTTGCTTCAAATTGCTTTGCTGTTTGCACTTCCCTTGAAACTTCCGTTGCTTATTTCTCTTCCCTCAGGTGTCTCTTCTCCTTCCCTTCTAACTGGCAGCAGTCCCCTTCACCTGAGAAGTGGGCTTTAGATCTGCTCTGCCAGGCAGCTTGCTAACTTCTGTGTAGCTCTCTAAAGCAGGTAGATACCACCTTGCAAAATGCACGCTGCACTTGCTGCATTCCAAGTAATAGATGCATGTCATAGAACTGTAACAAATGTGTGGTCCCAAACTGTGACACACTCATAAACTTGCTGCCTTCAAGTGCACAGGAGCAGAAAACTAATGACTGCAGTGGCTGATACTTGCTGGTACTACAGATGAACTAAACTTCTGAAGTATGTTAGGAATTCTCCACCATGGAAAAGTTTGAGGGGCAAGAGAACCAGTGGAATTCTTGCACTAGGACATGTAAAAGTGGGTCTGGCTCTTGGCAGGTGCCACCAATGGGCTGGCAAAGAGAAGCCTCCTTCTGAAGCCAGAGAGTGGGTTTTGGGGGTTTTGTTGTTTGTTTAGGGGTGGTTTTGTTCTTGTTTTTTTTACAGCAAAGGCACTGCTTGCTCTGCTTTCTTGCTTGCAGTAGTAGTGTAGGACTTTGCAAGGAGATAAACCATGTGCTGTAGTGAGAGGGGAGGGTGGGGTGTGAAGGGATAGTAAATTTGGGACAACTTGGTGAGGATGACTTAAGGGGGGAGAGTAAAGGACCCAGTAGAACTCACCATGTTGAAGTTCAGCAGCTGGGATCCCAAGTTGATTGCTGTATTGATGCAGGAATGTGTTGTGGGTTGGCAGTTTTCTGCAGTCATTAATCTGACAAGAGTTGCTGTTGAAATGCCTCATGCTGCAATGTGAGTTTTTAGTGCATTTGTTTAAAGTTTCTGTATGACTAAATTTTAAACTCCAAGCTTTGAGGGAGAGGGGCTTTGTCTGCAGTGCAAAACTGACTGCCCCTACAGTAATCAACATGGAGATTTATTAATGGTAAGGAGTTCTGCATCTCCAGTATAGAGTTTTTATATCCCAAGGGTGCTGTTACTTTCTCTCACTGAAGGCCTGAAGAGCTGCCTAGACCAAGTGTAAGGCAGTTCTGCTTGTTCATGGGGCAGCCAACTGAACTTCCTTTAAATGTGCAGCTGGGAAAACCTTTGCAACACTGAAAGCATCAATGTGGAGCCCAGCAGTAGAATGCATGCCTGAGCTCACTTCACTTCTGTAGCAGGTCCTTGCCTTAGCAAAGGCAGGCCACCCCCTCTTCACTGCCACTTCCATGGTGGAAGGTGACATGGATAATGCTGGTGGTTGGGGTTCTTCTGTAACTTGGCACATCGGAATAAAAAGTGCTGAGCAAGTCTGAGAATGGCCTCCACAAGCTACTCTACTTAGTGGACCAAGATGCCTTAATTCCTAGTGTTCCTAGATTCCAAAATCTAAACAAAAAACTCTTCAGTGTTCTTGTTTAAGGTGTCTGCTTGACTTAGATGACGTATTTGAGTGTTACCAGAGGGAATAAAGCTGTTCAATAGCTCTTTAGAATCAAACCTCATCACCAATGTTCTGTTTTCTTCCCAAAAGGCCCTGGAGTTGCTGGTTACCTTACTGCAGGGACGACATCATCTGTAATGCCCAATGTACCACCCCCGGTAGACAATGAAGTGGGAGATGTCAGCTAAGGACTGGAAATCCTTGTGGAAGACAAAGGCAGACTGGCCAGTGATGAGGAACAGCACTTTCCTCCAATGCATTGAAGTGAACTTACTGCTTTTCCAAGTGTTTAATGACAGTGTTATTCCTTTTTCTATGACTGTTGGGGTTTTTTTGGTTTGGTTTCGTTTTGTTTTTTTTTTTTTTTTGGAAAAAGTCAGATTCTAACTATCACACTGTAACACAAGAAAGCACTCTGTGGATCAGCTGAAATGGGTACACAAGAATTTTTTCTTGTTGTACGTAAGCACATTTTGTTCCTTTGTATTTGTTTACAAGACTGTGAATCAAACTTTCCTAGTTTTTATATTTTATGAATTAGCATGACTGGAGTTGAGCTACAGTCTAGAGGAATTGGGATAAAATCACTTTGACCTCACCAACCCCCACTAAAAGGGCATCCCTTTTTTTCCCAGTCTATGTTGATCACTCCTGATGAACATGACTTGCAGAGGGTTGGTCCCTGCACCAGTTCACTGATGTCCTTAATCATTAACATTATCTTCCTGAGATCAAACAGCATTAGACATTCGTATGTATAACTGGCTTGACCAAATTGACAAAGCTTCAGCAAAAAAACTTAAAAGTTGACACGTTATGTAAGAAACTAGTGTAATTGTGAAATGTTCTATACATTATCCAGTATATAAAAACTTTCTATATTGAGTGTACATTATACAGATCATTCATATGTACATAAAATTTTAAAATAAAGGGAATTAAGAGCCTTGTTAATGAGATAAAGGTGGTATTCTTACCTAGCTGTTTTTAAAGGTATGGGAAATGAGGGTGGCCAGAGACCTGAATTTGTGTGTGGCTCAGTAGGGCTCCTGGACATTCCTGCTTGGGAAACATTGGGCTGGTTTTGACAGCCTGGAGCAGAACTCTTAAACCACAGGTAGTGGTACAGTGTAGGTTGTTTTTTATTTGAAATACACTTCAGCCACTGACTTACTGACATTCTCAGCTTCCTAGGAAACATTCCTGGCAGGAAGCAAGAGGAAACAAAGATGCATGGAAATATAAACAATAGTTACTGCTTTCTCAAAAGAGATTATAATCTTTTTAGGTACAATGAAGTGATATGAGGCAAGAAATTTGTAGAAATTTGTAGAAAGCTTCCAGTTCTAGGTACTCTGAAACAGTACCATCCTGACTGACTTTGGCAGCTTTAGCCGGAACACCCTTCAGGTGAATGCTTGGCTGTAGGCTCCAGGACAGAACTGGCTGCAATCTCTTCCTGAAGACCAAGCCAAACAGAGCCTGTTTTCTCCAAGCTCCAACACTGTGTGCTAGGGTGGTTGGTTTGTTCATGCAAAAAGTAAACACTTGTATCCTTAGGTTAATTGTTGATCAACCCTGTGTAAGTTAAGTTGAAAAGCAGTTTGTCCTGACTTTATAGCAAGTAGAACTACTGATGGTGCAGTATGCTGTGATCTGCCTTGTCCTCTTACATGAGCAAGCTCTCTTTGCTGAAGAGGACTGTTACAGAAGCACAGCTGAGGAACTCTGACCTTTTGAGAACTTCACAGAGGTGTTTGGTGTAAATGGCAGAGACTGTTTTGGTAGCAGAGGCAGCCATGAACTGCCCTGTGCCAGTCACTGCTGGCTCCCCACTGAGGGGAAGGTGCTACCTATGCTTAGGTGTATTTAAGAAAGGGTGGGAGCAGCTGGGGCCAGGAGATGGGAGGAGGCTTCTGAGGGTGCATGAAAGGACACACAGAAGGACAGATGCAAGGGAAGACAAAAGGGGCAGCTGTAAGGAAAAATGTGATGAGATACACTTGGGAAAAACAAGGCAGAGGTGTAAGCAGCAGGGAGCAACCAGCTCCATGCTGACCCCAGCCTCACTTGAGGGGAGGTCAGGGAAGCACTGCAGGTTGTTGCCTTAGTGAAAAGGAGGGCAGCTGAGAGCTGGAGAGAGGGCTGGACTGCAGCTCTGCTTTGGAAAGGGAAAAGAAAGGCATTACCCTAAGTGTTTAATTATCATTTAATCAAAAATTAAAAGTTTATCCTAGCTTGCAATAAACTAAATTGGGAGAAACTGCTGAGTCAAAACTGCTTTGCCTACAATAAAAGGCTAAGAGGGCTTTGGCTCAGAGCAAGTAAAACACTTCAGGCCTGTTAGAAAATAGATTTTATTTACTGTTACAAAGAACCCGGACAAATTCTGGTATTTAAATGGCATGCTGCAAATTTTTAAAAGCAAGTCCCTGATATTAAGTGTAATAATTACAAGTAAAGAGTGAGAGAGTATGTATTGCTTCAAGCTAGAATTGTTTTTGTATTCATCTAATTTTACCTTAACACTATTGCACTGAACTAAATCTTTCCTAAATCTTCCATCCATTTGAGATGGCTTTATGCTGACATTAGATTTTTGCAGTTAGCTGCTTTGACTGATCAAGCAGTTCCCACCTTGCAATTGTTGAGAGATGAACTTCATCAGGCCCATCTGCCAGGCGCAAGGTCCGTATGTAAGCAAACCTGTGTTGGAAGGAGCTGAATTAGGAGTAGATTTCTAATCCTGCCACAGCAACAAGCCAGGCTGGCAGCAGCAGTTCTCAGCACTGTTTTTCCTGTAGCCATCCTTTCAACAATAGTCTCTTTGAAAAGAGCTATTACACAGGAGATGCTGCAGCAAGATCTTCCTGGCAGGATTGAGATGTGTGGGCTGAAGTTCAGAAGGCTTGTTTCTCCCCAGGGCCATAAGAGATAAGATTGAGCTTTAGAAACAGATCCTCTGTGCTGCTGATAAGAACTATTTTAAGTCCAGTGTCAGCTTTGCTTTTGCATTGGAGTTGAATTATAAAAAGATGGCTTTCAAGTTTTATAGCTTAAAGGGACATGGACCATTATTTTGGGCTACCCAAGGTGAAACAGCATGTATTGGTGGTATAAAATGATCTTAAAAGAAATGCTTAGAATCTATAGGTAAGTCTCCCTTTACTCACATAGAAGCCAAAGGAAAATCCTGGGAAACTCCAGCTCCACCGCACACTTGGATTGCACAGTCAATCACTTTCAGGACAGCTCGAGGGACAGCCACTTTGGTCATGGCTACCTGTAGTTCGAAGAGAATGGCATTATTGTAACAGTTTCAAAAGCAAGTGAAAATATTTCTCTCACTTCTACTGAAGATGCGTATCTCACAGTACAACCCTTCCTCTTTGGATTGGATGAGAGCTCTGCTGTTCCTGGTCCCTGGGTAAGGTAAAACTCTTTCCAGTCACCCAAAACTATCTTGTTGTCTTGAGACAAGCGAGCAATACTTGAACTTCTTTAATTTTTAAATACTTTATCAGATTGATCTAAAAGTTTTTAACTGAGACCACTTTCCAGTTTCATGACAATCTAAAGCACATCTTAAGGCTATTTTCAACATGAAGTTAGTTATGCTCTATGATTAGAAGAATAATGTTTAGCAATGTGTTTTAATTTATATTTCAACTAGTGAACGCATAGGTGTTGCATCCCCCAAGTCCTAGCCTAAGGCTGCCAAAAAAAACCATCTTACCTCTTTTCTTGCTCTTCTGTTGCCCAACATGTCAAGCTTGCTCGCTGTTTTCAGGGTAAGCAGTCGAGCCTGTTCTATGCTAAGGCGGCATTCAGCAATCCAGTGGGCAACAACTTCCTGCAGAAACCAAAGCCAACAAGCAGAAAGTCAGTTAATACCTCCTCCTATGGCTAGGTAAACATGTGCTAAGGAAGATGCCCCTAGTCCTCAGCATGGGCAGTCATTTAGAGACACTCTTGTGCAAATTAAAGCTAGTTTGATGCATGTAATCTGAGGAAAAAAGAAAAACACAGTGACTGACAGAAATATTAAAGATAGAGCACTTCCTTTTCTTGGCAGGAAAGAGGAAAAGGCAAAAACCTCCTGATTCTGGCACACTTTCATTTACTGGTCAGACCCCCTGCCTGCTAGCCATTTTTGAAGCCCTTCAATGCCTGCTTTTTACTCCCTGCTACCAGGATTCACAGCCCTCTCTGTGTAACATGCCCCAGTATACAAGTTACACACTGGGGTGCACAGCTGCAGGGTGGTGCCTGCTGCATCTCTCTGTTCACACTGATGATAAATTAGTACCTTCCTTGATCCAGAGTTATGGTCTTGGCAGCCATTCCCTGTTCCTCTTAGCTAATTCCACTCTGCAGCCAACATACCACAGTAGAAAAAAACATTCACATGATGCTTGTCAGTACAAAAGGTGTTAGGAGCCCAAGCCAGCCTCTGGCACACAGTTCTGCCTGGACTGCAGATGGTGCAGCCATGGCTGCTGGAGGAGGCATGAGCAAACGTGCAGCCCTTGCTTGGGCACAAAGTCTGGGAGCTCAGCTTAGCTCATGTCAGCAAAGGTGGTGTGGAGCTGGGTGGAGGTGTTCAGACACACTCTTCTGCTGACAGCTCCCAGAGTTGTAACTAGCTGCAATGTGGGTGGTGGTGACTGTCAGCCTGTTACCCAAGGCAGCCAACAGCCTCACCTCTGAGGTTAGGCTGGCTATGGGCTACGCAGCTGGCTTCTAGGTCTTGCCTGTGGCTTCATCAAACATCAGTTTTACTTTAACAAGCTTCTGAGAAATACAGTGCACCTCATCCAACCCTTATTAATTCTAGGTTACAGTTGTGAATGCAAGTTTGGCAGTGACATGACTGGAAAATGGGTATGTAAGATTATTCCCTCTGGATCTGTACAAACAATTTTCTGTAACCTGTGCCAGACACTAATTCAGCTTCCTCTTTCCATTGCCTTTACTTGTTTTTTCCAATAACATCATCCTATCTGTTGGATAAGACTGAGGAATACTTGAAATGTGATAGGCCAACAACTAAATGCTGATAGTTCCCATAAAAAGCAGACTTGTCGTCTTTTTATGATTCTAGTGAGCTCTCCTCACAAAACAGTATTTCAATTCCAGAGCAAGGTAAGGCAAAAAAATCCCAATATGGCCTTGGTTTGGTCTGTACTTTTATAAGTAAGTACAAATAATTAATCAGAGAAGTAAAATTTTTAGTCAAATTTAGACCCTTGAGTGTCTCCTGTAATCATGAATGGAGATGTCTGAGTAACAAATTTGATACGCCAAAATGGTGAATTTGGCTTGTAACTACAGAAACGTAAGCTGTATGCCTGAAAAAGTACCTGTCCAAACTGATCAGTGAAAGCAGAGAAAAAAGCATGGTGAACCATCTGTATTCAAATCCAGCAAAGGATATCCAATTCATTGCAAGGAAAAAAAAAAATCCCATAGGTTATAGTGAAAAATGGGAGCCTCGCAGTATGATTTTTTTCCCTTGCCACCTAAGGCATTATGAATAGGAATTCAAGGTTAGGGCACATCTATTGCAGTATCCGTTATCAGAGTCACAAGGTTGTGTGCGGGCAAAACAAAGGGTGATGGCTGGAGCCTGTGAATTGAGACACAGAGGGAACATGCTTACATGGTGATACAGTTTCTTCCCAAAAGTCTCTCTCTGTGCTGCACGCTGGCACATTATCTGTAAAGCGGTTTCAGCTGCACCAAGGGACCTCATGCAGTGATGAATACGGCCTGGCCCAAGCCGACCTTGAGCAATCTCAAAGCCCCTGCCCTCTCCTGGTTGGGAAGAAAAACAGGCACATGCAGATTCCTTGATTCCCTCTGGAAATGATCCATGGCTCCAAGCAGAAGTGGCCTCATAGCACTAGAGCTAGAAGCAAGCTTCTCGAAAGTTTATTTTACAGAACTGTTGCTTGTTTACTCCAACTAGCTCTACATTGACACACTGTTAATAATACCTACAGCACAAAGCATACTCTAAGATTGTTTCTGAGAGGGTTTGCTTTACCTGATTTAATTTAAATGTTGTTAATCTTACACTGAAAAATAGAATCATATAATCATTTAGGTTGGGAAAGACCTTTAAGATCGAGTCCAACCGTCAGCCATGCCCACTAAACCATGTCCTGAAGTGCCTTGTCTACGCACTTTTTGAATACCTCCAGGGATGGTGACTCAACCGCTTCCCTGGACAGCCTGTTCCAATGCTTGACAAGCCTTTCAGTGAAGAAATTTTTCCTAATATCCAGTCTAAACCTCCCCTGCTGCAACTTGAGGCCACTTCCTCTTGTCCTATCTCCAGCCACCTGACAGAAGAGACCAGCACCCACCTCACTACAACCTCCTTTCAGGTAGTTGTAGAGAGCGATAAGGTCTCCCCTCAGCCTCCTTTTCTCCAGACTAAACAACCCCAGTTTCCTCAGCCGCTCCTCATAAGACTTGTGCCTAAGGCCCCTCACCAACTTGGTTGCCCTTCTCTGGACACACTCCAGCACCTCAATGTCTTTCCTGTAGTGAGGGGCCCAAAACTGAACACAGTACTCGAGGTGCGGCCTCACCAGTGCCGAGTACAGGGGAACAACCACCTGCCTGTTCCTGCTGGCCACACTGTTCCTGATACAGGCCAGGATGCGATTGGCCTTCTTGGCCACCTGGGCACACTGCTGGCTCATATTCAGCCGGCTGTCAACCAGCACCCCCAGGTCTTTGTCTGCCGGGCAGCTTTCCAGCCACTCTTCCCCAAGCCTGTAGCACTGCATGGGGTTGTTGTGATCCAAGTGCAGGATCCGGCACTTGGCCTTGTTGAAACTCATACAATTGGCCTCAGCCCATCGATCCAGCCTGTCCAGATCCCTCTGTAGAGCCTTCCGACCCTCCAGCAGGTCAACACTCTCTCCCAGCTTGGTGTCATCCGCAAACTTACTGAGGGTGTGCTCAATCCCTTCATCCAGATCATTAATAAAGATATTAAACAGAACCGGCCCCAATACTGAGCCCTGGGGAACACCACTTGTGACCTGCTGCCAATTGGATTTAAATCCATTCCCCACAACCCTCTCGGCTCAGCCAGCCAGCCAGTTTTTTCACCCAGCAAAGAGTACACTTGTCTAAGCCATACATCTATTAGATTTGGTATGAGAATCTGGGGGAAGACTTTGAGGCTTCCAGGTCCTAGGGCTACTCAAGAGAGAAAGCTCTTGCAGTGAAATAAAAATAGCAGAGAGGAAATAGAAGAAATGAGGATTTATAGTAAGTGCGGGAAGTAAAGCAAAGTTCTCCCTGCAGAAGGTCACAGTGCTGGCCTGCTCATCCTTTCATTTATTTTTTTTCCAGTTCTGCTAAGTCTGCAGGCACCCAGGCTTGGATGGCCATGGACTACAGCAGAATTTAAAAGTCTGTGAGAACTAGTTTTGGGGAGAGAATGCCACTGACAGTTTCTGCTTTGTTCTACTTCAGGGAAGTGATTTTTGCATGACAGCTACAGCTGCCCTGCTTCCTTCAATCACCTTTCTGCTCTAAACAAATTACATTCAAGCAGCAGGTAGACTGCTGAAGGAAGAGTGGGCTCCCTCTTCCATGTGTTTGCGACCCTGGCTCAACTGACCATAGCTGCTTCCGATAACTTACAGTGAGTCATAAAATAAACCACTGTTTCATAAAACTTAGGTCATTGCTGGATGTATTGAAAAGGAATTAATACTGAAACTCACCCAGGATTATATTGGAGACAGGTACTCGCACATCATTAAAGTGTATCTCAAAATGTCCTCCATGGATCTCATCTACAGGGATAGAGAAAACACACCAGCAGGGTAAAACGAAGGAGGATGAAAACACAGGCCTTCAATTCCTAACCCTTTTTCTATATATGCATTTCACTGATTTATTTCATATACAATATTTATTAGTATTACTGCAGCTTCTGAGACTGCTAACAAATTAATACACATGTAGCTGATAAATATTATCACCTACCCAGGTAGCCAAACACTGAGAGGGGTCTTATCAGCTTCAGCCCTGGAGTGTCCATGGGAACAATAATCATACTGTGCTGCTCGTACCTGATCAAGACAAAATGCACAAGTCAATCATAACTTTGAGCTCCCTTCTATCCTCTCCCTCTGCTTTTTTATTTTCTATCCTCAATTTAGCACTCACATAAAGCCAATGTTGAGATTTACCTATACCAACTGCAGCCATCCTGCCTGCATGCAGTGCAGCCTGCATGCTTCAACACTCCTTGAATCACCAGTCAACAAGTAAAAATGTACTACTGGCACCTAATGCACCACGACCGAAAAACTTCTGTGCAAGTAGTTCTGTATCACTCAGTCCATTTCCTCTCCCCTCTTGCCTTTTTTGTTCTCAAAACATGTTTATCATCATCATCATCTTAGCTTGCCTATAGTTTAGGAAAAAAATCCCCATGTTTAAATTCCTTCAGAATATTTAAGGTCAGTTATTAGTCACACAGAACTGGAGGTGACATCCCAGCTCCCTGAATTCAATCTCCAGTTCTAGCAAGTACAGTATCACATAATCCCCTCCATGAACTCCCACTCAGCTTCCAAGAGCTCAAGAGATGCCGCTTTCTGTAGAGCCGCTGGACAAACCATCCTGTACGCTGTTAGCAAATTACTGTTTATTTCTCAATGGAACCTAGCCAAATGTAAAAACTTAAGATAATCAGTGGAATTTGAGCTAAAATCCAACTTAATAGATACAAGTGTTCCAATTCCTTTGCGTTAGAAGCTGTGTGATTTTAATGGAACCAGTCACGAAGCATTTTATTCATCACTTGCCTAAGTTTTTGTAGAAGGCAATTTTAGTTCAGTAATAAGAACAACATATTTATTTTAATAAGAAGAGGGAAGTATTACATTTACAGATATAGGAATGGAATGAGTAGGTCTGATTAAAGATGTGCAATGCTCTCTGCTCACACCACTTCACACAACAAACATCCCATGTTTCAAACTTAACTTTCTATAACCACGGATAACTTCATGAAAAACTTGGTAGATAACTTCAGGTCTCTGATGTACTTTCACTTGTACTCATTCTGTTCAGGGAAGCTCTGAAAAGCTTTGTTTTTATTATCTTTTAAGTAAGCAATTCTTCCTCTCATTAGTTGTTTTATATACTATACCTATGAAATAAATTGTAAGCCAGAGAGAGTTGTTGGTTGAACAACTGATGCAGACTAAAACTAATGTGACCAAGATAAAGTCAGTGAACCCTCCAAAATTTCCTGATCCAATTCATCACACAGCTGCACAAACACTAGAGCTAGTGCAATGGAGGGGGGGAAACATGCCGATGCAAGTTGGTAACAGTGAAAAGGTTGGGAGGCTTCAGTCAGCAGCAGCTGACAGCAAAAGAGGAGCTTGGTCAGCAACAGACACATGCACAGGTTTAAAACTCGCCTGTAATTCATGAGCACATCCAACTGATCAAGGCAATCAATGGTATTTCACTTAACAGAATTTTTGCAAGCAGTGGCTCCTCCAAGAAACAAGCTTTATGTACCTCTGAATCTCCTAGGAATCCTTACCTGGATGCTGAGGAGTTTTTGGTTTTGCCCATTACAATTGCAACTTTGCAGTTTGGGTTCCCAGCACCTTAAAAGAGTCACAAACACAAAAATAGTTTTCAATATAAAAATCTCAATGTGGAATCAAATGAAGTTTCATATAAATAAATCTTACTCTCTTCTTTTCGTGGTACAGGAGCAAAAGCACGCAATCTACTTCTGTGTTTATACTCTGAGTAATCAGACTGAAACAAAATACAACTTATTGCTTAACATGTGAAAAGGAGTTGACTTGTGGGGAGGGGAACAATGAAAAGCCAAACATCCAAACCCTCCAGAACCCAGCTCCATCATCGATTCCTATGAAAAGAGAACAGGAAGGTACTTGAAATGGAATCTAATTACTTCTGTCTCCGTTACAGCTACGCACATTAGTGTGATACAAAAGCACACCTCAAGGGAAGATGCTGACATTTCAAAAGCAAAACTTAAAACTATAAAGACTGGAAAATCTATGTGGGAATGAAATGCCGACCACATTGTAACCAAATTACGCAAATAAGACTATCAAAGGGTTACCATGATGACTTTGCTACTACTTTATTCTAACTTCTCTGGAATGAAGGTTTTTCCCCCCCCCTTCATGCAAATGATTTTAGTTTGCACTTCAAAGGAAGATCTCAGTGGAAATCCTTACCTGAAGACAATCTGCTAGCATTTCAAGCCATTGATAACATTATCTGAGACCTGTCTTTGTAGCATAAAGCTAGCATTTTAATGCACAAGTCCTACAGAAGATTCTATCATTAGTTAAAATGGCATCTTATTTCTAAGAGCCTTAATCCTCACTATCTTTTTCTTTAAAGTTTTCTTAGTACCAAAGCATGCTCTCATTCCTTTCAAAGTCTCACACAGACAATAAAGCTAGGGAAAAGGGGGCAGGATTATACCTGACGTATGTAACAATCAGTTAATTCTTTATTGCTATCTCAATGCAGATGACAAGCTTCGCAGAGATTTAATTCAAGATTTGATCTGCACCAGCTCCGTTTGTTTTGAGGTCAGAAACAAAGATGACTTTTTAACTTCTCTGGCAGCTGTTATCACAAGGTTTGGGCACCTCAGGTCTAGGCAATACAACCACCTGGCTTTGAGCTCAGGTCCTTCCTCCTAAGAACAGCCACTGTGATGGCCAGGAAGTGGGAGAGAGATTTATTTCATTCTGATAAACACAGCCTGTTTTGAGGGCCAGACTGCTGGCTGTTTACTTCTTTTGCAAGACGTTATTCATCCATTGTTTGCAAAGTGGAGTTATATTTGTGACCCATGAGCTATACAGTGCTAACGAGCTAAAATATCTGAGTGAAAAGCTGGGGGGAATAAATCAGCTCGGTAAAAAAACCAGTAGATATCAAACAGTTGGCTCATTTGGGCAACCGCAACAAGCAGGTGACCAACCCCAAAATAACACAACATATGCTTTGCAATGTACTACCCTGCAAAGAGAAATGATACATTCTTAAGGGGATTTTGACTTTTCTCTTTTTCCACAGAGGGCAAAGAACTGCACCAGTGGTATTTTCTAAACCGCATTTATCTTGAAGTGACGTTTACAACAGAAGATATTTTGACTTTCTGGAATCTGTTTGAAAACTGTTTTGTAAACAATCCTCAAGTCACATCCCTGCTTCAAAAAAAGGCAAATTTCACCATGTTGTATGAAAAAAAATCAGAAGAAGCTTTCATGTTGAACTTAGTGAGGAGTTCACTGAGAGCTAGACATCTGGGTAGATGCTCTATATCATTAGTACAAGTTTCTGGAAGGCAACTGAATACCTCTGTTTGATATGTGCTTTTTCCCATCCAAACACAACAAAGGAAGGTGGATTCCTGGCCTTTCCACTCCTTAGAGTCTGATGTTCTGAAAACCCAAAATAAATTTTATGCAACTTTGACCCATAAACGCCAGAAAGAAGTTCGGCTGTAACGCAAGACTGAAAGACTCCAGTGCTTTGGAAGAAATGCAGACTGCCTGGATGGAAGAGTCAGAGAAGACCGTCATTTTGGCAGGAGTTAGAAGTAATTTTGCAAGAAATTCACAATTGAACAAACAGAAATAGGAGAGATTTTAGAAGGTCAGTTTAAAGCTTATTTCCGTATTGATAAGCTTTTTAATAACCTTTTTCATCTATAAGTCTGCACAACCTGTCCAAAACTTTTAAACCACAATGCTGCTACACGGGGAAACGTTAAGTTTAACTAATGTATTATATTTTTTAACTCTTCATGGCACTCACGTAGGCAAAGACAATGTTTTAAAATGTGCTTAGATGGTTGATCACAATCCTGTTAGAAGCCTAATCTTTGCTATGAGGGGGTGTAACATGCTTAAGATTACTGACCTTCACACAATGAACTTACACAGGTTCTTTCTGGTGGAGAGTACTAAACGTGGCACAGACATGGACAGTACAACCTTTAAAGCAGCTACCATATAACATCGTTTCAGAAGCAAATAGCATTTAATTCTTGCAATCTAGTTATCTATTTTTCAGTGTCCAATCTTCAAATTTTTGACTGAGACGACAAAGGCAGGGTAATCTACTACTTGAATGCCCAGAATACCTATGACTCTTGCCATGTTGGCTCCTGCCTGGTGGGTTACCTCTCTCTGCTAAAGATCAGGTCTCATGGTGACATTACAGACTTGGCAGCTTCCTAGAAAAGCACTGATAAACACATGTTCTGGACTCTCCTACAAGAAGAAACTGGACCAAGTAGGGTGGATGGCAGTGTGGTATTGGTTGTTGTAATATGGTGATCTTCTAATGGAGAAAAGGAGACCCCCCCCAAGAGCCTGCAGTAATTTCTATTCACTAGCACAATGTATTCCGTACTTTTATCTCATCTTCTCCAGATAACACTGCTGGGCATCTGGTAGAGATTATAACGGAGCTACGAGCAAACTGGCTACAACCAGTAAAGACAGACAATGCTGGGGTTCCTCATCAGCAAGGGCTACGCAGCGCTGCCACTGAATGTGGCTGCTAGTCATTCCCAGCTAGAGCTCGCAGTCTCACATGGCGCCAGTGAGAGCAGCTGCTCTCAACAACATTTAGGAACATTTTTTTCCTCACCTTCATCCCACTTTTACACAGCCACAAGCACTTGTTAGTTAAACAAGGTCCATTGTCATTTTGCATTCACTCTTACTTATTAAATAATTTTTGTTATTTTTGAGCCCATAGGGCCATACTGAAATCTGGTATTACATGACAGTATTATTTCTGTACTCTGACTGGAAGGTTATGTCCTCCCTGCACCTGCAAAGTTAAGAGGAGCTGAAGCACTGTAATAAACAGCACAGGATTTACATGAACTGCCTTCCTATAGCCTGCCCACAGGACCTCTTAGGCACTGGTAACACAACCATCTTTTCTGCAGGCATCACACAGTGATATTTCCCTGGAAGCTTTCTCAGTTCTACCCCAATTATTCTATCTTGTTGGGGACCATACTGAGACCAGGGCCATTCAGAACTGAGAGATTCACTTATTTTAAAGAGATATAGCTCAGGCCTCTAAGCAACAACATGACTTGCAAGAAGCAGACATGCTGGAAGCAACCCAAATGTCTTACCTGCCACTGTGAAGAACACCAGCGAAGTGCTGTGATAACTCAAGATTAAAACATTGCAGAAATATGCACAAATATTGCAGCACTCTTTCTCTAGACTCCAACTCCTCTCCCAACCCATTTTTCTTTCTCGTGAATGCAGATGAAGTGAGAAGCGTGTAGAAAACATCTGTCCATTACATTCTTCACTGCCCGTTTTGAAAAACCTTTCCTTTCACATATTCCAAAACAGTTGAAGCACAGACAGATGGCTAATCCATCCATGGCAGGCGTGTCAATTTAGCCAGTGTGCCAAAACACAAAACCTGACCTCTGGTCTGCTCAAAATCTCTCTCTGTTGCTTGGCATCAATATAGCATTTACTGAAACTCATTAGACTGCTACAGGATACATGATAATTCAAACAAAATAAAAGCTCTGGAAGATCATGGAAGGCTCCTGACACTCTGCACAAGGTACTCGTGCACAAGAGACCAATTTGAAGCTGTAGAGATTGTGGAAATTTAAGCAAGATCCAGTAATTTTAGGAATTCTTAGAACAGGTAAGTCCATGCCTCAGTGCAGAAATATTAATGTCTGCATGTAAACTGCAGAACTTCTCCACCTTCTCTTTCCTGTAAAGGTATTGACTCATTATAATGCAGAGAGCACACTGCAAGTGGAAGAAACCTCATGGATGTAAAAGCATCTTTCTATTTTTCTTTTACAGTATCTGCCTCGCTCGCACTTTCTGTAGAAATGTTATCAAACACTAACTTGATTTTGTGTCTGACCAGTAACATTAAAGTCCCTGAGAACTCTCCCCCAGGGTGCAGGACCATCTGCTTATACTCTGGTTGACAATTTACCACTTGCTTTCACATCTTTTCCCTATCATCTTCCTGGTTTTGTTCAATATCACATACTGAAAGAGCAACCTCCCCCATCTCACAAAAAGCAAACTCATCTTTCTATTATATCGCCTAAAAAGTTACTTAAAAAGGGGATATAAGGATCCCTTAAAACCTTACATAGGCAGCCATCAAAAGCACAGTAGTGCCCCGAGGAAAGAATATAGTGACTCCCTACAGGTAACTCTGCCCCAGACAGACCTCCCCCTCTTTCTCTCCTTTTCACCTTTTAAATGTGTGATTTGATAAAAGCCTTTTGATGATGTAAAAAAAAATTTGGACTTTCAGGAATAAAACAACCAACAGCACAGTGAAATAATAAGAGAGTCTTGACCTTCCAAAGAACACTCACATTCTGGTTGGAACAGGGAGGAACGTAGCAAATGCACATGTTCAACATGAGAAGAGTTTCCAGGAAAGCAGGATTTTTTTTTTTAATTTTTTTTTTTTTTTTCAACTGGCAAGTCAAACTGAAAGTGCAACTGACTTCCAGATGAGGGTGTGGTGCTTGAAGACAAAATGCAATGTGTCAGACCATTTCAGATCATTTCACTGAAGCACATCTCAATTGCAGTACCTGCTACTAGTGCGCTGACAAAAGAAGGTTAGTTTTGTTTTAATATTTACTGCTCTGTATATTAAGCATGATATACTTATTTATGTAGAGAAGAGCTAGGATTTACTCTTAGATAAGTTGGCTTTACGGCGAGACATAATTTCACTAAGGGACATGCTCATTTCCAGTCTTAAAATTAGATTTGTTCAGTAGAAGAACAGAATACTGCTTAATTTGTTAAAGTCTGTCTGTTTAAACTGGGGATATTAACTTCACTCAACATGTACTCATACAATCCCCTGTCAAGTTTAAACACACAGAAACACTGAATTTGTATCTAAATGGAAGGCTGGGATAATTCTGCAAGAAAACATGCAAAGCTGTTTTAATATATCTATTAATATACCTCTTAGAAACAGTACTTGAAAAAACAGCTGAGGTTTTGAACTGTTTGGGTACTTGTGGGCAGTTTTGTATGTGAAAAGATTCCTTTCTGTGCATAACATTCGAAGAAGTCTCCAGCTGTAAAATGCAGTATACCCACTGCAATTTGATTCTGCAAGAAATTCCACATGCGCATAAGGCAGCTCACTGTGTGGGATGGAGACTAAACTAAACTTGTTCCACCGCTGTTCAGCAACTGGCTCCCATGGGACGGCTCTGCTTTATGTAATGGGCATGTATACATACGCCTGAGCAACAACATTAACCGGAATGACAAATATGAATAGCTACCTTAGCCAAAACATAACTGTGTTTTTGAGGGAGAAATACCAACTGCTGCATTTCAGATAACTTTGTTTCTGTCATGAACTCAGGTCAGCCAAAAGCATATCAGGCAGTGGAGCATGTTCCTTGTCACAGCCAAACCGCTCTGTGATATACAGACTTCTTAAAGTTTGCATTGAAATGTGTAGTGTTTTGCTTTCAAGCAAACTTGCCAGTGATCCAATTTGATTAAGTGTTCCCAGATGGGTTCTGTAATAAATGTTTTAGACCACAACAAATCTTTACAGTTTAAAATTTCATTTTCTTCTAATCTTGGCTAAGTACATTAAACTCTCCCTGCAGCAGTTTCTCTCCTACTAAAAAAAAAAAAAATTAAAATAAAATTCATTTGCTGCTGATGTCTGAATTTCTCCTCAAAGTACCATAAAGCTGCAAAAGATTGCCCCTGCTGAAAAATCCTGCTAACACAACTTGTGAGGCACAGAATAGACATCCCTTGCTGAAGTAATAAATAGAATTACTTATTTTTCCATTCTGCACACCTTATTTAGGCAACAGTAAATGACAGACTTAAGAGTAATCATTGTTTAAAGCTTAATGGGAAACGTTTTGAAAAGTTAACAAAATAATCCAACAAAGTCATTAAGAATGAAGCCAAACCAAATAGCTAATTTCTAGCGAACACACTTTTAAAAAAAATTTAGATAGCAGATTCACCGGAAAAAAAAAAAAATCAAACGAAAATAGAAATTATTCATTTCTCTCTATTTAATTGGTCTGCACCCCTGAATATGACATCAATCAGTAACTTATTTTTCCTGGTAGACATAGTAGACAGAATAAAAAAAAATTTCAGAGGTAGTGTTAATAATAAGTTTAGCAACCCTTCATTTAAATCTTTGTCTAAAAAACAGAAGTGGTATTTGGGAGTTTTTTCAAGCTTGAAAAAGCCAAATTGTAGCTCTGGGGCAGAATATCAGATAAGAATCTGCTTTCAGTAACATTGGCCTTAAATTCTGAAGCACTGCAAATGATGAGAAAGGGGGATGTGTTTTTCATTCTCGGCTACTTTTTGCTACTGGTGTTAAAAAATCTTAATCCCATTTATTTCAAGAAAACAGGGCACTGCAGGACTGTAGTTTACAACAGAAAGAATTTCAGCAAATTAGTAATGAACACAATTCCAGGAAAAGAAAATACTGTAGGACACGACTTGCTTAAGACACAGTCTGAAGATAGGAACACTCAAACTTCAGCCCTAAACTGGCAGTGAGAATACAGCCTTAGTGTTTACGGAGTAAATCTCTCATGAGATAGTACTTGAATAAACAGCAGAGCTTCTGAGCTGTTTGGGTACTTGTGAGCAGTTTTGTATGTGATAAGATTCCTTTCTGTGCATAACATCCTGAGAAGTCTCCAGCTGTAAGATGCAGCGTACGCACAGCAATTTGGTTCTGTAAGAAATTCCACACCAGCATAAGGCAGCTCGCTCTGTGGGATGGAGACTAAACTAAACCTGTTCCACCACTGTTCAGCAACTGACTCCACTTGCTGTGCTTTATGTAATGGGCATGTATACATGTGCCTGAGAAACAAACAAGCACATTATCCCTATGATACTCATATCCCAAATTTGCCAAAATTTATGACAGTAGGCACAGAACACTACTGCTTGCCTCTCAGCTTTAACCTGTTAGTATTCCTTATCCACCCTATTGTAATAGCATTTACAGCCTTCAGCTGTACTCCTTTGCTTTGCAGAGGCTGTAGAGAGGAAGGTGTAATTTCAACCCTATAAAGGTATAAATTTATTTTTTAATGGAATACAGTCAAACATAACTGAGTCAGAGCAGCTTAAGCAATGATGGCTCCTCAGCTGAAATGTGGAAACCTGTGAGCTGCACCCCCAAGCATCTTGCAATCTCAAACACTAAGGTTAATGAAAGCTTTTCAACTGAATCCATTTCACTTTGCATTGCACACACGGATGTAGTCAGTTACCCCATTTCATGTGAGAATTTGAGACAGTCTGTTCTGCCTCCATCACTGTCTAGCTCTACTTTGATTATTTACTTACATATTGTCTATATCCAACTTCTTTAAACTTGAGATGTGTAAGCAACCCTGAGCAAGGGGTTTAGGTTTCAACAGAAATTTTAAAACTTAAACCCAGTATCTTTCTTTGGTGTTCCCTTCTCCCCCCTTTTTTTGTGTCTTGTAGCTTTGCCATCGGCTGGGATATGAATAACTCAACTGATTACTGGATTGAGGATGAGGAGGATGAGCTCAACTCTGTTATAGATTACAATACATATGAGCTTCTCTGTGAAAAAAATGATGTGAGAAATTTCAGTAAATTATTTCTCCCTGTGTTCTATGCATTGGCTTTCACTGTTGGAGTCGCTGGCAATTCATTAGTGGTCGCAATTTATGCCTATTGCAAGAAACCGAAGACTAAGACGGATGTGTACATCATGCATCTAGCCATTGCTGATTTGCTCTTGCTCTTTACACTCCCTTTTTGGGCTGCAAATGCAGTGCAGGGATGGGAACTTGGAAACGCCATGTGCAAGCTCACTTCTTCTCTGTACACCATGAATTTCAGCTCTAGCATGCTGTTCTTGGCCTCTATCAGTGTGGATAGATACAGGGCCACTTCTGAATCCCAGGGTCATAGAAGAACCAGTAAACACTGCAGTGTTACCTGCATCTGTGTCTGGCTATCTGCCATTTTTCTCAGTATCCCTGAACTGATATTTAATCAAGTCAAGAAACACAATGACAGGAATGAATGCCTTCCTGTATTTCCAATGAACATGGAAACACTCTTAAAAGCAACCATTCAAATCCTGGAAATTATCCTGGAATTTCTGCTTCCTTTCCTAGTAATGCTGATCTGCTATTCAGCTACTGCTCGAGCAATCTTTAGATCTGCAAATGCTAAAAAAACTAGACCTTTCATGGTTCTGCTGGCAGTAGTGGCTACTTTCATTATTACCCAGCTACCGTACAACATTGTTAAGTTCTGGCGAGCCATTGATATCATCTACATGCTGATTACTGACTGTGATGTGAGTAAAACCATAGACATCACACTCCAGGTCACCAAGAGCATAGCTTTGTTTCACACCTGCCTGAACCCTCTTCTCTACACCTTTCTGGGCGCCTCTTTTAAGACACATATTATGAAAATAGCAAAAAATTATGGATACTGGAGAAGGCAACAACAGAACGGAAGACCTGAAGAAATTTCTATGAATTATGAAGACCATACTGAAGAAACAATTAGTTTCACCATATAGACTCTCCATTACTTCCATTATCTTATATAACCAAGGGAATTATTTACTAATTCTGAAGGTATTGTTTCAGCAGCTGTTTGTCTGCAAGTCAACTTTCAGATTAATTTCTGAACCTGCAGACTAGCCAAGACACTACAGTGCAGTTCAAAGTGAACATGTTGATCAAAATCAAGCATCAGGCAAGAACTAAATACTGAAATTTCTAGAAACAACTAGAGATACTTACTGGAAAAAAAAACCAAACCCAAACCTCCCAAAACGACAACAAAACCCAAACACCTACAACTCCCCAAGATTTAAATTTAAAAGGGTCACAGCACTAGGCATGTAAATAGCTGTGTAATGAACAATCTGCACATGTCTAAACATATAATTAAAACAGAAAAAGAAACCATCAGCAATAAAACAGCAGTATAGGAACTTTTCTACCAAACGTTAATAACCTTGTGTTTCTCCACCTATTTTGTAAAACTTTAGAATATTTACCTATAAATCAGTTCCATTTTTTTCCTCAGCTATCATTCTGTAAATACACTTGCAGCTTGAAATGAGGTATCAGTTCATGGCTGAGAACTTGGTGGGGGAGCCATTCTTTATGTGTTTCCACATATGTATAGCAACAACAACATCCTCCACAAAAAACAGTAACTCCTCTCTAACTACTAAAAATAACCTTTCACCTCTCCTTTTCTGTTCACCCTAAACCTCAACAAGCCCAGTGCCCTATGGGAGGCACATTCTAGATCTCTGTAAACATAATGTCAAATGTAAATGTTGAAGTAGTGCAGTCAAAGCATTAGCAGAAATGTAAGAAAAAGTTAATCTTCAGATACAGGGCCTGGAATTTCTAGTCAGAATTTGTAAAATGAATCAAACACTGCAATAACTGTATCTGCTAAAATATATGGAGATTCAATAAAATCAAAGAATACAAAAAGTGCACTGGCTGTCACTTATTCATATCCTTATGTTTGTTTTGTTTTAGTAGGTATTGACATCCCTCATCATAGGCATTTATCAACCAGCAAAGGCTAGAAGCCTTGCTTGCTGAATGAGAGAGGTTCTCATTCCAAATGGAGCTCATGGTCAGTGGGATTTACGTTTTTTCCATGGAGAGGTACCAAAGATGTCCCCTGCCACAGTGCTGGCGAGGATTCCAGGAAAACAGCAGTTTTCCATGACTCTCTGGAAGCACTTAAAATATAGTGACATATTAGCTTTCAGAGTTAAAAAAGTGGTATTATAGCGTACTGTCCCTGCCTTCAAACATCCCATGGGCTCTGACAAAATGCCTGATCTACGGCTTATGAAGCCAACAAGAATCTCTCATCTTTAGACACTGTTCCTAGTTACACAATTATGAACTGGAAGAAGAAGTTCTAAAATGACAGACAAGGAACAACAGTAGCATAAACAAGACATAAGCCTCTTCTGTTTGGATGACAAAAGCTTACAGAATTTGTGCCCAGTATTTTGAGAAATACAAGGGCGTGAACGGGTAAGTCAGAAGTGCTTGACAGTGCTTCTACACATACACCATAAATCTGACATATTTAAGCCATACTGGATTTACTGTAGATGGGCAAAGCACCCATGCAAAGCATGGTAAGAAACTCCAATTCTTCCACAAAGCAACTGACTCCTTGCATGTGTGCTTTATGACTTGTCTTCACAAATACAGAGTGGTTGCACCCAGAGCGACATTATGACCAGGCTGTCAGGCTTCTGGAATTCCCAAATATCCAAGGTCCTAATGTCCCACTCAGAGTAAAAAGCTAACCGCCCCCCCCCCCCCAACCCAAAAAAACAACCAGGCAGAAAAGGAGACTCTGACTAAGACAGAGCTGCATGTATGTGTTTCTCAAACTTCTTGAAACTGTAGCACCTTTTATGGGTCTATCCTTTGGCAAATCTGACTGTCCTAATTATTTTTATTAGAAACAAGACAAACCAAATCATGATCACTCACTTATGTTTACTCTCCTTTTTATAATTCACATGACTAATTTTACAAATAATACATTGCGTGTGTGACCTCCTACAAACTTTCCCACTACTTCCTTAGGAAATGCAATGCACAGTTGGGAGACACTGACCCAGAGCAAACGTAGCAGCCAGCAGTTAAGTGACACTCTCAGGTCAAGAGAAAAGATTCCATGCCTCCTTTTGCTGCCAGTTCTGCAGTACTAGAAAAGAGAGAGAGACCTATCTTCTGGTGAGGCTAGGTACTGCACCAGCATGTATCAGTAGGTAGCTGCCAAAGGTAGCTAAATGAAATGCTCAAGTTTCACTCCAGTTAGCAACTCAGTTTATTTAGCTGGCTTCCAAACTCCCAGGGAATGATGACTTTCAAGTAGCTGTCACGTATGCTTTGGTAAAAAAGTAACAGTACTACAATATCAGGAACATTTACCACTTACAGTGCAGTCCATTGATTTTTCTGGGAAGTACAGTATAAGAAAATCACCTGTAACAGTCAGTCCAACAGCATTACAGGCTAGTTTAAAAAGCAGCCAAATTTTACTGTAACTACACAGTACACTCAAACCTCAAACACAAGCTACCAAAGACAGCTTCATAAAAACAAAGTTTAAAGGCTACGGCCATAAACGTGCAAGTTACCTGATGGGAAGAGGTAACGTTTAAAGAACAATAGTAGCATTCATTCTGTGAACGAAATTCAGAGGTTCCAAAAAGGGCCCAAAACCCCAAACTGGATTTGAGTCTTGGACTTTGCTTCATAGAACAAAAGCTCAATTCGGCTCTTTCCATTGCTTTACATTCTATTGCCTTTACTCAAGAAGAGACAATTTTCCATCTCAGAAATGGAGCACAAATATTTTTATCAGTTGTTGGAAAGAATTTTAGACTTAGCCATTCTTATTTAGGGTTTCCATACTTACCACTGCTCCACCACTTCTTGCCATTGATTACATAACTGTTTCCGTCTCGCTCAATGCTGCATTGCATATTGGTGGCATCACTTGAAGCCACATCAGGTTCTGTGTTAAAGAAAAAACCAAAACCCAACCACTGGATTAAATATACAGGTAGTACTACCTTCACAAATATAGGGATCTGGATATACTCTATTGACAGTAACACTGTTTCACTCCCAGAAGAAAGGCTGTTTTCAGAACCTCACTCTGCTGGTGGTCACAGGCTTTTCTCTTTTCCAACAACCTGTTATCCATAGCCAGTTTAAAGTTCCTTGTTCATGGGCTCAGACTACCCTTTACAGTCAACAGCCTTCTTCCTTCCCTGATGTTTTTAAATCCTTCCCCCTTCCAATATACTTATAGATTACAGTCGTATCTCTCCTCTGCCTTTTTTTCCCCTAGGCTCTTCTCAAGTGAAAATAGAGATTTAAACTACTTTTGTGATGGTTTATGAAATAGGTTACATGAAGTTGCCAGCAAAATGTCCTCAATGATTGTTTGGAACAGGAAAGATTCCTCCTCTCTCCTTTCACCCTTAACTTCTTTTATAGGCCACCTTCTTTAAAACAAAAGCACCATTTTCCTCTTGAGCAACACAGTAAAACAGAATTTGCAAAATAAGGGTCCAGCTCTGCAAGGCTGAGTTCCCTCAACTCCTGCTGACACAGGAAGATCAAGATTTTAACATCACATGTTCAAAAGCTACCTGCCTATTTCAAGAGCCAGGCCTTCCAGAGATGCTGAATGTCACAAGCATTTTGCAAGAGCAAAAATTAATATAATGCTGAGCTACAGACATAAAGCAAGTGCATCATATGTTTTGCAAGTTATCTTCAGGTTATGTCTTAAAACCTCTGCCTACAACATACTGCAAAACTACACAACTTTAATCACAATCATCATACTTGTATCTAATTGATGTTCCTAGAGAACCCAAAGCACATTACGAAAAAGGGTAAGTTTTATTGTAAACCTGTTTGGTAGAATAAAATGTATTTTACTAGTACTAAAAGTAAATTGAAAAATATAAGGAAAGCAAATACTAATTATTGTAAACATGAGAAACGGTAACTATCGGGGAAGGGCAGCAAGGGTGCTTCACTTTGCATTCACACCTCATAGATCATTTCATATTCAAACACATTCACAGATACGGTGGAAATTTCTTCATTAGTTCATTAACACATAACAACTTGTAGTTTTGTACTTTTTGCATATGCCATGTGAAATTTCTGCCAATTGCCTCTAACTCTCTTGTGGAGAAAAATTTACCTGTCATGCAGAAGCAAGAACTAATCTTCCCTTCTAGGAGAGGCTCCAGCCACTCTTTCTTTTGCTCTTCAGTTCCATACATATGCAGGACCTCCATGTTTCCAGTGTCTGTAGGAAATCAGTAGTCATGTTTACTTCTTGAGACACACAACTCATAAGGCTTAAGATGCCCAACTTTTTAATGCTCTCAGTGTTGTAGTTATGGGACAGGGTTGCTAACCTGGTGCATGACAGTTGAAAACCTCAGGAGCAAAGAAGCATTTCCCTGTCTCCTCAGCTATTAGCGCGTAGTCAAGCTGGCTGAGACCACTGACATCTGGGAGAAAAAGGTTCCACAGACCTTCTACTTTGGCCATTCCCTGTTAAAAGAATCAGAGAAAAACATTAGCAATAAAACTTAAAAAAAAAAAAAAATTAATTCTGGCTTGCTGCCCATTTTCTTCCTTCCTGCCTAACATACTGTCCAATGTATCCAATGCCTTGTTTCAATAGCTATTTTCAATAGGTAGTTTTTGACTTAAAGTTCAGACATACCCCTCAGAACTCACTTTTGCTTTTCTCCTCATTCGTATCTCTCACCTCCTTTTGCACACTTCCTTCTTCCTTTCCTTTCACTGTTCCTCACACTGTTTCCTTCCATGTAGAGTAACTTCTCCAACAGGATACACCAAACATTCTTACACTGTATGTCAGTGCCTGTTTCTTTTACTGCTAGAGTGCTCAAGAATATTTATTATCCCATACCTTCAGTCTCTCAAGCAGTGGTGGTTTCTTCCATTTTTCCTCAGTATTTGCATGTCCAGCATAGTATTTTATTATTTCCTTAGAGAAACAATTAAAAAGATGCTGTTTAAATTAAGAACACATGTAACATACACAAGTAATAATAAGGTGTCTTTTCCAGTGCTACACCCCAAGAAACCAATAAAAAAAATATTCAGCACAGGTTTTTATTATGCAGTTGGTTGCATTATACAATTAAAAATATAACTGAAAAATCAAACTGCAATCTGTTCATATTGCAAGACTTTAAATGTGTCATGGAGATGACCCCAATCAGTACCTTATTTCATACTGGGAAAAGATTTGGGGTGGTTTAAAGTATGTGATAATGACAGTAGAAGGCCAGTGTTTTCTGATGATACAAGTAACTGTTACCAACAGCACGCACAAGAGGCGTGAACCCAGAAGTAAAACAACAAATAAAAGCCTGACGTACTGACACTTAAGATTCAGGTTTCCCGTCACAACATTCAGATATATAAGCCAGTTAATCTTTTTTTAACTGAGAAAAAAACTGCAATGAATACATTTTCTTTTCCTGTCAAAATAATTCCTTAACAGATTATGTAAGCAGTCATTCCGAGCACCAGTGCCTAGTACTAAGTAAAACTCTGTATTCAGTAATCCTAGTATTTTCACAAGCATGTTTTAGAGAGGCACAACACTTCAAAGCTGGTCCAGAACTAGTTTTAGAATGAGTAGAAGTAGTGCCCTCTTCTGAAAAATCACACAATAAGACAAATTTCAAAGTAGAATTTACAAGTCCTGATTCACAATCCCTGTTACCAGAAATAACTTACAAGCACAACAGTACTCAGCTGCAAAACTTGCCTTGCATGGCTTGTTTGTGGTTCTTTTTTTTTTCTTTTAAAGCAAGTACTTTAATTATTGCAAGGCTTCCTTGGACAATCCAAAACTAGACAGAGACAGACTTTTAAGAAACTTTGCATATCAAGAGTTTCTGCTCTCAACCCCTCCTTGCAATAGGCAGATGCATTCACAAATCTTTTAGACTAATATGTTCTTTGCATTTCTGCCTGACTGCAAATAAAAAAAGAAAAAAAAAATATCAAAAAGCCAAAATAACCAGTTCTGCAACAAAAGTCATCTGTGCTTTCATGAGGCTAAAAG
The DNA here is from genome assembly GCF_026419915.1 of Harpia harpyja. Taxonomy (NCBI): domain Eukaryota; kingdom Metazoa; phylum Chordata; class Aves; order Accipitriformes; family Accipitridae; genus Harpia; species Harpia harpyja. The sequence continues at coordinate 54,333,041 of NC_068940.1, read as the reverse complement.
TTGAACCAACTTTCTAGGCAGAAAATTTCTAATCTCCCTAGGCTAAGTAGTAAAATGCTTCATCTCATTTTCCCTTCCACTAATTAGGGACTTCTGTGGATATTTCTCATTATCTGATTTCAAACCTTCGCTGGTATTAGATATATTCAGGAATGAGGCTACATTGACACACTATGGAATCCATTTTTTGTCATAAAAGTCACACTTAAAAAAAATAAGGCAAGAAACAGAAACATTCAACTTTGTATGGTTAAAACTAGCCGATTCCATTTTTTAACCAAGCATCTTTCTGTTTAGTACATAAGAGTTCTAGGTTTTTGTTAGCGTTGAAGTATTTTGGCAAATACCTTTAAAAAGTAACTCTTCTTAAAAAGAGTAGTTCTTAAACTTTAAAAAGTAACTCTTAGCTTTCATTAACAATGCATACAACATTTTAATTCTGCAAAAAATTAATGCAGACTATAATGATTTCTGTTAATATTTTTCAATGCCACAAACATCACTGCATGAAAATACAGCTGTTTGAAACAAACAAACAAAAAACCAAAGAGGAGGACGTGACTTCTATATATAGTTTTACGTTTTTATAAAATCTAGTCATAAAATGTTCATTTATAAATAGGTTTACTAAAAGCTTTTACCTTCTCAGCTGGATATATGTGCTGCTTCATGAACTGCTTGACCTTCAGCAAAATTTCTTGGCCTTTCCTACTTTGATGGAACAGCCCTCCAGAAATGCTGTGGTGCGTGCTGCTGAAAGATGACCTAGAGAAGAACGTTCAGTGCAATAACTACTAAACCAGATTTTCCCTCATAATAATATAAGCTGCTTTATACAGCATTTCAGTAAGTGAAGACATTGTAAAAGCTTTGCCTTGCCTTTGACCAGCAGTTTAGACTACTCTTACCTTTTTGAGAGCTCTAACCCTCTCTCTGCCAAAGGCTTCACAATCTTAGCAAATTCATGACTGTTCTCTGCAGAAGCATTTCCAATGAGATATCTAGCATACACACCCTAAAACCAAATGAAAGGCATATATTGTATAATTAGGCATTTAAAATTGACTAATAAATTGATTATTTCTTCAACTATCAAAGTAACACTTAAATGCACATATTCTTAATAGGAAAAAATTAGCAACCAGTCAGATTTTACTGGGATATGTTAATTTTTTTTTTGTTCAATTTCTGATATACTGGAGATGCTTTGTTGTCGTGGCTTCAGCCCAGCCAGCAACAAAGGAGCAGGCAGCCACTGACTCACTCCTCCCAGTGGGATGAGGAGAAAATAGGAGGAAAAGCTTGTGGGTCGAGACAAGGACTGGGAGGGATCACGCACCACTTATGGTCACAGGCAAAAACCAGGCTTGACTTGGGCAAAAAAACCCCAAATCGATTTAATTTGTTACCAATCATATCAAAACAAGGATACTGAGAAGTAAACCCAAACCTTAGAACACCTTCCGCCCACCCCTCCCTCCTTCCCGGCTCAACTCCACTCCCGATTTTCTCTACCTCCTCCCCACCAGCGGCACAGGGGGATGGGGAATAGGGGTTGAGGTCCGCTCATCCCGTGTTGTCTCTGCCGCTCCTTCCTCCTCAGGGGGAGGAGGACTCCTCACTCTTCCCCTGCTCCGGCATGGGGTCCCTCTCATGGGAGACAGTTCTCCACGAACTGCTCCAGCGCAGGGTCCCTCCCACAGGCTGCAGTCCCTCACAAACTGCTCCAGCATGGGTCCTTTCACCTCCTCCCCCTCCTCCTTCACTGACCTCGGTCTCTGCACAGGTGTTCCTCTCACATCCAACTCCCCTCCTCTGCTGCAGGTTCCCCTTCTTAAATCTGTTCTCCCAGAAGCGCTACCACTGTCACTGATGGGCTCAGCCTTGGCCAGCGGTGGGTCCGACTTGGAGCCGGGGAAGCTTCTAGCAGCTTCTCACAGGAGCCACCCCTGCGGCCAAAAACCCCACCACACAAACCGAAAACAGGCGTGCGCAAGAGAAAAAAAACATACCCCAGCTAAACCAAACTAAAGGCAAATCACAAAAAGTAGCAGAGGAAAAAAAGAAATGTCTGCACTACTGCAAGTGAGCTCAGCCTGCCCCTTTGTGTGGATTGTCCAGCTCATAGTTCGCAAACAAGTTTCACCATGTCTAGTGCACACAGGCAACTCATGGGGGGTTACAAAAGCGACCCAGCCTTGGACTGCCTTGAGGCCCTGTCTCTCTGCAGGGGGGAGCTGTGTAGACAGCTTAGCCCTGGGTTTTCTGATAAGCCCTAAACTAAACAGGGCGGTGGCTGTACCATTCAAAGAACCAAAACCTGAACTGAGCCTTGAAATCCTTTAACAAATAGTATGCCCTGACTCTCAATCCAACCACTATCCAGTTGCTGAGGAAGCAAGGTAAAAAAAACCCCAAAACCAGAGGGTTTCAGCTTCGGTTTCAAATGACAACCTTGTGTATTCAAACAATCACAGACCAACAAAGGAAAGATAAGGGGAAACTCCACTCAGATATACATAATCCATTTAGGCATATATCATAATCCACTCAGACATAGTCATGCACACAGGGGATAAAAACTCTAAGATTCAGGTTGGAAATGGGGGAGTCACTTCTCCAACTATACAGTTGGCTTGTGAAGGAAACCCTTCCCCCCCTTGATCAGGACGCCGGTCGAGGTAACTTCCCTGGGACTGAAAGCCCTTACCTGGAGGGGTAAGTGAATATTGTTTATGCTTTAAGTTTGTAAACGCATGTGTGCTTGTGGTTGTCTGTGAATCACTTGTGGTTGTAATAATGTACTACTATTGCCTTAAAAAGTTGCAATAGTGCATTCCTCCATTGTATCTGTAAAACCTGCAATAGTGGCTTGTTAAGTCTGCAAGTGAAGTTCAAATAAATCATTTACTTGAACCTTGCAGTTAAGTCTGCGAGTGAAGTTCAAGTCGTTTGCTTGAACCTTGCAGTTAAGTCTGCGAGTGAAGTTCAAGTCATTTGCTTGAACCTTGCAGTTAAGCCCTTTTCCATCACATTACCCTCAAGCCAACCAACAACAGTACACACCTGTGATTGTAATTAACTACCCACATACACACTCTTACTCCAAATCAATACCAGGTACCTTATCCCACATTAGGTATGCAGATCTCATTAAAATATACTTATGCCCTACAATGGCTGAATATCTAATTAAACTGTTACTTCTGTTAACAATGAATCAAGGAAACTTATTTTCTCCCATAATCACATCTCAAGATTGGTCTCCTATACTCATAATAAGCTGAGTTCACAACACACCCTTTTTCATCTGTGGGTGGCACCAACAGGATCTTATCTATCTATCCTGCTACCTACTTTCATGAGAGCTGCAGAAACTTAGAAAGATCTTTGCTTCTCTGTAACACAGGATTTAAATTAGCCAGAGAGTGCAAAAAGGTAATGACAAAACTGCCTGCATACTGGAACATCAGTAAGAAAAATCCACATATCCACTTTTTTTTGGTAAAAACGTAAACATTTTTTCATAAAGCCTGCCTTCCTAAGAAGTTAGCTATATCTAACACACTGTATTTCATGTAGCAAGAATTCCATCTTAGAGAGTTATCAGTCATAAGCATCTAAGATACTGCTTCTAAAGGAACAAACTGAAATACAATGGTTCCAGTAATTTTTAAAATATTATTCATATGTTGAACAAGTATTACCAACTACAAATACTCATAATAAAATTATGTGACATTTCAGCAAATGTGAGTGTATTACCTGGGATATTGCTGCCATTTTAAAATATGACAAAGCAAGAAAAAAATTAAAGTTGGATAAAGTAGTGCTAACACCCTGGCAGCGGCAGTAAATGGCAACCAGTTCTTCAAATGAAGGAGTTTCTACAAAAAAAAAACCCAAAATATTTTAGAATACTCAACATTTTCTATGATTTTTTCCACCTTATTCTTCAAACATTTGAACAGCTTTTCAGCTTTATGAGATACTCCGTTTACATAGTCAAAAACATGATTTATCTTTTCTCATGACCTAAATGTGATATGAAGAGCCAAAAGGAAATAGGAGTTGTCAGAATTCCAGATACACATAACACTTCCTACCACCCCTCGTCTCCACTCCAGTCAGGAAATTAATAATTAATTTCACCACCACACAGGGAGGGGTGGGGGGTAGGGTGGGGGGAGGTGTGTGGTTTGTGGTTTTTTTTAAATAAATGATAAATTTACATTTAAATTCCAGTTTTCTTCCATTATCTCTAAGAAAGGTTCAAAATAAACTTTTACAGAAGTCACATACTATGGCTAAGCCACAGCTTGTTAAAACAGGACTACCATAAACCTATCAGCATGTTGCCTACAATGACGAAAACTATGGAAAAGTTCAAGTGCAAAATAATGTGGTTATTAATTTAACTTTTTATTGTTGTTTATAAAGGTAACATATCAAATAGAAATCAACCCTAGAATTCATTTCAACAAAAATATTACAGTTTCATACCTATGGTGTCTTTGAAACCCAAGACAGTTCCTTGACCGAAGTCCTTATTAGATGTAGGCCAGAAGTAGAACAGAGTGGCATATGCTAAATCTGCTAAAGGATGACCAGCAGTTGAAAGTTCCCAGTCCAGCACTGCCAAAACACGAGCCTTTAAGAAAAATAAAAACCTCAAGTGAATGCTAGAAGATAAATTCTCCCCATCCACAAATGCACAACCCACTTAACATCCAACAGCTCTATGCAGTTACTATGTGTTTAAAATTAAAAACACACACTGTACCTGTCTACAGCAAAACCAGTTCCTTTCAGCACTCTGTAAGGATCTGCAGAAAATTAACATTCACATAGTAGCAGAAAACCAGGCATTTTTCCAAAGAAAATCTGTTTTAAATTCTACATTTTTTGAGTAGCGTTCTTCCTGTCAGAAACTTCTAAACTCTTCTAGTCAAAATATGATTGAAATAAAATATCCTGAAGAACAGTAGTATTGACAGTTGGGGTTTTTCTGTTTCCAGTCCTGTTGCACAGATATTGTTGCACAGTCCCTTTGCACAGATACTCACAGACCATGCATTAAAAACCCTAATTTATCACAATATTATGCATAGATTAACACTTACATGCAGAACTGAATTGCCTAAGCAGGACAGTCAATCACTGAGCAGACAGTGACATGAGCCTCTGCTGCAAGCATCCTTGCAATGGTGTCTTCAGCTGGATGGGTTGAGACTCCCCAAACTGTTGTTCTGATGAATTCTTATAATCCAGCTGGCCTGTCATCCTGAACAACCCGTTCAGTCTACTCATGATCCACGGCTACTTGAACTATGTGCAAAAGACTTTCCTACACAGTCATCCCTGCATATACAGGAACAGTTTCCACAGATTATTTAAAATTATCTATGTACAGTTTGATCAATTCTTTCAACTACTTCAGGAACAGCTGGGAGAGTCCCTGAGACTGCTCAGGGAGTCAATCAGCACATTTAAGCCTACAAACAGCGTCTAGCAACTCATCTATGCACAACAGCAGGAATCCCTGGGATCTGTTGCTCTGTTGTAAATCAGGCATTGCAGAGTCTTGGTTACAAATCCCAGGCATATCTTCTGGTCACAACACAGCAAATAGCATGGACAAAAATAATGAAAATGCAATTATGTCAATAGACAGGTAACACACGTTGCTTCTGCAAACTAGGAAAAAAAAAAAAAAAAAAAAATCTGTTTCCCTGAAGATGAATGAGGAACTTTCGGGGGTCTCTGTGATCTACATAAGCCCTCCAAATAATCAGCTTTGGCAGATTTTTCTTTGCTTCCACTAGTATCACATATCATGCATTCAGATCCTGTTCCAAAAGCCATTGTTGTTAACTGAAGCCATACCACAGATTTCAACGGGCTTTGCATCGGATGCTCCTACAGTTTAATGAAGTGAGCCTTCAGTATGTCCTTAAGTTGCACTGAATTCAACAGGATTTATGCATATAAAATGTTTTGTTCCTGGACTTTGAAGTAGGGGCGAGAGCTAATGAATCAATTGAGTAACTAGCTCCTGCAATGAAAACCAGGACTGTATTAGCCACCCCAACATCATACACAGAGTATAGAGAAGATTTAAGCTTTCTACTGTTCCTTTCAAAGATGTATCATGCACTAAAATGCCCACGTGTGTCTCATTACACGGCAGGAGTACAAACAAATGGAAGACCAAAAACTACTAAACATATACAAACATGCTTCAAATACCTCTGTTGGGTGGAAGATGATGTTATCTATTCTAAAGTCCCCATGAATCAGGCTTTCTTCATTATCATCAGGTGGCAAGTTGTTTGCTAACCACTCAGCCAGCTTGTTCATGGCAGGAATATCTGTATGAGCAGCTGCATCATACTGTCTTTTCCAAGTTGATACCTAAAGAAATACGAACACTTCAATGGATTTTCCAGCTGATTCACAAGTTTTTCAAGAGCCCAAAATTCTGAAGCACGTGCTTCTGGACTCTGACTATTGCCACATTACCTGTAAATTCAGTAAAACCCGTACCTTTGCATTTGCAGATGTGAACTGTGAAATCAAAAGATGCAATGAAGACCACCTCTATTTTCTACTTCAATCCTATTCACATAGCCTAAATCTAATATTATTCCAAAAGTGAATTAATACCATTCTCTGAGTATAGCATTACAGAATTGATCTGAATGTAGTAGTAACTTTATACTGTGCACAAATAATTCAAATACACGAAGGTGTTTAATAGCTAAAATACAATGGTTACTTTTACAAGTAGTTAATATTTAACAATTTAGCTTGCAAATCAAATAAATCTTCAAAGACCTGACAAAACAAGAGAATTTTTTGAAGAGCTGTACCTGCCTTCTGCAGTATCCTGGTCCTCTACCATATCCTTGGAGACCCAATGACTGTAAATCAAAGGAGTGCAACAGGGCCAAAGTTTCTATCATTGCAATATACAAAGCAGAACGCTCTGCTGGGCCCACTTCAGGCATTGAGAGGTCTCGGAAGATGCGACCCTAGAAACATCGTAAATCAGATATTTGGTGGGATGTACGCATCAGATGAAGAGAAGTAAAGCTATACATTTCAGGAGGAAAAACAAATGTAGTGAACCAACACTCCCTATGCAATCAAAAATTCCTTCCTCATTTATTTTATGCCTTGCCCAGGACAGATGAAGGGATTCACAGTAATCTCAGATCATTAGTATACAGGATATCTATTGGAAGGCAATTAAAATAACAGATACATTCAGTAGATGAAAGTTGGAATTAGAGCACTCAAAGCAGACATCCTCCAGCTTGAAAGTACCAATAAAAAAAAATGTTACTGTATTGTCTCTAACAGCTAACTTCTGAAAAAAATATCAGTTAAGACCTTGGGGAGGGGCAGGCAGGGAAGGGAGGGGAATGGGTGGGTTCTATGTATAAAGAGGCAAACAATCCAAAGAAATTCACTTGCATTCTCCTTAAAAGCAGTTTCTTATGTGTAGAAGATGGGTGTGTTTTTCCATTTTCTCCTTTAATTTTGACCCTGCCAGTAACAGATTGGAAAAGACAGACTCTTCTCTCCTCTGAGTTGCTCAATTTCACTGGTTGGCATGATGGCTTCAATATATTTACACAGCTAAAGCATCAATGGAACTTTTTTTCTGAAAGATTCTGCATAACAAATCTAGAAATCAGATTTTGTATTGTGTAATAGTTTATTCAAGACAATAAACATATGATTGTTTTCTAAATACATAACGTATTTGTTAAAAACAGTGCACTGCTGTCCATATTAGAATGGATAGACTGTAAATTTACATCCTTAGAAATGTAAATATATCAGTAGCAAGGTTTCTCATTAAGAAATCACTTTGTTCTAGTCAAAACCAGAAAAGTTCTCCATCTTTAATGTAAGAAAATTGCTTCAAATTCTTCACAGCTTTTACATTTTATCACTCTTGATTCGTGGTTCTTGTAGGAAGGTTAACTTAACCTCCAGGAACTGGCCCACAAACTCTTACATTTCTAATTTCCCCATGAATCTGATGATAGAGTAGGATGCAAAGAAAGAGGTCTGAATTCAAATCCTCCTCCCACAGGAAAAAAAAAGACATGATACAGCAGACTTACGCTCAGAATCACCAAAATCTAACAGAAACAGTATCTATTCAGCTACGGCACCCCCAGAGTGATGGGCCATGGACAGAGCTATGCGATGTTCTTTCTGAAACTAGTGTTTGAGCTGGAATCCTGCTTGGTTTTCAAGAAAAGGTGATTGTATGTAGATTCCTATCTTCAGTACTAAACAGGTCCCAGGATGTCCAAAGATTCAATATAACTTCACAGCCTGATTGTTCTCCCTCTGACTTGTGTATGCTTTTCACAGAAGTAATATTGCCTCATTTCAAGACATCCTTCTGAGAGCTCAAAACAAGAGCAAGAAGTTAAATACTGAGCTGAAAATTTTGACAAAGTGGGAAATAAGTCCTAGAGAAGCTGAAATCAGTGACAATCTTTGATAGCTAGCATTTCTTAAAAATATCAGAGGATTATTTATGTTTACATCACAAGGCTTAGTAAATGATGAATAAGACTCTAACAGAAAAGCGTTAAACAATTTAAAAGCAGCTTGTAGTAGGGAGAAGGAAAAAATCTCTCACATTGGAGGACCAACCTGCACATGCTGCATTACATAAAATTCTGTTCCAATGATAGAAACGTCACTGCAATACAACAGGGGCTCAGGCACTGGAAATCCAGCTGAAAATAAGGCTTTCTGCACACGATACTCTCTATCGATCTGAAGAAGACACAGAACTTAGGTTCAATGAAAAGCTCCCAAACATAAATGAGTACAGTGAATGACAATGTATCCTCTCAAATGTTTATTTATGTGTCTAGCACAGAAAACCAGAAATGATCCAGCAATTCATTGCATTTCTAGACACATTCAACAATGTGTGGCACCATCATGTACAGGACTTAGCCACCTGCATACAAAGTGTTTGGAGCTTGTTGAAGAACATTACTTACCTTGTGAGCACTAGGTAGAAGAGGGCCATGGGGCTTCTTCCTGAGCACATAAGCCTGCCCACCCTTCTGAAGATAAAAGGTTGGATTTGACTGGCCTGAGCTACGAAGAGAAAGCTTATAATTACTTACGAATTCAAGTACTTAACACATTTGCAAACTTTTAACAGAAATGATGCAAAATGCACTGTGACGTGGCCTGAACAAAATGGCAAGACAGAGGAAAGTGTTCTTCTCAAGTGTTGCTTTTTTTTTTTCCCCAAATATAGTCCTACAAGGATGCAAGTGATAGCCTACAAAATCAGAAGTCAGAGGTTCTACTCCTACCTATAGAAAAGATGTCTTCTTTCACTGCAGAGAGGTCACAGATACTCTATTTGTTCTCCTGTGAAATGGAGATAGCATTTACCTCTCCTCCCTAAAGATACATCCTTAGTATTTTCAAGGTATGCAGTAAATACTAACTTTAAAGCTTTCCGATTTGGAGGAAATTAAACAGAGCGGAATTCACACTAGCCCACAACTGTATCTGTCCTTTGGCGAGCTGTATTTTGAACAATGTAAGCATAGAGAAAGCTCTCCAAATAATTGAGGAATTCTAGTACCAAGCCTCACTGTATGCTAGCCTGATCATCACATACATATGCTATGCTTAAGGGACCACCTATAGTAACTGCAAAGTTTGACAAAGAATCACAGACATCAGACATTTCAATCACATACACGTGTAAAAAAGGATAACCTAGTTAAACCCTTCATAACACCTTGTCAATAATATCCCAATCAAGCTCATTGATCCTTATTTTCCTCAGGACTCTGTGCCATTAATCTACAGGCCTTCCTCTCCTCATTCCGGATCATTTTTAAGATGCATTCCAACCTAGTCCAATAAAAGATTAGACAACTATGAGAAAATCATAATCAAGTGAACTTTTGCTCTCACGCTCCCCACAACATTTCCATTCTCCCCAAGGGAGCCAGGGCATAGTCCGTAATGCAGTTTAACAAGCGTTCTGCACAGACAAATACTCTGCCTGGCACAACAGAGATTTAGATCGGTGGAAGCCTTGAAGTGCAACCTCAAGACAAACAAAGTAGTAAAAGCATAAATACTGGCAATACTTTAGCAGATTTTACTATTAGCTACTCTCCTGAGGCCCCTCCTAAAGTTTCCTCAGTTGAAGTACATATGAGGAGTACAGCTGGGGATGTTTTACATTTGCATTAGAAGACAGTGAGAAATGGTTTACTGTTTCTTATTGATAGCTGCAGATAAAGCAGTCGACATCATGTTTACAAAGGAACTGATACGTATTTTTGCAATAACTTAACTTCCAATCATTATCTCCTGATACGAGGTCACGCAGCCACACCACTGATTTGCTTAATGCAAATAAACTAGATGTTCTGTGCAACAGTGGCTTTGGAGCCTGGGTGTAGCACCTCACTGGCACAGCGCGTTGCTCTCCGGGCATTACCAGGAATCTCAGCACAGCGTTACACTGTTTGCATGGATTTGCTTACCCGGCGATAATCTAAGGCACTTTAAATTGATTTCTTAAGCCACGTATGTGCTTCTGGACGTTATTATTTGCCATGCAATTAAAGATCAATCACACAAACCGAGACTGACGAGCAGGCAATGGAACAATTGTGCGCGGAGCGCACCACGTACGTGTTTTTTCCACGGACAGCGGGAAGCCCACCCAACGCGTCGCCCGCGTGCCAACGGCCAACTGGGGCCGCAGGGTCTGTCCCCACCAAAGGTCACCTCGGCCGCCGACGGTGACTTCTCCCGCCGGCCGAGGGACGAGCCGTGCCCTCGACGGCCGCTGTCCGCCATCACCGGGGCAGAGGGGCCTAACTCTGGCCGCCGTTCCTGCCGGGCGGCGAGCAAAGCCGCGGCCCCTCTCCTCGCCCCGCAGGGGCGCACACACCCGGGGCCCGGGCTCTGGCTCTGCACCTGAGGGCGACCCAGGGGCGAGGGCCCGCGCCGACAGCCACCCAGGCCGCCGCTCGCCCCTCACGGGCAGGGGAGCGGCCCGCCCGCTACCTGTACTGCCTGACAGCCAGAGGCTCCGCCGGCTGCCGAGGGAAGCCGGCCAGGCGGCCGCACAGGTACCGCTCCAAGCTGCCCTGGTCGAAGCGGTGCCGCCGCCGCACCTCGCTGCTGCCCGGCTCCCCCGCCATCCCCGCGCCCGCCCACCGCCCCGCTACGCTACTGACGGAGGCGAGGTGCCCCGCCCCGACCGGCGTCGCCGCGGTGACCGGAGGCGGCCTGGTCCGTCAAGGAAAGAGTTCCCCGGCGGCGGGCCAGCGGGGCTCTCGGAGCCGGGAGGCTTCTCCCGGGGGGGGGGGGGAAGCGGCTCCCGGGCGGTGGTTGCTGCCCCGGCTGGCTCCTGCCCCGAGGCGCCGCCAGAGCCCGCACGTCGCCCGCTGCCGGGCGGCAGGAGCCCCTTCCGCCTCCGCCCCACTCCGCTTGGGAACGCTCGCCTGAGGCGTCGGCGCGGGCAGGGGACGGCGCTCCCTGCTACTCCCGGAAGCCGCCTCAGAGCGGGGAGACGTGTCGCTGCGGTGTTGCCGGCGCTGCTATGGCGGAGCTGGGCCGGCTTCAGCAGCTGGAGCGGCGTGTGCGGGAGCTGGAGGAGGAGCTGGCCCAGGAGAAGGGCGGCCGGCCGGCGCCGCGGGCCTGCATCGAGAGCATGAGCCCGGAGGTGGCGGAGTCCAACCCCTACAGGTGCGGCCGGGCTGAGGGGGTGCAGGAGGGCCCCCCGGGGCGGCGGGCTGCGCCTACGGGGACTGGGTTGTGGGGAGAGGGCCCGGGCTGAGCGGCGGGGAGGGGGCCCGGGCGCCGAGTCGGGACGTGGGGGCTGGGGAGAAGGGAGGGCGGTGGGGTCCCAGGCCGTGGGTTGGAGCTGTGGGTCTGGGTGAAGGGGAGGAGGCGTGTGGACGTGGGCGAGGCCAGGGAGGGGTGGGCTGGGTGTGCTGAGGGGGGTGTCGGGACGATGGTGAAGACAGGCGCTCTGCGGGGCGGAGGGGAGAGGTGCTCTCAAATTTCAATCCGCCTGGGCTGGCAGGGCCGTACGTCGGAGTTGCTTTGTGTTATCTTCCTGTGTGGTACGGCGGGGGGAGAGAGAGAGGAAACTGTGAGGTTTTCAGCAAAGTTGCTAGTAAGTGGGGCGGGTGTTGGCGTTACGTGAGGTCTTACTCTCACTCCTCAAACTTACCTATTTTAGAGTTTGGTTTAGAGCAGTCTTGAGCATCTGGGACCCCTTCTAATGCTCAGCAGTTCTGGAGATCTGATGCTTCCCCCCCCTCAGGATAAATTGCTTTAATACAAGTTGATACTTGTACTTTCATTGCTACTTTCTATGAAAAAATACAATAGCAGGATAAAACATTACTTTAAAATTCTTCCAGTTATCCTCACAACCTGATATTCTGTAATTAATTTTTTTTTAAATGTTACGTTGGAGTTAATCTAATCAAATTGATCAGAAAACAGTGGGAGAGTCTTCACTGGCCTGCTGCCATATGGTTCATTGAAGAAAAAAGTGTAGGCTTTCGTTCTGTAAATCAGGGATTCATTTACAAAAATAGCTATGGATTCTCCTGCTTTCATTGATGTTACTCGTACCATCTGAATAAGTCCATGAGTTTCTGCAGGGTACTCCGTTGCTGTTGCTCACAGGAAGGTATCTACTATCTCATTTAGACTATCTAGCTGGCAATCACAACTGCAGGGAAAACAGCAGGCTTGAGTTTGATGCTTGGTGGGGCTATTTTTAAGACAAAAGTGATTTTAAATATCTGAAAAGGAAAGTTGCTATTAGAAATGTAGACAGCATTTTCCGTATAACGTTACTGTTTTTCTTGTAGTCGATTGATGGCGTTACAAAGAATGGGAATTGTCAAAGACTATGAGGTAGGATTCTATCTGCATTAAAACAGCCTGCATATTTTCCCTGTGAGAACCACTTTCAATATACAGATCTGTATTTTATTTCTTTCTACAGAAAATCCGTACCTTTACAGTTGCAGTAGTAGGTGTAGGTGGAGTTGGCAGTGTGACTGCTGAAATGTTGACAAGGTGTGGCATTGGTAAGGTAATGAGAGTTTTCTTCTTCTACTGCTTTATAGTAGATGGACCAGTCTTCTTCGTAAAGAGTTAGATTCGATTTCACTCAGTTGATTTTGCCCAAATAAAAAAGTACTATGAAGAAAGCACTCAACCACGGCTCTTGGGTAAACATCACAAATGAAGAGTCTGTCTTTTTCTTATGCTAGTAAAATTGATTTACTTGGGGCTTAATCCTGTATCGTGTAGATGATTCTTGTTTGGATGCTTGTCTTCTCCGTGCTCTTATATGAGCTCATCTATCTAACCTTCATACTGGATTATTGCAAAAGGAAAACAAAGTAAAGAAAAAGAAGGGAGTAACTCGCATAGAAGATTAAGTTGTATGTTATAAGAACAAGTTGATATTCATGAAATTGAAATGTGGTAGATGTCAAACATATTTTTATCACAAACATTAGTTCATCACGTGGCAGAGCTAAAAATTTAGCAGCAGTTAAAAATAATTTGGTGTGTGTATAGGTAACAAGAACCTCCAGAGTTAATAGAACAGGATTTATCTTTAAAGAAGGAATTTGGAGAATGGCTTAGATGTTTGTATTTCCAGTCAAAGCCTGCCCATTTACTCTTGGAACTTTAAGAAGTTTCTTAATACAGAGGTGATGCAATTTTTTTATTGCAAAGTTTATTCTCCCTTCCTCTGAAGGAGCATTTCCTGAAGACCAGCATCTTAGGCATAAGAAAGGACATTGGACAGTTGATTCAGAATTTATAATAATCAACATGTCCATGTATTATGTAGGTATTTTAAGTGAATTGGTTTTGAAGAACTAAATGCCAAGACCAGTGAACGAAATTACACATTTCTAGTTAATACCGTAACAGCAAGTAGGAATGTGACAACAGAGGTGATAGCATTCATGTAGATGATCTGTTGAATATTCTTAGTTTAGATCAAATGAACGGATTGCTTTTTATTAAGAGTGGTTCTCATGACTTAACAAATCCGTTCCTGGTGAACAGCAGTTAGAATTCAGTCTTTCATGTGCTTACAGTGTTGGTGCCTTTTGTATGTGAACTGAATGGGGTGGTGGGGGGGGTGGTTTGGTTGGGGTTTTTTTGTTGTTGGTTTCAGAATGAGTTTTGCTGTTTAAAATGCCTTGCCATGGTGCTGTGGTTGCAGAGTCTTTGGAGATTCACATATGTTAATACAATCTTTATTATAGCTGCTTCTGTTTGATTATGACAAAGTGGAGTTGGCAAACATGAACAGACTCTTCTTCCAACCTCATCAAGCTGGATTAAGTAAAGTGCAAGCAGCAGAGCATACTTTGAGGTATAACTTAGAGAAGTGGGTATCAGAATGTATTTATCCAGGATGCTGCTCCAGAAAACCGATGTTTCATTCTAAATCACTTGCAAAGTGGCATGATGTAGTTTGGAAATTTGAGTATAAAATAGTTGTGGGAATGATTGATACTTTAAGGACATTTTTGTACTGGCCAAAACCTCAGTGTAAGTCTACTTTTTAAGTATAACTAATTTTGTTCAGAAGTTTGATATAAACTGTACCACTTTGGTATGTTGCGATTCTTTTTTTTTTTTTTTTTCTCATCTAATCTGTGAATTTTTGACAAATATGGGTGTATTCTAGACTTCAGACTGGAAGATTAAAACTGTAGCAACACTTGTGAAGTTAGGGAGTAGAATGCAAGTTATCATTGGATTTATTAACATTGACTCATTATTTCCTCCATAAGGAATATTAATCCTGATGTTCAATTCGAAGTACATAACTACAACATCACAACACTGGACAACTTTGAACATTTCATGGATAGAATAAGGTAAAATCTCTCACCTTCTGCTGGCTTGTGGCTCTAAATACAACCTCACATTTTTACTGTTGGGTTTTTTTCAATTTAATGACTTCCAATTGAAAGCCAGTGGGAAGTATGTATATATGAAGACACTTTGACTGCTTTGGAGTAGTTTCAGGTATGCTTTATAGAATGAAGAAAGAAAATAGTTATTAGCGGATCTGACAGAGAAGTTCTGAAATAACTTTTCCCATTTTCAGTTATGTTGTAGAAAGATACAATTTTCTAATACTTTGTACTGTGAGTGTATACTGTGTGAAACTGCTTTTAATCTAAAATGCCCGTATATTTAAATCCCAGCTTCAGCACACTGTTGTTTCTACTGTAGATCTAAGATGCTCGTTGTATCCTGTTCTGCATTTGCACAAGTTTTGTTAGAAATACACTTCCCATGTGCTTCTGTACTCTAAAGCAGCAAGTTGATTGCCATGTTGGTATTTTGTTCTGCCAGCAATTTCATGCAAACTTGTGATACTCATTTCAGTAACGGTGCACTAGAGGAAGGGAAGCCTGTCGATCTTGTTCTAAGTTGTGTGGACAACTTTGAAGCTCGCATGGCAATTAACACGGTAAGGCCATCAAAGGCATGAGCTTGTGGAAGCCTATTTTCTCCTATAAATAATGTTAGGAATTGTGGGGACTAGAGAAAAGACAGGACCTTACCAAGAACCTTCTAAGAAATTTCCTCCTTGGTTTAAGGAAGCAGAATCTGAGCTTTTACCCAGTTCTTACAAAACACATTCTATGTGTATAAATACAACTACAAGATTTCTAAGTTACTGGCAGCTGATGATTAGTAAAAGAGTTAAGTGTCATAATCCCTCTCTGTCTTTCCAAATTATCCTGTTTATATAAAGGTATTATCAAAGCCTGTGTCGTGGTTTAACCCCAGCCAGCAACTAAACACCACGCAGCCGCTCACTCACTCCCCCCCACCCAGTGGGATGGGGGAGAAAATCGGGAAAAGAAGCAAAACCTGTGGGTTGAGATAAGAACGGTTTAATAGAACAGAAAAGAAGAAACTAATAATGATAATGATAACACTAATAAAATGACAACAGTAATAATGAAAGGATTGGAATGTACAAATGATGTGCAGTGCAATTGCTCACCACCTGCCGACCGACACCCAGCCAGTCCCTGAGCGGCGATTCCCCGTCCCCACTTCCCAGTTCCTATACTAGATGGGACATCACATGGTATGGAATACCCTGTTGGCCAGTTTGGGTCAGGTGCCCTGGCTGTGTCCTGTGCCAACTTCTTGTGCCCCTCCAGCTTTCTCGCTGGCTGGGGATGAGAAGCTGAAAAATCCTTGACTTTAGTCTAAACACTACTGAGCAACAACTGAAAACGTCAGTGTTATCAACATTCTTCGCATACTGAACTCAAAACATAGCACTGTACCAGCTACTAGGAAGACAGTTAACTCTATCCCAGCTGAAACCAGGACAGCCTGGTATGTTAAATCTTACAAGCTTTTTAAAGACTGTGTGTAGCTAATTGTATACTTCATATGACTTTTTGTATACTAAAAATGCCTTAGGGCTATGTACTTAATCAAACTGCTTTTCTTTATAGTAGCAGCCAATGTAGGGTATATGCCAAATGCATGTTTTCTGTTATTCCTAAGCTAACTTGATCCATAAATTGCATGCACTGGAGGCACACAGATCACTGTATCCATGCCTCTACAAGTAGTACAAGCTGTTAGATTCTGTAGTATGCTAGTAACTGGATCACTAACGTCTGGTGTGTTCAAAAATCTCAGATCCTCAGGAAAGCACAAAGGGTTGGCTTCATGAAGATAACTTTAATTTGTCCTTTGATGATAAAAATTTCTATTCTGCCTTTTCATGCTC
Source organism: Harpia harpyja (assembly GCF_026419915.1). Lineage (NCBI taxonomy): Eukaryota > Metazoa > Chordata > Aves > Accipitriformes > Accipitridae > Harpia > Harpia harpyja. Next base: position 54,316,186 of record NC_068940.1, on the reverse strand, counting down.
CTTTTTCTGATCATAGCCTTTTTGTCTCAAAGCAGGAAGATCAATGTGTTTAATTGCTCTCAATTTACAATGTGTTAGGGTTTTTTTTTTCTTTTAATTAAACTTCTGCAGTGCTGATGTGTGTGTTTCTGTGTTTGTAAGGCCTGCAATGAACTTGGACAAATCTGGATGGAATCTGGAGTGAGTGAAAATGCAGTGTCAGGACATATACAGCTGATCATACCTGGTGAATCTGCTTGTTTTGCGGTATGCAGTGCTCTGCTGAATTGCTCGTTTGTCTTTTAAAGCGGGACTAGAAATATGAAGATTAGCTGGCCAGTGAATGTGATCCTGGCACAGCTGATGGAGTAGCTTAAAATTTTGTGTGATCTGTGGGGTTTTTTTAATACTTTTTTTAAACTTCATGTGTTTATTTCCCCTCAGTGTGCTCCTCCACTTGTAGTTGCTGCAAATATTGATGAGAAAACATTAAAACGAGAAGGAGTTTGTGCAGCTAGTCTTCCTACAACTATGGGTGTTGTGGCAGGAATTCTTGTACAAAATGTTCTGAAGTAAGTGACTGAGTTGTTGCTATTCAATGTACAGCACACTAAGAGAAAGAAACCTGAAGGAACATTTCATAATGATGGGTCCACTTCTTTTTATACGTTTGTGGCATATTTCCTGAAAGTATTGGCATCATTGGACAGGGCTGAAATATATACTGCTCAAATCACTGGTATGTTTACTTTGGAGCTGCTGTTTTTAGTAGAACTTTTCAGCGGTATGAAAATGCCTTCAGAGTTTTCCTAAGAATTTCTCTTACTGCATACGCACGCGCACATTTTTTTCTTAGTTCTGCATTTAAACATGCTCCCATTTGTCATCACTAAATTATAGACAAAAAATGCTACAGTGTTGACTTGTCTTTGAAATTTTGTACATGGACAAAGAATAAATAATGTCTCTTGCAGTGTTTGTATTCTAAAAACCTGAGCTGAATTAAAAATAGTTATATAGCAATACAACATATTTTAATATTTTCAAAAAGTACTGTCACATGACTGCAACTGCTGAAAGAACTGCATGTATCAGCAAGGAAAATATTTGAACAACTTTGTACTCAGTTTCAAAATGATACACTGTGTTTTACAAGCATCTTTGAGAATAGGATCTTATTTAGCCTGTTTTTAGCATTAGCTTGGTTTTGTCAGTTATCCTAAAATTTCTAGTTACAAAGAATACAAGTACTGTTTGCAAGTGTGCCTACAAACAACAAAACTCCATTTTCAGCTGTGCAGAGAGGTATTATATAAAATTGCACAGCAGCGTGTGTTTTTTCTTTAATGAAGAATGCAAACATTGCAGCTTAATTTAAATCTTTATTTTCATTACAAATCTGACCCTCCAGTAAAGATGATTAAACTGGTTCTGATGAGGTGTTGAAAACTCTCCTGTTGAAACACTCAGGTGCCCTGTATTACAAGCAATGGATAAAGGCACAGGAGAAAACTGCTTACATATTACTCTAAACATATTTTTTCTGAGACTGTAGCTGACTTGTTCTCACACACTCACACCACAAGAGGACCAGGTTCTATGTTGATGCAGTTATGGTGTTGCAGGTGACTACAGCTTATTTTAAGATAATTACAGTAACTTTTTGCAACTTCACTAGTGTGAAAGTGTATTCTAAAAGTTCTTTGAGGAAAAAATATTCCTTTAGCAACTGAATTTTTAGGTTTGCACCTGTATATAAGGGCCTGCTTTCTCTGTGTTTCTAGATACCTGTTAAATTTTGGTACTGTGAGTTACTATCTTGGTTACAATGCGATGCAGGATTTCTTTCCAACTATGTCTATGAAGCCAAACCCACAATGTAGTGACCAAAATTGCAGAAAACAGCAAGAAAATTACAAGGTAAAAATGTTTTGGGTGTTGTTTTTTTTGTTTGGGTTTTTTTCCCTTTCTTAAAGTGTTAAGAACAAAGCAAGCTACAGATCTGTAGTAAAAGAAGATTTTCATTGCTACTCCAATTTTCAGCAGCCTTGTCTTCAAATGGTTGCACGTGTTTCTAAATTAGAAATACAGTACCTAAAGTTATCTTAAAGCAAAGGGTAGGCAGAATGGCTTGCATTCAGTTAGATAGTATTTTCGTCTACAGTAATTGCTCCACCTTTCTGGCAGTCATGTATTTTTGAGTGTTAATGGGGTTTTTTTGTTTTTTTTTTAACTTGCAGGTATTCTGCCTTTTTATGCCTAACCAAGTTCTAAATGGTGCCTGCATAACTTAAATATTAAAAGAAGTGTGAATATTAGATTTGATCTTCTTTGCTGTTGTTGAAAATTGGACTATTATGTATATTATGTTTTTTTACGCTTTTGTGTTTTTCCTTCAGAAAAAAGAAGCTGCACGACCAAAACAAGAAGAAATTGAACAGGAAGAAGAAATAGTACACGAAGACAATGACTGGGGTAAGTCATCAGCTGGTCTCTGTTTTGGGTGAACACACCATAGGGTACACAGGCTTCTGGTTCCTGTTTTTGCAACTTACGCTGCTTTAATTACTGCTGGCTTTTCACAGCCTTTGACAGTAATGTTACCACAACTTGCTGATGTATTTTTACTGTAATGCATAGGTTTTAGGCTCAAAACGTAACCGCCGTTTGAATGAAGAGAATGGTCTGAAGATGATATGAAAGATGTGAGGGGATGTATTCACTGTGTGTTCCTTTTAAATATGTAACTAAAGAGCGTTGGTCATTTCCATAACCACTGTGCTGAGACATCCCGTGGGTTTTTATATTCCTCTGAGGGCTTTAAATTAGAAGGAATTGTCTTAAGGAATGGTGAGCGTGTTTTAAATAACCATTTCAAGAGTGGATATATACATTCCGTTTATTACATGATATGGAAAATAATCTTCAATTACCATTGGGAGAAGTGACCTCACGATAAGATTTAAATGGTAAGGACAAGGATGTCCTATAGGAGAAGTGCCATTTTTGTCCACACGTTACTTGTATAGAACCATTTCATATGTTGTAAAGGGAAAATATTTTGTATTGATAATGGAATGTAGTTGAAAGTGAAGGCCTTCTTTTCTGCTTTTTTCTTTTATTTTGGAAAAGTAGCTACCGTTTTCCTCTTACTGTGATAACATGGTGATTAAAGAACTTTTTCTTCTAACTTTTAATGCAAAGGCATCGAATTAGTATCAGAAATTTCAGAAGGTGAGCTGAAGGCTGCATCTGGCCCAGTACCTGAACTTCCTGAGGGAATTACTGTAGCATATACTATCCCAAACAAGGTAATGTATTTATTCTTTATCAATTTTTGAAATACATATTGTAGGTTATAATACCAGCCACTTTAGTTGCCCTTTAAACCTGAAGTAAAATTCCGTCTTGAACAATTCCTGTGAAACTGTACCTCAGTACATCCAATTAGTGCCTTCTACGGCCCAGTTTTGTGTTTCTGTGAAATACATTTCTTCAGGTACGGATGCTAGCGTGAACGTGGTTTTCAGGCGACAGGAGTGAATGTATTTGGGAGCTGGGGGAAGGAAAACAAATGTGAATTTCTCAGTTGATGTTTTGGTGACTGATTTTTACCGTATTTATCTTATAAAAGCTATATGTAGTCAAAGAGCAATGAGTATACCTGGGGAACGTAGAATGTCTATCTATCTATTGCAGCCAGAACATTCTAGGGTTCTAGTCAGGATAGCTTACAATTTAAGCTTATAATCACTTATGCCTGATCTTGCAATTGAGTGCTTGGTTCTAGGAAAATGGTGTGGTATAACGACAATAAAGCTTATTTGTGCGGAGTTTTTTGTTTGCTGTTTTTGTTGCCAACTTTTTCTTCCTGTTCCTAATAGGAAGAGAATTTGGTAACTGAGGAAACAGTAGCAGAGTCTGAAGAAAGCCTGGAAGAACTCATGGCCAAAATGAGAAACCTGTAGCAAAACAAACATGAAGAACAACTTTTGGGAGTTTGGATTGATGTTGGATTTTGAGAAGACCAGACTTTTTTTCATCCTTCCCTCCACTGAAGTGTATCATTACATTTCTGCTGAGATGGAACTGTTACAGGGACAGGAAGGAAACAGACTTATGGTGTTTATATTCTGTTGTCTGCTCATGTCTTTTAACATATGGAGTTGTGCTACTGTAAATTTTAATTTCTCAGCATTGCTAGTGTCCAGATATTCAGTAGAAAATAACAGGAGATGGATAAACTAACAAAAGCAGGTGTAGCACGTTATATGCGGTATCATGTGATGAGAACAGCATGCAGTGCAGGAGCAGTGAAGGACAACGGCTGCTGGAGAGGACCGAGTTGGTCAAGGGCAGGTGCTCCTGCCTCACTCACATTGCTGCTGCCAATTTTCCAGGCACTCGCCCCCATCCTTGTTCACTGGTCTCTCTAAATGCTTGCCCTGGACCACACTGTGGTTACTTTTCCTGGGTAAATAGAACATTTCAGCCTTTTCATCTGCCTTAAATATCTCTGGGATCGAATTTTTTTAAAACTTCCCTCATTTTATCAGTGGTTTACTACTGTTTCTTCTTAAATAGCTGCCGGTATGTCTTGTATGTGGTAATGCTTTGAGTGTGCTACAGCAAGGCAAAGTCTCTGGTTAGTAGGCAATTACACTAGGAGACTGGCTATTAGCATGTCACTGTTTCAGCTGGCAGATGCTGTAAGAATTACCAGCAACATTGGAAACAACAGGAGATTTTGTCTATCACTTTGAAAATCAAAATACTGTATTTTTGTTGGTTACTAGAAGTTTAGCTACGATTCTGATCTATCCCCATCATATGGGCTGTATTATGGAATATGCTTCAGCTGAGTTTGCATAGGAAAGCTTCTAAAATTAGATGCTCTAAACTTTGTTTATTGTTGCAAATATCTTCAGTGGAATAGTTGAGCTATTGTATTTGTCTTGTAAATAATGTTAGTAAGGTCATGTTACCTCTTAAATTATCACATTAACCTGACCTGTAAATGTACACATCCTGTCTTGCCAGTACCCCGCAGAACTGGAAGTACCAAATTTTGACTACTGTGGGTGTCTAATCCGGAACAGGGTTATTACTTGAGTTTGGCTTAGAACATAAATTTTGGCCTTTGCACTATAATACAAATATTTCCAACTTGGGCTGTTCAAAAAACCTTTCCACACCATGATGCAGCCAACACAGAACCAGCTCATAATGGTAGCAGGATCTGACCAACATGTAAAAAGAAAGTAATATCATGGAGGTGCTTCTGGTTCTTAGGACAGGTGAATGAATACTTGCTTAGAAATCAAATGTGTTTTAACTAATGGTTACAAATGTCAAAATCTGTTTCCTCCACAGTTGACACTAATTATATTATTTACATAAAAATCATCTCTGAAGCTAGTGAGGGAGGTTATGGGTAGGATTTGGGTGTGGTACATTATGCTGGAAAATGGAAGAGGTTTTTTTGGATTGAGTTCAGTTTTGGAGAAACCAGGTTTTAGAAATGAACTGTGAAGAGGGATGGGAATAGAGTAATGAGATCATTAAAAAGGTACATACTTGAATCAGTGTCACTAAGTCTAAATTCGCTTGATCCAAGTGTCAGTTTGTTACTTACCTTTCTTTGTGACTTTACCTTTCTGGTGGGAACAGTAAAACTGAGGCATACGCCTGGCTCTGGAGATCCAGAGGCAAACGGCTGACTCATTCCTACAACAGCTCAGTTAATCTTGCTTCTTAACTATTTGGCTGACATGACTGCCATCACACAACTGACGGCTTTACCAGAGGCAACTGCTTACCATTTTACTTCATTACAGTTTTATAAGCAAATTCATACACTTTTGGATGGCCTCTTACAGAGTATGCAAAATGGTTCTCATGTTACTTTCAGGCTTTCAAATTATATATACAAGAAGAATTTGAAATAATTAGAAAATACATTAAGGTCACTGTATGTGCCAATGGCTAAAATTACTTAAAAATAAACAGCATAAAAAAAAAAAGCAGCTTTAAGGATTTTTTTTAATTAAAAAGACATTTATAAGTATATATTATACAAGTATGTTATAAAACATAATGGAAAATTTATGACTTCTTGTTATGAACTAACAACACATATTGCAATGGTTTAGTCCAGCTTTGTTTACTTGGCAATCTTATAAAAGAAGCTTTCAGTTTTTACAGTGTGTCATGAATGTTGTTGAGATATTGATACTCTGACTGTACAATTAAATCTCCATTGAAACTGCTCACTTTCTGTTTTGAGGTGGAGTTCTCCTACACCAAAGTATTATTCGGCATACACCAGATATACAAATTACTTCTTTTTTTTTAATGTCCATGATGTGCAACTACAGCTACATGAACAACTGTCTCGAGCACCATGACTACAGCTGTGTAAGCTTGCAGCCAACATGGGGCCTGCAAGATCCCCCACTGTTACTCACCATCCTGTTTTACTTTCTGTAGAAGAACAGTAATAGTCCATATTGGAAATCATTAAATGCAGCAAGTCTAGTGTAACACTGACAGTCTAGAAAGTAGCTTCTTATTTAAGCTAGCAACATTAAGGAAGGCTATTTAGGAGAGCAAGACACATCATTATACCTGTTAAAGTCAGAACAGAGGTGACAAACTAGGAGACACCTGATGATTCGTAACACTGGCTTTAGAGGAGGGAAGTGCCAGGTCTGAGAAGAGTAGGCAACAGAAACACATACAAGCTGAGACGGGTGAGGTTTTGGAGGGGGTTTTTTGGGGGGTGCTTTTTTTGGTGGTGGTGTTTTTTTTTTTTCTTTTGCACTTCTCCTCACTCAGTAACAATCCTGCAAAGAACTTTCCAATTTTCAGAACTTTTCAAGGTGGCTGGCATACAGTGGAAAAACTCTTGCTTTGATTAAAAACCCATTTTCTGAAGTAAGGTGAAAATATTCACAGAGCTATTACAAAGTGTCAACTCTTGTTGCTGTATTGTAATACCTTCAAGAGCTATTTTTGATTCTTTTCAACTAAATCTTAATCTTGAAAGTCAAATACAGCCTTACCAAAGTACTAAATTATTTCTAACCAGAACAAGGGCTGAAATGGGCTATATTTAACTCTGCTGTAAAAGGGAAAAAATATACAGTGGAAGGTAAGTACCCCTTGGAGGTAAAGGCCATTTACATTTTTCAAACTGGATCACATAAATCTTTACATCAGTTGCCTCTGAAACATTACAGCGAAGTTTCAATTAATTTTTCACTTACATTCAATTTTTTTACAAAAAGTCTTTTTTTAGTATGTATTATTTAAATTGGTTCATGGGTTTATGCACTGAATGAGAACAGACTTCAGACTGGTTCTTCCAGGTGACTAGAGTGTTACAAACACAACAGGCAGGTAGATTTGATTAGCATCTCTTTATCTGACAGCAAACTATTTTGCATCACTACATTCTTCCAGCTAATACAAACATTCTTGTATTTTAAGGGATTCAGTGAGATTAAGTAGTGAAAGTACTGCTAAAGGGTTAACAACAGGGAATCGTCTTTGTTCCACTTCCTCACTGGAAGTATTTTTACTGAACACATTTGAATCTGACAGCAGCTTTAACTGTAGCTGATGATGTTTTTAGATATATCAGCTTCCCAAGGAAACCAATTATTTTTGCACAAGTCCCTTGAATGTAAGTTTGCTTAAAGCTGAAATCACCCTGCAGGTAAAACTTCGGGTGGAACAGTATTTTGACTTTTTCAAAATTACTCTCTCTTTACAAAAAACAACTTTAAAAGCTTCTGAAAAGGCAGAAAGGATTGATGAAACAAAAATACACAAATCCTCTAAGCCAGGCTGTTACAACACAGAACGAAAAACTACATAGAGTATATGCAAGTGGTTCAATGTGTTGTAATCCTGGCACTTAAACTAAGAGGTATCAAATCCACATGTTTTTGGTATTAGCTATAACTTCAGCTAGTAATATGCCTATCTATATACAATGAAAGAAGCTCACTTTTTACCATACAGTCTGCAAAGTTAACATGGAAGGATTTCAAGCTTAAACATTTGTTTCTCTGTCATTCATGAAGACAGGTGTCAGTCCCAAAATAATACAGTAGCCTAGGAAAAATAGATTTTCTTAATAATTTTATGTCTGCTTTAAAACAGCAATAGAGACTGCCTTTTCTTTGAGCAGGTTTTATCACCTTTGTCCATGTTCCAGGAAAATGTTTGGTGATAATGCGCTTTTTAAGCTGAACGTATCTCCACTCGATGAGTGTCGAGAAGTTGCTCTTCCACCTATCAACAAAGTCTCTGCTTCTTTTATCTCCATAGCTCTCTTGTAAAGTTCAGCTGCCTTCTCAAAGTCTCCCCCTTCATAGCTTTGGAGAAGAGTAAAACGAAGTTGAAACACATAAAACAAGTCTCTTAATTCATTTAAATTGAAATGCACACCATGCTATCAACAAAGGTACTTAAAGCACTCTACTTTCCTCGTAAGTACTCAAGTCCAGGATGTTTTGTTTCATCCAGTAATTTTTATAGTAATTTGCTTTTATAGGGCTGAAGCATATAATCTTACCTTAGCACAGCCAAGTTTTTCAGAGTTTCCCCCACACGAGGATGCATGTGGCCAAAGCTGTCTTCATAAATCTTTAATGCACGTTCATAAAGAGGCAAAGCTTCGATCTGCTTTTTCTTTGGGTAGTAGAGAGTTGTTTGTTACAGATGTATACTACATTTGCTATTCTTTTTTCCAACACAGTATCAACGCATCCTAGATGCAAAGTCATGCATAGTTAACCAAAAAGGTGTTTTGAGTTCTAGATACTCTTGACAGATGAGGATGATAACTGAGACTGTTAAAGCAATTGGCTTGCACTTGCAAATGCAATTCCCACTCATATTATAATAATTAGGGTCTGGACTTCCTAGGCAGTTTTGAAAAGTTTTGCATTACCAAATGTTCTTTAATTTTACCTGAGGCAGCTTTAATCCCTGTTTGAAATCAGATATGCAGATTGTAGAAATACAGAAAACAAGAAAACAATCTACAGCTCACTACTATTGATGCTAAGTAAGGCATTTGCTAAGTTGATTGCATCTCCTTTGAATCTCATACTAGTTGTAGACTAGAAAGTCTACAGCCATCTCAAATTTTTAGTTACACAGAGCTGCAGTTCATCAAGGTCGGCACTCTTCCTCAGTTTCAAAGGATTACGTTTCCCTCCCGAGTCAGTGGTGGAGCTGTGTTCCATCATACTGTGCTAACTACCATATCCCTGAAAATGCTGTACTCTAGCTCTAGTCCTATAAAGCATGCAGGCATTTTGAATCATCTAAAGAGCATTAGCCCAAGTGTCCTTGTGAAATGCCAGTTACAGCAATTATCTGTTCCCTGCATACATTCCCCTTGCCAAATATCCTTTCAATTTTTAAAATGGAACCTAAGAATTTGCAAGTCTTATAAGAAATTTCCCTTTTAAGTGTGCTCAGGTTTCTTTGGTATCATTTAGGTACAAATTGTAAAAAAACCAAAAACCTAAGACAGGAATAATAAACATGTAAGACATGAAAAACTTACCATCTGACAATAAAGGACAGCTAGATTCACCAGAGCAGTTGCTACACTAGGGTGTTTTGGGCCAAATGACTTCTGTCGAATTTCAACCGCTAGTTCATACAGAGGAACGGCCTTGTCGAGTTTTCCCTAGAAAAAACAGGGAAAAAATGATTCAGTTGTCTTGTGTCAAAATGGTAACAGTAAAATCTGTTTTAAACAAAAAGCCTTGGAGAAGATGTAACTGTTTCCAGAGTAAGGGTTTAACTTTGGTTAATTTATAGCTATATTCTGTACAGATTGTTTATCATTAATATTTATTAGGACCTAATTTTCCAAAACACTGGGCATATTCAACTTCCAGTTAATGTGTTTCTCAGCTATGTCTCTTTCTTTTTTAAATTTTTTTTTTCCCCAGAAGTGTCTCACCGAGAAGGCTGTTAGAAAGAATTTTCAGTTGTACTTTCATCCAAATAATTTTCTCCATTTGTATTTCCTCATCCTGCCATAAATGAGCAGAGCTTATTTTTTTGTCCTAAAGGACCTAGATTTTACTGGTGATACAGGAATGGGAATGGTAGCTGCCCTAACTTTTGAGCAGTTTTCTGCTTACTGAAGCGGTGTTCGCATCATCTTTGGAACAGCCGCAGCGTCTAATGCCATTTCAAGTACCTGTTGCTTCCCATTCACCGTATTGAGGCTTTGGCTTCTTGACTTTGGTTTCTCTAAAATACTCCTCTCGTATTCCAACTAGTTTTACTGTAGATTATTTTTCTAGCCAATCTGTTTTCTTCCAAATTTGAATCTGCTCACACATTAACTGGATATACTTCAGAAGTAAGCTTAGGCTTTTATTATTAGAATGTGAATTCTCATATTTAATAGCAATTAGAAATTAAATACTGCAAATGTCCATTATATAATGTTTCACTGTAATTGCAAAATTAAAATCAATTTTTCTCCTTGTTTTTTCAAAGCATCACCATGCCACAGTTTGAAGATGATGAGTAATTCATCTGGAATAAATACTTATTTATAAATAACTGTCATTTTCTACATCTGATTCCTGTCCCTTCTCTTCCTCCACTCTTCCCTGCATCACTAGTTCACCATGAATTTTAATTTGTGCTCCTTCAAACTAGCAAAGAGCTTTTTGATGCAAATATTGCATGCTTTTGCACCTTCTAGCAGCATGAAAATTAGAAGCTCAAGTGAGCAGAGAATAGATGACCCAAAACAGTTTCATGCACACAATAGCAGGTAACGATTATTGAGCAAAACTACAGGAGCATTTGATCCAAAGGATTATCTTCAAGGACTCTTTGAAGAATGGTAAAATGTGAAAATATAGAAGAAAAAAATTCTTGTCATCCTCTGAATTTGATCTTGGTTCAACAGCTGAAAACTTTACATCACTCTTACACTGCTATCAAATGGTTAGAACTACCATCTGCAAACAAAGTATTCATAAAACATTTTGAAATGCTGAAATGCAGAAGTTTATACTACTGTTAATGTTATTCCCCATAGTGCATTTCGCAAGGGAGTAACTCTCATCTTTCACTGAATCAACATAAGCTGGAGGTGGCTCAGCCAGACAGTTTATTTGTAAAGTACTATCTCCCTCATGAGCCTTCAAGTTACTCTCAGTTTGACTGTAAAGTTCAAGGTCGTTGTGTAAAAGGAACTATCACTATACCCTAAAACATAGTTTTTCCATTAAGACACATGTGACCAAACTCTTGTACATGGATGTCACGCAGTAGACAGTGAAGAACTCAATTACAGCTGGGAAGAGCTTCCCTCACTGCAGCCAAAACACTAGCTTTTAACCAAATGAGAAATTCTTCGTGGTGAATACTGAGCATGCAGGACACTGTAGACATTATTCATAAATAGCTTTTCTTTAAGCAAAGTGTGTTTTGAAAAAGCTACCAGGCTTTTTGGAAACAGACTGAGGCCGCTTGACTACATCTTTTATGTGTGAGCATGTAGAACACCAATAGCTGACAAAATCCCCACGCCCCACTCCTTTTGGACTGAAGACTGTAACAATGCAAGGCATTACAGTTAATTTAGGGGATGAGAAAAGGTAAGAGGCTTGTGCTTACCATCTTTTTGTACAGCACTGCCAGATGTTTCACAGTATAAGCCAAGGAGGGATGATCTGGAGCCAGTGCTCTCCTCCTGATGTCTAAAGCTTTTTCATACAGTTCCTCTGCCTTGTCATAGTGCTTCTTCTCATTGTACAAGGCTGCCAGATTGTTCAAAGACTGCGCGCAGTCTGGGTGGTCGGGTCCCAGGACTCTCTCTCTCATTTCCAAGGAGCGCTTCAGAAAAAGCTCTGCTGTCCTACAGAATACATTCGTTCAGTGATATTTTAAAGCTGGTAACATCCATACAGGCTGAAGTGGCTGTTTGAAACAGAACAAACTCAGCCTTGGAAACTGCACAGATACTGACATCTGGTAATGGACTTGCCTCAGAATAAGCAAATACTGGATCAGCAATTCATTCACACAGTGAAGAACTATACATCCCAGATGTAGTCCTGCTGTGCAGGCTAATCATAAGAATGTAGACAGAGAGCTAGTTAACATATTCCTGTGCAGTCCTGAATCCCCCCTGTTAAGGACTGAAAAGCCAGTCTAGCAAATTTCAGCAAACATTACACTACCTCATAGCTGCTCTTTTCTTTAACTCAACCTACATTTTCAGTTATGCAAGTAATCCTTCCGTATTCAAAACTTTCTACTGACTTTTGGGCAACTCCTCATAGTAGTCAAGTACTTCCATGTATAAAGCAATAGAGGAATATGAGGTAAAGGTTCAGAATACACCACATATTTTTCAAGTAACTTTAAAGAATATAAAACATATTATAGGGTTCAACAGACAGGTTTCACACCAAAGGGGGAGAGACTAGAACGGGTTTTATATATGTCATGAGCTAGATGCTCATAGCAGAATCTGTCTAGAAGTGACAAAGTGGAAAAGACTCTGTGTAATGCCACCATTCAAGCGTTTCCCTATCAAAAGGGCATATTTATCTCACTAGAGTAGCATGCTACTATTCCATTACAGATTTACAGCAGCTCCTCTATCATGATGGGTGATCCCCACATAATACTGGCAGCATCCATTACAACTAGGCAGTTTGTCATCCTGACAAACAGACAAATTCTGTGTGACACTATTCCCAAGAGGTCAGCTTAGTAAATGGGAAAAAACATCCATTTTGCATTAGAGAAAAAAAAAAAAGACCTTTATAGACAGAACTGTAGGTTCAGTTCTGGAGCTCTTAGACAAGTGTCAAAAGGTGTTCACTCTATGCAAGGGCTAGAAGATGATGTGTGATATAACATACAACAACTAATAAAGTGACATACCCTTCTGCCATTGATTTCATTCTAACTGCATCAAATGATCAAAAAATTCAATCTTGGACTTGCTGATTCAGAACAGAGACACAATATCCATCCAAAAAAAATTACTTAAACCTTCACTATAAGAAAGTTTATACTTATGCTCACCTATGAAATAGTGGAGGTATGGTTACTCCAGAATTAGGCTGTGTTGGACAGAACTATGTATGAATGATGTGGAATATAAAATTATCTCGTATGAGATTAGATATTGCTCCTCTATAATCAGTCACTTCGTCATGACTTCATGAGAGTAAACTGATGAAAAACCCGCATTTCCAACAACTGTTAAAAATCAATTCCTTCACTGTGAAGGTCCTGCATTTAACAGAGATTCTGTGTGCAGATCCTAAATTATGATATACTTCTGTAGTTATCCAACAACTACTGGTGACATAAACATCAGATACAGGAAGAACGTAAAAATACTTCCAGAACTTACTCTGTGCTTTTTTGCTGTGCACTTACTTTCTTCTCTGAAAAGATTCAGTTCCATAGAGTGGGATTTAAGGTGACTTTACAATTCCCTCACCACACACAGTCTTAGACTACTCTGTGGACTGAAGAAGTTGATGTGAAGATTGGCTAACCATGCAATCGGAACTGTTCTGCACCTTTTATTCCTCCTCTTCAACACCCCTGCTTATCTTCACCTGCTTTTAGAACACTTTTGTGCTGCTCTGTCCTCTTTTGCCCTTAAAAAGGCCAACAGGGTAAGAGCTTGCGGATTACAAGCACAGTGAATATTTAACTCATGATTTCTTGTAACACTAGCATTTTGAGTGTTTTTCATGGAAAAACAACAATCCTGCTGTTCAAGGATGAACTCCACAAAGGAGGGTCACAAAATAGTGTAGCTGAGTAGAAGGGGCATAAATTTCGAGATAACTGGTATTTGCAATGAAGGCTAGGTTAAATTTAAATGTGGAACATCAATTCTGAATGCAGGAAATGAACTGACTTGGTAAGTACTCACATGCTAACAGCATCAACTCTAGAAAATATGAGTGAATTTCATAGTAAACAAAACCAGTAGAATCAATCAAGGACAGCAATATAATGAGTATTTGATCATACATCTACATTTAATGCTAGTTCTCAATTCATTGCTTCCATTTAGATCTATGGGCACACTCGGTGGATGTCACAATTAATACAACTTACTCAAGATTATTCTGCAGATAATAGAGGACTCCAAGCTCATTGAGGGTTCGAGCGTTATCCGGTGTATCTTTGCCTAACGTGAGCTCTTCCAATTGCAGGGCTCTTTGACGCAGGAGAGCAAAGCCACACTACAGCAAAGCACAAGGTAAGGTAAGCCAGTCACCGTTACTTTTAGACTGTACAACTAAAGACAGAAAATCAGAAGACTGTTTGGTGCCGAAGGAGCACAATAATCCTACTAAAGTTCTGTTTTCAAGCTAAATGGCACTTAGATTGTAAATAAGCAGAATGCCTAACAGTGAATTTCACCAAACATGCTTCAAGGAAATCTAAGTTACTGTGCTGTCATACAGCTCCATTTTCTCTGTATCATACACACTAATTTGCTTGAACTCTGCGGTTTAAATAACTGATTCAGATCAAATTCTTAGGCTTATAAGCTCAAAAGGTAAAATCAAGTTATCCTATCCTAAATTCCATATACAAATACATATAAAGTATTACTCAAGGTTTTACATGGGTCTTTGTAAAATGGGCTGCCAAGCTAATGCTTGCATGCCGAGTGAATTACAAGTAAAAAGCTCAGTCATTGTTACACGCTCTGCCCGTTCTTCATCTTTGCAGTCTTAATATTTGTGCAGCAGAACTCATTACAAAAATGGGCAAAATCTTCATGATCCAAATTCTTATATTTAAGCACTGTGGAAATAGCAACTTTTTTTATGGCTTTTGACTATTTTCATTAGGAGCTACAACTAGACCTCTGGAGTTACTAGCTGAATTCTTACAGTACAGGCACTACATAACGAACAAACCCTTAGCTCAAGAATGACAAGAGGAACTCTGTAGCTGAAAAACACAGAAGAAAAAATAGGGAAAAACTCAGTATGGCACCTAATACTATTACCAGGATTATCCATTGCAGTAAGCACTGTGTTCAATAGTATTTGTAGGATAAATGCCTCAGTTATTCTGGAGAACACCTTTTTCCATTGCCACTTTGACAGCCAATTTTATCAGCAGTAAATCTGCACCCCTGAAACGTATATATCCACTTCTTTTCCACCTCTCTCAATTCCATACCAGTTGTACTGATTCATATGCATTTTCAGCAGGGTTGAAAGGGCAGTTACCAAAGCTGCTGCTAGGCTACTTCACTGCCTAAACCCTCAATTATCAAAAGCATTTGAGCATCAGATTAGCAGAGCCACAACATGCCCTGCATTTTTATTAAATATCGAATACTTCCTTACCAGACTCCCTTTCTGCCTTGCTGCTTTTTGGCGTATTTTGAAGGACTTTTTCCTCAGTTGCTCAGCTTGTTCATATCTGAAAACATTATTTACAGTGTTAGAAAGAATGCCAGATGTAGCATCATTGGGTATTCTGGAAAGCTTCTAAGTTACTTAAACATAAAAATCTGCGGAGAATTTAAAAATCTTGAAGAAATTCACACTTTTTGTCAAAGATAAAACCATCCAAAACGCTTAGGACCAGACAATGCTCCTCCTTTAATTTGTTAGAGGTTTGTTGGACAACTAAACACAAAAGTTGGCCCCTACTGGGTGGCCCCTACAGAGGGGATGCTCATGGTTGCATTGGAAGTTATGAAACTCTAAGAAAGAACCAAAGAAACATTCTGTCTTCAGGAAGAAAATGTTTGCTGTTATCTTTGTACCACCTCCACATGAAAGAAAAATACCAGTGTAGTTAAGCTTACTTGTTCTGCTTTTGGTATAAGGTCGCAAGTGCATCAAGTTCACGGGCTACCCGAGGATGTTCAGCTCCATAAGCGTTTTCAGAGATTTCCAGTGCCTGTTTATACAACTGTTCAGCATTTCCAAACTTCTTCCACTGAACATAAACTCCTGCCAGCTGGTGGAGTGACTGCGCCACCCTTGGGTGGTCTGGATCCAGTGCAGTCTCTCGAATCTCCAGAGATCGCTGCAGAGGAGCTACAGCCTGTAACAATGAAGTTCAGAATATGATGGCAGCAGGCAGCATCCTGTATGCTACAACAATTTAACAACTGCAACAGAAAGCACACACTGAGCTCTGCTTGATTTGCCTCCTGGCTGTTACAACAATCTCTAAATGTACTTACCTGACTGAGAAGACCTAGGTCCTTAAGAAACCGTCCCAGGGTCTCATAAAGATCAGCCAAGCAGATCATACTTTCCTCTCCCTCACAGCTTTTTTCATATTCTTTCAGAGAGTCAAAATACTCAGCTGCCATAGAGCTCTTATCTTTCCCAACCAGCTGCCAGTAACTCAGCAATTCTGCAAAATGTCCCCTGTTTTAACAAGGAAATAAGAAGCTCATCTTATCTCTGATACCCCTCTATTCAGACTGATGCTAGCTTCAAAGAAAAGGGCCATATGCATGAATTTTGTCTTTATGCTACAGTGTCTACAGAGACAATCCATGGCCACTAATGCTGTTCAACAGCAGTATTTATCCCTTTACCTACCCCCAGGCGTAACAAAATAGAAAAAAATAGGTGATTTATATGATAACAGCATTTAGCACTTCAGCCTCTACTATTTAAGTTCATTTAAAGTATATCTGTCATTTTCTGATTTATATTGACAAAAAAATCACTTTGAAACGTTTATAACCACCAAAGTGGCTATCTTTGTACCTTTTGTAAAGGTTTTGAGACACAAAGAGATTCAAAAGACACTTGTGTAGCTTTTGCTTATCACCCTGCTGTTGGAAGAGCCAGGGAAGTTCATCTGCACTTCTCCAAGTCACTCGGTCTCGACTATTGAAAGAAAAGCAAATCAAAATTAAAACTCTGAGAGGCCTAACAGAACTTGTCAATTTGATGTGAAAACTAGGCAAGCATACAATTACCATACCTGAATGTCTAAACAGACTACTGTAAGACCTATGTACTCCTTTTTCTCACATCTTTTTTAATTTCATCTCAGAGGGTGCTGTAACCCCCAGGTACCCCACACGAAGCTGCTCCTCCCTCCCATATGGGCTGATCTGTGGCTGGTAGCAGCGCTGCAGCCCTGCAGCAGCCCACTGTCCCTTTGTGCCTCCTTTGTCTGGTACAGTGTGGCCCTCTTGGCTTTCTGCTACCCAACAGTGGATGCTCTGAGAAGCAGTAAGCAGTAGCCCACAGCTGGGACACACTAACTCAGGACTGTAAATGCAAATCAGTTTTCAAGCTGGATATGAACTTGTAGCTGTTCAGCTGTTCTACTGGACCTCCTCTTGTGTATGTGCTAATTGCTTGCTGAACGCAAGTGGTCTTCTGTGTCTTCTTCAGGTTCCAAGCAGCCTCAAACTTCCTAGCATTTACTGGGACTTAAAAATCCACATGGGGTCAGTTACCACAAAACAACTGACGTGGTATAAATTCACACCCTACCTTTTCACATGATAACTTTATTATATGCCCATTCCCCTCCATAGTCTTCAACCTTTTCCAAGATTAAAAAGCAACATATCAATAATATACTGCTGAACTGACAGCTAGAGTTTTGCAGAGTTATTTTGCCATAATAATTTACTAAAATGAGTCAAAGAAGCTATATGAAGAAAACAAAAATATCCAAGAGGCATAAAGTCTGCAATTTAGCACATCTTGAGCAATTCTGGCCTACCTTAACTGTATGGTGAAGTACTCCACTAATTTTTGTCTATAGGCAGAAATAACATTTTCACCTTCTTCCATATACTCTAGTCTCACCATCTCCCAAGCCTGAAAGAGAGTATAATTGAAAGAGAATGCATTTAATTTGTTTATTAAATGCTGATGATACACAGCATGCTATGCAAGATTTCTTTATGAAACACTTCTCGTCTCATAGAATGAAAACCTTTCGATGACAAAGGCACTACAAACAGATTGTCTTACATTAGACCAAAGCTCTGGTTATTCAGATAATAATCCCTTCTCCTTCAATTCTGCTTGTTTTTTGTGGAACCAGTGTTTTCTAGGACACATGGAGTTAACAATTAATAGATCAGAAATTTCTGAAGGTCTGAAATGCCAGGTTTTCAACTGCTGAACAATGCTGACCAATACTGGTATCACAGTGCTAGTAGTTTTCAAGGTGATTCTAACATCAGACCAGACGTTAAGGAAAATGGATGAGCAAACACAAACATATCATGGCCTACCTAGTTAAAACAACAGAACTTATCTAAAAAACAGCAGGGGCTTAGGGGGTGGGGTTTCACTTGCACCCGTTTAGAACTACAAAATTTACCTGGAGGTGCTGGAACTTCAGCAAACCACAGCCATATGTCAGCAAACACATTTTGTGCAAGCTGTGAACGAGTGAGGCTAACACTGCAGAAGACAGTTCAGGATAAAGTTCCATCAGCTCTGACTCACTCACACCATTGTGGCTAACACCGATGACACACAGCATCTACATAGAGCAGAAAAATTATTTTACACAGTTAGTATTTGCTGCAGAGCTTAGTTATGCTGAAATTCAAAGAAAAATACTGTGTATCACTGTGTATAACTTTATACGCCAAGGGAAAAAAAACCCCAAACCTGCCTACACAAGCCCTTTCCCTCTTCCATCGTCAAAGAACAGTCTTGCGTGCTAATGGATTAATATTCTAATAGATAAAGCACCAAATGGGACACTCTGAGACAAACAAATGGCTCCTTAGACTTTTCTCTAAAACACCGGGGAAAAATAACTCCATTATCATAGGGAACTTCTATCTAAGTAAAATATGCTGAAGGTCTTATGCTGCCAGCACCAAAGAACTTCTGGCAATTATTGAATATCATGTCCTAATCAAAAAGACGTTCCACACAACAGGGAAATTCTGCAAAGGTAGGAAGAGGAATTGGAAATCTAGTAAGCGGTGCCATGTATTCACAAGATGCCATGTTTTGATTATATTTACTATGCTCAATGTAGTTAATCATTGGATCAGGGTAGTGATCAGCAAGGAAGTTCTAATTCTATATCACATCATAGTGGAAAAGTTCTGTTTTGTTTTGTGAGACAACTTAGCTGAAATCTAACACAAAGCAGTCATATGTTCTATAGTTATAAAATAGATATAATTAGATTAATAAATTTGTCCTTTCTATACTAATAATACAGTAATCTCCAAATCATACATACGAATCAACATATATTTATATTTACTTTTAACTTAAGAAAAACTCTTTACAGGAAAGAATATACATTACCTGTAGAAATAGTGACACATTCTCTGCTTACCTCTTTCAAAAGATCTTTCTCTTTATCACTCTGCAATGATTCTTGAATTGATCTCAGAACAAGCCTGTACAGTGACACTGTGTCTTGACATTGGAAACACTGTTGAAGGGTTTCATCAATATTTCCTGTATTTCCAACACTGAACAGAAGGACGAAAAGGGTATCGTTTAGCATACTAAATCTGGCCGAGTAAGATGAATTGGAACTACTGAAGAGCCCTATCTCAAAAGTGCTTTGAATTTCTACTGGGTTTTTTAACATGCACAGCACCTGGTAAGATTAAACACAGAAGAGGTGAATTCCTGAAAACCACCTTCTGTCATATTGTCTGATTTTTCTAAATAGCAGCAACATTTTTATTTACCAAAAAAAAAAAAAAAAAAAGGTAAGTTGCAGTGTTCTTTTCTGCAGCAGGATTTCAGTATAAGGACATCAGGTTGGATAAAGATAAAACCACATGCTGCTGTTTCATTTAATGCATTTACAAAGCGTGCTTTCAGGAGCAATTAAGCATTCTAGGACATAAAACAGAAACAAAAAATAATGAAAATCAGTCACCCAGAGTAAATTATCAATCCGTGTATCGTCTTCTGGGAGTGTCTAAACCAAAAATGCAACTTTCTCAACAAGATGAAGTCTAGGTTAATAATAAGCCAATGCACTTATTAAGTATTCTCTTGCACAAGAGGGAAGATTAATTTCCTCCACAGCAGGAATTACAGGGAAAAGTACCATATGCAAGATGTTAAACTAAACAGTTGTTGAACTTCCTTTTAGCTTTAAAAATCTATGAGGCAAACTATCTGGTACATCAGTAAATACAACAGACCTGAATTAAACTGTCAAACAAAACAATACCAACATTCTCTGCATACCTTTAAAAAGCATTGAAGCAACTGACATACCCAGAAAGCAGAACAACAGAAAACTAAGATAAAAACTGAAGAGCTGAACACAGACAGATACAACTATTTGGATTCACTTAGTATCAAAATGGCCATTGTATACTCTCCGATTTTTCTTGCCATTGCATTCACAGTCAGTGAAGGGGGAAAACTTTGTATACTGCTCCACTGTTTTTTCTTAACAAAAATCATTTTATGTTAAATGAATGTATTTCAAAATGCTAACAAACCTACTTGAAGTCTTCTAATCTAGTGGTGAGCATAGTAATTTCAAGATCATCTCAACTTACCAAGCAATGGTTTTGCCCAAGAGAGTGACATACAAAGCATTGCAAGTTGTGGCGGAACGACAATGTCTCTCAAGCTTCTTCTCCTACAACATTTTAAACAAAATTTGTGAACCAAGATGAAATTAACCATACCAATAAAATGTTCACTGTTTGACAAGAAAAGTTCTAGATATGCTTTTATCTGTAACATCTGAAGACTATGACATGATAACTAGTGCACAAAACATTACATGTTTTTCTAGCTACAGGAGCATACGAGTGAAAGTTTCCTTTTGAATTTAAGATGAAAAGAGTTAGGATCTAACCATTACATCTCTCAGATAAGGATTACCTTACAGAATTAGTCTCCAAAGCAAAGAGGTAAAATACCTTCTTCCTCAGTCTGCCAATCATTGTTGCAGTATTATGCAATACTAAACCATCTATTATTCTAAAATAAAAGAACATGTTTACAGCAATATGTGCAACTGCACTGTTTTTGTGTTAATAATTTATGATGTTCCATCTGTTTCAGTGCTATAAGCCATGGGGTAAAAATACTCAAAATGCATGCTATCTTGAGCAGTAGTATTTAGTTAGCTAAATATAATACTTTTTTTTGGCAGCTGTGCTTATTTCATCTTTCCTTGATTTCATTAAAAGTTACATTACAGTAACATGCTTCAGAAGAACTGCAACAGACATACCTGCTCTTTAGTCAATTTAACATTTGCAGAGTTACATTCTGCACTAATGAGAGATTTAACATCTTTGGAATTCAGTGGATCAAGATGAAGAGTGGGCCACAACCTTTGGTAAGAGAGAACAAAGTCCTATTCAGACTTTATTAAATAGCACACAAAAGGAAAAAAATACATCTAAGTTTCAGAGCTTTTTAAAGATTTATATGAAACCAATAATTGAAGCTATTTCCTGCTACTAAGAAATTCTAGTCATCACAAGTCAAATTCCACTTTTAGCCTTATCCTGGATCTGTATCATGGTATTGCAGTTCTTCATGTGCATCTGACTGCATTTAATATCTTCTTTCATATAGTCATGTGGATAGATCCATCACAGTAAAACAAAAACCTGGTTTCCCAACAGCTAAAACCTGTCCTCATTGCAGTTACAATAGAGAAGCTTTCGTTGTCCTCAATGGTTGCAAAACCTTATCCTATTAAATCTCCAGGTCTTGACAAATCTGGCTGTTTGCTCTTCAACGAATGACTAATTTAAAACAGTATTTCTAACCCAGGCTACTTTGAAACATCTCAGAAATATAACATACCTCCAAGCCTGTGGACATGTTTCTACATTCACCGATACAATCACTCTCACATTCACTGGCAGTGGATCTATCAGCCACTTCATATGCTTCTCAGCTTGCTTAAAAACAAATTTTGGTTACTTAATACAAAGGTTGTTCCAAACAATGCCAGAAGTTCATACATTTCATTAACTGCACAGCTTAGTGAAAGGAGTCTTAAATTCTTCACTGTCCTTAAAAATTGTTCACAATCTGGTTCCTGAAATAGTACTAAGTGATCCATTGATATGTACCAGCATGACTGTACGTTAAATAAAACAGAAAGAATACTATTGTTGAAATATTCACCTCATAAAGACTAGGCTATTTATATGCCCAATGAGTCAGCTCACAGCCTTGAAACTTTGGATAAATAATGTAACTGGACTGCTCAAAAATTAAGGTGTTAAGATAAATTTAGGAGGAAAAAAACCCCAACCCAACACAAAATTTATCTACAGAAACCGAAAAACTATCTTAACTCATCTGCACATTTTGCAAAACTATTTTCTGTATGTGCTCTTTAGAGCAAAGCAAACATTAATATTTGTTACATAGATATAGCTGAACCTATTACAATAGTCAAGGTTTCCTTTAGACTGACAAATGGCAAGTATTTTGAAAACATACCTGTATTTGGTCAATAGAATCAATAATTATAATAATGCTGCCTTGATGACGTGCAGAAAGTTTTTCCAGCCAGCGGGGAAACTCTTCCAGAAGTTTAGCTGGATCCAAAGTCAGAGGTGACACTAACCAGGAGTGTTGCATAAGCTGCAGAATTATAAACATATAAAACAAATTCTACCTTAAAAATCAACTGGGATAGTTGAAAGAAGTCCTATAGATGCAAGAGTCAAAAAAAAAAACCCCAAAAACAAAACCAACACATGATTTGGGGACAATTTTTCTAGTCAAGTTCACACAGAATTTTTTCCTTCTAGCATATGCAGAAAGCTGGCATATGCAGAACGAAGAGTATTTATTGAACTCGCGTAAATTCTAGAGAGATAACCTGAGTTTATGCAATGGGCAAGGAATCTAGAGACATAAAGGGCTTTCAAGTTGCACAAATTAAATAGGCAGACTTCTAAAATACATGAAAAAATTGCAAGGAGAGCACAATTCATTTCATTTTTCTAAAGGGTTTAGTCCTGGGAGGTCCTTAGTGCCACCCTGTGAAGGAAAAAGAAAGCTTAGACCCTGGCACAAAAATACTCCTCGCTTATTCCCCACATATCTAACACACAATTGAAAAATAAATTAACATAGGAGAGAGACTAGTCTAGGAACAATATGGTGCCAAGTGGTGAATACAGCCTTAGGTTTCTAAACACAACAGAAGAGATACCACCTGCCTCTCTCATTGGCCAGATGGCAGGAAATTTTGGAAGAAGCTTATATGATTTTATAAGCCATCAATATAGGTCACTGGAAGCAACTGCTAATGCCAATCTATTATGAATAACCCAGAGATGCTACTTAATTGATCTGCATTCAATGTGTAGGATCAGATTCCCCCTATTCTATAATGCCTTACATTTGTATTACTCTTAACTGATATAGAAAAACCTGTAGAAAATTTTATCTTTCGACATACACACACACAGAGGCACATCATGCAATGCAGGGTACATAATAATACAGCATACCTTTAAAGTAAGGCGTTTAATTATCAATGCAGATTCTGAACTAGTAGACATGGGCCTCCCAACAAAGTGATAAAGAATTAGAGTGTTTGGTGAATGCTTCTGTTGCAATTGAATCCTAACGTGAGAAGTAAAAAAAAAAACCAAACAAACAAAAAAAAAAAACAGCACTTAACAGACTATAATTTTGCAAATATATCTCAAATAAAAACCATCAGTTTTGCCAAAGGAGACAGAGTGTCTGAGCTAGAAGTGTTCCATGTCTATCTTACAAAATAGGATAGACATTTCCTGAGATAAAATTGAACTTTTTATGTCAGATTCCATTTTTGCTTTCCCCAGTACTGACAGCCATCAACAAGTGCCCTTCCTGGCACTGGACAGTCACATGTCACTAAGCTTCTAAGAAAAATGACACTATCAATTTATTTTTATGTCAGCAAATTTTGTCATAGCCTACAAGTGACCATAAAATGCATTTCTATGATAAACTATTAGGTCTGATCCTTCCTTTATTTCAGTTAAAAAGGACCCCTCTTGTGCATCAGAGAAGAGCAACACTATTGGGCTACTGAAACCACTTATTAATGCTGTGCAAAGACAGATCTGTAAGGTGTTGCAACTGGAGTCAGGGAGATGTTAAAGGCAGTCCAGATAGAATTAGCTGCTCAATTATTACAAATCTTTCCAAGATGCTTCAATAAGTTCAGCGCTTTGTAAATGCTCCCATTTTACCTCCAATTAAACTGATACGATGTTTGAAATGTAATGGAGACTTTTTTCTTAAATTTCATTCAGAAAATTCATAGCAAAAAAAAAAAGTTTAAACTACCATTTCGATAGAAGGAGAGATTTCCCAGAGCCTGGTCCTCCTGATACAAGCAGAGGTGGAATTGGTGCTGGTGCTGCTACTAGGTCATTTAGACGTTCAAAATACTACAAAAAATAAACAATCATTACAAATATTCCACTGTTTAAGCGAGAAACATAGTGCTTGGTATTGTAAACCATCTAGATACAAAATGCACGCACAGATTTATTAATGTAAGGGAGTAACTACTGAAACGCAATATAATACCAATGGAAATAAATTTTGTAATGAAATACAAACCACAGAATTTATTATCTCTTTTAAAGAAACTGTAAAATAAACAAACACTTTTTTCAAAACACTATTTAAAATGGAACTTTCGGTGCTAATAAACTGAATCAGTGTTACTACAGTAAAGCAATTGGGTACTGTCCTGGTTTCAGCTGGGATAGAGTTAACCGTCTTCCTAGTAGCTGGTACGGTGCGATGTTTTGAGTTCAGTATGTGAAGAATGTTGATAACACTGATGTTTTCAGTTGTTGCTCAGTAGTGTTTAGACTAAGTCAAGGATTTCTCAGCTTCTCATGCCCAGCCAGAGAGAAAGCTGGAGGGGCACAAGAAGTTGGCACAGGACACAGCCAGGGCACCTGACCCAAACTGGCCAACAGGGTATTCCATACCATGTGACGTCCCATCTAGTATAGGAACTGGGAAGTGGGGGCAGGGAATCGCCGCTCGGGGACTAGCGGGGTGTCGGTCAGCGGGTGGTGAGCAATTGCACTGCGCATCATTTGTACATTCCAATCCTTTCATTATTACTGTTGTCATTTTATTAGTGTTATCATTATCATTATTAGCTTCTTCTTTTCTGTTCTATTAAACCGTTCTTATCTCAACCCACGGGTTTTGCTTCTTTTCCCGATTTTCTCCCCCATCCCACTGGGTGGGGGGGAGTGAGTGAGCGGCTGCGTGGTGTTTAATTGCTGGCTGGGGTTAAACCACGACAGGTACTATGTTTGTTCAGGCTTCCTCGCTGCCCTTTTCCCCCTGCAGCTACTCCACTGCATTGGATATGGTTGCCAGGACAAAGCCTTCGAAGTTGGCATCTGCCATGAATAGTATTCTGAGGCACTAAGCATGCAAAAGAAAGGCTTTCTTTCACCACATGAATGCCCAAGAATGTTGTAGCAGAGTTCAGGATGACAAAAACAAAAACAAAAAACACACTTCATCCACATGGGAGAAATATTTTGTCTGCAAAAAAGAATTGGAGGCGCATTAAGATACACATAATGTTCTATTATTTTACTGTTCTAGAACGTAGTAAAGATGGCACAATCCTCCAAAACCATTGCCAGTATTTGAGTAGTGAAGTAAAAGAATAAACTATGGTAATAAAATAGGGGTGCTAACAATTTAAATACAATAACAAAGGAACTGCATGCTTATGTTATATATAATGTAACATCAAGGAACATTGCCCAAATAAGCAGTCACATCACTTTCCATGACCACTTCAATGTTTTTCCTTCCTACATTCATTATACTTTCCCTACATATAACTGTTCCCGATACCTGATTTGAAATGTTTTAAAAATTTTATTTCAAGTAATGAGTAAGTACTGACCTATTCAGCAGCTCTCTACTTTGAAGTTTCCTATGTTCTTCTCACATATGTATGGCTGCATGATGATATGAAATCTTTTCATTAGCCACCTCTGAAAGACCTAACTCCAGGCGTCAAGACAGAGCTCAGATTTCCTCAAAGACATTCAGAGCCTTTTCTATTGATGACCAAAGTCTAGGAGGACACCCTACTTCTGGCACACTGTTATAGTGCTTTTCTCCAGTGCAGGAACAACAACTGCTTCTTCATCAACGTCATTCAACAACACGCAAATTGCCATCTCTCCCAGAAAATAAATATGCCATCTATATAAGACATATGGCTTCTTCTAGCCTAAGTAGTAATAGCCTCAAGGATGGTCTCAGACACAGCTTCTTCTGTAGAAGTAAATCTTGCCTAACAAGAGATGGAAATGAGTGATGACTTTCTCTTCATCCATGTACATGTCCAATGTACTTACTTTCTCAAATCCCAGCTCACATGTTGAATTAGAGGCCTGCTGAAAAGCTTCCATCTGTTCTTGTTCATCATGTGCATCCCACAATACATCACCAAAAACTTCTTCTTCAGGAGCAGTGGACTCTTCCTTGTTAACCAAATCCTTGCCTTCTAGTTCTGTCATTTCACACCCCAATATATCCTAAGTAAAAAGAAAATTACATGGAGAAAACTGCACCTATAATTCTTAACAGTGCAGGCACATTTCATGTTCATCTCAATTCCACTGTATATGAGTGCAGCTCTATGAACATCAATATGTTTGCTCCCTCTGAGGCTAGCAGAGAACACAAGTAAATGAGCAATTAGATGAAACCAAGTTAGCTCTGAATGCACAGCTCTCGAGACGTTGGTTTTAGTCTTCTCAGAGTGGAAGCAACTCACCACAAGGAAGGATAAGGAGAGAATGGACTACCCAATCTTTCCTTATCCTATGATATGGATAAAGAGAAATTAAAAGAGAATTTAGGCCACAAATAGATCCCTTTCCCCTGTTATTTCTGCTTCTGTCCGTAAAAGCACTGCTCAGTTTTGGGTTTTATTTTCCACTTGAGATTTCTTTGTTTGCCAGATATTAATGATAAAACAGAAAAAGATTCTCTGAATTACATCCAAGTAGCATATAGTAATCACACTGACATCATTTAAGGTCATAAATAAGTGCAGGAACAGAAAAAGCTGAAATGCATCATGTACTCTACCTGTTTAATTATCTTTTCCACACAAGCATAGATTTCATATGCTCCTTCCTCCACACCTCCAATATGGTCAATCACCTGAAAAAGTAAATGGGAAAGCATGAGGCAACCAACAAAAACATTCTGGAACACATTTAAATTCCATTCTGTTGCATTCCTTAGGTAGGATTCATTTTGCCTAAGCTTTTAAAAGTTGGGCATCTAGTTTCAGCTGTTCTCAACAGTTCCCTCTGTAAAGGGAAATAAATGGCAACTGATCTATTTTCAGATGGGAGGAATCTCTCTGGATGTACACTTCTTTCTCTTCAGTGGTTACAGAGGGACCTTAGATAAAAAATTTTGCCATTTAAACGGCTAATCACAGGTGAGAAATTCTATCTTTCTACCACAGGAATTTTTTTTCAGTGAAAATGCAGTGGCTTTTTTTCCTCCCCTGCTAATGAAAATTTCATGACATTCATAAATTTCAGCTTCATCAATCTGCTCATATAATGAGCATCCAGAGCAATGAGTGTAATGCAGTTTCTCCTAAAATCTGAGACTACTAGCATTCAATGTTGTTTATAGCAGGAAAGCAAGCCTTTTAAAATTCAACAGTCTTTAAAATGCCATACCTTTGCTTTGTTCACGTAAGAAATTTGCTCAATTAACTGTTGCACTGAGACTGAACTGACTCTGCCATCCTCCTTTCTGTGGTAAATCAGCCGGGGTTTTTCTTCTGGATTTCTCAAGAAGGCTTCTTCACAGTCCTCCAACAAACAACTAGATTGGAAATCAGCATTCTTGTGCTATATTACACTGCTGTAGTAAACAGTTCAATCAACACAAGCTCCAAAGATGCGTTTCACTGCAAAATCTAATTCAAAATTCATATCTATTTATAACAAAGGGCAAGCAAATATTTCAGCAGAGAATTTAAGATAAACTCTGAAGCAAGGAAAAGCTAAGAGAGAAATTTATGCTACTTGTACCAAAAGCATTAAAACCATTTACTGATGTAAATTAAAGTTGATCTTCCTGTCATACCAATATACAGAGTGAAAAGTAATTGCTTTGCATGGAAAGAACATGGATTCACACATAATTAATAAGCATTATATACATGCTCTGCCTTCACTTATTTGAAGGGTCTGTTCTATTCCTTGGCCTTTTTAGGAAAAGTCCTTTAGTATTTGTCAGATGTAGGGTAGTCTTTTCATTTATAGTAGTTGAAAAGGAGAATTACACACCTCCAAATTCAAAAGCACTTTGTATTTATATATGCGAATGATATCCATGGATATCATTCCCAGCAATCTATTGCTGTTCCACAGAAGGAACTATACAACTTGGGGATGCTGACAATAGCAGGCAGGGTCTCTCAAATATTATGTTCTTGATACGAGCACTACAATTTTCATCAGTTTTTCTAAGAGAAACTCTCTAAGTGAATACTGTTGGCAGGAACACTCCTTTATGGTTTGTTTTTGTCTTGCGTATTTTGTTCTTAAACACTTGTGACCCACATACCTAAAACTGGGTTATTTGGCAACAGTATCCCTGCGAAGTGCCAATATACCCTCAGGAGCCAATGTTATCTTTCTGAGAGCATAAATGTATGGCAGCTCTAGTCCGATTCCTCTATGAAAAGAAAACATCATCTTCTGTGGTATCTGGCTGTTCCCTGAAGCACTCCACTGTTGTAAGTCTTAGCTACTAGTGTCCTAAACCAGCCTTTAATTCTCTCTGGACAGATGTTTTATTTACAGAAACAGGAGGTCTAGTTAATTCAAGAGGTCTAATAACACAACAGTATCTGAAATACCTAGAGTTCAAAATCTACCCCTAGTATGAAACTTAATGCATACCAATTATTTTCAGATTTTTGCATTCTGTCCTGGTTGTTACAGATGTTTTGGAATGACCACTCTGTGATCCTTAATATTATCTTTTCTAACCCCTTTTTCTCTTTTCTTCAGCAAAAGGACACCCCTCCCTCCCCCAAACATCAAAACCAAATTCCACCCAAAATTCCTAAATGCATAACAGAAACAGTCCTAACACAATTCCAAAAGTATCCCTAATTTGGTGTTTTTCATTTAGTAAGTCATATTTCTTCTTCGAGAAGATTAGGAAATTACTCACTGAACAAACAGAACACATTGCATCACCATTTGTCATAAAACATCGTGACTTCCGTAAATTAAGCTGTAGAAAGCTAGCATAAGGTACAACACAGGAGAGCCATGAAATCAGTCCGAAAAATAGCCAAAGATAGAAGATAATATGTGACAGAATAAAATCAAAATACTACAGCCAGGTGTAAGGCTAGATAAGCAAATGAAACATACTGAGGATATTCACACCAGCCATCTTAAATTCCTAAGACTCCAGCAATATGCACAACAGAGAGCTGCTCTTGGAAAGCAAAACATTTCTGTGTTAAAATACAGCATGAAAGATGTCTTCATAAGAGAATCTGTAGCTACAAGAAAAAAGAAATGATACAAAGCTGGTACATTCTTTTAACTGTCTGCACTAGCAAACATAAAGTTTGAAGGAGTATCACTTAGGAGATAGTAGCTTAGGAAATGTACTGAGCAAAGCATCACATACATTTTAATAAGCTATGCACTCTGCATAAATTACCAGTTTCTATTTGCTTTACCAGTCTGGAAAATACTTACCTTGGCAAAGTTAAATGCAGGAGCAAAATGACTAATGAGCTTTTTTCAATTTCCCATTTTCTTACATCCTTAAGAGGCCTTTCATTTTCTGCTGAAAAATGAACAACTTGAAAGAAGTACCCCGTTGTTTCACAGACTCTTTGAAGTTTTGGTGAGTAGTTCTGAAAGCAAATTTGAGTAACGGTGCTTTATTACTAAATCTGCATAGCACTAAGGACCTACTAGACAAATCTCAGTTTCTTTTCTCTAGGCAGTTTCTTCCCCTGAAGTCCTTGACAATACTTCCACTGACTTCACTGAAATCAGCCTACACCTACTAAAGCTTTCAAGAAGTATTAGACAAATTGCTGACTAAGTATCACAGTGGAAACAAAACAGCATATAAGTTAGCATAAATTTGTGAGGTACTCACTCTAATGAAGATGTCCACTTCTGGTTGAGTCTCATCAGTACCAACAATAAAACACCTTACTGTGTTACTCCACAGAGAGTGGGAAAACAGAGGAGTAACCTGTAATAAACTGGCAACAGCAGCATCCCAATCATCTGCCAATGAAAAAAAACCAAAATGAAGTCTAGAGATCTTCACATCTGATTACACTGCTTAACAGATAAGTCATCACCTCTTAACACAGTAGTAACAGTTTTACTCAACTATTTTAATTTCCTAAATTCAAATTTAGAGAACCCATATCATCTGATAATGCCATATAATGGCAAAACAACAGTGTTAAATACATTATCATTACAAAGATACTTCCTTTAAATAGGATTGATGAAATGTATTTATAAAATCAAGCTGATAGTTGTAAAATAAGTAAAAATATGCAGGAATAATAAAATGACTCATAATTGAACTTTTTTTTTTTCCCCTCCAGATCTACATCTATTTCAACTGGACCATTCGAGTAAATGACAGAGAAACATTATGAGAACTTCTTCTTCTCGAGATGAAGTCCATTGCTTTCTGTAGTACTGTCTGTCAATTCCCTATAGAAGCAATGGATTTTAAAACTTTCTTAGGTTCTTCATGTTGT
Organism: Harpia harpyja; assembly: GCF_026419915.1. Lineage (NCBI taxonomy): Eukaryota > Metazoa > Chordata > Aves > Accipitriformes > Accipitridae > Harpia > Harpia harpyja. Next base: position 54,285,376 of record NC_068940.1, on the reverse strand, counting down.
GGCTGGTCGTTCTTTCAAGAAAGGAACAGGTTCTCCTTTCAGTACCACATAGGATGATGAAAGGCTTAAGTGTATGAAGCTGGAGCCATCCTCCCCTCCCACTTTGCAGGCACAGACTTCTTAATCAGAGCCTGAAGGATTGAAGAAAAAAGGAAGAAACTGCCAGCAAAGTTAACTATATTGCAGGAGGGGTTCCAGGGCCAGGACAACAGGGAGGGAAACCGGAGCACTGGAAGACAACTTACAAGAGGCCATTTCGGAAACAAAGTTCAAAAGCAACAATTATTGACAAGAAAATATCTAACACCGGTTCACATAACGATGCATACATCCTGGTCTTGCAATCAGATTTCCATAAATGGCCCCCTAAGCAGAGTCAAAACCCATGCAAATCCAATGAAAAAACTAGGGATATAGTTTATTCTAATACAAACGTAATGTTCATAGAAAGTAGAGAATTTGAATACAAATGGAAAAAAGAAGGCCAGCAGATATGGAAAGAAAGATCACTATCTTCCTTAGTCAACACAAGCAACAAAATGGTATTTGGTTTACTCACAACGAAGCACCATTCACTGCTGTTTGCCAAAATCACTGCTTTGAGTACTGTAGTCACCAAATACATGAAACATAATTCAGCATGTACAGCTACAGTTCCTTTTATTTTTACAAAGAAGAATTCCAAATAACCCTTTAGTCAAATTACCCAAGAATGGACAGAAAAGGAAAGAACAGAATTACTTAAGAATGGATAGAAAAATGACATAAAAACCTGTAATACCAGCAAAACAAACCACCATTACTTACCCCTGTTTATATTTGCAAATGGTCCCTCAACGTCTATGGAGCTATGAGCAAATTCAGGCCCTCTGAAAGACTGTTGAAGTTGCATCATACTACCCATGGATGGCTCGCTTCCCAAAGCTCCTCCATTCCAGTATTCAGATTGTGCCCCAGTAGCTAAGAATTGGAAAACAAAAAAAACCTCTTCATTGTCACTAAACAAGGTAAATTATCAGTCTTAAATACTGCAGCTGAAACCTACCACCACATGTCACTGAACATAATTTTTTCTCCTTTAGCAGATTTGCTCACACCTTTGTGTGCTGTGGTTCTAAATGGGCGCTTGTCCAAAGTTAATGAGAAGCCATGCTGCTAAAGGATGAGGTTATTTGCTAATATTTGTTATTATATAGATTGTTTACATCTGTTGGGTTCAAATGCTGACTTGCATTACAAATCAGAAAATCAGTTCACAGTATGGCTGCAGTCATTTGTGCACATCACAAAACTGACAACTTGTTCAGGAATGTTCCAGCACTGAAAAAGTCTAAAGGGGCTGTACGTCAGGATTGAAATATATTCTCTGTGCTGTGTGAAAGAGCTTTCACAGTATCTCTTCATAATATGCTTGGATTACACTTCTGCCAATCAATGTACAACATTCAAGACACTAAATAAACCTTCCACAGAGAAAATAAGAAAATTGAGGAAGACTTAGAAAAAGGTAAGAAGGGAAGTACAAATTTAAAAATTGATATAACACAAAAGAAGACAGAAAAAACACAGAAAAGGAAACAAGACTATCTGTACCATTAAAGTTCATCAAATGCATTGTTACTATGCAAAAAGCACTGCATTTTGAAATGTTTCTACTTTTAAAGACTGCATATTTATACTCCTTCCAAGATGTGACAGTAGATACATCTCAATAAGCAAAACAAAGGTTAAGCAACAGCACTTGCATGCAGTTTTTCCTCAGTAACTCTTCATGGTGCAAGAAGTAATGGTGGCCATAATTAAGAGTGTTAAGGTGCTAACTGTCTGCTACAAGTATTGCTCTATTTTGAACCAGATACAAAGTCAGTGGACTGACCACATACCCATCTGAATCCCCCCCATGCTATCAAATGCCTCTTACAGCACATACATGGTTTTGCCTTTTATGTCATCATAAGCCGTTTGCTACGGCTTCCCTTTCAAAAGATTCTTCAATAAAACGACTCTTTTGGTCAGTTCATGTTTGTTAAATATCTAACTCTGCTATTCTGAAAAGTACAGCAGCTGAGACTGGCACACTTCATCATCCATAGACAGTAAGTCTATCCAAGATTCCCTCGTTTCAGGCATGCTTTTTGGATCCTTTGGAACATGATCTTTCAGATCTAGAATCAAAAAACTCAGAAAGGACTAGAAAACTCAGAATTGCTCATGGAACCATTTAAAACAAAAAATGTTCAAGTCACTGTGTCTAGACAGTGCTCTGTTTTCTTCATCTATTCATATGACCAGAAACGTGGGGTTCCCACAACCTAAACCAAGTTTGTAAAGTCAGCTGCTTTTACCCTTTAAACTGCTTTATGTTACTTTTCACCTGGATTAATAAAACTTTTTTCAAAAGAACATAAATATTTGTCATGTGCTTTACTATTCAGAGAATTCAGTCACGTTCCAACACAAAATGCTGGGGATGAAATTCTCACCCGTAACATCTGTACAATTATCATCAGAATCAGACTCTTCGGGATCAAACACATGGATTCCTTGGGCCTGGAGTCTCTGAAGTTTTGCTTCTAGCTCTCGTTTGGCCCTCAGTAAGTCCTGAATCTCATTTTCTTTAGTTTCTCTAAAAATCTATGAGCAGGAAAGAAGAAAAAATAAAAAAGAAATACAAACCATAAACCTTTTAAAATTCACTATCAGTTCCTGAATTCATGTTATCTGCTTTCAATTGGAAAAATAAGTTTCTAGCATTCATTTGGCAGGCAAAGGCATGAAAATGTAAACAAGAAGCCACCAGGAGCCTATAAATGAGCAGGAAAACACAGTTTTAAATTATCTATTTTTAAAATTTTACCATTTTAAACCTTAGCATACTGTTCTGAAAGTTAGAAGTCTGCATTATTATGGGAAGTTTGCTAAAAGGTGAAGAAAGTTACTTGCCATTTTTAAAGTTTATTGTCTTCTAAAATCACTACATGTAATATTTTTTTTCCAAAGGTTCCCTTTTATTCTTCCATGTATATTTTTACATCTACATATAATCTTGTATTTACTTTTTATCGTTGCGGAAATTTAAATTTCCCAAGATAAAAAGTGATCAAGCACCTCCAGTTGTTCTGTTTGTAAAATATTACCATCATGTGGGGAAGAACACACGAACCTAGATTTAAATTCAAAGAGATGAAATCTTCTGAAAGTCTCATTTTCTTAAATAAGGTCAAAACCAATCCTGGTTTTATGTATCTGCCAAACATTAGCACCTGTTACAATTAAAGATATCAAGAATCTTGAAAACAGTGCAAAACCAGGACCTATTGCCCTATTTGGGTGGTAGAAGTATCATTATCTGCAGCCAGGGAAAAGCAGAAGCATCAGCTTGGCCCTTCAAGTCACCCCCCCAAAAAGCACAAAGACTTTTGTCTTTAACTGGCTATCATATTTTAGCAGCCAAAAGAGATGCACCAATACACACTTTTCTTTAATGTAAGTTAGAAGTGCTAAACATTACAATGCTATATATAAAACTTATTCAGAAATAACGGAACTCTGTGTTTATACATTCCTTCAGTATGTGTCAGTTTGCAGCCCATGTCTTCTTGTCACTCTCAAATATGAATATACTCCTGTGTTCAAACAACGCAGGAATTTAGTTTAAGATGCATCACTGCATATCCTCCTTTTAATATTTAAAAAGTTATTTTCTATTTTTTCCTCATAGTTTTACAGAGAGCTTTTGGTAGGATTATCTTAAAGGAAATAGGCAGCAACAGCTATGATACTCCCCCCCCCCCCCCTTTTTTTTTTTTTTTTTTTTTTTTTTTTTTTTAAGAAGAGGAGCACCTCATGAAAGCTATTGGAAAAGAGTTCATTGGGGGAACGTGACCAAGCAACATTTATCTTCTTTTTGGTCATTTTCCCAGGAAAAGTCAAGCCATACCTTGAATTGCCTTTTGACCTTGTCTCGATCATGTTCAAAAGTAGCAGCTCTCTCCATGGCTTGGTATTTAGCTTCTAAAGCACTTTCTTTCTCTCTAAGTATTTTCTGGTAAGTTTTCTGAAGCGCCTGAAAACATTTAACATACCATTTTTCTGAGCGAAAGCAATCACCAACAAAAGGTTTTGGACTACTCTTCAGGTCTGACTACAACAACGTCATCCTGGCACCCTACGCCTCCCCTCCCTCCCGGGGAGAGGCAGCCGCCCGGTCCCCATCCCCGCAGGCACGCCCTGACCGCACCCCGACGCCTCACCAGCGCGGCACCCGGGGCACCTGCCACTTCCCCGGCACCTCGCCTTCCAGGGGAAGGACAAGCCGTCGCACCCGCCGCCTCCCTGCCATGGCCTTCCTGGGGAGCGAGACGAGTCCTTCGCAGCCTCAGGCGTGAGGGGCCCGCTTCGCCGCCCAGCCCCCTCACCCAAGAGGGCAGCGGGAGCTACCTGCAGCTCGGCGCGCAGCCGCTTGTTCTCTCTGTCCAGTTTGGCCTCCTTCTTCACCATGGAGGCCACCTCGTTGTTCTTGCTGACGCGGAAGATCTCGTACTCCTTCTTCAGGCGCTCATACTCGGCCACGCACTCCAGCTCCTGCACCGAGGCCGTCGACTTGAAGCTGGCCCCGATGAGGCCGCCGGGCCGCGAGGCCCCGACGCGCCGCAGGGAGCCGCGCAGCAGCCGGGCCTTGGGCTTCACCTCCACCGGGATCTCGCAGGCCTCGCCGCCGCCGTACGTGTCCTCGATCACCTCCCCGACCCCGCCCGCCGGGCTCACCAGGGACGACGCCGTCCCCATGGCCGGGGGACGCCGCAGCCGGGTGAGGCTTTAACAGCGAGCGGAGGAGCCGGTGCCTCCGGCGGGCCCTGACGGCGGGGACATGCCCGAGACGGAGCGTTCCCAGAGGCGGCTGCTCCCCGCCTCGCCCCGGCCAGCGCCCCTCCCCGCTTCCCCGGCCCGGCCGAGCCGGAGGGCCCTCCGAGCCCGCGGCTACGGCCAGCTCCTTGCGGCGGCCGGACGAGGAAAGGAGGGCGGGAGGAAGCCGCCGCGCGGGCCACCTCCCTCTCCCGTCCCGCCCCGCCCCGTCCCGTCCCACGGCGGCCCCCTCCCGAGGAGCGCTGCTGGAGCCGCCCCGAGGGCCGGGGAAAGGCGGAGCCGCGGCAGGCGGGAGGGGCCTGGCGGCGGCGGCCGGAGGGCGGGAATCTGCTCCTCTGAGGAAAAGTGAGAGGGTTTTAGGTTTTTGCTTTTGAAAGCGGGAGCTAACGCCAGGGTGCGGCAAACCCTCCCGCTCCTGCTGGCCACCACCTCAGCCTGCGCCGGGGAGCCCTCAGCCCCGCCGGGCTCTGCCGCCTGGCCGGGCAGCCTCAGCCAAAAAGGTGTCCGTTTTCTCCTCAGAGAGCAGGGCCCGACAGGGTCCGCCACGTGCCCCGAAGCCTGCAGGCTGTGCCGCACCCTGGGCTGGTCTACACGTTTATAACGCCCGGTTCTCCTCGGCCAAACAGAGGTGTGCAGGTTGTGCCACAAGCTTTCGTGTGGTAGAGACCTTGGGGGGGAATTCTTTCTCAGTGTTCTGCGACCTTTGAGACCAGTTGGCACACTCCGAAGGAGACGACCTGAGAAGAGATGGTAGTGGGTCCACCAAGAAGTGCTGGGTAACGGTGCCTTGTCACACCCGAGTTCAGTGCCTGCACCTTGTGCTGCCTCTCGGCCTCATCTGAAAGTCATGAATTCTCCGTTTGAAGACCTTCCCTTTCAGGAATAAGGCAGTTGTAGATTATCTGCCCCTTAAATTATCATAATGCTATTTCCCTCTTTGCCTCTTCAAAAAACCCTGTCTGGTTCCTTTACCTGTCTTGGGGATTTCAGAGGAGCAGATCCCCAAAGCTGAGGAGAACATCCATTTGTTCCCAAATCTCAGAACCTGCCCTACTGTTGGCACGAATAACAAAAATGTTGCTACTTTAAAGCAGGTTTTGCCTCACATATGTGCCAGGTTTCTTAGCCATGACAGGGGTAGCCATTTCCCCTTAACAGGAGAAAAAAAAAAAAAATCTTAGAAATGTCTTTTCAGTGATACATCCCTGACTTTCAAAATCTTTTGGAGGGGAAAATTACTTTTGTGTACAACAGAGAAAAGGTGTTGTTTTATTTCCCTGAGTAAAAACTCTGGGGTTTGGGAATATGTGCTGTTTGCCCTAACTTTAGCCCTTTGTTTTCATGAGGAAAAAATAATTTCTTGTCTGAATATCATTTATAGTTACGTTAGTGATTTATTCCAGTTAAACCTCGCTTCACTGAAAAAGGTACAGAATACGTGACAATTGTGGGAAGGGGAAGGGTGCTACTATGTTTTCCCTAATGTTGACAATACCATAGCCTGCACAGTATTAGGTGATTCAGCAAATGAGCCTGTAATTCTGTAACAAAGCAAGGCTCTTGGTTTCTTCATTTGCATGTTGGTATCAGGCTGTTTCTCTACTTCACTGCTGTTTGAGCTCTGGGAATAATTAAAAACACGTTCATGCTGGTGCTTCAGCTGAATTGTTCTCATATTCTGAGTTCGTGAAAGTCAAAATTTCCAAGCTTGAAGCCTAGAATAAAAAGTGTAGTATTGTAAGAGCTACTGGATTCCTTCTAATAATCCACTTGACATTAACAAATGGATTGGAAGAACTGTAAATGCTGTTTCTCTAATGCTGCCTCTGGGTGCATTACAGAATTTTTATGGATAGTAGAGACCATATTAACACAACCCTTTCTAAACAGAAAAATTATACTGCTTCCCTGTTGCTTCATGGATTGGTTTTCCTAATGTTTAGAGATTAGAATAGCTTGCTTCAACATCTAATTTGTAAACTATCAAAGATTGCTTTAAATCACCGATTAGGACAATTCAGAAAGAAATCCAACTGTTCATTGCATAGATGTTGGAAACAGTGTCTCAGAATACCTGAGGATGAGCTGTCTTAACTTTCAAAAATGAATTGACCCAGAAAATCAATCCCTGGAGAAAATATAATACCAAGTTCTTTAAAAATTGCTTCGTCATGCTACGTTACTTTTTTTAAGCTTCAATTAGAGCAGCCCAATCCTTAGTCCTTTGAGGACATTGATGCTGGGGGAATTGTGCCATAAAGTTCCCGGTCAGTTCACCAGTCAGTGAAGACATTTGGGATACTTGAACAGCTTCATGTTTATCATTGACATTATTTACCTAATTTAGAAAGGTTATTAAGACAATCCATGTGTGAGATGTGGTGGCTTAACCCAGGCCAGTGACTTAGCACCCACCAGTTGCTCACTCACTACCCCAGCCCAGTGGGATGGGGAAGAGAACGGGAAGAGCAAAAGCGAGAAAAACTTGTGGGTCAAGATAAAGACGATTCAATTAGTGAAGGAAAGAGAGAAGAGAGAAAAGAAAAAAAAAAAAACCAAGTGTTGCAGAGGCAGTCAATCACTACCTCCTCCCAGCAGACCGATGCCCAGCCAGTCTCTGGGGAACAACTACTTTGGAAAGACTTACCCCCACATTTTATTGCTGAGCATCACATTATATGGCATGGAATATGCCTTTGGCCAGTTCGGGTCAGCTGTCCTGGCTGTATCCTCTCCCAAACTTTTTCACACCCCCAGCCTACTCACTGGCGGGCATAATGAGAAGCAGAGGGCCCCGACAGTGTGCAAGCACTGCTCTGCAATAGCTAAAACGTTGGTGTGTTGTCAACACTGTTTTAGTCACACATCTAAAACACAGCACCATACAGGCTGCTGTGAAGAAAATTAGCTCTACCTCAGCCAGACGCAGTGCAGATACATTTGTCAGATGAGGACCTGTAGTTTGTAAAGCTCCTTCATGACTTCAGCTGTAACAGAACCAGACTGCTCTCCATCCCGGAATCCATGTAATGAGCAATACAGTATATTGGCTGGTCCTCTGACAAATTTACTCTTCTACCTACCCCTTCGGGGTCAGTATGCAATCTATACTCCCGATCCGCAATGGAACAACTACTCTGCCAATGTTCTCCTCCTACTGAGACTATGGGGTTTTTTGTTGTGTGTGTTACTTAGAAGCCCGTGGACTTTCGTGCTTTATGGCATAGACAATTTTGTGCAAACATTGTAAATGCTTTATTTGTTGTTGCTTAAAATCTACTGGGCTACAGTTTAAAAACGTTTATGTGTCATCTTTAGGGGTATTGCTTTTGTCTTTGATATATCCACTATATTACTACATGGTTTATTGTTGAAGTTTCTTACTCTTGTCTTTATTTCATTTTAGGAGACTGTTAACAAACAAAATCTATGGATCTAAGGATCTGTCCCGTAGAGAAAAGTACAGCTGCAGGAACTGGCCCTCTGAAAGAAGGTTGGTTTTTTACATGTGTTATTAGGTTCAGCTCCAAGTTAGCAGATGTTCATTTTATAAAATAATATATTTTATATGTTATTACCTATGCATTCCTGTAAAATTTAGTGTACAAGGTCAGGATATGGCAAGATAAGAGGAAGCTGAGAAAGATTTGATGATAGGTTGCCACAGATTGACTACCCATTAAAAATAAGAGTTGCTATGATTAGAATGAATGTTGATAATGACCTGAAAGCTGAAGATGCTTTAAATGAAAGGCAGCTGACCAAACTTCTACACAACATCCTTTTTGTTAAGTCAGATGCGGGAGTGGCTTTTAAAGCTATATACCACAGGCATAAGCAAAGTGTGTTAGAAGCCCTTCATAAATCACTATTAAATTGTTTGTGCCTGCACTGAATCAAGTTGATAATTTTTTATGATCCCATTCATTATTCAAAAATATCTGTGAGTGATGGAACATGATTAAGAGAGTTCTACTGAGGACATGCAGTAAAAAGATGTAGTATGGTAATTTTTTAAAGATTAGTTTTGCCCTGGATTATATATGTTTCTACTTCTCTCTTTGTAGTGACGATGAAGACCTTGCTCTAAAAGGTTGCTTACTATTGGGCTGTTCTTCCCTAGTACTCCACCCTGTGCAGGAAGTGCAAGCCTGAATAAGCCAAATGACTGATCCTGTTATTCACCTTCTTTCTTTTATATAACATGAGGCCTGATGTAAAACACAATGAAGTCAGGGGAATTTTTCAGTTGAGATGATCTGTTTTGAATCTGGTACTCTAGTTGTTCCATAAAAGCCTGAATCTGCCAGATCTTAGCTCTGAGCATGAGAATTACTTTGTTATCTCTGCCCTGTTGCAGCACCTCCATTTTGTTCATCAGCATGAAAGGCATCTGCTTCTGTCCTCCTCTGAGACCTTCACGCTAAGTGGCAGCAGTACCATGATTCACCAGCCACCATGACTGGTGTGTAGGGTTCTGGACCTGTGTGCAGCCAAGGGAATGTCTGCTAGATGGTGGGGAGGTAGAGGTCTTCTTCCCTTTTTCATATGACCCAGCATGGCTGGAGCTATATCCATCATTATGACTGGTTTACACCTTGCAGTCTTTCTGTGACCTGACATGAAATTGCATAACTGGGGTTCAAGTAATTTGAGGTGTCATGGGTGAGTATAGGAGACAGAGTAACTAAGAAACTGATTACAGGTCATCATTAGCTCAACAAGTTAGAAGTTTACATTCGTAAGCAAGACTCTGTCATAAACTTAAGTTTTAGATGTAGGACTGTAAAATTGAAGTCTGAAGAAATGTGCTGAAAATCCCATCTAAAGCCTTAAGGTAATTTATTTTATAGGCATGTTTATGAGAGATTCTGATGCATCTGCTTTTTCTTTTCAAGCTAAAAATAATACAACATACAGGTGGTTAATTGTAAACTGCCTAACAAACTCAACCTTGGGGCAGAGTTCTAAGTTCAAATAGCTATTGAACTTACTATGTTTCAGTCAGTAACTTTATTACAGTCTCTCAAGCTGAGATCATCAGCTTCTTTCAAGAATCCATTTACTGAGAGACCTGAAAATTACCCGGACCAGAGATGATGAAAATCATAATGAAGGAGAGGACATCTACTTTTAAATGCTCCTATAATGTTACATGTCATAGCCGTTCGCCACTAGAGGACAGCAAGACCTCAGGAAAACAGTGTTGTGTGAGGAGGTGGAAGAAAAAGAAAGAAATCGCATACACAGGAGTTAAGAAAGTATTAGTTCAGAAGTTACATGCTTCTAGCTATAATCAAGCTTCTTAAAGAATTGAGACAGTTTTGAAAGATGTTTCAAGACAAAATAAAGAGGAGACACTTAGATAAATAAAAGCTGAAGTTTTAATGTAGTGGTTTGCCTATCAGTCATAGATAATATCTGAAAAGCACAATACTAACTAGTTTTGAGAGCCATATACTGCTTCCATTAAATTCATAAATAGTTTTGTATTGATTTCAGTATGAATAGGGCTTGGCTTTGCAATCTTAAATAACTGGTAGATGTTCTGATTTTTGATGAAGGAATTAGATACCCTTATGTAGGAAGGTTGTTACAGTCCGTTATTTAGAATGGAAATAGTAGTCCGAAAGCACTGCAGAGGAATCTTCTGCCTCCACACCTATCTATTACTTTAGCCATATTTATGTTTGTAACTGGTAATGCAAGGACTCATTAAATGTTTCAACGTAAGCTATAGGAAATGGGTTCAGAACAATGCAATTCATAATCAGAACCAAACTTTTCACCTTCATGGTTTCAGTATGTCAGACAAGATAAACTTCTTTACTCTTTACGGCAAGTCACTCGATGACATTTCTCCATTAAAAGTTCAAAAGAGGCTTTGAAGCAACCTTAGTTTCTCATAAGTCTGAACTGAGTTTTAACTGAAAATTCCACAATGAGTTACAATCCCTGCGAGAAGAAAGCTCTTGAACATCCATTTTATTGTCAGTGAGTCATCACTGAACTGAGAAGGACATCTCAGATTTTGCAGTCTCATGGTCATTTCATTCCAGGCCAATTGGATTAATACTGTGTGTGGTCACAATGCTGAGGAACAACTAATCTTGTTCACCAGAGAAGTGGGGTGAAAGGGAGGGAAATGACCAAATAAACAGCAAAACTGAGAGATATTAATGACAAGCAATTGCTGTTGCTGTGCTCTTTTTTGCTTCAGCCTAGAGCCACAAAACTACAATGGTGCATAACAAGGGATGAATATAGAAGAAATATGCTGAAGATTGCACCTAATAATTTCTAAGATCGCTTAAAAGTGCTCTTTGCAAAACCTTCCTGTGGTAGTGAGCATGTGAAATTCAATAGGACCCAAGGGAAATTTCCTGAGTACTTTCATGTTGTATTGTTCATACCCAGAACATCTGCCTTCTTGGCAGAGCCGAGTGTTCCAATAGCTTATCCCAGTCTGGATTTGCAAATCAGGCATCCTAAGTCTGACCAAATTTTCTTCAAAAACACGTGGAAATGGTGCTGCCACCCCATCCGAAAGCTTGATACCTGAGTGGATTCACTGGTTTCTTTAGCCTACAGCAATTAGATCCTGAATCTTTTGTTTCACAGAAGGAGGCCCTGACCAAGAGGCTGTAGGGAGGACTGGGCTTGGACCTTCTGCAACTGTCTGGGGAGAACTAGTATGTCATACAGCAGAGAGTACATGGTTTATGGGGCCAGAGAGAAAGAACTATAAGGATCATGATTCTCTAATTCAGTGATTAGGACTCCTCCTCTCTTCTAGCAAGCTAAAAAAAAAAGTCTTATGTCTCCAGATGTACTCAGCTATACCCAGATGAACTCTTACTTCATTTTAGATGTCTGGTTCAGGGAGGCACCTGATATCTCAAGAGTGATCAGGTATAAAACATAGCCATTCTCCATCATTCCTTTAGGTAGCTATCGTCTCCATTCTTCAGTGTTCTGTCAGTGGTCAAGTGTGACTCTCCCTCTGCAGTGTCTAGAGAAGTCAGACATTTAAAGTCATGGATTGCACCATGAGGGCAAGAAGCTTAAGAGATTGGTGTGACAGTACTAGAAGATGCCATACCTAAGTCTCTTTTCTAGAACAACCTTTATTCAATGATGCAAATGACTGCAGTTCACTAAGGTATCAATTTAGCAAGGTCCTTAATCATGCCTAATCTGTAATCATGTCAGTATTTAGTTTGATATCCAAGGGGCTAATCCCTTCCTGCCATTTTTTTCTTGTGGTTGGTGTCACTCGTTTATTTTCATGCACAAGCAATTTTGCTTTTAGGAGTTACAAGGACAGTCATGTAGATTGTTTTCTGACTGGATCAAATGCAGAAGAAATTATGTTCATATCCTGTGAGAAGATTGTTCAGAAATCCCTGTGTTGCTAGGCTAGTGGTAGAAGTGCCAACAGAGGCATGGCATGTGGGATGTTGAATCCCAGCTTTAAGAAGATAAATGCTAGAAAGCTTCCCAGAAGTTCTTAGCATGTACATTTGAAACTAATTTCAACTCTGAATGGGTCCCTGTAAAGGCTTAGATGCTCTGAACTCCTGCCTTCCAGAGAAGGATCCTTCTCATCCAGCTGAAAATTAAATACTATGTTCCTTTAGTTTTCTGTTGATCCTTCCAGTTTTAATTGTGTAGCTAGAAGTGCTCACTGTTGAGGGGTGCCACTATATTTTTTTATTTGTCAAGCTGAACAGGATACCATTTCAAGAAATTAATCTGGATAGTGTGGAAATTGCTGAAGTGAATGAAGAATCTTAGGTATTTTCCATGGAGTTCATTTCATTAGAAAGAGCATGTAGTTACTTGTGTGCTATATTAATTCTGCATGTATGAGCTGAATCTGACAACTACATGATGTAGAATTTTATCTCTAAACCATTATGTGGCATATTTGTGGAGTCAGTTTATATAGTTTCCTAAAAAATTTCTTGGGCTATTGGACTAGCAGGTTCTTTTTAGCACTTCATTGTTTATTGTGTTTGAATTCTATATATGAGACGTGTATTGAAACCAAATGATGTTTCTCTTTTTATAACTGCAGCCGATTCTGAATGTCCTGAGGCTAGAGCTGACTGGCACATAGAGAGATTAGATAACCACTGCATAATAGGAATGGCTGGAGAACAGTGGAGCTGCATATACTCCTTTAAACATATGTCATTTTTTAAATGTGACTCGAATGAAGAAAGGCTTTGTGGTCAGATATATATTAAATTAAGTTACAGCTTATTTAAACACACTGAAGCTATGTTATGGCATTGCTGAAATTAGACCAATGGGCTATAATATGGCAAAAGGTCTAGTTAATTTTTCTCTGAAACATGTGAGGCATGCCATTACAGTAACTCTTCTGGGAGTACTTTAGATTGAAGGTGTAAAGGTCTGTGATTACATTCCAGGTTCATGCCACAACTCATCTTCCTTCAGGAGTTTTGTAGCAATGAACTGTGACCAGAGAGAATGGGAGGAAGGAAAAAAGACTTGTCTGTAGTGCATACAGCAGAAATGTGCACCTGTGGAGTTTTTTGTGGTATGTTAATTGGTACCTTGTATCTCCACATTTGGAGGGGCTTCAGTTCATAAGTTGTGAATATGTATATGTACCTGGAAACAGAGCATATTCATTATTGGATAGGAAATGTGGTTGTGATCTTGTGAGCTTCTGAAAGTCTGGGATTGGGGAGTATCTCCACAGTGTCAAGTGGTACAAGTTCTTATCAGGTAGGTCTGACTGGTCGTTGTATAGAAGATTGCCCACTGTGCACATGCTAATCATCAGCTCCACTGTGCCTGTGCACTGAGTTTGATGTAGGAAGTGTCAACTCAACATACATCTGTTGTACAGATTATTAGTTTTGGGCCCCTCACTGCAAGAGAGACATTGAGGTGCTGGAGCGTGTCCAAGGAAGGGCAACAAAGCTGGTGAGGGGCCTGGAGCACAAGTCTTATGAGGAGCGGCTGAGGGAACTGGGGTTGTTTAGCCTGGAGAACTAGGAGAACTTATTGCTCTCTACAACTGCCTGAAAGGAGGTTGTAGCAAGGTGGGTGTTGGTCTCTTCTCCCAAGTAACAAGTGATAGGATGAGAGGAAACAGCCTCAAGTTGCACCAGAGGAGGTTTAGATTGGATATTAGGAAAAATTTCTTCACCAAAAGGGTTGTCAAGCATTGGAACAGACTGTCCAGGGAAGGGGTTGAGTCACCATCCCTGGGGGTATTTAAAAGACATGTAGATGTGGCGCTTAGGGACATGGTTTAGTGGTGGACTTGGCAATGCTCAGTTAACAGTTGGATTCGATGATCTTAAGGGTCTTTTCCAACCTAAACAATTCTATGATTCTATCTGCTCAAGTGCAATGGATCCGATCCATATGACATATACTGGATTTATAGAGCATGCTCTACAATTTGCATTGTGTCCATAGTACTTGTGTCTGGGAAACATGACAACTCCACTTTTACATAACAATTGTATTTTTATGTGCTCTGTACCTGGAGCCACAGCTTCTCTGCAGTACACATAGAGGCATTTCACAATTGCGTAAGATACTACAAGTAGACATTACTGAAAATGTCCTGAGGACTTCAAAAGGAGGGACATACTGCATAATTGTTACTTCATTTCTGAAAAGTTCTTTGCCATGCTGTCCTTTTCCTTCCACAAACTCATTTTTTTCTCCCTCCCAGGCTTCATTCCCATCCCATTCCACCTTTCACCATCTTTCAATGCATGCCAAAGGAGTAGTAAGACAACCAGATAGCTACTAGCAGGGCCTCTTCACTCCTGCTACTCAAGTACAAGTGTTGCAACAGCCAGACATTTCTTTGCATTCCTTCAGGTATTGCTCCATGCAGAAGTCTGACTGCTGCCTGTGCTTCATCCCCTTAGCTCCTAATTCAGTCTTCTGTCTCTTCTTCCTTTTTTTTTTTTTTTTAAAACCACAACTGTGCAGTGTGAAGAGACATCACATATGGTAAAGGAAAGGGAAAAAGATAAGAGAGATCTTTTTGGCTTGGGGTCAACACAGATGAAAGTATCTTCTGGCAACTGGAAGACTGCAATCTCTCATCTTCTGTGTGGTAGGAAGCAGAGCACAGGTGCTACAAATCGCTGGGAAAAGACAATGCGAAGTGCTTGGTGTGAGGTACAATCTTTAATACCTGCTGGTATCTCAAGTACATTAGAAAGCTGTCTTTGCAGTCACAAGGGCTAAACTTCTTTTTGTAAAGCTTCTTCTCTGCACACAGAAAGCAAGCTGCAACGAGAAGAGAGACCTAACTCCCCAGAGCAGCTTCTAACAAAAACAAAGCAGGCAAAGTCTTTTCTGCATTTTTCTACTTGTTTTTTAAAGACCTTTTATATTGACTTCAAAGAGAAAATATGCTATAAAACACTTTTTCAACATATTTATAAACAGCAGATAGTCACTTTATTCTTAAACGAGGTAACTAAAGCCATGAAATTCATAGCTCAGACCTGTCAAAAAACATACTGCCTTTAAATCAGAAGAAACATTTCACACTGCATCTTCAAAACAATTTTACTGGAATTCTGTGTGGCAATGAGACTAGTCTTGGAAACAGTAACCCTACCTAGCTTTAAATTGTTAAATGTCAGAGCTGGGCTTAGGTTCACAATGGAACTAAATGATGAACAGCACCAATTGAATGACCTTTATTGAGTAAACAATTTGTTGCAGTCTCTGGTGAAGCCTTTCCATTGACATGACTTTAGATTAGGTGATACGTTAGAATAAACATTACTGATATCTAACAGTAGAGGAAACATTCAAAGTATTACCTTATTTCCCCATCCTCCCTAAACCCTGTCACTTCATTTTCATACACCTGCTAAAGAAAAGCCCAAGGCTACTTGAAACATTCAGAGTTTCCTTTGAAAATTAATCCACATGGAAGAGAAATTGAGAGAGTAAGGGCAAACCCTATTCTTCCTGCTGTACTTATATTATGTACACGCATGATGGAAGAAACTAATTGTAGTTTCTGGGTTAGGGGCCAGGTTGTGTCAGGAACTCAGGTAGCAATGAGCTTTTCTTTTCCCCCACAATACCTGAATAGCTGGCAAATGAACTGGGTACAAGTGAAGTACCTTTGCTTTGGGATATCATGACAGTGCTTCCTCAGTGCATCAGGAGCACTGAGGTGGGTATTCATATCTAGTGAACAGCAAGCTCAGGTGCTTGGTTTCAGAAACCAATCTCTCCAAATTGCTTCTGTTGGCAACGTGGCAATGCCTTTTGGGAATTGTATTCCAGGGTCCTTAGCCATGTTCTCTGCATGATGTGCTAAGGAAATGAGGCTGTGTCTCTGTCCTCCTGTTACAGTTTAGGGCATGGTATTAACACAGAGTAACTTACTACCCTGGAGAGGGTGCTGCAGTGTTTGGATTCACCTTTTCAAAGGCCAACATGTCTTTGGTCAGCCTGCAACATAGAATGGTGTTTAAATGGCATGGTTTGTTTTTCTGACACAGGCAATTGTATGTTCATATGAAGTGTCTCCTTACCCTCCAGGCACTTTGAGGGGTGTGAAAGCAGAATACCAGCCTACGAACACAGCTCACAGACAAATGATGAGAGCACAGATGGGATGCAGTGCCTGAAGCCCACAGGGAATGAGCAACAGAATTGAGCATGCTTTTTCTTCAATGATGGTTGGGTAGAGACTGTGTGCTTGGTAGCAGGCTCTGATTTTGTATTTCAGTGCAGTCATGTGAATTTTGATGAGGTTCAAGGAGCTACCTATTTAGTTAGTCACACCTTAGGGAAATTTTCATATGCTAAATGTTTGAGTATCTTGCTGTCTTATAGCATGTTTCTATTGTCATCATGGGAGAAGAACTGGAGTCTTCTTTTGTCAGTTATTTAAAACAAACTGGTGAAAAACAGGTCTAGTAAGCAATCAAGTCTGTGCTAAAAAGCTCCCCTCTCTGATTCTGTGCTAATAAATGGGGAATACGCTTATATCCATGCCAAATTCAACAGAGAAAGTAATCGGCCTTTGTGTGTGGTACATTATTTCTTTGTCAACTTGAAACCTATCAGTAAGTTTATCAGGTGAAGAAAATTGGTTTAGACATGTTCATGCTTCTGATATTAATCTAGCTGTTTAACTCCTTTTGTAGGTTTGCTCTTCATTAGCTGTCATATGCATAATTTATGATCTAGTTTTTCAAAGCATAGAATTCTGTACATTGCGCCCCATCTATCTTCCTTTTAAGTTTTGCTACAGAAAAGTTAAGAATGAAGAGGATCAAATCATATTAATGTATAAACCTACACATAGCAAGTGACTGAAAAACCAGTATATATCCCCTGCAAACCAATACCGTCACTTTGCAGGATTCCAGCTGTATGGAAAGGACGTGGAATTGTTTGACTGATTTTTTCCGGTAAGTGATGCATGTATATTTGGCTACCAGAGACATATAATGTTCATCTAAAATAAGCTGTGCAAGACTTGGTATATTTGGCAAGATGCTTGTCAGTGTTCAAGGTCATGTGGCTGGGTGACCTGCTAGAGCTCTCAGAACAACTGAAGTATTACAGGAGGACAAAAGGATGGTAAGAGTAGGAGGCTGCAGGGGAGTGAAGGTGGAAGTGGGAGCCTGCTCCAGGGCAACACGTTTGGATGTAAGTGAGGAGGTGAGAAGTGGATATTAACAGAGTTTCATGCAGCTACGCTTCCATATGGTTAAGCAGCTGTGTACTTGCTCCTCTCAAAAACATGTTTTCCTATTACAGCTTGGAGCCAATTCATTCAGAGATGCACTCCAGGCCATAGCACAATGAAGCAAAGCCTTGCTTTCTACTTGGGTTGTGATATTTTAATTAAACACCAGGTAAAATATTAAAAAAGCTTCTAGGTGACTTAGAAGTCTAACTTACTTTTTCATCAGATTTCTTAGAGCAATATTGAATTGGTCTTAAACTCTATTTGAGTGAGTGTGAAAATGGGGCCTAAATACCTGTATCTAATGTGTACCCATATTTCTTTATTTTAAAGAATGCTTGTGTTTGTTAGGAAAGGTAGAAAATGAGAAATATTATTGTTATGCTTTTCCCTTAAATCACTCAAGCTGGCTTGTGAAGCTGAATAGTAAGCAGTAGTATTGGCAGAAGAGAGTAGGAAATAAACTAAAAGTGTAAAGGAGAAACCAAGGGGGAAAGATATTAAGTGCCCTGAAGAATTATTTTTCTTAATACATGATTCTTTCCTAGACTCGTAACACCACCACTGAGAAGACTATTCTAGTCTTCATTTTTGTATCTTAAAAGTCTACATGATAATTTATGCTACTCAGACTGCAGAACCTTACCTTTTAAATCTTCACTAATGTTTGTTGTAAATACTGTGTTTGCTTTTGATGAAAGTATTTTTTTTGTGCCTGCTACTTGGTTTTCTTACCTTCTTTCTCTTCAGTCATTCTTGTTTTACTTTGCTATAATGCTTTAGCTAAGCATTTTACAATAATACATACTAAATAGATTTGAAATTGAAACATGGAATAAATTTGGAAGATGGTGAAATTTTAAATGCAGTTCAGAGATGTTTGCTGACACGTCTTTACTGGGTGACAGAATATACTGGATAACAAAATTATAAAGAATTATGAGATTATGTAATATTTGGATTTGAGCTGCTCTTCCGGGCTTTTGGTCCTGAGATAAAATACATCCACTTTGGATGTAGTTTCAACAGCTCTTGTTTTTCTCCATTTGTATCTAGTACAAACATTACTGAAGCATCTGTGTGCACATATAGGTAAGAATCGCTCATCCATGTCTTTTCTGCAAAGCTGGTACAGTCAGCAGTGCTGGCAATCCACAGCCTTCACTCTTTAGGCCTACCTGTCTTCTTCATGCAGGAGTAATTCCTGTGGGTCCGAGTTAGCCTGAAGTCTGTGAGGAGAGAACCGAACCCAAACAGTACCAGAAATGACATCTCACCTTGGAATATGGCTGTGACAGGGAAGGACTTTCTACTGTTTGTGTTTCCACTTCTGCAGAGGAAAAGCACAGTCTGGATGTAAATACATCTTCTACACATTCTGGGGGAGGGATGAAAATTGAAGTATAGTATCACACATGGCACCATTTTCATCACATTTCAAAATTCTTTAGGAAACCACATACTTCTATTTATCCACTTCTTTCAAGAAAAACAAGTGACTTCTAAATGTTTCACTAAGATATGTACTCACTTTGCAAACAAATGTGTTTCATAACAAAGCAGATGATTAAAAAAATAAAAGCTACTTGTAACAAATTCTAGAACTTTTTGCAAAAATATCAAGAACCACTAGAAATATCACTGAATATAATAAAAGATGTAAAGAAAGAGAACTGCTTTTCTTTGAAGTAAAAAGTCTCTTCCATAAAAATCTTCAAAAAGAAAAAGTAGGATTATTTCAATTACACAGTTCACATCATAAATTTTCCAAAGAAAGTGTAATCCTGTCTTAATACAGCTTCTTTAACTTGGCAGTACAAAGTTTGGTTTGAACCCAAAAACCTCTTCTGGAGTTTTAATATCTCCCTGAATAAGCTCAGGAAAAAAAGGAGGTTCTGCAAAGGAGACTTTGCACCAGTTATTTTAAGCCTTCAAAAAAGAGCTTTTGCAAGTTTCGTACATCAGGGGGGTTTGTGTTTGCAAAAGCCCAGACTTGTGAGTGTATCTTTCTTTTTCATCACCTTGAGCATATATGCTTATAATTCTCTTTTAGAGTGACTAATGATAAACTTGGACCCTATTCCTCCAAGCAGGAACATAAATACATCAGAACTGCATTTCCTAGGATGGCAAATTCTGCATCACTCAACATTTTTCAATCACCATTAGATTCCTTTTAATCATTTAATTTCTCTCAACCACAAATTTTGGCCTGATTCAAGGACTGCTCTGTAATACCTAGGAGAATTTTTTTTTTTTTTTAATCTCTGTCAGGTTACATGACTGTAAATTCTTTTCAGGTCTTGAAATGTTTCATTGTTCTCTGCATGGACACTGGATCTTGAAAAAGGTGGAGGGGACTGGGAAGGTGACGTGGACGTGGAAGTTAGAAACCACTAAATGAAGACAGAGGACAGAATGGCACAAAAGGAGAGAAGTATACAATAAATGAGATAAAGGAGACATAGATGAGCAAGCAGTTTCAGAAAGCCCGAAGAATGTGACTGACAGAGCACAAAAGCCAGCACAAGGGGCAGAGCTGATTGAAGATGAATTTGCTACATTGTACATTTTCATCAGAACCAAGCTCTGCAGTTAGGTGGCCAAGCCTTCAACTTCTCAGGTATGCTGGTTCTATCCACTCTAGCTAGATTGGTTCCATCTTTCTTTTGTTTGGTACTGATCAAAAGACAGGAAAATGAAGACATTTCTGAGGGCCAACAGGCTATGAAATGCATTTTGAATAATGCATCTACTTCTACAATGCAAAATGAAATTTATCAGCTTAGTTACTATGCCAAGTAGCTATAAATAGATCTTGTCATTAGATAACATAACAGCTGTATATTTCATATGATTTGTTTTGCTGGTTCTGATGGCAAACACTGCTACCTCATAGTGCCAGACTGATTTCTACAAAGGGATTACTAGCTGATATAAAATATCATTATTTCACTGACTTAAATCCAGCTATGTCTCAGTTTAAGTTAGGGGTTTGGCCAAAGTGCTTGATAGACGGTGCCAAGAAGAGGAACAGTAGTGCGGGGGAGGGGGGAAAGAGTGAGTAATCTTGATTTTACAAAACGCTTACCTGATTTCTGAGTGAAAAAGTTATGAAATGATAGATGCATGCTCCCATCTTATTGAGTAGCTCATTTACTTTTATGTACACTGACCACAGAGTCCTGTAAAGGTAACATATGATTGCATACCTTAATTCTCCTGAGGGAAAATCTTTCAAATGCTTTTTTTTTTTTTCCTTTATGTCAAGGAATGGCAATGAATGTAGTTGTCCAGTGAATCAGAAAAACAATCTGCTGGCTTGTTTCGTAGTATTAATAACTTCACAATGACAACAAAATAGTTCAATTACTCTGTTTCCCATCCTATATTAACAGAGATATATTAATTGAACAGAGATATATTATTTGAACTTCTGGGTTTGGATCCATATCAGCTCCTGGTTTTTCCCAAAGTTTCCAGTAAATTGGAATCTGGAGTTTCTACAATTTCTGAGTAGTACGGAAAGGCTATTTGATAATTTGGGTAGCAGTTGGTTATGAATTTCTCCAGACATTTCTGAGTTTTGAATCAAATCCACCTGGGATAGGACCTATGAACAATCACTGATCATACAAGAAATAATGAACTGCAATGAGTTAAACAGCTACAAGTTATATCAGCCCTAGGACAGGTACCCAAAGATGAACAGAGCTTAAAAAAAAAGTTCTTTGAAGGCACTGGCAAGACAGACAAGCTGTCATACTGCTGCTTCTTTAAAATAGTTTCTTTCTACTTCAACTGCAGGTGTCTGAGGAGTGAGTTTCTCACATGTACACTGTCCTACTGATTTCTAGGGTGCCAAGGTCTTGGAGTCAGGTGAGGATATAAACCATTATTTCAACCCAGGGAAGACCATGTCAGCAGCCCCACTCTGCAGTAGTTTGTAACAATGTCCACTACTGAGAAAACAGCTTAACTTAACTGCATAGGCTAATTGACACCAAATAACTGTGTTACTACATTGATTAAGAAGAATGGCTCACAGTCCTAAGGTTGCTTGAATACTGAGAGCTTTTCTTCGTTGATGAAGTAGATAAAAATGAAGTTTCCCGATTTGCGTTAACTTTAAAAATTAATGATAGCCCTTCAGAACCAAGTGCCAGCAATAAAAAAACTTTGTATCATATATTTGGGCATCTTCTTTTTCTTCTTTTTGAATTTAAGATTAATTGTGTTTTTTACTGCAGTCAAGGACTGTGATTTTCAAACCTTTCTAGTATTATTTAAAGGAATATTGTCAAGTACTTCCATAGATTCTATTTTATATCTCCGGTTAACCATATTAGAGTTTTGACTGTTGCATTTTTCCTGTGCTGATTTTATCCTTTTTGAAAACTGTTTCCCCCCTCATCTGTATGGAACAAAAGCAATCTCTGGGGCTGATTGTCTAGGCACTTTATTTCTGTATTTTTTAACTGCATGGAAAGAAAAATGTTCAGCCACATACAGCAAGCTTCTAGCTTTTCCACTCAATCAAGGCATTCAATAGCAAGCATTTAACAGAAGGTGCAAGGGCACTGTTACACTTCAGGCTTATACAGGTATGTAACTTCCCAGGGGATAGGAATAGTTGAAGTAGAGACTGTCGGTAGTGTGTAAAAGGAAACATATGCATACAACCTTTGGAGGAAAAAGGTCTAATTTTACTTTGATTTTTAATGCCAATAAAGAAGAACCTAACTAAAAGTTTTAGTGAGCTGTCGCCTGCTTAAATGGCATACAACCATGGATAACACAAAATTAAAAGCAGATTTGTTTAAAGACAAAACCAAACTATGAAACTGTTCCCTATGAACTGTTCTTTAGCCTTCTGTACTTTCTAAGGTGCAGTGATCTTTGCTGCTCGTGTCTTCAAATGGAGAAGAGAAGTGAACTTCTGAGGGGCACGCAGAGTATCAAATTTGTAGTGTTGTTTATGAGAAGATGTTGAAAGACTTCTGGAGAATGTTCGCACCTCTTTTACAATGAGACAGCTTCAGTCTGAGTACATCCCTATTAAAGTTGTGGTGTTGCATAGTGAGAAATATGTGAATGTCAGATAATGTTTACTGAAAGAAAAACTCTTATGCTTTCCATCATGTTGAATAACTTTTTGCACATTTTAAAATTATTATTCTGCATGCACTGAAGCCCTGTGTTTAGATATGATAGCTGTGATATTTCACTACACAGTGTTTTAGTTCAAATAAACAGTTTAATTTAATACTTTAAATAATATTTGCTAAATATCAAAAAGGTCACCATGTTATGTATGTCCCCTTGATAAATGGGGATCAAGTATTTTAATAAAGTACCTTTTTAATTAAAAAGAAAAGAAATATCAACTTTACAATATTTTGAAATTCTGAGTCTGTGCCAGTAATAGTATAAATTAGATGGACTGACAGCCTTTTGACTGCTGTACCTTCAGTTTTCTTAAAAATAGTTTGATTTAGGGAGAGAGCTGCAATTTAACATTCACACACTTACAGCTTAGGAAAGAGAAACAAAACCCTTTTCAGTGCCTTTCCAGTAAGGCAAGTGCTGTTAAGGCAAAGTTTGTTCAGCATCCCTAGGGAATTACAACAGTGAGGCCTTGACCCTCGACTGGGATATGACAGCTCAGATCTCTGTAGCCATGAAGAATCCTTTTTAAGTCGTTGGTGTACACCTGAGTGCTTTTCTGTCCCAGTTTATCGTCTGGTCTATTTGTTTTAAAGGCTCACAAGAATTTAACTGAATAAAATTAGTCTTAATATACTTCACAAAGATAGTGCAGGTTAAAGAAAAGGTTGATATAAAAAAAAATAGCCCTGTTAACAAAATAAGGTCAGTGTGAAACATTTTTTAATCTTGTTTCAAGCAATGATGAAATGAAAACAATGCTGTGCTTGATTTCAGGTTCACCATTCATATGTTGCTTTTTCTGCTTGCAGAGAAGGAAGTGATCATTCTGATAATATTCTTTCTTCATCACAATAAGTAGGGGATCGCACCTGCAGGCAGATGAAATCTACCAGCTCGTATCTAAGAGCAGAATTGTACTCCTACTCTTTGAAGGAAGACATACTGAGCACTTTGCCATGTGCCTAAAGAAATGGTTTATTTTGGCTTTACTGTGCTCTGGTGGTTCAGACACATAGACATCTTGTTTATCTACATTTGCCTTTTATGTCCTTGCAAAAAGAGGCTTCAAATAGTATAAGTAATGTGTATTCAGCAGTAAGCTAAAACACCTAAGCTTAGAGAAACACTGAATTACCTTTGTTTAAAACCATAGCTTGTACAGAAGAGTGTAATTATTTGCAGAGGGGAGATCGAGAGTCAGCAGCTTCCCCATTTACAAGGAGCATTTAGGAAATAGCTGGCCTTATGTTTGTTGTGTAACATTAAACACTAAGAAAAGGAACTATAGATTTTCAGATCCAGATCCTCAGACATGTAAATACCTTTGAGAAGCCAGGCTGTAGTAGTGAGAACATTGTTATGCTATTTTGTTAGGTACTGTGCACACAGAAGAGAAAAATTAAATCTTAAATACAAGTCAGCATATTATAAAATAGATGTAAATGAAGACCAAAAAGGGAAGACAAGGAATCAGTGGGCTGGTTTCAGTCAGTCGGTGGTTTTCAGCCCATTGTGTTAGCACACCAGCAATTTAACTAGCATTGCAATTTTGTGAAGGGTGCCTAAGCAAAGATAGATGTGGGGAGAGTAAGGAGGCAGCTATGCAGATGTTGACATTAACAGATGCCCAAAGTATCAAGGACAGCAGGGAAGGAAGCACAAATTATTTTACTGCTTGCTTGCTTGCCTGTTCATTTAGTAAGCCTAAAATGAGTTCAGCATTGGCAGATCATCATCTCAGTAAGAATTGTTTGATAGGGTAGAGATACATGTGCACATTTTGAGAATGCATACCAGTCTTTTCTGATTTCTTGCAATAAAAGAGGGGAACCAGTGGAAGGATGCAAAGAGACAGCTGTGTAATTTGAACTTGGAAAATGGCTTTTTCAGCAGCTTGCTTGATATATACGAGCAGACCCAGCTTGCACTGATCAGGACCAATAGAAAGGAGGTTACAGTATTATGAATAACAGGTAATGAGATCCAGATCCTATGGTTAAATAGCATGTACAGAATCTTAGAGGTGGAGTGGAGCTTTCTAACTTGATTGAGATTTAGATGTAATGTGGGTGTGGGAATTTTAGAGGGAAGTCTAACTCAGAAGTAGTTATCAGCTGCCGTATATGAATACTAATGAGAGAGCTTTGGTGATTGGTAAAGGAAACAGAAGGGAGAGATCAAAACAAAATGTAGGAGTATCTTGGTTTTAGTCATATTGGTGAGTGGATGTCTGTGAGAGAAGGAGGCAGTTGAGTCATTCAGTTTAATTCATGTTAGTGAACGTTACTGGGTGAGTATACGGTTGTCCAACGTATTCTTAAACAGTCTCCAGTGTTGGAGCTTCTGCAGCTTATCTGCTTGGTCTTTTGTATAGATTCACTACCTTTACCACTAAAATGTTGTTCCTAGTGCCTAAGCTGAATTGTTTTTGCTGCAGGCTGAGCATCCCCTTCAACCCTTTTTTTAAAGATTGGTGCCATATTAGCCACCTTCCATTCTTCTCATGCAAAAATAATATAGTCACTTCAGTTCATAGGTCAGCTACTGATGGAGGTAGGATTTTGAGCTAGGTATATATTGGTTTGGCTCTTAAGTTTACTGAGGTTCAGTTTTAGTGTATATTCACGTTGCTTTCTCCTTTACCTTTTGAAGACTGAGAACACTCCCATTTCATAAAGGATCATAGAATCAAAGAAACATTATAGCTTGGAAGGGACTTTTTGAGGTCCTCCCAGTTCAGACCCCTGTTCAAAGCAATGCCAACTTAGATGAGGTTGCTAAAGGCCTTGTCCAGTTTTTAATATCTCCAAGAATGGAGATTTGGTGGCCTCTTTGAGCATCCTCTTTCAGTGTTCAACTGCCTTCATGGGGACATTTTTTTCCTCTATATTCTCCTATGAAATTATTGAAGACCAAGATGCTTTCTAGTTCAGTCTCCTCCAGCAGCTGCTTCCTATTATTAGAAACAAATATTGAGGAGTATTTGTGCATAGTTCTTTTTGACCAATGTGTTTCAAGAGCTGACTAGACAAAACATGTTCCTTCCCCAAGAGATACCTGGACAACTAGCACGCTTCATTCCCACCACTCAGTTTGTTTCGAATGATTTTTGAAAAGGCCTACAGAAATCTTGATTTATCTGATTTTGCTGATTTGGTTTCATGAGTAAGCTTTCCAGAAGAGATCCTCTATTCTTTTTCTTGTTCATTCTTAGACTTTCAGTGGATTCATCCACATTCTAGGCTTCAGAGCAAATCCTTCATGTGCAAGCTAACGTCACCTTCTGTCTTTTCTATCTTCCTGAAACAAACTGAATGAAATACAGAGCAACTGAGTTATACCATTGGATCTGTGCTTTGCCATTTATTTCACAGCCCTGATCATATGCTAAGATTTCTACCACCTCTTGGTTTTTCCCCTTACTGTGCAGACATCTGAGATGATCAGTGATTTAGAAATTATGTAGAAAACAGTAGTGATGTAGAAAACAAACTGTTTCCATGGAGTGGGTTTTCTTCTGAAATGACCTGTAAGCACTACAGTTTATAAGAAGGAGTTGCTAAATACCACAGGTGCTGAGACTGTAATATAAGGAAAGATTACAAAAGAAGAAGTCAAGTGTAAATGCATTGGAAGTTGTGGTGAGAATTGATACCTCATGTTCTGAAAGAGTGATCATGAAGAAAACAGTGCTTTTAAGTATTTATTACTCTATAAACTACACCCAGAATTTTAAATGAAGGGCTATAATCCTGTGAGATTGCAACATATAGGATGGATAGATTGAATTTATACATATTTATTTCCAAACATAACATAAGCAATAAAATAGCTAATATGTACCATGCAATATGAATTGCACTAGCATTTTTATTACATTGTTAAGGGCAAAACATGCCAAAGGAAGGAAAATAGCATAATTCTCAAGTTTAGAATGATGTCTATCAACAGGGGAAGTGGTCTAAAACAAAAAATGCTTGCTTTAGAAAGTATTTTTGTCTATGAATGTTAAATGTGAAGGTCAACCGACCCTGTGGCCTCAACTTTTGTTTAATAGTGTAATGTGTGTATTGTTGGCTCTGATACGCAGGGTTCCTGTGATCAGAAAACATAATTATAGAAAAACAGAATTTGAGTATTGAAGGTTAATGACCTTAGTGTATTCAATTTCATGGTATCCACAAGACAATTAAATTGAGTTTGTTATAAGGCCATTTTTAATAGCTGCTGGACATTTTCCATTTGAGAGAGCACTCCCAATAATTACAGGGCATCAGAAGCCCAAACAACTTAAAGAAATTTAACCCATTTTATCCAGTCTAAGTGTTGTCTAGGTTCATTGCTGATGAAATCATCTGACTCCTAGTTCTCAAAGTTAGGCAGAGTTTGGCTGGAAACAAATCCTTGTGAGTGCAATGCACAGGGTGCTGAGCTGTCTTTACTCCCATTGAAGTCCAGTAGGAGCAGAAAGATTCGGCAATTAGGATTAGTCTACTTCAGGCTTTGCTCTCAGGCCACTGCATTACAAGGTGTCTGCTTTCTGACTCACTTTTACTTCTGCAAAGAAAATGCTCTCCAGACAAGTATTCGGAGTAACCTTCATTTTCTCTTAAATTAAAAAATAATAACAGTAGTATAGATAAATAACATCCTTGTAGCTAATGTTATTGAGGATATTCCATCTTCATGCAGGAACCTTGGTGTAGATTAATGATACAAATTGGATGCCTCAAGACAACTGTCCAATAACTGTCAAGGATAACTCTATCCTTGTCACTCCCCTTGACCTTCACATTCTGAGTGCTTTCTTCTAATGACCTTCTACTGAGTTTGAATGTCCTGTATTCCTGTACAGGATAACTTATATATGTAATACATATACATAATTAGGCTTCACAAGGGGACAGCACTTGCTTCTTGTAATAGTTTAAAGAAGAAAGACCATTTATTCTCCTGTGATTGCAGAAGTGGTCTTGTTATTTCCAGCTTATCTGACTTTCTAGACTTTCTAGAAATACTTTGTTAACTGCTCTGGAGTAGTCACTGATCTTTCTTTCAGGTAGCAATACCCATTAATCACAACTGTACGAGTATTCTGGTTTAGGTGTGAAAAGTCTGCTGTCTAGCTGCTCAGAACGCATGTCTATTAAAGATCATCACGCTTTTACAGTCAGTCTTTCAGGCTCTCTGCTGTTGTTTCTTTCCACAAGCTTAGTGATGAACAGAATTCTGCATCAGCAGATAAGTATTTTCTGAAGAACTCAGGGGATTACTAGAATCAAATCCTAATATAATCTTATATTTCCTATAAAGAAACTGTCCCTGTCTTTCAATGTCTACAACACATGCTAAATGTTCTTTTTTCATGTCTTACATATATCATGTCTGTTTTGATCTGACATCCTGATTGCTCATTTATACTGTTACTGCCAGTAAACTTTTAACAGATACAAAAAAATTCGTATTTGTTCTGTACTGAGTATGCCACTATCTTATTTGTGTTCAGCAAATCTCCTTTTAGATTTTCATTTTATATATATATATTCTCCCTATATTTATAAATATGGAGATTTAGTTCAAAGGTTTTAGAGAGAAAGTAAATGGACTAGAAATTTGCTGTGATGTACGTGTGTTATAAAAGGAGAAGATTATTGACTTTTAGCAATCAGTTACTTGTTTTCAGTCATTTCAGTATGTTCTTAGGTAATAACTAAAGGAAATACCAGGTTTGCACCACTGCTTCAATTTTTGGAGGGTTTTCTATTTCAGCCTCTCTTCCCTTCTACCTCTTCCCCCTCTGCTTTCCAGTTTTAGGTGATATTTTGTCTTTGTGATCTAAGACAGTATATTGTTTTGAAAGATTGTTTCTATAAAGCAGTAGTTTGGAAGGATTCGTTTCCTCACGTAGCTGTCCATCTATCATGCACATATTAATATATTGTCACCCCTTTATGTTTTGTGTGAGCAAGTGAATGAATTGCTCTGCTCCAGAGTAGTATTGGTGGAAGACAAGGGAGAGTTTTACCTGTTTCTGTAAACCGTCATGAAATAATTTGTGTGATGATTTCAGTTTCACTACAAAATGAGTCATTTGATATAAAATGCTTCACTCCTTTGGGAGATTATTATAATTGGATCTAAGTAAGAGATTGTAACTGTGTTGACTTAGGAAGTTACATTGCCACTGAAATTAGCCCCATGTCTGACTGATCCATAACTGCTATATGCTCAAGGGTTTACAGCAAATTTTCCTTGTAAGGTTAGTTGTTACGTTTAGTCCTCAGTTTTCTTCCCGTCCTTTTGAGGGCCATTTAAAAAATGGCACTGACTGTTTACAAACGGAATCCTGTGTTCTGGTTTCTCGTAGAACTATAGGACTTATTTTAATTGTTTCATGGAATGGCAGTTTTCACTTACACAGTAATTGTGTTTTGCCTGTCTGCGGTTTTACAAATGCAGTGGATGTAAGGCTTCGTTTTTCAGGGAGTGTGGCAAATCATCATCAGATTGTAACTTAATCACAGGTACTGCCATCAACATCTTAGCCGCTTCACTAGTTACCAATCTGCAGCAGCAATGTAAAGGCAGAATTTAGTCCTTACACTTCATTGTCTTCTGAAGCTAATGACAGCAGTTAAATTAAAACAATCTCTTAATTACAATGGGAAAAAAACCCAACTTGATTCATTTTTTCTTGGAGGGTGGGGGCCAATGCCACTTCTCAGTTATCAGACTTCTTTCTTGCATGGTAAGTTAATCCTCTATGTCACTTTGGTTTATAATACATTTCTAGGCTGAATGCTGTATGCCCCTTATGATGTTGTGAGTGCAAACCCGTTATTGCTCTGTTTCTGCAACTATGTTCATCACCATTTTGCTTCTTGGAAGGAAGAAGACACAAAAGTGATTTTCCAGACCCTTGTGACTTTATCATTTTAACACTTCGAGATTTGGAACTCAAATCTCTCACAAGGGAAACAGATAAGGAAAATTTCTATGATACTTTCCCATGATGAGTGCTTGAAAAGAGGCTTCATTAGTGAGCCTCTAGTGAGAGGCTCTAGTGAGAATTAAAACCAAATTTGTTTGGTTGTAGTCTGAATAAACAAGCTATTCTTTAAAACAAGAATATGTTTTGAAAGTCAGTGCAACTTTCAAGTCAATGGAGACAAATTCAGTAAAACAAATTCTGAACATCTGTCCTTGGTAGGTGAGATGTATGGCCATGCATGTATCACAAGTGACCTTAGTAATACAGTTGTCTGGATAGGGACTTTAGCTATGGCTCAAGTATTACATTGCAAAATTTAAGACATTAACATGAACTAAAACTTAAATTCAGAATTATTATTTCATTTATTATATACTTTATAGCTGCAGTAATTCAATTACAGCATAAATTAAACTCATAATTTGTCTGATGATCTTTAGATGAATCTTTGCAATTCTCCCAATTTATTCAAATAAATTACATATGACAAACCATGGGATGAAATGTAAAATGCTTTTTATCTTCTCTCTAGAAAAAAATGAGAGTTGTAAAATATGAAAAGGGCATTCCACTCATCCTTTGGAGTTCTTTTGTGTGTGTAGATGTTAGGCAGGGCAGCAAGAGGTAATAACCTTATTTTCAACAATATTTTGGCTAGTCTAGTTTTTTATATGTGAGTTAAAAGCCTTAGCTGTGTATGGATCTAAGAAGCAATTATTTGCTACTTACATTGATTTAATATTAACTGTAAGATGCTTCTTTACTTGAAGGAATACTTAATGTGAGAAGAAACTGCCAGGAGTAAAATTAAATGGTATAATGGAGCATTTATCCTACTAGGAAGAATTTTGGTATTTTCAAATCAATTGCTACAGCTGGGTGCTTCCACAATACAAATAATGGGGAATGTAGAAATTATTACTTCCACTTTCCTTTAACCAAGAAAAGTATTAGATTTGGATTTAGAAATGTTTTTACAATATTTTTATTAAGTAATGACTGTTGAAAAGAGCTCTGAGACTTAAAGGTATGAGATAAATCTAGTCACTGTGTAATTACTTTACAATTAGATTAGCAATAAAGACTTCCTTACAATTTTTGTACTATAAACCCATGCAAAATATTTAGATATTTAAGAGCTCAGTCAATAAAATGATCTAGTGCACTTACAAGATTAGAGCCTCTAGCTTCTCTCTGTTATAGTTAAACTCTCTTCTTCAGTCTACTGTGTGATAAATCCCTGTGAGAGGGCAATCTTGAAACTATTCTGTGTTGAAACTTGCTTGAACACCATTAAAATATATAGAGGATAGTTTTCTTTTTATCCCACTCGCTTGTACTGGTAACTGTAATTTTAAATTGTAATTCCACTCTGTCTCCTAGTACTGACATCTCTCTACTTTCTGTGAAACGTTATTCTGCATACTTATTCTACTTATTCTGTATACTTAGTGTTAATACAGGAAACAGTGTTAACACAGGAAATTAGTGTGTATTAGCTACTGAATTTCAAATTCACCTGTTAACTTCCTCATCTAAACAAGGCTGTAGATGAACAAAACACCCACCTTCAGGTGCATTTTAAAATAGAATTTACAAGTCAAGAGAGTCTTGCATGTCCTTCCTGTAACTCCATAAGCTTTCACAGAAATAAAGGCAAGGGTGGATATACTCATTTAACCCATCTGTATCCATGCAAATGATGTAATTATAAAAATTTTGACCATTTTCCTATACATTACAGACTGTATATAGCTACATCATATTTATAGTGCATATAAATATGCATATATACACATATATACTCTTTTGTATGTACCTAAGATATTATCTATATCAAGAAGATATAATTTAAAGTTTTAACATTTCCTCCCGAAACTTAAGATGTTAAAAGAACTTATGCCTTCTCATTAGAATCAAATCCATTTTGATGTACCTGCATACATATCAGTTACTGAATTTTTAGTCATGTTTTAATTTCAAAATTAACTCCAACTCTCTTTCATTCTCTGACAAAGATAGTTGCACAAATAGGCTGGTCTAAACTGCTATCAAAGTCTGGCTATTTGAAAATCTAGTAGGATCACGCATTTTCAGTCTAATCTCAATTCTGTTGTGATCTGGGTTACAGTTTTTGGTAGTCCAGAACAAATTCTTCTCTCAGGAATGTTTATTCAGTTGGAAATAGACAAACAGTAAGTCTCTCATAAATGTGTGGCTCTCTTGTACTCACTTGGAATTATTAGTGGAAGAATTCTGTATTTTAAAGAAAAAGCTGTGAGTTTTAAGGTCTTTTTTTACTGACATACTGAATTTCTAGAGCATAAAAATTACAGTCTATGCTATGTAGATTATACACAATATACAAGTTCCATTTTTTCCTGTTGCAACCATACATTGATTATTTCTGCTACAACAACGATCAACTGTGTAGTATGAAATGGTATAAAACAATTGCAGTCCATTCACCAGTGTTACTGTTTTGATTTTGATCATTCAAACACACTCTCAGAAAGAAAGGACAAAAGGCAAGAATAAAACTTTTTTTTTGTTTCAGGGAAGAGGATGTTTGTATCTATCTGCAACAAAGACAAAGAAAGGAGGATTGGTTACTGCTTGCAGCCTTTGCAGCTGCTTCAGGTTGAGATGACAGGAGGGCTCACAGAGAATGATGGTGACATGAGGTTTGGTGGGGTTTTGGATTGCTTTTTCAGAGGGGATGCAGTCAACCTGCACTGAGATAGTGTGTGCCATATGCGCTCATGAACATCAGAAATAAAATGCAGAGGTATATGTGATGTCATCTTGAGGCTATGATGCCTTCTATTCATACAGCACATTATTTGAATTTGTAAAACTATCCTAAGAGCAATGTCAGGAGTTGCCAAATGCAGCTATCAGTGAGAAAACAGCATGTAGTTCTTAGCTGTATTTACCTGAGCACAGTAGTAGATTACAAGTATCTTGTAGGAAGACCTGTGAAAGGAACAGTTGTTTGTACACCAAGTTAAGTAGATCATGGCATACAAAGCTGCTTTGTTTCAAAGTGATACAATAAAAGTTCTGCCTGTATCCATATTGTCCTTATGTATGTTGACACTTCTTAGCTATTTATAATTCATTTCCCTTTAGTTCAAAAGAGGAGGAATGAAAATATAAAAGGACAGCTCAGAAAAGGAGAATATGTTCTAAACATAGTTATAATAGGAGGAAGCCTGGTGTATAAACTCCCCTCCAGTAATTAATTGAAAATAAATAGTAAATGCCTTGGGCAAGGAGAGATCCTGAATTCCTCCTGGAAAAGAAGGAAATGATATTATCCTGTTGTATTTCACTCTTCCGAAACCTATCTAGAACTTGAGAGATCTCCTGAAATTAAAATGCATCAGTCAGAATCTAAGTGCTTCAGTACTAAACTTGAGAGCCATGAGTCTGCATGGTCCTCAGTGAATACCAATAGGTACAGATACAATTAGAAAATAACATATTCAAAGCATATGAAAGGCATCATAGATAATACATACAGCTCAGCAACCTTACAGTAAATTGTAAACATGGAATTAGCTGAACACAGCAGTAGGATTTTAGCTCTTAGATGGATTCTCATCATCCAAACAAAAAGAGAGGTGGCAGGCTTGGGAAGAAGGTGAGATATACCTCTTTCCACGTATCTGTGGAAACCATGCACTCACTTGAGGGAAGAGCCATCTGTACTAATCTCTGTGCCTCCATGTTAGATGAGGGATATCTTCCTTTCAGTATTGCCCTTAGTCCCTTGGCTTCATGAGAACTTTCACGAGGAAAGGTCCTGGGTGGAAGAGCTGCACGGATTACTTTGAAAATAGCCATAATCATTACTACAGCTGTAATACAGCACATCACTATCCTTAAGGGCCTGGACTCTCCATGAAAAGTGTGAAAGGGTGGTGCCACAGTCAGTATCTCTAGCAGAGACATTCTAGAGTCATGGTTGTTGCCACCATGCTCTTCAAAATTGGCAGACCATTTACATATTCTGGTGTTACACTAGAAGGAATGAGTTAGACACATGTTCTGGGGCAGGTAAGCTTGTGTATTAAAAGTGGCAGTGGCAGACTTGATATTATGAATCAGAAACTGTTCAGAATTTCCTTAATATGTATCAAAATATTTAAAAAGGATGGATAATTTTATATGAAGATTTTAAACAAAATGCCAAGCAAAGCACAAAAAAATTGCTTTGGAGTTGGAGAGTAAATTATATTGTCAAATAGGAGTGTTAACCCAGGAAGAACTGTGATTCTGTGTCCAATCACTTTAAATAAATCAATTCTTTTTTCTTCATCTCCTTTGGTTCTGAAGTTTTAGTACCCAGAAAAGGTCACTGTAGTGCTTTTGAAAGCGACCGTACTTCAGACCAGAAGAATTCTTTTGCTGTGGTCTTCTGCTCCCTCTGGGGAATATTACACTGAAAAACTGAGGATTAAAACAACTTAATTGAGAACAATCTAGGCCTGCTGATGGGTAACAGGTAGGGGAGAATATTTTGCAAATTTCTTCCTTGCCTGGAATGACAAGGGGCTGGTAAACACAGCATGAAGGGAGAGTGGTAGAAGGAAGTACCGAAGGTTATAATATAAAAGCCCTGAGTGGAAAAACAAAATGTAGAGTGGGAAGAGATGTTGTTGGAGATGTTCTATTTGTTTTTAAAAGTAGGGCAGATGATGTGTGGTCCAGGCACACAGAACTCTTTTTAAAATGCAATTAAATGAAGCAATTAAAAAATCTTACCTAACAAATAAGTAATCTACATTTGAGTGTCATCTGTTTGGTGGGGTATGAACCCATGGCCCTCAGGGAATAAAATAAATCTGGATGATGTCCATGAAACCTGATGTTGCATTTGGATCTCAGTCTGACAGAAATGTAAAATCTCATGAAGACAGACAGCTCCCCACTGGCTCTGCATCTGAGGAAGGTTCCTGTGCAATGTTTTAATTAAGGTTATTTATTTCTTTATTATGATGATTGCATTTTAATTGCTCATGAAGCACCCCAGGGGTGGAGGTGAAGGTACCTTATAAATATTATATGACAGTGAGTAAAGGGAAAATGTCGCGGGTTTAGAAAATAAACCAGCAGATATATACTTCTGATGCAATTTAAGAGTAAAAGCAGAAATGCTTCTTTAAACTCTCTCACAGCTTTGCAAGTAAGTAACATTGTCTTACTAGTCTTCTCCATTTAACATAGGTGACTGGCAGTGTAACTCATAGTCATGTCCACATCTTTGCTTAATTGGTACACTAGCTAGCCACATGAAAGCTATCTGATGGGCATCTCCACTTGCAGAACTTAGTGTGACCTTTTGTATAGGGTCAGGGTAGACATTAATGCTTCCAGTCAAAGCACTACCTGACTAAATCTCTACTAGGAGAGTAGGATGGGAAAAAGAGCAAAATAAGGAAAAAATCCTGCCTGATGACAAGTAGTCCATCAGCTGCTTGCTCTCCAGCTGTTCCTTGGGTCTGTGTTTGGTAAGTGGACAAGGTATAGATAGCTGGAGGTGAAACGCACATTGTACAAAGGTATGCTCTGCTTGTATGGCTTTATATAAGCCTCAGGCTTTCTCTTTCTCATCTGAGCAATGGTTTTGCGGCCAGCAACTCAAGTTCCCTATTTATATTTCTATATACCTCTCTTCACATGCACAGATTCTTGCAGGTACAAATTCTTGCTTGTGGCATAAACTTGTTTTTTGATGCATAACAATATTTGCATCCAGCTGAAGTGGGGCTCTAGAAGTTGGGTGGGATTTTTTTCTATTAGCTCTTTTTGCTATTTAATTCTTGATTCATAAAAGGTTCTTGCACAGGGACAGAGGTATTTTTTTCTTTCTCCCCCAGCTTTATTTTCATCGCTTAATTTACGAATTTAGAAAGTTGTATTTTTCAAGATGTTTTTTATCTGGCCAAGCTGGGCTTTTTGGCTTGCTTCCAACATTGAAAATTGTTCCCTGCAGAAAAAAAATAAATTGAAGCATTTCAACAGCTAAAATGATTTGACAATGTACAACAATTTGAAATTTATTTGAACTTTTCAGGTCTTAATGTGCACTTTAATTAGGAAGAGATTTGGCATTTTTTTCACACAAAGACTTAAGAATAAAGGAATATCTCATAGGCATTATAAACAGGAAGTCTAGTACCATCTATCAGGGGATACTTTTACTCAGCAGTCAGCATAAGATTGTATGTCTGATTGTCTGATTTTCTCCATCTGATTATTATTTATAGATTGCCACATGCAATAAGGCACTAGAGCACGGCTTACTGTCCAAACTGCAGTTTGTGTAATGTGGCAGTAGAGCCTGAAGAGTACCGGTGCTTCTTATGCCTTTCAGCCACCTAGAAAGTTCATTTAAACTATGATTATGGTCAGGAATTAGGTACTTTTGCATCATCTTGTGGTGGGATAGTTCTGGATAGTTTCTGTATGTGTCAATAATACTATGGGTTGATATTAATCCCCTTAGA
This sequence comes from Harpia harpyja, assembly GCF_026419915.1. NCBI lineage: Eukaryota > Metazoa > Chordata > Aves > Accipitriformes > Accipitridae > Harpia > Harpia harpyja. The sequence continues at coordinate 54,249,105 of NC_068940.1, read as the reverse complement.
AACTGGCTGCTTTATAACTATTACTTTTTCAGATCCAATTCCCTTATCTCAAATAATATAGGATTCTGCATGTGAGAATGTCCCGTTGGATCCTTACTGCTAAAAATAGTATCACTATCCGTATGGCCACAGTTTGCTGTACATATGCGGGTGGTTTTAATGTGCAGAAATCAAAACTACAACTTCCAAAACTAAATTCTTTAGATCTGCTCCCTCTTTATTTTATCTGCCTCCACTTTATTTTGCTGACAGCACATGAGAAAGGATGTTCTACTCTCTGAATCTTCTCAGTCTCTAAAGAGGATAAAAATACAGTGGTAGGGGATATTTTATTTGCTCTTTGTTGCACCTATGCGCCAAATGTCCATGCTAATGATTTAGTTGCCGGAAGTGTCTACACTGCTGTCTCTTCCTCTGCCCCTCACTGTTACCTGAAGTTGGCATAGAGCCAGCTCTTCACCACTGGGGATTCCCTTCTGTGTACGTTCTGTAGTTTGAGGGCTATAGGTTCAGAGTAGCAGAGACTTTGTAGGTTATTTCTACATCACACTGTGGTTATTCAGTCATTGCACATAAATAATTTGTGTATGAAATCTGACAAAAATGCTTCAATTGTTCCCCCTTTGTATTCTTTGGTTTCTCTTACCTGCTTCCCTTTTTGTCTTTATAGCCCCTTAGTTTCTTTCTGCCTCTTCCTCTGGTCTCTCTCCATCTTCCATTTCCTACTACCTGTTCTGCTTCCATCTGAAGCCAATGCTGTCTGATGCAGTGCCTTTGTCTAAAAGCCCAAATACGTACCCAGCTCCTCACCAAATACTGCACATGCAGTCACTTTGTGCTACTGTTGGTGTCTGAGCTAGTTCCCATGTGTGCAGGCACAGTGACTGCATTTTAGATACACCCTGAGTGTAATGCAGAAAAGGTTCAGTATATTCACTGCCTTCAGTTTTCAGCTGCTTAGTTATTGCTTACAGTAAAAAAGGCCCCTAATTTATTAAGGAGCTAGTGGCTTTAATCAGTTACTCAGAGGCAAGACCTGTTTACTCTGCAGGAAGCTGGTCTTAAACTCTGCAGGAATCCATGGCATCTGCAAGGCCCTGACTATGCTCTTCTCAGTTGTCTGAATATTTTTAAAGTGTATTGGAAGCATCAAAAGGATACAGCTAGAGAAATTTTTTTAAGGGATTTGAGTGTTTTATTGATTGATGATTTATGGAAATGGTTTCTGAGATTGAAAAAAAAATTAATTCACTAATGATTTTATATTTATCAGGGATTTTATTTTTTTTCAGCATCACCTCCATTCCATTTCAAATGGAGCCTGATATTAAAGCATCTTTATTTGATTTATTGGGTTTTGTACCTGCATCACCAAAAGTTTCAACATCGCTTCAAGAAGAGCGCTCACTGGCATTCAGTCTCTGCTACAAGTGGAATAGACAGGGAGAAGGCATCGTGCTTAGCAGTGGTCAAATCTACCGCAGGCTGCATTAGCTTTAGTGGGAGTGGATGACATGAGTGGCAAAGTCAGCTAGACAACCACTTTACTAATTGTGGTTTAACCCCAGCCAGCAACTAAGCACCACGCAGCCGCTCACTCACTCCTCCCCCACCCAGTGGGACAGGGGAGAAAATCGGGAAAAGAAGTAAAACTCATGGGTTGAGATAAGAACGGTTTAATAGAATATAAAAAGAAGAAACTAATAATGATAATGCTAAAACTAATAAAATGACAATAGTAATAATAGAAGGATTAGAATATACAAGTGATGCACAATGCAATTGCTCACCACCCACCAATCAATGCCCAGTTAGTCCCTGAGCGGCGATCCCCCCACACCCACTCCCCCCAGTTTATATACTGGACATGACATCACATGGTATGGAATACCCCTTTGGCCACTTTGGGTCAGCTGCCCTGGCTGTGTCCCCTCCCAACTTCTTGTGCCCCTCCAGCCTTCTTGCTGGCTGGGCATCAGAAGCTGAAAAATCCTTGACTTTAGACTAAACATTACTTAGCAACAACTGAAAACATCAGTGTGTTATCAACATCCTTCTCATACCTAACTCAAAAACATAGCACTGTACCAGCTACTAGGAAGACAATTAACTCTATCCCAGCTGAAACCAGGACACTAATCTGAAATAAATAAACTGACTCAAAGCAGTCAAGGATAGAGGTGATGCTTAAAGGAATTTATACAGTTACATTAGGTAATGGTCATGTGAACACAATATCCAGAGCAGTGGCTTACTCATTACTCTAGATGTAGAGTGCGAGATGCTCAGGGAAAAGAGCCTCAGTGTTTTGGTAAGTCAGGACATTTCCCTTCAATCATGTTTATCCCTTTGCTGCAGTACGCTACATATACAGCAGTACACCATTCCCTTGCTTATTAGTAAATTGCAACCAGGGATTGCTTAGTTATGTCAACATGCATATTTCTTTCTCTTCCTGATCTTGCTGTTTTTACAGGATTGGAATAGTTTAGGAATTTGGAACAGGTGGAGGATAGGGCAGCATATCAAATATATCAATTGTTGAATGCCTGAAAGTTTTTTTCCCCAAGCAGACCATTTTAAATGAGTTTGTGAAGACTAGGTTTGTGTGAGCTTAAGCTCTGTAGCAGACTGGGACAGTGCCAAGTTCCCTAACCCTGGTACCGTTTGTTTGCTAGATTGCATTTGTGCCTGTCTCTGCTTTGATGGAAATGGTCTCTCTATTTTCTGTTAGCCACTCTTCCACTCAGGTTTTTCTGCTGCAGGGTCAGGATTTTATACAACTGTGTTTTTGTTAATTGCTGTAATGATTTCATTATGTTGGTAGTAGTTCTATTTCATATTGGAATCCAAGTAAAATGTCTTGTGATGCATTAGAAATGCCATGGTAAATTACATTAACTCCAAGTGCATTTATCAAATGATGATATAGTCTGTCTTTAATTAGAAAGACCTTGAAGGGTCAGATGCATGAGACATATATGCTCAAGGTGGAAATCCTTTTGAAAAAGCATATTTAACCCAGTTTAACAGCAGGTCAGCTCAGTAAGAATAGAAAAGGCATATTTTCTGTATGTAGAATGAGTGCAGAATATATCTGATTCTTTATTATTCTTCTGAGTTTTTTAAAATCCATCTGCAGCCAGCCACCGAGTGCTCTGGGCACTCTATATGATGGATTAAGAATTACAATATGAGCTCTGACAAAACACTTCTTATAAGTGTATCTCCATTTTCTCACAACTTCCTCAAAAGCTATAGAAAAGAAGGAGAAAAAAACGAGCTGGGAGAAAATTAGTCCATTTGGTGCCTAGGAAGTAACTAACTCTTTAGAGTTATCATGATCCTGTTGAAATAGTGCCATTATAATTGACATATTCAAGAAGTACTCGTAGAGGTAAGGTCAGGGCCTGTGTGTGTTTTGAGGGAAGTGGTTTGATACCAACAATTTAAATAGCAAAAAAAATTAACCAGAAATGCTGGGTATAATCTGTTCAGTCTGTCTCACAGACTTTTTTTAAAAAGATATTCTGAGGCCTGATAGAATATCAGGTTTAAGCTTTTTCCATAAGCTACACTGAATTACCTATCCAGTTGTGAATCTGATGGTCCTTTCTTCTGCAGAGATACATGTAGCCGGAAACCTCTGTTTAAAGTGTACCTTTAAGCTGAGAACTCTTTGTTCTCGCTTTTCAATCATAATACTTAAAACATTAATAATTATTTTAAATCTTTATAGATACAAATACCTAGTCTTCAGCTTTCACACTTCAAACTTAGTATGACTGTTAATAGAAACAAGATTTTGCAAGTACCCAAAAGTTTGCAGACTTTGGCCATGACAGCTTTATATCTTGGACACACATTTCACTTCTTTCTTGTAAGTGCTACATTTAAATCCTCTGAAGTCCATTTTCTGTCATCCATTTTCATAGTGTATGAATGTGACTGTCTATGTTTAAAAAATAAACAGAATCTATTTCAGTTCAATGAATGAAGGTTATTTGGGGCTAGCCTTCCTTTTGTCTGTTTTTTCTTTGTGTGTGTGTGCCACTGTCCTGTTTTAGTAATATCTCTACAAAAGGCACTATTCTGTTTATACAGTCTTTCAAGTCTCTGCACTGATATAACTATGTTAAATGTTAGACAGCAGGAAAGCCTGCTCTTACTGTTAGTCATACATTAGATTCCAGCTCCCAAAGCTACAAGTTTTCCTGTCTCTGTATCTTCTGAGCTGAAAATTCAGCCATATATATGATATGGATATTAAAGAGAGGCTGGGGGGTAGGAAGAGTTTCTACTCAGAAGTTATTATCCAGGGTGCTTGAAGATCTGGTTTCTAATCAGGGCTTGTTTGTGATAGACACAACTCAAGTTATACAAAACCATAAATGTCTTCCAGGGACTGGAGATGTTCCTTCTAAACATTTGTTAAGTAGATGCAACACATACCCAGGTAATAATAAAATAATTACAATTGGTGGGATGAACAGTGACTGTAGAATGCCAGTTGCTCGTTAACTCTCAAGCCTTCTGTAGGAAACCAGGCATGGATATGTTTCCATAATGGTGTTAATTTCTTTTCACATTTTGATGCTATGTTTCACCAAGTAGTTCCTTGGCTGGAAAACCAAGATAATTTTGAGTTTTCCCACTTTTCCTTCCAGAAAAGTCAGACACTCAAAATATCTTATGCATCATCTTGTCCCCTATATTTTCATAAGCCTGAAAGCATCATTTTATTTCCAGATGAATTTGTCTGTAATTCTTTTCAGTGGTTCACAAGTAGTTTATTCAGTGAGCTTTACTGAAGAACATCGTCAGTGAAACAACTGTGTGTCTTTTTATTTAGCCCTTATTTAGGTAAGGTCACTTTTAACTTGTTAAAGACTGCCAGGTGAAGATCTGGTTGAGATTTCTTGAAAGGTGTGACAGTGAAGCTTGTTTGAACACTTGTCTTTTTCAGCACTCCTTGCTTCTGCATTGCAATCTCCTTTGGGGAAACCAGTTTTCTTTGAGACAGGTGGGCTTTTTTTCTTCTTGTGCAGTTGGCTTGAGGGTATTTTCAGTTGCTGTCTGCAAACCCAGCTGTGTGAGCCTGTCATTTTCATTTTCTGATGTTGGACTAATCTGGAGGTGTTTTGCTTATTGTGGTTTCTGTTGTATCCTCCCAGTATCTGTGTTCCAAAAATGTAATTTCTAAAAGTAAATTTATGATTGCTGTATACTTAGAATTGCTGTAACAGACTGCTGAAATTCTTTACTTAATTTCTACTGTTCCCACTTTCCTTCAAATACAGAGATTTCTGCTAAAATACTGAAAAGTAAAATAGCTGTTGTAATTGAAATATATTGTCATTATGAGACATGATCACGTAGAGTGGTAGAAATAGACTTAAAGTTATTGATCTATATTAGCCATCACAGAATTGATACTCAGTAACAAAACTGTATCTACTTGAATGCTGAAAACATTAGCTATACTTTTAATTGTGAAACAATAGTTCAATATTTTCATGCTTTTCAAATTCAGTGTAACTTGGCCAGCTGATTATATATTCTTTCAAAAAGGAAAGACATAGCTATAGATACATGTCTTCATGAAAGTTTAGAAATCTAGCCGTATGTATGACACACTAAGCATTACCAGATTTTTTTAAATTTCTGTAAGCAGCGCAGAAGATTTAGGCCTATATTTTCTATAATTTTTATTAGTGACTGTTTTAATAATAATAAATATATTACTATATTCAAAACACAAGTTTGTCTTTTTATGTGAATGTTTTTGTAATGAGAAGAGTACAATCTATGTATCTGAAATAGCAGCTTTGGCTCCCATGTACTATTGGGTGAGAAGACGACAATTTGAAGATTGTTATAATTTTGGCAAAAGCTATTCTGTTGAGCAACATCACAGTGTATGGAAAGGCTACATGCTGTTATGTGGTGATGTTACTTGGCGTATAACAGTGAATGCATTTTAAATGTTTTACATTCTTTGGAAGTACAGTCATGCTATGTGTTTGGTGGTGGATGTATTTAGAAGATTAAATAGACAAGCTTTGAAGAAGTTCAAAGTGTTTTTGGTTTGAACCACTTCTAACGATGTGTACCTTGCCCGAATTAAATAAGCAACCAAGAAAAGAGTTTTTTCATCCTGCCCTCATTGAAAAGTCCTATTAGAATTATTTTTGAAGTAGCATTTGTACAGGATTGTTTGGGGAGAAAGAGGGAAACATGCTATGTAGTAAAGGTGATTATTTTCCTATTCAGTTCTATAAATCACTTTTTAGAATCATATTGGTGTTGATCCTTTTCATTCCTCATGGCTCTTCTGCCATGTAGGGTTGATCTTCAGTGAAATCCATGTTGTGCAAAATGGATCACAGTGTGACTTCGTACTTGCATGTTGCTCTGTACGTTGACTTTTCATAACACTGCTTCTTATTACAGAAAAATATCATTAGTAGAAGTCATGTGTCCTGCATAGCTTTACTTTATTGTTATGCAGCATGTTAATGTTAGAAGCAAGGCCTTGATGGATTTCTTATAAATAAGACCATATGCTTATATAAGCATTTCTTAAACTCTGACAATGGGGATTGCTTAATTCCATCAGTCATCAATCTGTTCCAAAATCTAGTATGTGCAAAATATATGTAACAGAGAATTAAAAAAAATATTAAAGGAAATCTATGTGTGTGTAAAAATATAATTTTTGTGACAGTTTGGGTTGAAGCTGTTGTATAAAGCAATTGTCCTTCCATTCAGTCTAAATGAAGGAGCAGTTAATTGCCTTTTGTTCAGCCATAGCAAAAATAGTAGAAGCTGAACACAGGCCCGGATAAGAATGAGCAGAAAACATTTAGGCTAAAGCCTTTTCTTGGGAAATGATAAAGCACATGGAGGAACTAGGATTGATTGGAGAAAGGGGAGAAGGAAAAGGAAATGCAGCCAAATCAACAGCAAAGAAGCCAAAGTCACAATGACCTTTGAGAAATGAAGGGAGAGGCAGTCTTGGGTTGAGTGCTGACTGCAGTAAGGCAGGGAATTCCTTACTGGGGTTCAGGGAAACAGGAGTTTATACTCCTGTTGTATATAAAGGAGGTTACATTAAAGGCATTTCTGCTTCCATTATCAGTTTTTGCTCTCCGAGGGACTAATCTGAAATGTGCCAAATTTGACTAACTCTTTCATCCAAGAAGTAGGCAACAGTAACGCGAGTCAGACCCTGACTGGTGACCAGGTATTCCAAGACAGTCTTCTATGAGTAGCTAAGCTGATCTGGTCAGCAGGAATAGTAAGCCATAAGAAGACATTCAAAAATGATATTCAAGGGTATATTGGAAATGTGTGTATCTACTTGTTGGCTTGCTTCCAGGATTAGCTGTTTAGACTGTGGAGTCAAATGAGCATTTGGATGATCTAACAGTTCCTACTGTAGAGTACAGATAATACATCTGCAATTAGTAATTCACACATTAAGTCCATTTAGGAGGCCACCTATTTTGTAGTTAAAAGCTGTAATGGCAGGGAACTTTCCACAGTCTCTAGGCTGCTCTGCACTTAATCAGCATCAGTGAGGGGTGGGGAAAACAACCCAATCTTAATTTTCTAGCCTCATTTTTCAGCCGTCAGAACTAGTTATAGTTTTCTGTAATAAACTGAAAAATGCTGACAGTATAAATGGATGGATCAGTTTTGCTATTCTGGTAAATGGGTACAATTCCACTGAAATTAATACAGTGCCATCGAAATTGCCTGTAAATATCATTACGCTGTTAAGGTTTTGGTATGCTATTTGGAAATGTGGCCTTACCTTTGGGTTCATATAAATGATCAATTTTATTTGCATTTCTTCCATCTCTTTGCCACCTCATTCCTGTAATTGCAATTGAACCTGTCTATAGAAATATTTGAATGGTTAAGATAGTAATTTGCCAGCTTGAGGAAAACTTTATTTTAGTAAAATGAGTTAAAGTTGAGTGAAGTTGTCTTTATTTTTCATCCTGTGCTAGTCAGCATTCAGAATTTTAATACCTTGAAAAATAAAGGTACTAGAAGACGACTGAGAGAATCTATGTTTTATAGTAGAAACATGGTTGCAATAGTATCCATTTCCCACAGAAACAAAAGGAGAGAGTTTTTGAAAATATATTCCAGGTTAGCCTTTCAAGTCCTTTCCTGTCATCAACACAGGTAACTTGACTGTTTTCTTTCTGAGCTAATCCTGACATTTTTTCCCCATTCAACCAAGTAACATAGCTACTGAAAGTTCTCTTTGGCCTCACACAGATCAAATCTAACTCTGTAAGTTTCAACATAATAAAAGTTGCGGAGTACATTCTGTGCCAGTATTATGCTAGCCTAGAGGAAAGCACAAACACTTTTTCTAGCCAGGTTGCCAGCAAAGGAAATAAAAAATTAAGATGCCTTTGGGGAAATCCGGAAAGCTACGATATTGAAGACCAAGAGGCTGATTTGTCAAAATAAATGGGACATATAAACCAAGTAATGAAGGCATGAACCAAAATTTACTTAGACCAAGAAGTGCTGAATATGAAGTGACTTAGTTACTTGTATTAGATATTTGTTGCTTCATTTGTGCAAACCTTTGGCTTCCATTTGCCTACCTCAACAGTTCAATATTTGTTCCCTTTTATACAGACTCCTGTAGGATCTGGGGCTTCATTAGAGTGGCAACCTTTTTCATTGTAAGACTTCAAACTGTACTTCAGTGATGTAGTGTTTTCAGTTCTCCCCAAACTACTTCACTTTTTTTACCTCTTCAAGTTACCATTTCAGAAATACTTGAGATAAAGTAACTTGACAAAAAATGCCCAGACGCAAATCAATTTGTAAAGGAGAAATAAATCAACAGATGTTATCTATGTGGCATCTAGGTCCTTCAGAGGCAGCTTCCCCTAGATGCTGTTTCTGCCCTAACAATAGTATAAGGACAGTTTAAGAGTTCCATTACATTCAATATTTTCTTTGTTGACAGTCTCTTTTGTTCATATCAGACAGTGAAGTAAATCCTTTTGTGAACATGAAACCTGCAAACAAAGGAAATGAGAGAATCAAGAATCCCAGAAAAAGAAGAGTTACAAAGTAGTAGTAGTAGTGTAGAAGTGACCCCAAGCTGTAAATTGTCCGTAGTCCACTGATACAAGAGCATAATTGCAACTGAGAAAGTCAGGACATTTTTTCCAGCAAAATTTTCTTACTGTAGTTGTTATGTTTGGGGGTTTTAAAATCCAGTATTGATCAAATTGGCATGAGTCTGACATTTGCTGCTTATTTTTCTTTATAAAACAGATCAACTACCCATATGTCTACATAAGAGACAAATACTGTACAAACTGTGAGCCTGTATCCAGACAGGAATATGCACATGTCTTTTCATCTTCAGTGCATGCAGAGATGTGTAGAATTGAAACAGACACAGAAGAAAAGAGACAGTGACTAAGTAATTCCTGTCTTTCTATTGTTAAGATTCAGACAGCTTGGTCAGCAGTCAACACAAATAAATTCCAGAAGGGAATTGCAATCGAGACACTCATGTTCTCCCATTCAGCCCAAAACAACATGGAACACTGTTACTTTCAACATGTATCTCCAGAAATGATGGGTAAAAGGAAACCAGAACCCTAGTGAAGATGCCAAGATGAGAATAACTAGCTGTGTCATCTTTGCTTTTCAAATGTTAATTTTATTTAAAGACTGTACTGTTTGTGATCTCTTATAATTCAGTTGTTTTCTTTGGAAGCGATTAAGTAGACATTATTTTTATAGCTTTCTTTAGGTGATTATGAAAATATTTCTTGATAAAAAATGACCTTTTTTTTTGTTAACCTAATCTTCTCAGGCTTTTATTATGTACCTGGCACTGTGGTATCTTAAGACTACCTCAAAAAGTGATTAAGGAAGTTCCGCACTTGGGTAGAAGTTTCTTCCTGACTCAGAAGCATGTTATTTGCTACAGTGCATACTGCAATATGCTGTGTTTTGCTTCCTGTAATGTATTGCTTTGCCTAGGAAAAAAATGCCAGTGCCCGAGAAGTGGCTTGTGGGACAGGATGTGCCCGACCCAAGGTAGTACAGAAATTGCAGTTGCTGATTATTTACTACAACCTGGTTCACCATGGTTGTTTTTTAAAGTTCTACCAGACTCTCTGCTTTGGTAATATCTTACACCACTAGTTAATATGGTGTGTATACAAATAAAGTGCATGCTACTTGTTTTGACATTGTGGGGCATACTAATCAGGCCTTTTTTGAACATTCGATAACTTAATATACTGCTTTTGATCAACTTGTATCTGAATGTCCAAACCATGACCTTACTCAAAGATCCAAATGTGGTAGATTCTGCAGAACTAGGAGCAATGGAATCCTCTCTCCATATTGGCTTCAGTGGGAGGATTGCACATCTCTGGCCTAAACCGTCACTACCGTTACATTAGCGCCCATGGGACTGCTGTGAAATATAAGTCACGGGCAAGCATGAAATACAGACTTTCATTTTAGGGCCTGTCTAGGGCCTGAGGGATGAACTAGAAGATCTGCTGATGTTCCTGCTTGTCTTATTTTCTATTTTTCTGGCATAGTCTTTTGTATCTTTTTTCCCCTCCCACACTGGCTCTTTACATACAATGAAATCCTCTTTGCCTTTTTCTTTTGAATATTCCTGTAAAGGTTGGGAACCATTTTGGAGTCTTATTTTCCTCTACTCCTAACTTTTTTTTTCTTGAGGTTCTTCTCATTAAGAAAGGTCCTGTGATGGTCTCTACCTGTATGGCACAGTCATATTTTTTCTTTATTCTGTTTCTACTGTATCATTTTTTGGGATGAGATCACACACCTGCATGTAATATTGAAAGTGAGGATCAGTGCATACGAGTAGTTTAAATTGTTCTTTCCAATGTGCACTTCCTTGCAATTTTCTACATTCCATTTAATCTGGTCGTCATATCATCCAATTGCTTTGTTATAATAGGTCCTTGTGGAGCTCTTCAGAATCATTAGCTCAAAGGTTCCTGAGCATTTTATCCCGCCGCCTTTTCTGTCAATATAGTAACATGCAACACTTTAGCAGGAGTTAGGAGATCAATATGCTACCCCAATGGGAAAGTCTTATGCAAGCTAACAGAAATAAAACCAGTAGGCATCCACCTATGTTATTATTAAAAACACATTTCTCTTATTAAAACATGCCATTTTTTCCCTATGGGTTTTTATGCCTAATATAACCCTTTATTTTTGGATGAACTTTAGTTGACAATTCAAAAGGATAAGACACTATGAAAAATCTCTGTTTTTCTAAATGGCATTGTATAAATCTCTTCCGTAAGAGTATAGTCACAATCAACACTAAAATAAATTAATTTATTTGAATAACAAAATGTACTTTCAAGGAGAAAATCAATGAGAAAATGTTCATAAATTTTAGAAAGGCCTTATTAATAGGCCCTATAAATAGACACAGAGAGATACAAAATATTCCTAGAATATGGTAGTGTTGAATGATTCCTGGCTTGTTAGATGCTGTCTCAATCTTCATTCATTTGGAGTATATGTGTACCTTTATATTTGAAATATCTTTAGTACCACATCAGATCCCTTACTGCTTTTGGCTTTTGATGGCTTTTTAGCTGTGGTTAGAGAAGTCGACTTTTTAATTTTGACTTACTTGCCTTTATTTGGTAGTGCTTCTGCTCTGACTAAGCTTTCAATTAATGATACAAAAAATATTCTATTTTGAACTTCTGAATTAAACAGTTTTTCAAGGTGTTTGGTTTTTTTTTTCCCCAGGCAAATGTTTGGTTTCCATTGTAAATTGAATCTGTTCTCTTTTTGTTGTTGTTGCTTACCCCATGTTCCAATCTGTTTGCTGATAGATTCAAGAGAATCTTGAAAACTTAAACAATTCCCTGAAATACAATTGTGTTGCTATATTCAGGGCAAATTATTCTAACATGAAAACTAAAATTCACTCAAACTCAAGGCTTTATTGAATACTGGTTTTAAGTAAATATTCCAGTCAATTTGCTTCTTCCCATGCAAGCCTACCTATAGTTTAATAAAGTTGTCATCCCGTAAACCACTTGGAATTAACATGCTTTTCTGGGCATTTGTGGTCACAGGGAGCTACATGTGTCAGTAAGGCTATTGTTACTCTTTCCCTATTTGTGCATCCAATATTAGATTAGTAATGAAATTGTATAATCGATTTTACTAATATTTAAATTACTTAATTATACATAAAATCAAATCCCAGAGGTTTTTTTCTGTGGAGTCATGAACATCCCATCACATCCATATTTATCACTCGCACTAGGAGATTAAACTCAAATGCTTGTGTGGTACATGTTGCATATGTAAAAAGGAATAGAAGAAGCTAGAAATTAGATCAAAATGGTGTTAATTGCTAATAAATGCAGGATGTGCAGCTGGAGTGAAATTTTGTTGTTGCAGTCCTGTTTGTAGGTAGAGCCCAGATTCATGTCATTTAGATGTTCAACAGTATCTGCAAACTTGGTTGCCTTTATGTATTACTTCCATCTTCAGTGCTTCAAAACGTGGAGGTGGAAAATGAGAAATTCAGATTGATGCCCTATCCTCTTTATCATCATTCTTAGATAGCAATAGCATGAAGCTATGGGAGAATACTGTATTTGACAGAATCTTGCTGTTCATATAAGCTATTCATTTGCTTCAAATATATGTAAGGAATATTATATGGAAAGGTTCTTTCTTACTCCAAATGCTGGCTATCCCCTTACAAGTAATATCAAGATGTAGACTGAGAACAATATCATTTTTCAGACTGTCAGAAATATGAAGATGTCACAAAGCACAAATACACTCCCTCTCAAAAATCCATGCAAGACACCAGTCAATTCTTTCAGTAAAATAACCGTCTGCTTGCCCATTGTAAACAAAGCACCAAGCCATATTTCACAATTGCATAATAGATGGAAATATTTTTCTTTACTATTTTAAACAACTGCCCTACAAGAACTCCATTCTGTCTTTCATGATTAAAACATTTCTACAGAGGGAGTTAGAGATTGAAATCTATTCATTATGGAAACTATTTTCATGTTGTTGGAGCTTTTATGAAAGATTCCAAGTTTCCACACCATTTATTAGGCAATAACATCACAAGTGAGAAACCCCAGGAATATTTTAGATTAGAGGAAATCTAATAAGGACCTTCAGAACTGGGGTGAACATGTTGTGCTAGAGATTTGAAAATGTTTCAAAGAAATCTTATCACGGCTTTAGAAAAAGGGAATAATCCCCCTGCCCCTCCCTCCTATACTATCCTCTTGGACCAAAGTCATATCTTTGCAATTAAATTCAAATTATTATGAGTCGCATGGTGACTTTCCGTTCAGTAATGGGAAACAACAAGGATGTTGGAGCAATAGTCAGTGAAAGGATTCACTGAACTGGAAAATGCAGTTTTGACTGCAAACTCCAAATCATTTAAAACCTATGGAGATGAGATGATGGGCTTTTCTGGCATTTTATGGAGAGGCATTTAAAACTGTCATCTGTTTAACAGTAATTTTGCTGGAAGATACAGCAACTGAACAATGTAAAAAAATCCAAGGGGAAAAGGAGATAAAAGTGTGGTTTATTTTGCATTTGATTACCCTGTAAAAAGGTCAAATGTAGACCTGTGACCCATGGGGTGAGAAGCCCACCTCTTTTTCCAGGGGAAAGTGATGAATTTTTCTTTCAGTGACTAACATACCAAAATCCAGGAAGATAGCTGTGCCTTTCTTTTTCATTTTATCAGAAGAAACAAGAAAGGTACTGGGAAGTTTCTCCCTCTGTATTTGTGTATACTGTGACTTCAGAGCTTGGAGAAGAAAAGAACTGGAAATCCTTTGTGCCCAGAACCAATGCAGGTAGGACTGATTGCTGTTTGTGCCCATTGTAATGTACTCTAGTCCCAAGTCCCAGTGTGCTTGTGAAACCTGTCAAATATAAGTGATTTTCCAACGGTAGACAGTTGTCTATGTGGAGCTAGCAGAAGCCTAGTAATTCCCTGAAATTGCTCAAGGTACTGAGGAGGACAATACCATTAACACATGGTTAATACATCATCCTTAGCTGTGTTAGTATAGCTGCCTTGTCCAAGCAGGTGCTACATTTCTTTCTGAATTTTATTTGTTCTGTTTTAGTCTACTTCTCTAAAATCTCACAAATTCCTTTAGTTCAGCAGTTGTTTTCTGGGAGAGCCACCAACAACAATTCTTAAACAGAATGCGAACCATACACACAGCATAGAAGAAAATGGCTTGGATGTATGTTTCACATAGATGTTTGGTTTTATTTTATTTTATTTATTTTAATGTTATTATTAAACAGTTACTGTTTAAAGGCTTAAGATTTTCAAGGACTCAGTAAGAGAGGTCAAGCGCTTTTTTTATCTATTGCCTTTGGCTTTGCCTCTTGGAGTTGCTAATCTATATTTATTTATTTGCTTTTATTTTTAGCATGTGGTCAGAAAAATCTCTGCAAAATCATTTTGAAAAGGTTAGCGTGTGTGTGGCGGTAGTATATGATGGACCATTATTAAACCATACATTACAATTTAATTTCTCTTTTGTGATATTGTTCAAAGTTTCTACAGACAGGACCTTCTTTTCTGTTAGTTATCCACCTGTTCTGGATGCTTTTATCCTTATTAAAGTCTCCGATAAGCAGTAAATTTCAGTGTCATCTGAAAAATGTAATATTTGATAAAAAGATTCAGCATTTGTGCAGGGTTAGATCAGTGGCCAGAAGGCTGCAGCTACCCAGCACCAAGCAGCAATGTACAGGGATGTCTGCATTAGATCAAATACTAGAAATTATATAGTTGTGTTCACCTAAAGGCAGAGCTGTGCTAATTACCATTGCTGAGACCAGTAAAACATATCTATAGCATGAGACCAATAAAAATGTCAATAGGAACTCCTGCAAAATTAATCCAGTCAGGAACCTGCCATTAGCAGTCAGAGGCCCCCTTCAACTGTAACTGGTAAATTCCTGGAACTGATCAGTAATTAGCCCAATTGGCAATCTGTTTCTTTGTAGGATATAACAGTGCAAGGCAGACTGAAAAATAATAGAGATCTATTCTTTCACTGTACATCAACGTTTGCCATTCAAGTCGTACTTCTTACTTCAGTATTTCCTAGCACTACATTTTATAGCATTGTTTATTTGCATTTCACTGTGCTTTTGTATTTTTTCCATTTGCAAAAGCCCCGGAACAGTAGTAGAATTACTTGGATTTTGTTTTGAAAAATAATATAAATAATACTTCTGAAAAGGAGAATAATTTACTTGGAAGAATTTCTGATATTAATCAGGGGTGGAAATACCTTATTGGATCAGTCAGTTTGCCCCTTTCCAGACAGAATGATTCTTTATCATATAAATACCAGTGTTGCAGACGTTTGAATTATAAATTGTTTTTATCGTTTCCCTGGATAGACTGTTCCATGCTCTGGGAGAGCCCATGAACTGAAGGTATGTCCACTGCAGGAGGCAGACAAACCTGGACTCACAAGTAGGGTAGTCATTAATTTAAAGTTGTATAGAACTAAGATTTGTGAAAGTATGATTTGACCTGGATCTAGACCAATTGAAGTTCACTGAACTGAATGAAGTTACTACTTGTTCGTGACAATGAAGAAGAGGAAAAAAATGGGAAAAGAAAGAGAAGACAGAGGATTAAAAGATGATAACAACAAAAAGAGAAAGATTAAGGGAGGACTGGAAGGCTTTTAAATGAGATTCTGAAATTGTTAATATCTGGGCCTAGGTAGAGAGCATGCATAGAGAAATTAGAAGGAGGTCATTAAACACAGGAAACCTCTAGGACTTTGTAAGTGCAAAATTAAAAACGAAGCTGAATTATGAAATGTGTAACAAGTTTCATCGTGCTCTTTACTATCATGTCCTTTGAGCCTAGGACGGAACCCGGCTGCACAGTGCTTGAGAGTTCAGAATATTCCTCAGCAGTTGGTAATAAGACTGTAGAAAACATGGTCACAAATAAATGGAAATAAAAGCCAGATCTTAGAGCAGCTTTTTGTTGCAAAAAACCTTTCATTCTGAAAGCTGTCAGAGACTGAGATGAGCTGGAGAGATGACAGAAAACTTGAAACAATATAAATTATGCTCTTCATAATTAAGAATTAAAAATCTGTAGCTCCTTCTTCAAGGCAGACATAGAATGGTTCTAAATAGGTCATTCTTGTTCCACATAAAGTCACCAAGCACCCTTCTGACTAGTGTTGTCCCCATTGGTGTATCAGTCCAGTGCTTAAGAGGATAGAATATTTAATTCTTAGAATAGTGTGTTATTGCACAATTACATTAATTGCAAACATCCATACTACACTTTTAAAGTCTCTGGTTTCCTAAGTCCTTCTGAAATGGGAACAATTTGTTTATAAAATGCAGGCTTCATTAAGAGAAATGACTCTTTGTAAAGATGTTTCCTAGACATCAGCATCTTCCCTGTGGCAGCTTAATTACAGAACAGTGTACTCAGTTATAACTAATTTCTTATTTAAGAATGAGGACACAAAATTAAACTCACACCAAAATAACGAAAACCTGCAGCTGGCTTATTTTGTTCTCAAGGGATAAAAATTCACAGACTAACTAATAAACTTTATTAGAATTTCCCACTATGTTGCTAGAAGGAAGAAAGTACTGCAAATAACTAATAGGAAAGTAGTGTGTGTGCTGGTGAGTTGTCTCCATAGCACGTACCATGTTTAAATATATGGTCTTTCAGCAGAGACATCTTCCCACAATCAGCTACGTTATAATCCCTTACGTGGTAGGTGGACGGAAAGGTCAAAAGTTAAGTCGTGATTTCCTTGTGGAAGAGCAGATCCTGCAAATATTCTAGGTGTCCTCATCCCCTAAACTCAAAACAGGTGAATATGGTCATGTCTTCCTGGATATCTAGTCTGCACTCTGAGCTACAAATTCAGTTCCAGTTAGAAAATTCATAGTGACTTTCCAAAAATGTTTGTGTGCCCCACTGGGAGGGGCAAGAGCAGAATTAGGGGTTCAAGATGGCACAAGTCTCTGACCTAAAACACTCAAGGGAAAGTTACCGCAGAAGCAACTAAGGATCTGGAAAGGAGTTGCACTCAGGGCTCCTGGCTTTTACAGTATGTCCATCCCATGATTAGTTACTGCTCTTCTGTAGGGTTAACCAGAGTCAGATGCAATATCCCATTGACATCTCTGAGTCTCCTCAGACACTTCAATTACTAGGCTTTGTCCTATTGATCATAATGGGCTTAAAGCCAGGTCCTTTGTTTTTCTGAATTTATATTTTCAAGCAGGAGCCAGAGAGGCAGATCTATCATCACTAATCCGCAGAATACAAGAGTCTGTGGAGAACTTTTTCCTTACCCTTGGGTCTCTTGTAATCACCAGCAATGAAGCTCTCAGAACACTGTGGTATGATAATTGATGCTTTAAGTCTCAGTTGCGAAGTAGACACTTAAGAGGAATGACAGCTAAGTGAAATTTGGCCCAAAATCCCAATAGAAAATAAATGTAGACCAAAGGTTTCAGATGGATTATTTGTGATTTGACATATGGGTTTTCTTCCATTTAATTATATAATTCTGAAATCCAAATATATCCAAATGAAACTTAAACACATACATTTTCAGTTGCTGAGACTTAGGAGTTCTGTATCTGTATCTCAACTCTGCAGCAGAGCCCATTTCTAGAGCTGAGCCTGATCACCTCTCTGTTGCCTTTCTGAGTGCTTAGAAACATATCTTCCAGGCATTAATTGTTGATATCCTGGGGTTTTTTGTGTACTGTGCCACTGTATCTAGTGGCACCACATCTAGTGGTGTGCTGTTTCCTGTCAGAACTTGGCTGGCCTTAAAATAGTAGAATCAAAATATTTTATGTTAGAAGGGCTCTGGGAGGGCATCTGGTCCAACACCTCCCACACCAACAGCTTTCTTAAAGCAGGGGTAACTTTCTAGCAGAAAAGATCTTATATGGAAAACAGTTTATATACACAATTTTGGAAAAAACATTTTGGGTACAGCCCTCAAGAAAGGAAGGTGCTCAGCATCTCGTAACATTAGATCTAGAACTGTTACAGAAAGTGAAATTTATTTCAAGTGAACATGTTCAGAGTATCCCAAGAAAAGTGACTTTCTATTCACATTCAAAATTTCATTATTTTGCATCAATAGATGATGCTGGATTTCAAGTAAGTGTTATAAGGGTCTGGCAGATAGACCTATCTTGGGAGTATACATGAAAGAGATCCATAATATTTTAACCACATGTGAAATATTTTTAAAATGGTATATCTGCAAGTTTCTGAGCTACAGAGTAATTAAATAAAATAGAAAAGTGAACAAGAACTATTATCCAGCATCAAAAATACTAGCTAGTTTATTTTCTCCCTTTGATATGTTTATTAAAATAATCCAAGATTTGTAAAACGGAGCGAGTTGATTAAAGACTATAAACTTGTTTATTGGAAAAACCTGTACAGGGTCTATTTTCCCCCAGAGATTATGTCTTAAATTAGGCAGCCAAATATAAAGCCTCCTCAGCCCCAGCATGAATCTTGGGGTAGCTTAAATACATATGTTAGAGTTAAGATCTTGGCTATAGAACTAGTTTGTACTTCTGGAAGGGAGTGATTGTGATTCCATCGGAAGATGCTCAGGCACTAGGCATTCTCACCAGCATAAAGCTTAGCTAAATGCACATTGCACTTGCAGCCTCCATACCGTTCCTCTTGCCAGGACAAGTGGACATTTGTCATGCAGCTGTTGTGTGTTTGTATTGCAGCAGTGATGGTCTTGTGAACACAGTGAAATTACTTATAAGTTAGCTAGTTTGGCTATTGCTGCCAGGCTCAACACAGAATAACAGTTTAGGTGTTTATTTTATTTACTGGGTGTTTTTTGTGGCACAAACTGAACTCTATGTTATTACAGCTACACATTTTGAAATTTCCTACCTAGCTTAGAATTAGCTAACCGATGAGTTTAAACTGTCGTTTACATACATACCTAAGCTGTCATCACCATCATTACAGTGCAGAGGTATCCTTCTGCTTTGCACAGAGCCTTTTTAGGTAGGTTCATGAGACGGTGCAGAGACCTTGACATGACCTAGAATCGTGCCATAGGGTTTCACAGGAGTTCTTTGCCAGCATGCTTGGGTACTTGGGTTGTACTGCAGAGCTAACTGGCTCGGGAGCAGGCATGCTCTTGCAGAGTTGAACACGTGCCTTTGATTTCAAGGGTACTTACATCTTTTGATAAATGATGCTGTGGATCTATAACCCTTTCTAGGAGCCGTATCTGGGAACGTTTTCTTATCTGAATAGATCTTATCCAGCAGAGTGTTATTGTGAAAATAAGTCTTCTGTAAAGATACAGAAATCTCACCTTTGAGTACTGTTTTGCAAATCTGAAGATCACCTGGGGATATTACATTCTATTCTAGGTTGGTTATGAGGTTTTCACCGTTATATGCAATCCTCCCCGTCTGAATTACATAGTCAGATAAGAAAGAAATTATGTCTTCCTTTTCTTCTCAGTAAAAACTATTGTAAAATGGGGTTTGGATGTATGAAACATGTCCTTACATGAGTATTTTAAGCCTAAGAAAATAACTGCAAAACATTGGTTAAGCAACAGGGATTCAAAATGTGTTTGACTGTAATTTGTAATGATTAATTCACAGAAAAATTGACACATATTTGGAAATTCCAGAGTTGCCCTTACATGGATAATTTTTCTGTCTGAATTGGCAAAATGTAATTTCTTTTAAAATCTTTACACGAAGAGGAGAAAGGGATTTTTTATTTTGTTTTAGGGGAATGATATCAGAAAGCCATTAACTAGCTTTTTAAACCTACAGTTTAGACTACAGCTCTATACATCTCAAAATTTAATATGGTTTTAATTAGGTTTTTAATTTCAGAACATACATAATTTCTTCTGGCAAATTAGCCATTATTAGTGAATCATTCTCTACATGGTATGCATTATAAAATCTGATTTTTGAGAATGGGTGATTTTGACTTTCTGGCTGCAAGCTTTTCACCTTCCCCTGTATTTACTTATTCCTGTGGGGTGCTGAGAACCCTCAGCTCCCCCTGTCTTTCACACAACTGAGCTCTGAGCATACTTAGATTCTTTGATTAAAAGTTTGTTCCTTCGTTTGCTCTGTGCTCCCAAAGGCTTTGCTTCCAGGCAGCTCACATTCATTAAAGACTCTGAGAAAAACACATGGGACAAACTTAATTCAGCAGTGCCAGTCCAGAATAGCAATGTATGTTCAGTGAGAACAAGGTGCAAGACAGTTGGATTCTTGGGAATTGTAAACCGTCACCAAGGTCTTCAGAGGCAGGTGCATTTGCTGGAGACAGCACTGCGTATCAGGGGATATTGGATCTCTCTTCTGTAGAGACACAGTGATTTTAAAGGTTACTCTATAAGGTGAAATCATAGTGTCTCTTTACCCATTACAAATTATCACACTACTCTTGAACTGTATACAGTATAGACCATAGTCTTCATTCCATTGCTTATTTCAGATAGTTTGGGGGTTTTCTATTGTATGTAACAAAAATGGGCTTTGGTCCTGTTTCTGCATTTCCTGAGGTACGTGAAGTTTTGCCATCCACTGAAGCAAAGGGCAAATTGGATTGCAAAAAAATAGTGTTATTTGGTGTACTTAGAGGTGTATGTACTATCTAGTGTAATAAATACCTCATTAATAGCTATCAAGTACTTTCACATGTAAATTAGGAAGGAAGTATAATGCAGTTATTCATCTCAGATCTAAAATATTTACATTTCTTAATTGAAATACAACTACAAGTGTGATTTTCAAAAAGCTGCCATAAATGCTACTTTATTTTTTAACAAGAAATAAGTACCAACTAAACATGCAGATTTCCTAATAAGGTGATTCAGCAAAGAATGTTTGATCTTGGTGAAACAAATTCTTCATCATCTATTGCCCAAGTGACTTTAAGGAACTACAGAAATAGGATATTTAGTTTTAAGTGTAAATTTTATTTAAAAGTTCTGTATTTTCCCTTAAGGGCTGGGATTTCTTCTCTGTGGCAAGAAGTCACAGAATATGATATATTTTATAAAAATACTTGTTCTAAGTAGTTACACTAGAAACTGCAAAGCTATTTTTAATCAATATACAGATACCTAAAAAGTATACACAGTATACATAAAAAGGGAAATTAGACATACATATGTATGTGTACTTTTCATGCAGTTTTTGCATGTTTGCAGAGAAAGAGATTTTTGCAGCTTGTGACAGGGCCTGTTAACCTATAACCCAGCCTTTCATTTTCAGCCTGGATCCTCGGCACCATAAGATATGGCTCAAAATGAAAGCTGCAGTAGTCCGCACTCATGAGGCAATAGTCAGCAAATAGAACCCCAAGTCAGACAAAAGCTTGAGGCACCCTAAATGCAAAAAAAAAAAAAAAAAAGAAAAAAAAAAGAGAATTAAAAAGGGAAGAAAGACAACCAGTACAGCTGCTGACAACCACTGGTGCTGCTGGGGCTGATTTGCCTGTCAGGTCACTGCAGAGTCCTCTAGTGCCTATTTTTTAAGCTTTGTTTTGTTTCATAGGTATTTTTTTACCTGTTTTCTGTAGAAAGATGGATCGAGAGACTGCTTTTACTTCTTCCCCCAGAAAGGAGAGGTGTTGGAAAAAGTTGTTTCAAGCTATTTTTGAAAGAGAAGGAATTGGAGTTTGGTGTGTGTGGTTTTAGGACCAGAAGGGATGAAGTATGAAGCTGAGACCCTTTTGGAGTCAAAAAGATCTTGTTTAATTTTTCATTTTATGACATGTGTCTGTTTTCTAACATAAAAAAAAATCCACCAAATAGCACTACCCAAATATGTAAGCAGATCTCTGGCATTTCCAGCATCTACACTAAAACCAAAATTTGTGATGAAAAGCACAAATATCACATTGTTTCTACTTTGGAAAGTTTTTCAATATCTGTGGAAACCATTTCTCCTCCCGATATTATTGAACCAGCTACTAATGTTTGATGGGTAAGGCATATGCTAGTGCTTTTGTCTTGCTGCTCTAGTAAAACTAGGAGTTGTTTGGAAGTCTATTCCATTTTATCTGGATTTCAGAGATATTAAAACTGATTTTTTTTTTTTAAATGAGGAGTTGTATCACCACCATGGTGAATTTAAGAACAGAAATAGAAAAAGCTTGGTTGGGTGGCCATGCTTTAGAAGGATCCCAAAGCAATCTGTTGTGTAGGCAGTGCTGGGTGACTTTAATTACTGGTAATATTGGCAAAGGATGAGTACGCTGTTGAGCGTTCCACTTCCCACTCCTCATTCTACTACCATGAGTCAAAACCTCAGGAATAGGTCACAGAAACTTTTTATATGTTGTCAGCTGAACTGAAACCAGTACTGCCTTTAAATTGCAGGGATGATTGATATGGCCTGTTAAATCATAGCATGCTATACGCAGCTGACATTTTTGAAATATTTCTCTGCAATCCCACATTTGTCCTGTTCTCCAGAACAACCTTACAACTCCCATGCTCTTGGACATGATATAAATAAATGGAGATAGTGAGCTTGTAGGGAGAATTGAAAATAATGTAAATAAGTTTGCAAAGAATCCTGCATGGAACAATTATACAGAATTTAAGACAGGTGAAGACAATAACATTCTTCGAATTTAACTGTTTCATTCATTTCTGAGTGGTGAATGACAGTCTTTGAATAAATGACCAGTGAACCTTTTTCTCAGATGCCAAGGCAAGAGTGTGATTTTCTATGAGTGAAACTCCAGAACCTTCAGACTTTCAAGTTACTTCACTCAACATGTGTACAATTTAAGAATATATTTTCATCAAAAGTACTCTTAGTGGCAATAAAGGCAGAATAAGAGTTATGTACCATAGAGCTTGAACATTTAGGTGCTTTCTCAGAGCTATTACTTAATATTGAAGAAAGTATGTAAGGAGTCCGAAGGGCCCTTTTTAGCAGTTCATTGGTTTCTACAGTTTATTTCATTCCTTTCAGAAATTACACATGGTTTTGCCATTCAGTTATGTCTGGTGATGAGAATTTACTGTGTTCTTAGGGCATAACTTGCGTAAGTGAATATAGGTGAAAGGTCTTGCTACCATGCCAAGAAGCTGGTTTTTAATGCTGCAGCTTTGCTGAGCCACAATGTATTGACATATTAGAGGCCAGTAGACCAATGAAGATCTGATGTGGAGTAAAACTTGTAAAAGCAATACTAGGAAATGTTTATTTCTGCAGCAACAGTGTGTTCTTGGATACTTCAATGATCCTGACAAAGATTGATCATCCTGTTGGAAGTTTCAAAGTGCAGTTGGGCTGTAATTGTCATCTGCATTTGCTGTTTTCTATACTTTCAATGTCTTGCTCTGGTAGAAAAGCATTGCCTTCTCCGAAAGCATTGACTTCAGTCTCCCATGGCTGGTCATTTAATGAAATGGTTTTATTATGTGGGTTTCTGAGTGAGAAAACAAAAAGAGCAATAAAAAGCAAGCAGATTGGCAGTTGCTATGGCAATTCCATCCTTTGTTAGGGTTTGATATAAGTCTTAGGAGCTAGGGAAAATGCTCGAAAATGGTAATTAGTTTTTTTAAGGGAATATAATTTTCCATTGTGAGCAGAGATTATAAAATCAGCAATTTAACTGATATATCTGCATTAAGGAATCTAAATTTTATATTATGTGTTTCTTAAGGAGGGGGGACATTTTCTGTAAAATAATTGTATTGTTATCTGCAATTCCAATTATGTAGTGCCAAATTTTATTTCAGATTATTGACTTTTTTCAAGTGTATATTGGTGACAATTGTTAATAATATTATCTGAGCAAACAGAAACCCAATAAAGTGTGTTATTTGTTGCAAGAGGTCCATTAATTTCAATATAAAACATGATGCTAAAATAACAGATTTTCCCAGAACCTGAGAGGAAATCATTATGTGAGTTTTGGGACACAGCTTTGAGGGATGATCTCTGGGGAAGGTCCTGAAAATGAGATAAAGTTGCAACTATGTGATATTTATCCATACCGTACATTTAGTAGATAGCAAAGGACTTCCAGATTAGAAGTTTAATGCTAAGCCATTTTTTTTGCAGAAAAAAATTCTGGTGACAATGTATGTACTACTGCTGCTAAGCTTATGAACCACCTCTGGGTTTTGGGTAGACTAATGGAGTATGCAATAATACTCTTCCCCATTTATTATTCCAATTACACTGCCTACAGCACAGACATCTAAAGGCTCTTATTTATATAGTGCTTTCTTACTCTGACACTCTCCTTATATTAGGCCTCATTAAGCATTTTCTGGTGATGGATTTTTTTATATTTCTAAGGATGGATATTGAATAGATTTAGTCGTTATTTTGGAAGTGTAATACCCAAAATTCTCTGTAGAAACTGCAGCACAACCACAGCACGCTGGTTGTATATTACTTGATATTTGTTTCCGATAGAGTTGAATTTGTAGGAGATAATGTTTGTTCCCATGAAGAACAAAGGATTCCTACCCTCTCTTTTAAAACCAGCACTTATAAGAAATTTTAAATTTTTACATTTGGGAATAGCTGTGTCCAATACCCTGTATTTTCTAACACAGAGGTAACATTGAGGAACATCCTCACAATGAAATTGTCTCACTGCTGTGGCTGTAAAGACAAAGGAGACATTCTGGGCAAATGTGCTAAAAGAAGAGAGGAGAAGATAGCCGTTTAAAAATACCCACAGAAAAAAGCATGGAGTCTAGCTAACAGCTGAGTCACAGGATAGGCTGAAATGAACCTACAAAATCAGCCAAATAATTGCCTGGCTTTATTTTTTCTTTAGGTTCTCTGCAAGAAGATTTTATGTGAAAGGACATTGAAGTGGTAAGTTAATAGTAATTTTTAGAACCCCATTTTAAATAAACTGTCATCACACTTTAAAGGATATATTTTAAAATATATGACAGCAAAACCCAGTCAAATTTTGAATTATGCCTTTGTTTCACACCACAGTAGTATTCTAAAAGGAACTTCAAAAGAGAGGGATACTATAAGTCACTATCTTTCTATTTTGATCCAAGAGATCATGATTTACAAAAGACCCAACAAACAAACCACAACACAAAGGGAAAGAAATTAATTAATTGCAAGGAGGAACACTTCAAAGGCTGAACATGATTTCTTTCTCTCTTGTTAATACTACTGGCTTCTGATTCACACAAATGAGAGAAAAAGCAATATTCTTGTGTGCTTCAGTTAAGAGGTACATAGGAGTATGGACACCTGCGTGGAGAGAAGGCTCTTCATGCATGTGGATGCATTCTCCCTCTGAAGAAGTCTGCCTCTTTATTGTCACCAAATATGTAAGGAACCTCAACCCTTTAGCTAAATGGTTAAAAAGACACTGTAAATAACCTCCAGGTGCTGCACAGAGTCATGTTTCTGAAGTTAGGGGATATTATTCTAAAATTCCCATATACCTGCAGCATACTTGGAGGTTTTCAGTGAGTACTAGACAGCATTCTTGAAACAACTAATACCCACTTTGTATTTGTTATGGGATATTAATTAACCTCAGAGATGACCCAAAGATGTGCATAACCTGCTTACACAAGTTTTAATACCCTGGTCTGCTCTGTAGGGAATGCCCAAGCATGACTATGGGCTGCACGTGCGTAGTAAGTGACCTGAAACGTAAAAGAGCAGATGTGTTCCCTCCTGGGGACTGTGGGCTGGCAGCAACGAAGGTGTTATATAGCACTTTGCAGCTCTGAGAATCCATTAGGAGATCTCACAAAGAATACTTCTCCAAGAGAGATCATCTGGCCAGAAGCTTGCAGCAGAGCTCTTAGAGCTCCCAGGGAATTACTTTGCATACTTATGTGTCTAGACTTTTTGAATAATTTGTGTTGTAGAAAGACACCTTCAAAATGAATCTAGAGAAGTATTTTCTCAGAAGTCTGAGGAGGAAAGCATCCATTCAATTGTGTTGATTAGCATTTTATTAAGTTTTCCTGGTATTACCAGCCAGGCAGTAAATTTATATTGGTTATATGCCATATTCCATTGAAACAGCTTAGTACAGTGAAACACAAGTGCCAGTATCAGGGAGAGCACTTTGTCCTCTGGCTGTCTGCATTCTGGGTTCCTCACCATCTGGAATATATATACATATATATATACACAATATATATATACACATACATATATATACACATATATATATATACACATACAATATATATACAAGAATGCAGATTTTCTTCCTCTGTCATGGTCAGAGACTTGAATGTGCTGAACAGACAAGTTTGAAAGGGTCTGCAATATTCACGCCAGACACAGAAGGGCATCTTTAAGCGTCTACAATTGTACCAGTGTTCTTTGCCATCTGTCCCACCTGAAGGTGCAGATGTGAAAGAGGCCAGTCATAAGACAGGACTGATCTAGCAGAGAAAGTATACAAGTAACTGTAATGTTGGAGAGTGAGACTTCATCTGTGCAGTCTCTGGCTCTACATGGAGATGGCCCTGAGCACTAATCCAGACTAGGTCCTGATATTGAAGACTAGCCTAAACCTAGTAAGAGGCTGTGCTCTGCAGAGGTACTCAAGTTAGGGTTTCAAGACATTTGGCAAGAAAGTATTGAGTCTTCTCAGTCAAATGCAATCAGCTGCAGAGGTGTGTAACAATTATTCCTATCAGGAACACGACACATGTATTGTCATCTTCCTTAGTGTCCTAAAATCTGGCAAAGCAATGCTGCCATTCATTGAGCTTGACCCTGTGTGCCATGACAAGGGATGGAAGCATTCAGAGCTGTAGCCTGCTAAGCAAAGAGGCTCAAATCCTTCTGGCATCCTCTGTAATGGAAAAAGAGATAGAAGAAGTAACAGTGGGGGAAGCGAAAGAGCCAATGGGTGGAAGAAAACAGAGCAGTGGGAGATGTGCTGGAGCATCTAAATGTCTTGATGCAAGAGGACCAGCTCCATGACATTGTCTTTCATGCCTTGGATAGTGGAGGTTGCCAGAGTGAGACATGGATTTTAGCAACATTGGGAGAAACAAAGCAGGAATAGGCAACATTTGCACAGAGCCACATACTTCCTGAGTGATTAAACCTCTTTAGTTCTGCAGGTTTCTCTGTGATAATGTAATGCTGATATAGTTTGTCATATATTTACAATGTGATAAGCGTGAAGAAAATAGGGATTTCACAGTAAATGGAGGTATAGTGAAAGTGCCTTGTAAGGTTCACACCCCATATATCAATGTATTTAATAACCCGAGTAATTTTGGATGATATCTTACATTTTAATGTATTAGTTAAAATATGGTTCATGGTCTAAAATTAGACAGCCTAGGGTGATCATATGATAGAGGATAAAATATTCATCTCATTATAATTACAGATCTTAAATATAAAAGATTGAAACCTAGTAATGTTGCATTTTGAAAAAAGATTGTATTGTAAATCCGGAGGGTCACGTGAGTAACATCCATTCTAGGATTTTAAAATATTATTTCCTAGCCTTAATAAATGCATTTTGTGTTGGATTCAACTTTTTCCTCAGTAAAACAGCAAACTAACAGTGTCCTTTCACTGAGTGGTGGCATCATGGTATAGAGATTTTCTGTATTAAAATGTACATTACAATTTATATATTTTTATATCATGTATACAAATTTGAAATACAGTGGGTTTGCAATAATACTACATAAGTAATGGAAGCAAATGCTTCCATCCCCACCAAAACCATACACACAGCAGAAAACCCCCTTGAAGTCTACACAAGGAGGATGTGAAAAATAGCCTAGAGAAGAGTAATCAGAGGCAATGTAATACCAGTTTTCAAACAGGCAAAAGGTTGCTGCAAGAAGAGACATTCTGGGTCCATCCACTCTGTTATTCTAAATGTAGTGCTCTCAGAGGACATAAAAAAGCCTGTAATTTGTACCAAGTAACAGCAATTCACCTTCATTATGTACTCCCTCACCTGTTTAGTGGACATTTTAGATACAGCAGTTCTAAATTACAGTGAGACTATATGGCTGAGAGCTATCATGGAAAAAGCATCATTATGAGAGAACTACAGAACCTGCTTAACTTTAAATGAGGACAGCTCCCATTCTACCTGTGATTTACAATTAACTGCAATGACATCAAGGTTTCCTGACTCAATAGCTTTCAAAACACAAGTTTCTGGCCTCTCTATGGCCATAAAAAGCCATAATAACATTATAATAAGATTTTAGATTGGAGAAAGGAATATAGGAAGCAAGTTCAAATGCCACTGGGCAGGTTCATCATAAAAGAACATATGGCTATAGGCAGAAGATCAAGAAATCAAAATATACATAAACATAAACTTAATTCTGACTTAAAAAAATGCTTGTAAAGGAATAGGTACAATCAGATAAGCATAAAGCAACCTAAGGGCAGCTATTGCCAAACACCTCAGCCTTTTGCTGCTTCTTTTCAAAGTCCAGAAGGGATGGTTTAAGCATCAGCTCTAGTAGACAAATGAAAATGGTAAGGGGTGTTGCATGTAGATCCCTTCCCTCATTTTATCTTTCCATTATTGCAGCCAGAAGCTGTTCCCCTGGAGCACACTTGTTTAATTTTGTTGCATTTATGATTCTTCCTTTGAATTTTTTTTTCATGTGAGCAACTCCTTCAGTAATAGCATGAACTTCTGAGTCTGTTTTATACTCTGAATCTTATTAGGCAGGTGACAAATACCTGTCTGGGAGGTCCAGATCAGTGCCCACTTAATAATGAGTTATCATTTTAGTGGTCCTTTCTTTTCACTTTACAGTATTGCTATTTCATGGTTATAGCACCCAGCAGTGCTAAAGAGCAGCCAGGCACAAGGCCCTGTCAGGAAGAGGTCTCTGTTTTTAAAGCATTTTGATTACAGTGTGGACCAAGAACTTTCATGAGAAGGTCCAGGTCCGTGCCTAAATTCAGGCATAATGAAATTTGTATGGATGGGAGGAGGGTAGAATGAGAACACACAGATGATAAGGAGTCTGCAGATAATCAGTTTATTGAGGTAATGCATGCAAAAAAAGTGCGTAGGTGGATTTTCTCCGTTCTTCTCTGCATAAGGTATTTTGTTAGTTATGTTTGTGCTATTCTTGTTAACTTCAGAATGGTTCTTATATACAAAGATTGGATGACCAAACCCCTAGTAATTTACTCTTCCTTGCTATGTTATTTAATGTGTTACCATTTCAAAATACATAGGAATGTTATATCTACTAAACACTGAACCAATTTCAGCTCTGGTGAGAATTATGAGTTCACTTTAGCTTTGTAATGATGAAGAAAAACCTCTCCAGCAAAGTAAGGAATAAATTATTTTTAGTGAAAGAAAACAATTGTTCTTTTTTTAAGTAGGAGAATAAACACAATTATTTAGACATACCTGCAACGTAGGAAGTAGTGATCCATGATATCCTCTCAAAGTAATTAATGTAAGTAAGTAAGTGGTGCAATAATTTTGGAAAATCTTTCGATCATGTCTACAGAAAACATGTATTGGTCATATTCTACCTGCCTCCTTGCTTTTTTTTATTTTATATTTTTTAATTTGTTCATTTGTTAGAGCAAGCTAAGGTTATTTGTACATCTGAAGTCAAGGTTTGGGGCACTTCAAGCTCCACTCAGCCCCAGCTGAAGAGATTTCTAGTATTCTGATAAGATATCTTGGAAGTATCTTTTCCAGCCTTGAAGAAGGAAATGTTCTATAAGAACATATGTAGGAACATATATGCATATATCCAGTTTTGACCTTTACAATAGCTAAAACATGTCGGTTTCAATTGGCACTGAGTATTGGGTTCTGGTTCTGCAAATCTATAACGTTAAATATACATTTAAATAAACCTGCATAAAGTAATATATGTGTATTATTTTTTGTAAAAGTAATGTAAATCAGAGTTCTGACTTGCTTTCTAATTTGGGGAGAGGGAGAAGGATTCATTTATGTTGGGGTTTTATTGTATTTGATATTGGCTGTCAATCAGGTTGTCATCAAATGTAGTCAGATATGATGAGCTTTCCTTCAGTCTTGTCAACAAAGCAGATGGCATTCTACTATTCATTGTTTCTCTGGTTTTCTGTTCAAAATGCTTTAAATTAGATGAAATTGAACATCTTCCCTGTATCAAGACTGATTTCTTTGGTAATTAGATATTTGAAAAGCCTCCAGCAACTTTGACTCTGTTCTCCTTCTCCTCCTTGTATAAATCAGCGCAAATCAAATGGAAACCTACACTTGTGTCACAGGCTGGCACTGAATGAAGGTCCTAAGCTGTTCTTCTCTGGTGTCATGAAGAACAGGAGAGTTTAAGGCACCTTTTCCCTCCTACAGGAAATAAGAAGTCAGGGGTTTTTTCCCGCTGGCAATGGATTGCTTGCTAGGTGAGGATAAGTGAAAGTGCTCTGACCTGACTACCTGTTCATTTCGTGCAAGCCATTTGAACTACTTGCATTTTTTTTGAAGTCAGGAATAAGTATTAGTCATGCACACCCCAGGTGACAGAGCAACTACGCACAATGGATTTCTGTAGCAGATGTGCATGTGGCACATTCCTGCTTCCCCGCCTTCTCCATAACAGTTGAGGTAGAACTTGATCTCATGTCCAATTAAACACATTCAGCTGTTAAATAATTAAAAAATGGCAGTTGACAGGGCTGCATCCAAAGCTATGGTTGCAGCAACAACAGCAAGAGGGAAAAGATTGCACAATCTCTGTTCATAGACAGTCCTTTGGCTTTTCCCTATCTGCATACTAAAGCAAGTAAAATGCCGTTAATCTTAACAGCAGCAATCTGAACCGGAAATTAGACCTCGTCCATTATTTATGAGGATGGGTGGAAAGTAAATAATCTTTTTTAGCATTAAATTGCGAATTTGGAGAGATATGCTGGTTTTGGATGATATGACACAAAGAAATAAATCTTACTGCTCTCCCAATTTAACACATCGGATTCTAAAGGCATAAAAGTGGTTTTATTTCCTGCATCCCCTTTGATTACCTTCCTCTTTTGATCTTACATGTTAATGCATTTACTCTCTGTTGTTTTGCAAGAGACCGAAGTAAAACTTGGGCATACTATCAAGATGGAAGAAGGAAACTATAGGCCCTAAGCCTCCTTTCAATTACACCAATGTAAAGGAATAATTTAATTGAAATCAATGACATTTCCCTGGTGTGAGACCTGCTGACAGCTATAAGCCCTCTACTAAGAATCTAGTAAAGTAAAAGATAGTTGACAGATTTGTTGTTCACTGTGTGCAGTGGCAGCACCTGCTTTTCCGTTGCCAACATCTAAATATTAGGCCACAATAAAATCTGCCGCTTGTGTGGCTGCCATTGCAAATCTGGTGCTTTGATATAAAGGAGAGAATAATATGTGACAATAAAAATGTTGTCTGCCATTGGCAAATTTTAAGGAGTTCTTATTTAAGAACAAAAGACATTCTTTCCCCACTCCTTCATGCTGTTTTTGGTTCCCTCCTTTACCCAGTGTGACTTTTAAAGCCTTGTTTCCTGAGTGATGGTAGGAAGATTAATCCTTTTGCAAAGAAATAAGGACAATTTTCCTTAACTGTGCTTCAGGTTGCTTTCCTTGTTGCCTTCACTCTGCAACCACTCTGTATGAAATGGTCCATATTTACAATCCAGAAAGACAACTTTTTGACTTTTTGAATGTGTTGGAAACTATTGACTCTAGAAAAATAAGGTAGCATTTCCATTTAACTGCTACCCTGGAGTCCTCTCTCTTACATTTTATGGATCATTGCACAGAAAATCAAGCTTACAAAAACAGCTGAAAGGGATGGATACACATTAAATGTAGAGGAAAAGAGCTTCTTGCATATCTCAAAGTGTTTTCTGGGGTTGCTGATGTAAACTCAAACAGAAAGTCCAGTTTTGTACATGTCAGTAATGTAGCACACTCCCAACTATCCCTCCAATTTTAATTTTCATCAGCAATGCTGGCTTTCTTCTGCTCCCCCCCCCCCCCCCCCCCCGCCCCCCAATGTTTAGTTTTCAGTGTTTTCCCTTTTTGCTTTCCTCATGGAAGCTACACTCAGGAGTGTAGCCTGGAGTTTTACAAGATGTTGCCTGTAAGAGTGTGTTATTATCAGGAAGATATTTTTCTACTCCATTGCATACTTTTCCCTGTGCACTACTTCCATTACAGAAAAATTTATTCGCTGATTGACTCCTGTCTCTTTCCTCACAGAAGCTGTTAATGTTATCTGTCAGCTCTCAATCTAAATCCCAGTCCAACTCGATGTTGTGTGGTCATGAAAGAGCAGGCTAAGGCTATACCTGTACTGAGAGATAGCAAGATCAAGCAGGAGAAAATCGGGTCTTTGTTCAGGAACTACAAATTCCTTATGTCCAGCACTATGTCCCTTCAAAAAAATAAGTTGGTAGCTTCCTCACACAGACAGTAGGGCCTATCTTCTGGTAATGAAAATGGACATTGATCCACTGACATTACTGGAGCTATTTGGATCAAAACCAGTTAAGGACCCGGCCCTGTAACCCTGCTCTTCCATGCTTTTTCTTGTGGAGAGGCTTCCAGTCAGAGTCCACTGGCAGCGCAGATGGTTTGTCAAGACTGTTCAAAACAGAGACATTTCTGTGAGAAGCACTAAACAGAGCAGGGCATACCTGAGCTGCAGAGACCATCGATACAGGCTTCAACACCCTTGCTGCAGAATGCATCAGCACAGTGCCATATTATGCTGCTGTATGGTTTTCAGAAGTCAACTGCTATCTCCACCAGGGACTAGAGCATGTGGAGCTACCAGCTCAGTTAGCTGTCGTGGGAAGCGGTGAAAGTAAGGGTTACATGGCTGAGATATACTATGATACTATCTAGCATTTAACTGTGATGGGGGATTACATATCAAGGAGGGAGTTATCTCTTCTGCCGCCATCTTACTGCTGCTGTTAAGCAGCAATGAAAAATAACTGCTAAGAGGTTTCCTTAGGCAAACTACATAAAAATTTCTGCTAAAATATAAAAGAATGGTGATTTCATTAGTCCTTCTAAAAGCTGAGAGTCCAAGGACAGGTAAAAAAAAATTCATGCAGATTGCTTAGGACTAAGCTTTTTCTGGATCCTTTGTAGGCTTCTGATCTCTGAAGATGACTAGGGTTGCCATACAGAAGAGAAGATGAGGTTCAGTTGCTTTCCCATTAGAAAGGTTTGCTTGACTCCATTCCAGTGGCTTTTTTTGCCCCATGGCTTAGGGCTGTTCACCAATAAAATCACATAAGTTCCAGAAACATAATCACCAGATTAATCTTTTATCCAGGATCAATAAACCGTTTGCATTTGAAATGTTAGTAAATTCTTAATCCATCTGCATAACTTTAGACTGGCTGCAAGGTTACCAACTGCAACCTTTGGTATGCACTTGGACTTCAAACCTATGTTGTTAGTGTCATTCCTTCTCCAGGTGTATGCAAGTTACTTAACTAGTTCCATTGTTTTAATAACAGAAAACGGGTTATGTGTGACTATCATAGATTTGCAGATGATGTGGCAGAGGATATTAGCTGAACTCTCGCTTATATTTACTGCTTAGCAAATATATTCTGCTATAGATTGAAAATGTCCTTCTCCTTTTAGGTTTCCTTTATTGCAACCAGAGCAGATGTAGGCTGATAAACATAAAAGGCAGACTGCAGGATGTTAAAAGGCCTTGAAATAACATTTGGAGCCTGTATAAAATTATGTCATAACTGTCACATATGAGGTGCCATATATCCATTTTTTACACAGCTAGTTTATGTTTCATTCTTAAAAAGTCCTTTAGCTAAAAGTTTTGAAAGTGAATGCCTATAATCTGACATTTACACCTGTATTTAGACACATAAATAAAAGTACATGACTAAATACGTAATAAAGGTACATGCCTTGGTATTCCTTTCGACTCACAGCTTACATGATGACTGATGATTTTGTAAATAACGTTTCTCACATAGAACAGCTACAGCAGGTCAGACAAGAAGGTGACCTTCCCCAGTATCTTTGGCAATGTCTAATAGTGGATGCTTTAGAGAGAGTATTAAAAAATGATAAGCATATAGTGACATTTCTATCAGTACATCCTCCCAACTTCTGTCAGTTTAACACATTAGGGGTACCTCTTGGGTTGGAGTTTGCATCTGTAATACTTGATAGCCATTTAAGGATTTTTCTTACATGAATTTATCTAGTAATCTTTTGAATCTCTTCATAAATGTGTTCTCCTGTGGCTATGAGTTCCACTGCTGAATTATTTATTGTGTTAAATTGTTCTTCTCTTTTGTTTCTTATTTAAGTCCCTAGCTTTAAAAATAGTAGTGTGGCAAGCTCGATCCCTCCTGGTCTCTAATTATTGCTTCAATATTTTAAGAATTATTTAAGAGTGCAATTTCCGCTTGGAAAAAAATATGGTTCTCTTCTTTCTAGTAGTTCTTTAGTGCTAATGAGGCTAAACTTTCCTCTCATGTAGATACCCTCCACTAGCTGCCAGGAGGCAGACAATGACAGTACCATATGTCAGTTTGTAATGTTCCCAGGTGGTAGGTAAATGATTTCCAAACACAGGAACAGATTGCTGATGTTTTAGACTCCTTGCTCTCTAAGGAAAAACACTTCCCATATAGTTCACTGTTGTAAAAGCAAGTCAATTTCTTCAAATATTCTTAAAAAGTTGTTTCTCAAAATGCTAAAATTAGAACACACCTGAACATTTCAGATAAATTAGAATAAAGAAATGAATCCTCAGTAGGAAAATGTATTGCAGAAGCTCATAGATCTCTTCCCTTTCTAACTTCTATTATACTGTCATTCATGTTTTTTTAAATTTGTGTTTCTGACAAACAGGAAGCCTCTGATACCTATTAGAGATAGTTAAGCCTCTTAAAATGAGGGTGGTGTTTGCCAATGGTACACTAGTACCTTTGAAAGTTTGCAAGGATTACCTGTCCAATCTGCACAGCAAATTTTAGCACTAGGTGAGAAATACATTTGCTGCTGGCCTTAAGGTGCCAAACCTACTATTCCTCCTTAATGCACCTCCTTCACATTTGTGCTACTATTTCAAACTGCTTGTTAAGGAAAAGATCGTTATGGCACAAGATTGTCTTCAAATTTTAAACTATCTGTTCTTCCTGCTAGGGAAAAGGCACATTTGGGTAAAGCTGAAGACAAACAGTATTCCAAAGTGGTAGGTGACGATTTTCCTCTCCTGAAAAATGCCACAGCTGTCTAAAAACTAGCTTTCTATCAATCTTACTAGGCTAAAAAGGGGAGCTGAAAGAATTCCTCACCTCCCTATAGCATATACATCACTGAAGTTAGTCAACAAGTTTTTATTTTTGGGAGTCTGTTTTTTTAAAAATTCTGACTTTCTGAGAAAGAAACAGTAAAATAGAAATGTGCCAATTTTGATGAAAAAATATTTGGAGTTTTTTAGATTCAGGATATGGGCTTCTGCAACAGGGGCAGGTGAGGAGAAGAAAGATCCCACAGCAGCTAATAGCCACTAACAAAGGCACTCATTTGGGATATGAACAGGTCTGGTTAAATCGTCAGTATGTTTAATATGGAACAAGGTCTCAAGCAAGCACTGACACACCCTGTGAGTGCCTTACACTGACATGGTTGGCTTTTCCAGGATGAGAGTTTCTCAGACTCCCCGGATTCAGTTACTGTGCTTTGTGTAAGAACTCCACCGCTCTTGGCACCAGACTAACAAACCCTTGTGATGCATGGTTAGATTTCTCTCTTGTTTAGAATACGGGAGACTCAAGTTGCTCTTCAACTCAAGAAGGGCAGGACAGTGGAACTGTGCCTCTCACATGTAAGGTGTTGTTTGCCTTGACTTAAATATGTTTCAGCATGTGTTCAGCATGTCTCTCATTCTTCCTGAGAAAATATTGGCAATTCTTTATAACGAGAGCAGCCAAAGACTGAAATCTCAGAATTTTTCATGCATTCTGGTTTCCTGACCAGCTGTACAAAAGCATTCATTAAAGGGCCTTCCTTTGTAGAGGCAATAGGTTTTAATTATACGGTACTCTTAAGAATGTGAAAAACACTGCAGTTTATTGGA
This sequence comes from Harpia harpyja, assembly GCF_026419915.1. Classification (NCBI taxonomy): domain Eukaryota; kingdom Metazoa; phylum Chordata; class Aves; order Accipitriformes; family Accipitridae; genus Harpia; species Harpia harpyja. The sequence goes on along the minus strand of NC_068940.1, from coordinate 54,212,867 downwards.
GAAGACGACCTGAGCATTGTCCTTATAGTTACTGCTGCATCTAGATAGAAATGTTTTACTCCCCGAAAAGGTTTCTAAACAATGCAATGGACATGTAAAAATATTTTCTGTAATTTATGTGGCACATGCAATATGCAGTATGGCATAGATGTTCAAGTGGTTCAATATGGGATGATACTCATGACTTCAGCACTCCAGAGTAACTAATCCTTCCCCTGTTCCTACTGTTTCTTACCACATTGTCAGTCACATGTTCTTTCTTCTCTGAGTGCAATACACTAAGATTTTTTTCTGCTTCTCTATCAAACTCCTTTAATCAAAATATGAAACCAATATGGTTAGAGTCATGTTTTCAATCCATTGTATTAATGGGTTACAATTGTTCAGCACAGATTCTGCTCCTTCCTCCCTAACTTAAACTAATCCTTAGGGGAGATCCAGAATAAAATCGTATCTTCAGTAAAATGCCAGTGATGTCTGCACAAATGGTACAACAAGGGATGAGAAATGAATGATACATAATCATCTTCTAAAAACAGCACTTGGCATTGCTCCGAATTAACTGCTGACTGTTCAGATTCTTATAAGTTTTATGGGGTACAGTAGTGGAGGTCATTGCATTTTTTTTAGCATCTGCATAACCATGAGATGAAAGAAGTATAATTTGGCATCACTTCATCAGAAGGACATCTGTCCTGGTTTACAGCTATTATTTCTGTCCTGTGATATATTTTTGAGCTTTAAGGTGATCAGATTTCACTTAGTATGTAGACTAAGGGAAACTTGGCAGCTTATAGGCAGTACATGAAACACTTGGCATTTACTGAAAAAGAAGTAAAAATGAATCCTTTTTTTCTCTGCTAATCTGCAGATGGAAAATTTATTTTTCAAAGTATTTCTGTGTAATAAAATTTCGAGATTTTATTTACTTGTTTGTCTTTCTTATTTTACTTATAATGGATGCGGGACTTAGTCTGTTTAGATATTTAAAATAGAGGGGTAAATTAAATGAAATTTTATACCAGCCATGCACTGTGATTTGGGCTGAGTTGAAAAATCTGAATCTGGTTTCACATCCAACTTGCCTTATGAGTCAAAGAAATATGATGACACTGGAATCACGAATTTTGGACCAGCACACTCTGTAAATAAAAGGCAAGTATGGATATGGAGGGAAAATACCAAATTTAGTTTCAGAGTTTGGATCTGATATTTTGGTTCAGGTCAAACTCCCTTTATCTCTCTTAACTTTCAATTCAGAAATGTAGGTATTGTGTACTCTGTTGTTAGATTCCCAGAAATGCAGCAGTTCCCACTAGCTGCTTTCCATTTTTTCATGCTTTGCTTCCCATCATAATTTTCAATAAATCTGCAATGCAAACTGAAACTTGATATTTAATGTAGGGATAAACTTGTCTATTGCTACTGAGATATTGAATTTAAAGCATGGGAAATTGTGTAGTCTCACTTCAGTGCATTTTGCCATTGATGGCATCTCTCAGTGTACTCCTTAAATATTGGTGGTTGCTGAAAGCTGGATCAGAACCTGAAGTCAGTTCTCATTTTACACCCTTACTTAGGCAACCTTCTCTGGAAATCAGTGTGATATAAACAAGCAGGATTTTAAGCAATACTTCATAATTAGATCTGTTGGAAAAAAGAGCAATGTGTGGTACCAAAAGGCAGTGCTGGTTTGTGTGACCTCTTAGCTGGTCCTGGCAAAGCTACTCCAAGGGATGACACATCTCTGTTAGTCTCATTCTCATAGAAAGCCAGTGGAAATGCTTTATGTTGGATAAAGCAGTGAAGATAAAGATGACAGTAGAACTATGAAATAAAGCAGTAGGCCAGGTGCTGAGAAAATGGTCTGGTTTTACTCCATTTGTAGATAAAGCTGTGACTGACTTTAATCATTTCACTTGTACTAGGAATTAATTAGGACCTTAAGGTTTGACCAATACCAAATAATCATTCTAATAATCTACAATGTGCAACCTAGTTACACCATGGAAAGGGCAGTAATAGTTACAGGTTATAAATAACTTGGTAGACAAAACATGAAGACAGAGACCTCTCATTGTGTTTTTATATGAAATCACTACCTTTTGATCTTTTTCCCCTTTGATTTCTTATTGAAGAAAAGATAGTAATCTCACATTAATATACTACCTTTCACCTCAAAGCATATCAAAAAGGTATACACACATAGTAGCATGTGTGTATAATGTCTGTGAGTTTGTGTCTTACATAAATATGAGGCCTTTTATTTAATAGGAAGTAGCAAGAAGATGGAGGCTTAGAGGATGAAGTAGAAAAAAACCCCAGATGACCATTTTAAATTTGTTGGGCATTTAAGTCCCTAGAATATAATTACCCGGGTTGGACTGGTTCAGGGAAAGGGATTCCTGAACATTTTAGGCCATGTAGCACTCAGCATTTCTGGTTTATCAATGCAAAGCCATCATCTTCATGACAATATGGTTGCACAGATTGGGGACAGATCACTTACTGTGGCCTACATGACACTGAAAGTAATCTCATCCAAACCATTGGGATTTTCAGTGATCTGCAAAGGCCCAAAGGATCAATTTTGTTTCATCATCTGGATGACAATCACGCCCATCGCCATTGTGGTAAGGAACTGCATAGGCGCTGATTTGGTGCAGTAACTGTTTCAGGTCCTGTGGCTTTGGGCTGGAGCTCCCATTGTCAAGTATGGTGCTGGCCTGATCCTCCTGAGCTTGTGAAAACCAAAGCCATAGCCTCAGGTCTTGCCGTAGGAGAGAAGGGTAGAGAATGAAGGAGCAGTAGTCCCTCCCTAGAGCTGATTGCTGTGTGGCAGTAGACATAGCATTTGGGAACAATTTTGTTGTTCCTTACCTGCAATAAGCATTATACTGGGCAACCAAGTAGAGGAGCATCAGATAGCTCAGAATGAATGGCCTGAGAGGCACATGCAATGATGCTAATGGACAGAAAAACCAGCTGTTCTGTTCCTTGTGGTCAGAATAGAAGCAACAATGCATGATCACTCCAATAAACACACCAGAAGATAGGAACTTTGTGTCATATATATTAGGTTTTCTTCTTACTCGTCTTTGTGTATTAGAAATAAACAGAAGAGACGAGGCTGTGTGGAAATAATAAACGGAGGAACTTTGCAAAGGTTGCCAATGCATCGAGTTAGCAGACAAACTTAGTAATGGAAAATGATGTAGTAGAGTCTGAGGCAAAAGGAGGAAGGCAGAGTTTGAGTATGCTTGGGGAAGGAGGGAAGGAGCCCCTTTCAGGATGTGCTCAGAGCCTTGCAGAAGTGATCTCAAAGCAACATCGATGTGCATGGAACGTAGGCAGGGAGTTTACAGTTCGATGAAATCTGTCCAAGCCTTTCTTCCACCTCTGGACTTCAAAGAAAACATCATGTGTTACTCTAATGAATAACGGGGCTAGAAAGGTGAGCAGTAAATAGCATTTTCTATTGTCCTATCATGTAAGTCATGCTTTACAAATCCTTTTAATCTCGGCTATGTCCACTGCATTATTGTGGGATGGTATAAGCCCTGCGAACGTCAACCTTGGTTCCAAAAAGCATTCATTTTCTCAGATGAGCCATTTCCTTTTGGCACAGGCAGCAGTTGAGCCAGACTGGTTTCGCCAGGGCCCAGAGTACCTGTTATCTTTGAACTACTTTTTCCAATTGATAATTTGGCCTGAGCCTATGATCATAATAGCCAAATTGTTTGTTTGGGTCTTCTTCCATTAGCATCACAAGTATCTCCCTTTGTTCTATAACACCATCAAGCTGGGACCTACTTTGGAACCACCAGTTCAGTGGTCCAGCAACTCATCATAGTCTTTTGCATGCCAAGTATCTTCTTCCTTTGGTATGACCTCTGCTTTAATCTGGATGGTAAACATAAGATTGAGATAGGACACACTCTGTCTCAGACTGACAAACACAAAAAAATCTTCACTGGCTTGTCACCTACCTGGACAAGAATTTCTTGCTTTCACCAAGAAAAAATATCAAAAGCAGTGGGTTTTCAGTGGTGACAACTTCTCTGATGACTGTGAGGGTAAGGATATCAGCCAAATTTCTTGAATTGTTGTGATGGGTTAACCCTGGCTGGATGCCAGGTGCCCACCAGAGCTGTTCTATCACTCCCCCTCCTTCTCAACTGGACAGGGGAGAGAAAATATAACAAAGAGCTTGTGGGTCGAGATAAGGATAGGAGAGATCACTTACCAATTACCATCACGGGCAAAACAGACTCAGTTTGGGGAAAAATTAACTTGATTTATTACAAATCAACCGGAGTAGGGTAATGAGAAATAAAACCAAATCTCAGAACACCTTCCCTCCACCCCTCCCTTCTTCCCGGGCACAACTTCACTCCCGGATTCTCTACCACCCCCCCAGCGGCACAGGGGGACGGGGATGGGGTTTACGGTCAGTTCATCACACGTTATTTTCTGCCGCTTCATCCTCCTCAGGGGGAGGACTCATCACACTCTTCCCCTGCTCCAGCGTGGGGTCCCACCCACGGGAGACAGTCCTCCACGAACTTCTCCAACGTGGGTCCTTCCCACGGGCTGCAGTTCTTCACGAACTGCTCCAGCATGGGTCCTTTCCACGGTGTGCAGTCCTTCAGGCACAGACTGCTCCAGCGTGAGCCCCCCACGGGGTCACAAGTCCTGCCAGAAAACCTGCTCCGTGGGCTCCTCTCTCCACAGATCCGCAGGTCCTGCCAGGAGCCTGCTCCAGCGCGGGGTTCCCACGGGGTCACAGCCTCCTTCGGGAACCCACCTGCTCCGGCGTGGGGTCCTCCACGGGCTGCAGGTGGATATCTGCTCCACCGTGGACCTCCATGGACTGCAGGGGGACAGCCTGCCTCACCATGGTCTTCACCACGGGCTGCAGGGGAATCTCTGCTCCGGCGCCTGGAGCATCTCCTCCCCCTCCTTCTTCACTGACCTTGGTGTCCGCAGAGTTGTTTCTCTTACATGTTCTCACTCCTCTCTCCGGCTGCCGAATACCGCCGTCCCAACTTTTTTTCCTTCTTAAAAATGTTATCACAGAGGCGTTACCACTATCGCTGATTGGCTCGGCCTTGGCCGGCGGCGGGTCTGTCTTAGAGCCGGCTGGTATGGGCTCTGTCGAACACAGGGGAAGCTTCCAGCAGCTTCTTACAGAAGCCACCCCTGTAACCCCACCCGCTACCAAAACCTTGCCACCCAAAACCAATACAATTGTATATAGTCAGACTCAGAAATGGTGTGTATTTTTAGTTGAGAGTTAGTAAAAAAATGTTTTAAATTATCTTACCCCTTGATAGAATATAGCATCCAGAGGTTCATTCAGGCCAGAAGGGTTTTGAAAAATTTAATCAAGGTGAATTTGTAATAAGGAAACACTAACAACTAGTGGCAGATGAGTGGGGGCTTAGGAACATTGTTATACATGGGGAACTAGATCCTAGTCAGGGACACAGAATGTGGGGAAATGTCTGCAGAGGATATCTGTAGCACTTATTTTTATGATGTGTTCCCAAATATTCTACTTGTGTGATTTCATTCAGATACAATAAGCTGCAATTAATTTTGCCTTTGCACAGCTATATGCCTCTCTGAGGGGTTTTTTTTTTTGCATTATTCATTATTCAAAGGTTGGCCTTGTCATTTGTCTGCAGAACTAAGTTCAGATACCTCTGGATCTTCTCTTCAAAACTGTGAAAACCATTCTGAGGACAATAACCCAACAGTCTTCCTATTGTCTTTTTCTAGCTGTGAGTACAGCACTTCTAGAGCAAGAAGTTGTGAAATAGGCCATGTATGTCTATCATAACTGAATTAGATGTCCATCTCCTGTGTCCCTAGATATCTCTAATACTTTAGCAAGTGATTGTTTCTTGGCTTGGTTTCTCCAATCTATCACTTTTCTTCTTCAGCAAGAACCTTGGATTTTGTCCTCTCTTCACAGGTTTTTTCTTTTCCCAGACTAGTTTCTTAACATCTCCAACAGTCCCCATTTATTTCTCCCCAGCTGTCACACCATATCAATAGATTCATGCAGTAAACATCTCAACAACAGAATAATGTGAGAGAATGTAAATCAGCAGAGAGCAGCTCAAAATCTGTCATGATCCCGATTTATGAAGCCCAGAGGTCTATAGATTTGGACCTCCATCACAGTCATCTCACAAAGAAACTTGCAGCCAGTTGCGTGTACCAATACCTACTCTATAACAATCTTTGTAAGTAACTAGATCTATTGTTCAGTTTTAGGGAAATTCAGTGTTACCTCTTAATAATTTTTCTTACCTATTCTCCCCCTGCCATTTCCTAGATAAAAACTGGAAATGCCTTGCCAATAAATCCTCATTTGAAATGAATGTGCAAGGCACAAAGAAGTACTCTCTGTGTGTGTCGTGTGTGTGTGTATGACAGAGAGACAAAGCTTTTGCGAATGGTATTAAACCAGCTAATACAGTTGGGACAATCAATTAAGCTTCACATGTTTGTGCCTGCAAACTTGCCCATTTTTCCTAACTGTATCATTTGATCTAATAAAAGGATGTGCCTGTCCTACAGACCTTGCTTTATCAGAACTATAACAATACTTCTTTTATGCATCATAGTTTCCTCAACTCATGACTTGCTAGCAAAGCAAACTCATTGGCACTGCAATCCTGTCAGCACAGGGGAAATTTGAATGACATGAAGGAGTGGATATGAGAGACTGAACTCAGAAACATCCAAATGATTCACTGCAAACTAAATGAAGATTTAAGAATACACCTGTTCATCAACCCTGAGACAGCAGTGAATAAATGTGCTTCAGTAATGATCCAAACAAACAACAAAACACATTCCTCTATTATTAGGACTGACAGGACTAACAGCAGAAGAAAAAATGCAGTGAATTGCTTGCTGCTTGTATTGGTTTAACAAGTGAGTTATCCAAACAAAGATGGAGAACATAAAGTGAACTGACACTTCTTTTTATGCCTGATGGGGCAAAAACTACATGCTTGACTTATGCTGAGCACGACCTATTTATAACCATGCTCCTGCAGACTTAGTGGAAATTCTCCTGTAATCAGGTGGTCATTGCAGCATCTGGCCTTCGATCTGGACCATGCCTTTTTATTCTACAGTAGAGCAATGCATGCAGTCAGGTACTTGCAGTGTGAATAAATGTGCCAGAATCATGACCTTTATTTTTAGCAAAGTGGATAAAAATTAGGGGTTTGAGTTATAGCAACCTCTTTTTATCTGAAATGTTTTGTGCAGTTGGAGGTCATTGTAGTTCCTCTCTGATTTTATAAAGGTTTATTTAAATTTGAAGTAGGATTATGTAATTTTATGTGTGGAAATCCACCACTACTGTTTTCATGCTGGATAGCTAGCAAATCAATAATAGCACTGTGTGTGCAGTAAATAATTCAAAATTATTAACACAAGCAGTGACTGATATAACTATCTTCCTTTTGAACACAAAATTCCTCGAAATTATTTTCCCTTTAAAAAAAATCCATTCTTCTTGTGAGATAAGTCATTACCATTTCTCTTTAGTATTGCTAATATTTTGCCCCAGATCTTTCAAAGATAAGACAAACAGGCAGTGTTCTCAGAAGCATGCAAGTAATAGAAACATTTAAATCCTAGCAGATGATTTCTGAGGAACAGTTTTTAAAGCAACATAAACAAGGCAGACTGGGAGGGCAGAACTGTGTTTTAACAACCAGGATATAGAGGCTGACAAAGTTAAAATGAGAGGGATGGAATTGAACTGCAGCTGGCTAGTAAAGCAAATGGTAACTCACTTGTATTTTTCTGTTAAAGAAATGCATAAAGACTGCCTCACTTTATCAGCATGTTGCCATTATTTCCAGTGGCATATACTGTACATTGGATTAGGCAGAACCTCACACTGAAACTCTGAGCCTCTAGACTCCCCTGTGTCCTCTTGCTGGACTACAACCTTTAAAATAAAACTTCATTCATATCAATGTTTATAAATCCGTGCCGGTTTTGAACAAACCTAGGTCTGTTTTTCAGTCGTGTCTTCCCTTACATTATCCGTTCAAACAAGAGTAATGTGCAGAAAAATACAAGTGTACTCATTTATATTTTAGTGAACTTAGGCAGCTTTTTAAGTAGGAAGAAACAGAATCCTTCTTCTAGCAGAAACCGTACCTTGTTGAACAGGAAATCCCTCCCAGTTCATCCCCTTGAATCATCCCAGTTGCTAAAAAGAGTGGTGATAAGACCAGGAAACTTATTATGACCTATGTCTTATCCATTTACTTTTGTAAATGGGGTGTCTGGTGAAAATGGGTAAGTATTGTTTGCTAGAACATACTCGAGGTATGCATTCTTAGGTAGCTTCTTTTTTCATTACAATTGCCTATACACAAAGATTCACCTCTTTAATATTTCACAAACATTTGCTGGTTTACAAAACAGTCTTGAAAATAAAATTTGATTTTAAGCAAAATGCAAGGAAAACTAATTCTGCAAAAGGAAGCTGTCTGCTTCAGAGCCAGTACCAAACACACAGGTTTTTTTGCAAGGGCATAATGTCCTACCAGACAAAAAAGTCTGATACCTTACAAAACTTTTGGTAATTTGCAGCTTCTGAAGGAATTATTTCTTATTCTTTCTGTACAACGCTTAGCACTGTTGTTGGTCCCATGACTGACTGGTACAGCCCCATGCTATTTTTAGTATTTCCTTAGACCTTCATTGCTCAGTTCTCTTTCTTTAGTTTTTTCACATTATGGACGAAAATCTGGCTATTTGTACGTCTGCTATAAAGTTATTAACCAAGGCTGTTTGTGTCATGGAGACAGATATAACTTCAAAATGAGATGCAAACTTTAAAGTGGGCTGTTTCCCTGCCTGATTTATTTCCTTTTCTTAAGTCTGCCCTGCCCCTAAGTCACAAAGTTAGCCAATTACAATTACACTCCAAAGGAAAATGTCCCTAACAGGTTTTGATCTAATGCAAAAGATCTCTCAGTTTTCATTTCATTTCCCCTTGTATTCAGGGGCATTAGTTATTTATAACCAGGTAATTAGTTTTAGTCATTCTACTGAACATGATAGGAAGAAAGCAACAGGTAAAGAGAAGGTAAAACCAATTTTGAAGCTAACAGAAAAAACATTGTTTAGAAAGCAAAATTCTGACTCGTGTCTGAAAGAAATTTCCTGATCCTTGGAGCCAACAGCAGGGCTTATATTGATGTCAGCTGGACAGTACCAGTGCCAAAGGTCTTGTGATGCCAATGCAGATGCTGAGCATGCTGCTCAACAGGTTAGAGGGGTTGGAGCGATACCCCTGTTATTAAGAACATGGTCTTTCTAGCCTGTGCTGGATAGCACAGTTAACCATAGTGACTACTGAGACATCTTAGGGCAACCACTCAGAGCAGGAGCAAACTTGCTTACAATACAGCAAGAAGCTGTCTTTCTCCCTGTTATATTCTCCCTTTTCAGTAATGGATCCATGCAGAAGAAGGAAAGATTTTAATTTTTTAAACAAAATTAAATCAAGCCTTAAAACCAAATCTGATTTTTAACTTTCCCAACTATAGACTTCATAGAATTGTGCTCCAAGCCTTTTTTGTAGTGAACTGAAGCTCAGGTCTGAACTTTGTTCTGGAATTTACCTTGGGTAACAGGGCAAAATGATTTTCAGGAGCTAGAAAAATACACTTCTGTAAGTAAATGTTCTACAGGAACATCTAGCACATTTATAAAGAGTGCAAAGGGATGAGAGAGCCAGTAGCAGCAATGGAAGTAGAAAAATACTGGTAGATCAGCATTATGTAAAGCATGACTGTGTCTTTAATTTTTTATTTTGTTTTTTATAATTTCTGGTGGTGTTCAGAAAGACATTTGACCAAGCTTCTCTCTTTAGACTAAATTGTCTTTTGCCTGGGTGTATTCTGTTCCCCATATACTCTTTCTTGCCTTGGTTAGGAGAGATAGGAAATAAAAATCTGGAGGTAACAGGAGAATCAGTTCTAGTTTGCATTAATAGTGATGGAGTCAGAGCTGACTTTAATATAGGTAATGTGAGAACACATATTTTACCTGACAGCCAGACAGAGAAGTTTTCATGATTGGAAAAACCTGTAGTGAGTGATGAAAATATATGTATGTGCATATATGTATGTGCATGCAGCTGACAAAGAAAAACGGGTTCCTTCACTCCTTTACGAAATGGAGAATTGCAACTCTCCATTAGGTAAAGCATTTCTTGGAGGAGATGAATAAACAAGTGCCTAGCAAGCTGTTGGTGAACACTGAATAGGGCTGAGATGAGGCAGATGCCACGCTGAATGGCATTATAAATCAAAAGGCACCCAATAAATAAAATCACTGGTTGGAAGAAGTTGAATATGGCTTGCTAAGTTTGACTTTAGTCTGTGGTGAGGCTGAGGAGACCCACTGGAGTCTGGAGGGGTAGAGGAAGAAGGGGTTTAGAGATTTCTTATTGAAGAAATAATGGAGGATGAACTCCAAAGATTCAGCTGTCTGACATGGAGGTACTAAATAATTAAAGACGGCAGTTGTCTAGGTTGAAACGGTTACATCAAAGCTGAATTGTGGTCAGTGTCTCCTAAAATAAATTCAGAATGAGGGGGAAATTTAAACTTTTGAATACAAACATGTGTTGTATGAGTGCTAAAATTCCACTGACAGATTATATTAGTTAATCTTTTACAAATGTCCTTTGTTTTCTGTTAATTTCTTCATTCTTTCCTTCAATCCTTCCAGCATTAACTGCAGTGGGAAAAACTACTCATGGTTCTCCTTTACAACAAAGCAAATTGAAAAAACAACAGCACTAACACATACGCATTCTTTTCGACTGAATACAGTGTTGCATTTACTTTTTCCTTAATTAATTTTATTTTTGAATGGCATCTTAGGAAAAATAAATTATATACTGAGGTACTACTCACACAAGTGCAAAACTCAATAAACTACTACCTGTGTGAATCTGTTAAAATTTGCCTGCTCCATTACATGAACACAACTGAAGTCAAAGCTCAGCATATTTAAAAACTCAGACATAATTGTGCAGTCCTGAGGGAGCAAGGCTTAATAAGTACTCATGCTTCTTCCCACTTTGTTATCACTAGATTATTGCTTTCTTATTCCACTATCTTAACTTATATAACTTGACTGTTCAAATAAAAACTCATTGACTTGAAAATTAGCCACATTCTGTTGGCTCTACATCTTTTGCATTGGAGGATAATTTTTAATAATGTAAACCTCATGAAACCACAGACATTTGCATAGGAAGAGAAAAGAATGAGGCAAGTATTTCCATTTTGTCTTCAAGAGAACAAGGGGTATGTAGGGACATCGTATTTTTTGTTTCTGTGTCTGCAGTTCTTAACCAAATGCTTTAACATTTCTGAAGTCCTTATTCAAGCAAAATTATTAACTTCAAAGTCTCAGAATATGGCCAGGGCCCTGTAAAACCATTAGGATCATCTTGGTTGATGTGTTGTAGGACCGTGAATTGCTAGAGGGTGGTTAATAACAAGGTTGAATTTAGCATTCAAAACAGAACCAGACAAATAGGTCGGAAACCTCCATTTTCCATGTGCAGCTAGGAAGTTACAGGACAGACGGGAGCACTGTAAACTCTTAAACGGTGTAAGAAAAATCACTTGCTTTTGAGCTGAGAAGCTTGCCGCTAATGCCAAAAAAATAGTTCACTGAGGCACACTGATGAAAGAGGACACAGAAGCTACATTGGAATTGAGCTGCAAATCACAACATTTATTTACTGCTGCATGTGTGCACATACACACACAGACAGAATTTGTTGTCTATCCTGCGAATTCAAGGCATGGCACGACACCCCTAGTGAGGGATTCCCAAGTCCTGCTCGGGTTGGTTGTTTTGAGAGAAAGGAGCCCTGGTCCTATCAGTCCAGGCTCAGCACCTACCAGCCTGACTCCTTACACTGCTGCCACAAGGCTGGGTGAATCATTACTCCAAATTTCACAGCCTGAATACATCTGTTTTCTTTCCAAGGATTGGCCTGTTGCTATCCCAATGCATTGGATCCTGTTCATTTCAGAGCGTGACCAATGTTCAGCCAAACACCTTGAAGTATGACACATTATAAAAAAAATCACCCACATTTAGGACCTCCCCTTTTACTGGATGTGAATAAGAATAAGAAGCCAAAACATTTACTGATCCATCCTTTGCAGGAAAACCCCTACATGGCTCTTGCAAATATCAGCAACTGTACTAGGTGCACTGAGTAACTTGCTTTAAAATCAAGACAAGATGGATGGTGTGCTTGCTTTCTGCATTGTATCTTCAGAGGTGATGGAACTTGCCAGTAGGCTAAAGACCTGCATACAGGCATCTGCAAACCTGTCACCCTGCGGCTGCGGCTGGTTGACAGTGGGAGGGTTATTATGAGTCCCTGAGGAGTGGCCTGACAGTGCATCACCTGAGCCCAGCACTCTCCCCAACATGAAACCAGGGAACGGCACTCTTTGAGACTCATTTCTCTGATCATAATGCTGTGTCTGGCAATTAATGTCAAAGTTAATTAATATAGCTAATTCATACAGATTAGGAGATACATAAATATCCACTAGAAATGCAGCTGTTTTCACCATCGTCTTTTATTAATGTTACCAAACAAAGATCAGCTGCCAACATCTTACAGTTGTTACTGATCTGGGATGATATATAAAATGTAAATTGGGGCTTAAAGCTTCTACTATTTCTCCTTTACCAACCTCCCCTCCTCGCCACTCAGTCCATCTTCACTTTGGCAAATGCTCTCTACCAATGCCAGCGTGCCCTGCCATTAACAACTCCTGCCTTCTGTAATATTAACAATCTCAGACAGCATAATTTGCACAGTGCTTAACAGGGTTTTGTTTGTTTGTTTTATTGACATGTAATAGAAATAGATGAATAAAATCTGGCATTGACTGATCAGAAGCTTCTTGCATAAAACACAGCACAAAATACAGTGCAGTCTGGATTGCCTCCAAATTGAATTATTGTGTTTCGGAACTGATGAGGCAAATCTAGGATTTGATGGAGATTTGTATTGCAGAGCTATGGACTGGTCTTTCAAGAAGTTTGGAAGAGTCAAGGGAGAAAGTAAAACATCTGAATCCATAGGAAATTGATGGGCAAAGGTTGTTTAGGAGGTTGGTCCTGTAAAAATGGCTGAGAACCTTTTGCAAGCAGGGATGAAAGCAGCAAATGGTAGGCAAGAGGATGGCAAGTGGATGGAAAACAAAGAGGGGTTTTCCCCATGGAAGTTACTAAAAGAAAGGAAAAGCTCTCTCCAAAAATGTCCTTTTATTTTCTTATCTATGTAGTAAACAAAAATCTAACAATCTGTGGAAAAAAACAATCAAAAGAAAACAATATTCTATAAAAGAATTCACACGCCAGGTTTCAGGTGTTTCAGTGCAATACATATTTTTACTTTTTCTTTTTTTCAAAGAAAACAGCCATATTCTATTTGTTTAGTCAACACTCCACATTTATTTTTAATAATAAATAAAAGGCAGGCACCTTGGCCATATCTTCTATTTGGCTGAAATACTTCCACACTTCTATTGCAAGTCATATTTAGAAAAAAGACTTTCTTTTTCTTTTCCTTGACAAAGTGAGGAAAAAATACTATTGTCAGGACATAGAGGCTGTTGTGGAACCCTTCTGGAAAGCTGCTTTGACTAGGGGATTTCCAGGAGTCACACCACCAGACAAGTAATGCACTAGTGAATCAGAATCCTACAGTATGTTTTGCGACCAAATGCACTTAAAAATCTCTACAAAATGCTGACTTTTACATGGCTGAATTAATAGCCCTTGAAAAAGACCTGTTATATTGATTTTTATTTGTTAATGCAGTTGTTCCAATACTTTCATCCAGCTATAAAGAAGAGATCCAGTAGGCTCTAACTGGTTACATTTTCATAAAAACAGAAATATAGTGCCATGACGGCAAGGAGATAATTTTCTAATTGGATCAGGGACAGTGCAAACAATTTTTATCAGACATCTGTTTTTAAAGTCTCACTTCCTAGACTTGTAAGGTATGTGACAATAAATGTTCATTACAAAGCAGTCCCAACCTTTGAGGTTGGAAACACATGAGTTTTCTTTTCCTTCTCTCCCTGAAATGCACATTTCAGAAGAAGACAAATAACATAGCTTATTTTAGTTTTCTTAAATTGGAGAAATATAATAATGAATTAATCCAATCCCCTGCTAGTTTGGAACCTGATTGCAGTTTTAGGGATTTTTACTTCTAGGAATAAGAATTGCACTATCTTTTCAGGGGAACTTTGAGGTTAATATAACCCTTTGCAACTTACTGAAAGTCTCTGATGTTCACTGTATGCTTCATTTCTGCTTCTGAAAAGTTCTTTTACAAATAAATGCATCCAAGCAAAAACTGCTGCGTGCTACTTTAAATCTGGACAGAACAACTCCAAAGGAAAAGAGAGGTAATTTAGGAGGAAAAAGCACGGAAAATTTTACTTTACCTGTGTTTACAGGACAGATGGTGAGCAGAATCCTGGGTAATCTGTTAGTCCTTGTGAGTGAAATCAGTTAAGTTTAGAAAAGCTATTTATTGCCAGGGAGATTAAAATGTAATTAGCAATTATAAAGAAATCTGCAAGGGTCCTAATTATAATGAAGCAATGAGTTTAGTTTCTGGACAGGAGGGAGGTTCTAAATACAAGGGAAATTTGTACCTTATCTGTTGTTTATCAAGAAAATAGCAAGCCCTATGTTTTTGCTGTTATAGTGATGATCTCTGGAAAGACCTCCTGGATTTTTACCACGATGCTAACAAAATACAGCAGCCCTAATACCAGTTTATTAAAACCCAGCTGCAGGATTAAGTACTTAGTTAAGAACATTTAGCAATAGATAAGAAAAGAATTGAAGATCTTGCTGCTGTTGTACCTCATATTCTTTCACAGTTAATCAAAACTTTTCCTGCAGTTGCTTTTATTTTTATTTAGTCATTTATTTGTACCATTACAATCATGGTTTTTTTCTGTTTCCAAGAGCTGGGCATAAGGTACTTCTGAGAGTAATTTAACTGACACCACTAAGTTTCCACAAGGTGCACATCTGACTCCAAGACAATGATTCAAACCTAAATTCCACCAATTTGAGCCACATAATATTTTGATAAGTTCTTGCAGTAAGCAAATCTTTCCCTTGTTTAGAAAGTCCATTGGTTTTAGGTATGCAGGTCTTTTTAATGAAAGCACTCACTCAAACTTACATGAAGAAAACTCGCTTGCAGAGAGCTCTTCTGATGGAGGATGGCTGGATGGTACACAAACACCCAAGCAGCTGTTCTGGGGTGCAAGGTGAAGTGGAAGCTCTGCAAAGGTGCTCCGAAGCAGTTCCCAGTGCAAAGGAATTTACCAGGTGATCACGAGGGATCTTTGCTGGAAAGCACATATGAAACCCCAGCATAAAGGTGGTCATGGAACATTTCTGTCAGCCATACAGACATAAACTAGGGAAACACCTAAGATGAAGGAAAAGGCAGCAGCAACAAAACCATCGAGTTTATGGGACATGTGAAGATGTGTGGTTTGTTAAAGAGGCTTAGGCATGCCATGAGGGGAGGTCTCCTCGGTCACTTGCTGTCCAGAGCACCTGAGTTTCTTCCCTGCTCTGCCACTGTTGTTATTCCTGACTCCGACAGACACATGGTAGAATGGAAATTTAAGCCTCCAGTGTTTCGATGTGATGTGGTGACCCTTCAGGAAGATAGCTCCTGCCAGTAGTGATTGCTCAAACAGTAGTAGGAATTCTTTATGGCTGAGGGCTTCTTTAAACTAGATTTGTTTGTTGACATTTTGTAAGAAATGCTTTTCTCCATGTAAACTACTCTCAGATTGCTGTGCTGAACAAAATATACCTATTTTTACTTTCAGTTACCAGTGATCATCCTAGAAATGTGTTTCATTAAGATACGGGTGAGGTATGTATATATCCTCAACACCTCTGGTTTTGCATAGTCTCTTCAGCACATTTGTAAGAAAAACATCCATATTTTGAAACCTGATATGTAGTATTTAGAGGACAGAACTAAAATAATTGTGACAAGCATTGAAAATTTTATATTCTAGTTTACTCTTTGCAGTGGTATACTCTAGGCTTTTCAGCAGAATACCTAAACAGCTGCAGTCTTACCCAAAGAACAGTACTCTCAAAGTCTTTTGAATTCTTCTGTAAGGCTTAAGGTTTTTTCTTCCCTCTCTGAGAACTTTTAAAGCTTTGGTAATATTTTTGTTTTGTTGAAGACTTTGTACGTTTAATATATTGCTTCTTTTCCATCTTTAAGATATTATTTGCTTAACTAAATGCTTAGAGACTTCTGGTATGTTCATGCAACCAGCACAAGAACAGCTTTTCCCTATTAACAGCTACCTTTTTGAGAACCCATCTTGATTAATATGCATCAAAACAAAATCTGTGAATGCTTTCCTCAAGCCATTCAATATGTAAGCATGTCCTATGTGTAAATGACTTTGGCATTCATATCTGATCATCTTTTGATTCTTCTGTCCTTCCCTCTCTCTTCTTTACAAATTCTGGGGTGCTGTAAGATGATTGTGAGAGACAGAAAAGGATAGAAGACCCCCAAACGTTTATAAGCCAAGACATTTTTGTAAAAAAACCCTATGTGTTTAAGGGACAGTTTTATGCATGTAAGGAACATATCCTTAACAACTCATCTCCAGGTTTTGTTTTTAGAACAGTGCCACAATATTTTAGTATAATTTATTAAAAACTTAATAGGCTGTTAGCTCTCAAGTTGTAAATGAAGCATGTAGGATGAGAGGGATTACTACTGTACAGCTCCTGCAACAGGGAATAATTATAGTCCTTCTAGAATAAGAAGGGGGTGGAAAAATACTGTGTAGTAAGTTCTGTATACTTTTTCCTTCCAGTGACAGACTGATTCAGTTTTAAAAATTGCATATTTATAACCTCCTGCTGGATGTTTGTTACCCGCCACGTGACTGGTCTACAGAGAGAAGGAATGGTTACAGTTGTAGAGGGCTCATCTGTGGTTCATCATGGCTGTAGCTCTGAGAGTTGGCAATAGAATCACTCCTGCATTGTCCAAGAGAGCAGCCTTGCTGGGGTACATTTTCAAAAGGACACTGAAAAATTTGGAATTAATTAGTTTGCTGGCTCCAGTTCCGTAAATTTGGTTGTTTGCTTATATTGTACCTACTATTCCTAGATGAAATTGGGAACTTTTTGAGTCTGTGTGCTGTTTTTAAAGACTGTGTCTATCGCAGGGAGCTTGAAATCAAGTTGGCCAAAGACAGGAGAGACAAAGAGCTTGAGAAACAACCTGGCTTGTCAGAAAAATGTGCTAGCTTAGTGGCAGGCTCAGGAGGAGAAACCTGACTTCCCCTGGCTCCTATGTGAATGCCTTATTCAGACAGGATCAGTGTTTCTTGTGCACCTCATCCAGAACCTTTGAAGCTGATGGAGGTCTATCGGGCTTTGGTTCTCTTGAGTGCTAAGGAGTACTTCAAGGAAAAAGAATTCATATATATATACCCTCGTTCATACCACTTTACAACTTCCATCCCTTTTACAAAGACAAATTTTACTTTGTCTCTAAAACAGTTCAATTTGGAGTCTCTATGCACTGAAAATTGCCATTTCTTTTGGTTTGGAACTCCCTTTTTCATTTTTCATTAGGTACAAGGATAAATAATGTCTTGTGCTTTTACAAATCACGTGAGATTTTGAAAATTTCTTATAACAACAAAATGAATTTTGTTCCAGTGAGGAAAAAATTCCAATCCTTCTCATTTGTTCTTTATAATTACTTATGAATTATACTGCCTGGAAGGAGCCAAGCTCGCTGGCTTTTGACCAGAGACAAGCCATAACCTCTCTTTAAATTGTAGATCTCTGAAGAGGCTGAACCTTAGTCTTCTTCAGAAAACATCTTTTAACCTGTGAATAACTATTGCTGGCTAGTTAAAAAACAAACTACTAAACTGCCTTAAGGTGGTTAACCTCAGGTATGTTAAACATAGACAAGTGATTTCTCTGAAACATGGTTTCCATATGTGGTCTATGTCAACCGTAGGATAATGTTTTCTCAGCAGCTGAGATTTCCTCCTGAATTGCACTAAGCAGCTATAGAAAAACTTTTACAGAACAAAATTATTTTGAAAAGTTATCAGAGTTGATGGCCATTTGTCGTGGTTTAACCCCAGCCAGCAACTAAACACCACGCAGCCGCTCACTCACTCCCCCCCACCCAGTGGGATGGGGGAGAAAATCGGGAAAAGAAGCAAAACCCGTGCGTTGAGATAAGAACGGTTTAATAGAACAGAAAAGAAGAAGCTAATAATGATAATGATAACACTAATAAAATGACAACAGCAATAATGAAAGGATTGGAATGTACAAATGATGCACAGTGCAATTGCTCACCACCCGCCGACCGACACCCAGCCAGTCCCCCGAGCGGCGAATCCCTGCCCCCACTTCCCCATTCCTATACTGGATGGGACGTCACATGGTATAGAATACCCCTTTGGCCAGTTTGGGTCAGGTGCCCTGGCTGTGTCCTGTGCCAACTTCTTGTGCCCCTCCAGCTTTCTCGCTGGCTGGGCATGAGAAGCTGAAAAATCCTTGACATTAGACTAAACACTACTGAGCAACAACTGAAGACATCAGTGTTATCAACATTCTTCGCATACTGAACTCAAAACATAGCACTGTACCAGCTACTAGGAAGACAGTTAACTCTATCCCAGCTGAAACCAGGACACCATTCTGCAAAACAAATCCCCTTTGTGTGGAGCATAGGGGTGCTTTTTAACTTCAGACTGTTACCTTCTTCTGTACAGGGCAGCAGGAAGATGAGGCAAAGTGATGCTCCTTTTCTCTTTGAATCTGGACTGAGGTTTAATTTCTAGCAAAAAGAAACCTGTTCTTCTTGAGCTAAGAACAGTTACTCCATTTCCAACACCACCTCTGCATCAGGTCTACTCAGTCAGACAAGGATATGAAGCCCTGTTATCCACCGCCAGTAATATTCCTGCTACTAACAGCTTCACTGCTAGCAAAGGTACAGTAAGTGCATAAAACCTGGAAAAAGGAACTTTTAAAGGGTTTGTGGCAAGCGAAGCTTCCGCAGAGAGGACATGCTTGATCCCACTGATTGCTAGAAAGCACTGCCTATTGCAAAGCTGAACTGGGCATTTACAGCCAGGATTTTCCCAGTCCTTAGTTGGGCACTTAATGTAGATGGAAAGATTTATTTTACGTATGCAGACCCTTTGTTGCCAAACATTGCAGCACTATCTCCCTCCTCCTCTATAGCTCTAAAGGCTATTGACTATGTTATGGAGTCTATAAGTTGGTGATCAGTGTACTTAGTTCGGGTATTATAAACTGGTGTCTCCACAGACTGGCAGACATAATTCAGATGCTGATCTGAGAAATTGTCCTTACATCTATTTGCTCGTCATATAGGAGGCTAGGAATCTTATGCTTCTAGTCAGTAATGGGTTACTCCATTATTACAGCTCAATCAGCACATTTAGCCTCATTATTTCATATTTGTACTATGATTTGAAAACATAACTGACTACAGATGTTGTTAGTTGTTGGTGTATGACATGGACTCAGCCATTCATTTTGTTATTAGTATGCAGCAACTCAAAGGAAATATTGGGCAAAAGAAGAAAAGAGAAGGTAAAGCCATAAAACCAAGGCAGTGGTTGATGCTCTTGCACTTACAAAGGACGGTCTCATCGAATAATCCATAGTTTCAATGTTGGTAATATTTTACCAGCAGCAACTCTTTCTTTAATTGGAAGGAAGACTGCAAACATTGCAAAGCCTCTGGAATGAAATGCTGAGTGACCAGGCAGCTGGGGAGACCTTACTGCGGCCTTTTAGTACTTAAAGGGGGCTTATAAGAAAGATGGGGACAAACCTTTTAATGGGGCCAGCTGCAGTAAGACAAGGGGTAATGGTTTTAATCTAAGAGAGGGTAGATTCAGACTAGATATAAGGAAGAAATTTTTACAACGAGGGTGGTGAAACACTGGCACAGGCTGCCCAGAGAGGTGGTGGATGCCCCATCCCTGGAAACATTCAAGGTCAGGTTGGATGGCCCTTTGAGCAACTTGATCAAGTTGAAGATGTCCCTGCTCATTGCAGGGGGGGTTGGACTAGATGACCTGTAAAGGTCCCTTCCAACCCAAACCATTCTATGATTCTATGATTGCTATGACCTACCATGTGTGTCTGAAGCTGCATGTACCACTTTCCACTCTTAAGTCCTGGATTCCTGACACATGCAACATTTCCATTAAAGTAATAAGAAATGAAAAGTAAGATAGCCTACGCTGGCAGAAGACAGATGTAGCAGGTTTGTATTGGTTGTTAATAATTGTGTAGCAGTAGAAAACCCAGGGCAAAAAAGTAAAAAGGGTAGGATTTTTCTCTCTGTCGGTGAATACAGAAAAATACAAACCAATACGATTCTGGTTAATGAGGGAAGATGAATGAAGGCTTACAGTTTTCAGCAAGCAGTAGCGCGTAGGGTAAGGCATTAAACCGGAAGGGACCTGGGTCGGGAGCTGGCCCCGTCCCTGGATGCGCGCTCCCGAGGCTCCGTTTCTCCCGGAGCCGGCACACCAAGGCCCGCGGAAACCCTGCCTTGCCTGCGGGGCGCGTCCGAACTCGGCGGGTGGCTCTCTTCCAGCCGCCTTCAAAGCGGCAGGAGTTGCCCTGAAAGCACGCCAGCCCTGCCGTAAGTCAGAGTGGTACAACGCTGTCCGGATTTCGGACAACCCACTGCCTGTAGCGAAAGGGGCTGTACGGAGCAAACCGCCGCAGCAGCCACCTGCACTCTCGTTGTAACGGCGCGTTCCTCTCACCTGCTTTTGCTGCGCATTTCACCTCTCCAGGCTGGCCCCCTAAGTACCGGACTTGCCCCTTCGGCGCGGTTACCGCTAATCCCAGAAAGCTCTCCCAAAGCCCTGCCCGGATCTCCCTCCCAAAGCCCTGCGCCGGTCTCCCCCGCCGCCACAGCGGCTCCTCAGTTGCATTGGCCGCCCTCGCCGCTCCGCGCCCCCGCCTCCCCCCCGCCCCCGCCGCAGCCGGGGACCCGTCCCGGGGAGGCCGGGCCGGCGGGAGCCCCGCCCGCGCCGGCGGGGGAGCAGCAGCGTGCGGCGGTGCGTGCCCGCCGGCAGCGCCGCTGGCTCCGCAGCGCGGGGGGAGCCGCCGCCGGCGCCGCGGCGGAGGTAAGCAGCAGCAGGAGCGGCAGCGGAGTTCAGCAGCCGCAGGGGCGGCAGCCGGCTCCTTCTTCGCGGAGCTCGGCCGCCGGGGCGGGTGCCGCGGGGCTGGCTTCGGCAGCACAAGCCCTGGAGGGAGGGAAGGAGGGAGGGCTGGGGGGAGGATGGGGCTCCGCTTCCGAGATGCGTCTGCTGATCGGTTTTCGCCTTGTTCTCCTCGTTCTGGGAAATGGGATCTGAAGCGGCAACTGCCCGGTGGTTTGGTAGTTCAGAAAGCGTTGCGTTGTGGCCGTGCTCCTGCGTCTCGGTGGGCTCGGCTACGTGTGAATAAGCAGTTTCAGGGGTAGGCACGTAGTGAAAATCGCATATGGATTGTTTCCACGCTATTTGAATGGGTGGGATCTGCGAGGGAAGGTGACATTAATAGCCATCATTGCATGAAAAGCGTCATATCTCTTGCAGAAGGCAGGATATTTTGGTTTTTTTCTTTAACCAGGAGCTAGAAGGTGCTTGTCACGACCAGTGGGCATATGTTTGCTGAGATGCGTAGTGGTAACGTATGACCGAAGGCACGAGACTGCTCCATATCGTAATGAACTGGGAGCCTGTGGCTTGCATATTGTATTTAAAGTAGAACGCTGCATGAAAGACAGCATCGTTTTTTAAAACAGGTCTCGAAGCGTAGCCAATTGAAAAAGCCTGTTGTAGTACTGTGACACGCAGTTTACGGAGATAGCCTTCATATATTTCTCTCAAATAGTAGGAGGGGCCACATGACTGTTTCAGGAAAATATTTTAAAGCATAGATTGAATAGATGGGTTATAACCGAGATAAAACAGCTGTGGATAAGTAATTAAGGATTCAGCTGACTTCTACAGGAAAAATTGGGAAGGAAACTGAACTATGCTATGAATAAATGGCCGTGCTTGTGCAGTGGAACTACAAAATATATAATCTAACAGAGAAAATCCACCTCTCAACTGCAGAAAGCAGTCAGGCATTCAAGGTCTATGGAGGGAGTCCTTTATATGGAGAGGCTTCTGTGGAAAAAGCCACTAATTAAAGCAAGTAGGATCAGTCCTTCTTTATCCTATTGCCAATTTAATGTTTAAAAATGACCCTTTGACTGCCTCAGGAGGTAAATCAGCAATGGGAACATGCTTCTGATGAATGAGGCTGTCATTTTACAGCTGGCTCGGGGGGGGGCAAAACAGTAGATTAAGGAATGCAATTCAAAGGCAAATTTTAAAAAAGCTGTAATTTTCTCCTAAAGCTTTGCAGCAGTACGTCTGGAAAGCAGATACAACAGCTCAAATCTATATTAAGTTCCGACTCTTACATTTGCGGAGTGATTTTAACCAGATAAATTGCAGGAATAGGTAAGAGTATAGTAACAGTGACGGTACCTGTATCTGAAAATATTCTAGTGACTTTACTTAAAAACTATATTAATTAGACCTAAATCTACACATGCAAGCAATTGGCTATTGCCTACTATGCTGTTGCCCCAGAGTGACCTATTCTCTTCTAGTTTATGTAGCAGATTTACTGTAGGTCCTAATCATAAAGTAATCTTTGATGCAGATGCAGTGAAATTATTAAGGTAAATTTCTTACCAGCTATTCTGGTTGTGGCGGACCATGCTAATCAGCTGTGTGAACACCACCTATTCCTTTAAAAAATATTTGTTACTTCTGAGGTTTTGAAAACTGCAGAAATACCTTTAATCCTATTAGGGTTGATGGAATTTACTCTACCCTTGTAAACTGATGTTCTCTAGATTAATGCCAGATATGGAATAGTTTGAACTTTAGTCTTTCCACTGGAGAGATTAAAGAAAGAGGGAAGGCAATTACAAGTGTTACAATGGTAGAGATGCAATTACGCGATTGTATACAGGGTCTGCAGTTACAATAGCATAATGCAGAATAAAAGAAAACTCAAGCTTATTATTGACAAAGCCTTTTATTTCTGCTGATAAAACTGATGTGCCAATATAATGCTAAAATAGCTACAATAATGTGCATACATTAAAGACGTTTTATGTATTGACACTGACTGCCTTAAAAAGTTTGAAAACACTGGGCAATCTTTCCTCTCCTGGCAACAGGAGGCAATATTCCTAAGTGCTTGTGCTGTAGCGTCTGCTCTGGTGCTGCCTTCCCTTGGAGGTCTTGCCAGGGTTGAGTTTTGCCTTAACAGATAAGCTGAATCAGCACAGATTGCATTTCTTCACAGCCTGCAGCTGCCCATAGCAAAAGCTTAGCGAAGCCGAATCCTCGGTTGACATGCAACAGACTTTAGTTGCGTCAGCAAAACCCAACCAACTCATGCTCCAGTCTAGCTCATTGCAGGTAAACAAATACTTCTCTGAGGATTATAGATGGACTGGAGGTTTTGGCCATGCTGTAAATCGGATTAATCAGTTGCCAGGTAAATAGAGGCAATTAATGTACACATAAATTCTAGTGTATGTACTTGCAAATGATTTATTCTGGTCAGAGCTGATGGATCTGTGTAAAAACTTCCACTGAATTGTTTCATGACATCCTTGTTTGTGGAATGTATGAACTGGTACGCCTGGCTGTATTTACTAAACAACTAAATGAATTAATAACCAACAAACTTATGAATAGATACTAAGTTTTTGCATCCAAAGCTCAGCTGTGTGGTGGAGCACAACTAAAGACAGTGTGGTGTCTGCAACAGATCTGCTTTGAGTGATAGGGTGCAAATTTATGACTGTGATACTGGAAGACAGTTAACTTAAAATCAGTAGTAATTGAAGTGAACAAAAAACTGTCTTGTCATTCTCTGAATTATTCCAAGGAAACCATTAGACAGCACAGTTACTGTGGGGTAGCTGTACATAACTCGGCTGGAGGCATGTGCTGGCCGCAGTACATATACAAAATAGGAAAAATGAAAATTGCTGTTAATTTTCTAACTTAACATCCACAAAAAGAAAGCTTCATAGTTGACTCTCTTGGCTGACTGAAGACTGAGTTATTCTTCAAAAGAAGTAGGAGTGAGACCAGGTTGTAATTTTGGACCTACTTTGTAGCCTGTTGTAAATAAAGCTTTTCAAACTTGAGTTTGAGGTACTAGAACTCAGAATGTTGAGGTTAGAGGTGTTACCTATAGATCTCTAATGACAGGAATATGGTAACTGTTGCAATAAGGAGTGATGGGTGTGGGAAAGAATGACCCACCTCTTGTTCCTGGCTGACTGAGGAACTGAATTATGCAGAAGACTTAACCACCTCTTTGGGTAAGAACATGATGCATCTCTGCTTGATACTGGGTGGTCCTTGCCACTGATGACAGTATATGTAATCCATAGTTAAAGCACTCATTGTGACCTTTGGTTTGCTGATAGCATTCCCTTGAAAGAAGTGTATGAGCTGGCACACTTACCAGTTTTCCTTTGCAAAGCTCTCTTGAGCCCTGAGTAAGGGTCCAACTTGTTTTTTATTGTGGGGATGAATTCTCTATGCTCTCTCATCATTCATTCTGCATCAGAAAGCAGGTTTTATCCAGTACGCTGTGATGCTGAGGAAAAGATTTGCTAACTAAAATTGCTTTGGCAGTCTCCATTTGGGAGCATGATACAAAGAGCAAGACATAAACATAATGCCGCAAGTGGGCAATTCATTAAATGCTGCAAGCAGAACTACTGATCTTGCTGCAAGCAGCAGTGACCACTGGAGCTTTCTCTTCTAAGAAAAGCACAGGTGGATTTGTATGATTGGTAGAGTAAGGAGCACCTCTAACATCTAGTTTAATTTTCAAAGTCATTGTTCCATCAGTCTGTTCCATCCGTAAAGTGTGGAGACCTCAAATGAAATTCTTGTCCCACTGTTCAGGATCAGGTTTTCAACTTAGCCATGTCAGTAACACACTTGTTTAAAAAAAAAAAAAAAAAAAAAAATTAGGGAATAGAGCTCTGTTGACAGGCTCACAGAATGACTGAGGTTGCAGGGACTTCTGGAGGTTCTCTGGCCCAACCCTCTGCTCAAAGCATGTAGAGCAGGCTGCATGGGGCTGTGTCCAGCTGGGTTTTGAGTATCTCCAGTCTCCGGGGATGAAGACTCCACAGCCTCTCTGAGTGACCTGTACCTGTGTTGGACCACCCTCACAGTGAGAGTTTCTTATGTTTAAATGGAATTGCTTGTGTTTCGGTTTGTGCCTGTTGCCTCTTGTTCTTTCACTGGGCACCCCTGAGAAGAGTCTGGCTCCACATTCTTTCCTCTCCCTTCTTTGTCACAAGGGCATGCTTCTGGCTTATGGTCAACTTGTTGGCCACCGGGGCTCCCAGGTCTTTCTCTGCAAAGCTGTTTTCCCAGCCAGTTGGCCTCCAACCTGTACTGGTACAAAAGGAGAGGGAGGACTAAATAAGAAAGGAGGAAGAAGAGAAAATGTCAAAGAGAAAAGGGTAGGAGAAGGGGTTGGCGGGAGTGCGGGGGGATGCAGGCAACTGGAGCCAGTATGCTGGCTGCAGCAGGCTGGTTTACCTCAGCCTCATTATAATGCTATTGGGGGAAGACCACAGTCTTGAATGTCAATCCACAAGTGCTCCTATGCTTGCATCCTGCAACTATAAACAATGACATTAGTATGAATCAAAAAGGATGTGTCAGTTTTGTTCTGAGGTTAGCATATACACCTCCAGGGCAGCCAGGACACTTTCCTTTTCAATGGTCTTTGCAATGGCCTAGTCCTGGCACTTTTGGTATGATTTAATAAAAAGTTTGGCTGGGCAGCTCACATTGCTTTACTAAGCTCTGTCTATTAAGGCAGACTTTTCCAGGAAGGACTGTTAAGTATAAAGCATCATGATGCCTCAAAGGAGCAAATGTAGTTTTATGACAAGACACTAGTACAGTATGTTAGTTGTGGAAGACATGGGGGAATCAGTGGTGAAAAAAGTCTTCTGTGGTCACTTAAAGGATCACTGGCATGCAGATTGTAATCCAGCGGTAGTCCTCTAGAATAGATGGTGCAGGACTACATTTGGGAGTCCTTTATGATGGTCCTAAAATGGAGGTTGCACAATAAGATTGATTGTGGGGTTTCATAATGCATGTATGCATTGTCTATTTGAGCATATAACTCTTTTGTGTTTGAAAATAACACAGGTGTATTGGGAGTTTTTAATCTCTCAGAAGTAGTTGCAGCTATGTCCTTATCATTGGTCTAGATCCACATCCACTGTAAACAGGTCAATCAAAATCAATGGAGCCGTACCTGTCTGCCCTTTGTGTACCTTGCCTGTTATGTTTTTTCTTCCAGAAGATTGAAAGTCACCCAAGACACATAAAATAGAGGGATTTTGCTTGATCAATGGTGTTCCTATTCAAAGACTTCAGAGGTGTGATCCATGTGATCTGTGCCAAGCTTTAAAGCAATGGCTTATAGCATGCTCTGCAACTTCAGATTACAGAGGTGCAGGTGGAGTACTCTCTGTACATGAGCACACACAGGAAAACTAAGATTAGCTTTTCACATGGTAATATTTTAAGAGGTAGAGCTAACATCTGTAAGTGGAGCTGAAAGCAATGCAATCACTTTTACATATTGCTAATGCTCCTTCGCTCAGCTTTATTTTTTTATACCTATGTAGATTAACAGTGTAACTGAAATCAGGACAGTAGCCAATCAAGATGTATGTTCTCTCTGAAACAGCTCCCTTTGCTTTAGTTTCTGAGTAAATAGTTAAAGGCCTATCATGTGACCAGGCACTTGAAGACACTCTAGGAATTTTATTAGTTAACCTGCACTTTCTGTAGTTCATGTAATGTCTATCATTATGTAGGAAAACACTGTAAAAATATTAACAGTATTATATACAAAGGACTAGAAATAGTATACCTCCAAGGTTTGAATACAAAGTAATATTGTAGCATTATATTTATAATAGTAGATTCAAGGGAATCTCCTATTCATTTCTGTTTCTATCAGCATTTGAGCAGAGCCTGTGCATCGTGAGGGTAATTAATCTTAGTGATCAACCAAGAAAAAACAGTTTTAGATGTCTTTTCATTCTTTATCTTGCTTGCTGCTGTTGGCATAATTGACATGACTGTATACACAGCATCCTTATTCTATAGGAATTTGGCACGACACCCAATTTTTCTGTTGAACTGTAAGCAGTTCTTCAGCAGTGTTGTGGCAGTGGTACACCATCAGAGTTCTCTTTACCTGCATCCAGGCACATGCCAAAGCCTATGTCCCAAATGTCCCTCTTCTTAACCTGCTGCCTCTTCCTGCCAAGTTGAGTGATCTGGTCCATGGTTCAGTGAAGTGCCTCTTTGGCCCACCATCCAAAAGACAGCAGCTGCTCACTACTGTCTGGACCCTGCTTGCTTCAGATCTCCTTGGTGCTACAGGGACAAGGAGATTGATCACCTTCTCACTGAGATGGTTGACCGTATAATGCCAAGGAGACTTGGCGGCTGCCTGTCCTGACCTACAGGCTCTGGTCTATCCAACAGGTCTGAGATGGCAGGAGGGTTTAACGTTTTAATACCAGATTTACTTACTTGAAGATATTTCACGTTATGTTGGATTTTGATTTAGAAGAGTGATACAGCATTATGCCAAAATCACAACACAGGCATGATAGAAACGATTGTAATATACAGTGGAATCACAATACAAACTGATTCCCCATGCCAGTCTCTATGTGCTCCACTTGTCACAAAGAGAGAGGTTTTGTCCCAATTAGAGAGGTCCTAAACCATGGACTGAATAAAAATATAGTCTGGAAAAGTTCAGATAGCCTGCATAGTGAGACATTCTTAGTATTTTTTTTTCCTAGCAGTTTGCATTCTGCTGCTTAATTTGTAAGAGTGAACGTTGTATTTTTGTCCATGTTAAGTCCCAGCTCTCATTTTAGCCAGTACTTCTGAAGGACAAATGTTGTACTTCACTGAAGTCAAGTCCTGAAAGTTGTCAGAGGGAAAAGAAGAGCCTCCATAAGGCTGGGAGTTATCTGGGGATTCAGAGTCAAGGACTCTAGGGTAATTGTGCATGACCTTTCAGATCTGAGATCTGTCTGCATCGAGGAGGAGGCACAGCTCGCTTGAAACATCTCCCGGATCAAGGCCTTTTCTGGCTCCATCAGGAGTTTCAGGTTTAAATGGCAATTAAATCAGATGTACCTTGTGCCATCAGTGTGTGACATGCCAGCTCTGCCGTGCAGGGACAGGGTGGCTTTGCGTGCCACCCTTTGTGGTGGGAATTTACACCAGGATGTTAGGCTACAAGTGGTTAGTAAAATACCATTGCTGATGATTTTTAGGCATTCTGACTGGAGTGAGGTGAAAGCAAAGCCACTACAGTCAATTTTCAATTTTCCATGGTAAACAAAGGGAGGGAGAGAGCAGCCTAGGTAAGATGTGTATGCTACAAACCACATATATGTGAAGCTATACTAACCTTTGAAATACTTGTAAAGAGTTTCTGTAGAGAGCAGGGGCAGCTTTTAAGCAGCAGCAGCCAAAATGTGGAGAGCAGCAGGTGTTGTGCATCCCATTTTCTGTGCCATGGTGCTGGAGCCTGGGGTGTCTGGTGAAATCTCATAATGAAACAGTTGAATGCTTTGAGAAGTTGAACACAGCTCAGCAAAGCAGATCTGAATGGACGTGGACTGCCTGTAAACAGACAATTGCGCTCTGTTGTTGAATTGAACTTTCATGAAACTAAAATATGTTTTGGTAAAATCCACCTTGAAAATGTGTTCTGCTTGTGGATAGATATATAGATATTGGGGGTGGGGAGGTGTATCTGTCAGGTATGCAGGTAATCGTCTATATGCTGTACAGTCTGCAGCGCGGAGCCAAGCATATATGACTCCCTCATAGCTTTAGCTGATGAATACTGCAGTGACTAAGCAGAGAACCTATTGCTTGGTTTTCAGAGGTCCTTTTGGTTGGGACGACCAAATTTAAATACCTGGAAGGCACTGCAGCTACAGATACATTTGAGGAATCTCACCATGATTCCCTGAGTAGTTCTACCAAAAAAATCCCTCTGACTGAATTTTCCTACTGTCCCACTAATTCACTCTGGTTCTGAAAAATTTTGAACAGTGTTCAAAGTCACTTTTTTTTGGAAGGCGTTTTTTCTTGTTACCTTAATTGCTGAACATAAATCTTGGCCACTTTGTCAACCTCCAGTTTCTTAAATTAGTAGCATTCCTGTTCCTGAGCTAGTGTTTAAATTTAACTTAGCACTTTCCACAAGAATCAACCTTTAAGAAATAAATTGACAAAGAAATTGACAACTCAGAGATGCAAGTTATGCCCTATTTTTTTTGTACGGTATAGTGTTTGAATTTCATAAGGTAGGACCATGTTCTCTAATCTTTAAGATAGACATATATGGAATGTGATGTTCTGGAAAGTCTGCAAAGAAATCATAGAGAGTCCTCTACTTAGATTCCCCCAAATCAATAACCTACGGAAACATTGTGGTCTAATCCATTACACAGAAAGCTCTGGAGAGCAATAGGAGCCACATGGCACAGAGCCATATATATTTAAATTGAATGCCTTGTAGAATGAGATGAATAAACATCTTGGAATAACACACCCACTTCGTAAATTTACAGGTTGCACCAGCTGGCAGATTAAAAAGAAGAAAACAGCAACTCTTCCAGCTTCTTATTATCAGGAAGATCCAAACCAATGGACTGTATGGATATAGATATGTTTGAAGGCATCTGCTCTTCCCATTACAAGGTAGGACACAAAAGGATTTTTCTGCTGGTTTGTTTCTCTTCAGTGCAGTGCAACTGCCTTTTGTGGTACTGCCCAAGATGGCAATGAAGGTGTTCTCCAAGGCTTGCTTAGTCTAGTGGCTCGCTACTAATAACTGTAGCCTACAATTAATGTATAACTGGACTATTTTTAGACCCCAAAAGGCCTCAATTTTCAAAAGTCAATGACAAATGTGGATCCTCAGGGCCTGTAAAATTCTGAGTTTTATTATGTAAAGTATCTGTTCAGATAGCTCTACAGGTCATCTATTTTTAGCATGTGCTAGTAGGAGACCTTCCCACTCATCTAAGGCATCTTTTTTCTGTGCTTATTAATTGCTGTAGATTGAAGTAGACTTGAAACCTGTACTTCTTAGTGCAGGATCTTAATTGGGAGAAAATGTCTCTAAACTGGATGCCAGAAAATGTCTTTAACTGGAGATGCAAGTTATGCCATTTTCTTCGTACAGTGTTAATGTTCTTTCAGGTTCAAGATTGTTATATGGTTTGTTTACAAAAACTGCTGCATTTTTCGTTTTTTCTATCTATTCCAATAAAAATTAATTACTTATTGCTCTAAGCTGAGAGTGGTGGAGAGCTTGATACATTTTCTTGGCATTGTTTGCCTGATGTCTGGGTATACTGTCACTTATTCTGAATGCTTCATTTTGTTTTCAGGGAAGGTATAAAACACAGATTTTTCAAAAACTTACTTGGAAGTGGTAGAAACACTTGAGAAAGACACGAAGCAAACTAATTTTAAAGTAAAAATTCTCATTTCCAAGATGATGAAGCTCTGCATGGTTGGGGGATGGCTATGTGGGACTTCTTCATATTCTAACAATTCTGATCAACACAAGATTGCTACAGAGCAAATGCAAAACCACACCACCAGCTCTGTGTTACTCAGGAGCTCAAATCAGGCAGCTGTGCAGTTGCAAAAAGGGGCAGTTACAACTGGTCTTAGCTGGTGTCTGCTTTAACCCAAAGAGGAGTTTTGGCTGAAGTCAGTGTGACACTCCATTTCTCCATTTTCACCAGCCAGTGTTAAATGATGAGGGAACCATCTGTGCTGGGGTAATGCACTGCCATTGCTTCTATTCTGTACAGAAATACTGGCCACCAGCATCCAGTGTTACCAGTATGCCATTTTCACATGCATTAGATACGCTCCTCTCATTCTTCTTTTGTCGAAGAACTAAATTGAAAAGATCCTCTTCCTAAGGTGGGGAGTGTAACACACTGCAGCACTGCTTCCTATAGAAACAGGAGGTGCTCCTTTGTAGGCTGAAATAACAGGAATGAAATGTGTGAAGTATTTAGAAAATGCAAAGATAAGCAATAGCAAATACAACTTAGAAGGAGAAACACATTCAAACTCTTGAGTACTTGGGACATTCCAGTAATTTTCCATAATTGTTGTCATGGAGGAATGTACATAGACCATAAAAACCTGTAAGATCTGGTCTAGATAGCAGACACTTCTCTAAAGAGTTTAATTTCCCCTCCCAGATGCTTGTGTGACCCCTGGTGTCCACACACAAGTGCTCCAGTGGAATCTGTATTGCCACCAGTTATTGCCAGCTTCCACAAGTATAAATGCTGGCCTGGTCTGTGCTTTCTTGTTTGAACATCTTTACACTTGCATTTTATGAAATCCCCAGCTTTAGTGCAAATTCCTAATATAATGGGAGGGGGAGGGGAATGACAGCTTTGGTTCCGTATATGTGAAATAAGAATACCATTTTGTGTTGCCACCTTGCCTGCTTTTTAATCATGTCCTCTGAATCAGACCTTCTGAGTTTGTGCTTCTTGGCATGGGAGGGAGCCCAGCCTCGGACAGGGCCTCTGGCTGTTGCGTGGCAAGTAATCCTCCCAAATAGGATTTGCATTCTTGCAGCAGCCATTCTGGGGATAGAGAGTGAATACATGGAGGCAAATTCTGCTTACGCAGACATAGCTCAAGTCCAGCCATTCAGAACACGAGTCAATGACAGGCAGAGCTGCACATAAATGGAGTCCTTTCTGAAAAGAAC
The DNA here is from genome assembly GCF_026419915.1 of Harpia harpyja. Classification (NCBI taxonomy): domain Eukaryota; kingdom Metazoa; phylum Chordata; class Aves; order Accipitriformes; family Accipitridae; genus Harpia; species Harpia harpyja. The sequence goes on along the minus strand of NC_068940.1, from coordinate 54,180,731 downwards.
TGGTACTAGTGGCTAAGAAAAATGTACAGGGCCAGAGCATCTGCAGTGTCTTAGTTAACTGGATTTATAGGCACTTATTCACAGCAAAAATGTTGTTAGAGCCCCAGAGTTGCTTTGTTTGTTTTCATTTGCCAAAGGCTGTCATCCCTGCTGAGTTGTCCTGTGGAAATGTGAGTTTGCAACGCAGCTACTTCTGTGCACGGTCTTGGTCTTCACTTAAAAATTCATTGCTCTTTCAGTGCTGTGTACTCTCTGCTTTAAAGCACCTGCAATGGTCTACTATAGTGACTCTCTATTTGGGATGATAGCCTGTGGCTGTAGGATAGAATAAATAACTGGAGGTAATAGCAGCTTAAATCAAAGCCAGACCTTGAATCCCTGAACTTTTATATTGCCGTTTATTTGTGGGCATTATTCTTGATAGCCTTCTAGGTTTGTTTATCCTTTTTTGGCTGAGGAGTGATTGAAACATCAAACAAAGTTTAGGAAGTGAAGAAACAGACTACCTTCTGGTTTATACCCAAAACAGGTATTCTGATATTAACAGAAGCTATGTGAGTTTCAGTTAATTTTTTTCAGCAGTCTAAGTTTTAAATGAAAGCCTGAAGGAGGAGCACCTGAAAACTTCTGAGAAGTCGTGTATTAGAAAAATTCAAAACTGAATAAACATTTCCTTCAACTCACCAAATGTTTTGTAGCTCTTGTTTTTTTTCTCTGCAGAACATAAAGATGTGTTTGTTCTCTATATTGAAGCACTGGTAACTTATAATTTAAACATTTATTTTCAAACTTCAGGATAGCTGAATCAAAACCAGTTCATTTTGCTAGGAGTTCACGGTTCGATAAAAGATTTCCTTATAGTTAAATAAAATAAATTGATTTTGCTTATGACTTAGTCCTGTCTTTCCCCTTTCTTGTGCACTGAATTTGATGTTCCTGTTGTCCTAAAAGCGGATTTGTTACCCGGTGTGCAATAGACCAATCTCACACACTCAGGAGAGATACTGCTTTATTCTGCGCAGGGTGCTCAGTGGACTTTCCACCAGATTCATCAGGTGTGTCCCTTTTATACAGTAACAATTGCATCTAATTTATTAAACTACTCCTACCTAATACATATTGAAACTATCTAATGCATATGCATAGGATTACATAACTGTGAGACATCAGATGCCTTCGCATGCACGGCGGTCTCGGGTGGTCTTCGGCGGTCGTTTGAGGAGGTATCCCCTCCTCACTTTGACCACTAAGTCACTCTGTATCGGGTCAGTGGTTCATTTTCCTGCCAAGAGGGTTGCACCATCAATCAGGAAGAACAGAAAGGATCAAGAATAGTGTTCCAGGTGAGGCACCATTAAACAGAAAGAATAGAAAAGATCAGAATGATCTTGGCTAACTAACTTAATTTAAAACAGGACTTTTTAATCTACCACAGGATTTTCTGTATCTGAGATCATTCCTATTATTCACTTTTACTAGTAGTGCTGAGGAACCCCAGGCCTCAGTTGTGCCGGGTACCACACCGGGTCCAGCATGAATTGCAAATGCACCTTTCTGCAAAGGGTATATGATCAAAGAGGCAAAAGAGGTTAGATGGGTACAGGCCCAGGAGCACAGGGGACAGTGAGACATTTTTCATCAGCGTGGTAAGCAGTGGCTTCAAGAACCTGCAGGCAGCCATTTACATATGCAACTCTATAGCCTTGAGGTGATTGTGTTTTAAGGTGGTGGAGAATCAAAGCATTTCATCCCTGCAAGTAAGGAGGGATCCTAAGAATCGCCCATAATGTCACTATAGTACTCCCTCCATGCTGTTTTGATTGGAATAAGAGCAGTTTGATTTAAATCAGCTCGGAAAGGGGAGCAGCTTCTTGGCAGTGTGGGGAAGCCTTTTCGTTTTGGAAGTGAGGGAGACATACAGCTCGCCTGTCCTGCAGTGTAATTTGTCCTGACATTTGCTGGCACAGTAAGTTCTTACTAACTGCAGTGACACTTGCACTGTGACATGATTCGAAACACTTTTTCATAATACTTCCACTTGCATGAAAGCAGCCAAACTGTCTTTTCTAATTTCAGCCCTTTTGATCCCTTGTCCCCAATGATAAGTTCTGCTTTGCAGTGTTTCCCAGTGCTGCCTGAAGTAAAAAGATGAGATAGTAGCTAGCAGTCCAGGGTTTTCCCCGTCACTACTCGAGGGCATGCTAGAAGTCACTGATCCTTCATGAGCTAAATCCTGAAGGAGCTAGCTTCAGAAGATAGCCCTCCCAAAGCAGACATTAAGACACAGAAGTAACAACAGAGCCAACTAACAATACGGTGTGTTTGTGCTTGCCTCCACTTATTACTACTAACATTGGACACTGGCCACAGAATATTATATTTAAAACTCATCAAAAGGAAAGTGGTATGGAGCGAGATCAGAGTCTTCACAATCAAAAAGAACACATTTGTCTAGTTTTGATGTGGGTCACGAAGTAGGAGTTGTTACAACTTTGTTTTTAATTTGTTTCTGCAAGGAGAGTGTCTTTTCTTCAGTAAAGAATACCTAAACACTTGTTGCTACTTAGTCTTCTATTCAAGTAGCATGTGAGATGCTGCAGTTATTTCCTGATGACTAGATGGAAAATACTGTTGTTCTTATAACATTTTGTTCATGCTGATGCCATTGAATATGCATAATTCACTCCACTTGATCATCTGGCCCTGGCAAGTTTGATTGCTATTCCTAATAGTAAGCAATAACATTTCTTTTGGGGTGGTAGGAGACTATTATGTACAATGTGGATGAAAAAAGTCTTAAAGGTGCAGTTAAATGCAGTCAAGTGTGGTGGGGAATTCACCAGTAAGTGGAGGAGGTTTGGGAGTATGACCTCTTGTTTGATAGCTGGTGTAAAAGTAAACGGGTATGCTGTGTAAAATCAGACAGGGAAGTCTGATATAAAGGTAAACTTGATATGACACCTATCTAAGAGGGCCTGTAAGTACTGGCAAAAAGAAAGAAGTGGGTACCTGCTTATGCAGGATGCGTAGCGCTTCCTCTGGTTTCTTGCCAAATGTAGAAACAAAAGCTGGGACACTTTTAGGTGTCTACTTATTTAGCCTCAGGTTCCTCACAACCTATAACAAGTCATGGTTTTGAGGACAACTTCCTATCAGCTCTGTGAGGGGACGAAATGCCCTTATCCCACCCGCTCATACAGATGGCCACTAAGATTAGCCCAGGATCATGCAAAGCAGAGAACTAAATTCCACTTCTAAAATCGAGCGACAGGCCTGGCTATTCACTCAATACTTTCACACCAGCGGGTGGATCTTTCTGCAGAATGTGGAAGCCATACCACTCCTATCCTCAGTTAGATTAAGGATCAGTTAGTTGAATTTCAGCTGCGCATTTCTAGGTCAGATTTAAAGTGAGTAAAAAGGTCACACTTTGTTTCAACTATTTGCTGTTCAGGAAGAGAACTGAAAATAGTAAATGAAGTACAGAAAACTATAGAAATTCAGGAGACACTCAGTTTTGGAGTTCAGCTTCTTACAAGAAAGAGGCCAAACCGAACTTTTAAACTCTAATCTGTCTGCAAAGGTGAGGTTGCAGCTGAGACAGCATCACCTTGTTGTGCTAAAGACGTCCCTGTAAATAAAGATCCTCATACTGGAAATTAAGTCAATATAGAAAACATTGTGTGACTTGTGTATTTATTTCTGTATCAGTGCTGTTAATTACGTTAGATTACTAAAAATGCATTTTTAAAGCTCTGTTTGTGATATAACCTTTTTTTGTTGTTGTTTCTGTTTTCATCTTTTTTTATTCCTCCTTACATGCATCTGCTAATTGCTTAGATTTAGTTAGATGTATACTGCTTAAAAACGAACCTTTGTAAAAGCCAATGCAAAGTAAAATTCTTTTTTGAACAAGTGTCAGCATTTAGCATGCCAACAGCAGTGCTAAGAATTCAGAGGAATGCTCGTGAGTAGGAAGGTAGAAGCACATCATGTGAAGTTTCACAAGTGAAAGTCAGCATCCTCTTTTGCACGTAGTTGGAGTTGTTTATAGCTGCAAAGAGCTAGCTGAGTGCTAAATCAAAGTGCTTAAAAAGTGGGGATTTTGACTTCTAAATGTTCCGTAAAAGCATATTTTTGTGCATTTCAGTGTGGGATCCAAATTTAAATTGTTGGCATCTTTCTAAATGTGTATTAAAAGGCATGGCAAAAGTATATATATGATAAACTAGGTCAGAAGAAGGAACCGTGATTTCTTTTGCTAGAAAGTGAGACAAAGACGATCTGAGCATAGTCTTATGCACAAGATCTGATTGGGTTTTTTTGCATGGCTTTATCCAAATTACCTAATTTACCCACCTTAAATCTTTCCTTTGGTTTAGTGGAGTAATAGCACTAGCTTCGTTTGACTTTGCGAACAAAATGGGGAAAAATGCATGTGCAGTTGCTGAAGATCCAGATGGTGAAAAATGCAGAGTACTGTGACTTTGGTCTAGTTTGAACAACATAATCAGCAGGCAGCTTTGCCTAGGCAGTGTAGTGAACTACCAAATAAGTATTTAATATCTTAAACCCTCTGTTGGGGCTGTCTTTTGATTACATCAGTGTCATAATTCTTGCTTGCTTTTATAGTTATTCAAAGAAGAGATTGGTGCTTTTTTGAAAGTTATATTCTTTGTCCCAGTCCTTTTTCTGAATGCTCTGAAGAATTGTACTTTTTGCTCATTTACCTGCATCCACTGCTGGCTTTCCTTGCTCAGCTTAGTCAAATTTTGGAGGTAGGGTATATTGTCTATGAACTTCAGGTCGTTCAGCTAGTCTGCCTTTTATGCTGAGTCATTTTTCTTTTCCACACCATTGTCCAGAAGAGGCTTTCAAAGCTAAGAATGACTTCAGAGAGTCACCTTGTACTGTTCTTCTTTCTGATTTGGTCTATTAGCTCTCTTGTGTTGTCCTATGGTAGAGGCAACTATTCACCAAAAATGGTGCGTGTGAAATCTTATTCTCAGAGCTTTTCTTTAAATAGAAGGATGTTTTACTTATCACAATAGGCTTATTAATTTGCAATTGTTGCTTCCTCTTTTCAGATGTAATTTTCATGTCCTTGAGTAGAATCTCTCTTAACATGCTGTTGTCTTAGGCACACATTGTCTACTTTATTTCCCGATTCTGCCACACAACCTAATAGCTTTCAGAATGGAGGTTGTCAGGTACCAACTGGCAGGAACCACCACACTGCTCTTATTTTAGACTTTCTTTGGCAATTTAATAGTACTGTATTCTTCAGTTTTCTGTTTCTCAGCAGTAGCTTACATCTTTCTTCATCTTTCAAACTCCGTATGTTTATGTCTTGCCTTAATTTTCCCCTTTTGGAGAATTTGACATCTTCCACCCTTCCCCTTAGGCTGTTGAAATTCTTCCCTCATCTTACTGAGCCTTTCCAGGTTAATGTTAGCTGTCGGCTTACAGGTGATCAATCTGTTTTTATCCAGCTTTACACTAAGTGGGATCTTCTTTGTGTGTCTCTCCTGGGACTGTGTCATCCCTTGAACTTTTGCTCTGTAGAGGAGTAGAAATATTCTGCTTCTCGGTCACAAAAAAAATCAAACACATTTTCATGTTGGTAGTTAGCATTTTATTGTCTTATCTAATTTCAGATCAAATAGATTTACGTGGTGTCTCTTCATCTACAAGGAAATTATGCTGTTCTCTTGTGCTAAACTTACTAGACAGGCACGTGTAACATCATGCCTGTCTCTTGCAGCTTCAATTATATGTATATATATGAAAACAGTGCTTTGTGCTCTTCACACACTCGTGCATAACTTCCTGGTGACTTTCTGCTGGGTATCTCTTAAGAGTTTCCAGTCTTGTTCCATCCAGCATCTTTTCTAATCTAACGTTGCTGCTCCCATGATCAAGTTGCAGGACACCTGACTTCCAGGCTTGGAGGAGTGAAGGAAATTTGGAACTTGTTAAAGAAATTTCGGCAAGAAGTGGAGGTGGTAATTTTCAATAGCTCATCCAGCAATAGGTTGAGAAATCCTAATGCCTGACTTCTCTCTGATGTAAGTGGCACCACTTATTTTAAAGTAACCTCAGGATAAAAGACCAAAATAGAATGACCTGAGGCATGTGCTGTACACATGGCAGATCAGAGCAAAGCAGGCCTAATGAAATAGCCCTTCTTTCTTTCTTCACATAAGCAGCTCCTGGGAAAGAAGTGTTGTGATTTTCCCCTGCACAAGTGGAAAAGGCTAGGAAAGCGATGTGATAAAACCTGTTAGGGACATGTTCCTTAAAAATTTCCCTAGAGTGTTGGCTCTCAAGTATGAAGACTGCCTGCACTGATCAGTAAGAGTGTCCAGGTATAGAGGAAGCCGTTCTGCCTATTTTCCTGCAGATCTTTCCCCAAAGAACTGCAAACAATTTCTAACCACTTCAGATATCAGAGGCACAGTCTCATCTAAGGTGTGCGTCTGTTCCAGTGGAGCAAAGGAATGTGGAAACGTGTTTTAAACAAATGTAGTTCCCCAAGAGAAACTTGTGTTCGTATCAAAGATCCATTTTTTAAGATCTTGTAATTCTTCGTAGTGAAAGGAATAACTAAATGCAGGTGAGGAGAATGGTTCTGCTGCTTCTGTCAAGTTTCCTGTGTAACAGGCTAGTAAATGAACAAATTTATAAAGCTTTTAGGATCTTTAAAAAAAACTAGACAGAAACACAGGTTGTTGCTCAGTGTAATTATCAGAAGGGCTAGGCAGCTAGGCTTGACTATTTGAAGGCTACCATTAGGACCTATCCACATCAATATCAAATATAGGAAAACATCTTAAAATCTGACACTTTGTCTATAATGGTGTATTTCCCATGGAAGCTGTGATGTTGCTGCACAGAGATATGTTTGGGAAGTGCTTTAAGATTTGTAGATTAAAGTTGTTATATATGAAATGTACAAAGTGTTAGAATATCAAAAGGGTAGGGGTTTATATCTAAGATCAGAAATAAATAATTGGCTACTTCCCAAAATGTGTGTTTAGTTTTCAAGAACCATAGGGTACAGTCTACCAGCAGGGCTCCCTAAGAAGTAGGTTTGGAGACGTGGCTGCCAGCAGTGACTTTTTCTTAAAGAAAACGGTGATTTCAGAGATCAGCAACTAATAGTACAAAACCAGTGTAGCGCTCAATCTGATAGCGCAGCCATTGTGGTTTGGTTCTGAGGCAGAAGCTTGGCAGGGAGAGCTGGGGAAGGCATTGAGGGGCTGGGAAGATAATTTTCACACCCTGCACATGTAGCATAAGCTCTTTGTTTAATCTAATATCCTGAAATCTGACATGGATAACTATCCACGAGGGATATTCTAAGGCTGTAATTAAGAAGTTTTTATGTGAGGAGAGGATAACTCACTGAAACATTGCAGGAAGGGTAGCTGTGAAAATTTTTCCACAGATTTTTTTAATGCTTTTTATCTCCAGTTTAACCTCATGTTGTACTGAATCGCCTCCATTTTCCCTGTGTGATATAAAATGTGTTAGTGGGTTATGGCAAACACTCAGATCTATTGCAACAAGGGGATCATTTGCTATTTTTCTTCAAACTTCCAGTAATAGTGCTCTGCAGCTGTGGCATACTACCTTGCAGTGGTGCAGCAAACTAGTCTAAGGATTTCCAAGTATTTTGTGTGCATTAATTAAACTTCACAATACCCTTTTGAGGCAGTATCAGACTTATGCTAGGCAGTGCTCTGTGAATAGTTATATTGTAATTAGTGCAGCTCTTTATGACTGGAAGTAGTGTTGAGTAAAATCATGGAAGCTAGCCCCATCACATATTGTATATCTTCCTTCCAAGGTCTTAACACTGTGACAACAGGAATGCCAAAATTAGAAGTCAGGAGTGTCAGCTCCTGAGAGAGTGATTTCATCACTAGGCAGTGTTTCCTACCTTAGGACCTTCTTCTGCGTGTCTACTTTAACCCACCTTCTTTTTACCTTTGTTGCAGAGAAACAGTCTGGCCCTAAATCAACTTTTAAGTGAAAAGTAATTGCAATCATAAATCTCTTCCACAGGGGGTTGGCACTGTCTTTAAGTTCGATATACTAGGGATCATACTGAACTGCTTCTTGCCGTGTAGTCAGTAGTGCATGAAAATTGCCAACATTCAGGCACCTTTTTTAATAGAATGCCCTTACCAATGTGCAAGGCAAGTTAGTTGTGAGTTTGTTGAAAATCAACCAAAACACAGCCACCGTTTTTTGTTTCCCTCCTATCCTTCTTTCGTGGCCCTCTCTTTTTTGTATAGATGTTAAAAGCTAAGATTCTCATTCTTTAGAGAGCCTGCACAACTCCACTCTAGTATCAGTGGGACTATCATGTCAGGTCTAATACAGTTTTTTTGCTACTGTGTTATAAATGCAGCAAAACTTGTGAAACATGATCACCAAAGGACTGTTCAAGCTGATTTCTTATCACTGGAGCTTACCATCTGTAGCTGACAGCTGGGCAATCATGTAACTAGGTAAAGGTCAGAAGTAATCCACTATGCATTCTGGCACTGCAGACCCTTTCTAAATACAGTAACTAGCAGCGGAGGTGGTATCTTCCTCATGGCATACACAATGTGATGAGAAAAGTAGCTAACGAAAGCTTAGTTTCTTATTTTGAGAGGGGTTGCCCAATTCCTCTTATTAAATAGCCGGCTGCTCACTGCATTGCTGCAACATCTCCATCATCCAAAATAACATACTGACCAGAAATACTGTTCAGTAACAGAAAAATTAGCTGATACCATACTGCTGCGTGGGTGCGGGCAAGAACTGTTACAGAGATACAGGATCTTTGCACGGATGTCCGCTGGTTTCTGGGATGTGTCCCATGGCTGAATTTATTTCCACTGTCTGCTTCTGTATTTTGAACTGTGATTTTTTAAAAAATTTTTTCTTTAAACTGGTGTGGAGGTATCACCTCAAGGGAATCCCTAGGGGCATTTTCTCCCATTTATGCAGCATTTTCTGCTGGGAGGATAATCTTGATCCCTACTTAGTACAAGGCAGTCTACAGTAATTTATGCCCATATCTTGGCTGCAGAAAACAGACTACATCATAAATATTTTTGAAAAAGTATGGGGGATCACTTACTGAAGTTAACAGTAATCTTTCTATTGACTGAACTATTGGTTGAAACTGTGTTCAGTATATTTGTGCAATTGTTTTCAATGATTTGGACAGGACTGATCACAGGAGTATGACAAAGATCTGATAGTAAGAAAATAGGCTTAAGTAGAAACTGTGTGGTCCTGCAGTGTCCCTAGAGATCACTGAGGTAAGCAGGACTTTTGTTGGACATGATACTGGTTTCTTGGCTCCAAAACAGTGGTACCCCAAAATGTGGATGAAGTTGTTGTAAAATGGTCTTTTCCAGAAGGTGTCATTCATTGAGGTAAAGCAGCTTTTTTGTTTCTGTTTTGGAAATATTTGAATAAACATGGATTGGATTCTCCTTCTCCTATTTACTCGTGAGTCAATGTGAGAGATTTTGGCCCTGTGCTATTAATGATCATAGTTTTAATTACAATGTTTTTGTACAGTATCTTTAGTTGTAATTCTTCTCTTGGAGATTTTATTATTTTGTTACTTTCTGTACTACACAGCATTGTTTAGCATATTTGAAAATTATATTTTGCCCAAACTCAGAATTTCTTCTGTCATTTTGCAGTACAAGAGTGGTGCTATGTCACCATATGTTTATAGTCTTCTGAAGAACGCTATCCCTTGATTCCAGCATCTTTTATGTATTTAAAAGGCTGATACATTATAGTGTGCTTTAGATCAGAAAAAGATTAATGAACACTCCAGGAACATCAGGGATGAATGGTAAGTAGTAGTTAGTTTTCTCTCTACTCCTTTGTCTTCATAGGAAGGAGGAATTCAACTATTAGTATTTTTATTCTCCTTTGTTTAGTGAAAATGTAATTCAAAATGTAATAGCTAACTGCAGAGTGCCAGAAAAGTCTAATAAGATAATAAATTACCTTAAAAACTAGACAACTTTCTGGTACTTATTCTTGATTCAGGACCATGTAATTTCACAGCTGCGTACTTAAGCCAATGTCCTCTCAGATACTCTCCCACAGTTATTACAGCAGGTCAATTTACTATTTGGTGTAAACAGGAGTATCAGAATCCAGTTTCAAAATAATTTATCCATTCTGATCTATTAAATGAAATACCAGTTGTTTCAGGTCTTTTTTTTTAAAATTAATAATTACAGCGTATTTATACTGTCTTTCAATCCATATAATTCAACAGCAGATGATGAAAAAGATCACAGATATCTTGATTCTTTGCCATGCCAAAGCAGGATTGTTCCTGGTGTCATATTTTCCATTGTTTTGCCCAATACATTTTTCAGTGACTTGAAAGACAGATTGCCCATAACTTACTTTCTAGGTGAGGTTCAGGTTCTTACATGAGTTTCAATAAGAGGCTCATTCTTTGTTGCAGTAAGCAGTTCATCAATATAGAATGACATTTGCCAAGTTGATCAGGATGAATCTATGCATTTCATGTAATAATGGAGCAGTTTATAAACCTTAATGACTAGATGGTGAAATTGGAAGAGAAAGCATATGACCCCTTGACTTACAATGGTCTGAAAAGGTAGAGGCATTGCTTCTTGAACGTTAGCCTTGTAACCACGTGGCTGTCTCTTCCTGCAGGAGAGCACAACCAGCCAAGTGGGCAAGTGTATGCTACAGGTAAGCTTATAAAGGGGAAAGATGCACTTTGCTGGAAGACTTCTGCCTCAAGTCAGCAAGATTCCTTACTCAAGCTTTCACTGCTTACCCCGTTTATAGCTATACAGGGTCTTTTCAGGTGGTTTATTAAGTGATTGTTTTTAAGGCTCGGCAGTAAACATGAGGCTTTGCATTACAACCTCCTGGGAAAATTCAGTGGTGAGTAGATTGTCAGCCAGAAGTTGTGGATTCAGTCCCTCATTAGGGAAGTGTCAGTGTTGCATAACCGTAATTGCTAAACTCCTTGTAGTCTGGAGAGAGAGGCTGATCTCTAGTGTGAGTCCTTTCCCTTTTTATAACTCTTAATCTACATGAAAAAATGGGCAGTCCAGCCTAGTCATATAAAGTCGTCTTAATCCAGGTAAAACTCTTCCTTCCTCCTCTCTTCTTTTCCGCAGTCCACCAAACTTAAGTCCTCAACTAAACCTTTAACTGTATTTATAAGATTACTTTTACAATATTTCCTTTACTTTTCCCCAAATTATGCTCAATCTCTTCCAGAAATAATTTTCAGCATGAAAGTGCTTCAAGTGAGCTCCTCCAAGTGGAAAGTTTTTGTACTCTTATTTAATAGAGCAAAAAATCTTGAAGGAGTATGAAACTTGAGCCTCTGTAGCTCCTATTGTCACTTAGCATAGCAGCTAACATAAGTGAGTACTGAAGTATGTACAATCCAGCTTTTATCCTGCTTGATTAGCAGATCCATCCACTGAATTTTGTTGTTCCTGTTCCTGTGGAACTGAAGCCACTAGCCCAGCCTTCTCAATTCTGGCTAGGTAATCATCTCTGTAGGATTAAAAAAGAAAAAAAAAAAGCAAGTGGTTTATGCTTAGTTTTGAAAAGAGATGTTAAATATTCATTCCCATTTGTTCTTATCGTTAAGGAATTGTGCTGACAAAAGCACTTCACTCATGAAATAAGAAGAATGGAAGGGAGAGGGGAAGGCAAAATAAATAATACTGAAGGATGTGCACGTGGCTTGGCAAATTGAGCAAGGGGAGGAGGAGGGGTCAGGGTTCTCAACTCTGATTGCCTGATTTGCTCGGTTCAACTGATTTGCTCTGTGACACAAAATACCTTCGCTCTTCAGTATGCCCATCCATTAGACGGTTATGTTACCTGATTTAATAAAGGGTTCTGCAGATTATTTGTAAAATGCTTTAGGAACTTTGAATGAAAAGAGTTATGTGTAGATAGGTATGAATGTAGAAATAAATATAGACATGCACCTCAGCCTAGTGCAGTTACAGAGCACAGCATCACTGCCACCATGGAAAGGACTGGAAGAAACCTGCTAGGAGCTGTTAAGTAATTCCTCAAGTCTTTAGACATTTACTGTATGTTACTTTGGCTTGCAGCAAACGTGGGGTGATATTCAGCTTAGAATTCATATTCAGCATGAGAAGAGTTCTGGAGGGAAGAGGGGGAAGTGTGGGGAGAAAGGGTCATTTGTTGAGGTTTTTTAATTCCTTTTGTACTCTTACCCTGTCATTAGAGCCATAATTCATTCTTTCTCTCTTCTAGAGCCCTAGCTATTTACTCAGTGTTAAGCCACTGGCATTTTAAAATGAAAGATTTTCAATAGCCAAGAATTACATCCTGAGGGGAAATAAAAAGCTTTTTCAGGCCTGCTCTTCCTCGAAGACAGAGTACTGGGTAGCTGGATGGCTGGTCAGCTTCAGGATGACACTTTTTAGGTGATTATAGCAGCTCTTCTCTGAACACTTGCTTCTCCTACTGCTTATCAATTCCATTTGCAAATCACTCAATTTTTAAACCATTTAATGACTCTGTCTTAAAAACTATTCAGGTTATAGTGATCTGCCAAAAATAACGCCAACCTGCTCTTCCACAGCACTATAGGATTCATTCCCCTTGCTTTGTATCTTCTGTGTATTTTTTCCTTTAGTTTCTTTTTCCTCCTCTTTCCTCAATTTCAGCTGTCATTGTGACAGTGGTGTTCAGATGGAGTAGAAAGCAAGAAGGGAAATAGTTCCCTTAATACATTTTTGCTGCGCAATTGGGAGAGAAGCCTATAGGTATGTGTCAGCAGGGAGGCAGGCAAGAGGTAACAGATGGCATGAAGGGAGAGCTAAGAAGCCATGAAGATACAAGGGAGCAGTATTTCTCAAAGAAAGATAAGTAATGTTGTCAAAGCAATATGCAGGGGAAGGAAGACAGTTGGAGACCTAAGGCAAAGTCAGTCAGAGCTTGAAAGTGATCTAAACACCAGTCTTCCCAGACAGAGCATTCTGCCTGGTGAGTGGCCCATGGTGAGCTGCTGGCTACTTGGGGCGAACCTTTGGTTTCTGGATCAAAAGACATACAGACCTCTCAAGTACTTTGATTCATGTTTCTTCTTGGATTTTCAGGATGGAGCCACAACCTGTCCTAAGCCCTTAGGCCATGTGGCAAGGGAGAAGCTACAGTGCTGCAGCTGGAAGCTTTTTATCTTACCTAGCCAGTGTGGCTGCATCAGTATTAATAAATTAAATATGGCCGGCATGCCCAGAGTCATTCTTGGGCCCTGAGCACAGCTAGCTACATGCAGCTCATCCCTACATGATTAAACTTTTTTAGCTTCCAGAAGATAGCCACATGTAAACTGCTTGCTTGGGGTGGTATCTGCACATTGCTAACTCCCAAAGTGTGCCTGAGAATTGTCAAAACCAGGCTAGTGACCATTTGAATGATTTAACAGCATTGATGATTGATTTTCAGCGCCCAAGGTGCAACAGGTTGGCCTTGTCTGAAGGGTATGGAAAGGGTTGGAAAGCTGATGTTGCAGTGATAATGTAAGGTCAGACATAGGCAGTGAGGATGCACAGTGAGACATGTTGATCTTGACAGTGCCACTGTGGTGTTTTGGGTTGACTTTACCCCACCTTCAGGAACTGAGAGAATGTTTTGAACAAGTTTTGCTTTTGAATGTCTGCAGTTTGTTTGAGCCTGAGGAGCTCAGTTGGCAAAGCGAACAGGGACAGATTGCAAGTCGTCTTCCACAGAACTGCTTCAATTTTTCAGACCTCTCTGCACGAGGAAAACAAGATTCTTGGGACTTTATTCCATGAGGACCAGCCATAAAATAACACTTAAAAGAGGCACTTTTCTGTCAACTGCACAAGGAATTGCACTTGCCAATGCCATTATATGAATGTGATCCTAATGCCTGTTTGCAGCAGCGCTGTAAGCAAACTTATACCATGGTTTTTTTCTAACTAATTAAAGTCTTATTTAGGAATGAGTCATTTGTACACCAGAATGATTTATTTATTTATTTTAAATCACAGAGACAGGCATTTCATACTGAGGTCTGCTGCCTCTGTAGTGCAACTTATTATCCCAAAAATGGTCTGGGTTTGCTTCTCTCTGAATCCAAGCATCTGTGACGTTAATGTTACTGCATTTTGTAATTGGTACTTGATAGTTTAAGTGGATAATCAGCTAAGACATAAATGCAGCTTACCAGGAAACAATTGAGAATTTAGGATAATAAGGCTGATTAGACACTGTGTTATGCCAGTCTCATGCTAAGATAATTCTACTGAGTTGAAGTTGTACAAATAATGCTGTAAGATACACAGTGGTCAGGCAGACCCCCTTCACGTTTGCTTGACTGCCTATCTTTGAGCAGACACAGTCTAAGTGGTAGTAAGCTCCTGTTAGTGAGAAAGATTAAATGCTTCTCAAGTCTAGGATTCTAGACATTGCTTCCCTGAGATCTTTGCAACTTCTTTAATAAAGATGTTTGAAAACCAGTTAATAACATCCCATAAGAGTCGTTGTTTCAAATACTTTTCTTCTGTTACCTAGGCTTAATATTTTAGATTAAAACGTGAAAGGAGAAGCATCTTGTCCAGCATTACATAAACCTGGTGGCTTTCAGCATTCACTGGGAATCCTTGTTTGCTGCTAAAGCAGGTGTTAATGCTCTGCAGAGGAGAGAACCGCGTGTGTTCTGCTGGTGGACAAGCACAAGACTGACAGCGCACGATTTGGTCAGGCTCTTCATTCAGGTCCCAAGCAGTGGAACCACATGATCCACTCAGGAGCTGTTTGGGGGAAAGGTGAATAAATAAAGCTTTAAATTACCTTTGTGACTTCCAGGCACAAGGCTTCATGGGGACCAATTTAGTCTCTGGCACAAAAGATAACAGACTCATTGCTGGGTACCAGAGGGAGGTAACACAGAACCTGGTGTGGCAGGCATCATTTCTGGATATAGTTTCTCATGGTGTTATCTGTAGCACAGGAAGGAGACCACTCACTCTGGTGTCCCAAGGGCTCATTCTGGACCTGTTCCCCATGCTATGGAGTTGGAGAGCAAATGGAGAGCGTCCAGTGGTGATAATACTTTTTTTTTTTTTCCTAGAGTGTGCAGTGCGTCCCTGATACCAGGAAGTACTTCTACTAAGCAGATTGACCTGTCAGTGCCTTGTGTTGTTCTGGGATTCAGATAACCTGAATCGTTTGAATCCATTTGTCAGATTCCTCTGTACTTATTAGGCTTGTGAAATCCACACTGATGAGCAGTTAATGCTGTCTCCAAAAGTACCGGCTAATCCCCCAAGTGCCTGTTTGGCATGCCCTTGACAACTTCAATGTCATAGGAGCAGCAGCTGGAGCTGTATGTTCAGTGGCCATGTGGTAGTTGGTTGGGATGCGTTAGACATATGCTGTGTGTTCAGGGCTATTTAAAGGATTAATTTAGATAAGCCATGCAGCTGAACTGAAGCTAGTGATCCTCAGTCTACACTCATTACTCTGCTACGCTTAAGCACAACAAACTATTCATCTTATTCCACGTTTATTTTTCCTCCCAAAAATTCACTGGGGGAAAAAAAAAAATAGAACAGCCTTTGTGCCTGGTTAGAAGGGAAAGAATGAATTAATTTCCTCCAGGGAGGGAAATGCAGGCAAAACTTGCCTGTTCTAGGCTCTGTCTGGCGGAAGCCAGCTGGCCAGCCTGTCTGGTTCATAGCTCTGAATGAGCCACAGCACGGGCTTCTCTTACCCAGGGAAGACATCGGGTTGAGAAGGGGGGCTTTTCTGGGGTAATTAAGGTACAGGGGAAAGAAAATTACTGTTTAGGAAACAGGTTGCTGGTGAAGTGATAGCTTTTTAAAGCAATCTGATGGAATGAATGCTTTTTTGAAATAACGTTGCCAAATTTCTTCTTTATCTAAAAGAAAGTCTATATATTGGGTTATTCTTTTATCTCTTTACAACAGACTTTCTTTTCCATAATGGTACTTTTTTTTTTTCTTTTTTTTTTCTGTACAGTGAGGGTCATTTCACTGTGTCGTCTCCTCTTTTCTCCAAGCATAGGAGGTTTCACTTTTTGCTTTCTTTGAACTTAATAGATATAAATGTGGTTGTTAAGATGAGATTCTTTTTTTAATACTTTGTTTGTAGAAGTATGGAAAAAGTCCTGAAAACTGTTGTCCAAGAGGAACTGGCTCCCATCTGAATTTTTGCTTTGATGCCAAAGTAATTTCTGTGAAGGGATAGCTCCGGTCTCTTTGCAGAGTTTTGTCTCTAAGAACATGGCTGAACTGATTTAAGTAGTATCTGGTAAAATTGGCATCATACTTAACCCATGGAAAAAAACACTTCACATCCTTGGCTTACTTCCTAATAACAGCAGAATACTGTTTCCATCAAAGTTATAAGATCCTGAAAAGTTTCCTAATAAATATCTAATTGCGACTGTGTCAGTGGATCGGCATCGCTATGAGTCAGGAAGACTGAGATAGTGATTTCTGTCCATTTTTGGGGGTACTAACTACATCTGCCTGACCTTCTATCAGGGTGCTATTGCTGCCTGGGGTCTATATCAAATTTCTAATAGACCAGTTTTTCCTTTTCCCCCCACATCTTTCTGTAATGTTTGTTTTATTTGTTTATGCATGTATTTATTAATTTATCATGCATCCAGCAAGATGAATCTGTCTGAAGAGCAACTGAAAGCTGACTGTAATTCAGCCATGTCCTCACACAGCATTTTTCCAAGGAGAAGTGGAAAATCCCACTATGACAATCATAGCCCAGCTGCACATCTTAAACCCTATTGCAGCTCTGAACAACTCAGTTGTACAATTTAAATAATGAAGTAGAGCTCAAATGTTTTTACTGCAACCAAACAAATAGACACACATTGAACATGGCCCTGCCACTGTAAACTCACGTAAACCACTAGGAAATACCATATTTCATGGTGCAGTTAAAAACCCAACAGCCCTATCTCAGCATGGCTGTCACATTTATATTGTAACAGTGTTTTATGATGGCCACGGTTTTTATTGATGACCCTTACTACCCATATAAAATATGTTTTCTAGCAACTATATTATCAAACTGACATCACCCACCCCCCCCTTCCCCCTCCTTTCCTACTCCACATCCAAAGCCCCTTTTCACAGTAAATTGATTCAGGCATTTCACCTGTTCAGATATTTTTCAAAAAACATCACTAGTAAGTTAAAAGTATGAGATGAAATTATAACATTTCTTATAGCTCCCCTCACACAAGAGCATGTGGCACAGAACTTTATGGGAAGGAAATGTCAAATCCAAATGCTTACATAGCAAGAAAAACTAATCCAGCTTACACTAAAGACCATAGAGGCTGTTTTGTGAGATTTGGGGATGATCTCAGCTTTGGTAATGAACTGAAGACAAATCATTTGAAAAATCTGGGCCGTTGCCTTGTTCTTTTGGAGGAAATATATTAAGCTTACAGTTAAATAGCCATTTCCAGTATGGTCAGCTGAAGATGGTGTTAAATGAAGGAAGTTTGGTTAAGTTCAGAGAAGCCAAATTGGCAAGTCAATAGGATAGGGGTTTTGGGATGATTTTGGCACCTTTTATATCCTAGTTCTAGCAAAGTTGGAAGTACTGTGTGAATAGTGTTCCTATGGAAAAAAAAAATAGTATTTTATTTGCAGTCTGGTAGGAATGGAGAGATCTGTAAGCTGGTTAAAATGAAAACCCAAGAAAGTTGTTTGGATTGGGTTGCTGCCTGAGGAAAGCTTGCTCTGAATGTTGGACTATGTATTACTCTGTATTAAAAATTATTCAAAATGTGTCTTAGCTAGTAGATTTTGAGGAAAAATCCTACAAGACTGGATTTGTTTAGGGATGTCAGCTGAAGGTGCATTGCATCTTGGGATGGGAAGTTATTTGGATGTTTTCTGGTAGGAAACCTGATTTGGTTAGGAAAATTAATTATAAATGCCAGGTACACTCATGGCTGGAGTTTGGTCTGGAAACCTGCTGAATTTATAGTCAGAATTTAGTCTTAGGTGGGATGAGAAATGGAGCAGGCTAAATAATCTTTCTAGCTAGATGGATGAGCAGTTTCTCTAGGAAAAAACAGCTGACTGATTTTTCCCTTTAAAAGTAGTTAACATTTTTCAAGGTCTCTTCCTGGACTTTTACAAGCAAAGCATAAACAATGAGGGATGAATATTCAGTGCATCTGCTTCACGCCAGCCCATAAGAAGTAGCGTGCCTCTCAATAGATGCCTAGCCCTTACTGTACTGGCAGTCATTGCCTGCACACGTGCAGCAGTTATGCTTGTTTCTAGCTGTGTTCGACAGACTGCACTTTGGTGTGTTTAATCCACAGGGCCGGTCTTGTACAGCTGATCTGGGCATCTACAGTGGTCAAATGCATTTTAAATATGAGCTAGTCCTCTCTGACCAAGGCTGTTCAGTGTCCAAAAATTCCAGACAAGGAATTGAATCTTTCTTTTTTTCCTTGTCTGTACAACTCTTCAAGCAGTAAAAAAAGGACATAAAGAGGAAAACAGAGTAGCCCTAATTGAGGTCATCTGTTGTGATAGGCTTTGATTTCAAAGCAAGGCTGATAATCTTGAGGCTTCTGAGGTCCTTGACTGCAAGGAATTGCCCAGTCGCATGCTCTGTCCCATTGCTTGTCCTCCCCCATGGGCTATGCAGTTCGTAAATAGGATCATGTTCTCTCTTGCTGACTTCAGTGCAAGCTTGGTGTGGGTTCACTTGGAAAGCTGAAGATAAAAAACAGAGGTGGAAAGTAGAATCAGAAGTGCTCTCGCCTGTTTTGTCTGAGGAGCAGCAAGTTGTTTACTGACCTTTTCTTTCTTTAATGATCTCTGTGTTCCACCTCTTATTCTGGGAACCTCTGCTTATCTGCTGGTACCCATGACTAGAGAGCATTATCCTGGACACTTGGATGACAAAGAATTGTTTATTTACCACCTAAGCAGCTGCAGTGTTGTAGTGCAGCCTTTGAGGATGAGAAGAGCACATGATGGACACTAATTGGAAGGCTTAGACAACTGAGCAGTACCTGCCTTGAATTATAAACTTGTGCTGTGCGCCACACAAGATCTGTAAGATCAAGGCAGAAAACCTCACTGAGAGCTAGGATAGAGTTTCAGGGACTGCAGAAAATCTGCTGGCAGTCCTTGAAATGCCTCACTGAATGGCCACTGCCAGGGATGAGTGGTAGATGTGCCTCTCAACTGCATCTGCCTGAAGAAGAGTAAAAAGTTTTGACGTGCTGTTGGGGAACTCCAAGTTGTGTGGTGTTATTTCTGCATACATTGCCAATCTTTGTGAACTGAAGAGAGGGCTAAGCCTCAAGACCTGAGCAGGCTGGTTTTTTATGTGTGGAGTTCTGCAGAGACTGCTTTGTAGATTGTTTTTTAGCTAGCTATGAAGTTTACAAGCCATGGTGGGTAGATGGATGAAACCCAAATACCAAAAGTACAGACAGTGAAAACAATTATCTCATCATGAGGCACAAAAAGGGACCACATTAGTGGCTAGCAGCTTAGTGACAAAATTTGTCACATGATTACTTTTCCTCTTCAGAGCTTTTCTGGAGCTGCAAGGCTGTGAGCAGGGTATCAGGGGTAGAAACCAAACATCAATTTTAGTGGGACATTCATGGCAGCAACAATTGTCACATGAGAGGAGACGGTGAGGAGGCAACAACCTGATGGAGAATTACCTTGTCATTCTCCTAGGATGGCAGCATCTGAGATAGGGGAACTAGAAGAAATGCCACTTGTATGTCACAAGATGCATTCTTGTTGTAAGGACAAATGCAGTGATGTTTGCCATTTTCCTTTGCAGTGCTGCCTGACAGCCAGATGGCTCTCAGGAGCAGTATGGTAGCTTGCAGCAGAGAAAGGGTTGCTGGATTGTGGTCACTTTTGGTGGTTTCACCAGTAGACACCAGATCAGTGACAAGATCCTGTGTTTTCTGTGTCCCCCCTTCAAAGGAGTCATTGCCCTTGCCCTCCTTTTTCTTTGTAGATGTCCAGCTGTCTGTGATGAAACATAAATTTAGACTATTGTCCTGTGCCAAAAGTCTGTTCAATGTTTTCATAATGCAGCTAGAGTGATTTTAGGCATGTGTTTCTTTTCTTTAACCTGCTTGCAAGTCATGTTTATGCCTTAAAGAGCACATCGTTCAGTGTACTGCTTGGCCATCTCTGTGATACCCCCTTTTCAAATGTGTTGTTGATTTGTGTCTAAAGATGGGGAAACTTTTTAGTCTTGGCCCTTCACAGAGGCACATTCAGTATAGATACCCACTTGGTAAATAAAGTACAAGGCTAGATGTAAGGAAAGAGTTGTTTGCTTGGCTTCTTGCTCCTGGGGCACAGGAGCCCAAAGAGAGAGAACTGGCATCAAACTGGAGTGTAGTGGCTGTGTGGCTTTTCAGATGCAGAGTGACTGTGCAGCAGACTTCAAAGGCAAAGTGTAAAGCAATACAGGAAGCCTAGTTGTCAGCCCAGGAAAATACCGTGGAGGAAAATCACATACACACAAAATAAGTATTTTGTGACATACCTCATATACTTCTGTACCTGCTTTTGCTAGGTCTAATGCTTGAGATGTTTTGATAACAGGGCTGATGTTATTTGGATGAAGTGATTTCTACATGGAGGCAGCTAGCACTGGTTGCCCATGTAGACAGGCTTTTAGCATGGGGTATGCTCTTACAGGACTGTTTTGGGGATGTGTTAGATACATTTCTTACCATATAGGGAAAATGGTATTTTTTTAATTAACATATGCATGACAGGTTTTCTAACCCAGGTATCTGAAATGCAGGTCTTGCTTTCATGGAAGTTCCAGGATTAGAGGCTCACGTGTTCCTGTACAACAAAAAGCTCTTCATTGCTATGTGTGTCTCATCTCAGTATGAAATGTTGACCTAAAGCCTTGCTTGTGTTTCTTCTTGTATATTCTGGCAGCAGAGTAGCTGTTGCTGCTGCTGCATGAGTAACAAAGGCTTCCTATTGCCATCTGTCATGTCATAATTTTCAAGATCCAACCACAGCCCTCCTGGTGCGATTCACTTCGAATCATGATTGACATTAATAGCTATTTTTAAAAGTCAAAAAACAGGCTTTATTTTTGACAAGGGGAGCATATTGGATTGCTACTGAACTCATTACAATAATTTACTCGAGTCCAGGAGTCCTGGTACAGTGACATTTATGACAGCTTTGTTTCAGCATGCACACTTACAACTGCATTCTGGCTGCAGCGGGCTTGCTCTGATGCTTTGAATTCAATGCCGTGTTTTGGGGGTCGAAGAAGGAAGAAGGGAAGAGGCACTTGTGGAGAAAGTAAACACCCTTTTTAGACAGTTGTCCTTTTACTGTGTGGGGGAACATAAGTGAAATGTAACTCTTATGCATTGACTTTAGCCAACTTTTTGTTTGCGTAGATGGATATACCTTCCTTCTCTAAGCTGCGGCATGCTGGCAGTGGAATGCACAGGGAGTTGAGATGTTTTCTGCCTGTTGAAAATACCAAAAATGCTCTGCAATGGTACTAAATCCCTAGCTGTTGCAACAGGCTCATTACATGCTTGAGAAAAGCAGACTTTTCAATTAGCCTTACTTTTGTCATTCATGCCTGGTCGCTTTTTATTTAATATACAGTAAGTATTTAGGAGAGATACAGCCCAAAAGTTTGATTCAACTTTGAAGCCAAGCTAGAAATAAAATGCTTTTGCAAAAAAAAAAAAAAGGCAAGCAGACTTGTATGAACTAAGTTGGCAGAAGTAAATATTGCAGTAGCTTTAGTTGCATTGATTACAAGAAAAAGAAGGGACAGCTGTGAATGAAGTCCAAAGGACAACAGCTGCGGCCTGAAAAATCAATATATTAGAATAAATTGTGTAAAACACTGGCTGTAGTTGAAAAGCATGTTCTGTTGAGAAAATTTTTAGAAGTAGGTATTGCACTTCAGAACTTTGCTTTTCTATTCGGTAGTTTTCCTCCTTCTGTATTTTTTTAATAATTTATGAACAAACTAAAGGAAACCTTGAAGCTATGGGGTTTTTGTGGCAAAATTCTAGATTTTTTCAGTACTCAAAACACAGGACAACTTTAAGGTTAAATGACTACACAGTAGCATCTAAGTCTGTCACCAAAATTGGCCCTACTATTTCTGTGCAATGTTAAGGATGTTTTTTTTATTATTATGAGCCTGTTTCTGGTCCTTATAATAAAGTTTTTAAAGGGTTCCCTTCTAGCACTCTGCCTCATTTATACAAGGTTGTGAGTTTTAAGGGCTGGACTGATATTGAAATAAAACAGAGCTCTCATCTGTGCTGAGACATGGAATAAATAATAATAAACAGTAAAGACTGGATGAGCTCAGAAATTCTGCATAGATAAATAATGGGATAAAAATCAGGTGTGTGCAGAGTCAGAGGCAATTTTGACTTTAAGCCAAGCATCATTATTCTTAATGAAACACATTACAAAGATGTAAGTTTATGGAATAGTTTGTGAAAACAGCAAGCTATGAAGGGCATGAGTTCTTACAGGACTATATAGCAACATGATACATGAGTAGAATTGACTATATCTGATTGTACCCAATGCAACTTCTAAAATAAAGCAAAACTTTGAAGAGGCATTTGTCATTACAGCCCTCTGTCAAAAGATGGGACAGAATATACTCATCCTGCCATCTCCGGGAGCACCACTAGTATCTAGCTGACAAACACTACAGGTTTTCTGGCAAAATTACACTCATGGCTGCAAGAAGACAAACTCACATTTGAATAAGTGCCTTGGATCATGGTGCCTACAAGCACATAGCACAGCCCTGAGGATGTATAGCCAAGCTATTGTTTGTGTATGTAGAAGAGGGTTTTTTTCTTGTAACCAATGCATGAACACTTTTGTAGGTATTTCTTGGACATGTTTTTGAAAACTTGATAATGTAACCTATGTTCAAGCCTATCAAATTAGAGTGTCTCTTGGCAGGAATTTGAAATTTCTTCTGAAGCAATCTTCCTTTTTTGAGCTGACTTAGCAAAGTGCCTCGACTGCTCTGTAGCATTCATGCTCTGAATGCAAGTTTGAAATGCAAAGAAGGTGTCTGTTTTAAGACTACTGGCCAGGAGCGGTGAAGGGAGTGTAATTCTTCTCACCTTCAACATAATTCAGTGCTCCTGGTTCTTGGCAAGAGAGTATAGGAAGAAGAGTCCTCAGTTTGGAAACAACTTATGATTTGTCTTTGACTAGTTTTGATTTCAGATCCATGACCAGGTGAGATGCCTGACCAGGATGTAATGAGAGGATCATATTTTGAAGGAAAAAAAAAAAGTGGAAATAGCTGGGGCAAAAACTTTTAAGCATTTCTGTACATAATACAGAATATTTTTTTTCAAGTACAGAAGTAAATGTTTTCTATAAAATTTGTAATGACCATTATGTTCTTTTTTTATGATCATACATATTAAAAAGCTGAAAAGTGAGGTACAGTAAGGCAGAAAATTTTGATCAAAGTTCATTTTCTTTTATTTGGAAAAACACCCCTAAATAAAATAGGAGACTTAGTTAGTATTATCCTTGATAGCTGTGAGGCGTGTTGAACAAGGCATACGTGATTATATCTACAAGCAAAAGAGAGTTCAGTTACTAGTTGAAGGTTTCCTACTCAAGAGCATGCCCACGCCAGTATGAGTAGACTCGTGGTGGCAGCACTGTGGTCATGGAACTGACAAGTCTGTAGATCCCTGGGTATCACTGAGCTATTTCTAAATGTTCTACAGCAGAGATCAAAGTGAAGTAAGTTTACTGTCAGGAGGCTTAAATTTGCTTGAGAGGCAGTCTCACCTCCATTGGAAAATAACCTAGGGGGGTCTGCAAATGGAGAAAGATTGAAAATCACTAGACTACACAATTATGTATGTATGTTTATAACGAGGAGCTTATCTAACCCCAGATAAAAGCTCTCAAGGTAGGTTATTTTAACAATTGGCTTCATGTATATACTGGAAAAGAAAATGCCTTTCTTCTGGTTTCTTCAGATGAAGAACATTTGAGCATCAGATATTGACTTGTGGGGCAAAAAAACCAGATTGCTTATGAGAGCTCTCCTACATGACTGATCTGTTTTGAACTATTTTAGCAAACAGAATGCTTTCATGGTCAGCCATCAACTAACAAGACTTTTAAATCAATTATTTAGATATCAAACACTACCTTGGCACAACTGTTACCTTCTAGCAATGACTTTCTAAGTAGATTGTACTCCAGAGAGAAATCAAAGTGTCTATCTGCTGTTAGCATGATTTATGTTTCAAGTGTTGTGCATAACTTCAACAATATTTGCATACTCAATTCTAACTATTTACAAGAGAAGCTTTTTAGTTTCTTTTCCTTACATGATGTGTGACATGGTTAACACAGACCAAGTTTTAATGGATAGAGCTAGTTGGTACAATAAGGATGCTTTCTCAAACAGACTATGCAATTGAGGCGAGTTTCATGCATAAATTTATGTTTAGATGTTAAATGCATACTTTTGTTTAGAGACTGAGGTGATCACATATATAAATATTTGTAGACTTGTTTCCTTAAGTGAATGGTTCTAAACTGTAAGGCTAGACTAGAAACTGCTAATAGGCTAGATTTTTTTAGGAGATACCAGTATGCTGAATAATCTATTGTTTTACCTTGGTTTCAATGCATTGAGATACCTGTTGTCATTTTTTAGTACATGCATATTAATATTCTAGGGTGGGTTTTTTAATTGGCTTATTTTATATTCATGTTTGAATGAAGAGTACATGTGAGCTCTGGCTTTTCTCAATGTCGTTTTAAAGATATAATGTTGGGCATGAGAAGCTGAAAAATCCTTGACTTAAGTCTAAACACTACTTAGCAACAACTGAAAACATCAGTGTGTTATCAACATTCTTCTCCTACCTAGCTCAGAAACATAGCACTGTACCAGCTACTAGGAAGACAATTAACTCTATCCCAGCTGAAACCAGGACAGTCTCCACAGTGAGAGGAGTGCTCTAGAAATAGCTGTTCCAGGAGAAGTGCCTTCTACATTTTAATCACCGACCAAGTACCAAGTCATAGAATCATACAAATGGTGGTTAGAAGGGGTCTCTGGAGGTCACGTAGTCTAGCCTCCAGCTCAAAGGGTGCTACTGCCAAGAGTAGATCAGGTTAACTGTGGCTTTGCCTCGCAAAGGTGGAGATTCTGCAACCTCTCTGAGCGAAGTAGTACTCCAGCATGGTCATTTTGCTCTTGGACAGGAGGTTCAGCTAGTAATCAGCTGGCGTTTCATGAGCAGCCAGTTCTAGGCAGGACTGTAAGTCAAAACACTTTCCGTAAGTAGGCGTGCTGAAGGAAACAGGGAAATTCCATGCTGGTTTCCTTTAATCACTTTAAAACTCAACAGAGGAATTTGGAAATCAATTATACAAAAATGACTCCAAGCCAGTACAGCTCTTCTGGAAACAGCAGAATTTCTTCTTCTCGTTTTGCTGATCATGTCATGAGGAATCTGAAGCAGCAATCTGAACGAACCGGAGCTTAGGCAATGTTTTATCAGCAAAACAGTTATGGATTTGTGGTTAACAGTGTATCGACCATGTATTTTAGCGCAGTTGGCAGTTTTATCCTTTAATCTGCTTGTAAACCCTTCTCACTGGCTTGTAGGATAGGCTTTCTCAAAATGCGTAAACTGCAGCGGGGACTGTGTGTCATGTTATACTGAGGTGAGCATCTCTTGTGGTTAATATGATGCCATTTCTTCATATTGGGACTATGGAAGTAGTTTGATAAATAATGTAGCTATTGTTTTAAATAAAAAGAAAGGGCAAGAACAGAGTCGAGAGTAGGTCAAGCTGGACTGAGCTAGATACCATACTAGTTGGTTTGAAAATATATTAAAAAGTTGGAATGAACCCAACAAAATCTGTACTGGGGCAAGGAAATGTATTCAGCGGTATTGCTTTCAGAAGTAACTCCTGATTTCTGCTCGAAATAAGACTAAGTACAGAGAAATAACAGTGACAGAGATCCTTCGAGATCCACTATTGCTTTTGCTGTGTGTAGAAACTCATCAAGATTCTTTCAAAATAATTTCCACTGGAAATTTTATGTGCCTTTTGCAAGCAAATTTGCCCATGTCTTTTAATTTCAAGAATGAGCAATTGTTTTAAGTTGCAACTCTTAGATTATGGAATACACCTGCAAATACACAATATTCCTTACAACAATACGGCAGGATTTTTTATCTAGTTGTCAGGAATTTGCCCTCCCGAGAGAGGCATGCCTGAGGGCAGGTCTTGCTTTGTGTACCACCTCCCTGGTGAGCCCTGCAGTATAGGTCTGCTTAGTTGGAGATGGACCTCTCCTTACGGCAGTTGAGTTTGCAGGTTGCCACGAGCATTAAGCAGTTTGAAATGTGTTCTCACATTTTAATAGCAGCAAGTTCCTGCCCTTCCAGGGCTGGCTGATTAATAAAGTTACTGTGTAGAAATGGATAGGGGACAGATGAAGTGCTGCTGAAAAGCTACATTGTGACACAGTATAGAGGAATAAAACATTTCCAGGGCTTTCATTTGTGCTGCATTATGTGAAATGGATGAGAAATGTTTTCTTTGTTCAGTCAAGATTTTTGTTATGAGGCAGCTAGGTCACCAAGATTGGCTTATAATGAAAATGGGAGGGGAATATGGCTGAATCCTCATTGCTAGCCAAAAGCAGGAGTGAGTGAACAGTAGTTCGTTCATTCACAACTGAGAAACATGAAATGGCACAGAACACAAGCTTTCTGTTTTATAAGAAAACCTAGGTAGAGGGCTCTTTGTTCTCATTATGAATAGGCATCATACTTTGATTGTGTGTACAGTCATAGATATTTCATGTCGCAGAGCTGTGTTGGTATGATTAGCAGTGGCCCTCCCTGGCAATCCATGCCAACTCTGTAGTACTTGCATCCCTTTATTACCTTGAAAAGTAATGACTAAGAAGTCTGTTTTTCTTTCCATCTCTCTCTCCTCCCTCTAATGGGTTAAACGTTTTCTGTCTTTGTAAGAAGAGAATCCATACAAATGGCTAAAAATCCTTGAAATGTATGGTTTTTTCAGTTAAAGGGTTTTTTTGATGACAACACTTAAGGTCTATTATGTAGTTAAGAATCCTAACATTCCCCTAAGGTAGGTAAGTAATATTCTCTCCATTTACAGCTAGTTAAACTGCAGTAAAGAGGTAAAGTAGCTTGTCAAAAGCAACACAGCATAATTGCCAGAGAGGAGGCTGGGACTCACAAGTTCCTAATGCCCACTGGAGCATATTTTGAATGACTGGACTGCTGTGTCCTGACGTAATAATACACGCATGTGATTTGCATGTAGCCACACAAGTGAACAAGAATGCTGTTTTCTGTATTTCTTGACTGTTTCTTCATGCCAGTCATATGCTGTTCATTTAACCAGCACTATTTGCTAATATTTTTGTTAGCCCATTGTGTATTTTTTCAGGTTTTCTGAGTTCTGTGTCACTGACACACTGAGAATGTCATAAATTGCTAAGCAAACGGCAAGAGTCAACTTCAATAAATCCCTTCTTGAGGCCTTTTCTTCATTGGGTACAGATCTCTCTGCACCGTGTACCAAAGACTAGTTGATTGCTTGGTACAGTAAATCAAACCTGTGATGGAATGGGTAATGAAATTCTTCAAAGGGTTGAAATAGTAATTTGCTTTCCCTGGTAGGGCTCTGTCGTGGTTTCAGCCCAGCCGGTAACAAAGGACCACGCAGCCGCTCGCTCACTCCTCCCGCCCCCCTCCGGTGGGATAGGGAGGAGACGGAGGAGAGAAAAGAAAAAAACCTGGAACCTCGAGGGTTGAGACAAGGGCAGTTTACTGGGACAACACACAAAAAAAAAAGTTACAACAACAACAACGGTACTAATGAAAGAATATACAAAAAGAGTGATGCACAGCGCAACTGCTCACCACCCGGAACCCGACGCTCCGCCACCGAAAGTCGAGAGCCCTCCCCCCGGCCCGCTCCCCAGTTACATACTGAGCATGATGTCACATGGTATGGAATAGCTCCTTGGCTAGTTCAGGTCGGCTGCCCCGGCTATGCCCCCCCCCCCCACCTCCCAGGTTCCTGTAAAAATTAACTCTATCCCAGCTGAACCCAGGACAGGCTCCTCATAAATATGTTTGTTTACCCCTTTTCAGATTGTCTCCATTGATCATTGTTCAATGCTTTGTTTCCTTTTCTCTTTTACTATTTAAAAGTTACTTTGTTTTCTGCAAACAAGGCAAAATAGTTTGTGCATAAAGAGCAGTGTGAAGTATTACCTCTCTCTGTTCAGAAAAATATGCAAACAAATCTAAATAACTAATAAGTGTACAAAATTTTAAAAGGAAAAATACTGTGCATATATGTAAGTACATAACTACATGTGCAGATAGAAGTCACATACCCATGCACACTTTTCCTCAGTCGCTCCAACTGCTCTAAATGCATCTTGTTCACGATTGTATTTATGAACATATTGACTCATGTACATCCACACTTATTTTTTTTATTGTATCAGAGGGGAAAAAAATGGTGTGAGATGAGGTTGACATCGTATGATAGGTCCAGAAAGAAAGGGGTACTTGTTCTATGTGTTGAATGCTGGCGAAACGAAAGGTCCTCCTAGTTTGTACTTTTGCCGAACTCTCTGAGCTGAAGCTGCAGGGATTAAGTCCCTACAGCACTCTGACGAGAAGAAAGGGGGAGATAGACATCCCAGACACTGGCAAACACATCCGAAGACCTTGATCCAGTTAAAACTGCTTGGAGTTTGATATGGGGAGAGCATCTACCTGTTTGTGCCTGCCATAAAGAGAGAAGTTTTGTTCTTGCATCAGTTCATTGGTACCCACTAGCAGCTAGCTATGACTATGCATGCTACATGCGCATGTGGCAGGGACAAGGCAAGAGTTTGGTTTTGTCCATGCTCCTTTATTGACCTCACAGACACCTCTGGCCAATGCTGCCAAATCATGGCAAAAGGATTGCTGATTGCAGTGATGTTGCATCTCTGGGGTGGCACCGGCACAGTGCGAGCTCTCAGCCCAAGGAGGAGGTCGGCTGCTGGATTACAGGGCAGATAATTATCTGCAAAGTGTGCTCTTCTGATGTCAGAACTGGTCAGAGGTAGATAGGAGCCCAGTTCCTGATGTGTTGAAACTTCATGTGCCATATTCCAAAATATTGTATCTATTGTTAGGAAAGTATTCTTCGGACGCCCAAAGAATGAAGGAAGAAAATTATAATCCACCACTCAGAAGATTAATTAACTAGCAGGCTTGTTAAAAATAATCAGGAATATACCAGAGGATCTGGGCATGAAAGCTAAGCGTCATCTCTTCCTACCAGGGATGAGGATGACCTTACTGCATTTCATAGATTTATAGCTGAAAATGGCACACTGCCTTTGTTTTTTTGTCTCCCTGGTGATTGCTGTTGGCCATGGCGTGCTTCAGCATTGCATTTTTCTCAGTTAGCTCTATGACTGCTTCATATGGGGAGCTCACTCTTAAAAACTAGTTGCTGATCTGTCTTTTGTGCATAGAATATTTTAAAGACAACCCCCCCCCCCCCCCCCCCCCAAAAATTAGTAGGTTCTGTGAGACAGCAGCTCGAAGTCAGTTCATGTTTAGGACAAGACGATTGAAAGTAGTGTATTGCCCACAAGGACAGGTGCCTTGAACCCTTGGTATAATGCATTATATCTGGCCAGTTAAGGTAGGACATTTAGGAAGATATGATCCTTGATGTAACTTTGTTTCTTGCATTAAAGATTGGGCATGGAGCATTGCTGTTGGTCCAGACAACTTATGACTAGCACTGGTTGAACTCTGCTGTCTAGCCAAGCCATCACGGCATAGCAGAACGTGAAGCGCTTTATCTCCCACCTGTTCAGGACTGTGCACTTTTTCACAGACCCAAGAACAGGATTAATCTTACAGGGATGTAAGTGAAATTCTTCTACTTCTCTCCCCTCTGATTACATGGTCAAAGTCACAGTTTAATCATCTCTTAGCTGTGTAATGTGAGAACTATTCAACACTAAAAGTTAAAAAATCCATACTTCAGTGTCACTTTTGTGACATCTGCTGCCCATCGGACACTGTATTCAGTGGATTGTACAATGAAATTCTGGTCTCATACACAGATACTAAATCACTTTTCACTAAGCTGAGCAGTCTCTGGAGTGGGAGATAGGAGAGTTTAAAGCGCATGCCATGGTTTCATCATAGTATCTCTTTGAAACTGTGAGGCTGGCAGAATGTCATTTCTCAGTGAAAAATTAACAGTTGGTCATGATCTTCCCAAAAGTACCTTAGGGTTTTTTCAGCCTGGTACCTGATTTTTGCACCTCCTCTAAAAGATGGCACTTCCAGCCCTTGATATCACACTCCCTTGCTCAGTCCTGACTCTGAGGTAAGACTGCCATCTATTGAATCCCCAACATTATCTCCTGCAAAATTCAGCTTTCCATCCAAATGCTGACCAATTCCAGCCCTGCTTTGTTTGTGAGACCTGACAAGATTGGAGCCCTCTCTGGCATGCCTACAGGCTAAGTCACCTTGCAAGCAGCAATCAAAGTGTCAGAAAGCAGCAGCTGAGCAAGAGCTCGTACCTTGCTGCATTGGTTCCTTTTACACTGAAAGAAGCCATTACAGGTGCATCTTTCCAGAGTTTGTTGTCACATGCATTTTTCCAGGGCTTGTCAACTTGAGTAGGATGCAGGTGTCTTCCATCAAAGAGAATTTCAGGCACTTGAGGATAACAGAAAGAAAGAGACAAGAATAACTTTCAGAAAACACCAAAATGGGAACATGATTAATAAGAAAAAAAAAACCTCCATTCAGCTCATTGATTCCTCTTAATGCTTTCTTTCTGCTTTCATTTATATGCAGGAATACTGTCTGCTGTAATAAGATTCATACCCTGCACAGTAGTAGCAGAAATTTTTAAAAGCACTGGCAGTATGCAATTTTCAAATGCCTCCTCCCTAGACGCCACTTCACCTTAATAGTTTGATAATGTGGAAATCCCATAAGTGCAATACTTGTCATTTATTCTTTTGCATTTCAAGATGTGTTTTGTGATTAAGAGCCTGCTCTAAGGCCCATGGAGATTCTCTGTTGAACGCAGTGGACTTTAAATTGGACTCTCATTTGAAGAAGGAAAACGACCACAACCCAAGTTTGTTTGAACCCATGCGGCTCAATGCTCTTTCCTGGATGCCAGCGTAGCAGAGCTATAGCAGTTTACCTAAGCACAGTTGAGGGGCCTTGAACACCATTGCTGAAGCATTCTTTGTTAAGGTCCGAGGACTTCCCTTACATAGTCAAGAAGAGCATGTGCTGGCAGATGCTGAGGCAGCTGGCCAGCCATAGCAACATGAAGATCACTACTAAACTAGTGCCTGGTAAGTTTTCAGGCATTTGCTGTCCATGCATTGAGCAAGCCAAAGGTGCCTGGTAATTTTTCAGGCATTTGCTGTCCATGCATTGAGCAAGCCAAAGGTGCCTGGTTAAAAGCCTCACTTTTTGACATCTTTTTGACATCTTTTGCATGTGTCTAGAGGACCTCATGTCTCTCTTGGGCTCCTCCACTTCAAGGCTTTCCTTCTTTAGCAGTTTTCCTTGGAATATCTCATAACCCTTTTCGATGGTATCATCTCTTTCATCCAAGATCCTAAATATCATGCTCTGTAGGATGGAGCTAAGCATCGATGCCATCTAAGCTTAAGTTGTGGATCCCCCAAATATTAAAGGCTCTCATTTCGTTTTGTGTTTAATGAAGATGTGTGCAGCTATGCCCCCTAAGAAATAAGGTAAATCATAGCCCCAGTTCTCCCTATTTGCTTTCCCAGGAACTGATGTAAGTTACTGTGAGCACTCGCTCCCGAAGTGTGGTATATTTCCCTTTAGCAATGAAGCAGCAAAGCTGCTTGTGCTTGCATATCCTTCCCTTTGGATTTAGAAAGGATAATGCTTTCCTATTCAGGCACCAGAAATGAGATAACCTATCACCATCAGAAGGTAATGGAAAAAGGAAGAAACAAAGGTTAACGTAAATCTTATGCTATCTTGGCATTCCCTGGGCATTGGGAATCCACTGTCCCCTGCTCACTTTCTACAGCACGAAGAGCAGAGGCCTCATCTTGTTCTGCATGTAGTAGTCAGTTGTGGCACTTACCCGAAGCTGTATGAGCAATGAACTCTTAATGAAGCCTGAAATGCTCAGCCATTTTAATGTGCAATATTAAAGATGGAACTATCCTCATCCCTGTTAAGGAGATAAATTGAATGGATGCAGAAATGAGAACAAAAGGTTTTG
Source organism: Harpia harpyja (assembly GCF_026419915.1). Classification (NCBI taxonomy): domain Eukaryota; kingdom Metazoa; phylum Chordata; class Aves; order Accipitriformes; family Accipitridae; genus Harpia; species Harpia harpyja. The sequence continues at coordinate 54,148,242 of NC_068940.1, read as the reverse complement.
GAGCGGATGGAGCAAGTGATACATTTTGCCACAAAGAATATCAGCATGTATTGGGTGAACATACTGCTCAAAAGGGTATGTTAAAGCATGACTGCTCATGCATGGACACATATGTTCCTGTGTTCTTTCTGATGGTGTTCTTGTCACCTGCTTTTCTCACTATGCACAGGCAAACATGGGCTTCACCCAGCCTAATCCTGTGCAGTGGTCCTGTACGAGGCCTTTCCGCACAATAAAAGTGCTTGTGCGATAACCTCTGTCTGAACTGCATCTTGTGGGGCTAGGACTGACAGAAAATGGCATCAAAACTGAAACATGCTTTTCTTCCTTGCAAAGTCTCCATTTTCTCTGTTTACCAGTCATCCTTGGGGCTTTTCATTCAGACATCGATAAATGTGTCCCCAAGTGCCAGGCACCTAGAGAATGATGGCGGACCAAGGGCTCATTGCGTGCTGCGGATGGCAGCATCTTGTCCATGGCTTGACTTCGAAGTCTGAGAGAGATCTGATTTCCCTGGGCACATTGGGAAAAACCTGGGAAGTGTAGTTGGGAATTTGCAAAACTAAATTTCCCCACTCTCTGTGTGAAGTATTAGCCAGGAAAAACCACTAACTAGTTTATGTGTGTGTTTTATTATTCCTGGACCAAGTATGAATATGGATCATCATTTGTTTATGCTGGACAAAGAATCTACATAACTTTAATAGGGCCTTCTATTAGTTTGTGACAAATAACAAGATGCCAATATATTCATCATTCCAAACCCATTACAACTGTCAGCTTTACAAATGATTGATAAAATACTGATTCAGACTTGCACATTTTATCCCTTACCACAACCACTGCTTCATGTATGAGGCACAGCATTCTCACCAATTTCTCATCAGGGATAAGTAATTGGCCAATTAAATCATAGGCCATGATATCTTGTAGAGTGGATTTAAATCAGTGATAGTCTAGCTCTGAACAATTTGAATCTTAATGTAGGATAAATTAAGCTCTCTCCTTTGCAGTTGCCTTCATATGGAGTCCTCTGGTTTGAATAATAAAAAACCTGAATTTGTCAGTCAGGTAGGGTTGTAGACCTCTTTACTCTCACGGATGTGTTGCAGGACTGGGCTCCACCTCTACATTTGTTACTGAAAAGGCTATACTGGCTTGGCTTTAAAATAAATAATGCCTGCCTTATTTATGGCTGAATCTTGACATCTTGGTAGAAGGAAGAGTTTTGTTGGTAGGAGGACTGCAGGATTTGATTTTGGAGCTTTCACAGATTACGTTCCCTGAGTACTTTTGGCTTCTCAGTGGTAATAGTTGAACTAATATTAGTATTCCAGTAGCATCTAGAGGTTTTGAGCTGTACCAGAGCCCCATTGTATCACAGATACTGTATAAACCCATAGTGGGGAAAAGTCCCAATCCTGCAGAGACTGCAGTATAAACAGGCAAGACGATGCGCAGCAAAAAGGAAATGGTATCTCTCTTTTTCAAATGGGGTATCACTATTCACGTGGGGTAACAGAACGGTAACACTGTTTTCAGAAGTGTGGAGAAATAAAGCATTTTGCCAAATGTCAAAAAGAAAATCTGTGTCAGAGTTGGGAGGGAACCTAGGTTTCTTGAGTCTGAGTATGCTAGTCTGATAAAAAGACAATCCTCCTTCTCTGTGATTTCTAAATAAAATTTAAGCATACCTCTGACAGGCTGGAAACTAAGTAGCGTTCTTCTGGTAGATGAGAAAAAGCATTGTGCTGAGTGGGTAAGGTGCAAAAAGTAAACAGAGGTCATAAAAATAGATTAGCTTTTCTTTTTTCGCCTCTTAATAATTTACAGATGTCTTAACAACACTGCTACAAATCTAAGAGTTCTTTCTATTTTGAGACAGTGCACCACCTCATACTTGGAATATCTCTTTTTAGCACTCAAGGTTAGCCTGAATGCTTGGATAAGTAGGAACAAAACAGATGAAGTGTGTATTTGAGTGCCTAGTGACAAAAGTTGCATATGTGACCCAGGTTTGGTGCTTACACTTTTGGATCACTTCTGCATTCCTGTGCTGGCAGTGGCTGTTCCCTAACTCAGAACTGAATGTTTTCAGGAAAGTCCCTCCCTGAAATACACAACAAACTCAAATGCTGGTTTTTAAATTAAGCCCATGCCCAGATATTTTTCCACACAGGGGCAAGGACTCCAGCAGGTGACTTACGGAAGCACAGTTAAACCCATAAATTCCCTTAAAAAAATAAAATCCCTTTGTGGTTTTGAGGAAGCTGGTCTTCTGATTAAACATGGTTTATCTAGTCCTAATCCATCCCTTGGGTACAAATGAGACAAATTTGCAGAAGCAGTGGTAGGATCATGAAAAGCCCTGCCTTGGGTTACATTCTCCACTGAATCTGGGGAGCTGCACCCAGCTTCCAGGAGTGAAGAATTTGGGCTGATATGTTTTGGCAGTTGCAGGGGCAGATGAGGAGGGCAGAGTAATGCTGCTTCTGCTCTACTGGAAAGATTTCCTGATGACAAAAGCAAAACATCAGCTTTGATTGTGGTAGGGCTTTTCCCAGCCCAGCATGGAAAAAAGAGTTGTCGAGCAATTATTTTGGCGCTCTGTGAACTTTTTGTAGGTGGATTGTGTGCCCGTATGTTGAGGAAGGAACAGACTTGGCCTTTCACACCACATCAGAAGAGGTTGATTGCTTTTTTGGAGGGAAAGTGCCCAGACACCATCAGGGGATAAGTAGTAACCAGCTGGTGAGAGGTATTTAGAACAGAGACACATTTGGAGATTAAGTTTTGATTGTTGCACTGATGGCCTTCAGCCTCGTTGCCTTAATGGGGCAGACTTGGCAGCACAGAGGAGTAGGAACACCTGTCTGTTGGCTTCCCCAGCTCTGGCATGAACACCATATCATTTGAAATGCTGGGCATTTGCTGCTAGATGTTGCTCTCGTGAGCACTTGCATACATTTTCAAATAGTTGCATAGGAGAAAAACGCAAAATTCAGCTGGGGCAGGGTGTCAGGAAGCAAAAACTGAAGGTGAACACCTTTTCTTCTAGAGCGATCAGTAAGCTTAATTAGAAGGAGCTGCACAACGGTAGTGAAATGGGTCTCGGCTGTGATGCACACTAGGCTTGTGCAGAATCTGAAAATAAGATGCAAAAAGCACCTGCATTTAATCAGTCTGGGGAGAGTTGACTCTGAGCTTTATCAGTACTTCTGCTGATGCCTAACAACACCCAGGGAGGCACTGGGAGTTGTTATGTCACTGGCAAGATATAATGGTGTTATTAATTTAATGCTCTTTAGATTGTTTAATTTGGAAATTCAGATTTAATCAAATGTCAAACTCACTGTCCAAATTCCTAAATTAAACATGAATTGCTTGGGAGCTTTTCCAGAACTGCTGTTTGTTGCATCAGCCCCACTGTCACTTTTATTAGTTGTAGAAGAAACCATTTTGCAACAAGCTAATTTGGCCCTTGCTACAGGAGCCAGAATAGCTGCCTTGAGATGTTCTGAGCCCATTTTCTGTAAGAACCTGTGATTTTTAATAACATCATCAAAGTCGTTTTGATGGAGGCTGAGCAGAAGTAGAATAAAAACCAACAAAAGGAAGGGTAATTCCCATTCTCATTATGGCATTCATTTGGTCTCCATATCTTGCTAGCTGTCTGCTTAATGACTGTCGTCTCCTTGATCCTCCTAAGGGTATTCACGTTTGTCTGCTTTTATAAGAAATGAGTCATCTAGGTTGGGCACCTTCATTGCATAAAAGCATCTACAAACATCTAAATTGTAAACACTAGGGTTTTATTTTGCTGGTTAAAATGATGCTGTGGGATTCAAGTCTGCAAGCGCTGTGCTATCTAAAGTTGCTTTATGAAAAAGGGAAAGACAAGATTTAGAATGTAAATCTGTACGGTTTATTTGTTAACAGATGAACCTCTGGAGCAACTTTTTTATTTGATCTGTACTGGAGTCTTTGGTGTAGCGTACGTGTCCGAGTGCTACATCACTGCGGTCTGGTACCTTGTTAACAATGGGGCTTGCAAGTTGTGCGCTGCTTAAAAGCTTGTCTCTCTTTTGCCTGTGAATGGTTCACAACTGAAATACAGGTGCATCTGGGTTTTATCCACTTCCCTCCACTCCTGCACTTTGTAACGGCATTGAGGATAAGTTGTGAAACAGCAGGTATTCTGCATTAGAGTACAAAAGCCATGTGTCTCCCCCTGTCCCCTGAAGAGCTGAAGTATTTGGAGCAAGGGCTTTGCATGAGCCAGGTTTCATTGCATAAACGCATGTGTTATCAGAACGGTTTTCTGGACAGCATGGTTTCTGATCTTTTGTAAATCCAGAACAACTTAAACAGATTTATTTCACACTTTTCTTAAGCTAATTGAAAACATAATTTAGTCCTTAATGAAGAATATAAAAATGAAATAGTCATTAAGTTCAGTCCCTTAAAATAGGAAGTGACATTGTGCTAAGTCCAGAAGGGCTTACAGAAACACTCTGCTGCTCCTCCCTTCCCAGGATCACAAACAATGCAAAACCCCTTGCTCCACAAATAAGACTTGGGAAAGACCACTAGCGCTTAGAATTTTATTGCATTTATGCCTAGCTGTTCCCCCTTTTTTACCTTCTTTATTAGATAGCATTCATCAGGTTATCTTTCAACTTTACTTAATAAAACCAGCCGGGTATAGTTCACTTACTCTGGTCTTTTGAGTTGCTGGATAAAACAGTTATAATTAGATTGTGTTAGTGCAGGATGGATTTTCAACACGCTCCTAAATTTTGGCCTGACCCACGTACTCTTTACACTGAGAACACCAAGATTCTCATCTCGCACATCTATTCAGAGACTTTTGCTGGTACCAAAAAACGTGTATTCTGGTCTGTGTAAAAAGAGGTGAATCTTCACTCCAGCACTCCAGACAGATACTCGGGATGCTTCATTGTAGCAGTTGTAGCATTCAGGTATTGATGGGACTCTCAGCTTTGTGCTGGCACCTCTAGTGCAGAAGGAAGGCTTGTCAGGAGCTTTAGGGCAATGGAGATATACAGAGGCATAACTTCAGGTAATTTTTAAATTACTATATTTGCAGGATTGTTGTTTTGTTTGTTTGTGTAGTCAGATCTATCGCAGCAGGAAGTGACTGAAAATTTTTCAGTCTGGACCAGTAAAAGTGTGAGTGTCCCTGTAAGATGTGACTTCTCTGGGTTCAGCTGAGCTGTTGAACAGTTTCCAGAAGCCAGCAGACAGCTGCTGTTTACCTTCTCCTCAATCGCTTTGTCATTTTTGACCTGTTACATTAATTTTGTTTCAGCCTTGTTTCCACCCAAATGCGACCCAAGCTGGTCACTGGCACCTGCAGCATGTGGAGCAGGAAGGAAGCGAGGAGGGGAAAGGAGGAGGGGGAAGGGGAGAGGAAAAGGAGCTGGCACTGTGATTGAAAACAGACAGCATAGGAGTGCATTTGGAGGATGATACCTTACTTCCAAGAATATTTTATACCCTCGTTACTCTGTTTTTATAAGAGTCTGCAGTTAATATTGCTTAGTTGCTAACATGTAGCGGCTAAAATGTGTTCCTTCTAGTGCTGTAGAGAGCTGTGTCCCAACAAAAGTGTGAAGCGATGTGTCAGAAAAGCAAAGTGACATACTGAGTCCTGAGCAGGACTTTTTTCCTGAAGGGTAATGAAACCTTGGCACTTGCTGAAAAACAGAGAAAGCTGTTTTGGTTTAATATTTTTTGCAAGTCTGGTAAAGGGCAGTATGGGTATGCTGTGAAGTGAACGTACAGAATGGGTAATTTAATTTTGTTGCTGTTGTAATCTGCTGGGCACTTTTCCAAAACAAGACTAGGGAGTAACTGGCATATTTCATTACAACTGCCCAGATGACTAGGAGGAGATTAAGCCTTTAATTACAAGATGGAGTATCCTGAGCCAGTGTTACAGCTTGTGGCTGAAGCCACAGCCAATCCTAGAAAAACCTAGAGAATCTCAAATAGATCACCTGCATGTACCTGGTAAAGACTTTCTGTCTTGCCTACTTACATATTAATTTTATTTAAATGATATGTATACATGTTTTAAGAGGATTAGTATTTTCCATGAACTGGAATAATTCCCTTGAGTCTGGTCTCCTAACCACATGGCATTGAAACTAACTGACAGCCAGTTCTTTTCCCTCTTTGCATATCAGCAACATAATTTTTAATAGGTGCTACCCTGTGTGGATAGGACCTTTAAACACCATAGTGAAACCTCTTGTCTCCTTTTTGACTTCTCCCTTCAAATTTGCATGGCTGGTTGCCATCAGCAGTTGTGAATGATTAACATTCTTGCTGATTTTGCTTGCCATCAGACTGTCAAGCTAGGAGATGACATGCAATACTCACTTAAAAGTGGCAGAGAAAAGATTTTTTTGTATTTTTTTGTTTGTTGTAAAATGGGTAAAAAGCTGAATGGAGTGAATGTCACGAGTACCAAGAAGGGTTGTCTTTTGAGAGTATTTCATTAAGCCAACCTGTATGAATGAGTGGATTTCTGTTTTACTCAGAACATTTGGAATAATGATCTTTCATTTGAATATTTTGGTTTTTAGGGCACTCCTTCAACTCCATTTGGCTCTAATGGGAGCTGAAAGGGCTCAACTTATTACAGGAAGAGCGCCCTAAAATTATTCCTTTATGCACAAGACTTACACAATTAAATTTGGGATCTGTCTGTAGGTGGTGTTTTAATCAGTAGAATATGCTGGAACAGTAGCCAGACCAAAGTGATAAAATTTATTCTACTAGCTCATATACATATGTTGATGATTGGCATGGAAAGCTGTATTTTGCCAGTGTCAGATGGTCTGCCAGCAAAATGAGTGAGATAAGCCATTCACTGGCATAATGCTTGGGTATTGCAGATAGTACCTGGCTGTGAAGAACAGTCATTCTGTCTCCACTCCACAAAGTTGTAAGATGTGGGTAATTTTGTTATTCAGATACCTTAAGACCTGGTTTGTGATCATTGATGCTGAATGATGAATTAGTTTGTATCTCCATCCAGGAAGTCTCAAAGCAGCTTGCCACCTTGGTAGAGCAGTGTTACTGGGCTGTCCTGGGTTAGAATTAGCATAGCCTCATGCTCTGGGTGTAAAGCAATTATTTAGCTACAGCAAACCCTTCTGGTAGTGGGACATTGTTGGGAAATTTCTTGTTCTCATTTGGGAATCCCAGAAGATGGATGGCAAAACAGGGGCTGTGAAAATGGGATATAATGGTGCTTAAAGCCACCAGAACAATGTGAATAGCTTTATTGGCTCAGAAAACCTGGCCTTGTCTCCCGTGTTAGGTTATGGGCTTGTATATTTGAAAAGGGGGGAGCTAACTGCAGTTTAACCAGCGAGTTAATTTTCACATAACAAGTCCAGCCCATTTGCAAATTACTGTGTTTTTCTGAGAGATGAGGAGAACGTATCAAATAAACAACACTCAATATTCAGAGTGGCCAAGGAACAATGGAAGTGTCCTGAAAGAGGTAGCAGTATATATTATAATCAGCAGCAGTGGTATTAAAGAAAATGTTCTATTTTCCCCCTTTTCATATTCTTCCAATCAATGCTGAAAGAATAAAAAAATAAAATCAGAGTTTCAGGTGGTTTTATGTGCACAGTATTTAATTTGTCACACAAATCGATGCAAGTCAGGAAGAAGGACACAGAAAGGTGGAGTTGCTTTCCCAATACACTGTTCAGTGGCCTGGTATTTTTTTTCATTCTTGCTATACAGGTATGTATTGATATGACTCTGTGCAAATATAAAAGGATCCATTTTTGTGTGGGGTAAGGATCATGGTTCTGGTGGTATGAAAGTCTGTGTCGGCAAAACCTTCCAGTATGAATTAGTTTGAAGGATTTCCCTGTGGTTTTAACAGAGCAGGGACACCCAACGTGGGGTTCCAGTGACCTTCTCTACAACATCAGCAAAGTCAACATGTTTGATGTCTGTGGTAAACCACGTTAAAAAACTTCAGAGGGAAAATTAGTTCCCTTATTAGTGAAACTTCACTTGTGCAAGCTGTAATTCATGCAAGGTATAGGCATCCAGGTCCTCTCATGCAGTTTAGCAGCACCTTGACTTTAGTAAAGCTCTGATCCTGTAAACAGTTTGGTACTCCTGCACTAGGAGCAATACACATTAAAAGCGGCAACTAAAAATAGCCATCAAATTGGACTTTTAAAAAAACAACATGGATTCTATACATTTTCCTCACGTGTCTCTGCCTTTGGTTGGCATGAAGTGGCCTTTCCCTGAGAGATGGCTCTTAAGAAACAAGCGACAGTGCAGTTTTTTTAGACATTACAGTGGTTTGTCTGGGAGAGCAAGAACTAAGTGCAGACACGTCAGCTGTAGCTGAACAACTGAAATGTTGGTGACCATCAGGAAAAACTAAAAATGCATATGAAATCCTGCTTTAATGGGGTTATTGTGAAAAACAATGTCCCATGAGTGCCAAGATTAAGATGCTGCTATTCTGAAATCCTGTAAATGACAAAAAATGTTATGGGGCAGCCTTTTCTGTGGGAAAAGTGTACTTTCTTTTTTGCAATATAGCTCAAGTGAGCAATGACCTAGTGAGTTGATCCTCTTCAGCACCTCAGTTCCGGCAATACTGCTGTTATATTGGTGGGAATTTTATGCAACTGAATTGTCACTTAATAAGAGAAGAGAGTGTTTTCAAAAGTGAGAATATCCCTGCTAGCTTCATTGGAAAGGAGTTTTACCTTTTTGAGAGCTTTGAAGTTGACATTGGGGAAGTTGGTAAACTAGCAAGCATTTCAATATGTAGAGGTCAAGGATAACTATTACACAGAGTGGCTGGCAGAGAAAATCCAGGCTTTTTAGCAGTGGATTCATGCCACAGCAAGTTATGATCAGGCAGTTAAATAGCCAGGTTATTTGCATCATCCATGCGGCACTGCTGTCCTATTAACTGTTCCTCCTAGCATCCTCCACAAAAATGTTTTTGAGAGTTTATATTTAATTGCTTATCTATCCTGAGGCCCAGTCTTCTTGTCCTTATGTTAGGGGCTTAGCAAGGATACCAAGAGCTGCAGGCTAGGGCATATTGCTTTAGCATAAGAAATCCAAAGACTTTGTTAAAGTAGCTCTTGCCATTATTTGTTCTTATGTATTCTGCTTTGTATCCTTTGAGCATGACAGGATTCTTTTTTTTTTTTCAATAGTAGTGTACATTGTGAGCACCGTATATGTCCCTTGGTTATCGCTGAGAAATAAAGGAGAGAACAGTTGCAGCTATTCCTTAGCCAGCGGCAGCAATCATTGCATGCTGTGTCAGCTGCTCGGCAGGCTTGACAGCTCCCTGCTTAGTAGCTAGTGCAATTACCTTAGTTTATTTATGGTTATAGGGTTACATAAGAAGTAAATTTGGGGAAAATTTCCATTTTCATGGTACACCTGGAAGCATCAGTCATTGCACAAACTCAGCCTCCTTACCTCTGTTGATGCAGAGCTGAAATACCACCCGTTCCAACCCTGCTATAAACCTCTTTCTTGGCCATGCTTCTGTCATCACCTCACATCTGGGCGTTTAGTGATCAGCCCCACTGAAAAAGCAAGCCAGCCAGAAGAGGGTACATCAGCACTAGCGTTTTAGTTTGGTTTAGAAATCTGCTTTTGAAGTGAACCCCTCCAGTTGTCTGCAGTTCTTATGCTTTGGTTCACAGCAGTCCTGGTGCTTAGGAACTGGGCTTCTTTTGGAAGAAGTTAAACCAGAAGACGCACCTCATGTATCCAACTGCTAGTTCTTATTCAATCCATGGGAGACTAAAGTAAAGTTAGTGCCAAGTAAGCCACTCTGAAACATGTACAGTGTGGTTGCTGAGCCCTTAGCACCACTGTTTGTCATACAAAACTATTCCTATCGGGCTACACCACCTGCTCAATAAGATGTAGCCTGGGACTACAGAGCTGTGTAGAGCAACTCACTCCCTGGAGCTCAGCTCAAGCCTTCATGTATCTCTACTCCTGCATGGAGGACTCCATATTCAAAACCTGCCTTGATGGAGATGGTGGTGGTGGTTTCAGCAGCCCCTGCTGCTCACACCTGAGGAGGGTGAGATCACTTTCTCAGACACCAGTGGCTAGGCAGCTGCTGGCCAGCGAGGAATGCCTCCTTCCTCCTACAGTAACCGTGGCCCTTTGGAGGTGGGTGATCCATATGAACTCCATAATTCATTTTCCTTACTCAGTGTTGTGAAGAAATGCCAACTCCAAGACTCTGGATCTGTTAAGGGGTGGAAGAGCAATTACGTCTGCTTCATTTCACATGCTATTAACTAAAAAGTGCCGAGGACAGTGCAGGATACAAATACTTTCCGAGCAGCAAAGTTTATTACTGCTACTATCTGAATGAAACAGAAGAAATTATTGTAGTTATATAGTTGATAAATGATCAACAACAAACACACCGTGTGGAGGCTGCGAAAGTTCAGAAGATGCCCCACAGCAGGTGAACAAAAGATTGGAGTTGCAGCTCATTCCCACTATGTGGGCTGGGTAGTAAGCAGTGTATTCCATCCTTGCAGGATGACTGGGTGGGCTTCTTTTCTTTCATGCTGTTCCAGAAAACTGTCTCTGTGGTAGCCGCACAGTACCAGCATTTCCAGTATTATATTACCATAACTGAAAATACTACTGAATTACTAGAAAACCGCCGAATTAAATGTTCCAAATAACCATGGTGCCATTTGTCTGACAGATAATGTTTGATTTTCTGAAGAACCATACAGCATGCAGAATTAGGCGAGAGAAAATACACTGCATGGTTATTAATTCTTTAATACTCGAAACTACTTAGCAATGAACATGTAGATCAAAGCTTTGCTTGAGAAGATTGAGCTTTCAAGACAGGAGATATCGGGAGCAGTCTGGGGCAATATAAGAGAATCCTGTAGGTTAAAAAAAACCCCACTGATTACATTTCCATTAGTTTTAAAATCTCCTTTGTGTTCAGTTTAGACATGTTGATGGCTCTTGTGACAGTCCCTTCAACTCAAGTTCACACTGGAGTTCCAGCCTGTCCGGTACAGCAGCACAGAAACAGCAGTGATGCCCTGGCCATCTGCCAGCCCTGGTGCATCGCCATTGCTGTTATCAAAATGTTCCCAGGCACAGCAGAGTCAGATGATAAGCAGTACAGCAAGCAGAGAAAGCAAAAAGCAGCCACTAATGAGCACAAGACTCTAATTCACAGTAAGGCAAGCAAGCCCCATGGCAAGCACAGGAGCCTGTCAATTAATAGCTAAACAGCAATAACAGCTATAAATTCAATCTGGCACATTCCAATCAAGCCTGTCGTTATCTCAAACCCTTTGAGCCCCACGTTGCGCATCAAAAAGGACTGTCGTGGTTTAACCCCAGCCGGCAACTCAGCCCCATGCAGCCACTCGCTCACTTCCCCCCAGTGGGATGGGGGAGAGGGTCAGAAGGGTAAAAGTGAGAAAACTCATGGGCTGAGATAAAGACAGTTTAATAGGGAAAGCAAAAGCCCACACATGAGCAAAGCAAAACAAGGAATTCATTCACCACTTCCCATGGGCAGGCAGGTTTTCAGCCCTCTCCAGGAAAGCAGGGCTCCATCACGCATAAACGGTTGCTTGGGAAGACAAACACCATCACTCCCAATGTTTCCCACCTTCCTTCTTCTTCCCCCAGCTTTATATGCTGAGCATGACGTCATATGGTCTGGAACATCCGTTGGGTCAGTTGGGGTCGGCTGTCCTGGCTGTGTCCCCTCCCAACTCCTTGTGCCCCCCCAGCCTGCTCGCTGGTGGGGTGGGGTGAGAAGCAGAAAAGGCCTTGCCTCTGTGTAAGCACTGCTCAGCAGTAACTAACGCATCCCTGTGTTATCAACACTGTTTCCAGCACAAATCCAAACCATAGACCCATACTGGCTACTGTGAAGAAAATTAACTCTATGCCAACCAAAACCAGCACAGGAGGTTAAATGTAACCTGTTAAGCACTTGATCTGTTTTCCCCAATTGACAGGCACTAGCTTTCCATTTTTAATAAATATACTTGGAATTTTGGTAGCTATCATTTAAGCAGAAAGCAAAGATATTTGGTGATTTCTGATTGGTACCTCAAATGATGAAAGAAAGGGACAGGTCGCAATAATCCTTTCTTCATTGAAACCATACCCAACAGAGGTATTTCAGACAGGTCAGATTTTCATGACCTCAATTGCTATAACTCATAAAATGGAAAAAGGAGGGATAATCTTGTATTCCTTGTTGTGATGTGCATTTAATGGTCTGGTTCATATTTAAAGCCCAAGCCTACCATAAGTAGATTTGCTATTGATTTCATTGGAAACAGAAATAGTATTTTATACCCCCAAATTATGTAAAGCCAAAATCTGACCCTCCTGAAGTCAATGACAATTATACCAGAGACTTTGAAAGGAACAAAATTTGGCCTCAGGCTCCTCTAGATATACATGTAAGCTTTAGAAAATGAATTGGAGCACTACTTCAGTTCAGTGACGTGAAAAAGAAAGTAAAACATTAAGACTCTTTTTCTTCTCCCAGTGGCTTTTTAGCATTAATGTACTTAGCAATTTGATACTATCAAATCTTCCAAGATGGTGTGCTAGTGTATATTACAATTTGGTGTTATTGAAAAGGATCTGTTAAGCAAAATACTGATTCTTTCATTGCAAACCCATCATATTTCATTAGAATTAAAAGCATTCCTCTTTGTGTAATTTTTAGTTATTGAAAAGCCTGAATTTCATCTCATGAAGCTGTAACTCAGTTGAAGCAAATTAAAGTCCCTACAAATGCCGTGTTAGTAACAGAAACTGATCCAATGCATTCCTTATATTTCCTTGGTGTATAATGTGTGTTTATGTCTATAATTAGTGCAAGTATAAAAAATAGCACAGATTAAGACAGTAAACAGTCCTGTTTACAGAGCTTTGACTTTAACTCACTGGGAGGGGAATGCTCAGCACTGGCTTAGTTAAATACGCAAGCCAAAGAGCAAATCATCAGAACAGAAAAGTAGGTTTTAGGAGATGTTAATGGTATTTATGTTAATAACCCTCCACGTGATACAAGAAATTATATAAATGGTTCTTTTACCATTGCTATTTTTGCCTTTTGGTACTAACTGGCAAACCTTCAATTAAGGAAAAGGTCACCAAAAGGTTAAATTCATAGTGGTTTTTTTTCTTCTTTTTAAATAAAAAACAGGTTTTTAGCTTCCTTCTCTTTTTTTCTCCCCAGTTTTATCTCCTTCCCTCATTTCTAGTACCACTTACAAACACTTTTGGGTCTGCTTGATTTGTCTTTAATGGGTATAAGCAATATTGGTGTGGATTTCCAGCATGTATAAAAATCAATGTGGCTCCATTGACTTCAGCAGACATACATTGATTTTGACCAAACAAAGACCTGGTATTTTATTTTTACAGTGTCTTTTTCTTCCAAAGAAATGCTTGAACCTTGCCTTTTTTTTTCTTCTTTTTTCCTTGAAGTCTTGCAAAAATGCCTTTAACATTGCTAGATATCAAATGGCGGTTTCAAAACAGTGGGAGTAAATAACAATTAACAGAAAGTATAATATGCCATAACAGGAATGTAACTCTATCTTCTATGGCTAATTAGCAGTTGAAAGTCAGATTTTTACATTTAATTTGGGTGTGAATAGAGCAAGTCTTTGTAACTGAAGGTTGTCAAAAGAGGAGATTTAACAGCTAGCTTTTAATTTATAAGGTGATTTGTTTGTTAACTGGTTCATGGCTGCCACAATTTAGGGTGCACCTGAGTCTGTGGGCACCCAGCGTGCTGCCCGGTGTTTTAGCTGCGTACCTCTGCCCTGGAGGCACCGTCACACTGGAGGCTGTTGTCTCGTCAGTGAAGTGCTGCGAGGTATGTAGAATATATGACAACATATAGCAATTTGGATGCTTGGCGTGCATCACAGCCCACTGAACACCCCTGAGGCATGCTGTGAAGGGGAAGGCTGAATGATTTTTACCTATCCAAAATGTGCACCAGTGGTGCATTAATCTGTGCCCTGCATCGGTTCATTGGTACTGAAGTACAGAACTCTTTTATGAAGAGGCAAATGTGTAAAATTAAAAACAAAGGGGTTTATACGTGGTATGCTAGATTGCACCTTGAGGCATCATGTGTGTCAGAGCAGAAAGGCAGCCTTCTGGCCAGCGGTAGCAGGTGTATTGAACTTTTCACAGGTGTGATCTGTGCTCCTCTCTGCTTTCCCCTCGCTTCTGTTGGGCTGAAGGTGAGAGGGAACAATTGATCCTGTACCTCTACAAATCAAGTAGAAAGAGGTCTAAATCTGCTAATTTTTCTGCCCTGTTTTGACCTTGAATTCAAGGTATCATGGTACCATTCAGTGTAATGGTAGCATGTTAGCAGCAGCACAGACACATTGAAAGCACTGAGAGAAAAACCTCAGATGGTGCCATTAGATAGAATCAATGAGGTGGTACTCACTGGTCCCCTGGCTATGTTGTCTTGAATTTTAGACACATTTACTCAGTTCTTGTTCATACTTCTTTGTTAGTGTAGTGTTGAAGTTTGCATCCATTTAGCTGATGGCAAAGCAGTTGCCACTGATGATGTTGTTTTGTCTCTGCATGTGAAGTTTTGCGCGGTCAGTACTGCTGTTGGCACAGAGCTTTGGGATTTGACCTCTTGGATATGAATTAGTGCAGCCTGGACATTCAAAATGCAACAAGCATTGTCAGAAAATACTTTTGCGTTGAAAGGAAAGCATTGGTTTACTAAAATTTAGCCATTTCATCTAACCTCTGTTTCTCAAGTCCAAGATAGTTTCTGGTCACAATAAGAAGAATGTCCCTCTCTAGGATATGTAATGCCCTCTTGATTTAGACAGTCACATGAGAAGCTGGAGCTATAGATTCAAGTCCTTGGTTGAATCAGACCAAGCAACAAATTGAGCTATATTTTTTCTAGATCCTAGGTGAGGTTTTGTTTACGTGTTTGGGGTTTTTTTTTCATGAAATCTTTAAGTGTAAATTCCTTACCCCAGTGTGGAACAGAAAAATATTCAAAATGTTGACAATTTGCTTAACAGAAAAAAAAAATCCTGCCCTTAATACTATATTGTGAGGAGTTCTATCTTTAACTGATTTGTCCTTCGTAAGGAAAACATGATGGGTTAGTTCAGACCTAGTTCAGACCAGTTTAGAATGCTGTCTGCAATATGTGCTGGTCTGGAACCCTGTCTCACTGGCAAGCCCAGGAAAGCAAGGAGGAAAGTCTCCAAATGCTCCCTGCTGTGACAAGGGAGCTTCTGTGTTAGCGTACCCATTTTTGGAGCTGCTACATTCATGCTGCTGTAAAGATGGAGAAATGTGGGAACACGATGTAAGCTCCTGTCTGCAATCTCTCCACTCATGGGGAGTGGAGGTTGCAGTTTGGGGGGTGGTCCTCGTGCTGTCTGGAGGACAAGGATATCGGTTCTTCTTGGCCATTGTGGAGCGCTCGGGTGGGAGGGGAAAGCCCTTTGGACTGCAGCAGGACTCTTACTACCTTCTGTTAGAGACAGAAGAAAGCCTTTGTTTTCTCCTGCTCCATCTTTCTCTCCATCCCCCACATAACAGTTGTGAAAAATCTTCCCTTATAAATACTCTTTAAATATACATATGTATATTTAGGTACCCACGCACACATACAGATACATGAACATATGTGGGTATTTCTTGGGTTGTCCCAGGGACGCACAGGTGGTCAGCAGGTGGAGAGCACTAGCACGTAACAAATGACCTGATTAGTTTTCCCGTTAGTCCAAACAATGCCAGCCCTGCTAGTTATTTCTGGAATGTGTTACAGCAGAGCCGTGTTCAGCAGACTAGCTTTGTTGCTAAGGAATAGTGGCAACCACAAAAAAAAGCTGATTTCTAAGCTTTTCAAAAACAATGTCTGGAGGGATTTCCCTCTGGACTTAGAGTACATTAATCTTTCCATCTCTTATCAGAATTGCAGTGTATTCATGTTTGGGTCTCACAACTTGGCTGGGGGAACATTTGTAAACACAGACAAATGTGTCTTCTCTGAGCATTAGGGGTCTTTTCATTTCAGGAAAGCAATTTGGCCACTTCAGATAATTCTTTACATCTTGTGAATTCAGCACTCGGGAATGGCTCTGGCTTGGCAACCCTAGGTACATGGAGCTTCTGTTTTGCCAAACAGCTTTTACTGAGGAAAGGGGGAGAGCTGTGGTCTCTTCTATTGCGTGGTGAGCAGATCAGCACCTGGTCAACAAAGAAGGAAACCTAGGTAATACAGCAGTCGCGTAGAGTTTTGCACGGCGTCTGCATCCCACCATATGAGCAGAGAGATCTGCAGCATCCTTTTAAAACTCGGCAGAGTTAATTCCAGTGGTGGTTGTACAGGGAGGACCTGCGTTTGCTATTGTTGCTAGTGAATTGCAGTATCCCCTTAGTTCCAGAAACAGAGAGGCTTTGGTGCCTGAAGCCCTCTTGCTGTAGCTGCTGTAGGTGGTCTGTGATGGCCATTCTACATGAACTTGTTGGAAGAAAATTGTGAGGGAGGAAAGTAAATCTGTGTGTGTATCCAGTCAGTTGCAAACATCATCTCTAAACCAATAATTGCCTTAAAGCATCTCCAAGAGCCAGGTGCAACCTATGCATACAATAGAAGGGTGACAGGTACTGAGAACTGCAATTGTCAGTATCCTTTTCTGCGTGTGCTCATGGGGAATGGTCAGAAAGATGGGTAACTATGATATTAATACCTTGGGACATTAATATGAATTATTACTCAACATTAGCTCCCCATTTTGCCTTCAGAGATGTGCTACAAAATTCATCTGCTTTCAATAAAGTATAAATCGTAGAAACTTTGGTCAAGAAACTGTTTCCTACTTCAAGTGATAAATTTCCTGTAGCTAAACCAACATTTTTTTGTACCACTGAAAATTATAAAATATACCAGAATATAGATCATGTCATTTTTATTTTTCTTGGGTATTACTATCACAGTAAATCCATAAAGATGATTAAAAACTGGCTTCTTCTCTCGGCCCTTTCATTTGTAAGGAAACAAATGTGCCAGTCTCACCAAACAGATGTCCATATCATAGCAATCATCATCACAGTTGGCTTGAAACATTGTCTGTCTCGTAAATGCATCTGAGGACCAAAGAGACACGGAGTTTTACCTCTCTTGGTCTCTCTAGGTCAGACCTGCAAGAGAGTCAAGTGACCTGCTTTGTTACTTGCACATTATATTGTATGGGTTTTGAAATCCCATGTTCTCTGTGCATGTGCTTTAGGTATATCATGTTATTAATACAGACATATAAACAAAAAGGTGTAGGCAGTATTGTTGTGCGATGGTTACTTTACTCACACCATGCTCAGCCTGTGGGGACTATGTATTAAGGATATAGTGTAAAGGGAGTGGGAGAAGGAATTCAGTTTTATCCGCAGCTGTGGCACGAGCACTGGATCACTGTGGAGGAATGAACTTATCAGAACAAGGGGTTGATCTGAGTGCTTTTGGGGTTTGCTTTTGCATTTTTGGGGAGCTTTGTGCAAATTCTTTCACTGACTCGTGTAAGCGTGTAAGTTAGACTCATTGGATATGCCTGGGATCTAGCTGTATGATTTTAAGATTCAAAGATTGCATGAAAGTGCAATTTCCTGAATCCTGGCTTTCCATCCTTTCTCTGGATAACAACAACTCTAAGAGTCAAGAGTAAATTTATGGACAAAATAAGGTGTTTAGACTTTACTGAGGAACAACTTAAAATTTGCTGGGGGCGGTGTAACTTTCAGCCACAGCGTATGCAAGACATGAGAGCAGGATGTTTTGGGGGTGTTTTTGTTCCTGAATGGGTTGCAGATTTACTAAAGACAGAGATGTCTGCCGGTCAGCGTTGGGAAGTAGTATCTCACCGTGGGATGAGTGTGGAGATTGCATATTATGGTGCTGTTCGGTGCATATGCGAAGAAAAAAGACACTGTACCTCAAAGCGCTTTTAATCATCTTGAGTTGGATTTTTTGGGAGAGGAGCGGGTGATTTTAGACTACTACCTTGTAGGGTAGGGTCCTGTAATCCCGAACTGCCACAAACCACTGTCTCTAGTGTTTGTCAGAGTTGATGGTGTGTCCTGGTTTCAGCTGGGATAGAGCAAAGTCTGCTGGGGCATTGGGATGGAATGGATCTTTCCCCACAGTCCTAAAAATAGTCCCGTAACATTAAAACGAAGTGTGAGTCTGATCTGTATGGGGAATCTTGTTATATGCAAGGCTGTGGCGTGCTGTACACGGCACATGTGTCTTTTGGTTCTTGTGCCGTGACCTGCCATGTGTGTAGGATGGTGGGGGTAGGGAGAGATGTCAGGAAAATGTTCGTCTTTCAAGAGGACTGCATCTTGCCTGCTTATACGGAAATGATAATGCTGAATTTTTTACATCGTTAATTTCCATGGCAACGAAAATAATCTCATAAATATGGGATTATTGCTTCAGGATCAAAGAGGGGGGGAGTACCTGGGCTGTGAATGAGAAAGTTCTTTACTTAATTCAGAAGGAGTAACAAACCAACTCTTGAGATCTGAGCATATTTTCCTTTTACTTCTTGATCACCTGCAAAACCAAGCCTTAAATATTTAGCAAATAAAAGCAAAAATGTCCAGCTCTCTTACTGTATTAGCTTGTCAGCATTGTTCATTACTTCTGAGTGCTCAGCAGATGATGAAATAATTGCAGTTGGAACAGTAAAGTACATCTAAAAGAAAACCCCTCTGTCCCTTAGCAGTGCCCTGGCATCAGTTGGCTGGAGGGTTAGAGCCCAAAAGAGAAAGCGATACTGTCCGCCATTGTGAGAGTAAGTGACTCATCCCAGACTGCTCTTAACAGGGACTCCAGTAGAAACATTTCTTCTCAGCAGCCTGGTTTTGAAGGGCAGCAAAAACATGTGTGGGCTTGCTGAAGAGTTCTAGATGGAGTCCACTGCAGTTTTCCCCGCGAGAAGATTGCTTCAAGCATGTCAATGTCCTCTGCTTCTTTTCATCACATGTCATTTTGAAGCTGTTTGTCTCCTGCATACCTATTTACATATCATAAAGTTACAGAGGAAATGTAGGTTTATAGAAGGGTCTCACCAGCTGCCATTTTTCCTAAAAGAAAAGCTGCAATTTAACATTAACCTAGCAATTAAGCAAAAATTTACGCTAACATGCTGCTTTCTTGCATAAAAATCCCTCTCAGCAACTCTGGAAATTATCTACGAGAAAGGTAATAGAATAATTCCCAGCATCTTTGATTTGGAAAAGCCATTTTCTGGCATGATTGATATTTCCTTTGTGTTGGCATGGGAGGCCATAGAAAGAGGAGTAATCTCTCTAATGGGTGTACTCCATGCCGGTGCCTGGGGTCCATGATACATTTGTCAGGCTTTAATTAAAGCTCTGGAGTTGAATTTCCACAGTAATTAACTTTTATTTGCAGTTATACCGTGTCTCTCATTTTTGACACTGACACTTTCCTGTTAGAGATAGAAGCAGGAATTGGCACAAAAAATAAAGAATGTGGAAATGAGGAATAATTTAAGAAATGGCATTGTATTAGCCATGGATTCTGAAAGGAGACAAAACCACGTTTTCTTTCAAATCTGTTTTGTTGTTAGCTACCTAAAATGTTTTCTGTCCTGCATAAATACATAACCCATTACCTTGGTTACCCTTCCTTATACAATGTCTGGTAGTAAACTAGCACCTTTTGTTCAGTAGTCAGCACGTACCCTGCATCCAAGTTACAACAGGTCTTTCTCATTATGTCTTGCAGAAATGTTTTGTTATCTTTTGGCAAATGTTGACTTTTAAGCATGAACATTATATGTGCTAGGGAGGCTATTCAACCATTATCCCTGGTCTGAGACTTTTATTTCAGTTCTGGGTAGGATTTTTAAGAGTAAACATCACAGAAGTCTACATTCTATTGTCAATGGTGGGTTTGGATTGCAGGAATCTCTGCCTTATCAAATGTACAAATTGCTTTTATTAATAGAAGTTAGGTACTTGAATCTGCTCTTTAGATTTCAGGTATCTTTCTGTTCCACTTTTAATTCATATAGTTTTCTACTTTCATTTCACACATACTGTGAAGTACTATTATGTAGCAGCACAAGTAGCAAAATCACAGGTCATTGTTATTCAGCTTGGCCTTAACAAAACATCTTTTCCATGAGCAGAGAAACACAGACCTGGAATCCAGTCCCCTTCTGTGTCAACTGCTGTATCAATTGCCCTTTGACAGACCCACTGAGCGCCATTTTAAAAATTAAGGCTTTTTATTCCACTACTGCAGTCTGAAATCTCTGCTGCTCAGTGACTATCTTCTGGTTTCCAATCTGAATGCATTCACAGCTGGCTTTCACCATGTCCTCACCTGTGCCAACCAGAATGTTCCTGTGCTGCCGGGTGAGGTAGGTGAAAGCCTCCTTGCAGGGTGTTATAGTTCAGTTAAAGACTCTGAGCAAAAATAAATTTATCAGGTATCTGAATGTTGTCTTGTCTCACTCTCAGAATAATGTTGGTGCCTTCCAGAGAGGAGCTGGCTGCTTGCTAGCTTTTTTTTCTCAGGCCTATTGGTGTAAACTAATCTTGGAGTTTGCTTTCTGTAATTTACAGCAGTAGCTTGTTCCCCAAATACTTGACATGTATCCCTTGTTTCTAAACTACAGATCTGGACTTGCTGCTATAGCTTTGAAACGGTGATGGGATGGTCCCTCTGAATGCAATACTACCAATAAAGAAACAGCTAAGAATAGTATCACTTCTGAAATAAAGCACTAGAGATAATTAAGTAGATTAGTGTAGTAAATCAGTGTGGCACTTAAGGGCATGAAAAAGAAAGGTAATAAATTTTATGGTGAGAAATACTAATTGATCATTCTTTGCAATTTCAAGCAGTGTCTCCAGATTTCATTTTAATATTTCTTGTGGGCTGAAAAGCAAGTGCAGAACTGAACTGATTGTGATAAAACAGGAGCATGGAAGCTAGAGAGAGACATGGGCTATTCAAGCACCAAATTCCTGTGAAATTATTCTGTCTGGCAATATATTTCCAAGTGTTTTGCCTATCTTATTTTATAACGTGCTGGCTCTACTCACTCAACTTGTCTTGGAAGACTGTTCCATAACAGAATATGTCTGGGTACTGTGAAATCCTTTATGATATTTTCCCAATATTTTGTCTGTCTTAATTTGTCTTGATTCTTCCTACTTCTACCATCTCTATAATCCATGTGTCTAAACAGTATTTATCCACTGTCTATTAAAATTGTTCCTTGTAGATAATTTCACCAGCTCTTTGATCAGCTTTATCTCTGAACTTACTTCAGTACTAGCATCTGTTTAGCAATACTGTGTCATGGACTGAGTAACATATTTTACATGCAGTTGCTGTAGACTTATTGTGGGGAGGAATCTCATCTGTATGTTCCATTGCAACACCCACTTGGAAAAAAAAACTGGGTTTTAAGCTGAGGCACTAGTCAGAGACTCTGGAAGCCTTTCTTTGATTTCTGACCCTGCTCAAGTCCCCAGATCTGGTTTTGGACTAACCAGTTAGGCTGAAATCTATTTCACTAAGTCTTTGTTCTCTAAAAAAGGCCTGTTCACTTGGAGCAAGGCACCTAGGCTTTCCATGTCATCAGTGAGGGGACATGGCCACCTGCGGGTAGTGAGCCATCCCATTTTAAGATAGGACTTCATCCCAACTTTGTTAAGACAACATCAGTTGTCACCCAGGACACCCTATCTTTTTTGCATTGATTAAAAAGGAGCTTATGCAAATAGCTTACATGAGATTCCTGATTTTTATATGGCTAAAAAAAGGGGAGATGAGCCTTGCCTCAAGTTTGCTGTTAAGCTGGGTAATAATTCCTCCAGGCCCCATGGAGTCTTGCAAAGCAAGAATTAATGTGCATGGATCCTGCATTGGTAGAGAGGAATAGCCACTGATGAGGTTGAAACTCTATAAACCATATTTTCAGCACTGCTTGAAAATTTGTGTGTGTATTGTATACTGTTACTATTGATCTTTTTTGTGATTAGTTCATTTCCAACGTTTCCTTCTTCATCTGTAGAGCATTTTATGCCATAAATATATAAAGCATTTCTTCCAGGATCTATCTGTTTTCAATACAGAGCTATTACTCCATATTTGACAGAGATATCTCTTACCAGGACGAGGGTTTCCTGCCTATTAATTGTCCTTTGATGGTGTTTTGCAGACCAGTCCGAGTTCACTTTGCTCCTGACTGCCCCAAAAATGCAACCTTGAATGGGAAGTCCTGCAGCTGTCTTAGCTATGCTTGATCCAGTAAGCTCTGTCAAGAGGTTGGATTTATTCTGTGGAGCATAGTACCATGCAGTGTGGCTTTTGCCTTCAGCTAACTCGCATCTGCAGCAAAGTATGTTTGCCCTTACCTGCAAAAGGCTGTGTAGAGGTAACACAGGTGTTTAGAGTGTATCTGTCTTGCCTGGGATTGCAAGCTCTTGGCTTCTTGGGCAGATTCTGGGAGGAACAGTTGCTGTCATTCCCCAACCTTTAAGCTGTTCGAAACCCTGCACGTGGTGAAACTGGGACTGCACATGCATTCAGGATGCTTTTATGCCATATATGCAAGGTGAGAGCATATTGTGGCATTGACTGGAATCATCCCATCGCGTGTGGAGGCTTTGAAGGCACCTGCCAGTCATCTACAGCAGCTGGAGTCTTTCTGGACTCTTGCTGTAGCCAAACGATTCTCAACACAAAAGACCTTCAGTTAGCTCAGCTACTTTGGGCCTGTGCTTAGTATCTCTGACAAAATGTGCATACAGTTTTAACAGAGAATCGCTCGGTTTAATATTGTCCGGAGATCTCAGGCCACTGATGGTTATATATAAGTCTCTCAGTCAAGAAATAGAATGAGGAAATAACTACCTGAGTTTTAAAGCTATGTGTGTCGGTTTATTCTTCTCACCTAAATTATAAGCCAACAGGCTACAGAATCAGTCTGTGTCTCAGTTTGTCCTGCTATAACTGTTCTGCCTCAAATAAATAGTTCAGTGTTCATAGCCAGAGACAGCCAGAGAAACTGACCCTGTCACTTAGCGGACAGGACACTCACATTACACACGGGAGACTCAGGTTCAAGCCTTTGCTGGTTTTATGTCTTAATTATTTATACAAAATAGAAAAATAGCTCTAGCAGGGCAGTGAGGGAAGTCTTATGTTAGACTACTCAGCAGAGTGATGGTTAGAGTACTTTGCTAGGTTGTGGATAACCAGCTTAACCACCAAACTACATGATGGAGCCTTATTTTTCTGAGAAAAGAGTTGAAAGGCCGTTTTCTCATCCAAGAGTGGGCAAATATCTGAAACCTCAAAAAACCAACAACAACAAAAAAAATGGGGTTGGAAGCATGTCTAACTGGTCTCGCTGAACAACACTGTCATACACACCAGCAGAAAGTGTCAATGTCATACATCACTCTTCCGTTTTGCATTTCTACAATTAACTAATCAGAGAATGGGGCAACACTGCGTCAACCCTGCTATCTCTGCAGTATTCTAGGCCTGTGAGCTGAGGCAGTAAAAAAACAAGCCAAAAAACTTTAACTCCTGTTTAGGCAATGATTCTCCTAAATGCACAAGTAGGTGAAACTGGAGTAAGAAATTAGGTGAACTCCTTGAATTTGCAGTGTGTGGCTAGTGCCATTCCAAAGTCTAAATACAAAGAACCTGTACATATTGTAAGCTCACATATACACATTGTCCTCCTACTGACACATATAATGCTATTTGTGTGGTCAGCCTGCTTTAGGAGCAGTCAGCTGTCAGTAAAATTGTCACAAACCCTAGGTAAGTTAAATCTGAATATATGGGTCTCATCTGCATTCATAGCACAATGGGCAAGATGTCAGAGTGATGAAGATGTAAGGAATAGAAGCTTGCAGGATGCAGCCACTGTGTGCTAGGTTATGTAGGCAGCCTGAAGATAAAGGTATGTCCTGTTTCTTCCCAAATTCATGATGAGAAGGATTATTCAGAGCTGCAGTTGATTCATGGATAATGCAGAGGTAGTATATTTTCAGTGGAGTGCAAAGAACTGGTTAATATGGATAAGTTATTAGGGAGCAAAGCATGAGATTTTCTTTCCAAGTGAATAATCAAGCATTTGCATTGCCCTCAAAATGTCTAATATTGACCTCTGCCAACAATAGAACATCAGATTCAGTGAACCACTGCTTTCTGTGACTGTGCCTAGTTTATAGATCTGGTGGGTTGTGATCACTATGACAAATCCCACAGTTCTGTGGTGTGAGATGTTCTGTTTTCTCAAGAAAACGCTAAATGATTTATATAAAGTCAGTCTCCCTCCCAGCCCTAACAAACTACACCAGAATTTCTCTTTGTTTGCGTCGTTCCATGTTCGTTTAGCATTTTGGTGAATAACAAGTGAAAGAGCTTTGTTCTGCTGTGTTACAGCATGCTCAGTTGTAGTCCTACCTGGTGGGAACAGATGTATCTACTTCTCCTTCTTCAGAAATGCCTTGCAGGGCTTTGAGACTTGAAATGGCCTATTATCAACCAAATAACAGATGTCTTCACAGATTAGCCTCTCTGAGTAAAAACACAATCACACCACACAAAAGATGATGATTAGCTAGTTGAATAACAATAGGCGAACTCCAATGCAGATGTACAGGAAACAAGGAAAGGATCAGACACTTATATTTCTATTTTTCTGAGTTCATTATATACATTCATTTTTACAATGACATCTTAATGTTAAAGCTGCCATTATGCAGCTTTCTGTTTCAAAGCTTCTAACTTACGATTTGTTCAAATTAAAATAATGTATTAATATTTCCCTAATTACATGCTAATAAAAGACTTAATTCAGTTTGCATACAATTAATGCATTTGTTGCAAAAGTATTCTATATGTTATTTTAGTTAATTTCTTTAAATATTTTTTACTTAAAGATTTGCATTCATATCTTTCAACATGAATGAAATTTAAGAACTCTGCAGTGATAAATTCTGTAAATCATAATACCTCTGACTATATGGTCCAGCAAAAAACAGAAGTTTTTCTTGCATAATTTGGAGGGAAGTATATGAAGAATC
This sequence comes from Harpia harpyja, assembly GCF_026419915.1. NCBI lineage: Eukaryota > Metazoa > Chordata > Aves > Accipitriformes > Accipitridae > Harpia > Harpia harpyja. The sequence continues at coordinate 54,123,006 of NC_068940.1, read as the reverse complement.
AGACACATTTTTCTACAGGACTTCCCCTTCTTGATGGTTTGATTGCTTCTTTGAGAAGATTCAAGTTCCTGATGTGATTTGGTGGGTCAGAGTCTTCCTGAGTGCAGAGCAGTACAGACAAGGACTCTGTTGACCTTGAGTCTGGTAAAGGTTGCCTGATGCCTCCTCACACAGTAAAACCGTTTTGCTACCATTTAAAGAGAAATTTTCCAACCCAGAAAATGTGTTCCAATTTCAGGCTGTATTTTTTTAATTTCAGTAAAAAAAGTTTAGTCTCTGAGGAAGAAAAAAGGGGGAGGGGGAATCATGTTTCATGAAGTTACAGTACCTTCTATTATTTTGTGGGACTTCCATATCACCGATCAGGAAATTGAAATTTGTCAGCAAGACGGGAGGATGCAGGACAAAAACTAAGAGGAATTTCTATAGTGAGAGTCAAGGTTAAAGATTTTTGCATTTTAGTGGAAATCTGCCAGATTAGACTGCATTCTGGTCTGAAAAATCCTTGTCCACTTTTGTTTCTTTAAGTTTTGCAGCTCAGCTCTCCTAGGATTTTGTCAGTAGGATATGGGGATACGAAGGTTGTGACCATGGTCTAGGTAGTTGACTCAGGTATTGAAATGATTAAGAAAGTGAGGACAGGGCTGGGGTATGGTCCCCATGTAAGGGAAACTAGGAGAGGGACAGAGATGAATACGTGGGAATAAAGTGGTGAGACAGAGTAGGAGCAGAAGGGAACTGGGAAGGAATGGGTGAGACTTTTGAGAAGGGATGGAGACAATACACAGGAGGAAGAGAGATGGACAGGGTTCTGGCAGAAGAGGCCAGACTAACAGTAAGGCACAGTCAAGTGTTAGCTCAAGTGTTCCAAGTCTGGGCGGAGGACCTAAAGGCTCCAGTTTTCTGGAGGATTGGGTGGGTGTCAGTAGGGCTGTGTGATACAATTTCTGAGTTGGGGTCTTTTTTTCTCATTTTCCTGGTTTTTTTTTAAACTGTGTAAGTTATACTTAAAAGCCTGTTAAGGGTACAAAGCAAAGCTCTCTTAAATAAGGAGAGATTTCAGTCAATGCTGCTCAGATGAATCAATATTTTATTTTATTTTATCTTAGTGCTTCATTATGTCACCCCTTCCTCCTGTAACTGTACATCATTCAGATCCAGCTTTGAAACCAGAGTTATTAGTTTCCTGGGGAGCACTTCTGCGGCTCTCATTATTGTGGCATCTGAGTACTTTACAAACATTAATGAATTTATCTTCACAATGTACTGATAAGGTGAAATGACATTATACCCCAGGGAAAACGAGGCACGGAAGCATCATAACATTAAGCAGGAACATTTAATTTAGATGCCCAACTTGAGATGTTTTTGCCCCAATTTTCCAGAAATAGCATTTGATTGCCCTTTCTTTGTTCTGGAGTTTGCTTTTGCCGAGTCCATCCCAGTTGGAATTGCTCCACGCTTCCACAGATCAGAGCGCAGGTGTTTTGTGCTCTGCTCTAAGCAAATAAGGAAGATGCAATTAATGACCGTCTGCGCAGAGTTTGGTTTTTGTGACTTCCTTGGCATTAGGCACTGAGGCAGAGAGAGAATCCAGTTCCTGAGGGCAGCTTTCGGCTGCCCTAGGCACGACCATGGTGGTTCTCCAAGCCCTTACCTCATTCTCATTGGACTGTCCAGGGCCATCAGTGGTGAGGCAGAGATGCAGCAAACAGCAGGTTCCTTCTTGATGTGACCTTCACTCACTGAATGTGTGGGGTCAGCCCTGACTCTTATGTTGAGTGAGGCTGGATAGTAGACAAAAACCCAAAGTATGTGAGTTTATTATCTGGATTGTCACAGTGTGTACCGATGGTAGCCAGTGCAGACTTTTGCACTGCAGGGATAGATGCGCCAAAAGGGGCTCTCATTGCTTCTTACTGATTCCCATCTTCTGTAACTGTCCTGGCAGAACTATCTTAGCACGCAGGAGCAGGGCCTCCTGAGGCAAGAGAGAAGTAGCAGTTTTATTTGAAAAGGATCCTTCATTGCATCCCTGGGCAGCTTCATTGCTCAGTTGTGTGAGCTGATAACGGGGATGAGGGGGGAACCATGTCATACGATAGACCCATGGCTGGACATCTCCTGTCTTCCGTCCTTGCAGGGCTGAACTCATGGCTCAGAAGTGAATTGCACCCAGAAGAGACAACACATTTCCCCCAACTTTTTACAGCCTAGAGAAGCAAAGCCATGGTGCAATCAAGCGGGGCATGGAGAAGGCATTCTCTGTTTCCCTGACAGATTTTCTTTAGTAGGAAAACAGAGGGACAGAAAGATAAAGAGGTGGTTTTCAGGTGCACAAATAGGAGTTAAGCTCCATTAGCTTTTGGTAGGAGAGGGGAGTCTTGCTGAAGTTTGTACCCACAGAAAACCTGCTGTAATAATCCAGTGTCTCCCAGATCCGCTCCTGTGCTGTTCAGTACTTTACACAAGGCTATTCTTCCCCTTTTTCCTTCATCAGTTCATTTTCATATTCAATCGCATCGCGCTATGACAGGGTCACTGGAATTACACTGGGTTTGCACTTGGCAGCTCCGAACGTGGTTTAGCCCATCTTAGTTGCAATGTAGGAAGAGAATATCTGACACACCTGAAACTATCCTCATCGCATTTTAGCTGAGGTGAATTTTCAGGCAGATGTTTATTTATTAAATCCACCTACCAAACATGCAGTCTCCAGGATTCTTACTCTTTTCCTGCCTATGCTGTTTGTTACCTCTGTTAGAAAAAAATAAAAGAGCAGCCTCTTGAAACAGTAGCCTTTGTTTGCACTGCTTTACCAGTCCTGAGCCAGGTGCTGGGGTCTGTACTGACACAAAGCTCCCATCAGGGTCAGTGGGTTTTGCCTGAGGAAGAACTTCACGTTTCTGGGCAGTAAATGAGAGTTTTCACTAACCTATTAGAATAAATTGTGCATCTGAGCATAATCTTACTTGGCAGCATGACGTGTTTTCAGATGCTGCTGTTTGAGATTTCCCATATTCTTTCATATGCATTTCCTTCGGGCTTAATTGCACCTCTGTATATGCCAGTGTTTGAACCTTTTGAAGGAGGAAGATGAGCTGTTTAGCCAATAGCACTCTTGCTGGCTGCACAAAGTGAAAGGGAAGAAAATGAGACACGCAGTGATCAGTGTGCTAAAGCCTCTCTAAAGCTACAGACTTGTCATGTAAAGCTAAATCTCAGACAGTGCCAGGTTAGCACTGGATGTGCCTCTATCTCTTCTTCTTTTGCCTTCAATCCCACTCTCAAAAGCCTGAAGTTGTTGACATCACGTTGACACAGAGCAGGGCATTATTATTCGTAGTTGCATAAAAAGTGAATTTATATTGAGTAAAACCAATAAGCTGCACTGCTCTGACATTTCATTTTCTTGGAAACTCTTCCTATTAAATCAGGCATACATTTTCAAATGAAATGCAGTGTTTGCACTACAATAACCTTGTATGGACAAGAATGAATAATTTGGAAATTACCAAGAGCCTATTTCCTGCCACCTCCCTCCAAACCTAATTTTTTATGGGGTTGTGTTTCTGTTTGATGCCATGTAGAATTTTCATTTTATTCCCACCTGCTGTATCAAAATGGTGTGCAAAATATTCTTCTATAAAAGGGGTTGCTATTTATGACTGGGTCACTGGTTGGTAGTCCCCTATTCTTTCTGAGGCTGCTTCTTCCTTTGACATCAAACCCTGGGGCCGAAAGTTGAGGATAAATAAATGCTGTCCCCTGAACTAGACACTGTCATAAACTCTCAGATGAAATGTCAAGTCGAAGCGAGTGTACTCTTCTGCTTTCTGGTATATGTTGATCAGCCCTCCAAAGCAGAGCAGTCATATTTCAGAGCTCACTTTATCTCCCTTCTCTTCTTACCATATTGAATGTCTGATTATAAGACAGGTAGTAAATGCCTCTGTAAAAAGGAGGTTTAACCACGGAGACATAGGTCAAGACATCATCTTACTTTCTGTGGCTTATGATTGTGTACATGCATTTATGAATCCATCCATCCGTCCAAATCTGCCAAAGATGTCTCTATTCTTAGAGCATGAGTTGTTATAATTTCATAGAAGAAGCTACTTCAGACAGACTCAGTCTTTGAAGTGGTGGACTTTATTCCAAGATGAATGTATGCTCTAAAATAGCTGTGCAAAGGAAACTAGCAAACAGTTTAGTTGGGATTGCCCCAGAACTAACACCCTGTCCTGTGGGCAAGAGGACCTGGCAAGGCACACCAGGGGGTCTTAAAAAAACCCAACCTTTCATGTTTGTTTACTGTACTGGTATTTTTACTAAAATATCATTATAGACCATGTTGGGTTTTTTAGGAATTTATGCTCTGTTAAAAAAGACAGCGGTATGGGTTACTATTAAATATATTAATGCACAGTTGAGACTGAATGGTTAAGGATTCAAAATGTGGTTATGCTTTCCTACCATGCTTTTTTCAACTATAATAAAATGTTTCTTTCAATCTTAAGTACTTGTATATGTCTATTATAACCTGTCATTGTGAAATTAGATCTTTATACTATACTTACACATTATGATTAGAGGTGGTTCAAAACTTCCCATCCAAAACTGACATAGGAATATTCTTAAACATATATTTTGATGGGAAATTTAATATGATTTTCTTTTCACTGAAAAGAAAAAGGGGAAATGCCATATATGTTCATTAATTTTTTTCCTTTTTTCTTTTTTCTTTTTTATTCCTTTTGTCACTGGGAGAGGCATGCTAGTATGAATAGGCAAATAAGGAAAGAGAAGCAGAAAACATAGCCATCATCTGCTATATACATACATAAACAAACACATGCATGCATTTCAAAATTGCAGTAATTTATTTATTTAATTTTTTTGGCAGCTGAGGTGTTTATGTTCTCCTTAATTATGTGATCTTAGGATCCAATAGGATGGGCCACAACCAAAATACACTGGTGGGGCACTGTGACCTGATTCAAAGCTCTTGTTCCTCACCCATCTTCAGTTTTCAAAAAGGCTGGTTTTGTGGACTGGACACAGCATCTGATGGAGTCAGAAGAGCACTGTGTTGGCGTCCTTCATGTCCTCTGTGCTTTACATTGGCTTCATGTCCTCTGTGCTTTATAGATGTAGACTAGCCAGGGAGTTGGGAGACAAAGCAGAATGTATGGGTTGTGGGCTGGGCTCTTCTGTACTTATCTTCCATCAGGTCAGTTGAAATTCCCCTAGAAATGGGCCAAAACTTAATTAGTCCATCTTGACCTTTTTCTTCGTGTATATCCCTCAATCTTCTTAATCTTTACAGTCTCTCGAGGAAAGTTAGTAAAAGGGAACCTCTTTACAGATAAAGTTTTCAAAGCCAAAACCCAGTTTGTGAGATCCTTGTCAAAACAATTACAGGCACTTTCCTTCCTTAGCTCGCATCTTTAGTTCGCTGTAAATCACATAATGCTGATGCACAATATTGAGCCTCCTTTGTGGTGGTTTATTAAGGGTTATTTGTTTAGCTGCGTAATTGTGGTGTTTATTAAAGGGAAGATAGATCTTGAGTTAAAATGTTATATTGAGATGTTTCCATCTCTACAACAGATTTTCTTTAAAGTCATCTAGGGCCAGTGTAACAGTGTTTTCAGTGCTACAATACAGGTATGTTTGACAGCAAGGCACTTGATTGCATTTTTGAATACTCAAGCATCTTTATGAAACTGGTATTTTGGCCTAGATTTCAGACATGCAGAGCATGCATACTCCTCTTTGTTTACACTTGATGCTTTCCGTTCTTCAAAAGTTGACCCAATCAATCAACCTTAGGAATACAGTACCATATTATAAGAGAGGGAAAATAGTGCCTTCTCTTTTGCACCCTTTTTTCTTCTCTACTTGAAATATTTACATTTAATCAAGCTGAATAATATGAAAAGTCTGATTTCAGCTGCTTCACACAGGTACACCCTTTTCAGACTCTTCAGTGTTTATTACAGTGCAGGCAGAGCTATTTGCTTGCCTGTTCTTTACATTAAGTCTTTTTCATTGTGTATCCTACACAATAGAACAAGGGACCAGTTTGACACAGCTGCAGAGAAGTTAACACCATAAACCTTGAGATCCCTGTAGCTGGAGAAAGCACTGGGTGGGATTCCTTTGTACAGACATTGGCATCCTCATCCTCATTTTCAGTGTTAAGAGCTGAAATCAATGGTGGACCTTCAGCTCTCTGAAACTCAATTGAGAGAAACAGCCCCACAAAAGGGATGACTCTCCTCCTTCCAATAGAGGCATTTTGAACAGGTCACAGGCATCAAGCTTCAGAGGAGCCAACCTACCTGCTATCTAGAGGGAGTTTAGGTGAGTAAATCCAATGTCAGCATCCACATTGTGGACACCCTGAAGCAGGTGAGATGCTGTGGGAGATCCTCCGGGGAAAAAACGCCATCACAAGAGTGATGTGGAAATGGAGCTTGTTTCAACTTCCATTCCCTGCTGTGATTGACAAGGAGGAACAAGCCATATTTTCTTTATTTTCCCAGAAGTTATAGAGACATCTTAACTAGCATAGTTTTGTGTGCCAAGAAAGTCTTTTAGCAGGAGAGCTTCCACTGGTTACAAAGTTTTCCTGTCAAAGAGCAGACAATTTACACTGCTGAATGCTTCCTGGGCATAGTGCAGCATGTGAAATTTTCATCATGAACTTGATACAATATTAAAAGATTTTCTTTGATTTGGCTCCTATAAGACCCATAAAGAAAAATTTGAAAAATTACACAACTTAGTCTGAAATCTGTCATATTTCTTTTTTTAAAAGAAGTCTTCTCAAGAGGACGGTGAAAGGTTCTTTTCACTAGGAACTATTTCTGTACAACTTTCTTGACCCAGTTGTTTCACTTTTTTTTTATGTTGCAATGTGAAGTATGATCCTCCTCTAAACTCAGAGAAGTTGGACTCTTTTTCTTCAAACAGTTAGCAAAAATAGCATGTTTCAAGCTGTGCAATAAAATTTTGTCATCAAAGGTAAATTTCAAATGGCCATTAGTAACTGAAAAGAACAAACTATAATGGAAATATTAATGTAGCTAGACCTTAACGTATTATTATTAGTTTTCCAGTTGAAGTAAATTTACAAAGCACATATTTGCATATGTGAGGTTTCCTGAAAGAGGTTTGAATGTCTCAAGTGTGTGTTGTATGTCTCATATTATTGTTAGATAGTAGATATTTTCATGTTATTCAAGTGGCAGAAGTCACTTCCTCCACCTGGAAAATGGCACCCTGGTACTATGACTAGAAAAAAATGGCCTTTTTAAGCAACAGAAGAAAAATGGGCACCCAGAAGACCTTCTGTGGCAATAGATTTATTGTAAAGTATCTAATGGCATTCTGTAGTGCCTTAAAATGACTGGTGTCACAATCCAGTGTTAGGCTGTTGCAGAAAATAGACACTGACCTGTGGGACTGTCTTTCAGCTTTGATGTGTCTTAACTTGATAACAGTAACCAGCTGGTTAATTCATTTGGAACTAATTGGCAAAAGTGGAAAAGTATTTTTATGTGTGGTGTAACTGCAACAAAGTAATATCTAACTAATAAGCAGTGTAGCTTAAGTAATGGTGTAGGAGAAAAATGGAGCAAAGGAATTTCTATTACATAAATGCTACTGCATCCAAATTCAACCATGTAAAAGTTTTAAAATGCACACAAGAGTCTTCTCTCTACCCTTAATGTGTATTAATGACCAAATTCTAATTATCCCTACAGCTGCTAAGTCAGTTTGATCCTTATGATGATGTTAGCTTCTCAGAGCTCCACGGAGATGAATGATGAAAAGGAGAGGCTTCTTCTTATCTTCTTATTCTACAACTGGACAGACAGACACGGACACAGACTCATGTCTGTGCACCCATGGGAACAAGAATCAACCAGAACAATTGATGTTCAGGCTTCTCTCCCACTGGAGCTGCCTCCAAAAGTATTTGCTAATGGTAGACAATTAGGAACAAAATCAAGAAATAAACTCCCTTGCACTATCGATAGAGTGTGAAGGACATTCAGTAGCCCAGTGCCTTATAGTTGTTCCGATCTCCATCTCTAGGACTTCTCAGTTACCATCAGCCAAGACAGTAACCCTGTCTGTCACAGCTTTTCCAAAAAGGTCATGGGACTCAAGCTTGCTAGAGGGCAGGCACACATCAAAGCAGGGAAGTCTCACGTGAAATGACCTTTTATTTACGCCTTGGTATTTTTCCTCTCAGTTTTCGCTACCCTTTCAATGCTTGCCTTTGGCTGTTTCAGTAACTGTTCATAAGATTACCACAGATGCCAAGGCATTAGATGGCCAAAGGCAACAGCAGTGTTACCTGGCCTTTTCAGACTAAGTTCTTCCCCTGGCCATGGTCACTTGGACATGAGGTTCTTCATGCCCATCTATTTCTATGACAGTGATCCCCAAGAGTGTAGGCCTTTCCTCCCTCCTCCTTTCATCAAAATGCCCCACATTCGACATGTGAATAAAGGAAGATGATGAAGAGTGTTGCCTGACAATGTCCTCCACTCACCATGCTAATGACAGTAGCCTTTAAGTGATCATCTAGCCGAGGCGTGTGGGAACACAGTCGTTTGAACTGTTATGTTAGCAGAGACAGGGGATTGGGATTTCAAAAGTTAATGACAAAGTAGGGAAACTGGGGAAGAGGGAGCAATTACTGTCAGGTTTTCCTTGCATATTGACGCTGCTTTCTCTGTGTGTTTTTCTTGATTTGCGTTTATCTCTGTGGTAATGGGAAGGTATGGATTCAAACACCAATACAAGAATAACCACAACCAGGCTCAGGCCCAGTGGGGATTGTAGATGCTTTGCATCTGAATGCAGAGAGAAGAGAGGCTTTGGGATTGGTTTTTTTCTGGGTGGTATGAGACTCTGCTTCCAAGTCCATGTTACATAGGATGCAAGTCTTGTATATGCAGAAAAGCATGGTAGTAGCTCTAGTTCAGCTCCTACCTGACTATTCCTTATGCATGTATGACAGGTCTACACAACGCCAGCAAGACTGGTTCTGATCAGCTGTGATATCCTGAGGGTAGACCCTACTTTTTGGAGACCTTAGGAAAGCAAAGGGTGTACATTTTTGAGGATAATTGTGGAAGTAGATGTGAATTGCTCTTTCTTAGATCTGCAAAGAGGAATCCATTCCAACATAAATATCAAAAATGCTGCACTCAGGATGTTATGAAGAAAGATGGTAATGATGGTTTGCATGTTCCAAGCAGTGGGAAATAAATCACAGCAGACAATGTGGCACATGTTGAACAAGAACACAGAATTCTTGCTCAGAGGGATCTTACTACTGCAAGTTAATCATCTTCTTATTAGCATGCCCTGAAGCTTTTTGGGATATAAATTTTGCAAAATAACAGCTGGATTGTGGAAGTAGGCCATTGAATTAAGAAACAAATCACACAAACTTGAAAACACAAAGTTGTGCTTGAGCACTGTGTAGTCAAGAAGAGTCCCCCTGCTTCCTTGTATGAGGCACACCTGAATACCCACTAAGCAACTAACCTGTGGGAAGCAGTGGGTGAAGATCTTGGTGGTGGAATTTACGCCGGGTGTGTAACTCCTGGGGGAGTCACAGCTCTCAGAGTTATAAGTGAGGAGCCTCTGCTGTTGCTCTCTTCTAAAGCATTCATTGAATGTCATGGGACAGTACGATACTAAAAGGATCAAGGCTGTGTTTCCTTGGTTGGGGATCCAACAATGATTGGACACGGAAGAACTTCTGTGTGTGTCTGCTTTCTCTCTTTCATTTTCTGCATAACCAGGAATAGTATAGTTGAAAACTGTCAGTGATGTAGCTTTTTCTTCTTTTCAGAATGATCCATAGAGGAGAGAAGGCAGTCAGAAATAACATAATAAAGTTCAGGTGCTTCATGGGATGGAGGTGGCATGTCTTTTCTCTGTCTCTTCTTTCCATTACCATTTTTTCAGCTTCTTTATTTTAGTCTCCTGGTTTCTGTTTGACAGATTCACAAAGAAAAAGGGTTCTCCACTGACTGTTAGCTTTGCCTCATCACTAATCTCCTGTTCCCCTCCATTTCTTCTTTAATTTAAGGCACTGTTGGTATTTTTTTTCCCATCAGACATAATGAATGGCTGGGAGCTGTCAGCTCTTTTGGACTCTTTTGTCTTCTATTCATCATTATGTCTTCATTGTCCTCTTTAATTTAGCTGCAACGTTGAGGGGATCACTTACTGTGAAAGACAATATTGCTAGCTGTCCATAGTGATCCCGCATGTCTATTCATCATTCTGCGTAAGATAAACTCTATGTGAAATATTGTGCACTAAAAAGGGCAAAATATGTAAGTCCATTTCAGACACCAAATGCTTAGCCGATATTGTCAGAGGTCTCTGAAGCTAGGCATGTGACACCTTTTCTGGATACAAATTTCCACCAATTTAACTGCTGAAGATGGGTCTTTCTAAACTGAAATTTATTTGGGTACAAACTTGCACTAGCTTTATTACTTTGTTTCAAAATATATCAGTAGGTACACCAATATGAATTACAATATAGAAAAACCCCAAATGTCATAATTAGACCTTAATTTCCTGGTTTTCAGAGGAGAGACAGTGTTCAGAGTAATTGGGAATATGCCCATTTACTTGGAGACCTAAATATGGATCTAGGAAATTAAGGTTAAGGATCTTTTTAATCTTAATCAAAGATCTGGTATCTTTGTAACAGGTAATTCCCTCGAATACTCAGAATGGCTTCTCAAACATTAAAGCACAGGATGTTTTAAAATTAATATTTTGGAGAAGTGTACTCCCGAGAAAATTCTGGGAAGGATTAAAGAATAGAGTGAGGATAAAATGGGTACAAAACTCAGGTACTCAGATTAGATTTTTTATTATTAAAGTTTAACACACATTTTCCAAATCTATTTTTTTTTCCAGGACAATTTCTCTTTCTGCTCACTCTTCGTATTTTTTTTGTTCTTGTAAGTGACGGTGTATTAAAAACAGGTGGCGATACTCTGGTTTTACATCAATCTGCCCAAGGTCAGGAACTGGCTGTGTGTCTGCATTTTCCATCTGCACGTGCACAACTCTGCTAATCTATTAGTGCCTAAAACTGCATACTCAAACACTTAAGAAAACACAGGTTGGTGAACCAGAGCTCTCTCAGCTACCAGCTACTCAATATGTAACCTTTCTTGCTTGTGATAAATAAATGTATTTATCACAGAAGACCTGCAAAAGATTTTCATAAGCTAAAGACTACAAAAACCAGGTACTTCCAGGAAAAGAACTTTTGGATTAGGTGTGCCTGCATGGCCATGAGATAGTACTGTGATGGCTGGACATGGGTTGATACTCAGAAAGAAGGTTTCCTCTGCAGCTTTTCAGACGTCTAACCATGAATCTTTGCTTTCTCTTCTTAGAGATAAAGAAGATTTTTCATGATTGAACTTCCATGGAAGCTGCCAAAATTAGTATTAGTGTCGAAACTGGGGCAACTTCAGAAGCTGTTATATACAATAGGTGTCTATTTGTTATATAATAAAAATAATTCTGGCCTTCATTGCCATCTCTCAGAAATGTCATGGTAGTAAGTGACTGAGTGGTAAAATGACAGATGAAATTCAGTGCTGATAATTGCAGTGTCACATACACAGGTGAAAAACAGTCCTAGCTCTACATACCTGAGGATGAACTCCAGAGGAGTTACTGCCCCTCAGGGATTTGTAGCAGGTAGGTCTATAAAACAGTGGAGTAAAGCTCAGCAGCAGTCACAGAGGAAAAGAGAATCATAGGCAGACTTGGGAACCAAGTAGAGAAGAAACAGGAAACTTCACGAAAATCCAATACACACCGAAGTTTTGATGGCTGCATGCAATTTTGTTCCCTACTTCTCAGATCCGAACTGGAAGGGGTACGTACACCTTAAGGCATTACAATTATCAGACATAGGGTATATCTTCTGCATGGAAGAAACAAAAAGATGAGAGTTCATCAGCTTGAAAAAGAGATTCTAAATGACCTAATGAAAGACTAAAATTCTGTATGACACAGAGGCGATAAGTAAGGAATAATTATTGTCAAGTTAAAAACCATGGCAGCTCAGATACTGTAGTCAGCTCAGGGTTGCTGGAAATAGAGCAAGCTATGCCAGGGGATTACTTTACACTTATGTTGTTTCAAATTGTGGTGGTTTAAGCCCAGCTGGCAACTAAGCATCACGCAGCTGCTCGCACACTCCTCCCCAGCCTGGTGGGATGGGGAGGAGAATCAGAAGAAAAAGGTAAAACCTTGTGGGTTGAGATAAGGACAGTTTAATAGGACGACACAAGGAGAGAAGAAGTAATAATAGCAGTAATACTGATAAAAGGATGTATAAAGCAAGTGATGCACAATGCAATTGCTGACCACCCGGAACCTGATGCTCAGCCCATTCCCAAGCCGCGATCCTTCCTCCCCCCACCAGCTCTCCCAGGTTATATAGTAAGCATGATGTCATCTGGTATCGAATATCCTTTTGTCTAGTTCAGATCAGCTGTCCTGGCTGTGTCCCCTCCCAGCTTCTTGTGAACCTTATCTCTATCCCAGCCGAACACAGGACACTCATGTTATTTCCCTACAGTCCTGCTAGCAGCTAGTGGTAAAGACAGGATAATGGGCTCACGGGAGCTTTCACCTGGGTAGGTGCAGCAGTGGTTCTGCTGTTCTTATGTCAGGTCTTGATTCAGGCACTTAATGGGCTGTTCATCTGCCTGAACTTTGTGCAGCGTTGATAGTTGTTGCAAGCAGTCTCTGTCTTTGGAAAACCATCATTGGTGTGGTTTGGCTTCCAAAGGTATACAAATAAATCTCATAAAATGTCTCTTGCCTTACAGTATCTGTAAAATAAATCCTTGCTTTACGTGCATTTCCTGTACACAAGAAATAGGGTATTAAAAATTATGGAAAGTTTAATTGCAGTGTTTTCCACCCATGTTTAATTTTAAGTTAGTTGGACTAGGTGATCATTGTAGGTCTTTTCCAACTGAAATATTCTATTTTATTGTATTGTATTGTATTGTATTGTATTGTATTCTATTCTATTCTATTCTATTCTATTCACCCTAAGTCACACCGAGAACTTTGAAGAAATTTAGACGTTGTAAACTCATGGCAACATTTGGTTTATGCATCTTTACTGACTTCTCTATGTATAATTTTATGGCCATGTAGTCACAAAGATCAATCTTCTAACTAAGGGCAACAGAAGAACATAGTGAAAGTTTTCCAGTGCTAATCTTTGTTTCTGTCCCCGTATGCACACTAGTTCCTATTTCCTAGCACAGGATGAATGACCCTAAGAGTGCTGTCTAAATAAATATATACACAGAAGCATAACTTTTATTTTAACCATGTTGTGGTTTAACCCCAGCCAGCAACTAAGCACCACACAGCTGCTCACTCACTTCCCCCCCACCCAGTGGGATGGGGGAAAGAATTGGAGGAAAAAAGTAAAACTTGTGGGTTGAGATAAGAACAGTTTAATAGGACAGAAAGGAAGAAACTAATAATGATAATAATAACAATAATAATATGGTAATAATAATAATAATAATAAAAGGATTGGAATATACAAGTGATGCACAATGCAATTGCTCACCACTTACTGACCAATGCCCAGTTAGTTCCTGAGCGGCGGTCCCCCCAGGCCAACTCTCCCCAGTTTATATACTGGGCATGACATCACATGGTATGGAATATCCCTTTGGCCAGTTTGGGTCAGCTGTCCTGGCTGTGTCCCCTCCCAACTTCTTGTGCCCCTCCAGCCTTCTTGCTGGCTGGGCATGAGAAGCTGAAAAATCCTTGACTTGGTATAAACACTACTTAGCAACAACTGAAAACATCAGTGTGTTATCAACATTATTCTTATACCGAATCCAAAACATAACACTATACCAGCTACTAGAAAGAAAATTAACTCTATCCCAGCTGAAACCAGGACAAACCACAATACCAGAACTTATAAGCAAATACCTTTATACGTTATGGGTAGCATTAACATGGAGATGGAAGAGAAATATGAAAAAAATGTGATTTACAGCCAAAAACTGTATAAAATCGCAGTTGCCAAGCACAGTTCAAGTTATACAAAATAAATATTGTGGATTTAGGGTTGCAGTGTCAGATTCTCCCTTTTTTCCATTGTATTTTTATGACTTCAGATGGCTCAGTGCTTGTAAATCCTGTTTTGACACAAACTAACAAGCAGAGTCCTTGGGGATATGGAATCTACATTGTCAGTGGCTTATCTGGTTCTTGTCCTTTCCTGCATATTTTTTTATTAATATCTTAATGGATGCTAAACATAGACTTTTTGTATATGCATCTTTGGAAAGTGCTGTAATAGACTATATGATGTCTATTTATGCATAAAAACTGAGGTTTTTTTACTATGTCTGCTTTGTTGTTTGGTAAACCTTAAGGAGAAAGGGGTGAACAGGAGTCCCTCTGCAAGTTTTCTTGATCAAACAGCAGCATGAGTCTAATTCTGATTTTGATTAAAAAATAGCAAATTAATTCACAGGTGATTGCTTTCATTTAGGAGATAACACCTTGCAAATACTGACATTTCTGCAAGTTACTCAGTTGTTTTTAGGGTCCAGTTTTAAATGGAAAGGAAAGCGTTGGAGAATCCAAAAACATGGCGTTTGTCTACATAAATATCCATATCTAATTTAACAAAACCCTAGCGTCCTTTATTACAGAACACAGGCAAGAAAAGTCACAATCTTCTGAGGCTTCCACATAAAAGTCCTGTCTCTTTCCACAAACTCCTCAGCATTTATTCAGTTTAAAGGTGTTATTCATTGGTTTGACTTGTTTGTCTTATGTCTTCAGGATTGCATTTTAAATAAGCTCTGAAAGATTTATCTGGGAGCATGTTAAAATGACTCAGAAATGTCCCCAGGAGTTTGGAAGATGTAATTACATTGAACTGAAAATTAGAGGATACTACATGCTATTTAATATTGACAAGAGGCATTTTAGGAAGATGATCTCAGTGTCCTATCTTTCAAAATTGGTTATGAATCTTTAGCAAATGCTTTTTTATGGAATGAAGAGCTTAAATGCTGTGTTGTCTTTGGGTACTCAGTGAGACATTACCCACAGCAGTGCGTTGGGACATTTGCCTTTCACTTCTGATTTATGCATTTATTCTCCTCACAAGGTGAATAATTAATATTAGCATGATTGGGATTTATTTTTTCATAATATTTTTAAAACTGAGGTGAAAAATATCAGTGACGAGTGTTTGAAAATACCATCTGAGGACACATAAAATGTTATTAGTCACTCCCCAAGTGGGCAGAGGCGAGGAGATGGGGTGGTCAGATATTTTTGCCACATCCCATTTTCATACAGCAGTTGGAAGAATTATGAGATTCCCTCCTACACCAAGATAGTTCAGTTTCGGAGAAACAGAAATTTTCCAAGGACATAGAGAAGGTTCTCCAGTTGCCGCAGCTCTAGCTGCAGCCCAGGTAGCTGGTGGGGAGCTCAGGAGGTGGTATGAGCTACAATAGCTGGCTAACATGAAGCTAAAAATTGCCAGGACACAGCTGCCCTCTGCTACCATTGGAGAACAGTTTGGGATCTCCCCCCTTCAGCACCACTGAAATTTTGATTGGAAAAGGAGGGCGGACTTCTCCTTCTTGTACTTCTTGAGGGATGCGAAAAGGTGAGACTCGGGGAGGAGACTGCAGCCCTGTGTGCGCAGCACAGCTGCCTGGCCGTGTTGGCATCTCACGTTTGCTCCTGCCGTGAGGACCCTTTCCCCGAACTAAAAACACTCTTGTGAGATCTATTTTATCAAGTCATAGGCACAACATGAAAGTAATTCTCAGTGCATGAATTTTGTATACTCTTGAGAATTTTTCCCCTTTTTGGCCGTAGCTCTACCCTTCACTGCCAAGCTGTTGGAGAGTGTGGCTAACACAAGCAAAGTGCAGTTAGGCAATTTCCCATTGCTAATCAATACGATTTTCCTGTGAAGCTTCATCTTACTTTATAATCAACAGGTATAACGATAGAACATATATTTTGTAATAAATAATTTTCTTCTTCTCTTGATTTTTTTTGACAGAATCATGAATAAACTGGCAGACCAGCAGGACCACATGATACCATGAAGAGAAGCTTACAGGTCCTCTATTGCCAACTGTTTAGTAAGTAATTTTTTTTTTTTCTGTAAGAGAGGAACTATTCAAATCCTTACATAAGATAGTGACATTTATGCAGGGCACAATTCAGGGAGGTACTTAACCATGTGCCTTGCTTCAGGTATCTGAAGGAACCATGTGGAAGTTAAATTATCTTGATAATTGAGATATTTGGAGAAGTATTAAAAAGCCGAGTTGAAGTATCGGCTGATTCTGCAGTCTTATACAAAGTAAAAGTGATTTGCTGTGCCTTGCAACTGTGAACACCCTCAGAAAACTGAGAGGTGAAAACAGAGGATGGTGGTTGGAAGAAATAATGCAACATTTTTGTAATCATGTTTTTTGTCTAGTTCTCAGTGGACAAAAGGGATCCATCCCACTTGGCGTGTCTAGTGGTGGTCTCTCAATAAAAGATCTATGAGTGAGGGAAGGGAGCTCCTGAGTCACACAGACCTACACTCTGTGTCACTTCCTGAGATGACTAGTTTCTTTTTTCCAAGTTTTGGCTTTCAGAAGAGTCCGTCCGATATGAAAGTCCAGCAAAAAGACTCAGGTAAAATTTAGACTGTGTAGATGGGGGCTGCCTCCCCTGTTCACAGGAGTAAGGCAAGGTTTTAGGTGTAAAACAGTATTGACACTGTTCAAGCATTTCTGTAGATTGACAATTTTCAGTGTCAACATCACAAGCAACAACTTTTCAAAATTTTAGAGATTAAATAAAATAAGAATAGACAAAACGTAGGTGTAATGACTTGCTGTCTTATATTTTACAAAGGAAATTGCTAATTTACAGTAAGAATCTAAAAAAGGGTTTTTAATGTTGTGTCTTCAATTCAGTATAATTTCTGACTTCAAGATACATATTTTCATAGACAATTTTGTATGGGTTTCTCTTATTCTGGTCCAAGCAAGACAGAAACCAGAAAATCATGCTTAGTATGCATGGAATGAGCAATGCAAGGACTATTACTTTTATTGGTGTGTGTGAAAATTAAGTCTCACAAATATTTTATGGACTGTTACAGAAATCTAGTTAATATCCTATCTTTGCTTTACTCATTGCCATCAGGGTATAGAGTAAGAGATTTCTTCTGCTTTGCTAGATTGGCTAGCATTCCTATTCTTATTTACAGCTTCTCCTATGACACAAGAGAAACTCAGCTGTGTCTCCATGACATCTGAGGGGAGACTCTGGAGGTGCACCCAAGATCATTTTTCTCTCATGAGCATAAAGCTAGGACAGATGTGCCAGACGACCTGCCCAGCAGCACACCTTTGGCTCCAGAGGTTGGGTGCCTGGCCGGAGTGTAGTGGGGGACAAGCTCCTCAGGGAGCGCGGGAACCAGAAACCCACTGACAGCAGTGGGGGCTGTGGTAGTTTTACCACAGCTAAGGACCCAGAATATTTTGTCACATTTTGACACATTTCTGCGTGTTGAATAGTAAATTCTAAAATTATCTCAGTTGCTGGACCAACATGAGGCTCATTGTTATGAAAATATGAAATTGAACTGTATGACTACATTTCTACCAACATGGTAGGGGAAAAAAGGAAGGTATACTCGACATCCAGCCTATCACAGTGTTGGGTCTTTCCGTATTTTTTTTTTTTTTTTAACCATGCTTCCCTGCCTGGCAGCATTCCCCATTGCTATCCCTGCTGCTTTAAACTGTATTTTTCAGGGTAATGTGTTGAAGATCTAGGTAGCAATTAGAGGAATACTGAAAATGAAGAGGGAGATACTGAGCAAACTATACACACACACACACACACACACATATATATACAGTATGAACAGGCAACGATATTGTGAACTCCATGACATAATTTGAAAAGATGGGTTCTGAACATGCTACTTCTACTGACAGATGAGCAAACTGCTTTATTCTCTGAGAGCAGCAAAAATGTGTACTAAATGTACAAATGCAACAGCTATAGCTGTATAAGAGATATTTGGGGCATCTGGAATGAGTTTTTTTGCTGGCTGGTTGGTTGGCTGGTTTGTAAGAAGCCTATGGCAAGATCCACCAAGTTACTTAATTCCTATTAAATCAGTTTTCTTTTAGATGCCCTGTAGGTGTGTTACTTAAGCTCACTTTTCCCCCAGTTACACCACAATACTAAAAACAATCTCCAGAGAGTGCATTCTGCAACCAAGGAAGAGGAAATTACTTTAATGTGTTTCCTGTAACTCTTCTTTATGCTATAAGGGCCTGCAGCATGGTCTTGTTTCATTTGCACGAAAGAGGGAAAATTGCTGCTACTATACAGAGAAGAAAAAAAAGCAAACCTTCAGAGAAAATGGCAAAAGAGAATGTTCTAGTCTGGACTGATTCACCAATGTTCTATGCCTGCCTGCCTTCCTCATCTGCAACTGCAACAAGTGGGCCCATGGTGCTGCCTCTCTGATGTGGCAGCATTTTCCCCTTGTCTGCTGTGTTATGAGTGATTAATTGAGGCTTAGGGCTATAGAGAGAAGTGCCCTATGTATGTACTCTTGTGAGTCAAAAACTAGGATGGCTTGAACAAAGTGTTGGTGGTTTTTGTAGAAACAGTGATCAGCTGGAGAGTGCTCTGTCTGTGCTTGTATGAGTGTGCCTGTGGCTAAGAAATGTAGGAAGAAGTAGTTTCATCCCCAAACTGGTGTGTTGTTACGGGGCTTGTCACATCCTGGTTGTGTCCCAGCTGTGCCACTGGGCCAGTAGTGGCTACACTTTTCTGTGTATTCGATTCCACCTCTATTCATTTGTGCTGTATTCAGCTGTGTCTGTGCAGTGTCTGAGACAGCGGGACCCCTTGTACTCAAGAGGACTGCTTGGCTTTGGGGCTAGAAGAAAAGACTTATGTGGATATTTGTCTGATTTACAGACTAGTGGGATTTGTTAGCTGTATTTTTAAAAGTCAGGCCCATATCCAAATAAGATTTTAAATGTAGCATACATCTCTTTTTTTGGTGAATTTTAAATGAGTTATGTAATCAGTCTATTGCCATCTATATTCTTCTGCTGTGCTTTCCAAAAAGAGCATACTCCATCCATTTATGCTGATCAAGAATAGTATGTGAAAATGGCAGTAGCAGCAGCTGCTCTTTTGAATATGGTTGTAGCTGGCTTGATTCTGATCCCAATAGTGAAGAGGTAGACTTTGTAAAAACTGCAGTGCTACATTTGGCCCAGGACAGGGGCTCTGGGTGATGCTACTTTACCTCTAGTCATTCATAATTTATGAATAAGTAATTAAACATGTGATGTAACTGTAAAGAAGCACTGCTTTCAAACTGTATCTTCAAAGATTCTATTTAATCTGAAATCTGTAAGACATTTAAAGAAAACATAAAAAGATTAAAACAAAGAATTTGGAAGAGGTTTCTTAGTGAGAGCTCTTTGAAGTCACTAGCTAGATTGAGTTGATGAGGACCAATTAAAGCAAAACACGTGTCCACAATTTGCTGGCATTTGTTCTAGGCACATCTTTATGGATGAAGTTTGTTGCCTCTGTAATGATAAAGATGCAAATGCCTTTCCCATGAGGCTGAGCGATCGCCATTTTTTGTAAAGACCTAATGTGATGATTTAAGCCCTACAGCATGAGCCACAATATGCCTGCATTTTCTGTCATAAAACATGCACATTATAATTTACCATGCATGCACTGTTCAGTAAGGGCTTCCAAGTTGCATATAAACTAAGAAAAATGTGGAGAAAGGTAACTGGTGAAGCCCTTGGCGCACGAGCTGTATACAAGACCTTCTTCCTCAGACATTATTTTCCTGAAAAATGGAAGGACTTTTATTTTCTGTTTACTTACAGTACCAGTGTCTGTATGAGGACCTGTCACCATAGCATCTGGAAATAAACGCCAGTCCGAGTGTTTCTTCATGCCATTATCACTTAGTGCGTTCCCAAGCATCACTCTTTCATCTTAGAGGCCTGGCACAATGCCCAGTAATATCAATAGAAAGAGTCTCCTTTGTACAGGCTTGCACCACTCTCTGTAGCAAACTGAGCAAAAATGGCAGTGAGTGGCCATGCCTTGTAACACAGGCTGTCACAAATCTCGTCTCCCCTTGCTGTGGATGCAGCTCGCCTTCCTTGGTTTTAACTGGCAGCCTGCCTGCCTTTCGGTTAAGTCTCATGCCGTGAAGTTCACCCTGTAGAATGGGTTAGCACAAGCCAGTGCTCCATTTGAGTCTGAAGCAAGTCCTGGGTCTCATACCTCTTTTCATAAATATTTGATAAGCAATGTGAGTTTGTCAAATTCCTGACCCAATTCTCAGTGCCTTCTGAAAGGTGCTGAGCAGCTTTATCTCTTAATGCCTATTGCCTCTAATAGGAACCGACACCCACCAACTCCTGTTTCTGTTGCCAAGTACTGTCTGAATAATTATGAGGTATTAATAAGATGGTATGCACTGATGGCTCATTTATACAATTATACATGGCTCGTTTATAGCAAGTGGGGAGGTATGGTAACACTACAAAAGAGACTACTACCAGCAGCAGGGGAATAACCTGTTCCCTGCCCATAGTAGTAGATAAAACATGAAGAAATGGATTTATAGAGCAGGTAGCTTAACATTAGACATCAGGCAAAACTGCTTTAGCAGGTTTGGACATTGAAATGCTAGAACAGGCTGGTCAGGAGGATTTTAGTCTGCCACTGAAGCACCAAATGGAAAAAAGACATTTCTCGGGGGAGACAGAGGTCATTTAGATGATTTCAAAAGCTCCCGTCAAACCCTCTGATCCTGTGACCACTAGCTACTCTGTCCTTAGCACAAGTGAGCCTGCTTGCTTCCACAGAGGGCTCTCCGTTTGCACAAGCTATGTATAATTAATCCATGCGATAGAAACGTACAGCTGGTGTATGCTTAAAGGTACTGGGGATCACTTGATACAGACCAGCAGAGAGTCTCTTCCTATCATTCACAAGGACTTGCAGAGAGAAAAGAAAACGTTTTTGTTGTGCTCTATTAGGCTGGTAGGTGTTAGCTTGAGCAAAGAGAGCAGCAGGGAGTGGTTATCCAGCAACAGATTCCATCTGGTTTGCTTAAAAATTAGAAAGGTAAACAGCCTCTGGGTATGCAGTGTTTCATGTACAAAGCTTTTTGGGATACTCACTGGGCTGGAGCATTTGTATTTGAGAGTCATGTGGCTTGGTAACAGACTGCCCATCGGGCAGCTCGCAGCAAGCAGTCCATCAACACTTGCTTTTCCCAGAATTCAATTAAAGGTTGTTGCTTCAGTTTCTCAGCAAAAAGTTTGCCTTCTTGAAAGAAGCTGCAACTTTCCATTTTGTGATCCCTTCCTGGAAAACAGACCTTTTTAAAGACAGCTTTAAAAGCAAACTGATGCACCTTATAAAGAAACTAAATTGAATATGCATTTTCTTATCAGATGTAGGCTCTAGTGTCCTTGATGTGCCCTTTAGTGAGATTTCAGCTGCACACACATGAGAGCGTGTTCCTGCTCGTTGCCTGGATAAGCACAAGTCTGTGAATCGGATGGCTCTTGTGATTTCCAAACCTGAGATTGTTCCCATGAATAGTTTGCAATATTTATTTTAAATTTGCTGGTTCCAAGAACATTCTTGCCCTTAAAGACATTACAGTTGGGTAGTGTTTCACAGATTGCACAAACTCATTAAAGAGTTTGAGGTACATCTGTTGGGGAGGGGATGTTCTGCCTTGTTCTGCCAAGAGCAGATACAAATTTAGGACGTAGCAACCCTCCCAAACAATTAACATATTGTGAAAACTTCTCCACGGTTCTTGCAGATTTGCTGAAGCACAGAAAGATGTGGAATAGGCCTGGGGCTGTAGAATTTCAGGTCATGGTTTAAGTCCTTGACACTGAATTTGGGATAAAAAGCCAACAGACAGTTACATTACTATATTTTCTTTTTCTGTTGGCAAGCAAGCAATTCGTGCCTTTGCACATATCATTTGATAGTCTGATAATGTTCTTGGCATTAAGTACCTTTAATTTTATGCTTATACTGGTACTATTTACACTAGAACCCTGTAGATTTTTTGAAATTAATGAGAACATGGATAACTTCCCAGTGTTCATATTCATCAACCATTCACACACCAGTTGTGGGACATTCTGGTAACAATGTCCATGACCATTATGCTAGAAAACCAGGAGATATTGAATACATACATATAAATATGGATGTTTACCCAAGTTGGAAAATGCTGCGAGGATTTGGTTTTAAAATTCCTTTCTGTCTTGTTAAAACAATAATTTGATAGGTCAAAAATGAATCCACAATACTATTTCCATCTTATGTTGTGAATTATTTGTATTTTGGACCTGAAGCAATCCCCATTGTAGACAATGTATCTGTCTAATCTTCTATTTTAGATTCAGTATTGTTTGCCTCAAGCCTTGAGAGAGAGGATTTAGAGGGAGAGTGAATAGACAGGAGTACAAATTTGACTTTTCTCGATTTTCCTTTTCAAATGTCTATTCATCCATCTCTAATAGAAATGAAACTTCAGGAACAAAGACTTAGCAGCTTGTGCAATTTCATGTGTGTGTCTTTGAGACTCAGTGTCAAGTCAAGTGGAGGAAGAAATGTTAGTGATATGCAGATAGGAGCCTAGCAACCATGAAATATTGGTCCTATTGAGTTCGGTGGCAAAACTCCCATTGACTTTAGTAGGATTGGGGTTTTATTCCCAGACTTCATGTTCCCAGCTTGCTTTGATATGTCGCATTATAAAACAAAAATATCCTGTCAAACATTTATTTCCTTCCCCAAAGCCTTCTTTTCTTGCTGGCTGTGCCTAAGAGACATTGGTATGTTTTTGACAATATTGCAATCAAGCCCTAATCCAGCAAAGGCAGTTAAATATGTAAATAGAGCTCTTAGCACCAGACAGACTGCTCCTACAGCAGCCACTAGCCATAGGCTTGAATCGCTGTTGGACTGCATTCCAGTAATTTGACAGAAGAAAATTTTTATGTGAGCACGCACGCTGGTGTCTACTGTCCATGAATTATCCTGTGACAGTGTTCCTACAAGAAAGACAGAAAACGGCTGTTAGATACTTCATATACGTTGTTATCTGATATTCCCCCATGCATGAACTGCCATGTGCAGGGACAGGTACCACTGGTATCAGTAATACGGCGATATTTGTACCGCCATGTTTAGGTGCTGGAACTTTTATATGTTAAAAATGTCTTTGACTTTTTACAAAGCCTTTGAACCATTCTCCCTCCACCCACCCCTTGGCACTCTACATCCCATTATTTTTGAACAAGGAAGACCTAACTGTGGAGGTTATGGCAGCTTCGATCACTCATGTATGTGTCCATTGTAGCTCACTGCAGGCTGTGTAAGTAATTTAGAAGAAATACTTACAAAACCAAGCTCATTACAGCCTGTAGAAACAGTCTGGAAGAAATGCATATAAAACATAGTGTCATCCAACTTGGCAGCATGTGATGGGTATTATCCCTGTCCCGTCTCTAAATAGCAAATATATAGATGTCCTCTCCAGTTCTACAATAGATCTCCACAGAACTTGAGCGTATGCCAAAATTTAAGCACATTCAACTCAATGAAAGACTTCAAAACTCCACTACAAAAAAACTTGCTGTGAGACATCATCTACGTTAGCCTTTGGAATAAAGCCATTGCTTCTCAAAGCAGTGCATCCGGCTGGTCTTTATTTTGAAGATAGGCATCTGCAAAACTTCCTTGACAAATCAAGGCCTATGCATAATTGGTATGAATATATTGTTTTGTAGTACATTATTAGTTTAAACTATGTATATCCTCCAATGCCTGAAACCTCAAGGGCAGGATGTGCTCCCAAGGTCTGGAAAAAGCCCACAGTCTCATTTCACATGATTTTTTTCCCCACATTATTCTTGGATAAAAGGAAGATGTTTGTTTTATGTCCCACAAAAGATGTTTGAGAAGTGACCTTGGCAAGAAAAATACTCTACCCCTGCTAGAGTAACTTAAAACCACTCCTCTACTAGGTTCAAAAAGGGTTGTGGAAATGAGGAAAGTTTATAGCATGTCACATCCCTTCAGCTAGAGAAGGCAAGGGAACCGCAGCCCCAAGGCCATGTTTCCTTGGGGTGGAGGAGCTGGGTCCCCACATTGGTTGGTGTGTCTGTTACAATGTGTGCCACGAGTGCCCAGGAGGAACCCACCGCTCTGGGTTTTGAAGCAATAGTGCAGGGTAACCCCGCCAGCTTTCCCATCCCTGAACTTTTCTGCTCTACTGTGATGATGATGTGGTTCTTGAGCTACTCTTTTCACTCAAGACCAGGCTCCTGTCATATCCAGGGACAAGGACAGGATTATGGGGACAGGTTTTCCAAATCAGCAAATGCTTAATAACTCATTTGGGCACTCAGTGAGTTTTGCTAAGAATCTCGGCAGGTTAACCTGCTATCTTCATGGTGGCTAAGTAGGAAACTTCTGCAGGTGCCTTTAAGAATTGCACAAGGCGTGTCTGTCTGATACGGAGTGCCAAGATACTTTGGAAAATCTGATCCCTTTTCTCCTAATGTAAGGCAGCAGACTTTGTTTCAAAACTACGTAATACTGTGCAGAACATAAGTCTTTTGCTTCAGTGTTGATGAATAATAATCAGTGCTTACAAAGTCCAAGTTATAAAGAAAGGAAAAAAAAAAAAAAGAAGGGGCACTGAATCAAGGGCATGTTTACAGTTCCTAGTAGTGGTAACAAATGCTTCTTACTCAGTACTAGTCACAGCATTGTGCAGACGTTAACTAATTAATTTAGGTTCCAGTGAAATTATGCAATTAATTTAAGTCTCCAATTTAAAATGTTACAGCTGATGACCTGATCTGTCTCATGCACTAGGAGGAGTGTTCTGTCCTTTCTATACAATCCCACATGCATTTGGTCCACAAAGGCTGCTCTTGGCGTGTTCATGCTGCCATGCAGCTTGCCATGGTCGGAGTAGCTTTCACAAGACATTGCTTCCTAATTCTGTTATAACAGATTCCAGCTGCTGGGAGAAGAAGGAAAAGAAACCTTTCTTGTATCCTTTTAGTGAAGGGATCATCAGGGAAGGAAACAATGCGGGGAGGGAGATATGACTGGATATTCCTTTTAACAAAGGAGATATATTAGTTTCTTATGGCAGGTATAGTTGCAAGTGGGTGTATTTCAGATACCCACTAAAACACATGCTGATCAAACTTATTGGGTGCATATTTTGTATTCACTATACTGTTTGTTGTTCTTACTCTGGACTGCTGGTGCACATAGATATCTTTCAAGCCACTGCCATCATCAGTAGAAGCACATGTCCAGTCCTGTGAGAGAATAAAGCATGGTCTGCATAGAAAGCTAAAATATTGCTGAGATGGAAATGTTCATACCATACAACAGACTCTCTCTCATTGTGGTCTTTAACCCATGGACCTTCCTTACTGCTAGAAAGGGAACAAGCAATTCCCTCTCATCCCTGAGGAATATTGGTCTTAAATAGCTGTTATGTCATCAGTAGTTATGAGTCATTGCAGGAGAACCTAAAAGAGTTTGAAAATTTGTGCACTTACACAAGACCTCACATCAGATTTCATTGTGGCTTTCAGAGTGAACCATGGAGTATTAGTGACAGTACTTTTGTGTAAAGTGCGTGAAAAACAGCATGATTTCTGGCCAGATTATAAGTCCATTTTGTAAATCCCTGGGCTTTGTTGCTGCTGGAATTCCCTTGCAGCCAGCCTGTGAGGGGCTCTCAGTACTTTAACGTGAAGTTTCTAATTCTTTATGCATTTGAAAAAGGCACTGCTTCTTGAAGTTAGCATCCCATGGGAAGGAGGATGATGACTTCTAAAGCATTAGATATCACTGGCTCCTGTAGAGGCTATGAATTCATTACAGTATCACAGCTTCTCATTGCTGAGGGCATTAACAATTAACATACAGGCACCACAATTAAGATGTCAGAGAGAAGAAAGTGAAGATAACAAACAATGAGAGCACCTGATAAATGGACAACAGTGTGCTTGCAGGGCAAACCACTTGTATCTGTGTAGGGAGAGTTAATTCAGTGCCTTAAAGCATAGGGAGAGAAAGAAAATGGTTTCAAACCCTGTGATCTTTTGGCCTTGTCTTGGAGGTAGAATGGAGCAATTATCTCCCGTTTTATGTCTTTCACTTCAGTAGTGCTCGGGTTTGGCAGTGTTGTTTCCTTAGAGCGACTGGCCATTTCACCTAGTTCAAAGCTGTTTTGTTCTGCCATTTCAGGAAGGAAGAGCTGTTTTTCTGATCAAGGCCCTATACACGCCTGAGAGCCTCATGTCAAATCCCTGCCCCGGGACCTACTTCTTAACGCTGAGGTCATGAAGCATAAAGTTAATCACATTACAGTCTGTGCTGCACACAAGTGCCCTGAAAGTTATTAAGGATGAAGCCTGTGCTGGAGAAAGAGCAATAGGTGCTTAGGGAAGGAGGATGCTCTAAGACCGATTCCCAGGAGCAGACAAGGAGGATGTGCAGGAATGGAGTAGTTGCTACGGCATAATAGGAAGGGACACTGGCAGCCTTTTTTTCAAGCAGAGCAATCCCTTAGGAGAGAGATCATCTACAAGATAGAATAACAAGACCCTGGGCCTCAGCTATGCATATTGCAGTGCATCTTTCCTGGCCCTTGGGTCATTTATGACTGGGACCGTTAGTTGCAAAGTCACTGCAAAGTGTGTATGTGACTGACAGGGAATCAGATACAAATCCTCTGACCTCTGAGGTGGAGACGGATGGACTGGAGACAGCATAAGACAGAATGCTTAGTGTACACTGTCTAAGGAAGAGCTTCTACAGGAAAAAGGAAGGTCCTCTCTCCTTGTAGTTCACAGAGCCAGAGAAAACCTGGGGTGAGTGGTGTGCAGTGTATGTAGACTTGACTAGCTTTTGTTTCAGGAAAATCTGTTTCAGAAATCAAAGGCAATTCTGAGGAAAATGTCTTGGTCTGAATCGTTACGGGGAGCATCTCTTAATGTTCCTGACTAATAAGCTTCTCTCTATTACAAGGCACCTGTCTTCATGGGTGTTTCCCAGTATGGAAAATATCCCTCTTTCTTGCAGAAGGTGATGATGACATTTGGTGACTTCACATAGTTCTTCGCAGTCCTGAGAAGGCCACTGCCCCCTCCCGTGCATGTTCCCTGCTCCTGGCCTTGAGTAAAATAGGCAGGGCAGCAAATCCCGCAGCAGGAAGAGCTGTGGGGATGCTGTAGCACCAAGCCCAAACCAGGACCTCCAGTCAAGTGTACTTCACTCCTACCAGAGCCACAGTGTTTTTCACTGGCGCATCAACATTTTCAGCGTTGTTCCCCTGGTTCATAGCCTCTGTGGTGACCCAGAGCTGCACGGCAGGGTTCAGTGCAGGAGCTTGTGCTTCTCTGGACTCTGGGCTGGCTGTGGTCCAGAGCAGCCCCATCACAGGAAGAACAGCTTGAGGGTTACATTCAATTAGCATAAATTGCCAAAGGCCCAAAATATGTTGTAGAGCCAGTGTGGATTGTTAAGCCTCAAAACACGTTCCCTTTTTCTTGCTGCTTTTTCTTTGCTGACTCTGTGGAGGAGAAAAGGCTTAGAGCCCATTTTGTCATTCTCAGAGGAGGGATGTTCCTCATGCAGCTTCAAGAGTAAGGCCCAATCCACCTCCTAATATTGGGGAGACCTTGGACTGTTGTTCTTGTCACTGCATTTATCAGTATCTCCTGTTCCTACATGTCTTATCTTTTGAACTGTAAGCGTTTTGGGCTAGGGGTTGACACTATTTGGATGTGTTGTACAGTGCTGAGCATACATTTGGCTCTTAGTTAGTAATTATAACAATTAATAAGAAATACCATATGGCTAAAAATATTGTAACTCTCAAAAGAATTGTTGGGCCATTTAGTTTTTGTGCATGTGAGTGTGTGCCTCATTTAAGCCAATTATTTTTCTATTAACAGGCATTGGTTATGCCATCCTTCTGCTTTTATTTTTAGAAGTATTCAGATTATTACAGAAAGTGTGAAGAATGACTGAAAAAAGAAATCTGTCTCCTAGTACTTGTCTTTTAAAATTAAATTTCCTGGTTGAATAATCCTACATTTAATCCTCAAAGGGATGTGTTCCCTATAGGGAACATTCTCTGCACCCTCAGGTGCCTGCTGTCAAAATGTCAAAGGATGCAAGATGAACCAAATGAATTCATGAATCCAAATACTCATTTGGAAATCAGGTGGTGTTTGATTATGACAGTACCAACACCTATCCTAACATATTTAATCACAAATGTGAGATTTATGGAGTAGAGACATGTTGCTCTCAGATTTTAGTTTACAAGTGGTATTCTGCTTTTCAGACAATGCAGGAAAGTTGTGATAGAGTCCCTCTTACTCACTGCCTCATGATTTACGGGAGACTGGGAAGTCTCAATCTTCAGTGTTTCAAGGTGAAATTTTTAGGTCTAGCAGAGGTGGTGCTTTTCAGCATGGCATGGGCAAGTGTAAAGCCTCTTTTGTCCCGTGGATTGAAGGGATTCAGGCTTCATATCCATGGAAGGGAGGAGATCACACGTGGTCCTGCTGTATCTCCAAACTGCATATTGTGTGTCCCGCTTTTTGGACTGGAGGCATATTGTCCCTGGCTGTGACAAGAGTTTCTGTTCCTGTTCAATGACTGTATTGTATTTATAGAAGTAGTGTGTTGCCAAGCCCATGGTCTAGCGTAAAGGATGCATTGGTATGTGTTTGTTCTGAGCAGCAGCATTCACAAGGGAATAAAACTCAGACCAAGCATTTGGCTTACCTCAGTACTTGAATCGTCAAAGTAGTATTTACAGTTGATTTTTAGAGTAATGCATGAGCTTATAGAGGTGTATTTCTCCAAAGTTTGGCTGTTAGTAGAACTATGATGTTTATTGCTGTCATGCAGTATGTCCATTTCACTGATAATTTTGGAAGAACTATTTCATGTGTTTAAATATTAAGTAGAAATTATTGAAAAGCTTTGGCTACTGTCTTCATGAGAACCAAAGCACAGATAAGTATATTTTTAAAGTGTGATCTGATGTGCTGAGGGGAAACATGGGGGAGAGGTGTGCAGGAGGATGCAGGTTTGCGTTAGTATTTTTTAAAAACAATCAAGACTTTCTTTTGTGAAGTAAAGTTGTTTTGTGGTGCCAGATGTTTAAAGACATTGGTTGTTTCAACCTCAGGTGTCACTGGCAGATGAGTAACAAGGTAGTGAGAAGAATCGCAGATGGATCAGCAAGGCTGATTTTTACCAGTCAGAGAGCTTTTGGAGATTACAGTATAGCATGAAGAATTTATCAAGGTGATTTATCCACAGTGCTTGTGAATACATTACATCCATACTCTGTCTCAACTAGTATAGAGCGGGTCTCAATATCTACAAATGTATTATTAATGTTACTTTGGAAAGCAATACGTTTTTGCATAGTTTCAACATCCTTCGTGTTCATGGATTTTGAACATAACTCTAAACCTCACAGTAAATCTTCTGCTATTGAAACAAATAAATTGGGGGAAAATATTAATAAAAAGACTTTTTAAAATGGCATTTCATAACAATGCTTAGTCAGCCTTCCTGCTGCTGAGAGCCCCTGGCAACCACAAATGGAAACGTCTGTAAAAGAGACTTCTGAAAAAGCAAAGGGGGAAAATCGCCTATTCTGATTTTGCCTGTGGTGCTGTCTTCTTGTTTTGGAAGCTTCTATCATGAGGTGTGCTTTGTTGAAAAGAGAGGTGGAGAAAAGCAAGCTAAAAAAAGGCAATGGAGGAGGCATTATTTCATGTTCAGTACTCAGCTTTTCCTCTGCGTCCATCAGTTCTTGTGCTAAGAGGGAAGCAAAAAAATTTACTTGGTAGAGCGAGGAACCAAGAGGGGTTTTTTTACACTCAGAGATAACAAGACAATCGTGCTAGGAAAGGCCCTTCAGCTTGTGTAGTTTTCTCAGTCACGGGATCAGTGAGGGTGAGTTCTTCTCTCCACTTCGCAGTGTCACGCGGTTCTGCAGCCGTCCACCTCCTGCTCACAAGAGCCGCTGGCTGACCCCGCTGATGTTTAACTCCTGCCCAGCCTTGTGGGTCCATGGATTTCGTTGCTCAGCACCTACAGCCGGGGATGAGTTACCAAAAGAAGTAGCTCCTTTACAGCCACCGAAGGAGGACCCACACCTAGATTTTCTTATTGCAGCATTTCTGGGTGCTCCCTGTGAAGTGCAGAGGAAGGAGCCTGGCAGAGCTTCCCCTGCTGCAGCTGGCAAGCCCTTCAGAAACTACCACCGAAGGAGGAGAAGAGCGGAGCGGGCGAGGGTAGCTCACCCAGCAAGGGTGCGGAAGGTTGCTCTCCGATCAATGCAGTTCCCTGCACGTCAAAGCTGCAGTAAGAAAGAAAATGAAGTTGTTCCGTGAGACTAGTCAGCTGTGGCTGCTTTTTCATGCAAGAGAAAGCAAACATACTTTCTACAGTGCATCTGTGCAAGACTAGGAGACAGTCATGAATTTGGCAGTGAGAAAATTTTCCCTTTATAAAGTTATTAGCTGCAATGGTTTCGCTTTGACAGCCCTGAAATGCGCAAGAAACTGAATTGAGAGCTTCTCAGGCTTAGAAAATTCAAAACTGGTAGTTCTGAACTGAGTTATGGCAGAATACTGTGGAAGCCTCTGGTAAATGAGCTTTAGAGATTTACATTCTTAGGTTTGCTTTTCTGAGTAAGCCAATACGTATTAGCGCAGCAGGCAGTATTTTTAATGCAGGAAAGGTAGGATGCCAATAGTATTATACTTGTCATTATATGAGATCAAAAATGCATTAATTTATAATACATATTCTAATTTTAAGACCCCATTAATTTCAATGAATTGCAGTGTTTGGTTTGAAGGACAAGTTTTTTAATGAAGACATAAATCACCAGTCATAAGTACCTCTTTTGCCATTTTCATGTATAAAATCAGTACCTGCATTAGAGGTTCACTGATACCATTCGTAGTGCTTCTGGCCACTCTTGAGGGTGTATTTGCATGACAGGTCTGGGGCTTTGTCACTTATATTAAATGGTAAGAGTTATAGATTGGGAATTGTATGTTTCCAGGGGAGACAGGTACCTCACAGTCTACTGAATTAGCTACATATTTCAGTGTTTTAAAATATTAATTTATTTTTATTCCATTACTTAATCCATTTGTCCATTGTTCAGCATCAGAGAATTTCAACCTGTCTGCCGTACATGCATTAAGCACATCTACTACCCTATGGTGCATTCATCAGGCACTGTAGATTGTTAAGATATTGCCTCTAGGGCAAGTTTGCATATGAACTGCATCAATCTTATGGTTTCTTCCCCTTCTCTGACCCCATTTTCATTTGTAGAGGACCTTGGCACTGCTGGTTGTCATAGGAACATGGTAGGATTGTTCAGCAGGAAAAGGGGAGATGCATAGCTTTGCCCATCACTCATTCAGGCTGCCGTCTCCAGGAGATGCCCGTCAGCATCAGCAAGGAGCACAACATGGAAACAGTCATCGGTGAATTTGCGGTTGCAATAATATTCTAGTGAGGGCAGTGGCAGTTCAGTATTCCTATTTCCAGCCCAAAAGTCTCTACAAATTCCAGCAAGGACCAGGAACCTGTTGTTTAGGTGCTCTACAAACATAAAGGTGATGGATATCTGCGAGTGAACTGTATACCCTGCTGTTCTGTGGTCTCGTGGTGAAGATCTGTTGCAGTGATAGGTTTGACAAAAATATTGCAGAACTTCTCGAGTAATTGGTGGGGGGACACTGAAGCCACCTAACTAGATCTCCTACAGCCTTCGCAGAGAGGCAGAGGCTAAACTGTGTTACGGATGGCAGTCTTCACCCCAAAAGAGTGCTCCGTGGCACCGTTTGGAGACGATGTAAAGGAGAGACCTTGGAAATGTATGTCTGACTGCTATGCTTCTACAGTATTCCTGTCAGCAGCCTTCTAGCTGTTTATTCAGCTTTGAACTGAATTGTATTTGTGATGGCTCCTCTCTACAGCTGATTTTTGTTGGGGATGGGGGGGATTAATAGGTCTCTTTTTTAAAGGATCTTTGCTTAATTCTATGTCAGTATGCTAAAAGCACCCTTAGGCTGTTCTTAATGTATGTTGGGATTGCAATACTCTAAAATGCTGCTGGCAATGATGGAGCACCTGCAGTTTTCATTCCTTTAATTTTATTTCCTAGCATTTGAACAAGAATTAATCAGACTGTGAGGAGAATGCTGCAAAGTTTAGGTAGAGTTGTGGCTACCCAGGCTGCTTCCCTCAAAAAACCAATGTCTGTCCATTCCCATGACTCTGTCTATGCTGGCAGTCACCAAATCAAATGCTTAGCCTGAACGAGCGAATGGAAGGTCCAGCTCAAGAGAAGTTCCAAGTATTTGAGGAAGAAAAAAATAGTCCTGAACTTCTCTTCTCTAAAAATTATTGTTACAACTGAGATATAGAAATCATTAATGTGCTTTGGTAAAGAGGAGGCTCAGCAAGTACAGGTCAGTCAACGAAGCAACAGTATGTATAATGGGAATGTGGAAGCATTGGAAATGAGGATTAATTTTTAGTATTGTTTAGGGAATATTTCACACAAGTGAACGAGAATGCAAGAGCATGAAACACGCTGCATTTACTCCACAACAAGAAGAAAGAGGTCACCAAAGGGAAACCCTGGGATCACTGGTGCTCTGAGTAGCACTTCCAGGTTTCTTTCTGGACTTCCATCTTTCAGTGTGTGAGTTTCTTGATACCAAATTGTTTCATTGCCATAAGGAACAAGTTAAAGTAGTTTATTATTAATGCTTCTATAGGGTCTAAAGATCATACTCTGCCTATATTTCTAGTAGAGTAAGTCCAGAGTCACACCACTCAAATTTCTTTAATTCACTGAATCAGATTCTCAGTGCACAGAAATAAGTGCATGATTAGCTTGATTTAAGTCATTATCACTCTACTGAAATAAATTATGCTATATACTTTATATATTATGTATTTATTTTATGTATTGTATTAATAAAATATGGAGATGGTACAGACAACTATGGCAGATATAAACCAATTACTTATGTGAGCTGTGACTGGCTTTCTTGTGTCCTTCTTTCAGGGTTCATGTTGTTGAAAACACTGTTCATTCTTCAAACCTTTCTTTTTTATTAGCTTCAATGTATACAGTGTATACATTATATGCAGCGCAGTGAGATAAAGAGCAGAGTGACTGTGTTCACTCACAATGTCTGTGCCTGTCCTGCCAGCATTGTGATGGGTCCTAATAAATAGTAGTTAACTTAAACATTTTGGGTCCTCGTAAAACTAGTAAAATTTAGATTCCATTTAATATGCTTGCTGGGAATGCTTCTTGCCCATGATGTCTGTAAAGCTCATAAGTAGTTAAGCAACTGATGTGCTGTGACTGGTGTTTTTTATACCAAGCAGAATAATTTTCTAGTGTCCTGTTGTGGATGAATATATTCAGTAAGCCACTGTGTCCATGAACTCGTTGTTTTATTCTTCTGTTATACATAATTATAAACTTAGGATGTACCTGCAGTGCAAAAAAAACCCCCTGGATTCATTGGTTAGATTCAGACAAGTGAAGACAAAGTGAAAACAAACAGTGAAGACAAACTAGGTTTTAATTCAAGTTACGACTTGGTCAGGTAAAGCTCATCTTTTAGGCACAGCTTTACTGCAGTTAATAAAATACTGATACTGTATTGCAAACGCATTGATTTAGTAGAACATTTATTTGGAAAACTTAAAGCTAGTAGATATCCATTAAAGCATCTTCTTAAGGATGTTCCTCCTGTTTTCCACGTTAGTGTAGTCTCGCAGAAGTATATATGGAAGGTCTGTGCAAGTCCTTTTTCATGTGCAGCTACTCGCATGAATACTACAACTGAAATCTTCAAGTATCTCTTAATTTATTTTCTGGTCCTTGACAACTTCTTTCTTTTGCTAGTACAGGCATTTAGGCATTGTCAGAACACAGCTGGTGTGATCAGCTCCAGGTTCTCATCTTGGTTGCTCTGATAATTTTGAGGAGAAAAAATTTAATTCAGTAGATCATCTTTGGATTTATACTGGTGTTAAATGTGATCTGGTTCCCTCTACACCTGTTCCAATGAGAAAACTTATCTACTGTATTATTTTAATATTTTCATATCCCTTCCTTGCTGCATTTGCTTTAAATTTTGCCTATTTTCAGTAGTCCTGGATAGTAAGCAGCTATCTAAGCTGGTCGATTGTCATGTGCGAGGCCAATAGCAGACACCTGGAAGGGGTGGGATGCTTCACGGGAAAATGATCCCCTGAAGTATACCAATTTTGCAGCTAGACGAATGGTGCACAGCCCAAGGAGGAAAGTTGTACGGAGTGACAGATGGACGCCTCTGGTTGACTTCTCTGTAGGTGCAGGAGGAGCAGATGGCAGGCACAATAATGTCCAGCCATATGATTTTATGTACCTTTGCCCCCTCAGCATGGCAACGAATAGTAGTAAGTAAGACTGGGGTCTTACAGGTTACTTTTCCATGGCACAATGTGTTTCTCTCAGCAGAGCAAAAAGAAGAAAAAAACCTCGCTGCTGTGCATCACGCAGCAGACACAACCATCTCTGGTAATTCAGACACAGGCACGATTATGAACAATTATGAAAGAATAATGTGTGTTATTTCTTCTTCTGAGGCTCTCGTGGTGTTTTGTGCAGATAAACCGAACAGCTCGTACCTCATTAGTGAGATCCAGAAATGAATTGCCCCTTAACTACTTCTGTGCTTGGTGTACTATAAACTCTTGTTGTGGGGAGAAATAGGCAGTGTAACCAGGTGCGTAATCAGTTTCTCTGCCTGTTTCGCAGGTGGGAAGCTAAGTCTATGCAGGGAAAAAACTCACAACTTACTTGAAGACCCTCAGCAAGTGGGTGGCCGAACAGAGCTGGAGTGCCATCTCCAGCCACCCCACCAGCCACCAGCAGGCCACCCAGCTGTGGCAGTGCCATGCAGCCAGCCCATGCACAGGGTCCAGGCATCCCATAACTGGGGGCTTTTAGTTCACCCAAGCTGGAAGCATCAGGCTGGGGGTTTGGGTGTGGCAGGAGGATTGGACTCACATTGCAGAAACATCAGAAGAACGGTCTTTTCTGTGAAATTCCTGGTTGTTGTATGGTCTTGGTGAACATGGACCCAAATTTTGAAGTTTTCCTCAAAACATATGTTTTTTTCCTTGACTGGTCTTAGTTCAGATGATGACTTGATCAAAACAGGAGAGTGATGATTTGATCTGAGATTGCTTTCATTTCTCTGAGTGATGGCTGAGTAGTTCTCCTTCCTTCTTGGATGAAGTAATGCCTGATCATGAATGAACAGACATTAATCTCTACTCAGAACATTTTGTATAATGGAAAATGGAAAGAAAATGAATCCAGGCTTTTTTGCAGCTCTTGGCTTTCTTCTTCCATAGCAGAAAGAACAGAGTGTTTTATAGGAAGGGTCCCAGTTCTCCCTTTTTTGGCCCCCACCAGCACGAAGCTAAAAGGCCAGATATAGCAAAGTGACCATACAGGCAGGGTATAGGGACCAGGCTAACCTCTGGTATGACAGACCTCACTGACTGCTGGGGAGCCCTACAGTCTCCACATCAGCAGTCTTGCCCGCAGTAATGGAATCATATAAGGAAACCTTAACTGCAGGAAGCTTCTTTCTCTCACCTATGAACAGACCCAACAATCTCTCTCTCACCTTTCAGGAGCCACTGGAAATCATTATGCAGAAATAAATGGGGCTATTTAAGGTGAATAGGGTGAATTTACTATAACCAGAAGAGTTCCTCTCAGATAGAGCATTGTCAAGGTTGTGCTGCCCATCCTCAAGTGCCAGGGACAAGGGCACAAATTTGAGGAAATCTTTCGGTAGTTTATTGTTTCTAGTGCTAATAATAGTCCTGTTGTGTTCAAGCAGGAGAAGGGCTCATTTTTCAAAGCCTGTACACACACGTGCAATACCATCCTGGATCCTAATGCATTCAAAATCTGAACAGAGGGAAGATGAGCAAAAGCATTATTTTAGCCTTGGAAAACTGAAACGATGTAGGAATTGGCTTCCCCACGATTGCAGGCAGATCTGGTCGGTCCCAGCTCTACCCTCAAGGCGCTGCCCAGTGCTTTAGTGCAAGTTCTTCACTCATTTTATCTACCAGTTTAGCTTACTGAACTAGGGGAAAAAATGATCCTGTGTTAATTGCTCTTTCTGGTCTTCAGGATTATAAAAAGAAAAACTAACTAAGCAGCAAAGAGTAAATGACTCGATTTTTCTTTCACTCAGAACTGTATAGTAAGTGTAGGTCCTGCAGATAGTTGCTGTGTGATGAGCACTCCTCTCACGTAGGGAGCTTATCTGCTGGGGACGCGGAAGTCCCCTGCTGTTTCCACATAATCACTGTGGCTTTATAAGGAAGAAAAGCAACACGTCGTTTCCCATTCAGAAAGGGAGGCTTTGTACTTATCACCAAAGTGGATGAACTACAGTGAAACGGTAGTGCCTGTTGAGCATATAGTAGGACACCATTGCTTGCCACAGGACAATGAAATAGGTATATTTCTTCCCCTTTTTAGTGTACACTGGAACCTTTGCCCCTGCTCTTCACTTGTCATCTTTATTAGAACCTGGCCAAAAATATGCTATATTATATTATATTATATTATTACGTATTTTATTTCTGGAGTACTCAATGAATAGACTGAGCACACAGTGAAATGTTTGTGTGCACCTCTTCCTTACTGACTTCCCCTGGGAGAGATGAGATTGCATTGATTTATACGTTTTCATCCTATTAAGAATCACAGATTCAAATCCTCTTTGTTTATATTGGGTGTTTTCAGCTATGTTGGGTTTTCTTACTGTCTCAGGTACTTTTTTTGACAGAGTTTCCTTATCTTTCATGTATTTTTGTTCTTGTTATGTGGATTCTCTTTGCCTCTCATATTTGCCAAGTTTGCTGACCTTGGCCAGTGGCATTACCGTGCTGAATAATGCCCAGCTGGGAGGGATGTCTTGGTTTAAGCATGGCAGAACAGGGCTGAGATGTCGTTCTGAATAACTGGCTCCACTGCCGACTTCCTCGGTTAAATTTCCCATTTAACCTTGAAAGACTTCATCCATCTTTTGCCTCATTTCCCCTTCCCTGCACCCAGCCTTGCCCATGAACTGTACAGAGACTGGGACATGCAAACATAGCAGAGCTGGTGGCTGTAAGTAATGTGGTGGCTTTATGTCTTCTTGTGGGTTTTCTTTTTAAATTGAAGCCAACTCCCCTTGAGCAGCTCTCTCAGATGAAAAGAGCTTTAGCAGGAAAGGAACCACTTACTCTGCATGAACCTGAGTATGTCCCAGAGACTCCTCAGAATGAGCGCAGTTGAAGGAAACAACCGTTGACTTTTCTGAGAAAATGAAGATTTCAAGTCTGATCAGAGCATCCTGTGTGAAACAGTCAGACCTGCCCTGTTCCTCTGGTTCGTATTGGTTTGCAAATAGCAGTTAAACAAGCGTTCGTGCTGTCCCTTTAGGATCACCCTTAAAAACCAAACCCTAGACTTGGTTTTTTTGTGCCATATGTGCATAGAGTTACTGGCATGATTAAGACCTTGCATGTATGGAGAGAGAGATTGAGAAAAACAGGAGTTTGCGTATCAGCTCAGGAGAGGTGTCCTCCTCTGGCTGTGGCTCCTGGGGACACACTCAGCACATTGGGAATATGTAAGATGTTCAATTGTACCAGGGATGAGCATGTACTATAAGTGTGAGAGAAGGGGTGCTTCTTCTAACCTTATGCTTACAAAGCCACGTGACCAAGCACAGTCGTATTAATGTGATACTCTGCTATTAAAAGCTGATTTTATAAAACTGCTTGTTAGCACAGAATCACAGACACTGGAAACAAAAAAAAAATGAGGACATATAGTCTATTTTTACACTCTGCCAATTGTCTCCAGATGTTCCCACATCATATTTTCCAGCCCTGATACACTCCTCTCTTTAATCCCACTTCTGAGTTTAAAAGTTACCATGGAATAACAATTTAAGGTCTATTATTATCTCTCCCAATACCTCATGACTATGCAGGACATGAAACCTAAGTTATATAACACAGAGCTAAAACTACATGGAAAAGCCCATAAAATTTTTCCCTATCTCCTATTTCTTCTCATCTGTATACCTTCATTTTCAGTATTGAGCTCCATTTATTTCACATAGACCCACATGTTCCACTCCTGGTGTGTTGTTCATGTGTGGATGTGAAATGCAATGGACAGATACCCTAGTGCATTACAGAAATTGTCCAGGGAAAGTTAGATGTTTCAGTAAATAGACTACATCTTTGGGGATTTTCGATACGTCAGACAGTATCACTTGATATTGGTTAAAAACCTGATTAGGAGTGAACCTCCCCTTTCGTTCCTTCTTCACACAAAGCTCGTTCCTTCTTTACACAAAGCTGGAGGTAGCTTGAAATGTACGCTTGAGGAACCTTTTGTAATAACAGATTAATATATTGCTTCATATATATAATAATTACTACTACCTACTGCCAGTGAAAAAGCACATTGCACTTCTTCCTGCTGATAAGATGATGAACATCTTAAAATGATGATATTTAATTTGTCAGCATTAGTATTCAGAGTGAACACAGCTTTGTAATGAGTCATAACATATCACTTCCAGAGCTGGAACTGCTGCTTATGCATTGTGCTTATCAATTTAGAAGGGTTTTTTGTTTGTTTTTATTTTTTTCTGTATTAGAAGCACTAGCAATTTTAAGTCAAATCTCAGACAGGCATGAAGCTAAGTTGTAACTTTAAAAATGAGGCATTCCTAAGGCTCTTTGCATCCTCTCATAGCCATATATTCAGTAGAATTTGACTATTTTCTTTCCTTGCACTCTTAATTCTCAGGCTGTAAAATCCCACTAACTGATTCACTGCTACTTAACGTGCCGTGTGTATCTGCCAAAATTACTACGGTGTCCCTCTACCGGCCAACCAAGAGCAGGGTCCCTGGCACCAGGTGCTAGCTCTACAGCAGGAAATAAGTAGTCTGCATCCCCATCCATGTACCTTCACCCCCCGTTCAAGAAATTCATTTTGGAATTTGGCAAGGGAACGGGAGATCGTACATGGACAGATTCCTCTGCACAGACAGCAAAGCAATTAGTTCCAATTTAAGACGACAGTCATCCAAGCTGCTCTGTGCGGAGCCAAACTGAAGTATACCCAAAGCAGATTGCAGGATGTAAGCCTAAATTTGAAACCTCAATATTCTTAGAACTTTTCTTTTTATTTAATTATTATTTACTATTTGTTTATTTTGTAGCAGTTCTCCCCTCCTTCATCAAGCAGAGCATTTCCATTAAAATCAGCCCATCAACTTGTGTAAAGGTGGCAGAATCAAGCTTTTGATATTAGTAATAAAGAATACATTTATTGGACATTTTTTCCACAATGTAATGCCAGCTCTTCTTTGCACCAGGAGAGACTGGCTGTTCCATGGCGACTGGAATAGCAATATGGGTTTTCAGCTGAAACATCCTGAAGAGACTCATAACAATGAGGCCCACTCAAGACTGATGGGAGGGAATTGGTGATTTTGAATAAACTGCTCCAACCATTTTAGACAGGGCTATTTTCTGAAACAGTAGGGCAGCAAGTCTCTGAAAAC
Source organism: Harpia harpyja (assembly GCF_026419915.1). Lineage (NCBI taxonomy): Eukaryota > Metazoa > Chordata > Aves > Accipitriformes > Accipitridae > Harpia > Harpia harpyja. The sequence goes on along the minus strand of NC_068940.1, from coordinate 54,083,020 downwards.
CCAAATACAGTCAGGCAAAGAATTAACTTCTGCTTTATAGCTGCTAAATTGAATTATCACTGAAGAGAAAAAAAAAAGAACACAACCTTTTACCCAGACATTGATTCTCTGTTGTTGTCAAACCCCAGCTGTTCTGTGAAAAGGAATAGTGGGGTCAACATATCGCTCTTGTTCCACACCACGGAGGATCAATACCTGCAGTATAGTTCAGGTACTTGTAATTACAAGGTCTTGGCAGCTTTGCCTGCAGATTAAATGACAGTCAGTGCCAAGTTAGTAGATTTCTTTTTCCTGAAAGCCCCCCAATGTGCGGGTTTTGCTTCTTTTCTAACAAGAAAGGATCTTTGATTCCTGGCATTTTTAAATTCCGTGCTCTGCAGACTGGTGGGTTTACCGAGGGTGGGTGTGTGGGGTTAACTCTGGCACCATTTACACCAAGGAATCACATTTCTTTGCTTCTCACGTAGCCTGTAATTACTCCTACTTTATAATGTTAAGAGAAACAGATTCTGTGGGTCATGATGGGAATGGGGAAAGGCCTTTCCAGTGACCATGACTGATTTCCCTTTCATGAGAAGGACGAGGCTGAGGTTTCCAAAGCAGCAGCATGTACTGGTGGGTGGGATGGCAGCTCTGGAGTCAAATCACCTAGGGTCCAGCAGATGTGCTGGAGAGCTTTCAGATGGATTGCTGCTGCTCCTGGCTTTCAACTGTTGTCTTGAAATTCTCACCCACATCAGCTGTCACTGTGGATTAAATTGTTCCTGTTCTTACCTGGCCATACAATGGGACAAATCGTAAGGCTCCTTCTGTACCTACCTGCATGCAGGCAGGCATGCCTAGCTAATGTTCCCGACAGGCTGCCGAATTGCAGCCCTCATTGTGTGCTAAGCACGGGCGCTACGGTAGACCCTGAGGGAAAGATAGTGAAAAAACTCAGGTGTTGGCAGGAGACATGGTCACCTTGAAGTGCTGCCCTTCTGCTCGGCGCTGCCCCTTCTCTGCAGGTCGATGCGCTGTTACCATCGGCGAGGCAGAGGGCAAAAGCACAGGTTTGGTTCGTTAATGGGACCGTGGCTTTGAAGGGAGCTGTCGTGGTGTGCAGGGGCCAGATGCAGACAGTCAGCTTCCCCGGCAGCACTTCCCTGCCCTGCGGCCAGTCTTTGGTTCCCAGGTCCAGCTGAGCTCCTCAGCAGCTCACCACCGCTGCTTGGCTATCAGCAGTGACTCCCATCAGCAGGAGGAAGAGGATGGTACCCAGGACAGTGGGAGCTCAGCGGGACCAATCACCATCGTATTGCCAGGACCTGCTTGACTGGCCCCGCCTGTGAAATAATGCAGGCAGCACGTCACGTGAAACAGTGCGGGTGCCACTCTACATGTAAAAAACAGTGTTGTGGTGCTAATCAGCATAAAATAAATGCCGCATGGTCTGCTGCCCCAAGAGACCCCCGTGCTGGGGCCGTTGGAGCCCAGCTGTACACAGTCCAGCTCTGCACACTGACTCCCAAGAGCCCAGAAATTAATCTAGTGGGTAGAGACTGTGGTATTGTGCGTGCATCAGTTTGATTTCATCAGTTCGATATTTATGGGCGCTGCTGAATGGTCCAACTCATATAGCGTTAAGGAGGGGAAAAAAACCCTGAGTTACATTAGTTTGTGAATGCTGAATGCTTTTCCTGACATTCAGTACAATCTGGGGCACTGGAAGCATCTACAGACTGATCTGCTACATACTCCCTGGGAGTATGTTCATGTCAAAAGTTTTATATTATGGTAAATATTTCACCTTGCATTACAGGGAAGAACAAGCAGATTTCTTGCCCCAATCTCACTATCCAAAACCTCTCAAAAACCTAATATCCGCCTAATATCTGATGTGCACTTCCAACAGGGTTTTCCCTGTCTTTGGAACAGTGCAGCAGCTCCAAAAATTTGGTTGCCTGTCATGACAGTACCTTCATCTGGAGGGACTTAGAGCACAAGTAGATATGGAAAGAAAAATTCCTGAACTTCAAACAAAGATATATTGTTAATTATTACCAGTGATGGAAACTGAAAGAAAATCCCTGGCTCACCCTTGCGAATAATATTTATTCTCCTGCCTTCTGTTTCATCTGAAAAAAATGGCATCCCTAGCAGGATCTAAAAATCACACTCTGTATTGACAGAGAGGGAAGTGTGCCACCCAACGATAACAAATACAACTGTCAGCAGTACCCAAACCCTACAATTTTTTAGAGGTCTGTCATCTTAGAATTCACTAGAGCAAACCATACTTAGCTGGTGAGACCAGATGAGATAATGGATGAGCTACAGACTGTCCCTGCTGTGGACAGCTGGTAAAGTCATTTAACTTTTAGCTGGAGATTTATCTGCAGACTTTCACTTAAATGTCCCTGAATACAGAAGCACAGAAAAGGATTATATCTATCTATCTAAATATATACATATAATTCTCACATATTTTAAAGAATGAGAACTTCTGAGTCACGGAGTTTTCAAGCTTGTATTGTTCTAATAAAATATAAATTGCTCGATATATCAAGTTCACAAAAAAATTGAAGGACAGTGTGAGCAACATAACCTCAGATTTTCCATATGGGTTGGGCATGAAGCCGTTTAACAAAATGGAGACATCTTTCAGGAAAAATATTTTTTTTCAAAGTTTGAAATTTCCGTAACCTCTCTGCAATTATGGGATAGACAACTAATTGATGGGAATTTTGATTTTTTACTTACACAGAAAATCCACCCTGATCCTCGTTTTCACTGAAACATTTGGTGTTGTTATTATTTTGGATCTCCTTTAGCTAGGAATGTCTAGAACAGGATTTTCAACTAAATACATGCAACAGAATGAGGAAACAATGTTTACAGGAGTCCCTTGAGTCTAAATCAAGGCATTAGCAATTGTTATTGTAATAACAAAGAAAGGTGCATCCCCTCTTGGCAAATTCCTGTTGTTTGCTTATCTCATGTGCGGCATTCTGGTGTTTTATTTGAAGAACATGTATTGATTGTTCCTCATTAACAATCATGCTGTATTGAATGAAAAGAGTCAAGTCATGTTTGATATACTGCCCTCAAACCCTTAAGCTTAGCACATCCATCCTGTCTGCATTTTTTCCCCACTGCTTCTATTCATTAGTTGTAATGGACACTTTGAAAACTGCATGATTAGAAGCTGATTGTGCTTAGTTCGTTGTTTTTTTTTTAAATGAGGGAAGAGCTCATACATTGTAGGAACACGCCAGCTCATCCAATTTGGCACATCTAACATCTAAAGCTGGCTATATCTAATCTTATACTATCTTTCTGAGAATGGCCAATATACTAGACAATGCAGAAGAGAGTATAGCAGGTTCCCGAGGGAACAACTGCTAGGTTAACTTTGGTTAATGACTGACTTCTGTCCTGAAATAAAAGAGTTTATTGTTCCATTTTAAGCTATTTAGATTAGCAGTGTGCAGTCTTTTTTTTTTTTTTCCCCCAAGGTAGGGCTAGATTAACTTTTGTTTGAGTTTTATTAAATTCCTCTTTCTACAAGAATAATGCAGACTAATTATGGTCACCACCCTATTCCTCTCCCCTTCTGTTCAGGACCATATACCAAATTAGTTTTATTTCTACAGCTTCTCAGTTTTCACATATCTTGCTATTCTAGATGTCTAGATGTTACTGAATTCCCAGACAGAATAAATAGGAATGTTAGATTTCCCTTTTCTGGTTATTAGTGTGCAGAACTGTCTTGCAATCCCTTCTGTGCATGTCTTCTCTAAGCCTTAAATCTTCATCTCTTCAATTTATCCTTGTAAAAATCTTAACGACTTTGATTATTTTTATCATCATTCACATTTTGCTCCTGCCAGAAAACACAAGGTATTGATAATTTTGGGGCTCAACACAATACTCTTTATCTGATCGTACCTGTTCCTGATTTGTACATCTATACTTCTGCTTCACCATATTTAGCAGAATATTGGCTACATAATTAAAAAGGAGAACCAGACAGGTTGTAATGTTACTTGATAATTGTATAAACGAATCATAAGCCCGAGAAGTGACATTTCAACAATCATCAGCTAATTGCACTGAAACTTGTAAGTAATTGGAGAGGTATGACCTCTGCTTGAAGAATGTGGTCCTGCTCCTTCAGCGTAACCATAATTCTGCTGCCTGAGTCATCAATTCCCATGCTGGCTGTTGTTCTCTGGATGGCAATGCTGTACACATGCATCATGCAGCACTGACACAAACACAGTTTATTAAGCCACTTTCATCTCTGGTGAAAGTAAATGCTACTGCTGATGCCTGCTGCAAAGTCATCTATATCAGCTGAAAAAGTTCTGCTATTGTCATATTACAAGCCATAATCCTTCAGAGCTCTAGAAAGAGAAAACAGTGCCAGCTGCTGGTTGAATTGAAAAACGGGCTCTTTTGGGGTGCCTAACATGCATTTTGGCATTATTTTTTCTTTTCATTCTCAGCAAAAAGTCTGTTCTACAGCAATAAATTTTAAATATATATATTCCACCTCCTTGGCATCAGTGGGACTAATGCACAGATTTATATCAAAATGCTGCCTGGAGTCAGGTGGGCATAGATGTCCTCCATCCCATGCCAAGTCAATTCTTGGTTCTTGATATGTTAAGCAGATACACCTTGTGGAATGATTATCCTCTCTAAACCAGCTGCAAACTAATTGCATTTTGCTCCCCGCTGTCAGATCATTTCTTCTTATTTTATTTTTAGTGGGAAGTGCGAAAGGGCCCGGTGGAAAGGGCGAGGTGCCTGACAAAGGACAGGGTTGTGAGATTTCGTCCAAACAAGATCCCAGAACATCCATTTCTGAGCAGGCAATTTCTTTATATATGACATTATCATGCATTTCAGTGAGCAAATTCAACACCTGCTGCATTTACCCTTACCCACAAAAATTGTCTTTTGGGGGCTCAGCTTAGATTTCCAAGAAACTTTCTAGCCTTAAAAGTTGTGGGAAAAGCTTAAGAATGTGACCTCAGTGCCATAGGACAGCCCACTGTGGACAAGCCTTTTAGGTGATTGATCTCCTGCTCTGTTTCAGGATGTTTTGAAGCACCCTTGGTCTGCACACTGACCCTACTTGCAATCTCATCACCCACCCATGCAGATGGCAGATGCTTTCCAATAGACACATATGTGTGTGGATTTTGCTAGCTGGAATTTACAGGAAGGTCTCCTGGCTCACTGCTCTAACCAAACAGTCTCTTTTTCTCATCTTAACAAGATCTCGCCTCTGGGAGCTTCCATCCCTCTTTGAATTCCCAAGTCAGCAGAGGCTGTGAGCCACATCGTTTCACGAAAGCAAGACCAGCTCGGGAGCGGTATCTCACACCAGGTACTGGGGCGTGCTGTGGCTCTGTGCTCTCGGCTTGTGCTGGTCTGGAGGCAAATGCCTCCTGCAGCCACCGAGGTGCTCAGCTCCTCCTGGGAGCCGGAGCCCTGAGCTAAGAGACCTGAGCTGGGGCCTGCTGCTCATCATGGATTAAGAACCAGCTATCAAGGGTCTCCCGAGCCGGTCTGCTCCATGGTACCTTTGGGAAGCCAGTCAGACAAGTGGTCTTTACCCAAGATAATGGGTGCTGATCTAGGCTCCGTTATACTGCTCCGCAGCTCCTTTTTAGATGTAAGCTAGAGAGTCAGTCACTGCGGGGTGAATGTACAACTGAGACAACTGAAACACTGACTGCAGTGTCTGTATAATAGGCTTTGTCTCTGCCTAAATTTGCAAATAGCCTGAAATACTGGCTTTGAGCAAATATGAACTAGCCCATTCACCTTACTGGGATGCTTAGAAACAAAAAGCACAAAATGAACTACTGAAAAATTGGAGTACAATATAAATAAAAGGAAATTGTCTCTCAAAATAAGCAACAATAATAACAGTGCCCACGCTGACTACAACAACAAGTTTTTGTTTGTTGTTTGTGGTGACTGTTGTGGGTATCGATTGTGTCAACAAGTTGGAGCACTTCTGAATATCGGTCTCTGCTTCACCAGTTGTTAACAGCTGCTGACTGTGTGTTCTTCATGTAGACCATGATATAATCAGATAAAATGGCAATATTGATTGATCAATATTGATCAAATAATGATCCATTTAGCACTGTGTCCTGGTCAAGCCTGTATCAAACTATTCTGAAGTTTATTGATACCTCATGGGTTTTTCATATGGCTGAAGGTAGCTCTACTGTAGATCTTGGGGTTAGTATCAAAGCACCAGAGAAAGCTTTGAAGCTTTTGTCCCTGAGTATTTTCTCCTCTGCCCAAGACAATTTATCCTACGGTTATGTACAAACAGTAGCACACTGATGGATAAACAGTATTCCTGCTGTGTCCTGTCTGGGAGCTGTAGTTAGTACTCAACAAATTACTGGATACCCTGCTGGGACAATACTTAATGTTACCTCAGGTGCACAGGAACTGATTAATTGAATGCCCCTGTAAGTAGGCATTACGTTTCAATAGGATTTTATTGTTTTGTCTCCCCTCCACTGGGTACTTGGAGGGCTTTCTCATTGCTTAACTATCCCATGTCATGATCATTTCCATCTAAGGCAGAGAGAGATCTAGCCCTTCAAAGTCTGTCTGGGGCCATGACTTGGCTCCTGTGAGAGTGTGCACCACATCAATTAATGTAGATCATGATGGTTAGTTCTTAAGCTGATATGACTGAAGGTTTTCCTGCCATCTAACCCATACATCAGGTTAGTGAAGCCATTTAAAATGACTCTCAGTCACAAAAGAGAACAGTAATCAGGGCACTTTAGCCTCCGAATCCAAATGAGTATGTCTGAGATGGAGCTCGCCCCTCATACGGCAGTGGGGATCTTGCTAATCAAGATGGGTTAATGGAAAGATGAGTTTGGACTGCTTGTGAGTTAATCCACAGCAAAAATCTAAATTAGCTGTCTGGGTACGGAGCGCATTAGGATATTTTATAAACCTTTAAACTGCTCATGCAGTTCATGTATTATTCTGCATTTTAAATCAGTCTCTTGCAAATCAGCCCCACGGGAGGAAAAAGGGTTAGTTAGATCCTGATTTCTAACCTGCAGTTTTGCTTAAATTGTGTTTTTCCGGCACTGATTTACAGTCCCGGAGTATAATTCTATAAGCAGAACCTCAGATAGACTAAAACAACATGGTTGTTATGGCTAGGAGAGTACTGTAATTTGGATCTGCCTCCATTTATGCTGCAGTAAAGGAAGAGCTATTTTTGTTCTTTCATTTTGCTTTGTTTGGTGGACTTCATCCTGCAGAGGATGTAGATCTACAGATAACAAGAGATAGTTTGGAGTTCCCTGAATATATTTCTGTTAAAGCATAAACATGTTTATACTTTCAAAGTGTTTTTTAGTGTCTGGCTGCCTAACGCTGATTTCTAGTGGTTTTCATGCAAGTGGCTGTCCTCCTCGTTGTGAATGTCTTGATGGTTTCTCAACTCTAATTTCTCTCTCAGCTAACCAGCACTGTTAGCTGGATCAATTACCTTAAGGTCCATGATCAGATACGTGCCCGCACGTGTGCATGCTGACTTCTCTTCTCAGTGTATCTCAGCCACAACTGAAAATTAGCCACACATAACATGGAAAAATTAATCTGATGAGCAAGTCCTCTTTCTTCTTTTCCCTTGTGCTCCTTAAAGACATTAATTAATCTCTGTGGAGAAAAAATAATAATCAACACTTTTAAACAATGAGGTTTTGCTTAAGGCACAGGGGGGATATTTTTTAAGCAGCTCATGGTGGTTTAGTCATGTGCAACTCATTTGAACTCAGTGAGAGCTGCATGCCTAAAACTATGCAAAGCAGTCTGAAATTTGTACATACAGCAATGTATATTAGGTATGAATGCCATCTGCTTTCAGGTAGTTTTTCATCCCACATCTTGTACATGAAGCAGCACCAATTCTGCTGAGATGTTTAGATGGGAAGATGTCAGAAATTACAGTGTTTACTGCTGGCACCTTCCTAGGCAGAACACAAAGCTGATAGTTCCTGTGAAAGTTTTCATGTCTGACTCAGTATCTTTTCCTTTGTCTATTAACTTACCTGTAAAGTCTTCTAACCATAAACAAGTAGTGTCATCAGTTTCTTGATTTCTTGGGTGCCTAAAGCAAAAGCAACTGCCCTTAATGTGGCCTCCAAGTACTGTATTTAATTAGTGTCCTGTTACTCTGCCCAAGAGGGCTCTGGATTTCAGCAACTGGTTCTCATTCAGACCATCAGTCCAGGCTAGGTCAGCATTTTTGTTCAGACTAGGAAGATACTTTTGAAGTGAATCTCCTGCCTGTCCCCACTTACTGCACTTCGGTTCGCATCAGGGAGCTTTCTCACTGTGCAGCAATTTGATCCCCGTGGATGAAACCAGGCTGGAGTCTGTACCCTGGGAGCACGCTGATGTACCCTAGCTGCTGATGGGGGCTAGAGCTAATCAGAAGTAGCCCCCCGAAACATAGGCAGCGTAGACATTGGGTCCTCAGCACCTCCTGCTCCACCTGAGATCTCCCCACCTACTGCACCACACTGTTTGCTAAGGTGGGTGTTGGCGCTTGCTCTTGGAGTCCTCTAGTGCTCTGAGTCAGATGGGGTTGTGCACGATCTCCACGCTTAGTTAGCATTTCTGGGTGAGATGGGTGACTCCGTATCAGTCACAGTCTCAAGCTTCATGGCCCCACCAAACCCATTATCATTACATAGCAAAAACTTTGCTGCTGTAAGATTTACTCCAGATATATGCACAAGGCGAAAGGAAGATCAGAATTTTTCCTTTGGAACTGGGTTGGCAAGAGACTTAATGAATGAATGTGCAGCTCTTACTGACGCTGGATGCCAAATTCAAAAGTCATCCTGCCTATGTTAAAATCATAATTACCAGCAAGTGAGAAAAACTTACCCATTTAGCTCATGTTACATTTATTTTAATTTGCTTATTTCTCAGTTTTCATGCGCTATCAGATTTTGAGTCCCCTGTTGTCAGGTGTAATTACTTCAGAAGACTTGGTCAGAAGAACTAAATCGCAAAATTTTCCAAAATCCCTCTTGATACGGTTCTTCAAATCCTTTTGCCTGTGATAGGAAATGCAGTTAGGCTAACTTGGTAAATGCTTGAAATAATTGCGTAATATCCTACTTTGAGTGTAGAATACAGAGGTTCAAAGCAAATGGTTTCAAATTCGGAGATTAAAATAGAAATGCTACATAATGGGTCTTGAAGGAGCAGGAAAAAATTTCCTTTCATTGTGGTGTGATGCCGCGTTCTTTCAACTTCCCTTGTAGTCATTCTGATTTTTTCATCGTTCTATGTTTTAAACCACAATTTAGATTTAATACTATGCCAAATGAGATAATTTATCTTTGTCTGACTGCATATTTCTACTTAATCTACTTAGCAGATTTCTACTAGCTGTCAACCATAAATACGACTCTACCCTTATACAGATTTGTTTCAATGCTTGTGGCTGTGTGATTACCGCTCCCATCTTTGCTTCTGTAAGCTTTCTTTCATACATAATGGCTTACAGCTCAGTCATGACTTCTCCAAAAAAAATTTTTGTATGCATCTGATTATACTGTTGGGAATATAGCATCCCTTCTTAATCAGGAAAGGCATTTCACGTATACAGCAAAACTGCTACCCTAAAATACTTTCCACTGACACTGTGTTTAAGTACCTTACAACGCAGAGTGTCCAGTTCGCAGTTATTTTTTGGTGATATAAATAAAGAAGCATAGTATTTTGCACATTCTCAAGTTGTGTAAATATACGTGCAATGGATTGCTCAGGCAGGTCCTGTTTTCCCCAGCCTTTCTCCCACTCAGCACGTGTTTAACATTGCACCTCTGGAAGTGGTTCCAGCTGCTCCTAATCTTATTCCACATCTCTCATGAGCACTCCAAACTCTTTACGCTAGTATCTATACTAGTAAATGAAGCGCGCCCGAGAACAATCCTCGATTGAGAGGTGATGCCAGCTGGCACGCAACCGTGTGCTGCTGGGGTTTACTGCCATCTCCGGGCAGGGGAACCCCCCCAGCCTGCCGAAGAGGGTGGCTGGGTCCCCGCCGTGCTCGGCGGCAGTTTGCTGGAGCAGCGCCAGTCCTATGCCTGGGAACCCTTTTGCTTTTGGGTAGTATGGACAGCTGCAACCCAGGACCTGGGGATCTTCCTGAGTCTTACTTAGTTAACTAGTATAAGCATAGCTTTAGTCAATGTTTGTGTGCTGTTTTCCAAGGAACTTGATAAGTACAAGTCCCTAAGTCAGATTTGCAATTTAAGATCCGTGTTTCTCTGAGATGGTAAGATTTCACAGCATTTCTGTAAGAAACATTTAAAATTTTTCATGCCGCCTAGTTGTCAGGCAAGTGAAAAAGTGCTGATGGCATATAGGGGCTAGAAGTGAGATGACATTTTGCATGGCTGTTCTGGGGAGCGCTCTAATAGTGAGCAAAATCAAAAACATTAGACTTGGAGATCAGCATCAGTGCTGTGTGGTAGAAAATGGTTACAGAACTACTCCTTTTAGCTGACTTACAGTGCCAAGTTTCTGTGGAAATGCACTATACTAGGACCCAGCATGAAAGACTGAGAAAAATTTCTGGTTTTGTACCAGAATCAAGGAATAAAGAGAAACGGACTTATAACAAACCTCACTGATTTCTGTTATGGAGTTCTGTTTGCTGTTTTCTATTGCAGTGGTACGATTGACTTTGATACTGAATTAGTGTATAGTAACAGAGCTCAATGCAACAATTTTTGTCTCTTGGACGGGGGTTTGCACTGAGATAACAAAGAAAGTCAAAGTGTTACTTTCAGTCAGTCTGCTTGAGGAATGATTTAGTTGCCAAATCATTCTTATTTTCAGTAGGGAAAGGAAAAAACAGTCTTCATACATAAATCAGAGTACATGGCAAATAGTTCTCCCTTCCAAATCAATTATTTTAACACAACGCATTTCTTAGAAATAGTTTCCATTGATTAAACAGTATGTAGCGAGCCAGAAAGTTCTGACTCATTTTTTTGCAATGATGTATAAGGCTTATTCCTGCTTGAAGTTAATATATGTCAGCTGAGATTTATTTAATTTAGGCAAAATAATTGCAACAACAGCAATAGATCATATTCTGTTGTGTTGCATTTTTGGTCCACCAAAAAAGATGGTAACAGGAGCTGGTGGTGTTTTTTGCCAAATAAAGAAAAAAAAGTGCCGGTCAGTTACTGACTGGCTCATCTCTTTTGGATGCTGTCACCTGTGTTCATCATCTTTCCGTAATGAACAAGATCAGCTGAGAAAGATGGAGAATTTTTCTGCAATGAAATAAAAGTGAGGAGATCAGTTAATGTTCTGCTGTTAAACATCCTCTCGATAGGGAGCCTCTGGCTCAGTTCAAGATAATAGACAATGAAGCTCTAAGACAGGAGCAATTTAAATTACATTTTAATCAACTCTCAGGAGGGAAGGCAGCATTATGTGAAACCATTAATAGAAAACCAGCAATGTTTCTTACTCTCTCATTTGTGTGCATTATGCCTGAACAATCTGATGAATTAACAGATTATCTCCTAATTCATTCAAACACTCTTCTGTGATGCTTTGAAAAAAATACCATCCTGCCTTCATGACACCTTTTCAGAGCAATAACATCAGATAACCAGAGTCTCTGATTGAGTTTCATTGCATTTAAAATCTGATAGACGGGTGAGGGTTGAAGGCAGTGTAAATGTAGGAGGCAATGTTGTTCTCACCACTGCATTGTGACTATGAACAGAGATATTTTGGCTTCCTTAGACTTCTACGCACCCCATCAGTGTTGCTGGAAAGATTTATAATCTGTGCCTACACTAGAGACTTGGCCTACAGCCCAATGAGTAGGCTGCGCTTTCATATAGCTTGTTCTTCTTCCAGAATGCAAACTCAATCAGCAAAACATACCAAACGTAAAAATTACTTAGTGTGAGGTATCACTGACAGAGATGAAATGGCGAGTGTGCTGTGTTAATCCCACTTCCCAGGCTGTAAATGGAAACTGCTGATTAAGAGCAGCAAATCAATTTGCTAACTATGGCTCTAAAAATAAGGTGTGCTGCGAATAGAAAACTAATGGGAAATGGATAATGTTGAATGGATTGATCAATGGAAATGTAAGAGAAGACAAATTATGTGTAACTTCACTTTTCCCTTGGCTAATCAACTTCACGCCCATATGTAACCAATAAAGGGAGAGGGAGAGATCACATTAATAAAAATTAACCAACCACGCTGAACACCACTCCTCCACAACCCTGAGGAATTAGTGCAGGAAAGAGATAAAATGTTTTATATGAAAAACTTGTATTGGCAAGAGTCTTGGTTTAGCTGAAATAGATCTGCCACATGCCTTACATTATCCCCAGACCCACCAGTTTGGAGTGAGGAGATACTGGGAAAGGGCAAAAATGTAGGCAGGGTCATTACTGCAGGGAGAAGGGGTGATGTCTAAGGAGTTTACACTGAGCTAGAGGAAATTTTAAAGGATGACCTGTTTAAGTGCTCATTGCCATTACTGGGTTTAATTTGCGATGGTGACCATGATCATCACGGTTTCACCTCACATGCTATCTCAGTGACTGATTTGGGATTACTTAGGATGAAAGAAAGTGAAGAACTTTGCCTCTTAAGGTTGGGCAATGTTAGTGAACTTTGGAGGGAACAAAGCAAAAAGCAGAACTCTCCAGCTCAGAGATGCAGTTGTGCTGCGACCCAGATTAGTCTGAATGTCTGCAGTTGTGTTGTCTTGTTTCAAGTTCCCTCCTCCTCCTCCTAGAGGAGAAGAAACAGCCGGGTTACTCATGACCTCTTCTGGGAGTCAAGCAAATGTGTCTGCATGGGGCTCCAGTGCTAATCTTGCGCTCTTTGAGAGCTCATGTCTCTACGTCATGCTATGTCGTGTCTTGGTTCCTAATCCGAAAACCACAGCAGTGTTTCACATTCTCCCCAAGCATGGGATGGTGGAGAGTCCAGGTAGAATCTACTCTTTTTGGAGCAACGGTCTATTTTTCAGGTAGTTTTCTTTCATAACAGTGGGGGTTTTGAACATATTTTTCATTGAAAATGTTGATTTAACAGGTAGTAACCTGTACTAATCTCTATAAAACTGAAAACACTAAAGACATTCCAGGTTTTGAAAAAAGGGGGAAATTGGGGGCATGTTTGTCTTCAAGAAAGTCAAAATTAGATTATTTTTTGTATTGACATTTGAAGATCCCCAAAATCTAGTTGTTTTTTTCCTTGTTAAATGGGGAAAAAAACATTCTATGCAAAGACAATTCAAAGCCAATCCCCCATTTCTTTCAGGAAATATTTACCAACTTCTGACCAGGAGTTCCTCTGATCAGGAAGTTCAGGATCAAGTCCAGCACAGAGCGAGGTCTTGCCAGTGTGGATGCCAGTGCTGTGTTCTACAGGCTGCTCCAGGCACCGCAGCCACTCTGGGTAGCTGACTTTTTTTTTGCAGACCAAAGATTTCACCAGCCCTCCCCCTAAGTGGGCATGTTCTGGTGAAGGCTTGTTGGCTTTATGCCACTGACTGCAATCATCACAGCGTAACTTCATGTTAAGATCATCCCATTTTCATGAAGCAGGTCCAATCCCAATGCCATCATGGCAGGTCCCATCCCATGGCCATCACGGCTTTGCACAGGCTTTCCACAGACAGGTATATTTATCAGTGGCCGGAGTCCTTTGGCAGATCAACATGTTTTCACCATATCCGATAAGCTTGCTTGTGGTGCTAATAAGATGCACGAGGCTTAAAGAGCGGTAATTGTCTTTCCAATAAACATTTAATTGTCCTACATGCAGAACTAGTTTGTGATTAATCCATAATTGTTTTGGGGTGCTGAGGTATATTCTGAGGGGAGATGTTTCTTTCTTTATTTACTTTCCTAAGCATGAATGAATATAATAAACCTCATCACCAGTCTGCAACAGGTCGGTGTTGATATCCAGCACAGTGAGATATCCAGCTGAGATCAAATGCAACTTGCATCTATCACCATCATGGGGCTTCGTTTGATTACTTGGAGAACTGGGGAGGGGAAGGCCTGAGATGGAGATCCAGTTATGTGTGTGAGATGAATGGCTGACCTTACAGATGATATGTGCAGTCAAACAAACCAGACAGCACTTACACAAAAACCTAAATGATTTTGGAAGCTCTCCCTAGGAATGATGCTTTGAGAGGGTATATAAGTCAAATGATCCTGACTGTGCTCTTCCTCTGGCTCTAAAAGCTAAGCAACCTTGAGGTTCCTGCATCAGGAGGTGACCATACTAATCTAGCATTTGTGTTGCATGAAGTGTCCGTGTTATCGCCAGCGTCTGGATATACAGAGAGCTTTTAATCTGGCATGGCACATCATCCCAAGGAGAACACTGCGCCTGAATCTTCAAAGATGCTCTTGTCTCATCGGCTTCCAGTTGTGTTTATTGGCAACCTGCAGTGTGTTGCCATGCAGCTGGTATGCAAGCTGAGGAGAACATAAGCAGCGCAGTTGGGAGACGACACATGCTGCTCCCAAAAAGAAAAAAAAACTCTGAAATACAGCAGCAGCAGCAGAAAAACACACGTTTTCATGAGAATTCCGTATGGAAACAAAGCAAAACAGAGAACCAATCTCCCAAATGATTATTTTTGTGGCAAACCTTCCCTCTTCCCTGATGCTTCCTCTTCAACAAACTTCAACTGTAATGCCTCGCCATTGACTACAGTGTTTGGCAACCTACAGGCGTGGGTCTAGCCTGCAGCTGGCCATTCTGGATGCCGCCATCCTGCAGGGAAGGGGTGCCAGGACCACCTTATCTTTGTTTTGCCTTTACTAAGAGAGGCAGCTCTAGTAGTCCTATAGCTCTAAGGCAGCAGCATCCATCAGCTCAGGGCTGTGGCCGGGATGCCCCAGCCACGCTCTGCATACAGAGCAAGGAACATTAGAGCACAGGCTACTGGTTTTGAGAGCAAGAGCAAAGTATGCTGCAGGCCATGTTCTTCCCAGCTCGTTACGCTGGCAAGACAGCTTAACCTCCTGGTCAGCTTTCCTTCCTGGATCCTCCGCTCTTCCACCCAGCACTGGCTTTTTTGCTCAACATCCAGGTCTTAAGGTGCATGTTTTCTTTTCTAGATGTCATGACTAGTTCATGAGAGCTGGGTTTTGCTCCAGCAGATACAACCTGCTGACACTGAAAGCACTGCCTGTTTCTTTCCACTAATTGCATGCAAACTACTCAACCTGCCTTACTCTCTTGCTTCCCTCTGTCTGCTGAGGACTGCAAATCAGGTGCATGCCAGGAAAATAGACAGAGGTCATATGTGAATTTCATCTTTCTGGAGAGACCGGCGTGCCAGAAAAGAACAGGAGGTCAAAGGCAACCTTTGCCCCTTCCAGTGTGCTTCGGCCTCCTTGACTTCAGAGATTGCTTTTCTCTTCACTGCTTGGCCTTGCCTTTACTATGTCAGCATCTTTTGCATCCCTGGGCCAAGCATGTCTTACAGGCGTCTTAAGCTCTGCTCTGTGAAGGCGGCTTATTGTCAGTGCTCCATGTCCAGATCAAAAAAGTACTGGCAGAGGGTCTGACTGAAGTGAGTGCCACAGCCTTCCTGCTGGAACAGGCTTGGGCTCTGCTTTTGTAAAATCTGATGTCAAAGATCAGACATGGAAAAAGGCAAGCAGTTGTTATAAAGTAATTTAGTAAATAAAATAAGTGGATATCACATCCCCAGATGGAGTCATTGCAGTTGTAACTGCTTGAAAATCATTAGTCAGGCTCCAAGAAATCCTGAGATTGGCTTAAATACTATGAGATTAGAAAATGCATTTGGGGTGCATTTAGTTGCCTTTTGATACTGAAGCATTAAAGGCTTACAAGGGTTAGAAACATATTTTTATTTAAAAGTGAAGCAGAGCTTTTCAGTGGGGCTGCTTCCATGTTTGAAGAAAGTCACAAAATGTGGCAGGAATTGCTGAAACAGTTCCCTGAGTTTTTGATCTGGGAAGGAGAGCAGCATCAGCTTTCCATGGGTAAGCACGTGGCTCCCCTGACTCTGCAGGCGCCAAGGCAGCTGCTCCAGATTTACACCTGAGCATGCGAGACCAGAGTCAGAGTAGACTTCTGCTGACAAAAAATGGTACAATAAATTTAAAATTAATCTTTTCTTTGTTTACCTTCTAATTTGCTCACATCCCTCTTCATTTTCTATGTCAGGCAGCAAAGCACAAGACAAAAAATGTGGAGTATTATATAATGAACATGACGTTCATACACTTGGGGTCATGTTTTTTGCAGTAAAGATGATTATTTCTAGTCAACCCCATTTATATGCTGGCATGAAGATCCCATATGAAGATCAGGATTTTCTTTTGAGATATTCACGTATCTTCAAGAATGATAAAATCTGTTAATTGATGTAATCCCAAAGTAGTGGTGCTGAGGTACGTTTTGATGAGCGCAGTGTGAGAATTTAAAAAAACCTGTATCTTCCTTATTGATACAAACTAATTATAACTAAATGCACAGCAGTTTTAATTAAATTGTCACTGTAGTGACAGTGATGTTGAGAAGGTGGTTGCACAGTCATTCCCTTTTAATGATGTCTCTTCTTGGTATTTGGGGTAATTCCAGATTTATGAGGATTAGAAGAGCCATATACCCTAAATTCTTTCTTGGAGGTTCTTGTAAGAGACTGAAAGTATTGTGTCATTGCAGTGAAACCAGAGGCAGGGTAATGACAGATAGATAATTCTCCCTTTCTGAAATCATGTCTTGTGTCTTCTGGAACATTTTCACATCTGTTATATATGTGCGGTTAGAGAGAGCGCAGGCTGCCCGCGGACACAGAGACTACACTTGCATGGAGGAATGATGGAAGAGTGTTTCTGAAGCAAAAAAGGGATGCTGCTTATGACGGTGAGACAGTCTCCTGCAGTAAAACCTTGCCTGCTTTTTAAATGTGACTAATGATTTGGGGCACTTCAATCTAGAACACTGTGAAGGTTGGCGAGTAAGTGTTTAGAGGACAGGTAGTAGCAGCCTGTTCAAAATCAGAACGCTGTGACATTTCTGATGTTGATGCTCAGAAATGGAGGCATCCATAGCCAGAAGAGGGGTCGGTGGATGTGCCTGGTTCACTTCCTTTTATTCCCCGCATTTTGCTTCACAGACCGTAGTCCCTTTTTGTACAGAATTTCTATTCAGCGTGTACGCTTGTGCAGGCCAGTGGAGGAGGCGAGGCGGTGGCGATGCCATGTGCTCCTGCCTGCAGCCCCGCTGCCAGTGCCTGCCCCGGGCAGGGTTGGCTCAGTGCCACTATCCCCCATGTGCCAAGCTCAGTGCTGCCCACCCGCACCAACGGGATTGTCATTAATAGCCGTACAGTGTAGGGGTCATTGCTTCTCCCTTAAACAGCACTGCATAATTAAAGGTGGTAGAAAACAGGCGACAAAACAGGAGCTGGGAAATGAGGTCTCTGGGTAGGATGAGAGGGAATAGCCAGTGCTGTGGGTCTTATCTTGCACAGCGGGGGGCACCACACACTTAACCCAAGCCCTGACGTCTCCTGACTCGATCTCTGGTTCGAATAACGGGCTTTTCGTATATCAGAGAGAAGGAACAAGGTATTGCTGTATAGATGTCATTCCTGTTCCTCAAGTGCCTCTGCCTCCTGCACAGGGGGATAGATCACCATGCACTCGCCACGACATGCACTAAATTACTTTATAACTACTGCCTGCCTTTTCACACATCCGATTCTTGACATCTGTTTTTACAAAACCAGACAAAGTCATGCCTTGACTATCTGAATGGTAACATGTTCACACGCTGAAATCCTCAGCTCAGGTAGAATTTCCACTGATCCCAGTGCAACTCTTGTTAGGATTGAGTGTTTAATTCCTCAACTTAATAAATACCTGCCATAGCGGGTGGAAGCCAGGAGAGCTGGGCGCCGTGCCGGGAAGCCCTGGGTTGCCAGTGGTGGTGGCACAGCCCTTCCCAGCCCCACTGGGGCTGAGGCCGCATCCAGCGTGGCTGGAGCTGAGCAGGAGCGCAGGGGTCTTCTGCCCGCCCTGCACCAGGGCACTTTTTACCCACCAAGCTGGTGAGCTTGTGGGTATGGACATCCTTTCAACAAAAATCTCATTCGCTCAAGAAAGCCTCATGTTTCTAAAGGAAAATGCATAAATGAAAATATAAACAGCGAGCAGAAAGTGGTAATTAATGTCCAGCACACATGTGCAGCATCGCTGATAAAGTTGCCTGGTAACAGAGGAGGGGATGGCAGAGCCCCGCCAGGAGCCAGCGGCAGCCTGCGAGTCCTCTTCAAGGCTGAGGTTTTGCCCAGGGGAAAGAGAGAGCCTCACAGACAGCACTCTCCTCCTTAGCAACCCCCATATACAGACAGACACACAGGCATACATGCAGACATCCATTTCTTTGGGGGCTGCAAAATGCCATCCAATAAATAAATACATGCGCTCTCTTTTCATCTCGTACCAGACACTTGTGTTTTGCTGTGAGGTGCCTACAAAGGGCTTTGAATAGCAGTACGTTCCAGCGAGGAAAATTTTCGCATCCTGTTCCTTTGATCATGATGGCATGGTGAGACGGAAGCAGACTGTCTTCATTTCTGTAACTAGGTAGGGTGCCCAACTTGACAAGGAAAAACAGTTCTTACCCTACCAATTTGCTTTTTATGACCTAAAGAGCATTGGAATAATTTATGCATTTGTAAGTGCATTAGAAAGAGGCTTGAAAAGAAAAAATGGCAAAGTCCTCAGGAATCAGCATTTTTTTTCACTCCTTAGCATATTCCATTATATGAAATTATAATC
This sequence comes from Harpia harpyja, assembly GCF_026419915.1. Taxonomy (NCBI): domain Eukaryota; kingdom Metazoa; phylum Chordata; class Aves; order Accipitriformes; family Accipitridae; genus Harpia; species Harpia harpyja. The sequence continues at coordinate 54,064,115 of NC_068940.1, read as the reverse complement.
TCCTTCCCTTAGTTTTCTTTAGTGTGTTTTCCACAGTTATAAGGCTAATGTCATTTTGGGTTCCTCCTGCAGTACCTGAAACTGTTAAATGAAATTTGTATTCAGTCAAAAAGCAAAATATATTATTGCAGCAACTACCAAAGTCACAAAAATATGCACTCCTACATATACACTCCTGGCAGGCCCCTGCAAAGATTTTTGGTTCAGCCACTCTCAGTCCCACTGGGTGCCAAGAGCTCGAAGCCCAGGATGGAGTCCACCCACAAACAATATGCATTGTCAAGTGAAATGTGTGCTCGGAAACAAAATTTCCATCTTGTAAAGACAGAACTAATTATATTAGGTGTTTTAATGCTAAGACAAGTCAGTCAGATAATATATGGTTCTCATCAGCCCTCCCAGAGGTCAGAATAGTCTTTATTTGCAGCTGAGCGGTACCCCAAAAGGGTATGCATTTTCTTTTCTTTCAAAACCATCTTGTGAATTCAAATAAATTCCTTCCGCCAGAGATGTGGCTGAAAGTGCTGGTGGCCAGCACGAGCTTGTGGAAGCCATGTACATACGCATCTGTATAAAATTATGTTGGCAATTAATTCAAGAAATAGTTTGTGTCTCTCAGTAACTCCTAGATGTTTTATTAAAATGTTGATGACACTGGCTGGAAAGGAAATAAAGGGATTTTTTATTTATAAAAAGCCTGTAAGTAATTACCAGTTCATGCAAAGGAAACCATGCGACTGCAGTAAAGCCCAAAGACCTTTTTTAGCATCTACCTCTAGCTATTTCTTAGAGTGTAGAAGACTGGAATTAAGAAAACCTATTAAACAATTGAATGCCAGCTTTTACAGTAACTAATCTAATAAAAGATTAACCCCTCACCGCAGATCTATATATGTTGCCAGTAGAAGGTTTTTGACCAAGCCGTTAGAGGTGTCGCTTTCATCACAGGCTAATAACTAGATAAATAAAACAAGCTCATCATAAAAGAGTTTCAGAAGGCTTTTTTATGGTAATAAAAATTAATTACTTACAATCAAAAGTGAAAATACGAGTACACACAGGAGATCCATTATTTGAAGGGAATCATAAAAATTGTTTGGAGAATTAAAAAAGTTACAACACATACAATGTGATGATACCTTTTGCCACAATTCTTGTATCCTGTGAAGAGGACAAATACCAGCTTTGGTTTTAAATTATGGCAACACTAATTGAGGACAATAAAGAATAAAAATGTAACCTTTTAAAGGCACTTCCAATTTATAGGCTGCATTATTCAGAGGGCGAGTGCTGAATCCACTGAAAACCATTTCATGTTTAAAATCCTGACCCATACAACTTTGTGGGAATGATATGCAGCCCCAGTTCTAATTACTTGCGGTACAGGGGATCGATGGATTTTCTGTTCGCTTGGGATTATCACAGAAGCAACAAACAGGAATAGAATTTCTGAGGAAGAGACCTAGTGAAGTATTACCTAGTGTGTTGAGTAGCCGTGGGATCGGAGGGCAGGTTAGCTGCCCTGAAAGGTGCTCTTCTGCAACTCCAAAGCCATGAAATTGAACAGCAGCCAACCCCTTTAAAAGACTGCGCAGTAATGAACTGTAAAAAGGGGGGTCATTCAGTGAGATACTGCTTTATAAACAGTAGGAGAGAGCTTCTGGCTAGCAGACAAACTCCTTCCAGCATCATGATGAAGCACGCATCGTCTTCCTGCTGGGATGCTGCCCATTAGCATCAATCCAGTCCATGGCGATTTGGGTCTTCCAAAGGAGCCTTTTACGCTAATGACATTAACCAAATACAAATTCAGATAGCACCTTTTAACCTTATGTGGCTTCTTTGTGTGTTTTATTATTACTAACCACAGCTGTAATCACAATAACAACATATCTGAAGGAGGCAGTAAAGTTAGGACGTGGAAATACAGTGCATCTCCACAAACTGGTGTCGGGTTGATCATAGAATCATAGAATCATAGAATCATTTCGGTTGGAAAAGACCTTCAAGATCATCGAGTCCAACCATTAACCATGCCCCCTAAACCATGCCCTGGAGTACCCTGTCCACTCGCTTTTTGAATACCTCCAGGGATGGTGAATCAACCACTTCCCTGGACAGCCCATTCCAATGTTTGACAACCCTCTCAGTAAAAAAATTTTTCCTAATATCTAACCTAAATCTCCCTTGCCTCAACTTGAGGCCATTTCCTCTTGTCCTATCTCCAGACACCTGACAGAAGAGACCAACACCCACCTCACTACAACCCCCTTTCAGGTAGTTGTAGAGAGCGACAAGGTCTCCCCGCAGCCTCCTCTTTTCTAGACTGAACAACCCCAGATCCCTCAGCCGCTCCTCGTAAGACTTGTGCTCCAGGCCCCTCACCAACTTGGTTGCCCTTCTCTGGACATGCTCTAGCACCTCAATGTCTTTCCTGTAGTGAGGGGCCCAAAACTGAACACAGTACTCGAGGTGCGGCCTCACCGGTGCCAAGTACAGGGGAACAACCACCTCCCTGTTCCTGCTGGCCACACTGTTCCTGATACAGGCTAGGATGCTGTTGGCCTTCTTGGCCACCTGGGCACACTGCTGGCTCATATTCATCCAACCTTAGTGGGAGCTTCACGGTGTGGCAGTTGGGTTGCTGTTAATAATGCAAAATATAGCTCCATGACTCCCTGCACTGAGGAAGAAAATGTAACCGGCAAAGCCTGTTTATTTTCCCCTTCTCTATTTGCTGCCATCCTGCTATAGCGTCTTTTCCAAAGAGCTGCGATTGCTACACAAAACACGTGGCAGTGTTGATAGCTGTAAGGAAATGATTTGGTGGAGGTTGTTGCGAATGGTGTCCTCTCTCCTTCTCAATGTAGAGCACAACCTGGTTTGGGAGGGTTTCTCCCCGACCACCTGCTCACTTTGAACATTTTCTGATGACGATCTAGCAAACTAAATGCCGGCCATCAGAACTTTTGTTTAATGCTGTAATATGAAGCGGATTGAGCCATGGCAGCTGTGAGGGAGTGACAGAGAAAAACAGGTAAGCACAGCAGGATGGACTTAGGTACCATCTGGCTTCAGGAGTTTTTCATTACCTGGGTTTTCTCATTTTCACCAAATTACTTCTGCTGGGCAGGGATTACCCCGCTGGAAATCAGCTCACTTTTGTAAGTGCTAGGATACATATTAACATACCTAACTTTACATGTTCACATTTGATGATCTCTGTCTAGGAACTCGCAGTTTGAATGGGGGTGGGAGAAAACTTATGGAAAAGTTCATTTTTCTTTCACATAAAATCAAATACATTTCTAATTTTTGCTATTTTGTTAGAACTGTGCTCTTTGGACCAAAATTTTCCATCATTGTACATCAAAACATTAGTTCCTAGGAGCTGAATTTGGTCCAGAAAAGGGATAAGTCAGCAAATTAAAAAGTAGGAAAATTTTCCTGTAAGGTATTTCATCCTGGGCATTGAGAAATGGGTAACCTTTATAATGTCAATTTTAGAAGCACGTAGACCCCGTTTGCCTCCATTTTATCCATGGTTGATCCAGCATATTTCAATTAGCCAGGGGTCATTCAGATAATCCACCAAAAGTTTGGCTAGTTTCATCAGTCTTTGTGACCCTACTGGGCCCAGCTATTTGGTTTGCAAAGTACCAAAACCAGATCCTCAGGAGATCTCCAGTATGGTTTTGTTTCTCAGGAGCTAAAAATTCTCACAGATAGAAGGGTTTGTCTACTGATGACTAAGGTATGGTTTCACCTTAGTGAAATATTTGAGCCAGAGTCTTGGCTATTCCCGTTCTTCCTGGATGCTGTTATCTGCAGCACCACTTAATCTGGAATATAAATCTGATGGTGACCTTCTGCGCAGCTATGGATTTCATTTACCTTACACCTGCACTCTCAAGTGCCCGTGATTTTATGGCATACCGGAGGAAAAATGGCTCATAAGCATCTTGTGTACCCAAATCTTTGTGTTCATTTGTACGTCAAAGCTGTTGAAACTGGAAGGTTTCTCGTGTTTCATAGGTATCCATGTTCCATATACCCCCACCCCCCACAGCGTACCAAGAACAAGATGCGGTCCTAGAAACTGACAAAAATGCAAACCTCAAAGCTGCCAAATTAAGTAAATTTGTCAGAGAAGCAGTCAAAGCATCTGCAAGCTGAATCTCATGAATTTCATAAGGAAGAGAATTCCACCAAATTGGGGCCAGGCACATTCCAGATGGCACAGATGGTTTAGCAAGTGACAGATTGGAAACAGAACCCAAATTATGAGCAAGTACGTAAACAGAAATCAAAATTTCTCCAATAGGTAGGAGTCAAAGTTTGAAGGGTGTTCAGAAACAATAATAACATGTTAATTTTAAGCCTCAAAAGGTAGCCAAGTGCAATGCCTGAATAAAGATGGAAGATGACAAGTTGTGAGAAGAGCACGCAACTTTTCAGTAGCTGCCAAGTTTGGAGTAGATTCTCAACAAAACAGAGAGGCAGAAAATGGCCACCCAAATGCAGTTATAATCCAACCTGGAAATTGCAGATAAACAAGTCAAGATTTCGTTAACTGGCTCATTGCAAAACCAGTCTGAAAGCTGGATGGAAAAAATGACATTGTTATGTCTTTTTTTAATCAAAATGTAATTTTGACTGACTTGTGTGAGAGCCAATTTCTAGATGGGTGAAAATGTGCAAATCAGAAAAACAGTAAGTACCCATAACCATGTGAAGAAAATGTGTGAAACCAATAGGAGCAATGAAAGAAGAATCAGAAGTAAGAATATTTCAACATCAATAAGGGAGGGAAGGAAATCACAGCAAAGCTAACCATCAAAACAGCATATGGGGAAAAGTGAGAGGAATCTTAGCTCAGAGTTAAACAAAGACTGATTATTTTATACTGCAGTAATACAAGCCACCATATGCGCTATCTTTAAATTCAAGACAGCAGAAGATTTTAATTAATAGAATAATAATGCTAATTGCATTGTAGGGGCAGTATAAGAACTTACGAGTGTGAAAATACTAATTATAGGATTGTGTGTGTATATGTACATATGTGTGCACATATATATTTATACACACAGACACGTAATATGTATACATAAAATTTTACAGATGCAAGTGTCTCCTAGTCCCATTAAGCCATTGGTAATAAACCTTCCAAACAGCCATCCTCTTGGTGGCAACGCTGTCATACATTACTGGTGAATCTCTGGATATTAAACACAGGCTGTGGTCCCTGTTCATGTGTGTGAATTGGTTTTGTGACCCAGTGAAGGATTTCTGTAGAGTCAGAGTGATGGGGAACATGCCATGGAGTTGGCATGCTCTCTCTTAATACCTCCTAGGCTCTTCCTGGCATTAGGGACAAGGAGTATTTTGCTGGGTAAAGGTAATAATAATAAAAGCAGCGGTGGTTTGGTCTTTCAGGCATGGTTAGCTCTTCCATGTAGTCCTTTTGCAGAGGGGCTGTGGACATACTCTCTCTTCCTGCTCTTTTTTACAGAGTTGAATATGTTCCACCTCCTAGAGCCACCAACAGCCATATACGATGAAGAGGCTGGAGCACTTCAGCAGCCCTGCTGTGTCCCACCACGCACACATACATTCCCCTTCAGTTTGCAGGGTTGCAGAGCGTCATTTAATCTGATAGGTTTTGTTTATGCTTTTATCTGGCCAAGTGTGCTAAATGCACATACCTGGGAGCCAGGTCAAGCTCTGGATTTGTTCTGGAGAGATGGTTTGGAGGAACTGTCTTACGGCAGGGATTGCTCCATAGTACTTTGGTGCAAAGCTATATCATAGCTCTTCTGTTACCCAGTGTCAGAAAGCCTTTTTTTCAAAGAAGGTATGTATGGCCTATTGTCATGGTTTAACCCCAGCCAGCAACTAAGCACCATGCAGCCGCTCACTCACTCTCCCCCCACACCCAGTGGGATGGGGGAGAAAATCAGGAAAAGAAGCAAAACTCGTGGGTTGAGATAAGAACAGTTTAATAGAATATAAAAAGAAGAAACTAATAATGATAATGGTAACACTAAAAAAATGACAGCAGTAATGATAAAAGGATTGGAATATACAAATTATGCACAGTGCGATTGCTCACCACCCACTGATCGACACCCAGTTAATCCCCGAGCGGCGATCCCCCGCCCCCACTTCCCCCAGTTCCTATACTAGATGGGACGTCACATGGTATGGAATACCCCGTTGGCCACTTTGGGTCAGCTGCCCTGGCTGTGTCCTGTGCCAACTTCTTGTGCCCCTCCAGCTTTCTTGCTGGCTGGGCATGAGAAGCTGAAAAATCCTTGACTTTAGACTAAACATTACTTAGCAACAACTGAAAACATCAGTGTGTTATCAACATTCTTCTCCTACCTAGCTCAAAAACATAGCACTGTACCAGCTACTAGGAAGACAATTAACTCTATCCCAGCTGAAACCAGGACACCTATGAACAGACCATAAAATGTCCATTTGAGTAAATTAAGCGGGAAAAGTGTATTTAAGTTGAGCAGTTTTGCCTGTTGGCCAGGCACGTCACCTCTTTGGGGTTTTTTTGTCTTTTAATCTGGTCTATCTGCAGTACCATCTCTGTATCGCCTCCTGGGTTTCTTATTTGCCTGTCAGTCTCTGCCCTACTCCTTGCCCTACTGCCTTTCTGAATTTCTTTGATATTCAGATCAACTCAAATATGCTCTCAGATCAAACAGTGGAAAAAGCAGTAATTTAAGTCACAAAGGCCCATGCACATTATAAATCCCAGATAGGCGCTGGAGGTTTCCCTTCATATCTGCCTGCCTCCCCTCCCAACATCACCAGAATGTTTTCAGGGTCTGATACTGCCTGCCTCCCCTATTTCTCCTGAATCGGGGAGAAAAATCCCCTGTGAGGAACCCAGGGACCCCAAAGCCTCTTGTTTCCTCTGATGTGCAGCACATGCCGACCATGGGGGAAGAAGGGGAAGGAGCATCGCTGGGGGGAAGTGCGCGCTTCGTTCGCTCCTTGGGTGTAAGCAGCATGCCTGTAGCTTAACGAATTGCTGGCTTTCATCTGAAGAGGGGCTCATGCAACGTCCTTAATTGGATTTCTCTGAAGAACTGCACATCCTAGGTCATCACCTGGAAGGGGAAGATGGTAACAAACATGGACATGCAATATATGGCATTGCTTAAAGGGAAGGCAAGGTGCTGGCTTTGCGACAGGGCTCTGGCCCGTCGACGCCAGCATTGTGTGACAGCTGCGAGGTGACGACGGGCGCGTCTCAGTAGGAGACCCTACTAAAAACATGAGAAAACTGCCAGCCTTCCTGCAAAAACACAGCCTTCTGTGCAAACATTTGTCCGACCCCAAAGGGATGGCAGCATCACTGGGGGAAACGTATTCCCACCTCACTCCCCCATTGCCCACCCTCACTGAAGTTGTGCTGTCCACCTTTGGGCTCGCCCTGCTGACCCCACTGCCACTGGTGGATGCTGGGGACACTGGCAGCTGGTCCCCGGGAGCACCTGGTCGTGGGGTAGGAGCCTGGTCTAGGGCCACGCCAGGGAGTAAACAATGGATTGCTAATTAAACATGGCTTTAGGCTGTGGTCGCTACACCTTTGAGAAGATGTTTAAAGGAAAAAATGTGTCGGCATGTTCTCTGTTTAGAAAAAAATATTTAAAATCTCTGTGTACCCCATCTGTGGAGGTGGCAGTGTTCTTTCACTAGAGGCTTCCAACAACATGCGATGCACTCTCACTAGGCAAGAAAAGGCAGATCCCGGGAAATTTTCCTGATGGATGGGAATTCCCCTGCAATTCCTTGGAGAACCATGTCTTGCTCCTGCTGGAGTTGCCATTGACTTCAAAGGAAGCGAAGAGACAAACTGGGTTTCGGTGTGTATGAAAGCGTGTTTTCACCGGCGCCGGCTTTGTCAGAAACCAAAAGGAGTCTTCACACCAGGAGCAGATTACCTGACCTGTCTTTTTTTTTTTTCTTTTCATCATTCCCTCTGTTATGACTGTTAATTTTTGTAAGCAATTTTGTTCTTTCCCTTTCCCAATTCCACTTCAGATGCTTGATCCTGCCTGATACTTTCTCTCTGACCACACAGTCCGTTGCCATGGAAATTCAGCTTTGTAACTTCTCTGATGGATTAGGGAGAAGACAAAAGATAGACTGGGTAGGAAATGAACCTTCATTTGCTAAAAGGGCAAGACTGTGGTGGTGGCTGTACTGCTACCAAGCCTGGAGACGCCACTGAAAGCCAAGTCCCAACTCTGGATTTGCCGCACCATGCCTGGGATCAGACTCTGGCCCGGCTCGTGTGTGTCAGCACCAGGAAAGGGGTATAACTGGCAGCCCCATGCTGAAAGAGGAGGTTCAGTCTGTGCCTTTGCCCACCATGGGTGGGTCATGTCTCGGTGGCTAGCAGACGGGTGCCAGAACTTCATCAGCATACGGGCCCCTGCTGGGAGCCAGGGCTGCTCGGGCTCCAGTGGTCTATACAGCTGCAAATTCAATCCTCGATTTACCCAAGCCAAAGCACACAAGGCTCCCTGAAATACTCGCATTTCAGTAGAAGGTCTTAAAGAAATCCCACAAGAAAAGGCTCTCTATTAGCAAGGTGAGGCCAGATGTCCATTTAATATTTTGGCTTATTGCACCTAATGTTTGCTGTCGAAAATTGTGAAGGTCATCCCTTGGCCTGCTTGCCCCAAGGGGTTCCGCGATGATATCAGTGGCTTTCCAAGAGGGTGGGTGAGCAGCGCTGCTGCCCCCGCGCAGTGTGCTGCACGTGTGGCTGAGGCAGTGTGGATGTGGCCAGGCCCAGAGACGTGCAGCACTTTGCCGATCAGGCCCTGAGATCCCCGCAGCATCCAGGAGGCTGTTTGACATTTCGGTAGAATCTGACAACTTGCAGCATGTGCCCGGAGCACCGTATTGATGTCACTTTGCTGGATGTGGGCCAAGCATCCAAAGGGCAGCGAGTTGGTTAACATGATAATCACGTTGCATCCTAGTCTCTCCATATGACAGAGCTTTCCATTCCTGTTCATGATGCTGCCACATTTTTCTCTGAGGGCAAATGTGACTTAAGCAAAGTGGCAGAAGGGAAAGAGACTAGTCAGCATTCATCAGGGAAGAAAAAATCTGTGGTAAAAAACAGTGATGATAAACACCAGGAGCGACTACTGCCCCTGCGGGATCCAGTCTGCTGGGTCTGATAAAACTTTGAGGACTGAGAACCCCGATAAGCAATGGGAGTGCTGGAAAATTAATAACCTGATGAGGATCAAGAAGCCTTGGGGTGGCAGGGACTTCCATGTCCAAGCCAGCAAAAAGAAGGGGACCTGCCGTATCACCAAGAGGTGGTGCCTCTTCTCAGCGGGAAGATGAGAGCCGCAGCAGCTGGAGAAAGTGCAGCTGTCTACAGGCAGCCTTTAACAGCCGGCTTAGCATCCAGCCCTGCTGAAGGGCAGAGAGGTCCTGACGCCGTGGGAGTTGTTTGACTTCCCAGCAACGATTTCATCCTCTTGCGAAGGATTATAGAATAGAATCATAGAATCAATCATAGAATCATTTAGGTTGGAAAAGACCTTCAAGATCATCGAGTCCAACCATCAACCATGCCCGCTAAACCATGTCCTGAAGTACCCCGTCCACTCGCTTTTTGAATACCTCCAGGGATGGTGACTCAAACACTTCCCTGGGCACCCTGTTCCAGGGCTTGACAACATTTCAGTGAAGAAATTTTTCCTAATATCCAATCTAAACTGCCCCTGGCGCAACTTGAGGCCATTTCCTCTTGTCCTATCACTAGTCACTTGATAAAAGAGACCAGCACCCACCTCACTACAACCTCCTTTCAGGTAGTTGTAGAGAGCGATAAGGTCTCCCCTCAGCCTCCTTTTCTCCAGACTAAACAACCCCAGATCCCTCAGCCACTCCTCGTAAGACTTGTGCTCCAGGCCCCTCACCAACTTGGTTGCCCTTCTCTGGACACGCTCCAGCACCTCAATGTCTTTCCTGTAGTGAGGGGCCCAAAACTGAACACAGTACTTGAGGTGCGGCCTCACCAGTGCCCAGTACAGGGGAACAATCACCTCCCTGATCCTGCTGGCCACACCATTTCTGATGCAGGCCAGGATGCGATTGGCCTTCTTGGCCACCTGGTCACACTGCTGGCTCATATTCAGCCGGCTGTCAACCAGCACCCCCAGGTCTTTCTCTGCCGGGCAGCTTTCCAGCCACTCTTCCCCAAGCCTGTAGCGCTGCATGGGGTTGCTGTGACCAAAGTGCAGGACCTGGCACTTGGCCTTGTTGAACTTCATACGATTGGCCTCAGCCCATTGATCCAGCCTGTCCAGATCTCTTTGTAGAGCCTCCCTACCCTCAAGCAGATCGACCCTGCCTCCAAACTTGGTGTCATCTGCAAACTTGCTGAGGGTGCAGTTTCTCAAGGAGTATGCCATGAGAGACAGTGTCAAAGGCCTTGCTGAAGTCAAGGAAGATAACATTCACAGCCTTTCCCTCATCCACTAGGCGGGTCATCTGGTCATAGAAGGAGATCAGGTTGGTCAAGCAAATTAGATTAGATTAGAGCAGTGCAGGCCCACTGCCATTCTGTGGGACAGAGTAGGGCCCAGGTGCTTGTACAAAATGAGAGCCAAATGAAGGGTTTTCTCTAAAGCTACTTTAGATTGGTGGAAATCCTCCCACTGATGGCAGTGGCCTCTGGATCAGACCCTGAATCTTTACATCTTGCCTTGAACAAACCTGAGTTTTTTTGAACCTGGGATCATCCATGTTATCCTAAGAATTTGCCAGTATTCCCAGCCCTGAAATGACCTCTGCTTTCCTCCTGCCTGGTGGTTTCCCTCCCCAAGATAACTTTATCATGGAAGTCCTTTTCCTCTGTGTTTCCTGCAGGCATGGAGGGACTGCTCTGCAGGAGTCCACAGCCACAGCCCCTTCTCCTGGGGCTGCACAGGCTGAATTTGATGGTGTTGCTCTGAGCTCCTTGGGGCAAGGACTCTTGGCTGCTACGTGCCAGTACAAGGCTTAGGCTCATGGAGTCTTGCTCGTGGCTGCTATTTCCAATTTCGTGGTCACAGCTTGGACTCATGAACAAGGCAAGCAGAGCATAGGGAAGGAAGAGGGCCATGATGCACTCACCATGTCCAATTTCTTCTTCAGCAAATGGACAACCTTAACCAGCAATTCTTTGCTATTGAATCGGATGTTGTATTTTAATGGAGAATATATTAACATTGCTCATTGCCATACATTTCCCATCATCAGTCTGAAATAGAAAACTGATTGATATGATCAGTATTTGACTGGCAAAGCTGTAATATCACCAGCTGAACCAGAAGCACTTTCAGCTCAGTGGCAGAGTCCTTTCTTAATGTAGCTATACAATACTTCAAAAATATTTGCAATGGATTTATTTCCAGTTGGATCTAAATCCTACAGCAAACTCTAGATTTATTACCTCTATCGTGTGTAAAATACCTTCTTTATACGTCACATCAGCTTCCTTTCAAACCAGATGGTACTTACAGTTTATGGCGTACTACATTATAGTCATTTACCATCATACATATTGTGTTCTTCCATGGCTTTAAATGTTAAAGGACACCTTTCTGCCCTATTTGAAAGGAGGGGGAGAGCAGAAAACCCATGTATTAGCAAAATTGCTGTCATTTATTTCATCACGTCAAGGCAAGTATGGTTGAAATAAACAATCCATTATATGAGAGGTAATACATCTTTCATTATTTGCTGCTTGCTATGGCAAGCCACTGGCTCAGTGCATATAGACTTATGGATTTGGTACATGGAAAGCTATAATGAATGTGCAGTTGCGATGAGCAAAATTAATGCTAATATTTACTGCTCTACAGTGATTGCTATGTATCAACTGTTTCCCCCTCCCTTCCTATTTGCCCCCTTCTGTACATGCAGGCAAATGTTCCATCTATTTAATTTCCATCCCAGCTATCACTCAGTAGCAAGCTACTCAGCTGGGGCTCCTACCCTTTAGCCGAACAGAAATAGAACAGAAAGCTGGGGCTCCTACCCTTTAGCAGAACAGAAATAGAACAGAAACCTGAGGGAGGTTGGTTTGCCATGCCGCTGTGCCTTCATGTCTTTGGCTGCTGTCGTGCCTGTGTGTGAGAGCAGCTGCAGAAAGATACTGGCTGTGTACTTCTCTCTCCACCAAGTATTTTAATCAAAATATATTGAATCAACTGGAGGATGTCTGGCTGTGCAAAGCAACAGTGAAATTTGGCATCAAATGTTCTGAACTATTGTAACAACATAATATCTTATACTAGTGTGTATATATTATGCTGGTTACATTTATTTCTATATCTAGACAGATAGATATAAAACAGTATACATAGAAGGTAGGTAGATAGCTAGACAGACAGACAGATATGTCACCATTTCCTTAAAAAGCCAGCCGGTTGCAGCATCCCGTAATAAGTCCCTTTATTTAGGCTCCTGCCCCATTCATTGCACCGTCAGAATGGGGCATAAATGCACTGGATCAGCTGTGTCCTGCCCCACTTTGGGCACGAGGAGGCCAGGACACCATGGGGACAGCCCTTGTGCAGCTTCACAAGAAGGTTCCTTTGGCAACTCCTGGACAGGCAGGGGCGGGCAGGGCAGCATGTCTGATGTCAAGGCTTGGGTGGCTTTCCTTGTGTGTCCCGATGTTCCTTTGCGTGTGGCCTCTGAGGTTCCTTCTGCAGAAAAACAGAAATGTCCATGTGATGTCCAAGCCTAGCTCTTTACAGTCGCTTATCGACGCAACACGGCGTGCTTGAGGTTTGGTGTTTATAGTTTCTGGACTCATTAACTACATGTTCAGGAAGTGAATCCATAAAACAAATTAACCCTGAGCAATGCATCAGTAGTCCCTACGCTGCAGACATCATTCCTGTATTCTTATTTTTGCTGTAAGGACAGCAAGAGCACAATTCAGGACTCCTGAGTACAGGCCAGGACATGCTACTCTACATGCACATCCTAGGCAGTTGAGCCTACACTAAATCACCTGGCCATTGGAAAGGGTCACCTGCCTGCTAAGTGTAACTCATTTCATATGAAGTACAACTAAATTCTGCATATTCTCTACTGGGATGTATCACACAGCCCTGATGACTGCCTGTGTCTTCTGCTTCTCCCGGAAATCTATCTGATCTTCTTTCCCACTGTTACGGATGCACGACTAACCAAATCCAACAGGTGTTAAAACTCAGATTTATTCTTCAGCAAAAGTTAGTTAGAAGTCCGATAACATTCTATAAAATCACAGGCTCAATGATGTAAAGAGAATTAATACTACACGGCTGACTTAAGAATTCCCAAGATTTAAAGTGATGGCTCAAAACGCGCGTATCACTCACCTAAAAGCTGAGGGCTCTCTCCCTCGAGGAGTTACCTCGGGCGGTGCCCCGGCCCAAGGGGGACTCCCCGACTGCAGACCCGCTGCTCCGAGGAGGACTGCCCACGTGTCCTCCGGCGGGACCCCGTTTATACCCCTGTCGAATCTGACCTGTGGTCATTTAATTCTATTGGCCAGGAGGGTCACCTCGGTGTACCTGGCGCATCTCGACTGGCCAGTTCAAATTTCAGCCCGCAGCCTCCAGGGTTTCCTTCCCCTTCCTGGAAAGTTTCGTTTCCTGCTGACAGGACGGGGCGGGGGGGGGGGGGGGGGATGTACTGCCACACCCACTTTAAAAAAAATCTTTTTTTTTTTTTTTTTAAATTTAAAAAGGAAAAAAAAAAAGAGCTTCCTCATCCCCTGTCCTCTAAGTCCCTGGGCAAGTTCGTATCTGCCTTTTTTTTAAATCGTTGCTACTATTTCATTATATCATTATTTTCAGGGTTTGTAATGTTTTTCTAATCAAATTACCCTGGTTTTCTGAATGCTGAGTTGCAGATGCTTTATAAATATCATTATTCTGTTATTTTTAAATAGAAATGCTGTATGTTCACTTAAAGTCTGAGTGGTAAACCTCCTCTTAATTTGCCTCTCCACCTCTCAGCATTCCCGCATCAGCCACAGTAGCTAAATGGGAGTTGCATGCATGCACCTTGGGGAGCAATGCCCCATAAATATGCATACCCTGTAACCCATTTCTAAAGAGGAACAGCTTCGCTATTACAGTTAATTTCTCAAAACAACCAAAAGATAATGGGTCCAAATCTTCCTTTGGCTCTGCTTCTGTAACCCTTGTGGCTTCAGTGCATTGCAGGTGCCTCATGGAAAGGCAGATCCCGCTCCCCCTTGCATCTCGTTATGTCCTGATCATCATCAGAGCATCAGGGCAAGACTGAACCTGACAGGGAATCCTGATGGCACAGGAGGACTATGCAAGCTTTCTGTCGTAGAAGCATGAAGCAAAAATGGCAGAGCAGACACCTGGGTCCTTGAGAAACTTCTGTCTTCTGCCTACAGTGCTTGCCCTTGATCACAAAACCCCCTGAAAAAACGTGTTTCAGCATCTTAGCATCCCCTCTTTCTAGATATGGGCATTTCTGTCTCAGTATTTCTGTATTTGCCAGAAGAGCTTGATCAGGAGCAAAAGAAGTCATTCATGGCTCACTAGAGCAGTGAGTGGTTGCAGCTTTTGACAGCGTGACAAGTGAGTAATAACATGTTTTCACATGGTGGCCCCACGTGATGTCCTCAGTGGCTGCATGCTGTACTAGAGATTCCCTGTCCCAGGGAATGACATGTAAAATGGGGTAGGTAAGCGGTGTTTCATAACCACTGCCTTTGGCTAAGGATGTGCATACAGTTAGGCTGGTCAGAACGTTTTCAAGCACAAATAATTTTTAGCAAAAAAGGGACAACTAGAACTAAAACAGCTTTTATTGTCAGTCTGTGTATCTTATATGCAACAAAGCAAGTTGGTTTTTAAGCACCAAACTCCCAATTCCTCCTTGAACCCTCCATTATGAGCATTTGGAGTTGGGGCTTTTGCTTCTAGTGGCTCAAATTTTTAAAAATCTAATTTGCTCTTATCAAAGCTGCAGAAGACAAGCACGAGTGCAAGTGGTCATCAGAGAATGGATGGATGACTACAATGTCCCCACAATGCCTAACACAGTGAGGGCCCCTCATCCGATTGATGTGTCTCGATGTGAAAGCCATAAATATATCAGATTATGATAAAACCCCTGGGCAGGCTTTGCAAGCAGCAGCGTGGAGTCCTGCTCACGCGGTTCTGGCTGTGGTCTGGACCGCAAGGCTGAACTTGAAAGATGGGGCTGCCAAAGCAGGTGGTGAGCAAGGATCTGGGTGAAGTCTTGCAGACATTCCCAGTAGTCATTATGGCAGGGTTCCTGTCTGCCAGACATAAGAAACAGATTAAAATTACCCTAAATAGTCTATGATTATCTGATGCTGAGAGCAAAAATGTCTCTTTTAGGAAAGAAGAAAGCCACAGTCCCACTCGGGAGCATGTAGGCTCTTACAAAGCTCTTACAACGGAGGCATGGGAATTGCTAATTAATCCTATGGAAACAAACCACTGTTATGGCTTCAGATCGATTTCAGTTTCCAGGCTAACCCCATTTCCCACTTGTTCCTAATTTTCTCAAGGAAGTTCCTCGGGGGGTGGCAGTGTACTTTTCAGGCTTGGCCTCAGCCTAAAGGTGAATATTTCGAGAACTCTCAGCAAAATCAGCCTGGCTGTTTTATGGTATGCGGGCGTGAAGAGAAACCAGCTATTCCTATTTGTTCCGGTTGCAGCTCCTCTGCCCTCATAACTCAAGAACAGCTGACGCTAGGAAATTTGAACTCAGCTTGTTTTATAGACCTCAGTGATGAAGGAGAAAACAGTTCATGTCTGAAGAAAATCAATTCAATATTTCTAGAGTTGGGAGCAATTAGAGTCGAAGGCCAAATTTTGCTTTGAAATACAGCAGCGCAGCCCCACTGAAATGCTAGTCCGAGGGCAGAACTCATCTTGGCACATTTTGTAGATATTCATGAAGAAATTTGGTTTTCCTAGAATGTTAAACAGAGGTCAAAAGGAGGAATGTCAGATTTATTCTGAGTGAAAGGCCCAGTTCCAGCTCTGATGCCCATGGGCTGAAGTATAAATAATGTGCATTCAGCATGGAGTAAATATCTCAGCCATGTCAATGGGAGGTTTGTGCAATGATCAGAAATAGGATTTGGCTGTGTATAGCAATTAACCTTTGCAGATAACATTATTTATTCTGGACATACTTCTTGTATCCAGTATTGCTCAGTAAGAAAATATGCATACTATTCCATTTTCCATTCCTATTTTTCTCTGTTCCCCTTTTTCCTTCCTCTGTCTTTCTCCCTTCTCCCTGTCTTAGGGCATCTCCTTTGTCTTTCTTTCTTCCTTTCCTTCCTTAGAGCAATGCTGTAAACCTGCTATCTGCAGGGGTCTCATACCTTCTGCATTCCAGAGAGTGGTAGTTAAAAGAGTTAATGTTGCCATTTAAGGGTCAGTTAGGGGCTTCAACTTGACATGTTGGTGACAGTAGAGAGAGATAAACTTTAATTTTTTAGAAACCCGGAACACAAGTGTAGATTACATCTCATCAAAATGTTGTGGGATCAGTCACATAAATCCATTGAGTGGGTTTGAACCAGCCTTTGACTTGAGTTTTTCATTGGGGGAATTTTGTTTTCTGTCAAGCTGAGCCCTTGTGTGAATTTCCACATAAATTCCACATAAAATTCCACCAAATCTGCCCCTTCATCTTCAAATAAGCTGCTTGACCCAAGAAAAATCACTGTAAGCTCTAAATGGTTAAAGCGAACAGACATGTTAAAACACCTTAAACCCATAGCGTATTTACAGAAAGTGGATTTTTCCAGCCCCTGCCTGTTACCGGATTGTCATGTGCTGTATCAGGCAAACTGCAGATGAACAGCGGTTATGAAATAGTAGGAGTTTCCTACTCCTAAACCATCACAAGAAGCCTCCCCAAATGGCCCAGCCATCCCCTGTGTGATGGGTTAACCCTGGCTGGATGCCAGGTGCCCACCAGAGCTGTTCTATCACTCCCCCTCCTTCTCAGCTGGACAGGGGCGAGAAAATATAACAAAGAGCTTGTGGGTCGAGATAAGGATAGGAGAGATCACTCACCAATTACCGTCACGGGCAAAACAGACTCAGTTTGGGGAAAAATTAACTTGATTTATTACAAATCAACCGGAGTAGGGTAATGAGAAATAAAACCAAATCTCAGAACACCTTCCCTCCACCCCTCCCTTCTTCCCGGGCACAACTTCACTCCCGGATTCTCTACCACCCCCCCAGCGGCACAGGGGGACGGGGATGGGGTTTACGGTCAGTTCATCACACATTATTTTCTGCCGCTTCATCCTCCTCAGGGGGAGGACTCATCACACTCTTCCCCTGCTCCAGCGTGGGGTCCCACCCACGGGAGACAGTCCTCCACGAACTTCTCCAACGTGGGTCCTTCCCATGGGCTGCAGTTCTTCACGAACTGCTCCAGCATGGGTCCTTTCCACGGTGTGCAGTCCTTCAGGCACAGACTGCTCCAGCGTGGGCCCCCCACGGGGTCACAAGTCCTGCCAGAAAATCTGCTCTGTGGGCTCCTCTCTCCACAGATCCGCAGGTCCTGCCAGGAGCCTGCTCCAGCGCGGGGTTCCCACAGGGTCACAGCCTCCTTCGGGAACCCACCTGCTCCGGCGTGGGGTCCTCCACGGGCTGCAGGTGGATATCTGCTCCACCGTGGACCTCCATGGACTGCAGGGGGACAGCCTGCCTCACCATGGTCTTCACCACGGGCTGCAGGGGAATCTCTGCTCCGGCGCCTGGAGCATCTCCTCCCCCTCCTTCTTCACTGACCTTGGTGTCCGCAGGGTTGTTTCTCTTACATGTTCTCACTCCTCTCTCTGGCTGCCGAATACCGCCGTCCCAACTTTTTTTTCCTTCTTAAAAATGTTATCACAGAGGCGTTACCACTATCGCTAATTGGCTCGGCCTTGGCCGGCGGCGGGTCTGTCTTAGAGCCGGCTGGTATGGGCTCTGTCGAACACAGGGGAAGCTTCCAGCAGCTTCTTACAGAAGCCACCCCTGTAACCCCACCCGCTACCAAAACCTTGCCACACAAAACCAATACACCCTGACATCTCTTGATGCAATTCTCTGCTTGGTCCAACAGCCATGTGCCTCAGCAAGGCCGTCTGGGTCTAGCTGAGGTCGATGTGTCTACCAGGGCTCTTACCCACTCAGTTCAAGATGATTTTACTGCTTGTGGAGTCAGAGCAGTCAATCCTTATGCCTGAGCTAAGCTTCAGTTGTCGTGACATACATTTAGAGTTAAGCAAATGTGATTGTGGCTTCGCTTTGCATGAGCAGGCTTCCTTTTAAATGGATTTTATCTTCATAAGCTGTATGCCGTGCATACGTGGTAGGAGATTTTGCCATATGTCGAGATGATGCCTCCATATGAGACGATTTTGCCCAAGGTCTGTAATAGAGACTAACAAGGAGCCTTGCAAGTCTGGACTTATATCTCCTGTCCCAGTGGAGACCACACTGTGTGGACACTTCAGACCACCTCAGCACGCTCCATCTGACCCATGGTACTGTCTTTCTTGGGCAGCCTGTCTCCATGTTTTTTTCTAACTTCCAACAAATGAAAGACCTTGATATGTTTACTGGAAGAGGAGCCTAGACCTAAACTATAGAAGATTGCATTTTTTTCTAATCTGTTTATTGATAAAAGCATGAACAAAAAACAAACTAGAAATATATGTGTATATGTTAATTAGAAATAATACTGATATGCCCAGCCTTATTCCGCCACAACTGCTGCTGTAGCGTGCCTGTACCTGTGGGGACACAGAAGGGATGGCTTGTCAGTCTGGAGATTTCATCTTTGGACAAGAAGACTTCAGCATAATCATACACACATCATGGAAAGACATGTAAATGTACACTGCCAGGAGTCTGCTAGGAATGGATTTGCATAACTGCCATCAGCAACTCTTATTCTGTGGAGGGTGAGTTTGATCATATTCATGCCTGTGAATGAATGAATGGGTGATTCGTTTTTTTTTAAAACGGAGATTACAATTGGTTATTTTGTCCTACCATCTAAAAATATTATTCCGTTTCTCCCTTCCCCTTCTGTCCTCCCTTTCCTCCTCCCCCTCGCAATCAGCGTGTTTGTTTAAGGCTAGAAGCTCAACAGCGCTGTCTCAGGAGGGAGGTGTAGGAAGAAGCACGCACTGACATGATCCTGTTAACGAACTGTGCTGCGGTGATGAGGCTGGAGCTTTGGAAGGTTTGGTCTGCGCTGCTGGCTTTAAGTGTGTCATAAAAAATAGAGTGCACTTAGCCTTGCAGCTTTCCAGGTACAGAGCCAGCCTCAGGAGGGCTCCAAGCTGGCAGTGCTTTTTGGGTTTCAGTAGGGAGAGACGAATCGCGTGAGCTGAGGGTCTGGTCCGTTGCTCTAAAGTGCCTACGAGATGGTCAAGCGTGCGTGTTGCCTCGGCCAGGAGTCGAAAATGAAGGGCTAGGCGGGGCCTGCTCACCCCACAAACCCTGCTGCAGGAAGAGCCAGATGAACCTTTTCATCCATCCATCCGTCCGTCCATCCATCCATCCGTGTGGCTGGAGAGCTGTGATCCATGGGCTCTTTACCTCCATCTTTTGTGGAAAATTAACACGCTCTGGAGTTAAAAAGCCTCTGGGGAATCACACAGGTCAAATTTTAGCCTGTTGTAGAAAAAGATCTGAATCTTTACTAAAACTTAAAGGATTTTAAAGAACAATTTCTACAGCAACCTGCTGGTTTCATCCCTGCTAAGATTTCCCCATGATTTTTCTCCCAGGCCCTGTGTGGCAGCAAGTAGGAAAACCCTGGTGCTACATGCACCTGAGGCCTGGCCCCAGAGCTTGTGATGCCCTCTCTTTCTCACTAGACCATTGTTGTTCTGAAGCCACAAGGGAGCAAGATTTAAAACGCTTCCCTTTCAAGCAGCAATGAAGCAGAGCAGCTCTCTGCGAAGTGACTCAGCCTGCCCTTGGGCATGTCTCTTTGGCTGCTCTTCCAGAAACCAAGAGGCAGAGCTTCCCAGCTGCACCCTTGCCCCTTCATCCTCCTCCCTGTCCCACACTCGCAGCAAGGTCTGTGATAGGCAGCGAGATAGAGCTGTTAAGTCAGTGCTACGCAGACAGTCCTCTTATATCAGAAGGGTCTTGTCGAGGGGAGGTCGTGCTCTCCCTATGCCTCCAGGCCACTCTGTAGGTGACTGGGCAATAAAGAATCAGTGAAAATCTCCTGCTCAGATTAAAGCTTGGTGTCAGTTGTTTTGGTTTCCAACAATTCCACATAATGTTTCATTTTAAAAAATAAACATTTCTTTTGTTTTCAGGGATCACTTTTAAAATAACTCGTAAGAATTGTTGTCATCTTATTCACTTTTTTATCATGCTGTGCCAAGAGCGGCTGCTCCAGTGGTGAAAGAGTGTTTATGTCCCACTGCTCCTGAGAGCCTGGTGAGCCAGCGGAGAGGAGCACGTCCTCTGCTTCGGTTCAGGGCTTAGCCTTCCACTGCTGCTTCTCCTCCTGTCTTCTGGAAATATCACATCTGGACTGACTCCAAACCTGAAAAGTTTTAGCCCAGTTAAATAACTATTGTGACAGTTATGTGTCTCTTAAAACCACAGGCTTATTAGGGAACCGTAATTTTGGTCCGTGCCTTAAGTACGTTCTTCCCTTTTGCCATCTCTTCAGTCCTTTCTAAGCTATTCCACATACATTTTTAACATGTGCCAAAGATTTTACATATAAAAAGAGAGAAAGTTTGGAAACAGCACTGGATAAGTTAGGTAATATGATGTAATTTCAAGGAAAAAGTCTGGATATTTTTTTCCCCTTACATGGTGTGTGCCACGTAGCTTGGAAGATCAGTCACTGCCTTGGACACATGCATGGTAGCTAGATGATTTTTCAAGAGACACGCTGAAAAAATGAAGTAGCCAAGCCTGAGCCCAGTGCGAAAAGTTATACAGCCTTTGACTTCAGTTAGTTACTAAACCCAAAGATGAATCTGACTGTAGAAATTAAAAATGTGTCAGAAAAAAACCCTGTAAAGCGCCCAAGGCACTGCTGATAAATATGAAACATTTGTGTCTTGCTAAATGTATTTTTTCATAATTACCAGTATATGGATTTGTATTGTTCAAAGCCCTAACAGTGAATCTCCTGTGATGGATGCGCAATAAAACAGGACTAATTGGAAGCATTAATTTAGACAGAGGCAGAAGTTGACATGGAGCTCTGAGGAAGAGATGCTTTATATTGCCATAGCAAGTACAAAGTGTTTGCCTGTAATTTGCAAGCTCAAATCACACCACCTTCACAAACAAATTGTTGCAAATTGTTGCTGTGTCATTTTTTCCTCTTTTTGTTTTATTTCTCTCCTGATAAATACCTCGGACCCAAGGTCATCTTAAGGAAATATTTGTAATGCAATAGAAACGTTGCTGTAGGTGCTGCTGTGTTTCTGGCAATGTAATTGACAGTGAATGAGCACGCAGGAACAGCTCCCAGCAGGGGCACTTTTGAATAGATATACACTAAATAAGCACAGCAGAATGGGAGAGTAATGTATCTGCAAAAAGAGCTGCATGCTGTACATCCCCTCAAAAGTCTTCTGCGCTTTAGGCCTGGAACAGCAGAGGTACATGTTGATTTTGCTGCTCCCTCTGCTTTATCTGCCTGCTCCCACCCTGGTCCCAGCTCAGTAGAGTGTTGATCATGTGTGATGCTTCCGGCACATGGGTGATGCCACCGACATCAGATGGAAGCAGCTCTCGCTCCAGTGCCTTGCTGAGGCAGAGCCCAAAACGAGAAGTCAGATTCTGACTGCATCAAAATACAACCTTAGGCAGGTTTCTTGTTATCTTAGGCATTTCAGCCACTGACCTTGGTTTGTGCCAGATAACTTGTGTTTAGCTACTATATATGAGTTACTGTTTGTGAGTAATCTTGGGCCAAGCAGCTGTTTTTCATGTCTTTGGTATGCAAGTACTTGAGTTTTATTTAAATCTCCTATTTGACTGAAACACTGATTTCCAACAAAGCAGGTAAAGGGGGGGGATTAAGCACCCAAGCAGTGGTTGTGCTGAGCTGTCGTGATGGCTTCAGGTGGCCCACCCAGCACCCAGATTTGAAGAGAACAAAAGATGAGCTTCTCTGTTCCTTTGACTACTCCTTCCAGTTCTTAATGGCCATTAGTCTTCAGATTATTTCCTACTTCTCATTTGGTCATTGGTCTTGAGCTCACAGCCATGTTTTACTTCTGCTCGTTCCTCTAATGTTTCCTATGTTCTCTTCTCAGTCATTTGTATGCTGAATAATCTTACTAATTGCAGAGGAGTTGTCCTGGATTTACACCGGTGCAGCAGAAGCCACCATATGTCCCAGTGGACTTTTCCTGACACTGCTATCAATGGTCTTGGAATTGGTCCCTCAAGCAAGCCTTCCATTATTTATTTCCATCCAGTCCTTTCAACTCATATTGAATGGGCCTGAAACTCAGCACTTTATCTTAAAATTATGTCCTTCGTATAATGCTTCTTGATATTCCTTCCTCTCAGTGTCCTGACCTTTACTAAGGCTGTTGCTAATATATTCTCTTAGCCATGGTAGTTAATGTTAATGCAAAGACTAATGTTCTCCTGCAGCTTTAACGCTGATATGCCACACTTAGTGCTCTGTATCCAAACAGAATTGCTTTCCGATATTGCACTTTACTGTGGGAATAATTTTACTGCTTGGGTACAATGACAGCTGAGAATGCTTAAAAAGAGAGAGAGAGGAAAGGGAAAATGTAATAAGGCAAAAGTGTGACAACAAGACACTTATGTCAGTATTATTATTGCATTTCATGGGAATGTAACATCTGACTGCCACACAGCTCTTCCAGCATCTGTCTGTTGAGGACCCAGAGTGATGTTTAATTGTAGTTCATTCAAAGAGCTTGAACAGAAAGTTCTTTCTTTGTCATTAGCTCTGCTGCGCCCTAGTTTCAAGGTTATGTTTTGTATATTAATAAATTAAGTTCAGACCAAGGAAAGCTTGGATCAGAGCAGTGTAAGCAGTAAAAACACGTTATTAGCTATTTCAGAGATGGATTTGTCTTTTCAAATGCACCACTGGGTACGTTTGCACTTGCGTTGTTTCTGAGGCAACAACCCACAGCTGTGTTTGAAGTTGGTTGCCGATGCATCAGGAAATCTCAAGCCCTCCCTGGGACCCAGGCAGTCACACATACTAAGGGCAGTGCGGTGATGCCAGGCGCTACCACTGAGGCAGGCACTGCAACTACCAGAAATCGAATGTTCCCCTTACACAGCTGGCATTTCTGCACTTCCACCAGGAAAAAAATCAATAGCCTTCAAGAGCAGAGCGGTCGGATCCCAGGGCTAGAGACACATCACACAGCAAAGCATTAGGACAAGCACCTCAGGACTTTGCTCCCGCCACACTTTCTCAGCAGGGCACACCGGGCTGCACGTTTACTGTACGGGCAGGGTGTCCGAGCGCTTGGTGCTCGCTCTCGGTAGCCATCCGGGGTTGCTGTGCAGCACTGCATAGCCACTGTGCTCCTGGAGGGGAGGTGGTGCGGGGAGAGGCAGAAGAACAGCCACTCTCCGGTTTGCCTGCTGACTCCAGCCCCCACCAGCAGTAGCTGAGGAGTAAGTACCATGCTTGGGGAACTGTAGTATTTCAGCCTGACTGAAATAAAATGAGGCTCCCAGTGTAGCTGCTGGAGGGGGAAGGAGAGAGATAAGATGCCCACGTCGTATCACCAACAACATAACTGGTATTAACGAAACAGAAGTCAAGGATGAATGAACATTGAGGCTGAGCTAACTTTCACATCAAGAGAAGATCCCTGAAGGGCTGTGTGCTGACAGGGCAACACGGAAAAGCCGGTACATTTAATCCCTTCACAAGGGCTGTTCTGTGAATAATCAGAAGTTGTTAGGGTTGTCAGTCCAATTCCCTTCCAAAATAAAATTAAGTGTGGAGGTGATGACATTTCAGGAATGGGTGAAGTAGATTCTCTCCTGAATGTAAGTAGTGGCAGGTTTAACCAGAAAGCAGAGACAAATAAAATATCTTATTTGTAAAGTACTGTGCAAATCATGCTGCGATAGGGGTTATGCTCATCATTATTACTATTATTCCAAACAGTGATTCTATGTTGATGGTGCAAAGAAGCACATATGACAGTGCCAGCCTGTCATGTTTAAGGCAGGATGAAACTCTAATGACCTAAGTCCACTATAAACACTTAAACCATTGAATGTAAATGATGTTTCATATATGCAATGTGTTCTTATGAAAAGGCAAGACCAACAGATGTTTGAAATAACATTCCGAAGTAGCGCACACATATTGGTAGCAGAATTTTTTAAAAAAAATGCAAATTTACATGTAAAAAGAGACCATCCACACAGAGAGGTGAAACATTTTACTTTGTTGTGTAACTGCATTCGTGCTGAATAAGAAATATGATTGCAGAAGTGAATGAACGGCAGAGTTGATAAAACATATTTCTATAAAGTGAGATCCTCTTCCTAACTTCATATGTATTTCCACTTGAATTACTGATCCCCTGACTAATCAAGTACCGCTGTATCACCATGTCATCTCACCCTTATGTTCTTTGTGTATGATATTACATATCTCCACCTCTTGAATCTAATTCAGGAGCAGTAACACTGAGTGAAATGTAAGTAGCAGAGTCCCGCTCTCATTAGCAGAAATTATATCCAGCTACTGCTGTCACCTTACTTAGAAGAACATACAATTTACGACACCAAGTTGGACCACCATTCCTTCCAGACCAATACCCAGCTTCAAAGGATGGCAAAAAATCCATAGCTCAATACCTGTGCAATCTTGCAATTCACCTAATGGAGCAAAAACCCCTTTCTTCATCTCTGCAGTGAGCAGCTGATATTTTCAAGAAGGGAATTTGATCTTTCCCTTTTATCTTTGTATGTCCTAATGCAACATGCACTCCTGACACTCTTGAGTTTCAGGCATGTACCTCCATTTTTTGCAGGCTGTGGAGGGCCTTCGCTGGCGCCCATCAGCAGATCTCCTTGAAGAGCAGCTCACGGAGCACCCATGTGGCTCAGTGCAGCTGGGCCATGATAAACATCCAGGTTATTCTGAAATCAGCCTTAGCTGAAGCCACATTCAACTTAGGACAGCTAAGAGGCAATACAAACTTTTGTTCCAGAAGCCAAATGAAAGCTGTCGCTAGTCTGTAGGAAGGATGAACAGAAATGAAAACTAACAGCTCACTTCTTTCCCTAGCAACCTTACATCCACTCCCGAGGCTTTGCTAGCCCTGTATAATCCAGTAGATAATAAGAGCAGCACGTTACAGCCTTTCTGGCTGATTTATATGTAACCTTACCTCCTCGGGCTGTGCTCACAGGAGAAAATCTGGACATGGAAACTCACTGCTTTTTATAGCCCAAGTCCACCTTGGGAATTATCCCATTCAGTTCTGACCCTTTGTACCCCCAAACCAGTAGCCAGTCCCCCATACTGGAAATGCTGACTCCCTTGATCCTGACCTCGTTTGGTTCTCACTTGCCCAGATGATAAAATGAGATGGTGAATAACTGCACACACACACACCCCCCGCCATTTACTCACTTGGAGGCACAGTGTCCCTTTTCCTTCAGCTGGGCAATGGCCAAAAAATCAGAGTAAAGCTTTGCTGCAGGTAAATAAAATAGTTACTTTCTAATTGTGTGTTACTTGCTCACATAACAAATCAGTACAAGCTCCTCATTACAAGCCCTCATTGGAGATCAAGCACAAGGATAACCAGGCACTTGGAGGTAATAATCTATTTGAAGGGGGCATAAGTAATCGATCATCCAAATTACTTTCAGTGAACAGATGAAATGACTGAAATACCTGCAGGGTTTGTAGAAGTTAGTCAGCCTATGCATAACTGTAACATACCTTCCGGCCTGCAGTATCAACATTTTCTGTACCTTTTTGCAAGTAGAGAAAACAGGTCTGCATCGTCGAAGCAGAGAGATATACAAGTAGGGTGCTCTGCTCTGCCTCCTTGCCAGTTGTCATACAGTGTGTTACAATATTTGAAATCAGCCATGAATCAGAAGTTACTGGGAAAGACAGACAGAGGAATAGACAACTTGTTCCTATAAATGTTTCCTTAGAAAAGACAAGCTAAAAATGACTGTGCTGTAATGAAGGAGTATTCTGAGTCTAGAATAAGTGTCCTTGATTGATAGGTAAGTCGGTGTAAATTACTTAGAGCTGGAGGCTTAGTCCTGAAGAAATTAGGTTTGGAAAAGACATATCATCTGGTGCTGGAATCAAAAGCCTCTGACTTGGTTAACTCCAACTGCAAGTGGGAGGATTTTGAAAGGAGTGCAGCAGGTCTAGGAGCTGTGATTTTTTGGAAAAAGGCTTATGCATGAAGAAGCAGCTCCTACTTCCTCATGCTACCTGACACTTTCCAGTTCAGCAGGCGCCAGACATCTTGCTTTGCAGGGGTCAGGCGCAGATGATGGGTAGCCTGCTGTTTCTTTAGGAGGCAGCAGCTCCTAGCTTCAGCTGAATTAGTGCTTGCCCACTTACCCTCTAATATGGTAAAGAGAAATGCTTCCTAATGCATTACCACGGAAAGGCTGCCAGGCCCTGCTCTAGTCCACTCTTCACGGCAGTGAAGCGTTGCTCTCTAAGGCTTGTTGTCTGGTGTTCGGTAGCAACTGGTTCTGAATCTCCAAAGCAGTGGGATTTCCTCTCCTGGAAAGTATCGCAATACAGAGACTACATTTCACCTTTTCAAACATCACTTTTCTTTATCCCTTTACTTTACTAAACAAATCCTTGGTTTGCTTTATGATGATGCCACCTAAATAGAGAGAGGGATACGAGGTGGGATTCATCTCACCTAATATTCATCACCTGAAAGCTGGACATCTAGTTAAAGCTCATCATCCTCTATGTGACCTCTTTTGCTAATGGCAAGAGAGGAGCCTCGCTGGGGTACTAGTTGACCTGTGGATGGGTGGATTGCCTGCCAGAGCCACAGCTACCTTAGACTAAGCATGTAACTTTTGCGTATCTGAAGTTACTCACTGTTTTGGGGAGTTGTCAGAAACCTTTTTAAGATGGCTTTGAATCCTCCTTTTCCCCTTCTTATTGCTGCTTGTGAAATGGATACCCTTGCTTGAGTCAGCATCCATGACACCAACTACATCCTCTCTTTGGCAAGATCCTATTTTAAGCTTTCCATCAGAGGCCACAGCTATTTGTGTCATTGTCAAAACTCTTCAAAAGGTCCGGTGACATTGATGGTAGGTCTCTTAGAAGCCAAAGGTTCTGCAGTAACATAAATAGGATCAGCAGCACTAAGTGCAGGTGAAAGAAAAGCCAGCTGCACATCCTTTCTGTCTCCCTTGGCAACAGCATCCTGCCAACAAAAACTGCTGCCAAGTAAAGGCTGGAAAGGAAGGGATGTGCTTTCGCAAAGCTGGGTCTGGACAAGCTTTGTGTGAGGGGGGAGCTGTCAGACCAAGACACACTCATGTGCTTTTAAAATTATTTTTGGTTTGTTCCATGTGTTTTTGGACAAGGGGATGCACAGAGCCTCTGTCCTTATAAAGAGTTTTCATCTGAAATTCCAAATGACGGTCTCTGCAGTTTTGAGCCGTATGTTTCCATCCATGACAGCACACAGGGAAGAAATCTGTGGTGAGTTACTACTTACAGATGTGGCGAATCCTCCAGCAAAGGTTAAAATACGTGGCATGGTTCTCTTGTTACGCCAGCTGCAGCTCCATGCTAAATCATTTTTTCAGCAGCAAGTTCTTAATCAGCCCAGAGTTCTAGAAACTGCTAAACAAGCTGGTATTTGTAAGGACCAATTTTTTTTTTTTATATAATGCACTAAATATCTTTATTTAGAAAAACCTTCAGACTGGAAACAGTAAGGGTGAAAAGTGAACTGCAAATGGCAGGGAGAAAAAGAGCATCAGCATGAGAGCGCAAAAATGCAAAAACAGATCTAAGATTATTATTTGTACTCTGCCTTTCCATGTCCTCCATGAAATGATCATGGCTGTGAAAACAGAGCTTGTGTAACTACGGGTAAAATGTACTTGTGATATAATATGTGCACCTGCCTAGCCTTCCTGATAGGGACTTCAGTCCCCGAAAATCAGCACTGGGGTCACTGTCGGAGGCCCTGTAGCTGTTAGTGCTGCCGAATCCCAAACCTGTTGTCACAGCATCGTTCCTTTCTGATTTGGCCACAGTGTCAAAAAAGAAGTCTGGCTGCAACGTGCTTGTATCCAAGGCCTGAAAAAAAGAGGATCTTCTCACCTGGTATGGTGAGAGAGAAGAAGGATCTGGCTTTTCTCTCTAGCAAAATATTAGGAATTAATTTTGTGAGGAGCCCATATAACAAACTAACTGCTCGGGTTGTTGCAGCAGCCCTGGATACAACAAAGACTCTGAATCAAAGACTGAGTCATGGGGATTGCCCTCTGACTCCTGGGGGATTCCTACGCTGCTCTCAAGAAGCCCCCAACTTGTTGCTCTCTTAACATTTCCCTGGGCCTTTTGAGGGATTGGTAGCTGGCTGCACAGGGCACATTTTTGTGCTCTTCGGGCAGTGTGTTCTTCCAGACACCCAGCTGTGCCAGAGAGAAAAACAGAAAAAAAGAAGAAATGGAAGAAGGGAGGCAGGATTATGACTCTAGGAATCCCAGGATCTGTGGACTTCTTTATGGTTACAAAGTAGAAATTGCCCAGTCACCACTGAGGAGTGAAAAAATAAAATATAGAACATGCATTTCGATGCCACGGAAGGAGAAGGAGAGAAGAAGATCGCTATTTCATTCCCCGTATTTTCCTCTGACAGGAATATTAATATCATTAGACATAATTGAATGAAGTGGAAAGTCTGGTGGAGGTACAGAGGCAGGAGGTAGATCTGTAAAATCCATACACACACAAAAGCCTAACGCTGCATCGGAGGGAGGGCACTCTGCCTTGAAACAGGGACTGAACAGCCTCACAAGGGCGTGCAGCTGGGGTGCTTGTTGCTGTTTTGTTCCCAGAAAACGAGAACTGCCAGCAATCCTCTGGCATCTGAATAGACCCGTGTCAGACAAACTGTATCTGGACTTGATGGGAAACCAAGCTGGAATACCAAGCAGCCCTTCGATCTGCTGGCAGAGAGGGGGACTGGCTCAGTAAGTAATCTTGCCTTGCAGTTGCAAAGGTACTCCATAAAGGAGTGAGCCCTCTCGCTGCACAGCCCTGCAAGACACGCCTGCCTGGGCTGTCTCTGTCCTCATTCCTCCAAACCAGTTCCAACAATAACAGCAACTCTTGCGAGCAGCTGCCTCGTTAGGGAGAAGATGCATTTTTCCTTTTTCTACTGAGGGATGAAGCTTCCAAATCTGTGTGATGGGAGCAGGTGAGGATGTCTGCTGACAAGTCCAAATGATATTTTCAGGTAAGTGATTACCTTGAACAAGCAGCTAGAGTCAGGCTCCTTCTTGTTATTACCCTCCTCTCAGTAATTACTGTTGTCCTAGATTGTCAGTAAGCCTTTTCACAAGGTTCAACAGCTTGGATGTCTGTATATATTTAGCTGAATCGGGGATCTGAAGCATTTCTACGGCACCTATTCCCATAGTGTCTGTGAGTCTCTAGTGCAGTGTGAGAATGGATTGCGAGCTGCCTGCTCTGTGCCTACACAACGCTGTCCTATTTGTCTCACCCATTGTTTAACTCCCTGGAGGACCAGAAATGAATTTTGATTCACAGGCTCGCTCTCTTGAAGTCTGTGATGGAAGTGCATCTTAGAGGCAATAATAGTGTTCTGCAAGGTTTTTATATCGTTAAAGGACCGGGACATCTTGCCACATGAAAACTGTAGCTACCGTTACTGTTGTTGCACAGGGAGTGTCAGCGAGTACTGCTTAATTTGTGTTTGTACATGTGATTTCCAGAGCTTCTGCTGATGCTGTTTTATGTTACTGCAAATAGAGCTGTTACTCAATGTGTCTCATTCCCTGCATTTTACCAAATACCTTGTGTATTGAAGTTGGGGTTGATCACCCTGCCTAATACTTACAAGGGAAAACAGACAGTAACTTGTAAGTTAATATCTGGGAGTTCTGGCGTGACAGCCACTGATGGACAGGCAGGGAGGAGAAATTTTCTATGCAGAGTAACCTAATTCTTCTCTCAGTTCTGCCACCAATCACAGAGATGAAATTTGCTTAACTCTTTGTTTGTACAAAGGCTGCTTTGTTATGAGTGACAATCATATTGCTTTGACAGATTACAAAGAAATGACCGTAACAAAAGTAGTAATATATACTTTCTGCACAGTTTCCATCTATTAAAGATTCATTTTGCTCCCTGTAACGTTTTAGGTTTGCTGAGAGACACATGAGAAGTTAATAGTGTCGTGAAGAAAGCTTTTGTTACAACAATAACGAAAGCTGTTGCTTTGAACTGGTTTTGCACAACCTTCTCTCACTATTAGTAAGTCACAACTGTTAGAAGCATGGAGAGGCTTCAGCATCACGTACAGTGCCCATGTGCACCCAAGCCCTGGGTCTGTAGATAAGGGGTCCTTCGTAGGACGCTCCCTTTGCTTCCCCTGCCCATGGCAGTCTGAAACAATGAGTCCAGCAGTAGGCCTCTGCACAAAAAGCTCTTCCTGGCTTCCTAGAGCAAAAGTGTTTGCCAAGTACTGCTCAGGGCAGCTCTATTTGTCTTGCTGCAAGGTCCAAGGTAGTAGAGGCCAGAAGGGGTCAAACGCCAGACTGAGCTCATTGTGCATATTCCTTTGCTGCAGAGAACGTGAATGTGCAGCTCAAAAGTTTCCACTGTATCTCTGGCAATTAGGACTTGGTCCAAAGCCCGCTAAAGTCATTGGGAACCTTTCCACGGGCTTTAGATCAGAAGTTATGTAAGTTTGTGTTGTTTAAAGGGGGTGCCCCAGGGAGGCTGAACGCGTGAGCTGACTCAACAGCCACATGCCTGCTCTGCCATGTCATGCAAAAAGGCTGTTCTCGAAGTGCTCATGAAGTGTCCCGTGCAGCAGCAGGCGGTATTAACTCCTAAGTGAAGCCTTTTCATGTTGTCCTCTGCCAGGACCCTGGCTCCTAGCAGGGGGTCCCAAGGTCCTGGGATAAAACAGTCAAAGAACGTCAGCTGCTGGCCCCTGAATCCCTTTGTTTTTCTGGTTTGGAGAGCGGCAGTTCTGCCTCCTGCATGCAAATAAGAGGGTCGTGAGGACGTTCCCAAATGGTAGGACCCTGCAGATCTCATAGTCTGGGAAAGCAAAATATTCCTAATCCCAGACTTTGCTGAGACTAGCTGAGGACATCAACCGCAGTCTTTTAAAACATTGCTGTAAATGAACTCCTTCATTTTCTTCACGTACACAACTGTACACGCTGTTTCTAGACTTCTCATGTGAGTGTACGATGGGAAGAATCACTGCAGGGAGATCCTGTTGAGATTTGAACCATCGCACCATGTTGTCAGGAAGGAGTTTTTATGGCTAAATGCACATCAGCACCCTCTGTGTACACTCTGCTGTCACTCTGCTGTGCTTCATCCTTGAGTTAATTCATTTTGCACTAAATATTCACTTCTTGGTGCACTACACAGGACCACAGGATGACACAGTTCATGCCACAGAGATGTCAGGTCAATCAGCCTTCTCATTAGGGTTGAATGATTTTAATGTAGTCATAAAATTAGACTCCAAAATTGGGAATTTGACACACAGCATTTAAAAGTCCAACCAGTTTGACCCCTTCTGAGCATAAGCTCCTACACCTTAGAAATGGCCCCTTATGAAAAAACTTAATGGTGTGAACTGACCTGTGAACATTTAATTGATTATTATTATTTGCTATAATGTGCTTACATCAGTCTGTATTATCATTATGCCAGCAGATAGTAAGGACTGCCAGTCCTTACCCCAAAGGGCTCATGCCCTAAGTAAGATCAGTCGTAAAGAGTCTTAGGCAGCCAAAACGGAAGGATTTTGGCAAAGAGCTGCAGGACTGCGCTTTGAACTGACCAAGAGCATCTGCTATGTACCATCTCACCTGGGATATCAAAACTTTGGCCATGACAACTTGATAGCAACCAGAAGGTTTCCTTTCAGTGGTAGTCTGATTGAGGGTAAGCTGAGGCCCTGGGGGACGATTGGCATCATACCCACCGTGGCCCTTTTCTCAGTGCGGGTGCATTTGTGAAGCAGAGACAGAGGTTGGGAAAAGAAGAAGTTTGAAGGGGCTGGTTAAGTCCATTTCTGTGACAAATGCCTCCTGCACCTTAGTAGAGAAATTCAGAATATCATTTTCCTAGGCTTAAGCCAAAGTTGCCAAACAGGGCAGTCTAATATCAGGGACCTCAGTACGAGTCCCACTTTGTAAGATGTTGCATATTCTCAAGTGATAGAAAAGTAAGCGGGAGCTCTGGGCAATTAGATGACCACAAATCCAGCCAGAGCATGCTTAGGCGATGATGCAGAACATCTGAAAATACTGATTCCAGCTTTACTTTTGCTTTCCAGTTGGCTGTTGGTCAATTATAAAGCCAATTAATTCTACTTAAAAGGGCCAGCAAAGCCCACTGTGAAGTCCTTATTATCAGCTGGTTCTCCCTAAATATACAGCACTGGCTATTTTTACAATGAGCTACTAAGCTGAATATTTTTTCAGTAGTTAGGGGCACAGATTAGCTCTGGTTATCACTGAAGGAGTTATTGTGGTCCATTCAACCAATAAAAATAAATCCTAGGAAGCTGTAGCTTATGGGGCTACGGTGGCTCTGCAGGGGGTGTTAAAGGGAGTCTAGCAGATGAGCAAAACCTGACTACCACAGCCTGAGACAGCCAGATGTCATGGGGGTTATTGTTTATTGTCAGATAAATTACTTCTGATGTAGTATTTATTTCCTTTGAATAATTATTCATACTTTACAAGCCACCTAAAGGTACTACGTAAATGCATCTGGCTTACTGTGCCTGATGTGGGGTGACCTGCTACCAGAACAGACTGCCCCAGAGAGCTTATAAATCTTTATAGCAGCAAGCTTCTGATTTATCAGTATTTCAAGAAGTGGAGACGGATATTAGGTAGGTTTTTAGCCAGAGATCAGGGTTTCTAACCCCAGGGCACAATATGCAGAAAAGCTGACAGCTTCCTTATTCCTTAAGAAATATCCTGGAGAAAAACATTAACCCAATAGAGATGTTTTTCTGCGCATGAGGTGTGAGAGAAAGTAGTTATACAAAGAACATCCAAAAATTTTAGCAGGCATTGCAATCGTTATAATCTAGTATCTCATAGGATCTGCCAATGCACTTTATCTTGTGTGCTCAGAACAGCAGGCCTAAAGTTTCCTGAAACATTATCTCCACACACCAAATCCAAACTAAATCATCATCCTTTCCTCTTTGAATTTGTTCTGTGGCAGCAACTTGTCTTGGCATGAAATATTAGCCATATGGACGCTAGAATATCTGCTTTGACCTTGACCTCAGAATAAGTGCTGCCAAAAATGTGAAGATAAGTCCTGCCTTTCATTTCCAAGAGTGATGCTCCACAAGTATGGCATGATCTGCTTTCCTGGCTGCATCTCACTCTAAGGAATATGTTTTTTCTTTGACTAGGTGTTCTGCTAAGAGCATATTGTCTACGGCTGGCTAGGAACTGGGAAGCAGTACCCCAGAAGATGGTTTATTTGGCAGAGATAGTTATTTCAGAAATAAAAAAAAAAAGAGCTAATTTTAGCATCAGGCAGTGGAAAGTGCATTGCTTGTAATTGGCTCTTACTACGTTATCCAGTCAGTATTTTCATCTTCTGGATACTCTACGAAGTAACAGGAGGCTGCTGGGGGCAAGATGAGGTTGTCGTGGTTTAACCCCAGCCAGCAATTAAACACCACGCAGCCGCTCACTCACTCCCCCCCACCCAGTGGGATGGGGGAGAAAATCGGGAAAAGAAGCAAAACCCGTGGGTTGAGATAAGAACGGTTTAATAGAACAGAAAAGAAGAAGCTAATAATGATAATGATAACACTAATAAAATGACAACAGCAATAATGAAAGGATTGGAATGTACAAATGATGCGCAGTTCAATTGCTCACCACCCGCCGACCGACACCCAGCCAGTCCCCGAGCGGCGAATCCCTGCCCCCACTTCCCTGTTCCTATACTGGATGGGACGTCACATGGTATGGAATACACCGTTGGCCACTTTGGGTCAGGTGCCCTGGCTGTGTCCTGTGCCAACTTCTTGTGCCCCTCCAGCTTTCTCGCTGGCTGGGCATGAGAAGCTGAAAAATCCTTGACATTAGTCTAAACACTACTGAGCAACAACTGAAGACATCAGTGTTATCAACATTCTTCGCATACTGAACTCAAAACATAGCACTGTACCAGCTACTAGGAAGACAGTTAACACTATCCCAGCTGAAACCAGGACAGAGGTGAATTTTGTTGGTTGCAGACCTCTGCACTGTTCTGGTTCAGAAATTATTGTTAGTGATCAAAGTAGAGCATTTAGCTGGGTAAGAGGAATAGGTGCTGCTCCTTTGGTGAGTTTTTGCTACATGTATTGCACTGCTTGCAAATGGGTGTGAATGATGCACAGGATTCAGAATAAACACATTTCGTGGCATTTGCATCTGCCCAGTGTGCAACAGAGCCCTAGGGCCCTGTGGTGGACACCTAATCAGAGACCTTCTTTCATTTTGCCAAGTCCCTGTCTTCCTTTTCTGCTGGTGCCCGTAACAGATATTCCCAAGTTGGGTAGAACTAAATGGCTTGACAATGCTCATGGAGAAAGCTGGCAAGCCTGGGAAGGGTGGAGAAGGGGGCAGGACGGTACTCCACAGTCTTGGCTGGAAGGCAGTCATTACCCAGTTTGGAGTCCTGCGGCTTTGACGAACTTGTCTCCCTGATTAGTTAAGACTGTGACAACATTTTTCACCTTGACACTGCTGGCTGAAATTCACACTAGCACAGTGCTAATGGTGCCATCTGACGATGCACAGTGGACGGTGCAAAATGGATTTATGCCGTGTGCTTCCTAGTGGGCAGAGATCCACATTACGCTCGACAGCTTCAACATATGGAAATGGTGACATGTGATTGATGTGGTCCCTGCAGGTCACGCTAACTCACGGTGTATTAGCCCTGCATCCCGGGGAGGCTTATGCTACTGCAGCTGCCCATGTCCATTATCTGGACTAGGAATAAATGGAAGAACTGATGTTCCCAGCAGTGTGAATCTGGCACCTCGTGAAATGATGTGCACTACGGAGGGTGGCGGGAGGCAAATTTCACACAATTCAATCCCACAGCACATGCGAGCACAGAACAGGTTACAACCAAACATTTGTATATGGGTGCAAAGGGCAGTTGTGTTGGATTGAGTCAGTCCCCTAATAATCATATGGCTTTTTAAAATGGCTGTGATAGCTATGTTTTCTTGTTTATTTTTAACATTTGGAGATTTTCCACATCTCATACTCTAAAATAAGCGACTAGATTTTCTGAAGTTGCTAAGTAAAGGACAGCATATATCACCCAGGAAGCCCTCTCATCAGACACCCCTTCTTGACCTAATTTTCAGCAAGGGCTAAGCAGCTGCTCTCTCAAAAAACAGATTGCTTAAAGGCATCCAAGACTGGGGGCAGCCAAAATTTAGGATTTTGCAGCCAAATGAATGAGTGGACTAAGGTTCCCCATAATGATGCGGACATTCATCTGGAGGCCTCCTGGCCAAAACAAAAATGAAAACGTCTTTTGTTTCTACCCCTAAAGAGTAGGATGCTTTGTAGCTTCTGCAGGGAAATCACCTGCCTATGGCACTTTAAAGCACTCTCCTGAGTCTGTACTGCATCCTCCTCTCTCCCTTTGCCACAGAGATTCCCTGCAACCTTCCCTTTCCCACCTCGCTGTTCCCACAGCCACGGGGCCACCGCAGCCCCAGCAGGTTTTCCTTTCTCTTCCTACTTTCCCAGAGAAGCCGACAAAGTTGGATGCTAACTCTTCTGTCCTTCTGCAGAACATGGAAGGTATTCCTTCCTGCCAGATGCGCAAGCCGTGCCGTTCCCTGTCCGCTGGCCCCTCCCTGGTGTCTCACCCTCTCTCTGTGTTTTTTTCCTCCAGGTGTTCTACTGATCTTGGCACTGACGGAAGAGCTGGTGTTTTCTGTTCAGGTACTGTCTCCCACTGTGTCCTCCTCTCAGGGCTTCCCGATGGACACTACCACTGTCACAGCCATGGGAACAACACCTCGCCACAAAGACCGCCACGTGGCAGAGCCCCTTCCCACCTCCGCTCACACCATTCCCCATCCCGTCAGCCTGGCGGAGAAAGCCCCTTCCACCGGGCAGAAGCAAGCGAGCGGCCCTCGCGTCGGCGAAAAGGAAACGTATCATTTATACAACCAGAGTGCTTTGTACTCGGGACAGACTCGCCCCAAGGGGAAAATATTCCAGGTTTTCAAAGGCAACTTCACAGAGTCCTCAGAGCCTTACCTAAAGACAACCCTGCACTCTCCCTTCCCTACCCTGAGGAGCCCTTTCACAGACCACACGTTTCAGTCCCAGACTGCAGCATCCAGCGATCCGAATGGCACAGGGCTGGCAAGAACTACACACTCAGACCCTTCTGCCCACCGCAACGCCTCGGGAAGCCTTAGAGAAGCAGAGCGAGGGGACGGGGCCAAGCTAGTGGTGCAGGAGGCAGATTTTGCCACCGCAACTGCTGGACCATCAACTGAACCTGAAGCGGTGTCGGTGCCTTTTAAACCCACCCGCTACGGCGTATGGGATATGCTGAGCAAAAACAACTCTTGGGTAACCTTGAATCTCAGTACAAATGTCCCTCTGTTTGCTGGCCCTGGATCTGCAACAGCAGCAGCGGGTCACTCGGTTCAGACCAGTTTCAACGTCAGCATCTCCTCCCCGGCAGCGGGAGACCCCGAGGGACCCGCTCCAACACAGCATGGCGTGGTGACTAACGCGACCTCGCTGGGCAGTGCTCTCTCCGCAGCGCCTGCCACGAGGTTGTCCAGCTCCGTTTCCACAGCTGGCTCCACCGCCACTGGGAACTTCCTAAACAGACTGGTTCCTGCCAGCACCTGGAAACCCGGGGTGCAAGGAAACATCTCCCATGTCACTGAAGGGGACAAACCCCAGCACAGAGCAACCATCTGTCTCAGCAAGATGGACATTGCCTGGATCATTCTGGCTATCAGCGTACCTATATCCTCATGTTGTAAGTTAATTGCCGCTTTATTTTGCTTTCTCTTTCCTTAAAATTCAGATTTCGGCCAGTGATTCAAGGACCAGGTAGAGAGCAAACAGAGGCAGGGCGGCTTGAGATGGGTGAGAAGCAATTGCTAGACAGAGATCACGTTCGCTGACCAAAGTGCTTAGCTTCAAAATGCAGGGCTAAAATGTTTATACTCAAAGCGTACTTGCCCTGTTGCTATTAGAAATCACTTAGTCTTTTGGGGCCCTCCATTTGAGGGCGTCACACAGGGCTGAACATCTCTAGAAGGTGAAGCAGCTTTACTTCAAGGCGTTTAAGCTGGTGACCAAACATTGTACAAGTCTTTAATCTAGGAACTGCTATATGTTGCCCTGGGATTGGATTTAAAAAGCCCACTGCTAACTCAAAGGATTAATGACACTTGTAATGACTAATACCTTAGGAAACAACAGTTTCCAGCACAATAAAATATTTCATTGCAGGCAGTTTGTGAACTATCAGATTTTAAAGTCTTATAACCAAAGTGCTGGTTTCCTCTATTTTAATTCCAACTTTGCAGCTGACGAGGGGGCAGGAAGAGTTTGAAATCCTGGCCTTTGGACACTGGGAGTCAGCCACCGGCAGGACCAGGGCAGGCTGGGTTCCCAGCGCTGGCTTAGGGTCTTGTCATTTGACTCAGTTACAAAAAACACATGAGAAATTGAGAAAGCTTGTGAGTGGATGCCGGGGTGTCCCCTGCTTAGCTGGGTTATATCAGCAAGGTGGGACAACGTATTCTCTGGGGTTTCACTGTTGGGGGGTGTGATTATGCTGATCTGTCTGAAGTGAAACAAAACCAAACATTTCCCAGCCTTTGCTGTCTGAGGAAGCATAAAAGGGTAGCAGCCAACAATATTGAGTATTATAGCTGTTATTTACAGCTACAAGCTGTACTGAGGACAAGGCTAGATGAGCTGACCGAGCCAGTCTCACACACAGCTTACTCCTGCCCAAAAGGACAGTTCTGCCCTCTCTGAGGCGCAGCCCCCTGATCCTGCCCCTCTCCTTCTGCCTGGGCCTGACCTGACACCTCCCTGAGACACTTTCAGATTGCTAAAGTGGCCAAAAAATACTCACTTTGCTCGTTGGTACTTTCTGTCCATCCAGCGAGCTGAACCAGGTCCCCGGAGGGTCAGATGAGCACAAGACCTGGAGCAGATGAGGCTGCAGGAATTCACACCTGGAGAGGGAGCAGCACTAAACCTTTCAGCAGCTGCAAATTATTGCATTGGCTCAGCATAGCCATTAGACTTGTACCTCTGGGACCATCGGTTCTGCTGTTGCCAATGTTGTGGTTAAAACCACAAGTGAGAACAAAACTTAAACCTAAAAGATGGAGAATCAAAATAAAGAGAAACCAAAGCAGAAGTGTGCATACATACTTCTGCGAGAGGTGGGATATAGCAAGGACATGATGAGAAGCAGCAATATTTGATGAGCAGTGCTTTGTCTGTCAATCAGTAGAAATAGAGGATCAAATAAATTCTTCCAAGCATTATGTTTTGGGCCGATATTCAGAAAGCAAGCTCATCTGGATAGAAAGTGTCCAAATACAAAACACAGAATATAATACCATACAACACAAGCACAGAAAGCACAACCAGTGTGTAAACTGGTGTATGTCTCTGCCTGCAGTGTGCCATATATGAGCTAATAACTAATGATAGTTGTTATTATTATTAATAATAATAATATGAAGAGTCTGTTGGCAGAACGTAGAACCCACTATTCATTTAATAGGTGTGTTTAAACTTTTCTTCTTAGCATGTGCCATAACAGTATGTGTTCGTACGACTGTGCCTATTCTGTTTCTTCTATTTGTAAGCTACATTTTTTAAAAAGGCAGATGTTATTTTGAGAATTATCTATACCAGCTCTAATACCACTGAGTGTTTAAATGATTCAAATATTTAAGAAGTCCTGCTTTCAGGTCCAGATTTCTGAGGATGGTCTTCAGTGGGACTCTCCTTTTAAAATCTGGGGATCCTTAGATGTATTTGAGAGTTGAAGTGAATGCTAGGCAGGCATTTAAATGGGATTTTTTTTTTTGATCTGGCTGAAGTGCCTAGGGAATTGCTTTCCTCCAGAAGTTATGCTGTTTAAACTATGCCATATTAGTGCTGTTGTACAGGCATAGGTTATTCCTATAGGAGAAGAAAAACAAGTTATAACAACCTAAAGCACTTTTACCCTGATGCACATGTATCAGTCGTGGCTCCTTTCTGTGCTGCACACCGGAGGGGCACTTAATTTCCTGACCCTCGGGCATCCATGTGTCTTCAGGCGCCGGTGTGCGGTGTGGGATGTACGGTGTGCGGTATGGGATGTATGGTGTGTGGTATGGGATGTAGGGTGTGCGGTATGGGATGTAGGGTGTGGGGTGTGCGAAGGGGACTGTCGCCACCTCCCGGGCACAGGTGCCTGCAGCTGGGGACAGAAGGCCCCACACTTGCATTTGCTCGTTACTTCTGGTCTAGAGGAGGCTGATGCTAAGAGACGGATGAAGAGTATGGCCGTTTGGATTTCATTTCAACTTCAAGGAGAGAAAATGTTTTCAGTGAGAGGGTCTCACAGCTGCTGTGGGCATGGACTGAGAAAACACTGTCCTGCTCCTGCTTTGGGATGCTGAAAGGTGGAGATATCTCAGATATCAAGACTCAGCCCCATGCTCTTAAATATCGGAGCTGCCTTAGGAGGGAGCAAGCCACGGAGAAAATCACTGAGGATTCCTATCATGGGAGGTTATTGCTGCCCCCGAGCTGCGGGCTGGCAGCTCTGTGCTCGGGCTGGCAGCTCTGTGCTCAGGCTGGCACCTTCAGGGCTGCTGGCCAGACCCACCGAGGGGCACAGCAAGCCCTGAGCTACTGCTGAGACATCTGTGAGAAAGGCTAAGGCCCTGCACCAGGGGCAGAGGCAGCCCCGAGGCAGGGAAGTTACCAACACACCCCATAAAGAAGTGGAAGGAGGTGAGGAGAGGCAACCAGAGCCTGTGGATGCTTGCAGAGCCGCAGGAATCTAATTAACTCCCCTCCCTTCTCCCTCTAATGAGGAGTGCCCCTGAGCCAGCTCGCTGACCTCCAGGCTGTTTCCAGAGCCCTTGCAGAGGCGCGCGGTGGCCAGCACATCCCTCCTCTGCCGGGAGCCCTTGTGCCTTTCCCCAGGCTCCCTCCCCTGCGCGAGGGGTGGCGAGGAGGCTGGAAAAGCCTGCCTTCCCAGGGGGCTTCTGGGCACAGCTTGTGCTGCCCGAAATCCTCGGAAGGGAAAACGCGCCAAAATGCTGCAGAGACGCGACTGTCCCTCTCCGACGCGAGGCCCCACGTGCTGCTCGCAGTCACACCTTTTATTGACAGTCACCTGTTAAACGAAAACCTGTGGGCATTCTAACTTCCATAGCAGGGGAGATGACCTGCTAGAGAGTGACCACAGGAGCCCTTGGCTCCTCATCCCCACTGGAAGAAGTGCCTGGGACGTTGCCCTTCTCGCAGAGGGAAGACCCTGCCGGGGCTCCTCGCTGGCCCGTCCCTGCTGTGGGGATTTGCAGCCAAGAGCAGGAAGCAGCAGAGGGTTTGTTCAGCATCGCTGTGCCCTGGCAGCTGAGCCCCGCCGAGGACCGGCAGGTCCCGCCGGCCATGCTGGTGGCACGGCTCAGTGGCTATAGCACTAGCCTGAAGACCTGGACCTCGGGAGCTCGCCTGCTGAAATAAGGGATGGGATTTAGCTCC
Organism: Harpia harpyja; assembly: GCF_026419915.1. Lineage (NCBI taxonomy): Eukaryota > Metazoa > Chordata > Aves > Accipitriformes > Accipitridae > Harpia > Harpia harpyja. The sequence goes on along the minus strand of NC_068940.1, from coordinate 54,022,965 downwards.
CCGTCCTTACAGTACATATTTCTTTAAGGATGCATAGGTTTCTAAGTCCCACTGAAATCCCTTAAAATGCTAGCCAGAAAAGTAATGCTTTGAATAGGAATGCGCAAGCCACGTCTGCTGCATGAACCTGGGGAAATCATTTCACCTTTTGGTACCTCAGTTTCATGGTATAAATAACAGGGCTAATGTTGCTAACGCCATTTGAGGGCTGCAAAAATGAAGGATTCTGTATCATTGCGTTCCCAGAAAAGCAAAGTCATATGTAACACTGATATCAGTATTTTCTGCATGTCACAGTTTGAGTTGTTTTTGCAGTGTCCTTCAGGCAGTCTTGAACATTTTTGTGCACGTGCATTTGTACGTGTGTGGGTGCCTGTCTCTGCAATGCAGAACAAGACACAATATGAACTCATTTTAAAACCCACCGTCCCGGTCCTTGGGCTCCCAGTACTTACATCTCTGTAATTACAGAATGACACGATAAACCATTGAAGAACAGAAACTTGCAAATCAGATGTGCAGAAGTCAATTCATTCAGTCAGTTCTGCTGACATGGGAAAACGCGAGAGGAAGGCTGAGCCTCCGAACACAGGCGTCAGCAGAACTCAAAGAATATATGAAGAATTGCCTTGGACCTAACCCCACTTAGCTCACATTTCATGCACTGGGACGTGTTCCAAAATTATCGTTTCGCCCACTTTCTCCATCGCAAAACCTACGAACATTTGCTTCCCGGTCTGAAGCAAGAGAGATCGCAAGCCCTGAGTCTAATCCCCAGGTGTGAGCGCAGGCTGAGCTGGAGAAGAGCCTCCCATCTCCACATGTAAGCAGCTGTGGTCAGTAACCAAACCCATCATGATACCTGTATTACAGCTAAGGCCGTACTACTAGAGATGGCCACAGCAGATGAGGGAAATTGAAAGAAATACAGAAAAACCACTATTTTAGTCATTGAGGCAAGGGTTCTGCAGAAACTTGGTTTATATTATGATCTGCAGGCACAGGGAGAAGTAAATTAACATCCTTCGGTCTATCTCCTGACTTTTAAGTGCGTGCAACATTCAGGTCTGTTAACATTGTGTTTTATGTGGGAGCTGGAGAATGAGGGAAGGGGGTATGCAGCTATATAAGATTGGTAAAATATTTAAGTGAGTTAAAAGGAAAGACAGAAGACTATCAGGAAACTGCAGGGAGTCGGTATGATCTCATTACACTGCGTTTATGAGGCCGGTATTGGATATGGTGTGTAATCCTGATGGTTTATGTTTTAAAAAAAAGATTGGAAGATTAGAAAAGAGCCATGCGAATGATTTAAGAGCTGAGAAATGCAACATAACTCCACTCGTGTCATCATGTAGTCCAAGAAGAGGCTGAAGCCCACATATATGGGGGACATTTCTGATAGCGTAGTGGGGGCTTTTAATAAAAAAGGCAAAAGGAGATTGAGGAAGTGGCAGATAAAGCTGGAGGTTATTTAGACAATAAGGGGTGGGTATTTTCCTGTGAGATGTGCTGTACCTTAAACACAGCTTCTGGTTAAGTTAACAGTTGGAAGTCTCCTGGTGTCCAGGTGTTGAGCAGGTGAGAGTAGATGAGGTACACGTTCCCACCAGCCTAGAAACCTATAAATCTGTGAGAATCTCATTTCTCCCGTTTGTGGGATGTATTATGTCCTGTTTCTTGGGCAGGGGGACAGATAATGCAGACGTAATTTGCCTTAGGGCCAGAGAGAGGCCAGTGTCAGAGCCGGAGCTCGTCAGCAGCAGCTCTTAGCCCCTGAACGTGCAGGTTGACTTTTCTCCCTCCAGACTAGCAGCAGGTCAAAGGGTCAGGGTTAGAAATGCTTCTGAACTCCCTGTACCTCCAGTGTCCACAAAATTGCAGACTCCTGATATTTCCTAACTTGTGTCGTCACCTCTGTGCGGGGAGCTTCAGGCTGACACAGGGACAACACTGAAGTGTCCTTCTCGTGGCACTCGCTATTGACTTCAACGTGGAGCAGGCAAAAGGAAAAGTCAGTTCAGCTTTTCTGACTCCCAGAAAGCATCCCGGTGAATTCTTGAAAACCAGAGAAAAGTTAGTCCTTTTTCTGCCCAGAGGGTTGGCCAGCTCTGAAACATAGGTGGTACATGGCAGCACTGAACAGCAGCAGTTTCTCGTCCTTACGAGGACATCACATAATATACCAGGAAAGGTAAGCAGTGTATTGCAGCTACTGTTGTTGTTATTATTGCCATTTCTTCCTTCCAAACCATCTCTGCCCTCTATGTGTTTCACACACTTAATATGTCTTCGCTGGCCATCGGAACTGTCTGTCTGGAAAGAGTTTTTTCTGTAATACACATAATTCTAATCATGGGAGCAAATAGGTATCTAAGAATATCGGTAAAGCTGTACCCTGTTCCTAGTATTGTTCGGGAAGTGAGCGGTCCTATGTTAGCTACGTTAATTTCACTAAAGTATGCCCCAGAAGGGTAGTTAATACGAGATGAAGAGGGAATAGCCCCATTCCAACCCTGCTGTCCTCTCTCTCCCTCTTAAAACAGGTCTCCTCTACTTTGAATTGGGGCAACTTAGGTAGACAGCCTTCTGCTAAAGTATGTTATATTCCAGGAAGCTCAGGAACCTGTTTTCCACGGTCTTCCATCCAGTTGCTTGTGTGTGCACTAAGGTTGGAGGCCAGGAGTGTAATTAAGGGAGAAAGCATTATTGCTGTGCAGTGACCATATCGGCACATGGCAAGGCCATTTCCTGCTGGAAGAAGCAGAGATCTCTCTTAACTCGGTGTCACTGGCTTTCAGCCCCCCAAACCCAAATCCGATCCTTCTCTGTCAGCAGCCACAACATTTTATAAGCCGTAAAACCTCAGGCTTTCAAAATATGTGCACAGCGATAGAGTTGGCTTTATTGGGGCTCTCATATCCTCAGGCTCCTTCAAAAACTCTCTGTGCCTTAGGGAGCACTTGTTGCTGGAGTACCGAAAAGCTCCAAGGTCTGTTGGCTCTCGCCAGCAGTGGGGAGGAGGAAATGTAGGTCCTGCTTCACTTCCTAATCTTAAGGAGGCTGCAGGCTGGGCTGGGACACGGAGAGGGTAGCAGCGGAGTAGGGAGCAAAGATGCAGCCCTTCAGGAGGATGGGCATTTCCCCGGGCAGGGAGAGCAGTTCTGGTGGCCCCCACAGGTTGGGGGGGGGCACCCAGCAGGACGCAGCAGCAGGAGTCGGGCTGTCAGCAAATTAAGTTCTCAGTGATTGAAAGACTGAAGCAAAACAAGTCAAAGGTAATAGTAAGTTCAATGATGACCTGCTTTTCTGAAACATTCAGGAACAGCGCGGGAGATTCTTCCATTAGTTTCGGAAGAAGATTTATAGCAATAAGCTCACCTTTCACTTTGAATGAGACATAAACTGCCTGAACTCAAAGCCATTAATTTTTTTTTTCTTAGTAGCTTATTCTTTTGTTTTAAATAGAGCTCTAGCCATCCACTTTTGTATTGCCATTTTGTGTGAGTAGATGGGATAGGGAATTAGACCCACGGCATATGGGTAGCTGCAATGTTTGTCAAAACATACAAAGCAGCTTTGACCTCTCTGCAGTCTTTTCTTTCCTCTGGGCTATAATTCTAATAAGTAATTTTGGCTGTAGCTGAGAAAATAATATATTTTTCTGCTTCATGAATATTTTCTCTCTTCTTTTCTATCATGAGGGGTTTAGAAATAATGGAGTGAATTTACAACAGGGCATTCCCTATTTCACAGGTACAAATCAAAGTAAGTACATGTCCAGCTACCTGTCTGTATAAATCGGGTAGATTACAAGCACCACGGGTCAATTAATTCCACAGGTGTAAGATAAGCACACAGACCTTATGTGTTCCTCCTCTGAAGAAACCCTTGTATGTGCCTCGGGTTCTGCCTGAGCAAGGACCGGTGGGAGCAGTAAGTTCGTTACTCTGGGTTTGCCTGGCTTTCATAAAATTGCCAAGACTACCCATCTGAATTGCAACAGAGATGACTAAACCAAAAGCGATTCCAGAAAATAGCCCGCCTGCTGGGGGAGCGTTATCCTGGCATCACTGCGGTCAGGGGGGGTACCTGCGGCGTGAGACTGGACAGACAATTGTACCAACAAGCTTCACTTGCTGGTCCCTTCCTCTTGCCTATCTGCTCTACTTTAAGCTGAAATATTTCAGACTGCAGCAGCTTAAGCGTGCTCTGCAGATAAGAAAAAAAAGCCAGGCTCAGACACCACCAATGCCGAGGCAAGGGTGGGGAACGGATTGCGCTTATCAGTAGATCCCACATCCTGATACAGCTGATGGAGACAGGCAGGAGAGCCCCAGCTCTGGGGTTCGTGCTACCCTGGAAGCGTAAGCTACGTGAGACAGGGGCCGGAGGGGATCTCCACGCCACCTCACCGCTGTCTCATTCTGCTCAGGAGCCCATCCGTTCCCCTTGCTGGTCACTGATGTTTTGGGGCATGGTCACAAAGTACCCCAAATCCAAGTGATGAATGTGAGGCGACAGGGGCAGGGATCGGTGGCACTTCAGGGCAGAAGCTTTTGGTATTGAAGTCGTGCAACTACAGGCATTTCTGAATTTGGTATTTGAGCCTAGGGCAGGTGTCTCTCACTACCCATTTGCTAATGTGCTCACTGCTGCAGCGTATGAACATGCTGGAAGCAGAAAAGATCTGCGCAGAGGCATCCTTCGCAGTCCCTGGGGAGTGCCCTCTGTCCGAGAGGGTCTATAAATCCCCCCTTAGGTATTAAAATCCCATCAGTTACAACACCAAGGCTTTTCATTAGCCAGGCAGCCACATCTTGAAGATTATAAACTTGCATCAAAAAGAAAGTAAAAACTGCATATTCTGCCAAGGCCAAAGCCTCATCTGCTTGGCCCAGATTGACTTAATTGTGTGGGGTTTGTTAGGAGAGAGCTAGATCTGACTGAGAGTGAATCGTCTGAATGAAGGTCACCAGCCCTCTCCTTAAGTAACGTAAAGAACAAATCCATGGTACTGATGAGTCCTTATTGAAAGGAAATAACCAAATTTTTTATGTGTTTCTATTGACAGCAGTTCTGCTGACAGTCTGCTGCATGAGGAGGAAGAAAAAGACATCTAATCCAGAAAACAACCTGAGCTATTGGAATAATGCTATTACCATGGACTACTTCAACAGGCATGCTGTAGAGTTACCGAGGGAGATCCAGTCCCTGGAGACTTCAGAGGTACCTCACTTGCAGAACTAGTGTCTGAAAACTGTAACTGAAGCTGTGCTGGAAGAAGGGGAGAGGAAGTCATATTAGTTAAGCCTTGAAATCCCTGTGCACATTCAGGGAAACAGCTTTTTGAGAAGGACTCACCCCTACACATGTATAAGTTGGGATAAACATGTCAGCAAAACCGGATTGCCATCCTATTCCCAGCCATTGCAGATATGTTCCATATTGCTGTGTGGCCAGAGGAGTTAGCCACCTCTAGGTGAATTTGCTCCTGGGTTTCTCTTCCTTTTGAGCATACGGCCAATGTGTAGCCATACCATGACTGCTTAGGAGAGCTCTTTGGGCTGGCTTGTTACTGACAGTGGGTCCTTCTAATCTGTCCGTTGTGCGTGTCGCACACAGCGTCAGATAAGGGCGGGGTGGGGGGGGTAGCGGGAGTTAATAATGCAAAGAAATTTTGTGCATTTATGTCTTGGGAGCCACCTATAGCTTCTCAAATACCAGTTCCGGGGGTGAGTGTTCCCAGTATATGAGCAATCAGAACATTAATATATGAGAGTGTGTAGTGATGGTTGGCAGACTCATCAGCCTTTACTTAAGGGATCTGACTGGTTCCGTGGGATTATTCATATATGGGCAGGTGATCCTACTGATAGAAATGTATTCCCTGGCCTCAGAGATAGAGAAGAATAATTTAGTTTAGTTCAAACGTGTTTAAAACCTAGAAGCGGTGGAGAGTTTGGGTTTATGCTAAAGCGGTTTTCCAATCCGCTAGCTGACTAACTCATCTCATTAAATAAAAAAAGAAGTGTTTAGAAAGGAACCTCTGAGATGTGATTAGACAAGCACTCATAGTTGCTTCCTTAACCCCACTTTGCTGGCAATCAGGTTGCTCAAGCTAAGGCAGGACCTGGTCTAGACTTACCAAGAATCAAATGCTAGGCCTATTCACATCTAGGATGGTCTCCAAAAGCTGTTATCTGAGTCATTTTAAACCTGATCAGAACATGACTGAACTGGGGCATGCTCAGGTAGCTTGGAACCATGTATGTCATTTTCTGACCTTAAAAAGCAGCTGAAAATGCATCTTTGAGGAGTCAAGCCCAGCTGATAGACAGGAAACTGTTGCAATGCATCATGGAAGTGAAAAAAAAAAAAAGTGAAACTCAAATTCTGCTAAGGGACCTAAAGTTTGGTGCATCTGACTTCTGGGTCCCCAGACTGGGGAGGAATCAGCCTCACTGCCAGAGGAGCTCTTCACTCACAGCTTCTACTGCCTGAAGAAAGGTAAAACCGGCTCACCGAACTTAGCTCACCGGGACCCGGAGCCCCCCAAATTCAGGCACTTTTGGAGGATTGGGAGAAGCGATAAAAATAGCAGTCCATTCCTCACATGCATTCGCAGAGGGCAGCGGAGTGCCCTGGGTGCTTATGGAGGGTGAGGGGTGTGAAGTGCTCACCCTGCTTCTCTGTCTTTCTCCTAGGATCACCTCTCCGAGCCGCGCTCCCCTGCCAACGGCGACTACCGCGACAGCGGGATGGTCCTCGTGAACCCCTTCTGTCAAGAAACACTATTTGTAGGGCACGAGCAAGTCTCTGAAATATGACCCCACAGCTGCCCCCGTGTTGCAGTTTCATCTCTACTGTCTCCAAATTACAAATAAATATATATATATTATAAATATAACCTTTGTGTAACCCTGAATTACAAGAAATGTTTTCAGCTTTTCTTTTCTCCCTCAGAATTGTCAGCCCCTTTTTTTATAAGTGTGGTAAAACTTTACAGAACAAACTGTGGCTTTATAAAATAAAAGTATTTCTAAGCAAAACACCTGTCAGATGGACTGGTTTCCTCATTGTCATTTACAATCTGCTGCCAGATATACTTGGTCTGGAAGAATGTTGGGTAAGGCTGGTTTGGGGGCAGGTAGCCTGTGTTGAGTACAGCATCCTGCATCCTACATGACATCAGCCTGGCCATGAGCATTCCTGCTCGGTGACCGTCCCTTCTCCTGCTGTGAAATGACTTTGGTCACTCCTTTCCTTTAGACTGCCAAGCTGGAATATAAATCAGACAGGACCAGCTCGGTTGCCAGAAGCAGTCCCTATGGCTCGTGTGCCAGCCTTGTATCGTTTGCACGACTCCAGCTCAGTAGAGCAGAGGGACTGGGATACAGTGGGATGATAAACAAACCTGATGCACCCATGGGATCCAAGGGCCGCGCAAGACATAGATAAACCCAATGGGGTAGTAATGTTGCCCTATGACTTTTTTATGCGACCTTCTTCAGACTTCACCAGAAGAGCCAAGTTCCAGTTTGAGCTCTAAAACTGTTCTACATGAGCAAGGACAAGAATGACTTTTTTTCCTGCATAAATGTCCTAACCACAGTACATGCTGGACTCACGGCTGCTCCGCTCTGGCCCAGTGACTCATAGATTATTTCCTGCAGAGCAAACAGCCTCAAAAGAAGACACGTAGTTTCCCCTTCAACAGAACAGAAACTTCCCTTGAATTTATCAGAAATCTTGAAATCTGGTGACTAGGGACTCCCACCAATTCAGTGCTGTGGCTTTGACCACATTTCCACTTCCCCACTGTTTTATTTATCTTGTGTGCTGAGACTGCTAGTGCCACAGAATCAAGTTTCCTCATATCCCCCTCTCCTCTCTGAGACTTTCCTTCCCCCCTTAGGAATGAAACCGCAGTGTTTCAGAGCAAAATGGCATTTCAGTCCTACCCAGTTAAGCACTAGATTGCAGGCTGTAATAGTGTTAGGGGAATAGTAGGGGTGAGCAAAGCTTAAATGATGGATTAAAAAATAGGTTGTTACAAGGAGAGGCTAACATGGCACATGGAATGACTTTGCCTAAATCGATGCTCTCTCTGAGTAACCCAGAACTGTTACTGTGGGACCAATTTTCAGGTTTGCTTCTCAAATTGCCTTTTTTGTATCGTTCGGCAAGTGAAATGGCCTCCGTCCTTTGAGGTCTTGGCCGTCCTCTGCCCGCCTCTGGCCATCAGTCCTTGTAGATTACTTTCTACCTTCACTCCTGACTTCATGGGGAGCAGGCTGAGAGGCAGCAGGGAGTTTACTCCCTGCTCCAGCTGGCTGCTCTGTGCCACTGGCTGCTCAGGTTTATCGCTTGGTTGCGTGGAAGGGAAGCTCAGGCAGGACAGGGTTAGCATAGCATCATTAACCATATGCCTTGTTCAAGGTGAACCACGGCTGGTACCAGAAAAGGGAATTATAGCGGCGGCACATCTGGTCCAGCTGTTCCCACCTGCCAGCAGTGTCCCAGTGGCTGAGGTTAGTCAGAGCAATCTGACAACTTTACTAAATGATGGCTGGAATCAGACCAAGACATGAGGCATTGTCACCCCTCCTTTCTCCCTGTCCCACACGTGCACTTCTGCTGTGCCGAGGCACAAACCTGAACGTGGGCCACAGGCTTCCTAAAATTAGAAAACTGTAATGTTGTAGGGGCTCTTCTAGATACTTGATTTTCTGCTCAGAATCAGAGAGTCATGCACTGCCTCCCTGCGAGGTGACTAGGGCAGGCAGGAAGACATGGCTGTGCATGGACATGGATGGGCACTTTGGGAATATATCTTTTCACCATGGGATAAACGCTACGCAATATGATATCTGCAATCCTCATGATCAAACAATAAATGGCCTCCTGGAAATCACTGGTTGATTGTAGAGTAAAAACTTCCTGAGGGTCTTGCCAAGAGCGAAAGCAATCCCCTGAGGACCTTCATCTTCTGTTTCAACAGGGAGGTGGAACAGGAGAACGAGGTTACAGAGAACTAAATTCAGTTCTTTGCAAAAAAAGTCCGTATTTTTACATTTGTTTTCTGTATGAGGTATTGCTTTTGCAAGGCAGATTTTTTTTTTTTATTTGACACAGGGCAAATACACTGAAAATGTTATGTAAGAAATACTGGAGGATTCCTCTCATTTAGCCAGCACAGTTTGCTTGGTAATCTAAATGCAGAATGCCTAGAAACTAGCCAAAAATATTTGCAAAGCTGTGAGATGCTGCACTGTTCCCAGGCTTCACACAACTGGGAAATGGCGACCTGACCGTAGGCAGTCTCGCAGCTCTCAAACTTAAAAAACAAGTGAAACAAACTCCAGCCGTAAACCCGGCAAGCCAGGATTAGGCACTCGTGGAAGACAGGGATTTCTGATTGTATTCCATCTCGCCAAAGACTCACCGCCGCCCCTGTACAAACCTACACCACATTAGGGCAATGCCCAACATCAGCACATTACAGGCATGCCTACAAAGATGCGCACATGGTAATCCTACACTGGAACAAGTCTGGCATCCTGGCTGTGAAGCATCCCTGTGTGTAGGTAGAATAAACTATACCTAACATCGTATAGTGACATATCCCGCTGCACCACACACGCGTCCTACTTACGTACCTATAAACTACCCACCTGATTTCTAGTTGCTAAAGATAAGTGACATAAAAAAAAGAGCAGGGGAACCCCCCCCCTCCCCTGCAGTAAGTCTCAGGGATTGTTCCACCCTTTTCTTTTGGTTCACAGTTGCCTCACTTTGTCGCCAAAGTGAAATGGGCCCTTGTTGAACAGACCGAGTGCAGTTGATGATAACGTGACGTTAAACCGACTGAGCGGGGGTAGACGTGAGGGTGCTTGTTCCTAGTTAAAATCTGCTGGGTTTGGGGCAACGTGCCTTGGCTGAGTGGTGAAGCCAAAGTGCAGAGAAATCCAGAAGCTGCAGGAGGGCCGAGGGAGCGTTCGAGGCTCTGCGGCAGTGAAAGGTTGGCTCGGCTTGGCTCGGCCGTGGCCCTGCTGGCTCCTCCGAAGTTTGGGCTTTGCTAACTTTAGGTAACGTCTTGCTGCAGGAGACTCTGCCTAGAGCAAGCACGGGTGCGAGCAGCCAATGTATTTGTAAAGTACATCTAGATACCTGTGGGCATAAGGATAGGAAATCATCCGGGTGTCAGCGCAGAAAACACCGCTGGTATTTTAACACGTACGTTGCACTGAATCCCCGTCCCGCTGTCCCTGTAAACAGCATTGTGCTTTTCATCTGCCACATTTGCAGCAGCAGCAGCAGGGAGATTTCCCCTGAAATGGGATTGCTGACCCAGCGGCCACCCAGACAATGTGACGGGCGCTCCCGGGCAGCACAAAGCCCCCCTTCCAGAAAGCCGTCGCACAAAGCCGAAACCCCACGGTGAGCCCCAACCTGCTGGGCTCGGCACATCCCTCCCGCCAGTGCGGGCCGAGGCGGCCGGGCTGAGCGGCAACGCTCGGCGGGCTGGAGCAGCAGCATGCCCTTGCCGAGGCGCCGGTCGTCCTTCTTGGGGCAGCAGCCCTCTTCCGCCGCGGCCGAGGGCTCGGGACCGCCCGGCCGCCGGGTGAGCGTCGGGGGCGGAGGGAGCCTGTCGAGACCCCCCGGCGTCTACGTGGGCACCGTCCCCACCGGCGGCGTGAGCAGCTTGGGCACCCGAGTGTCCCGCAGAGCCCTGGGCATCAGCAGCGTCTTCCTCCAGGGTCTGCGCAGCTCCTCCGCCGCCGTGCCCCTGGCCCCGGGGCTGGAGAAGGGCAGGGGCCTCTCCTACGAGAGTCTGAACGGCTGCTTGGTGGAGTACATCGAGAAGGTGCGAGCTCTCGAGCAGGTCAACCAGGAGCTGGAGGAGCACATCAGAGTCTACCTGGACAAGAAAGCGGCCAGCGTGGGCAGCTGGGGAGCGCTGCGGGAGAACTGGGAGGCGATTTACCATCAGGTGAGGGCCGGAGCACTGTTGGCAGCGAGAGGGGGGACGGGGGGAGCTTCACGAGTCATCGGCAACCCTGAGCGGTGAGGGTTGATGCTGGTGATGAACGCTGCCTGATTTCAAGGCACGGTGTGCTAGACAGAGGGTTTTAAATCTATCTTCATGATAATTAGCATTATCATTTCACAGTGTGTTGTGGAAAATGCCTATTAAGCAGGAGAATTGCCTCAGGCATCCTGCGCATGGGGGTGACTGAAATGCACCCCAAGGCGCAATAGGCTTGGCTGATTAAAATGGGTGATATTTTTTTTTCCTTTTTTTTTTGTTGTTCTTAGCTGTGGTTATTACACTGAGCATCAAAATTATTAAAAGAAAACTGCTAGGACTGAATTAGTTTATCCCTCAACATGATAATATTACAAGCACGTTGTGTTTTTTTTTTTTTAATTAGCAATTCAGATTTTTACTTTATTCCCTCATTTGCTTAATCACATTTTCAAAAGCTCTATTTATTTAAAAATAATAATTACATGGCTACAAATGAGTGACTCCTTTCCTTCCCTCTGTCACCACCCCACCACCCTGTACTCCCACCTTCTCGGTACAGCGCAAGCTGCAGGTTCTCCAGCAAAGTGTTTATTGTGGGTGTGCAAAATGGTTTTTGCATTGACCTCACGGACAAGAAACAGTTCGTTTTGCTGACCAGTAAGACTTTGCAGGCTGATGCCCTGCTTGCAGCGAACACCGGGCTCTGTCCCCCGAGGTCTCGGCGCAACTCGCAAGTCCTGGCTTCCCGACTCCCAGCCAGCGGGAGCGGACAGGAGCCCCAAGAGCCGGAGCCCGGCATCTTGCACATCTCTTCCCGGCGGCACTTGTGCAGGCGCAGAAAATGCCGCCGGCGGGTCTTCAGAAAGCCCGTAAGACAACTTTAAGTTCCCTGGAACAATTGTGTGTTTTACCTTGGGCTGGCCAGAGTTTTACTCTGGTGTAGGAAAGAGGGGGCATTTTTACTGTGCGCTGCATTTTTAGGGCAGGTCTTCACCCAGACCCCTCCAAATGTCGCCTGAACCCTGAATGTGGCGGCATAAGCTGTTGTACAAAGATCATGTCAGCAGAAACGCCCAGTTAAGCACCGACTTTTAAAGTTGTTATCTTTTTGTATTGGTAAATGACATTGCTGCCGCTAAGCCTAAAAAGCTTCCTGAAGGGACCAGCTGCTGAAGGCACTGGGTGCTCTGACTCTGGGGTGCTTACGAAAAGCCATACCCTCGGACCTACCATCTCGCTGAGGTAGATGGAGACTTTGAAGTGAGATGGGGGGTTAAAGCTTTGCAGCCGCCATCCCCTGTTTTCCAGACGAGTGTCCCCTTTTGCGGTTGTAGACCTCACCTGTAAAACCTACCGGGGCTTATGGTAAAGACCGAAAAAGTAGGACCATAGTAGATACTTCAGGAAGGACTGTTTGATTTTTCTTTATACGAAACCCCAACACTGCAGTGCAGATGTACCTACTCATGTAATAATTTTTCATCCAAATTGCTTTCCTTTTAACCTTCCTTTATATTGTCATCCTGCCACCTTGCCTCTACCTCCCTTTCTTATGAGTAAAGAAGAGCAGCCCATAATGAAATCTAGCTTGAATATTGAGCTTTTCATATATAAAACCAGAAAAATAAAGCTATGTAGTAATAGCATTTGCAAGTATCATAGAAAATAAGAGAAAAATATTAGCATCATCCGTATCTATTTAACCATTAAAACACATTAGAGAATACATAAAGTTTTCCAAATTACTTCAGTTAAATCAATAAAAGAGACATCACTTAGTGGGGTTTGACTTTCTCAGATATAATCTGAGCTGTTAGGTACAATTCTGGCTAATAGGTTTCTTTGCTTTTTTATATTAAGCATCTAACCAAAAATGAAAGTAGGACCTCACCCAGCCCAAACACCGATTAAGTCACGCATCCTGGAGCTAATTGGCAGAAGTATGCCGGCATCAACACCGAAACTGTCACATTTATTGAAACAACATCAAAATCAGTTGCTGCAGAAACGGCTGCAATCACACAAAGTCAGTACCCTCCTGCCATGACATGTGCCAGTGGGAAAAGTAAAAGGTGTTCAGGAGCGAGGCGTAACAGAAATGAGAGATACCTGGCAGATACATTTCTAGATGTAATTTTTTTAAAATATATTTAGATTTTCCGTAGATGTCCACATCTGCCTTAACATGACATATCCTTTTTTCAGCCTCCTGCAAAATCTGAGGATTCATTTTGATTCCTGGCCAGCCCCGTGCGTTCAGCCAGGAGGGATGCCCAGCAGCTGTAAAACCCCTTGGTGCCATTCACATGAAGCAGCTGTGAAAGTTTTGGGGCAGAAAGCCACTTGAGCAGCCACCTGGTTTAACGCAAATGCCCATGATAGGAACAGTTTTTGAACAAGAAGCAGCAAAATACACAGTTTGGGGGCGGGGGGCTTAGACAGGAGCCCCTTCCTCTTGCCCTGCTAGTGAGAAGACAAAGATTCGGCCACGTAGGACTCTCCTGGTCCCAAAATCAGGAATGTGACGGGCCCATCTCTGCAGTGGGGTAGGAGAGAGTCCAGCGGACCTGAGGTCCCATTTCCCTCCTGCCTTTCCTGGGATGTGCTCCAGCAGCCCAAATTTCGGGTAGTTGTCCTCCCAGCAATAACAACTGGGTGCCAGCCTTTTGCCCAAACACAAAGCTAGGGGAAAAAAAGTGGCAACAAGTGCCTCAAGGGTACGAGTGGAGGGTACCTCCGGGGAAAAAAACCACTCGTGTTTCATTGCAGTTGTTGGACCTACGAATGCAGCAGGGGATCACCGACGGAAGCTGAATGATGGGAAGCCACTATCCAGCTCACAGCCTTAATTATCTGCCTGGGCAGCTGGTTTTTAGCAGAGCAGGTGGGCACATACTAATTGGGGCAGGCGCAAAATGGGAGGATTTTTGCAGGAAATGAGGGAAATGAGGAATCCTTGTGGAGAGGAATTCCTGTGACAGAAGTACAAATTCATCTCATTTTACCCTAGGCATACTCCTTTTCTCCAGGCTTCATCCCAGTTTTCTTGTGGAAAATCCTCTCTCTAATCAAATGTGTCTCTTCTGCAGACCAAGAGGTTGTTCGTAAAGGCAATTCCTTCCCACGGAGCAGGGCAGCACCCGGGAAAAGTGGACGCTTGAAATAATCTCAGAGAGTTTACAGAGAGGAGAGGGTAGCTCAGCCTCCGTGACCATTCAATTACGGCTGCGTGGGAGATACAGAGATTTGTTTTGTCTATGAGGTGGCACGTAGCACAGTTCAGATCACAGGAGTAAACACAAAAGCAGAAGAAGGAATCAACATCCTGCACCAATTTTACCACTGCTGTGACTCCTGTGCATGGTTGGGAGCATTTGAAAGATCACCAGAGTTTTTCTTTAGAGATACTTTTATTTGCACCGGCCTTACTGTCAGCATTTACTCAGTGTTAGTATTAAGCCTGGAGAATATACAGGACTGAGACCCTGAGGAATCACCACATTTGGACTCACACTCAGTAATTTATTTGCCGCGTGGCCAGGACAGCTGCTGAGTATTCCCTGTAACACACTCTGACGCAGCACAGTGCATGATCAGTGTCTGCAAATGGGTGAAATAGCATTCTGCTGCTATATGAGGGCACAACAAATTCCCGCAAAATGGCACAGAGCTTGGTCAAACACCGTACAGATGATGGCAATAAATTAGTTTTAATTATGTCCTCTCAGCCACCTCCAACAGCGTAACCTTGGACTACCTTCACATACAGCTGTGAGGTGGGGTGAGATTTCTCCTTGTGCTTAGGCAACATTACAGTTTTTACGGATTGTTTCTGTAGGAGGTATCTCCTGCTTTGAGAACCAGGCATTCTTTGATGCAGTCCCATTCACTTATAAAGCATTCGATGTAGAGATGAAGTCGTGCTTTCCTGGATGCAGCAGGAATCAGCAAAGGACCCATCAATGTTCCCAGCCTCTCTCCAGGTATTACCTTTCCCAAGGGGATGCAACAAATGCCATTCTTGCTGCCTTTGAGTTTTCCTTCCTCAGGAAAGCATGACCAAAAGCGTTACAAGTTTACTGCTTGGCACCCAAGCAGCAGGCACTGGGTTCCATGCTTTGAGCTGGATTTAGCTGTGAATTGCAATGTGTTGGAGGCAATGGGCTGATATCAACCATTTCTTTCTCTGTGCGGAAGGAAAGACTAGACCAGCATCTTCTGGTCTTTCTCCATGGAGGCATCATTTGCTTTAACTGAAGTGAACTTAAAAGCCAGATAATTTTCCATTACACGAATAATTAAACCATGAGTCATTATCACAGGCCACACTTTAGGCCACAAATTTAGCAGCATTCACAAAGGATTTAGGCATTTGTAAGAGCAGCAAAACTGTACAAAGCTATCGATAAAGCATAGCTAAGAACTTGAAAGGTGTAGTAAATCTTGCAATGCCAAACTTGATCAGATCTCTGTTAAAAATCAAAAGTAGCCAGTCACCAGGGATAAGTTCTCCTCGTAAGTGGGATGTATCACATCCCACTTTATCGAGGCCGGACTCTGCAAACTCCCTTGAAGCAGCTGGTTTTCCTTGCTGCCAGTCGTAACCCAGTAAACGGGCCAGTACGTTGATGCAGATTTTGATAAGTTTTTTTTCTGCTAAAAATTAAAATGGTGTTTTCACGTCCATAAAATCACAGTGAAATCAAAGACAATTGTTGCTGCTTTCTAGTTAAGATGTTTTATATCACAAATATTCAGCGTTAATTCAAGAGCTGAAAAAAAAAAATCCTGTTCAAAAGGTATATGTGTGTCACAGGTGCGCATGTTGAAAGACAGTATGTGACTTAAAGGAGCTATTATTAGTAATAATATTTGCATTTTGATAACACTTCCCATCTTCACTGTTTAAATGCCACATGAGCATCAGTGAATTAAGCCTCCCAGAAGCCCTGCGAGTCAGGACAGCGTTGCCTTCTGCTTTACAAGCAGAGGAGGCAATGTCCGAGTGCTTGTGGCATCGCGAGCCCTCTCGTTTCCAATGCACATGAAGAAGGGTGTTTCCTAAACTGCTGCATCATGCGTTTTAGTACGTGTGTCAGCAAAGTGGCTATGAATCCGCCTCACTAATGCTGCGTGTTTGTACCCAGCTGTTGATTATTAGGAGAATTAAATCAAACAAAAGAGCCACTAGATGGAAGTCTTACATCTCTTCTCCTCAAGCCTAGAAAAGGGCTTTCATAGCTCATGCAAATCAGGGAGAAGTTTTCAGGAAACCTGGTTTCTACGTAGAAGCTACCGTGTAATTATTTAACCTTCAGGTTCACTGTCGGATGTAAAGCGCACGCAGCTCATTTCTAGGAGAGCTGCAAGGCTAATGCCTGCTGGCTCCCACTACAACACTCATCCCTGAAGCCTTCCGAACATCAGATTTTTTTATACCGTTTTTACTTGCACAGCACAGTTCAGGTTTGTGTGCAGCTTTGGAAAGCCTCAGACTTTCTCACTGAATGTTTGGCATTAGCTGCTGGTCTGTGAAGGGGGGAGTCAGGTATTAACCGAGTCCTCAGGGGTACCAGGGCTCTGGTAGGGACATCCACTTGTGGGGCAGGTAAGAAGCCACCTCAAATGCTTCAATAAAGGCACAAGATTACTACTGAAAAGCACATTTAAAAACCAGTTTTCCACTGCACAAAGGCAGAAATCCAGGCAGCGGAAAATCACCAGCTATTCCCTGCTTCTCCTTTCAATGCAGCCCAAAAGCCATTTTACACTGGATTCAGCCTCTAAACTTAGCCATTAACATACCTCTGAGTGACACTGTGCAGCTCACAGGACTTAGTGTTACATTTGCTCGTGGGATCTTCCCAATTCCCTTAAAGACATTCATTTTCATCAGTCTTTAGGTCAGATATTGGAACCGCATGGGCTCACTGCCGGCGTCGAATGGGCTTGTTTTGACAGGGCAGCGCAAATCACAGGGCAGCGCTTCTGCTCCCTGATTTGAGTCAGGAAAAAAAACAAAAGCTTCTCTGAAGATCCACACATGTATCAGTTGGCAGGAAGACAAAATAACTTCTGCAGGAAAAAAGAAAAGGAAGAAAAAAAAAGAAGAAAAAACCCCCAAACAACCAAAAATTCAGAGTTTGGGGCAAAGAACTGCCTCTACCTCCATGCTGCTGCCATGTAAAAACTAAATGTCTTTTCTCCATCTTTCAGGAGAAACTCAGGTCTCCTGGTGCAAGGGGACCTGAGGACGGCAGAGCAGCATGTCCCCAAAGTCCCGGCTCTGCAGAAGGGACAACCCGGGGGCTGGGGAGTTAGGCCAGTGCTGGTAAAGTGGGGTTGCAAAAAAGCAGGGAGAAGGAAATAAGGGGTTGAACAATGAAGAAGAGCCAGTTCTGTGTGCAAGAGAGCACATAAAAGAGGTACCATCTCTTTGCCCACACCTACGGCTTTCCTAACATCTCAGACTCCTGTGCATTCGCTACGCTCTCAGATTTTCTCATGCCAAAACTGGGATTTTTTTACCCAGTGGCAGTATTCACAGGACCTCTCTCCTCTGTCTAGGTGCTATTTTCATGAAATGTGTTGGAACTGCATGTCTCTGAGATGGCCTATCCCTCTATCGTATCAGTTGGAATTGGCCAAGAAATCCCAGTTATTAAAGAAAAATTCATGCGATGGCATGAACTCTGTTTCCTTTGGAAGCCAAGCCCCGAGCTGGCACTGGCAGGAGCGGAGATCCAGCCCCAGGCTTCCAGCCACAGCCACCTTCCCTTTTTGCTCCTAACAGTAGGTGAGAAGTAAGCAAACCACTTTTTTTTTTAACTCTCATGCCTCCTCAGACTTAAAAGACGCAGAGTGCTTTTAACTTCATGATCTATTATGGACTTCTCAGTGTGGGGAATAGGTTATTCCTCCAGATTACTCCTTATCAGATGCCTTCACATATTTCATGTTTGTTTGTTCAAGCATCTGTAAGACATTGGGAGCAGTAAGCCGCTTTTCGTGAGGATGAGTGTTAATTACCACATAGAAATGCTTCAGCCTTGCATGTCCACCTCCACCCCATCCCCAAGCAGCAGGCCAAGGAGCAGGTAGGACCATTCTAAGGCAACAATCCCACTTGCGGTACTTGAGATAACTTGTCCAGACGAAGCCTCGATGCCTCCACATTGCATGGCCTGTTTCACCTCCGGGGAGCAGAGTGCTTCGGGGGATTTGCAATCTCATTTAGTTGCAGACTTAATTATCTAAAGAAAGATTTCTGCTTCAAGAACTCTCCTGGCCTGCTTAAAAAGCTGCTCTTACTCATGTGGTGGTTTAGTTTCAACTGCAAATCTCCTGAAAAAGACCAAAGAGGTGTTCAGCTTAGCTCCTCTAGAGTGGCGGCATGGACCCTGGCATGGCTGGAGCCCCCAGACAGTTTTTTGCAGAGATGATCGCTCTAATCCTGGTACCGAATTCAGCATGTCTTCACTCACCTCCATAGCTCCATGCACGTGTGAGTCCAGGGCAGGCAGTGGTCGTCTTTTACCTTTCTATCATTTTTTATAACGCTTTTGAATCAGAACAAGCTGATATGTCACAAGCCTTTCAGGTTTGCTCACCCCTCAAGTGCCTCCTGGGCATTAAAGATCCCCCCCCGAGCCCTAGCAATGATGCCACAGTCTTATTTGCACAATCTTTCCAAAGCATTTCACATTCAATGTAATAATCTTTGAAGACTGCCTGCTTCTCAGGTCTCATATCTATCACAAGAGCTTACAGGATCCCATCAGAGAAGAAAAACGATGCTCTGGGAGCTGAGGACGGCTCGCAGGCGGCATGAGCAACAAGTATTCCTTGGCTCACTGAAGACGACGACCCTGAAGAGGACTGCTGATATGGGAAGTAGAATAGGAACTGCATAAGTGTTACTTAAACCGTATCTAGGAAATATAAGCGGGACTTAAATGATGAACGTACCTTGCGCACGGTAACAAATTTTGCCCCTCGCGACCAGCTGACGATCAGAATAAATGTGTTTCCACAAGAAGATGAAAGCGTAGGAGCAACGAACAGTTTGATGACAAATTACAGCCTATTTGCAGAGAATTTGTGAATTTATATGTACAAACTTAATTGATTAAATTATCTGGAATGAGTCACTTGAACAGCCCTAGGCTAAAGGATTATTTTCAGAATCAAAGCTATACATCTGCTTAAGGCATGTGTATGGTGCACACAGCTAATATGCTGAAGCTCTTCATTGCTTGAGCTCTGTTGTCTCTTTCTCCTAGGTAGGCGAAGCAGTCCTTGAAAATGCTCGTCTTATGCTGCACACCGAGAACATTCAAGCCTGTGCTGAAGACTTTAAAGACAGGTAGTCTCGTGGTGGCACCTAGCTGGCCACGTTCTTTGAAACTTTGCCTTGGCAAACGCTTATTCTATAAGGGAATAATGCCTAGTGAGTAGAACAGGCTCGTTCTTTTAAGTTGAATATTCAACCACCTGACTTGGGAGGGGGTTGGTAGCAGTAAAATAATTACGATGCTAACAATGTTTTGGAAGATTTTGAAGATTTATAGTAACAAAAATGTGCACTAGCAAAATTACTTAAGCTGTTCTTTGCTAGACGAACATTGATCTCTTACTGAGAGATCAGTATTCATTCAAATTTGGGTTGACATTTTATAAAGGCAAACTTCCATGTGGTTTTTAGTTTTAATTTTCAGTACCACACAAGTAGTTTTGGAAGTAACAATCATTCTGCTGCAGCAGCTGGAAAGGTAAAACTGCACCACGACAAACGTCAGCGTGGAAACGTTACATAAGAAAACAGAAATGGGCTGCACTGATTTTCTTTGTCTTTACTGAGAGAAATGAATAGTAAAAGATGATCTTAAATACTGGCAAACTACTTTTTTAACATCTTTCTGTTTGCAAAGCTCTTTACATTTTACTCAGGAGATGTGATCCTTCTAGCTTTTACTCATAATGGACTCATTCATTTACGAGTAGTTTTTTGCAGAACCTGACACACAAACTGTATTTCAAACTAATTTATTTTTATTTGCTATGATTTTTATCATCCCTTAATTTCTGTCTCTCTCTCTCTCTGGTATTATTTTATTTATTCATATCAAAAAGTGTGTTAATCGTGTTCTTAGGTTTGCCTTTATTTCAGAAAGGTACAATTCTGAGATACTCATTTTATGGCTTTACGTCCAGCAAGCCATGCTCATATTTTAAGTAGTTTTAAAAAAGTATTTTTTAAAAGTGTCGGCTGACTTGGACAAGCAGTCTGCATAACAAAAACAATGTCAAATCAATCCACTGCATAGTAAAAGCTCCTCATTCTCACTGGGACCAGCTGCCACTTTCCCAAGCTATTGAACTCCCAGCAACGAAGGTGGCTCTCAAGGGGCAGAGTGCAGGACTTGTTTATGAAGCTGGCTCCTGTTTGACCTGCCAACCCCCTTGTCTGACCTCCCCAGCCACCAGGTCCCCAGGTTGGATGGGTTTGACACAAAAGCCTCCCACTCGAGGAGATTCGCCATGCAACTCAGCCACATTTTCAGTGGAAAGCCTAAAATGAAAAGGTACAGACAAGAGCGACGCAGCAAGCAGTGCTGTGGAATAGTAACTGCCTGCCACAATTTTCCCTACCATTGCAGCCACGGTTTAGAAATGAGCTGTTTTCTGTAACAGCAATTCTAGTTGACAAACCAAGCACTCGGATTTCCTCTTTATTTTGATACTACTGGGATTTGGCCTTAAGGAGGGGCTGGGACCCTGGAACATAGACCAGACTTCCATCAGCGTGTCCGTTAATAAAAATCATGCTCGATGCATGCGTGTTTTCTTTAACCATTGCTCTGAAAAGTTTTTATGTAAATGAATGAGGCGTTATTCTCATTGTACAGCCAAGCAAACAGAGAAAAAGCCCCCCCATAGTCATACTGTATATAAATACCAGATCTAGCAAGAGACCACATGCTTCTCCATGCTTATTCAGGAATCCTATCAGGCTGATAACCACCACAGCGCAGACTGCTAACTTGGCCAGTTTTATTACACTCGGAGGTAATGACAGGGTACTTCAGGCAGTTAAATTCAAGTACAGTGAGGCAAGTTGAGAGCAAAGTATCCCTTCTGTGTTTCTGTGCGTCTGTCTGGGACACATGAGCTAAAATTAGCACAATGGTGTCATTTAAAAAAAAATGCAGGTGTTTCTTGCTGAGCTGTGCTGTATTAAGGTTTGGTTTGTTTTTTTTTTCTCTGCAGGTATGAAAATGAGCAGCCATTCAGAAAAGCAGTGGAAGATGAAATTAATTCCCTGTATAAAGTGATTGATGATGCTAATTTAACTAAAATGGATCTGGAGAGTCAGATAGAGAGCATGAAAGAAGAACTAACTCTGCTGTCAAAGAATCACGAAGAAGTAAGTCCAGACTCGGGACACTGCAAAGCCCATGTGTGCCTGTTTCATCCGGCTGGTATCGTACATCTAGTGCAAAGCAAGCACTAAAAGCCTCTGCCTGCCATGTCTGGCTGGGGGGATTCTCCTGAAACCCCCTCCTATTTCTCTTTTCTCTGTTAACTTAAAGCACTAATCTCTGAGGCGTGATCAAATTACTTACATTTAAGCTTTAACTCTTTCTTATCTGATAAATATGACATGGAAGAGATGTCATCATTTCATTTCTTGCTAGACACCGCATGATGGTGATGGGGTTGCAGAGTCACGTATGTGGAAATCTCAACAGTGAGGTCTGATTCTCAGACAGAGATGTAAAGAGAAAACGCGTGTGCGGCTCTGGGCCTGCCACACTAATGCTGAGCATTAACCAGGTTCTTCCAAAAATACCCTGCTTGGCTTACCAAGCTGTGCAGTTCACAAAACCGAGTCTCTCCTGAACAACACACCACTGAAGCAAGCCACAGGGACAGGCAGCTAGAAGGGAAGCCCATTACTAGCCAATTTTGCAATACTTCCCCTCTTACTCATTACATTCACCAGCACTACTTGCATGAAGGTGGTTTATTCCCTTCAGCAGGATCGGACCCAAATCAGCACCTTTACTGATGGGGGCTCGAATATGGAGCTACTACTAATCCCACATTAGGCACAGCAAGCAATTGTGCTGATGCCTCAAAGGTAAAGGAGAGTTTGAATTGAGATGGGCCACGGAAGTGAGGCACTATCCTACCTTACATTTCTTATGTGTTATTTCTCCAACCACAGGATTTCAGCAACGTTGGCAGGTATATGGACACTTGGCTTGCCAAGCTGAGGTTGCTTCATCCCCTCCCTGCTTTCATGAATCTAATCCCAAGGCTGGCATTTTGCAGAAAACAATCAGTGGCTTCAGCACCACTGCAGAGCATGAGAAACATGGAAGTCCTTTTAGATAAGAGGGAAAACAGAAAATTGACAGAAATACACAAGATCCCCTTTAAACCTCCGGGTATTGCAATGATTGCTGTGAAACCAGAAAAGCTGGCACTGATGCTGTTCTCCGCCCATCTATATGGCATAAGGAGAACACCTTTCCAACAGCCTCTCTCGCTCTGCATTTAGCCAGCGAGGAGCCCTTGCAGGGTGGAAGGATGCTCCTTTCTTTACCCATTGGGAGTACCTGAGCACTCGCAGAACCACCTCAGCACAGATCTGGTTTTCTCATGGCAGCAGCACCAGGGGAAGCTGCTCAAGAGAAGCCACAGAATAAAGGCTGGAAGCAACTATTGCAATTACTCCAGCTGAGCTCTGGCACAATAAAGTCCCAGGGACTTCCCTGAACTAATTCAAACCTTTCTTTCCTCCAGTGCCCCCACACAGAAATCCATGTCGAGTCCTTTTGAAGCTTTTGCGCACTTGGAGTGGGCACATTTTGAGGTTTTCATTCTTGCAGGTTCAGAAATCACGTAATTCCCATCCACTCCCAGTATTGTCACTGTCAGGGGTCATTGCTTACACACACAATTCCCAGATGCTTTTACACTACTTTTATTGCTTAGGCCAATAGCACATATAAACAGGTTGATGTAAAAGGATTGTGGTGCCAGACAGTTCAGATAGATGCGCAAATCTCATTTATTCATGTGTTCCTGGACACAATGTACAACCAATGGGCTACCTCTAAGTGTGCAATTCTGGACACACTAACTCTCTACTGCTTACATGTTTTTGGAGCCCATGTATGTAAAGAAGGAACAGAGTGCTGTCACAGAGAAGGAGAGTGCTCTTCATCTAACACCATGCACACACATAAAAGCACACGTGGCTCATGCAAGCTGCGAGGCTGCAGAGCTCCTGCTGTTTTGCACAGCTCCTTGTCTCTCCCAGTAGATCCATGCCAACGTTACTGCATGGTGCAGCACAGAGGGAAGAGCAGGGTTTGATTTGCTGTAAGCTGTTCGTTCCTTGACCCAAAGTCCACACTGCAGCTTTACTGGCAATATAGTTGTGGTGGGTTTGGGTCCCTTGTGCGCAGCGTGTCAAGCTCTGACTGCCGGAGAAACTTGCCACTGTGGGAGGGCTGCTCCAGGCAGTGCCTTGGTGCAGGGCTTCAGTCTCCTTCCACCAAGGAGAAAACCACTTCCAGTACCCCAGACCTGCAGCAAGACTCCCCACGCAGAAGCAAGGCAAATCCACATCTGAAAAAGAAACCTTCCAGTGTACTAAATCATTAATGTAGAGTCACCTTTCAGGACCAAATTTAATTACTCTCCCTGTTTGTGGCACTGAAAGAGCTCTTCCTTGAGCCTCTCTGAAGCTACCATTCAATTGTCCAGTTCACCTTCTTTTATGTCTGTTATTTTTGTTCAAGGATGTGAAGGTGTTATACAAGCAGCTTGCTGGATCTCAGGTGGAAGAACTTGATGTTCCCCTGGGAAGTGGCCTGGACGACATACTGGAAAAAATCAGAATCCACTGGGAGAGAGACATTGAAAAGAATCGCGCTGAGACAGGTGCCCTGCTCCGTACCAAGGTAAGCACTCTATAACCAACTCCAACATTACAGGATTTGAAAAAAACCACAAAATCTGTCTGATACTCTGCAGTAAGTTTGAGGGTTGGGTGTTTGTTTTTTTCTTGCAACAAAAAAGATGGTAAAAATCTAAAGGATTTTGGTCTAAGTCCATGGGAAAATACACTCATAAACATCAGTGGCTTTCTTGGGATGCACAGAGTTAAGCAGCAGTGGAAACAGCCCTGCTGATATCACAGGTATCTGTGGGAGCCTTCTAAGGGCTCTGAAATGTTCGCTAAGAAAAACAAATGTAATCAGTTGATACCTTCTGTGTAGGATAAACCACAGTTGTTATACCCTTCTTACTAGGGCCGTTCCTCCACTGAACAATTTACAGGGGTCTATAAATCAAAAGGGCAAAACACATTGCTCTACACTAATTATGCAGCTACAGACTCCTTGCAGGTTTCTCCTTGAAACTGTTTCCTTTGGCAGCAGTGGGAAAACTAGATATTAACTTAGAAATTAAAAGTGATGATAATAGCCATTCCCTTTAAAATGGGGAATGGCTATTGTGTCCTTTCCTGATGCTGAGTCTGAAACAGCCTTTTAATGCAGCTTTTTCTCTGTCATGAAGGATCACTTATTTTCCAAAGTGGCTGGCTGAAGTAAGTATTTTTGCAGAGCTGAAGCATTAAGTTCAGTGGACAATCCTATATGTTAGTAGCCATTTCATTCCAAGCTGCCTATTACAGCAGAGCACGGCACAGCAAATCGTAACTTCAGCTGTGCTATAGAAATATTTAGCAAAAATAGCACCCCCACCACCGTTCCATGGTACAGAGCTGCCATGAGAGAAGTAGGGGGTAGTGAAGGCAAACAGCAAGAAAAAGAGCAAGAAATATGTTTGCAAAGATATATGCAAGCTCTGAGTAGGTGTTTATTTTGAAAATAAAGAAGAAAAATCCTGTGACAACAGTGATACCAAAGGTGCTAGGCAATGTACAAGAAGCTAACCAGAGGAGTTTATCCCAGAGGTCCCATCAAGTTTGTGAGTGTGCCAAACTGTTACTAAGCAAAGTTTTCATAAGGCTGGTCTGCGGGGGCCTGATCTTCAGCTGATACAGCCCAAAGAAAGTCAGTGACACAGTAATAAACTATTTGAGCCCGGAGAGTGCCTCCATACAAAGCATATGCAGCCTTGGAAAGCCAGAGCATCCTCAGTAGACTCCTAAGCTTTTCTCAGAAAATCTCTTCCTGGCCCACTGCCAGGTTTCAGCAAAATGAGAATTACTCTGATGGCACCAAATTCTTCAGTGTCCTCACTTTCCTGTCCTGTTCGTTCTGCCTCCTCCTGTGCAAACACACCCTCACAACTTTTTTCTTCCTATTTCTTTCATACCTTCACTGTCTGGTCTTTCAGCTGCTCAGAGGTATCATTTGGGGAGAAAACCGCCAGCTCATACTAGACTGATCATTGGATCCCACTATCATATCTGATACTTAACCCCTCCCTACTTGGCCATCTTAGTCTAAGCTCTTACTAGTTTAAGTTGTTCCTGTTTTGGTTTGTTTTTTTAACAGGAGGAGGAATCAGAATATCACAGATTTCTGGAAAGATCAGTTCTGGTTCTGAGCAGGTTCCAGTATGACATTCTAGTGGGTTTTGTCCCCAGATACACCTCTCATTACACCCAGATGATGCAGTTTTGTATCTCGTACAGTTTTGTATCATCTCACACAGACCTATTCAGATTATTACTATTTATACAGATAACAAGAGTTCAGCTTTTTTTCAACTAAGCTTGTGGACTTACGTCATCTTATGTGGCTAAGTTGCACCACTTGGTTATCCACACTCTGAAAAATTTGCCCTTACTCTTTCGTGACATCAGAGGAGGAAGAGCCCTTCCCTCCTCTCCTTTGCTCTTCATTACTAGTTTCTTCAGTCTCTCTCCGTGAGGTTTTCCTGCGTCCCTAGTACTTTAATTTCCTTTCTCTGTACCCACTTTCTGGCGTAGCTGTGACCAGGTGAGCCCAAGGTATTTCAATTGATGGCCTAGCACTGACTTAGATGTCAGGGCAGTATTTTTGTTATTTTTCTGACTAATTCCCTTGCCTCATTTGCTTTGTCTTCTGACTAGACTTGCAGTCTTGGCTAGATTTTTTCATGGGTATTCAGGCACCAAAACATACGGATTTACATTCATACCTAAAATGGGGTTTCACATGGGACTTTTTTAGATGAGTAAGTAACCTCAAAAGTCGAGTCCATTGGTTTGACCTCTGCACTTTTTGTCCATAATGCTCAAAACCTTTCCCTGAATTGACACAAGTGATTTAAACCCTTGTAAGGCATGCAAGCTGTTTAATGTTTTCCACTGACAAATGCTTTACTTAATGATGTGGTGCTGTTCACTCACGTAGTTTGATTCCACACATCCACCCCTGCTCATTGCTAGTCTGTATTGTGTTCTGCCATCCCTAAATCCTTCTAGTTCATGATTCATCCCCATGGCAGTAAAACTTGAGGCATCAAGCTGTTAAGCTTCCGCCATAACGGAACTAGACTTTAATCCTCCTCTTCATGTCCTGTCCCTTGACCAGCTGTTGATCCATGGCAATGCTCTGCCTGGAGGAGACGATTACACAGCTTCCTCTGTCGTCCCCTACGCTAGATCTTGTACAAGGTTTTGAAAAGTCTTGTGAATGATGTAAATTGTTTCTCCCTTCTTTGCTACTTTGCTAACATGTTCCCAGAACTCTTAAGAGCTTATCAAAGCCACTTTCCTTCTGCAGCTGTCATGCTGATCAGACTCTGGATGTTGGTGTACTACCCCTAATCATCCTTTAATTATCTTGATTCCATGCAAAACAGACTAATGAGAGATTCTGCACTCTTGCACAATGCCTGGCTCAGAGCTGTACAGATGTGCTTGAAGTCCACACAAAATGATAGAGATTCTGGAGGATGATTTCATCTCCTCCCTCCATTAATCCAGCTGTTTGTGGACACCACAATTCAGTATAACCTTTCGCTTCTGGAGCATCTCTGGAATGGGAAGAGCAGAGCCCCCAGAAAACACAAATTGCCTAGTGAAGAGGGCACAAAGACTACGCCTGCACTTCTCTACAGAAGGAACCCCGAAGCTGAGGCCAAGTGTCATGCCCAGCAGCACCCTCCACAGGGACTCTTGGGGCGACTCAGCTGGTAATCCTAGGAGGATGGGGAAACATTGTGTGTACCAAAAGCTTTTGAGCTCATTCAGTATGTGCTTACTTGCTGTGTCCTCCTCAGTATTTAGGGTCTGATGTGGCCACCTCCATCCACTCTATCTGCCTGTTCCATCATTCACATCACTAATGTTGGGTAGCTGTGACAACTTAGGGTAACTCCTGGACGAGTTTCAGCATCACCTGTGGTGAGGGCAAGTTGGATGTATACGTAGCATTCGGGCCACCAGCAGGGTAAATGTGAATGAGAGATGCCAGGCTTCAGGCAATGGGTGTAGGCTATAACTATAGATGCAAAGGCACCCTCTCTGCCCTATGCATCTTTTTAAAAAGAGGCATTCATAATCTTTGTACCATAATAACGTGCAGACTACAGTCTCCACGCAACTTAGGAGATACACGTTACTCCAGAGTGGCAGGTCCATGAGCACTAGGCTGGGTTCCCCAGGACTAGTGAGGTGGGATTATGTCTCTCTGAAGCACAAGCCCCTATAAAGTACTTCTGAAAAATACAGGCTCCGTGCAATTTGCTGGAAAGGAGGGTTTTGACGTTTGGATTGAATTTCAGCCCTCTGCAACACAGGTTCCTAAATCCTAAGTTCTGTTTGAGACTTAACTGGCACTTAAATGACCTTTTGCTCCTGAGATGATTTCATTCACAATGACCAAGGTGTGAGATTCACATGATGGTACCAAAAAAAATTATAGAAATAATTTCTGGTGCATGGTCCCAGATTTTTTTTAAATTTAATCTTACTTTTAAAATGAAAGAACGCATAATCAGAAAAACAGGACAGGGTCAAGATGAATTTTCAGAGTGGAATGGAAGTATTTTGCATAGTTAAACTTTAGCATCAACCAGAAGAAATGTAGGTTTTGACTGAAGAACTGTATTTGCTAGAGAGCCCAGAGCACTGGATTGAAAACCTTGATCTCAGCCTTCATTAAAAAGTATAGAAATTTTATTTTTACTAAGGTACCTTCTCCTTCACCTATTTTCAAGGAGCCTGACCTAAACACATATAAAAACCCACAAGCAACAAGACCAGGAAATTGCAAGAGAATATCTTAATTAAATTAACAGAAGTTATTTTTCTGACCTCTGTGATATGACTTGCTCTCTGACTCATAGAATCCAACGTGAAAAATCATGGTGTGAATACTTCCGAAATCCAAAAGACTAAGTGAAAAGACTTAACTTCTAAAAAAATATTATAGTAGAGCTACAAAATGAAAAATTACAGCAACATTTTCTTTTTATACGTAATTTTAAACATACTAGTTTGAATGCCGAACAGCTTTTGTTGACATAGCTAAAATATATACGCTTATCTGTACAAGCCACTTTACAGCAAATGCATAGAAAATACGATAATTTTGACACTAAGAAATATCCAGAATTGTTCAGCTGAGGGATTTAATATACAAGAATCAAACGTAAAGTCAGAACTGCCACAAACTGTGAAAATATTAAGTGTCAGTTTGGTATGTAAGGAAACAAAAACATCATTTGAGTAGGCTGAGATGACAGTTGCAATCTTTTACCAGCAACAGGCTGAAACGACGGCTGCCGTGCGAACCCAGGAGGAAGAGCTGGTGGAGGGCCTGAGAACCGAGTTCCATGAAACTGCCTGCAAAATACAGAGCTTGCAAGCAGAAACTGAATCTCTGAGAACCTTGGTAAGTAAGGTTGGGTTTTCAATGGCTATATTTGGTGCAAATTCAACATGCCTTCTGAGGAAAACATTCCCATCTTGGGATGCAGACTTTAGAATAAATCCCATTTTCCAGCAGATACTGTTTCCAGACATTTCTGGGCTCTTCTTGATTGATGTGGTGCACTAAGTGTACCACATTTGACAACTGAGGCCCAAATTGCAATCTTCAGTGCCTTCATACTCAATGATAATTTCACCGAGATTGCTGGGTGGGTAGTACTTGACAATGTGAAGAATATCTGCGCCTTGTAACCAAAGTAGTTCAACCTTTGTAATGATAATACACATTTTTCAAAGTAACTAAAGGAAGGAATTCTCAAAATATTACATCTCCACTTAAGCATATTCAATAGAGATATTGGCCAAACCTGAATAAAAAATCACTATGAAGCATATGAAAACTGACTGGTTTAATGTCTGCTGTCCTGCCCTTACAGAAGAGGGGTCTGGAGAACTCTTTATACGACGCCAAGCACTGGCATGACATCGAACTGCAGAACCTAGGCTCTGTCATTTCCAAGCTGGAGGCAGAGATGGGAGAAATCAAAGTAGAAACCGAGCAGCAGCAGCGGGATCGTGAAAATCTGCTGACCAGCAAACAACAGCTGGAGAAAGACATTGCTGCATATCACTGCCTTCTGGATGGAGAACAAAGCAGGTACTTGTCCTTAAAAGCAAGTGTGCCACGAGAATGGAGAACATGTGCTCCCCGGGAAGGGCTTGTGAGGTTGCTGGAAGCAGGAAGACTAGGGTGGTTCTCATGTTTCATAAGGCTGGGTGGTAGAAGGCGAGGTTTGGAGAAGCTGCCAAAGGGGAAGAATACCCCAAATCCAGTCATGCAGAGATTCCCGATGCGTTGGAGACAGGTGGTTTCCAGCACTGCCAAGCAAGAACGAGGTTTAGGAATACACCAGTAGGTCTATGAGTTTCACTTCCCTGGAGATTTGAGGTGTGAGATTAAAAAGCTGCTACAGCATCTGGGGGCTGCAGTAGTGGCTGCAAAGGAGCTGTGGTGGTGTTTCTTGCCGGGGGTGCGTTATGCCTTCCCTCTTCCTCCCACTACACAGTCCAAATATTAAAGCTGTGATCCTGGGGAAGCTCCATTACTAAGAACACAAGTTCCCCCCGAAGTCCAAGGGCTCATAACATTTGTCCTCTGGGAATAACCTGTGAACGCCTTTACAGTGGCTGGGTTGTTTGGTTGGGCTTTTTTAAGATCCTTAATCACCATCAGTCATGGAACCTCTGAGAATCTGATCCACAGATTACGACTTCCTCTTCTGCTCAGGTCAGGGAGAAATTTTTTTATACTTGGATCCTGCTGAAGTTGATGAGATTTCACCAGCTGAACTGAGGATAGTACTTCGTTCAGCAATTTTCCTATTTGTAGTAGTGACCAATTTTTTAAATTTTTTTTTTACTTTCAGCTGATTATGAAACTTCCAGCCCACAGAAGACCATTGCCATTAAAGCAAAAGAAGATGTCACTGCCAATTATATTCGTGGAAGCTGAAAACCCATCAAAGCAGCCTGCTTTATTCAGTTTGATTCAACAATCGAAGTAGGTTGTAGCTTGAACAACTTTATTAGACTCTCCTTATGCAATTGCTTTGCTTACAGATTTCAATTTACTCAAGTTGTCAAAATTATAATAAAAATAAAGAATATCAGGGTTCTCGTTTGACTTTTTTTTCATTCCAGTATTTTTCATGATAGCTGAAGGGGGTTGGGTCAAGAACATAGGCCCTCCACTTCCCAGCAAGTACACTCTTTATAGTACAAATACATCAAGACTGAACTACCCCTCCACTGTGCACACAGCATCCACGTGGAAATGGTGAGCACTCTGGTGTGTCACAAGACCATCAGCTCACTAAGGTGAAATCTAATTCGAGTAACGCTGAAGCAGTTCAAGTGTGCTATTAACTCCATGCGATTAATTCTGCAATAGGTAAGCCAGCATAAGCACTAATGCGAGCATCCCAGCAGTACTTTTAATAAACACGTTTTTAACTCTAGACTAAACTTCTGGAAAAGTTGAAGGTGCAGGAGGGCAACAGCAGTTCTGTCTGCAGTCCAGGTCACATCCTTTTACTGTATACTGAGAGTCCTAGCCGGGGTGTCAGCTTGTGCAAATGTGGTACTTTTCAATATATGGGTATATTTTTATATTTGTTTTTATATGCTTGGCTCACTTTTGATATCAACACCCCTTAATGCAGGTTGGCCAAACTTCTTTTGAACAGGCATCCGCATAGCATCAACATGTGAGTGACCCTAGGTAATTTCTCTTATTTTGGTGTTATCATGATGAAAAAGATTTGCCATCTTTCACTTCTGACTTCCTTTTATATTTTAAATATTGATATCCTCACTGTATTGCATTTGCAGTATGGTCACATGAAGTGCCAAGATGGATCCTGCATTTTCACAAGAAGGTAATGAACCATGGTCCCTATCACATAAAATCTTAGGTAGATGGCTGGCTTTCCTTCGCAAGTCCCTGCACAGGAACGAAGCTGGCCATACGTGTGTTTGTTGGATTAGGACTTTACAGTACCAACGGTTACGCAGGGTGACAACACAGTTCATTACGTGGACTCCAAAGACTACTGAGAAATGGCGTATGTTAGAGAACATAATGGCATACAGCATGTATGAGAGGTAGTCTGCAGATATCTTGATCTTTAATTGAAACAGTTTTAATGACTGATAAAATCAAATACACGCCGAACCCACTATACTTGATCCACCAGTGAATAACAGGAATCAGCACACAAGGGTTGTCAGGCCTTTCCCTGCACATTCCCCCACACATGGAAAATCCTTCCCGATACAGTTACTTGACAAACAATTCCTCACTTAATCTCTGCAAAAAGGCCATTTGACATGTACCACCTGCAAGATTTTGATCAAAATATTACTGGATTAAGAGATTACCCAACAACAACCAAAAAAGAAAGGCAGATGATGACAGATTCCCCTTTTTTCTCACAGAATGCAGGCTCCTCAGAGCAGCAATAACACCTTCTTACATATCAGTGCAGAATTTATCAAGCTGAGACTCCATCAAGAATAGTGATGATGAGAGACAATGTGCATAAACGGTGGTACAAGCAATGAGAAGGCACAGACCCTCGGGCTGTTGTTAACTAGATGCTATCTAGGAACGGTCACTTTTTGACATTAGTGAAACATAATCTCCCCCTCACTCCTGACACGTAAGAGACAACAGTTTCTCTAAGATTTCAGCAAGAAGAGGGAATTTACAAATGATTTGTGTATTTTTTCATAGCAGCCCCCTGATAAGTTTTCAGGTGTTCTTTCTCTCTCACGTGTGCTGTAATTATAGACAGCAGCTTCTATAAAGAATCAAATGAATCGTATAGCACAAAAATATACAGTGCGACATCAGATCTCTTCATTATTTTCTAGTGATGCTTCAGGTATGAAAAAACACTGCTGGCTATCCCACTGTGAAACTGTTCTTTATAAATGTCACTGACAGAGATAAACCTGGTGAAATTATGAGTCTACAATCATACTGTGATGTGAAAGGAAGGATTTTTTAAAGATTCTTATATGCCATTCCAAGTTCTTGTTCCAGCAAAACCTGGATCATAGGTTCAAAAGATCCAGCATATTTCATAAAAATTAGATTAGATTCCTACTGAGATGTTTATTCATTGGAATGGAAATAGTTTCTTGCAAAATCATCAAGGTAATCCAGTACGGGGAAACGGCTGGAAAAGAAGGAAGCATCTAAGCATAAATAATGAATTTCCAGTAGCTTTTCTCTCTATCCCTAGCAAAGACCAAAAGCCACTAAAAGATTATTTTTGCAAATAGCTCATCAGAAGTCAAATGTAGCACATCTGGCCCTTGTAAAACAAAGTGCCTTCCTACTAATGGTCTTGTGAAGAAACCTCTACTTTTACACAGATTGCCACTAGCTACCTAGCTAGCTGCGAAGCCCCTCCAGCATGCCTTGCCAACCTGAACGCTACCTAAGCGTTAATGGTCTTCACCATCCCAGAGAGATGGGAGATTGAGACCATGAAAGACTAATGGCTTTCATGACTATTTGTCAGTGCTAAGGTTCATAAACTGATTTATCTTTATATTTATCCTCTAGTTTAGCAGTTGCTATATTAAATACACATTAACACGTTTCCAACTGGTTTTCCTAAGAAAACCAAAACCAGATTTTATTATCTCCTACTACAGTATGTATCTCACACCCGTATTTCCACGTAGGCATTTGTAACATTTGCTGTTAGGAGGACTCAGGATGCAGTCAGAAGGTACAGAAAACACAATCTAACAGCCAGCTGCTGCATAGAAGAGTATTTCTGCTCCCCCTCCCTTGCTATGCCTTCCCATCACCCTGTTTTGTGTTAGCACCAACACCTGTCTGATGTCTCAGGAGACAGTTCAGGAAGCAAGATCAGCAGAAAATTAGCCCTGCAAAATGCAGGGAAACTTTCCTGCCACTCAGCTCCCTGAATCAGGCCACTGCAGGGTCAAACACGTACCAGTAGCAGCACAGGGACGGAGTGGGGAAAGAGACTAGTCAGGGCTGTAAAACACAGCCGCCCCCCTTGGCAACAGCTAGTCACTAGGTCCGATTAGCTGTACTGTCAAACCACATGCATACTTCATCTTCCTCCTCAGCCAGGCGCAGCCTCTTCTGCACCGCAGCTTGAACACATGCTGCTGCATCCTCGGGGGAAGCAGAGGGTGCCAGCCCATGCTTCATTTCACATTGCACACCGAGTAGC
Organism: Harpia harpyja; assembly: GCF_026419915.1. Taxonomy (NCBI): domain Eukaryota; kingdom Metazoa; phylum Chordata; class Aves; order Accipitriformes; family Accipitridae; genus Harpia; species Harpia harpyja. The sequence goes on along the minus strand of NC_068940.1, from coordinate 53,989,238 downwards.
AGCATACCCCACCAGCTAGGAACTGGTACTCTGGCCTATCATCCTACTGTTTACATTTTAGCATAAGCATTATTATACTATTTCTATGGTTAAAAAATTATTTTTAAGGTGACTTCAAGCTGGTATTGTGTAAAATTTAGTATTTCAACAAAACAGCATGCACTGCTGCCACCACTGCCTGCTTTCAGCTGGCAGTTGCTGGTGGAGAAAGGGGCACGGTAACACTTCTGGCTGTAGAGGTCTGAAATTACAGCAAACTCTTAGCACCCCAAAGCTGATAGGAAAGTTAAACTCCTGAAGAGAACCAGGGCCCATGCTGTGGCAAGGACTCCACCAGAACCCTTCTGCAAGCTGCTCTGCACCTACGGGCACCTTCTCCAATTTCCTTAAGCAGGCGTCTGCCTAAGAGTTATCGAATGAAGTGTTCCCCTGCTTGTGCTCTGCAAATGTCAAAGCAGTTTGCAGTGCTATCACCTTCATGTTGCAGAACAGAGATAATCAGGTACGAAGAAACAAGGGTAAGACAAAACACGGGGTGACTGGAAAAAGAAGTCTGCTCCTAACTCTTGCCCAGGATTTGCATCATCACCCACAACTCACTTCGGCTTTCCTTTTTCCAGTTTCCCCACATAAATAGTGGCTGCTGCATCATTTCCCCTACATGCAATAGTGCTTCATTCCTCCATCTTTATAAAAGGCACCAAGAAGGACAGGGAAAAGCATCATGGCAAGACTCATCATAGCTAGAGGATGGCGATGAGAGGTGGACGGACACCACTGTATGCCACAGCAGGCATGCTGTAGCGTGCACGGCTAACGTGGGGGAGGAAGGAGACAAAGTCCTTGGAGTCCTCCGGGTAAACATGCACCTGAGCAGAGGCATTCAGAGCACTGTGTCTTGCCAAAGGTTGGTCACACAGGACAGTGACATGTAGTACAAAAGAAAGCCGTCTGCTGAGCTCATGCTCCCATCACAGCGATGTGGCATTCTGGATATATTCCTTGCATTACAAACATTACTTCTGCCAGTCCATACCTGCGAGCCATTCTTCAGCCAGATGTCCCCTGCATAAGTATTGAGGATTGCTGAATTTGAGAGAGGAAAAGAAAAAACAGAAACACTGACCTTTTTTTCCTGCATCTAACATTTTACAAAGCAACAATCTTAACCATAAAAGCTAAAGCAATGCATTCACAGAGAACTACAAATGCTGTGCATCAGCACATTTTCACAATTTCACATAAAAATAAAACCAGAGGTGGGAGGCAAATCCAAGCATAACTGCATAACTAATACTTCCTTTAAAGTGCCAACTGAGACATGTCTTTAAATCTGGATCTAAGCCTTCCGAGGCCTAAAATGTTGCTGCTATTTTCCATGGTTTCCACTGAGTCTTTTCCAGATATAACAGCTGAAATGTTTCTTGGTGCTCTGCTCCTGACAGGTACTAAGTTTCTAATCCAGAGTTGGTCATTCCAGCCTTGCAGTACTGTGTTTGCAAGGGACAGTGACGCAGGCACTAAAAACAGCAAAAAGGCATCAGGTTCGCAGTCTTCAGCCTGATACTAAGGGTTATCCATAATAATGCAATAAAAATATTTTACCAGCTGCTGAAATTCAAAAAAAGTGTAGCTCAGAATCAGACACAGCACTGTACTTAATGCCCGTTGTTAGCTTACCTACCACAAAAGCTGAGGGATACAAATTGTCTGCTTAGTTGCATATTATTATCAGTGCTGAGGCTGCAAGTCACAGCATGGTGCAGTGCGGAGGTATGTCAGCTTCCTGGGCAGTAATGGAGTACAAACGCAAGGGAAGACAGCACTTCGACAAAAGGAACATCAAACACTCTTTCACGCTCAGCTGTCCTGTGTCACATCTTCCACGCGACCTTCTATCCACCGAAGGGAGTAGGAGAGGAGCCCGGGTGCACCAAGGAGGCACAGAAAATGAGACTTGGCTACCAAATTTGCTTTCTACATCAGTAATTATTCTGTCACGAAATAGAAAGAGTCATTGATCACGCAGCATTCTCGGTGTTACCAGATGAACTGTTGTCCTTGCAATTTTTAGTTCTCAGGGCCTGCTCTGTAGGGGATCAAATCCTGTAAGTGCACAGAACGTCAAGGGTAGGTGAGAAATATAGGAAGAACACAGCATGACAGACATAAAAAGTGGATTGTAACAAATCTCCCAAATGCAGAACATTTGACCGTAGAGATTCAGTTATGGCTACAAAACGCTTCAAGAAGACACAGAGTATTTAACCTCTTTCTGCAATATGACAATAGCACCTCCCCTGTTTCTTCAAAGAAGCCGAGAATTATGGATGGAAAACACTAAATAACAGTATTTTCATGGACACAGATTAAAGAGACTGTCAAACACTCTCCAAAGTCCAGAAAAACTTTTCATTTATATCTTAATATATACACATGTACATAATGATTTCAAGAGAAAATATTACAAAGCATAAAATAATACTAAATAAATCAAGAATACAAACACGCTTGCTTTTATATTATTATAATACAAACCAATGCTTATTTGACAGGTAATTCTCGTTTGGGCTCACGCTTTAGCAGCAGGAACATCTGTCTCCTTTTGGTGCCTGACCAACAAAGTCAGTCATCAGAAACAATGTTTCATGTAATTATTTATGACTCATGACAGCCTGAGGCTGTTGTTCAAGATGTCCTGCCTCAAAACTTTTGAGAATGCATTTTGAAGCCACGGTGAACTTTCTAAACACCCGTGGTTTGGTTTTCCAGAGCTAAAGGTCACTACAGCACACAAAGCTAGTGGCGACAGCCTGCAGACAGCCCCTGTGAAGGTTGTTTCCCAGCAGATACTTCGCCACGGGTCAGGAAGGCAGCTAGGAAGTTCACGCCGGCACGTCCGGACATCCCAGACAGAGAGGCGTTTCAAGCCTTACTCACGCAACCACACCAATTCCCAGCTGAAAGCTCAATTACTTCCTCGCATCCTTTACCCACGACAGTGTAAGCGCACGGCCCTTTCCCGGGCGCGGGGGGGGGGGGGGGGGGGGCGGCGGGAAGAGCCTTAGTCGTCTCGGCCCACGCTAAGAGCAAACGCCACTTCGCCTCCAGAGTGGGGAGCGGGGCACGAACCCGGCCGGCCCAGAAGCCCCCGGAGCCGGGAGGCCTGGCTGAAGGCAGGGGCCGCTCCAGCGGCCCTCTCGGCCTCCTCGGAAGCAGCTCCCACGGCGCTCCGTAGGGACAGCCCCCCCCCCCCCCCGCCCACACCGGGGCTCCCAGGAAGGGCTTGCCCCGGCGCGGGGAGCAGCCGACGGTCTCCCGAGGAGCCCCGGCCGGTCGCGACCCAGCTGCCAGCCCGCCCACGGGCCCCGCCGGCTCTCCTCAGGGGAAGGCGGAAGCGGCGGAGGCCGGCGCGCGAGGGGCAACGGCCTCCGGGCGCACGCGCCGGGCTGCCCTCCGCCCCGCCCAACCGACCCCCGCGCGCCTTCCCCCCCGCCCGGCTCGGCCAATCCCCAGCCGCGCCGCCACCTCCCCGCCCGTCGCGCATTCTTACGCCGCGACGTCAGGCGGCTTGCCCCTAGAGACTTCTGACTGGCCGGCAGGCACTTCCTTCCCTTCCGCTCATTGGCCGGGGCGCCGGGGCGCATGCGCGGGAGGGATTAGAAGGCTCCGCCCCCTCCCTCCTCAGCCCGGCCCCGCGGCGCGCCGCCTACCTTCCCTTCCTCCCTCCTCTCTTTTGGGCCGTGTCAGGCGGCGGCCGCCAGCGTGGGGCGCGGAGGCCTCCTCCCGCCGGGCGTGTCGGGCCCGGCCAGCTGCAGCCGTTAGCGGCCGCGCTCGCTCCCCTCTGCGAGGGGCGGGAGGCCGCGCCGCCGCTGCGCGGGGCTCACCTGTTGGCCCGGGACGCCCCCCACCCCCACACACACACACACTTCGCCCCGCCGTTGGGAGCGGCCGCCATGGCGGAGACCGAGGAGAGGAGCCTCGACGACTTCTTCGCCAAGCGGGACAAGAAGAAGCGGAAGGAGAAGAGCAGCCGAGGGGCCGCCGCCGCCGCCTCCTCCTCCAGCGCCTCCAACCCCGCTTCGAACGCCGCGGGGGCGGCTGTGGCGGCGGCCGGGGGACCCCGCCCGGCTGAGGGCAGCGGTTCCGGGGCCGCCTCTTCCAACGCTGGCTCCGCCAAGACGGCGACCAAGGTGCGGCCGGTACGGGGTCGGGGCGAGGGCGAGGGGGAGCGGGCCCGCTCCGGCGGGGCGGGGGGAGGGTCACGGCTTCCTCTGCCGGCCCGGGCGGCGCCTTCCTGCCGGCAGGGGGCGCCCCGCGCCGGCCCGCGGGAGCGGCGCCGCCCCCCCCCCCCCCCCTCCCCCGGCCATGCGGACGGCCGCGGCCCGCAGCCGGTGGGCGGGCGCTGCCGCTGGGCGGGAAGGGCCGGCGGGCTCCGGGCCGGGCGGACTTCGCACCCGCCCTGCCCCGGCCTCTGCTCGGAAGGCGGATTGTACCCGCGTGGAGGGCGCGGGGGGGGGGGGGAGGGGCTGTGAGAGCGGTGCCGGTTCCCGGTCTGCGGCTTCGGTTCTGCCCAGCAATCCCTGGTTTGCGGGTGTTGGGGCAGGGCAGCGGCCGGAGGTGGGGAGGTGGCCTCCGTCGGCCACCTGGGTTTGTGGCGTGTGGCCTGCGGACGTTGGCGATGAGGTCCCCTGGCTCTGCAGGCGAAGCACGCCGAGCTCTTTGCCTTCCTGCCAGGAAGGGTTTTTACTGCCAGCAATTTTCTTGTACCGTATTACAGTGAAACGATGAGAGTGCGAGAGAAGCTTAAGTGCTCGTAGTTGAGTTGGTGCCTTACAGCTGGCCATGAGCTGTAGGTTTTTAAAACGAGTTTTAAGAAATGCTCTGCTGTTTCCTGATGGTGTTTAACTTGGGGAGCTTGACACCTGCAGTAGCTTTCTAAGTAGACCAAGGTCAGTGGTAACCTTTCAGCTGCTCTTCTGCTCAGTTGCTTGTCAAATAGAGTCTGATTTTGACAGAAGCTTGCGCTTGGATTAGAAATAAAGATCGTTAAACGTGAAAGGTACATTAGTTTGGAAACTGTGATGTTTCCATGGAGATGGGAATATAAGAAATCTCAAAACATTTTAGAGCTGTAGACTCACACTCTTCCAAAAGACTGAATCTTCAGCATGTGGTGCAGTAACATGAGGTCACTTTCTACTTCTGCCGTTGCTTTAAAGCAGGTCAAAAACTTCCTGCTAGAGGTTGATAATGTAGAAGATCCTAGGACAGGGCTCCTACAAGAAGCTGCATTCCCAGCTGTTCAGCAGAAAGGGGGCTATACCGTCGGCAGACCTTGCTTGCATGGTCTTTGTATTTAAAGCAATTTAACTGCATTTCATGTAGGGTGTAGGAATTATGTAAACTACTAATTAGACTGTGTGTGTCTTAAAGCTGCAAGTAGGAACATGGGAGGACTGCTTCTCTGTTCTGCTCCATTTCTGGCCTACCTTAATAACCCCAGAATCTGCTGATTACACCGTAGGACAGCTCTGCTTAGGTGGGTCCCTCTTTCCACAAACACGTGATCAAACTCCCCTCTTAAAACCTTAAAGCGGTGCTCTCCTAAGACTAGTATTCTACTATTTTTGTGTACTAAGATTGCTGTGGTTTTGAAGCTGACCTTTTCACTATTACAAAAACATTATTAAGAAAACAAGAAAGGCTGTAAATGTGGTTGTGAATGTGGAAGAGTCAAATGTACCAATATTAATCTTTGTCATAAATGCTCTAAGCTATTCCAAATGTTCTTTACTGTTTGGCTCTTGATATAGGTGATGGAAAAGCAAATCTAAAGCTTCATGTGCATTCAAGCTGTCATAAAAGCTTACTGTTAGGAAAAGGGAGAGGTCTTGCCCTTGTATTTGCCTGGTCTTGATTGCATGGTCTTGTTCCCTACTTTGTGTTGTCCCTTGGCTTCCCGCTGGATTTTTACTGTGATGATGTGGTTTTCTTTCACTTGAATGACTTTTTTGCCTGGGCATTTCTTAGCTGTTCTAGTGAGTTAGAGTCGGCTCACAAGTGCATCCTAGATGACATACAGTAAGTTAGGGGAGGAGGGAGTGGAATCCTTTCCCCTCTTGGCATTGGTGCACACGGATCAGTTTCCTATGGAACTGCACCTTCAATCTTAGTTTTCTTTGTATTATCTTAGTTACATTCTTCTTTTCTGTCTTCAGTGTAAAGACGGTAACAGCTTATATTTTTCTTCTCTTACAGGAAGAGGATGATTGGAAGGAGTTTGAGCAAAAGGAAGAAATTGATTATAGTGGTCTTAGAGTTCAGTCCATGCAAATAAGGTACTACTTTTTTTCTTTTTCTCTCCAATATAACCATTACCTATGTCTAAAAACTACGTTCTTCCTTCAGAGTGCCTTCATGGAGTCTAGTTAAACAGAGGTTTGAAGTGTTTCTGCCGACGTTCTCTTTATTTTCTAAACCTCTGTTGATATTCTAGGTCCCTCTGTTTTGGTTGGGTCTCAGATTTTTATTACAAATGCCTAACATTCCCCTCCATAAAGATAGTAAAGTTGGAATTCCTCAGAGAGGAGTGCAGCATAGTAACTCTCACTGAATCATTTGACCCCTGAAAGGGTATCTGACTCAGTTTATTAAGCATTATTCAGCATCTCAGTTTGGGGAGTGAATTCCTGAACCATTGCATTTTTATTTCAAAAAAACCCAAAAATATAGTTGTTAAAATTAGTATCCCATGACAAGATCCCACAGGACTGCATTTATAAGTCTCATCCAAGATTCTTTGCTTTTTCATTAGATTGTTCCTGTAGTCTGGTCCAAAGTAAGTCTACTTAAGTCTGTCCTGGTTAAGAAAAACGTTTCATCAGGACCTTAGTCTTAGACTGAGAATGTCACGTAATTCTCATTGTCCAGGTACTGATGATGTTCAGAATAATGCCATCTTAAAATCATCTTACCTGTAACCAGTGCAATAGATGCTTTCTTCTGCTAAATGTTTGAGCAGGTCTTACATATTCTTTGGTTTTTTTATTTTTTTTTCTTTTACCCCCCCCTCAGTTAATTAACTTCAGTTAACTAGTTCTTTTAGGCCGTTTACACGTATTTGGTCCACAACCTCTCTGTACCATTGAAGTGTCGCAGCAGATCATCACATGTATGAATGGACAAGTAACAAGTGGGCTGCTGCTTCACTGACTGCTAGTACTGTTTGATTGGAAAGCGAGTACTTTGGTTTTCCAGACAAAGGCTGGCATTCTGAATGCTTTTGATGCTGTGGCAGATTTTCAGGCATGTGGAAGTTTCTGACACAGGATTTTGTAACTGCTCAGTTAGTGGATTCAAGGGGAGAGTGGAGAAGTAAATGGAAGAAAAACCCACTGGAGGTTATAAATTACCCAGCTCTGGAGATCTCTTTGCTGAAAATAAGACACAGAGTATCGAGTGGGGGTGGGATGTTATGTATTACTTACTTTGTTCTAGCCAGTCTGTAGGCATCTGCTTCTGACTAGTTTAAAATAGAACAGTGATGTGTTTAGGCCCTCGGTCCAGCTTACTATAATTGTTACTGTATTTGGATGAACAGTGAAAGGCTGTTTAATTTTCAGAAATGATAGGTATTTTTAACTGTTCTCTGATTATTACTTATACAGAAAGCTTATCCGATTATGATTAGTAGGATTGGGTGTATTATAAACTTCTGTATTCACGCTTTGCTGCTGCTGTTCAGATCAGTGTCTTGGGTTTTTTAACAGCCTCACTCTCCGTGTATGTCCCATTATACCACACTGCTTTCTGTACTAGCTTTGTATAGCAAATTATTTTGAGTCTCCGACTATTTCTGTGCAAAATCAAATAGTCCAAATAAAATACAGTCAGGCTTTTGCATAGGATTTATCTTTAAAAAATGGCATATTTTTCTGTCTGTATTTTTTGATTGCCTCCTTAAAAAAAATCTGGGTCGGTTTGTAGGTGATATTTGTATGGGTAATATAGGAGTGTTTCTCAGGTGGTTGTGGTTATAGGGAAAGGGAGCTCAGGACTTGCTTTCTGTCACTACTTCTCCACAATTTCTTCCTCTTGAGTAAAGCAGTTTATGGAAGCTGGACTTGTAGCACTTTCCTGCTTTATCTTCTCATCACTTCCAAATGCATGATTCTCTTAGTATGAGAAAAGTCTTTAAGCTCAAAATAAGAAATCGATTTATTTCACTTAGTACAGTTTGAATTTGTCTTTTTTTAAGAACTTTTTTCCTTCTCAGTTGCCAAGTTGTGTAGCAGTGTGCCAAAAATTGTTCAGGTGGAAGTACTAATACAGTGGTTACAGGGCTAATGTAGCCTGGTTAAATCTAGTATCTTCAGCACAGCAGCCGTGAAGTCTTGTCTGTGGTGATTGTGTAATCTCTGGCAAATCTTAAACCTGTTTGTAAAATGCTGCTTACCGTTTCTCTTTTATAGTGAAAAAGAAGATGATGAAAGTGAAAAAAGAGAAGAACCTGGTGACAACTGGGAAGAGACTGGTGGTGGTGTAGACAGATCATCTGGTCCTTGGAACAAGTCAGCTCCTGCACCAGCACCTATCGTTGAACCAATTGGTAAATTTAACTCGAGTTGTTTTTTTCCCATCAGAAGTGTATCAGGTTGAATTAAGCTGCTCAGAGGGTAGAGCTCAAGGATCAGTTCCTATTCAGGCACCTTATAACATACTAATGGCTTGTTTGGCCTACTAGCAAATGAGGAAATTTTCCCATGAAGGGATCTGAGGAACTGAATTGATAGTACTGTCAGATTGTTTAAATAAACATGAATGGAGGGATTTTTATTTCTGACTTTGAAAGGGGGTGGGGGAGCATTCCATCTTTGAAGGAGATCCCTCTACTTTGCAATCTGCAAAATATCTGTTGGAAGCATTTCTGCTGATCTAAAAATATTGCTTTGACAATTAAGTGGATGTTTAACCAATATTTGATGTCTGATATGGCAGTTCTTGAGTAGGGTTCCATGGTTAGTAGTACGCTTTTCAGATCAGTTCTTTGGTACAGAGAACATGACATTGCAAAATTGATTCTTGAACTGGGATAGGACTTCAGTTTTGATTAAATACAGTTTATTAGTATCAGCGGAGATAAACTACTTAGCTGTGATCTGAGTTCAGACTATTCTCTTCCATTGAGAAATTAATTGAAAAGTGGCCTGCTGTGTGTTTTCTTGTTTGTATAGGCAAGGAGGTAGAGTTAATTAATCAGTGTTATTTCATTGTAGATTGTTACCTTAAATACGAACTATTTGGATATTCTCTTCTGTATCTGGAGAGGTGCTTTAAATAAGATTTGGCAAATATATAATTATGTGTTTAAATCTCTAGTTTTAAATGTAAGCTGCTAATAAATTGTAAATAAGGGACGTGAAGTCCTCATCAGTGGTTTTGATTCCCTGAACTTTGTAAGGCAGTATACTGGAGCCACATTTTAATTTGACTACTAAGTATATGTTAAATTACGTGACACCTGATCTCCTGCCTTGTCTAAAATATTTGCTTCCAGCACTTTAAAAGGTGCAAAACATAATTGTAAGATTCTTTTTTTTATTTGTGGGGTTTTTTTCAGATATGAATGCAAACTTACTCTCTCGTCTAAATCTTGTTCTTATAACTAGTTACAGAAACCCCAGAACCAGTTCAGACCGGTGGTGTATACAGGCCGCCTGGTGCCAGGGAGGGTGGCAGGCCACGGAGAGCACAGCAAGGACCACCAGAAATCTATAGTGATACGCAGTTTCCATCACTGCAGTCCACCGCCAAGCTTGTAGACAGTCGAAAGTAAGTACATTCCATTAAGTCCCTATTTTAACTGCCTTCTCCAAGTTCTTACTTTGTTTTAGGGCTTAAGCCTGAATCTTTCCACAGAGGAAGGAAATAACTAAGAAATTATTCTTTTTGGTAAAGAGATATGGGAGAGGTCTTAGCTGTGTTTTCCAACTCTCGGAAGGGCTTCCTGTGAAATAACTTTCATAGGACATAGCCCAGTGAGATAGCCGAGCAAGACTGCCAGTTACCTTATTGCTGACTTGCTGAAGGATTTCCCTGAAGCAGAATATTTCTGTGCTTGATAGCATCTGGTTCCCTGAGATACTAGCCATGGTGAGGCTCTGTGTTACTACCGTCAGGAGGCATGAGTAGGATGTCTTGAGCACACTGCCTTCTCACTAGAGGTGCGACGGTAACTTAAATGGAGGAATGGGGTTTAATACAAATATAAATCAATAAACTTGCTGTCTGAGCTGTGGTTTACAATGAGCCCCCCAATTTTGCTGAAGTGTTTTGTGTTTTGGGGTGCTGAAGACTTGAGTCTCATCCTGCTTTTGAGTCCTGATCTCCCCATAACCTCATTCCCTACAGAAGAGATAGCTAGGCCAATACCTAATTCACTTGGGGTTTGGGGTTTTTTTGTTTGTTTTTTCTGATTGCTGTGTTACTGACTAATACAGCCTAGCAGAAGCTTTGTTTCTTTTTTTTTTTGTGTGTGTGGCTTTGTCTGCTTCGCAAATGAGACATGCTGTCATTGATGCTTTAGGGTTTGAATGGTGCAAATTGAGCTAAGATGAAACTCTGAGTGAGCATTCTAGAAATGGGCTTCTGCTTTCTAAAACCTGTTTTTCATAAATGTGCTTAAATTTACTTTTAAGAATGCTAATACTGAAATTTAGAATGTAATCTAAATTGTACTGGGTGATGAGCTTGACTCTGGAGATAAGGTTTTTACAAGATTTGCTTTGGGAATGTTTGGCTGTTCTGTTAAAACTCTGGACCTTAGTGTTCTGTGTTCATAATGCTTTTGTTGGGATGGGGTGGAAATCGACTAGAAATTCACAACTCACAAGCTAGTGATAAGATATTTACTGATTACATTTATTTTCCCTTAGGGATAAAGAAATGGAGAAGAGCTTTGAAGTAGTAAAACACAAAACTAGAGGTAGGGATGAGGTCTCAAAAAACCAGGCACTTAAACTTCAGCTAGACAACCAGTATGCTGTGCTTGGGGATCAGTAGAGCTGCATACACAGTACAATTAAGGAATGCTTTTTTGGTAACCCTTCTACTAAGGTAACTAAACTACAGCTAACGGCTATGATGAACGTGCCACCTTATTTCTGCTGGATCTACTGCAGCAAGTGCAGACTACTTTGGCGTAAGTGATTGGTTCTCCTGCACTATGGAAGCATAATATGTTACAACTTCTCCATTGGATGTGGGGCAAATTAATGTAAATGATTGAACAAGAGTCACCAGTGTTCTTTAATTGCTCAGAAAGATACCTGCAGCCAGTGGTCATTTCAAAATCTTTTTATGTTCAGATACTGAGCCTTCGTAAAGGTTGACTACCTCAGACTTGCTGCACTCATTGTGGACACCATGTGGATCACAACTTCTGGAAGAGAAGGTTACAGCTGTTTTAGTGGCCACCTGAAACTTGAAACCAGCTCTACTGGATTCCTGTCAGAAATCCTGCAGAAGTCAGCCATTTGGTTCCAATTTGCTATAACAAAGATTTAAGTGACCTTAATGACAAACCTATTCTGTTCCCCTTCTGAGGAATCCTGTCGTGTAGCCATAGCCTGCTAGAGACTTCTGGAGCGTACCATACCACTCATACTATCCAAGTATAACAGAGCTGTAGTTTGTTTACCTTTTTAGATAGCTGTACTGAAGTAACTGCAAAACAAATTAAAACTCATTCAGTATCAGATTTGAGGAATTATGGGTTTGAATGGTCTGTTTGTGTTAGCCGTTTTCACAGTTGTCTGTTTAAGCTTTTTTTTCTATTCTCCACAAAAAAAAAAACCTGCCTTGTTTCTGGTATCAAATTGCAGTATATTTAAATAATGATGAGATGTTGTAGTGAAATAGGGTTTATTTTGTTTTTTTGTCATGAGGTTTGTCTTTTTCACCCTAAAGCACTAAGACTGACGAGTTTTGATTTGACACAGAGGTATCCAGACTCCAACTACAGTCTTCAGAAATTGTTAAAAATGAGATATGTGGCAGTAGTGATACTAGATAAAAATTTCTCCTCTATTAAAAAGTTATTTGCTTGTTGAAGAGTAATGGTTACTTGATAACTACAATAACTTAGTATGCAGAGGGATAACTAGAGCTGGAAAGCCTTATTTGTTTGGCTACTTCTGTGAAGCATGCAGGCTTTTTGAGGCAGAAATTCTCTAACTAAAACTCATAAATGGTCTTTATTCAAAGTCAGGAAGTTTAGTGATAATGGAGGGCAGTGACTTCTTTAAGTTGTCATCTCTGACTTAATTTAGTGGCAGTAGGCAAAATGGCACTGATACACTAAGAATATAGAACATTGCCTGTAACTCTGATTCGATGAATGAAACCTGTCAAGTACCAAAAGTGTCCTGCTATAACTGTTTTTGTCTTCTCTGAATTGTTACACCAGAAGCAAAATGAAATATGATAGTGGTGTGCTCCAGTGTTGAGGTTTCTCAGAGTAAATGCCAAAAAATAGACCCAATATCTATAAGAGTTGCCAATGGCAAGAAAAACAAGGGAACAAAACAAAACTTGCTTTTGTGTGCGGGAGTAGTGTGTATGTGCAGAAGATGAGGGTAGTGCAGGAATTGCCTGGTTGGGTTCCCTTTGACTAACCGCTGACTCGCTTTAAATCTACTTCTCTGAGGCCAATGGGAATTTTGCTGTTGACTTCAGTGGGGCTGGGGTTTCACCTGGTTCTTTTGTGCACAGACTAGAACTGGCCTTGCCCTTGCAGAGTTAACTGTATCTAAAACTTCTGCTAGAAGCTGCTATTAAAGAGAGGGCTCATGAGACTATTCTTAGAATTGGAGACTTCATTTGGAAACAAAACCCCACTGAAAGACTGATACCAATACCTTGGACTCTGAGCCATGTATCTTCCTTGAAAATAACATTTTTGCCAGCAAAACTGTTGATTTGTCACTAAAGATTTCTGTGGAATTCATGGTAAATGGACATGTCACTTGATGTGGGAGAAACGTGAAGTCTTAAAACACTTTTCCTGATGCTCTAAAGTGATTGAGATCACCAATGCACATGAATCAAGTTTTAGTCTACTGTATGAAGGGTAGATGAGACTGTCCATTGTACCGTCTTTATTTGAGGTTTTGGGCATGAATTCTGGCAGTTCAAGAAAACCCTGTAACAGTTTCAAATCAAATAAAATGGAAATATACATGGATTCTGGAGTCTAATGAATCTTTACCTTTAGTTCTAGCTTATGATCATACAACAGCTAAGGAAACACAGAGCGTTTGGATCTCTTAAGGGACAGGCCGTGGAGTGGGTAGTCAGCCTTATGGTCAGGTGGGCTATGTTTGAGAGCTTATAGCAGTGCATATGAGTGTGACTTTTATTTATACATAGAAGTTTAGTTTGCTACCTGTCAGAGTGTCTTCTGACTCCCACCATCTAGGACTGGTTTGAGATTGTGAATTAAGTATGAATGAAGCTTTGATTTGCTTTTCACTTGGAAGTAGCTCTGCTAAATTAAAGAATGAAAAAAAAAAAAACCAAAAACCAAACAAAAAAGCCCCTCTGGATGGTTACTGTCACTGGAGTCCATCAGCTACTGATAACTAGAGGTGTTACTTTGGGGGCTTTTCTTAAGCATATCATTCCAGGTTCTTTCTGGAGGCATAAAGGAAAAAAAATCAGAAATGCAGCAGTTTCCATAGTACAGAATGTTAAACTAATTTAAAGTGTTTCTAGTGTTAAATACCGCTGCCAGCAACTATCAAAATGCCAGTTGTCAGTATCTTCCTTATAACAATTAATTGTTCTGCATGCCTGAAATTTTCAAAGTCAGTCCTCTGTGGAAGCTCAGTATGCTTTTGAGACTCTGAAGTCCAACTTCATCTGGTTTGTTGTTGCATTCATTCCAGGCATGCTAAGAATGTCCACTTCATTCCTTCAAAATCCTTGTTGAAGGCTCATTCCATAAGTGAAGGATTGTCAGTTGTAGAAACGAGATTCTTGGTACCAGTCAGTAAAATGCAGTTGTGTGCCGCTTCAGGAACTTCCTAACCTAGCCTGTAACATGCTTTTATGGTGGTTAGTTATTAATTTCCAATTTAAATGTTCCATTTTACTGTCTCTGTCTTAAAATAAAAACACAGCTGTATAGTAGAACATTTAAATGTCTAGTACTTACTGGGGAAGGAACAACTTGGATTTGTGGTTCTTGGTGATACAGTCTGTATTTAAGGAATGTTAAAATGCCAAAACCTAGATAATTTTAATAAAGTTGGACTTCCCAAATGCCCACTGTAGGAATCTGGCATCTGTATTTACTTGAGCTGTGATAATAAATGTAAGAGAGGACTAGGTTTGCTCACACCCCACCCCCACCCTCCTGCCCAGTTCAGCTTTGCCCTGGTTAATCTTGCTCAGAAATGAAGAGGAATTGACAAAAGTGACGTGTGTCCTGCTACTTCAGTTTTGTCTTTGTAGCTAGCTTTACCAGTCATGTCCAAAGTAACTCTCTTACAAAATTTAGGAATAGATGAATTTTTAATGGTACAAATTGTGTTAGAGACCTGACTCCACAGGGACAAGGGTTTACAGTGCCTGACTGCATCTGGTGGCTCTTGGAAACTCTTTCATCACCACAACATGGCTGAGACACCTGTGCTGTTTAGGTCAAGTAAACACAATACAAATTTGATAGGGCTGCACATCTTGGAGTTTGCTTATCTGAGCTTTTGCAGTAGTTCTTTTGTCTTTCTAATTTCAGCTTGGTTGAGCGGTTCTAAACTTGCTTGTGGTTTTCTGTCAAATACCATGACTAAAATGGAGCAGATGATTCTTTTTTTAGACTAATAGGCCTTCATGTGCTTAAAAGGTGCTTATTTACAAGGTAGTAATATTATTCTTCCTAATATTGACATGGTCAGAGAAATTAATACCTCGTATTTTACATGACCAATTTGTATCGGAGGCCCAAGAAACTAAATTTTACCAAAAACACCTCAAGTACTTAAAAATACGTATGAATAGCCACAATCCAGGTTTTGTTGCCTGACTGTAATTTAGTTCCCAAATTGTCCCCTTCTGTTTTCAGCTTTTAATTTCACAAATTGGTTTTAATGGTAAATAGGGGCTTTATTTGGGAATACAAGAAAATAAGAACATGCATATTTAAATTTCAGATATATAAATTAGGTATGTACAAAGGGGGAGGAAATCTGACATACATTTGCTGATAAATTCTTCAGAAGTTAGAAAGTCAGCTTGTCTGTATCAGGATTCACATGAGAACCTGCAAGCTCTAGCAGATGGAGGAAGACATGACAGCAGAAAAGAGAACTGAGGAGTCCAATCCTGATTCAGATAAGTCTGTCTACCCTGTATCTAGAGTTTGGCTTCTGAAGCACCAAATGTAGTTCTGTTTGAAGTGAAATAAAACAGAAAGGAAGTTTTGTGGTTTTTTTTAATTAGGGAGAGTGGAAATTATGGGAATAAAACACAGGAGGTATAAGAGAGGGATTAGGAAGGCTGTTTTCTAAATGATAGTATTAAATGCATGGCCTGAGGTAGGGAGCGGAGTGCAAGTGGCTGGATAGGAGAAGTGCTGTGTGGGTCAGTGCTGCTTTCACAAGTGGCAGATCCACCTGACTTCAAATCAGCAACTAAGTGTTTCAAGTTCAGTACCTGGGGAAGGCATCCCTTTAAAGGAAAGAATTAGGAAAACCTGTACAGAGAAGGTAGAATTTTGCTTTGGTACAAAGCTGTCTAACCAGTTGCCCAAAGACAGAGCCGAGAAAGGACAAATTCCAAGATAGTTCAGCAATCTTATTAGGAAATAACTTGTTTCATACTTAAGAAAGCTTTTCACTTCTGCATGATAAAAAGCCGAGACACTAATTCAAATGGCTATGAAGACATTTCCTGCTTTGTGAAGCATCTTCTAATGGTACGTATGTCATGGGTTTATGTTCAGTTGCTTAGAACATATGTTGATATAGCAAGGTTAATGAAGTTCAATGGGCTGCTTAGCCAGAACACAAATATTAAAACCGTATCACAGTATTATTAATGAATCACCAGAAAAAGCAGTGCATCTGGAACACTGGAATGGAAAGTATCATCTAAAACAACTGTGGGCACTGAAGAGAAGCAAGCCCATTTTGTAGCAAGAGCATAGGACCAGCAGAGTGGGGTTTGGCCTTGGTTTTCCACTGAGCTGCTGTGTTAACTTCAAGTAATTTAGGTTCACTTTGCCTCAGTTTCCCCAGCTGTACCAAAAACCCCAACAACCTACCTCACAGGGGTGTTGTGAGGCCAAAGCTGTTCGTTGTCGAGGGCTGGGGCCAATGGAAGGTGCTACAGAGGACTAAAAGTTTGTATTAGAAGATCTTTATATTAGCTTTCACTACAGTATTTTAATACTACTTTGGGAAAGGCTCATTTCTACAGAACGTAATATGTGTTCTATTGAAGTATTATGTAATTAGACTTATTTTAGTATGTATGGGTAAGGAAAAAGTTCAGGCTGAGCACTCTAACTGGTATTTCCTCTCTTTAATTACCTGTGCAACCTGAGTGGTATATTAATATGAGACTTTCTGGTTTTATGTGAAATACATTAAAATCAATATTGCTATGTTTTGTAAACCCCATGACTGAAATAAAACCCTGCTCACAGTTGATAGCCATCTCTTATAATGTGGCTGTTTTAAAGTTTGTTTGAATTACGTGAACTAGAAATGTTCACTCCTGAAAGTATGTATTTGTGTCAGGATACTAAGTGGTATTTTGTAGTAGGAATGTAGTTTTCTTCCCCTCTCCACATACAAACACACATCTGTCCTACTCTTTATCCTTTCCCATATTTAAGTTGAAGTAGCATGCAGGTACATGAGAGAGAGAGTAATCTTAACGTCAGAACTTTTGAAAATCTGGTAAGAAGGCAGGCTGTGGAGGAAAGAGATGAAGGGAATAAAATAAAAGGAAATAGCTGCCCATGGAGAGGTTTCTGTGAAACAGATAAAGGAAAGAAATGATCAGAAGAGAGAACTGAGAGGGGGAAGCAGACGGGTGGGCAGGAGAGGAAGGGATGCAGATCCAGTAGAGGTGATTACCCTATTTACTGTTATCTCCCATTTTATCAGTTAACTGTAGCTGAAGGAACAGGAAGAAACAATTTTTATGAATATGCCCTTGTCTGCTGTTGCTGGTGATTTCAAGGTTCATCGCTCAGCTTTTACAGGGGGCCTCCAAATAGAAGCAGAGAACATGATGGTGGCATGCAGGCAGACAAGTCAGACCTCTGGAGGGTACTGGACAGAGATGAGGCGCAGCAGCTCTCTTACTGACGTTTTTATCATTGCAGCACCTCTAAGAGAGTTGTTAATGTGCATTAGCTGTGACATTTCTCTGTCAGGAAAGATTACTGTTAAATTTCAACGAACTATTGCAGTTGCTTCAGAGGAAATGCTTAACTAGCTGAATAATAAGCATTAAAGACTAACACGGGGCTTTTTGGAATACTTAGGGTGATGATGATGACGAGTGATATTGAGGTCAACAGATTGGTAGGTGGCTTAAAATGACTTTGAGGTGTGTCCCCCTATATGGTGGGGAGGAGAATTACTTTTAAGTTATATATCATCAATTTTCCCCTCCTAACAAATAAACTACCCTGGTCTTACTGTCTTTCCAGCTACGAAGAGCTGCTTCTACCATTCTCTTATCACTTTCTTCCCTGTATTTTTCTAATATGTTACTTTTTTTAAGGTGCTGATGAAACAGCAAATGCTCGTTGAGGACGTCTAAGAGAAATACATGCTGTAATATTTTTCCATATTGTTCTGTCTTTAATACAGCCTAACATCTTATTCGCTTTCTTGACTGCATCTACACATTGAGCAGATGTCTTCATCAAGCTGTCCATGGTGATGCCTAGATCGTCCCCTTGAAAGATCACAACTAATTCAGAATCCACCAGAGCATGTATGAGTAGTTCTAAAGCCTTTCCAGTGTTCATTGCCTTGGGTTTATTTTCTGTTGACATTCACTTGCCACTGAATTGCCATGTTTACAGAGTGAGTTAGCTTACCCTGGCAATCGCCATCTTCCCCCCAGTGCTCACAAACCTGGTGATTCTCTGTGGGCATTGGCTTTTGCCATCCGATACGCTGAAGCCTTCAGTTTCATGTATGTAATTCACTCTTCTTACAGTGATTGGCATGGCATGCACTTACTAACTATTACTCAATCTGACCTTTTCTGTTCTGTTTTTTTGTCTCCTATCTTCTGTATTGGATTTTCTTTCTAGCTCAGTTACAGCATTGAAGTCATCGAGTTGTAACTGTCTGTTTTATTTCAAATAATTTGCCTACAGAAAACTGTTAGTTAAAATGTTGTCATAAGCTTCCTTTTTTTAATTAAAATAAATCACTTATACTGTATCTCTTTCAGAGTATGTACAACCATACCAAAATGATTCAAACCATAAAAACAGGCTGATACAAGAGTACAAATGCATTGAGAAACAGGTAAAGCATATGTGAATCTGATCTCCCAGAGCTTAACTTCATTGGTTAACTCATTCTGTGGAGTTATTTCTGTCACTTGAGATCAGTTTCATTAAAACTCGATTTGAGATCTTCTCACTTGAAGTCTAGATACAACAGCCAGAATTGAGCACAAGTGAACAAGCCCAGAGCAAACTTGTTTTCAATTTCTGGGTTACTCTGCTCTTTGTTTGTGGCACAGATGAAGCAGATGTATTACTTGGTCTCCGACCAGCAACCAGCCACGCTTAGTCTAATATACCTGTTGTGGTACATAGCTGGACATGGAAATGAGAGTACAGGTTTTGAGATGAAGATGAGTGCAGCAACACTGGGGGGGGAGGCTTAGTCTTTGTGGTTTGTTTCATCTCTTCACGTCTCATCTTGTACTTTAAGGTTAAGTCTTTTAAGTGCTGACTGCTTTTACCAGTAATGCTACGTTTATAAATACAAAGGAGGTGTTGTAAGGGAAGACTCAAGCCTGTTAGGGCGTATAGCCTACCACATAAGAGCTGCGTTGTCTATCAGAATATTGTGTCACAGAGAACAGCTGCTTTCGAGGACTAACAGTGATACGTGGTTGAGAAGAATGTACCTTGGATTTTGCATCCAGATAAATGGTATCTGTTAGGTGTTCTATTACAGCAGTTACTAGTATTCTGCCAAAATGAACTGTGGCTGCTGGGGGTTTATGAAGTTGGCAAATTGGAGCTGAGGTTTTTTTGTTACTTCTGAGGGGGATGGGGGGAATACAGCAGATGCAGCAAGATTGGACAGTTGTTCGTACCCTCTCCTGCACAGCTGACTCATCTCTGCTGCTACACTCACCAAAGCCCTGTCTTGATGCTGTAAATCCATACTGTGTTACTTACTAACCACCCAGCAACCTTCAGGAGTGAATAGTTCTCTGACTGTGCACTGTGTCTTTAATCTGGGAATCAGGTAAAAGGCAAACTGGTTTTGTAAACTGGCATGACAGTGTTTTCTAGATAATTGGCTCTGCTAATTGCTTTTTCTGCAACTCAAAGCCCAGCAAAAATCTCTTGATTTGACCTTTCTTCACCCTCTAGAGTATTCCCTTCTTCTTTTGTTCATCTACATTATTACCATGCCAAGGATTTCTAGTCAGGTGCCTGAATTATTCACCACATCTTTAGAAAGCAGCTCTATAAGCAAGAACTACTGAGTCTTGGTGATGCTGTATTTCTTCAGTCAGGGCTCTAGCATCACAAACATGGCTCCATCTGTTGCAAAACTGCTTAGCAAGTAAATGTGATCTCCTTGGAGAATTTAAACCTAGACCCTCAAAAGCTACACGGGAGCCTAATTCCCACAGAATACAGCCAAATGAAGGCAGTAGCATTGGTCACAGTACAACGTGGTTCAGCTATGAAAGAGAATAGGGTTGCATGACTGGTAACATTCTAGCTCAAAGAAAACTCTCTTATCTGGACAGCAGGGTCTAGCCTAAGGCATTTTTATTTTTTTTTAAGGAAGAGATGACTGAGTGAAGAATAGTAAGAGGACATCTCTGTAAGTGAAAAAATAGGGAACTGAATTTGCTTTTAGCAATGTACCAGAATGTCTCGCCCCCACACATAACCTGAAGAAATGAAGATAAAGCCATTTTGAGTGCTTATTGTAGTGCAAAAGAAAGGACAGTGTCTGCCTGGGAAAATGGTTGGCTGGGAGCCCCATGAGCACAGCAGACACCGTTTCAGCAAAGTAGAATACAATATGATCTACTCCTGAGAATCCCTGTGTGGCCCCCACAGTTAACACAGGAACCTAATGGTGCCTGTATATTTATATAATTGTATGTTTATAGTCATAATTTAAGTTCAGAACCTGAACTATATATATTTTTTTGTCAGTAGATTTTTTTTACCCTGGTTTACCTATCATGGCTTCTGCATATGACAACTTCTAACTGTGCAGCGCACACACCTGTTGTCCTTTTGTCCCATGTTAGAGTAACAGTATCAAACTCTGTAAAGCACTTTTGTGATGTTTCCTGTGAAGAAAGCTGAAGAAAATAAATTTATCTTGGCAGCACCAAGTGAATTTATACCTCCAAGTTTGTCTTGCTGTCATTTTGTTCCCCCCGTCTCTTCGGCAACTTCAAGCCATTGCAGTGGCAGTTGGTTGGTGTGAGGGACAGCGGCGTGCTGGTTCCGGGGGGGGCTGATGCGTGTCCAATGTTAGCTGCTCCCCTTCTACCCTGCCCCCAGGATTCACAGGAACTGCACAGCTCCAAGGCTTCTTTAAAGGTTAGCTAAGTGGGTCAAGGGAGTGGTATCTTATCTGCAAAGCAAGAATAACAGTACTACCCTTCCACAGCAGCTTCTTCTGCAGACTGGAAAGAATAAAAAATACAATAAAGTACAGGACCCTTAAGTCTCACCTACTGACATCCACCTATTTAAAATGCCTGCAATGCAAAGCAGCATTTTGGAGGTAGAGCAGAGAATTGCCAGGGAAACACAAAGTTAATTCAAAATGCGATTTAAGGTGTTAACAGCAGCATTATTTTCAGTATGTGGACTTGGAGCATGTCGGTGATGTCCAACATCCACGAATAGCAAAAAGCATCAAGCTGCTACAATCAAGAAAAGCAAAGCAGGTGGTTAAGACTGTAGTCACTGCAACTCAACATCACAATCTTGCCACAGCCTAAGCCCCATGCCACCACCACCCCCCCCCCCCCCGATAGGGGCACAGATCTCACTTTTTAAAAAGAATCAAATCCCTCACATTCGTGGGCATCGCTCAGTCCCTCTTGACAACTCCTTCAGGTCATCCCAGCAGCATGTCGCAGAGCTCACTGACAAACCCTACCCCATGCTAACGCAGGAAACAGAAGCACAAAGCGCAGCCTTGCAGGTAAAGGCAAGCTGCCTTCCTCCTCTCTCTCACCTGGAGACTCCCAAGGCTTAGGCCCCTTGTCCCTGCCCCCAGCAGCAAGGGGTTAGTTCTCCCCACCTAGAGCAAGGTTCTCCAGATTGCACAGGGCTTAGATGCTTGTGTCTCCTCCTGTCTTATATCTGCAACTGAAACTGATGCAAAGACTTTCTATAGAACTGAATTCTATAGAATTCAGTAACTAGAAAACAGAAGTAGAATATGCCCCCTGCCAAATAATAAAGAGGTAAATTAAACAGACTTTTTAAAGATGTTGCACGTATTACCACAGACAACTCTGCTGGTCCTGTGCAACTGGATGCACTTCTCTGTTCAAACAGGCTGCAGCAATTCTAGCTGCTTCAGTATAGCTCCTCAGATTTCATAAGCACAAACACTTTCACCCAGACTAGCATGGTGCAACTCGCATACAGTAAGTTCAGTAAATAGAGACCCAGAGTTACTGAAAAGTCAAACACTGTGGCAGTCTGACTAAGAACAGTTCAGCTGCTGAAAACTAAGGTCTTTGTTCTGCCTCTGGTTCCTGTCACAGACTCCCAACAGGGAGGATGGTCAAACTTCACCTCTTGTCAAATGCAGTTGGTTCTATCTTTGCTGAACAGATTCGTTAGCACACTGAATGGCAGTACCTCAGCAGCCTGTTTTACAGAAATAATTTATTACACCCTCTATCAGTATAAAAATTCACAAGCCAGTTCTTTTAGTCTGGTTTCCCTTTTCCCCCTCCAACAGAAAATATCAAAAGAGGAAAAATTCATGTAACACCTAAGTCCATTGCTGTGTGAGAAATGCAACAGAATTCTTACCAACTGGTATTTTCCCCACAACACACAGATAAAAGATGTGATAAGCATCTCACAGGGTATTTAACTATTATTTATTATACAATGATGTCCCTTAACAAAATCATTAGTGGGATAGTTAGGACATTTTGGAGACAAAGTATTTTTTGTATGAGTTCTTGCCATATTTTTAGATGCTACTGGTAACCAAAGCAATCTTTCCCATGAGTATTACTGTAACATTATTTTAATCTCAGGACAAATTAGAAGTTAAAATCAAAGCTTTTAATTTTTGTGGTGAGAGTGAAAAAACATAAATATGAATTTAAAAATGTACAAGTTAAAAGCACGAATTTGCTCAGTGTATTCTGGATCGCTTGACTCCACACATTTCTCCCAGTGCTTTTCTTTTCTGGGATAATCCAGTTCCACGTTCTGTGTTATTCTGAAGGCAAGATTCAGCTTGCGGCAGGCAGTAAGACTCCATTGGGGGAGGTGGATCCTTCAATAGAGGGGAAAAAAAAAAAAAGTGGTTTAGCTCAAGAAGCTTCTGAAAAGAAAGGAACAGCTCATTAGTTTTCTAAAACTGAAAATAAAACGAACATTGCACACCTACATTTTGAATACGTTTTGCAAGCTCCCTACCCTGCAACAGATCCCAGTGCCAGCACTAGAACAAGTCATGTTATAGCACTTAACATTTGAGGCCACGGATCGAAATACTCGGTGTAGGTGCTGGTGGCCACAGCTTCTGGAAAAGGAGGCACACAACCAGTAGAGCAGCAGTCCCTTCAGAGGCTTCAGGTGGCAGGGGTTGCTGGAGGCAAGGGGCTTGCCCTGCTGCCCCTGGGGTAGGTGAAGAGCACCCGTGAGGCGAGCGCCCACGGGCACGCACGCACCTGGATGAGGTAGTCGGCAATGTACTCCGGTTTCAGGCAGTTCACTCCTTGGGCTGCTGCCTCTGCCACGTCAACCCTGGTATCCTCTGGCTTCAGCTTACTGAAGTCAGCAAAGAGATGAGTCGCTTCTTTGAAGAGAGACACAGAATGACCAGAAAACACCTATGGATTAAAGCACGACAGGCAAAAACGAGGTTTTTTTTTGTTTCTTCCCCAAGACAAATGCAGTTCATGACCTGTAATTTTGCTCATCAAATTAACTAGCAAACCAACGGGAAATAAAACACCATGTACAGCTGTGTTCTGTACCATCACGTACCTTTCAAGAAGGGTGATCCTTCTCATCAGAGGAGGCACAGAAATTCTACCCTCAGTTCCCACCAGCACTACTGACTTGTGTGACTGCAGACAAGCTGCTCTGCCTGACCACTTGCAAAATGAAGATGACATAGCTTTTTCCTCCCACCCTTTGACCATGTCTCAGCTATCCTGTATAAGCAATTTTGTTGGTTAAGACCTTTTACTCACATGAAAATGCCCAGCACAGAGTTTAACAGAAAGGAGAAGGGGGGGGGGAAGAGAGAGAGAGAAACATATGTATATGTAATTTAATTTCTGCACACCCCCCTGCCCCCCAAAAAACGCCTACATACTTTTGCTCCTCCTGACTGAAGAAGGCGCCTGAATCCCGCTTCCTTGGTTTGATCAACATTTAGGATCACTTTCCAGCCACTGAAAGCTCCCTAGATAAAAGACTCAATTTAGTCAAAAGTATGTTGGTACTAAAAAAGTGTAAACACTTAATAGATTTATAATTTGCCCCTTTCAGGAATATCCATCAGATAAAGATTTGCTACCATCTAGTTTTGTCTTTAAGTGTAAATGGCAGAAAAAAACCCCACAGAACGTACAACTATTGAGCCAACACCATACAGTCGGGCAACTTGCCACCAAGCCCTTTCACCTGCGCAGCAAGATGGGCAAACTGATCTATGACAAGACCCTTGGCAATGAGTATTTTTTCCAGAACACCAGACACTCGTTTACAGAAACACATCTTAAGAAAAACAGTTCCTTGGAAACAACATTTCCCCCCCACCCCATACCCTATGTTATCTACTCAGTTACAGTAACAACACCTAAGGCCAACTGGTAGCCTCACACAAGCACTCACTGTCGTTTCCAAGTAGGCAAGGGGTACAGAGGATTTGTTACAAGCACTCATTTTAAAGAGGTTATCGTAAAATACACACAAGTCAAGATTTATCCTGATGTGACTGAAACATCAGCAGCATTTCTACCTTTCAAAGAATACTTGACTGCAATGCCCGATTTGAGAGTTAAAAGGCTTTGGGGAGCCCAAGTCCCATTTTCAAAAATCTCACTGAAAGACTATGGAACTTGCACCGTAAATATCACGGAAGGTGCTTTAGGAAAGGTGTAAATTTGTGCCCTGTTGGAAGCGCAGCAGTATGCTCGCTGCTAGAGCTATAAAAACGCTGTCCAGAGAGCTGTATTCACCCATACGACACAGCACAGGATTTCTGTTACTGCGAGTACCAGTTGTGGTTTCCCAGTAAAGCCGAGTTAGGTTAGCTCCCCAGTCAGAGCTCTGAAGCATTAACATCATCTTCCTGGCTGAGGGACATTTACGTACATATGTAGCCACACTCCAGCTTTGCAAAACATGAACGATGGTTCAGGAGGAGATTAAGACTTTTAATATACCAGTGCTAGAAGTTTTTTAAAAACAAAATTACTTAACTAGAATATATCCAGCTAAGCCGTTTTGTTCTTAAGGCAGATTACCTTTCCCTGCCAGTTAAGTTTCCAAGTTTCTTGGTGACAATCCCTGTGCTGTCCACCCACACTGTACAACTTACATTGCATGAGTATCTAAATACCTCAACAATACCATACCTCAACAATTCCAGTTTCTTGCCTCCCTTTATGAATTTTTTTCCTCCACCTCATGGCTGCAAGTGCTAGTTTCTTCTGGTTTACATTGATTCCAGGCAAAACATTAAGTATGGAATTACTTCCCCACTCGTAATCTTCTTCCTAGAACAATCATAAGCTTGAATGACAAAGCAGTCCTGCCAACTTTACCAGCAGAAAAATAAATTTAAAAAAACCACACCAAAAAACAAACAAACAAACAAAACAAACACCAGAACAAACCCCAACTCAGTCTAGCTTTATAGATTGATTTTTTTCTGACCAAAACAGCACTAGGTAAAATCAGATAGGGCTCTTCATTGCACCTATGTACCTAAATCAACTCATGTTTTCTGTGACATCAAGTCATGTGCACAACCAGATTCATCTTGCAGTTATCTACAATGGAATTCAACAGCAGGGCAAAGCAACTCACTACTCTGGACACCATTGACGCTACATTTCTGCAGCGTCTTCCAAAACCATCAAAGTTGGTTTTGATACATAAAGATATGAACCAGTCTACAGGCATTATTTTAAAGTTAGCCTGGTCAATGTAAAAGAACTGCTAGACCCAGGAGAACTGTGAAGTAACAGTTAGGGAGTTGGAAGAGATAGTGTTCAAAAATATCTATGTACATGGTTATAGAGTTGGATTATTTAAAACTATTATATGTTCATTTATTGAAAGGATCAAGATTTAATTCCCGGTGTAACACGATCCATGTAAATTTAGCTGGTACCAGTAAGAATTTACCAAAAGGTACTCAAGCTTCAATTTTCAGAAATAACTATAAAAACTGTAGGTATTTCATTTATCCTATGCCAGGAGTTTGGTTCAGGACTCGTTTTCAGAGAAAAGCTTGCCAAAAATTTCTCAGACTTTGGATCCTCAAAAACTCCCTAGGTTTGGGCACCCAAAACTGCTAATTGGTTTTGAGAGGTGAAGTCCTTTCCTAGTAGTGCAAAATAAAAAGAAACGTGAAAAGGTACAACATAATCATTTCTCAGTAATAAGGTCACATGCCTGAACAAAGCAGCCAGCTCCTCTACATGCCTCCAGGTAGGAACGATGAAGCACCCACTTTCCAGCTGCCATCGAAGCCAAGAATTTTTCATTTCGAAGAGGATGTCCCACAACAATGTGTGTGCAAGTTGGATCAAAGCACTGTTTCTCAAGTACTATTCCACCTTGAATTGAGGAATGAATTTGATTCAAATTATTTAAGGGTCATGCTGTACCACAGAAATGAGCAACTCAAAGTGAGAATTATCTGAATTCAGATAAAAATATACTTAACTCAAATTTACACTGAAAGTATTATCATTGAAGTGACATGGGCAGAAGCTGGCAAGGAAGGAGAAGCAGCCAGGAAAGAGTGGCTCTGATAAAAATAAAGTGCCACTGTAACATGGACAGGAATGAGAGAAACACCAGAGGAGAGCAGATCCTGGGCACCCCCAACAGTAAAGAATGAGGCTGTTGTGGAGACAGCTAAAAGAAAACTGCCAGAAGACAAAACCATGCTGTTTTATGGCAAAGCTGACAGCTCACATAATAATAATATATTAAAAGAATCACTCACAAGCACAGAAAGCCATAAATTTGAGACTTCAAATCTGATGAGTCACTAACAGAAGCCCCTTTCTTTTCCCCAACGAGCCACAGCTGACCAGACACATACAGACACATACTATTTTTTACATTTCACAAATATCTGGTACCTAATTCCTCAATCAGATGGCAGTAATCAAATCTTTCTTGAGGATTAAGAGAAGACAGCTGAAATTTACGGTGTTTTTCTCGTTCTTCATCAGCCTTCTCATCTTCTGTAACAGCCTGGAAATACAGTAACAGATTTTGAAAATATGACAGAAAGATTAGGCTGACAGCTGACTATTTCTCTGCCAAACATTCTGGGTTATTTTTATATTAAGTTTTCTTTTAGCTAGGAAAAGCAGAACCAAACCTGTCAATCACTTGACGAAAAGCTTGGATCTTATCAAATCAACGTTAGGCTCCTGCTTAACATCCTCTTAGTTCCCCCTTTCTTCAGGGCACAACTGAACCAATCTGTCATAAAAACTAATCCTCCATTCATATCCACGTCAAGTTGAACACATGAAGAAATCATCATCCATCTATCACGCTGCCTCATTCATTCAGACTTCCTGTAACTTCGAGGGCCTTTATGCATTTCCACCACAGCTTATTTACTAACACGACATGTTATGCCTCTGAAGACACCTAGCTGCTGAAAGTTTGAGCATCAAGTGATACACTACGGGCAAAAGACCTAAGCTCATTTTCCTAGCCCCTTCCAAGTTCACTGTAAAATAGCAGAATTTTAAACCAGGTTTTTGGCACAAAAATCATTTTCTGTTTGTACCTAAACATAAGTTCCAGATACCACCAAGGAAACAAAGGCCTAACCTTTTTTCCAACATCCTAACATGGCTGGAGGAGTTCCAAGTAATACACACAGTAACTCTCCGCTCCAAAGCCCACCTCAGCGTTCTAGCAGGAACTAACAGGACAAAAAGCTTTTTTTGTCTGAGCAACCATTATTTGTTCAAAATCTCGAAGAAAGGGGGAAAAGCGAAATAGAACTGCACAAAATTAATCCATTTCAAGATTTTAAATGCAGATATTCACCTATTTTATATTTACTGCCAAGTTCAAAGCCACTATGTCTCTTGGAACACAAATCATCATAAATATTTCTTCATATGACAAACCTTTTCTTTGGGCTGTGGTGCCACAGGAGGGTTAGCCAGTGGGAAAGCAATGCTGGGGGCCTGCGGAGTGGGAATCAAGTGATCTTTAATTGGTGTTTCAGGATCTCTACGTACAGGATTCTTTAGACCTTCAATCAAATCTCCATCCCCAGCCTCGGGAACAGCTGTGAAAGTAAAGCATTGTTGCATGACTTGTCTTTGGCTGAATATAATTATGGATAAAGTAAAAAAATAAAATTAAAAAATAAATAATTAAAAAAAAAAAGAAGTAGCTATCCTAAAAGGACAAAACACAACTGCTGCTACAACATGTACAGTTACATTTCACCATTGCCTTTCATAAAGATGCTCTTCCTTACACCACAAACCACCAGTTGCAATATTGCAGACTCACATCCCTAGATGCCTTGCTTTGGAAAAAACAAAAAAAAAAACCCAACCCCCCCCCCCCCCCAGATGGACTAATTTCTTTGGCTAAACTGCACTGATTCAGTTGAACCAAAAAATCAATTGAATGCATTTAGCTAATTTTCTTCAACCTCCTCTAGGACAGCGTCAGTTTTCAGGAATACCTGCCGCAAGCAGAAACTCTGTAAGTAGATTGAGGGAAGGAGCTGGGGGCAGGAGGGAGGCAGTGGGGAGAGAGAAATAAAGGATTCTGCTATCTCTCAGGAGGCAGGAATGGGAAGAAAGCAAAAATAGATGAAAAAACATAACTATGTTGCTTCCTTAGTCCTAGCAGTAAACTAAAGACTTCAAAAAGAACAGGGAAGATAAATACAGTATCTTCACTGAATCCTGACCTAAGCACGTCCATCAGCAGCTCTGACACATCTGTTTTTTGGGCTCATGGGTTATCTTCTTCCTATATCTCCATTCTTCACCTTTGAATATTTCCACTACAATTAAAAAGATTTTGCTCCTGGTATTCCCATTTGAATTCCATTATACCTACCTGAATTGTTACCTGGAAACCAGCTGTGGTTCCAAAAAAAAAAAAAAAAAAAAATTAAAAATTGGAAGATTTCCTGAAGTTGATGCAGACTATTTTTAGACAAGCACTGCCTTGGTGTTTGACCACAAATGACAAATGGATAGGAAAGCTTCTCTTTAAAAAACAGCAACACATAATGGAGATCAAAGATGTAAAATTTTATTTTTGGCATTCGAGAAATGCCAACAATACTCACTTTTTTTTTTTTTAAAGTAGAATCCAAACACTACTGTATTTTAAAACTCTCAAAGATCAAATGGATGCTGTAGCAAAGAACAAGGATATTGTATTTCTTATTTTACCTATATCAGCAATCTCTGCATCAGCTAAAGATCCTTTGAAGGCAGACTCGTCCAGGTTCTTATTGGCGTTATTCTGACCTTGCTCAGTGTACTGGGAAGGACTATTAGGCCACTGAAAGTTGCTGACAAGTCTTGCTCTCTCCTCCCTCGCAGTAGGATCATCCCAGATGATCTGCTCATTCTGGGATGGCTCTGTGTTTATATCTGTAACTGCCTGACGGGACTGCCTAAGGAAAAAAGCACAGATACCTTAAATATGCATTTGCTTTACAGAAGACTACCATACTAGAAGGCAATGCGTTAATTATCACATCAACTGTAGCGTCCAAGTGACCTCATTATTAGAAAGAATGGCTGGTAAACAGGAAAATTTCAGTATAAAAGCAACTCAGGCAGCCTGGCTTTGTGAGCCTAAGAGTCAGCATAGCTGAAAAAAGGCAACCAAAATATCAGTAGGAGATGTTTTTATTATGTGTCATATTGATAAATTATTCCAAAATCAGTATCCTCTACTCTTTACTGAACCTATTAATTTGCAAATAAACACCAAGCTAAAGGAATAATTTTGCAAGATTTCCATTACTTTCTCACTGTAGCTCAGCATAGTTAAGAGTTCAAATCCTGCTCTCTGTTTAGAGAGGAGAGAAACATTCGCAGAAGCACTTTGCAGGAATACCTACTACTTGTATATGACCTATGTGGTGAAATACTGCTTTCTTCAAAATCTGTAAGAACACTAACTAATCTGAAGAGAAAGGAAAGAAGTCAGTTGGCATAATTCAATTCAAAACTAAAAAGCAATCACACTATTCTGTGATTTTTTGAAAAACAGAAGATACCTACTGTGGATTAAGATAACATTCTGATTTTATCTTGCAAGTCCAGTTAAAGATTCTGAATTGCAAGAGAAGCAGCTTAAGTACATCAGTAGAGAAAGACAATACACCTGAAAATCCTGGGGACCTATTCATGTTTCAGTGAATATCTAGGTGTGCGCAGGGAGGACAAAATAAGAGACTTCGAAACACAAATCAGTACCTTAGAGCTTCCAAGACCCTACTGCGGCCATTTCGCACAGACCATGTGCTATCAGGAGTGGTTGGAGAACCATCAAAACTGTTCCTTGAAAGGGATCCTCTTTGCCCTTGTGGTTTCACTAGCGATGTGGCAGACATGATCTCCTGCAGCTGCCTCTGGAAGTTCTCCCTCATTTCTAGTGCTTGGGTTAAAACTTGAGAGAAGGAACAAAACTTCTAAGATCAAGACTGTTATATTGTAACGAGTGAAAAGTAACTGAAATTCCAGTCAACTTCACTCCCCCCGACACACATCAGGACAAAGACAATACATTAAAAGGAGAGCAAAAGTTATCTGGGAAAAATTATCTAGGAAAACTACATATGCCCCAAGTCACCTATTACTAGACACAAGGAGAAATCTCCATTTAGCTCGCTTCTGAATTTGCTCGCATGATCTAGCTTACATCCACAACTCTCCCGTAACACATTTATTTACAAAACAAAATTAAATACGAACTTCAGAGTTTTAAAAGCAAAGAAACGGCAATTAAGTAATTTGCAACGGATGATCATGATTTTCTTGTGGGCTGTCATAGTCTTTAAAATAGAGAGCAAACCCCTTTCCTCTCATCCAGCAACAATAAGGACTAGCTGTACTTGACCACTATATAAATATGGTACCTAAAGCTTCCAGATTTTGACATTCAGCACCTGAAACTGTAGAAGGCTTATATTGATAGTTTGATGTCCCACAACTATTTTGAGAACAGTGATTTACATTTACCTCCTTTGGATTCACTTGTTACAATATGTTCTTCCCTTGTAGTAACTGTTTCCTTTATTTGGTCGGTAGTTACATCATCTTCAGCATCATCTTCATCCACTGGAATAATCTAAAAACAACGAAGACAAGCAGAATTCTCAAATGCCAAAATTTTTTGCTTTTTACCCATGTTCAACACTTGTATAAATTCTGAAGATTATTAATCTTGCCTTAGAGGAAATCTAACCTTTCAGCTACTGCAATGACAGTAAAACAGTGAACAGCAGCATCAGTGACAACACCTATTCTGCAGTCTAAATTTCTACCAAGGCAAGTTCACACCTTGGATCTCATTACCTACAAGAGAAGGCAAAGACTGGATCTACATTATTTTGAAATTGGAAAGCACTTCTAATCTTGAAATGGCTGTGTTTCCCTCCATCGCCCTAGAAGAGGAGTATTACAAATGCAGAAAAACCTTAAGGAACATCTGCAATAGCTATTATTAATTACTAGCTACACCTGATTCAGGGCATCGCTGAATAAGCATCAATGTTTTTTATTAATATATTAATATAACAATTAAGTTAACTGAATCCAAATCACTTCATAGAACATGAATGCATATCACACATTATACCTCATTTTCCTCTGCTGGTTTTCCAGTTGACGAAAGTTTACTGGAGGAGAGCCTGACGTCTTGCACTGCACTGATGTCCAGGCTCATTTTGGGATTGTAAGTGTGAGGAAAGAGAGATTCAGGAAGCCGTTTATATTCTTGGGCACTCTGTAATAACATCCATTAACATAAGATGAGAAACTGATTTGAAATAAAAGAAATTTCATGTAATCTAAACATAGGAAAAGTACAATAAAAACACCACCAAAAGAAGTACTTTACACAAGAGAAAAACATGGCACTCATTCTGGGAAACGTAGTAGAAATGTTCAGTGGAAGAGAATTTCTTTTCTCCTCATGGAGAACAAGGTAAAAGTACATCAGTGAAAACTGATTGCTCAATTTATAAATTCAAAGCAGGATGCAAAACATCAGTTCCTGTACATGTTCAGTATAAATGCAAACAGAAAATACACTGCCATACAACTGCTTTTAAGCCTCCATTTCCCCTCACTTTTAATAAGGGAACAAAGCAAGCTCCGTACCTCTAAAAGCCAGTGTTCTGAAACAATATGTATACCCCGTTCTTTAACATATTTGTACTCCTTATTGTTGTCATTTTGTCGTCCTTTGTAAATGAAGTGTGTTACTGTTTCATCAAGGCACCATCTAGAAAAGAAAACGACATACAACTTGGAAGATATAATTTCTATCAAAAAGTATCAGAAACCCAGCTCAAATTGTCCTATCCCTTGTTCATATTAAAATCTTGTTTTGCCTATTTTGTTATGCCTAAGTAAGCAATGAGCCCACTTACTTCATCAAAAAAGACAGCATTCAGTTTCAGGATAGAACAACTTCAATATCTTTTCAAAGCATTCCTGAAGTAAACAAAACTAAATCTGATAAACATATGGAAGAGGAGAGGTTTTTTTGCTTTAGCTTTTTTGTTTTGTTTTTAAGTGGAATTTCAAATCAGTTTCTGAAAAGAACATGTGACCCAGGATGAGAAAGCTTTTTCTTCTGTTGACATACTGAGCTGCAAGTGAAATACTGATCCTTAAAGCTTAAAATAAACAAAATGCGGGATTCTAACATTTAAACCAATAAAAACTAGTATTTGTTATCTAACGCAAATATCTTCAGCATTTCTAAGCTACTACCAGACATAAGAGCAACTTCCACACCATGAATGATAACGCTTATTGCAGAAGTCAGTAACAAAATACATAAATCAGATTTAGTGGGAAAGAATTGTCTTAAATCACAAATGCTAGTTTGTAGTTTCTCTTTGTGACAACCTATTTTTCCCAAGCTGTTCTAAGCAAACGAACTTAGCCATGCCTATAATCTGTAAAATAAGCAGTTTTGAGCCAGGGAGAAACACACACAAATTCAGATCAAATTCAAAATCTAAAATAAAAGCAAATTTTAAACTACCCCAAAGCAAAACGTTTCATAGTTTTCTTCAAAAAAGAAGAGAATAAAATAAATA
Organism: Harpia harpyja; assembly: GCF_026419915.1. NCBI lineage: Eukaryota > Metazoa > Chordata > Aves > Accipitriformes > Accipitridae > Harpia > Harpia harpyja. Next base: position 53,956,185 of record NC_068940.1, on the reverse strand, counting down.
TATAAAAAAAAAAAAAATCTGCAATTCGGGAAGACTTCAGGACAACCAGTCTTTCCAAGACACACTTATCAAGAACAGAGAGACTGGAGATGTGTCGGGGAAAGATGGTCCTATTTCGCATTAGAAGCGGATGGCCTTATTTTGCAATAGAAATTGTTTAAGATGGTGAAATCTAACGTTTAGCTATAGCAAAAGGTCACGTAGATAAAGCACACTAGAATGCAAAGACTCGTATGTATTAGAAGTCACATCAGTGCAGAAGCTTAGAAGCTGTTTCTATCAGTTGATACCTGTAGTCTGCCCCAAGAGAAGCTGCTACTGCATTCAGTTCACTTTGCTTCTTACTAAGTTTTTTACTAACATATATAACAACATCGGCCAGAGGCTTGGGCTCTTCTTCCTGTTCAAAAAGCAGGGACAAAAACAGGAGTCATGTTTGGAAGGTTTCTGTATCAATAACAAAAATACTTTAATATTTAGTGTAGTATGTAGTAAAATATGCAATAACAAGAGAACTAAGATAAACACATATTCTCTATTTTTGCTGCTCCCAAAGTCCACAGTCAAAATGCAGCACTATTATCATTCCATGCACTAGGAATCCAAAAGACACAAGATTCACTCCCAGCTAGTCTCCCTAAAACATATTCTGCTCCTTCCATCACAGACCGAGCACTTCCTGAACACTGAAATTAGGGAATTATCAAACCTTATGACACAGAAGTATTTCACTGTACTGGAGTGAAAAAAAGTAAGAATAAGGAGCTACAAAATAAGAAATGACAGCCTTCCCTTGCTGAAGGCCATTAGCTTTCTTGCTGCTCCTCTACAGTAAACAGTGTACAAACATGACAAGCAAAACATAAATGCTCCCTTTCTTCCTGCATCTTTTTCTGTTTTCTCTCACTACGGTAGATTAGACTGAAGAGGCAAGATAACTACAAGAAAGGACAACATAATGTGTCTTTATAAGGGGGTAAGCAACTGATCACATCTTGTGCCTTCTAGTAAGCAGGAGAGCAGCACCTTAGAGAGGAATATAGGAAAAGGCAACACATACGTTAAAAAAGAACTCCTAGCTTTAGCCCAAGACAAAATATTTAATCCTGCTCCTCTGGAGGCTGGGAATTTCTTAAATGTGATGAAATCACTTAGCAAGTGCTTAATATTCAAGACAGTAGTACAGACAGTAGAAAAAGGTTTTAAAATTCTTTGCCTTCCAGGAGGAAACTCCTCTATCCTACCTTCCTTTAACTGCCATGAAGAATGCATAATCATATGGATTTCTACTCAAATAGATCACAAAGCACAATTCACAAACTCCTTTGTAACTTAAATCACAAAAGATACGGCATTTTCTTAATTAAGCCTATGCTCCAGAAACAAAAAACCAAAATTTCCTACCACTTCTGGCTCTGCAGTGGTCAACTGAGGGCTGGCAGTAAGAGCTACTGTATGCCTTGCGCTGTTTGCCAATGCCAATTTCAAATTTCTGCTGATGACTTCAGAAAGAGGTGTGCTCAGTTTCCTGGTTTTTTGATCAGGACCTCCTGGAGTTTCCAAAGCTGCCAGAGCATCCTACCAAAAAAGAAGCAACTGACTGACTTTCACGAACACATTGTAAAATTCTCACTCAAGTGCAAGTTTCACAAATACAGTCTGTAGTAAGATGTCATACTCCTAAACCAGGACAGCGTACTGCAGTAGCAGCTAGCAAGTGCAACTGTAGTACCATTGCACAAAAGCAGTACAAGACAATCCCAATCTTAAGAGCCTGCATAAGCAAAACAGGAAGAAGATAGATTATTAATCTCTCTCTTCACTGCCACCAATGAAAACTGCCCTCAGCGGAAAACCAGTGCCCAAACCCAGGTATTCCTAACCCCAACCAGTTATTTTAATTTACCAATACCTCCCCTGACAGGAGTTGCATATGAGTATGCGATTCTTTCTGCACCTTTAAAACACCAAGTTTCCTACTGCCCTTTTTTAAAAAAGAGAAATTTTGGTCTAGAATATCTTGCTTTGGAAAATATCAGTGGTGAACTATTAGATTTCAAAAAGCAGAGTACCAACTGAGTCACAGATTCGCTCACTCACAGAATGGTTTGGTTGGAAGGGACCTTAAAGATCACCTAGTTCCAACCCCCCTGCCATGGGCAGGGACACCTTCCACTAGACCAGGTTGCTCAAAGCCCCATCCAACCTGGCCTTGAACACTTCCAGGGATGGGGCATCCACAACTTCTCTGGGCAACGTGTTCCAGTGTCTCAGCATCCTTACCGTAAAAAATTTCTTCCTTACATCTCACCTAAATCTACCCTCTTTCCGTTTAAAACCATTACCCCTCATCATATCACTACATTCCCTGATAAAGAGTCCCTCCCCATGTTTCCTGTAGGCCCCCTTTAAGTACTGGAAGGCTGCTATAAGGTCTCCCTGGAGCCTTCTCTTCATGAAGCAGAACTAACTAAAGAGAACACTGGATTCATCTGGTTTTGTAACACACATTTTTGTTCTATTGCGGGCAGAGGGGTGAAAAAAAACGCAACAAAACAGCCAACCCACAAACAACCCCCCAAAAACCTAACAACTTTGCAGGAATTCAATGCATTGATCTTTCAGTTAAGGCCTCAAAAATGAAAAACAAACCTGAAGCGCAGATACTGCCTAAGTGTCAGGGGTTTCTTTGTTCTAAGACTAGTATTTTTTCTAGCCTTTTGTGGCCTTCAGAATGAGACAATGAACACAAAACCCCAATGCATTTTTCAATCTGCAGTAACAGTTTTGTAATTGCTATAAAGCTATTACATTAAAAACACGTCATTAAAGTAGCATTTCATCACAAAAGCAGCAAACACTTGTTTCCAAATATCTGGAGCAATTATAAGCCTTCTTACATTTCTCAGTCTCTAGATGTAAAGAACACAGATTGTGTACCGTGTGAGGTGTAGAACACATGAACGTATGATGCAATAAGCACAAAGGAGCTTTGTTAAGGACATTATAGCATCTACTAGTCAACAAATTTAGTCCACAGGTCATTGACTAGAAATATATATAAATAAATGGAGCCAGTTATCCCGGCTTATTCAAAATGGAAAGTCTGTACATTAACAGCAGGGGTAAGCACAAGTTTCTGTGCCGGTTTTAAGTTTATGCGCTTCTTTAACCCTACTGGCTCTACAAACTGAAAAATTTGCAAAGATGATCACCTTTACATCAAAAGACGGCTTGAATAACTTGTCTTTGGAAAGAAATTTTGACGGTGTATCAAGATGTAAAGATGGTTCTTTCTGTGGCAGTCCCCCATGTGTAAGGGGGGTTGTCTTCCCAATATGATGAGAGATTACAGCTTGGAAAGCTTTACTCTGGAACCTGTTGATATCAAGAGGGGTCATGGGTGGTTTTTTTCCAGCTTCAAGGAGATAAGTAGGTTGTTCTGAATCAGAAGATTTAACCGTTGCTGGTGTCTTGCTAAGCTGAGTAATGGAACTCTCCTTATCTTTAAAAGAAACAAAGAAAACATAAGCAAGTCATCTGATTTTTCTTTTAAACACAGATCTCACATACACTTTTATTTAAACAACTGAAAGTTCACCTGACCTTTCTTTCCCTAAAAAAATAGTTCAAATCCTCCTCCAATAAACGCTCTAAACTGATGATTGTATTTTAAAAGCCATTATCTTAAGTGTCTCTTCCAGTTAACTACTTAGTTTGAATTACATTGGTACTGAGCTTGACCCCAAGTGTCTGAAAAATAGTGAGCAACCCCTGGTCCGCTCACAACGTTTGCAGTTCCACACATACCTGGATAGCTCACATATGTTGTACAACAACTATCAAAATACAAATCCAAGAAAAAGATGCAATACACAATAAAACCTTCCCTTTCAACATTAAAGGTAACTCCCCCTCCCCGGATCCTTACTTTCCATGCAACGTGAAAGTTCTTTTGTATTCATGACTCTGAATCACACCTCTTTAGGTCACTATGTACACTTCCAGTCCTTTATGTCTTTGGGTTAATAGGACCAAGATTTAGCCAGGAATAAGCCCTTAAATGCTTCTAGATAAGCATGACTCATCATCTTAATAGCTCAAAAAGACTAGTATGAGAATTGCTTTTACAGTTTATTGCTCATTTCTCCCCTGACCCCTTGCTTTTCCTTAAAAATGTAGTATACAGGTAAGACGTGCCTATGCCAACAACATACCTTTTCTCCTCTGACTTGGTGACCCATATAATTAATTCAGAAGGGCACTGGTAAAACAGGTCTGCTAACATTCAGTATTAAATCACTGTAGTCTGCATCTTAATATGGAAAAAATATTGCCAAATAAAAGGTGTGAAATAACTGGAAAAGGAGCAGAAGCACCAGAAGATGAAGTAGACATGAAGGACTGAACAGAGGGGCATCATGTCATTGCAGACTAACAAGTTTTAAGCCAGATCTATCATCAATTCCCACGCAATCTACAGAGCAGCACGTGTGTCAGAAAGGACAAAGCTGAGACACTGAGCTTGATTCCCAGCTGACAGATAACAAGACTCCACTAACTCCAAGAAACTTGTAGGAAACACACAGTATCACTTCTAAAATTATGACTCAACAGCAGGAAAAAAAATGGAAAAAATACTTGGAAAAATATCCTTTAGCTCTAATACTTCAAAGGTGTTAGGAAAAAAAATTTCATCATACCTGCCTTCTTTATTGTGAAAGAACAGTATAATGACGCAATCATATTCCCTAACTTGCTAATAACCAACCTTCAGCCTCTGCATTTTCAACCAAGAACTTGCTTTCATCTGCTCTCTTTCCTGTCCTTGCAGACTGCAAAAGCCAATCTACAGTGACTGCTGGCAAATTACACTTCTTCGCAACTTCATACTTGGAGCCATCTGGTTCTCTCGCCACAAGATGGGTAGTGGCAAACATTCCCTTTTTTGCATTGGCTTTCCACACAAAGAATTCTTGGACTCTAAAATTAGATTAATAAAAACATTCATTTAGTCATAAACAAAATGAATCTAGGGCATGTTTGCACTATTATAAAATGCATTCAAGCAACAGAAAAAGAACCAGTAGAATTATCTAAGGCTATCCACTTTGCACTTTACAGCTTAACCTACACCTACAAGCAACCAAAAAAAAAAAAAAAAAAAAGTTAAACAGTAATGTTTTGCTTCTATTGGTATTGGAAACGTAACATTTCTCATACTCCAGAAGTCCTTATATACCCCATTTCCAAATCATACACTGGACCTAACATTCTTCTGCAAGATTAATGGGACAGGCTGGATTCCTTTCTGGAGCCGCCAACAAGCATCATTTCCAAATGAACAATAGTTTTCTTTATATTACAGTTTTTCTCTTACCATCAAGGACCCAATCTTCTAAGATGACAACAGGACTGAGAACTCACCGACAAAGAATTTAGTTCAAACAGACTACAAATCAGATCAAATGATACTCTAAGCTATACAATTTTGCCACTTTGTGACTAAATATGTTTTCCTTAATGTTTTTCAAAGATCCTGATGAATTGGGAGCAAATAATTCACCATCCCATCTCCTAAGAAATGGTGCACTATCACTGATTATGAGGCTGACCCAGATAGTACTGAGGAAGACGAACAATGGTCCGCTCCTGGACAACTGAAGAGCAACTCAGAAGGCCTGACGTGAAAAACTGATGGTTTTGCTCTGTTCTAGAGCAAAGCAAAAAGTTACTGAGACTCAGTCATTGGGAAATATGAGACTGAGTGTATTCTGGCAGAAATTAGGCTGTGTGAATACAAACTAAATTTCTCTAAAGGAGAGGAAAATAAAAGACCTATATAATAACATCTCACTGCTTGAGCACTAGGTTTTGTAAATGAATAGAATCCCAAAGAGCCTTTAACTCTAATATTTGTTACTCCTGTAAAAGAAGTAGTGAAATGCATAATGGATTTCATCACGCTGGCTGTCTAAGAACAAGAAGAAACAGTGACAGGAGACATACCTGGCTCCTAGCAGTCCTGCCAGATAAACCAGGGAGTCTCTCTCTGCAACAGTGAACTGGCTAAAAGAAAGAACACAGTCTTCCAGAGGGGTAACTCCTTCCATTACCGGAACTGGTGTGAAAAGTGGATTGGACTGGGGATCTAAAAGGAGCTGCTGTTCCACACATGTCATCTTAAAGAAAGGGAAAGAGATAAAAATGCAAATCAAGCCAAATAGCAACAAAGCCAACAATATTTCAGCAACTGTATGATAGCATTTATGGACTCAACAAAAAGCAATCCTGCTTCCATCATAACATCTGAGGCAAATTATTTCTCACTGAATCAGACAAATTCTTTTCTAGATCATTTAAATTCTGTCAGGTTTGTCGTACTGAGGCATTATTCAGAACTTTTCAGTTACTACTCTTCCAACCCTGGAGGCTCCCTTAAAGCATTTCCAGGTGTGATCTGAGGGTCTGTACAGATTTACTTCACAGAAAGCTACCTAGTACTGAAATATACAGCAGTTAGTCTACACCACATGCCCACTCTTGGCAAATACGGTTAGTATTTTTTGACTTTGAGCTATAAAGCTGACTTGCTCTTCTGACACAAGTTAAAAAGCTGTAAAAAGCATGAAACAAGAAAAAGCAAGCACAAAGATATCAAATGAAATCATTATCAGTCAACTAGCTCCTACAATTCATTAGAGAGAATGCTGTCAGACTCTCACATAAGCAGCCTCCGAGTCATGACAATGAAATCCTATTTAACAAGCCTGTAGAAAATGAAATGGATAAAAGGTACCTTACAGATGCAGAGGCTTTAAAGCATGCTTTCATTTAGTACATTTCTAATGAAACAAGGCTAATCTCTTCAGTATTTTTCTTACATTTAAGCCACTGACAACTCCGCATTCTGACAAGACATATTTCTAATATAGATACCTGTTTACTCACAGAACTGAAAGTGTAACTCCCTTACCAGCCACGTATTTGTGACAACATCACCAACAGTCGGCTTCACTGTGCACCCCAATAAAGGTACCACAGCATAGTCTGCAATGGTTCTGCTCTGCAGCGGCAGAATTTTCCCAGCGTTCTCCTTTATAATATCTGCAATGCAGGACTCGTCCTCTTCACCAAAACCCAAAAGAAGAAATCTCTTTCTAACAAATAAGCCTCCTTCAGCCAGTGCAGAAGACTCTCCCAAAGAACCATTACAGGCCGAAGATTGATTCTCTCCCTGAACAGTCAAGTGAGTAACATCACTGAAGGTTCTGGATGTCAGTTTTTCAACTTCATCTGAAAGGAAAAAAAAAAAACCAGAACAACCAACCATAGTAATTGCTTGACAAGAACATCAAAGACAACTCAAAATAGTTTCATGAAGATATGACAGTATTCTGCTGTTTTCAGCCAGGTTTTAGTTAAAAACTGCTCTATATAGGCCTGTTTAAATTTGATTTCTAAAACACAATATAGAAGTTAACATACTAAATGCAGCTAGCTTTTTAATATGCAAATGCTGCAAAACTCAAATGCTAATTATGAGCAGTTAACCTTTCTATGGTATGCTGAGCCTAAAACGTACCCAATGTAGAATCATTATTTATGTATTGAGAGAGGAAGTCCTCTTCAGCAGCCTTCCGGTGCTTTGTAACGTTCACAGCTTCTTTCTTCAAAAGATTGTTATTTTGGGGAAGAATTGACTTCATTCCAGGTTGCTCCAAAATTGGGTTCTCTAACAGCTGGTAGTTCAGAGGGATATATTGCTCCACTGGATGTAGATAACCTTTACTAAATGACTCCAGCAACCATTTTGCTGTTACTACATGAGGCCTATAAAATAAAGTGTTATACAAACAAGTTACAGCAGGTTTCAGAACTGTGATTCTTCTTTCCCACTCCGCAAATACTGGTATATACACACACACCTGAAGTTTGTAACTCCAACACTAAGCAAGCTTTGGGCACTTTACAAACCTCAAGATTTTTTTTAATTCTTTCAGTCTGAGAACAGAGAATTTCATACTTATTTTCTATAACGTAAATTTTATCTGCCACGGCTGGATTGCCAAATCCTTCCTCCTCAATATATTAACAAATACATGTTAACACCTCTTTTCACCAATAAGAATACTTGTTTTTCTGTTCACTGAGGTGACTCATGCCTACCCAAAAACTACAGTATTCAAGAGCACATGAAGATGTACTTATGAATACTAGCTGTAAGTCTTCTCATTTAAGTCAAGAACTATTTAGGATTTTCAAATCAATACATGTTTTCCTGTTTACAAGGTGGCAGGAGAAAGAAAACAAGGTGAAGTAGACCTTAAGCAATATAGTTATCATAACCTGTGAGCTGTCTTGTCCAAAAAGTGTTTCAGCTCATCATTGTTTTCCCCCAAAATGACATGGGTAACATCTTCGTTCAGTTGATTAAATCGAACACCACCACCGCAATTAATAAGCCTTCTCATCTTGTCCAACTTCCTGCCACTGAAGCCACACAGATAAATCTACAAAGAGAACAGAGCAACAAAAAAGGCTGTTAAAAAAAAAAGTAAAAAATTAAAAATAAGGTAGGATATTTTGGTATAATTTGTTTTTACTGCTGTAGAACACAGAAAATAGTGGTGCAGCTTCTGAGAAGCAGCAAAAGTTAAGCATTTGGAATTAGATTAATTTATCTTTGCAAATTAATCTAGCAAAACTTCAATATTTACTAATGGAATGAACCCCTAGCCAAAGTCATACAACCAGAAAAAAAAAACCACCACCCAAAACCACACACCAATTCTAGAACCCATTCACTATAGTGTGTTTAAATATATATGTCTATAAACATATAATTTTATATTTATACTACATATTTAATATAATTATACACACACACTTAGACACATACGCAAGCTACAGCATGTGGACACAAAATAAATCTGGCATTTGCTACTGACCATGGAAGCAATTTACTCAAGCAGCAATTGCCAGTGCTTCAACCTAGTTGCTTCCACAGTGTTAAGACTGAACATTTCAAAGTATACATTGTTAAACATACTCGACACCCATCTAACAAATCTTCAGGGTCTTGAAAAGAACTTATATCCAAGTTTTCCAGCTCATCAGGAAGAGGATCCAGTCTGCTGCTCATAGCAGAACTACGTGCGGTTTCATTAACACTACTTGAATTGATATTAGAAATGTGGCTGACGTCCGAAAAGGTATGATCTTTAAATAAAATTTAAAAAGATGCATTAGTTTTGGCTCATCTCTCTCCGCCTCTTCACTAAACAAAATACAAAACAGTGCTAGAAGGAAATGTAAAGTCTGAAGAATAACAAACACTAGGTAAGTATAACCTTGGTTAAACCAAGGGTTTTATTTACACACAGACTGAGTATGGTCTTACTAGCAAGAGTGCTTAGGCACCTTCTGTTTATTGCCAAATGGATGTCATCTATGAGATAGCAGCCAAGAAGACTGGTTTTCAAAGCTTTTATTCCAGTTTTGTGGCCACCTATTAGAAATACTCTTAAAAATAGACAGGCCTCTCTGTAGGAAGAAGAAATCAACATGAAGCTCAGTGATTAAGAGAGTTATATGCAGTTTCCATAATACCCAACTAGAATTCCCAGTGCTCTGTTGGTAGTGCTACCCCAGGGCTCCTGTTCACTCATTTCCTGAAGCAGTAGTCAGTAACAGGTGTTTGGAAAGATACATTTAAAGCTGGCTGTGTCTTTCATGCTACCATGTTTACAAAATGTTTTTAACTTTCCTTCTGTTAATAGCATGCAGTAAGTAAAAACAAATACATGAAGAAAAAAAAACCAGAAAAAATAATAAGGCTACTTAAAAAAAAAATTCTGTATTTGTTTTCCCCCCTAAGACTGCTGTGAGATTAAATTCATAACAGACACTTGTTTTAAACTACGAACGTATGAACAGTCGTGCTTTTTTCGGAATTAAAGATATACACCACTGATTCTTACAGACAATCAAATGCCTAATTCAAGTCTACTTTTTAAACAATTATTCACATGTTTTAAGTCTACACATGTTGGAATATTCAATATGCATAGAAGTAATCTGTTATGTTTTAAGCATAAGCAGAATCAGAACCCAAACTGTCAAACCAGCACTGCAAAAGCAAGCAGCACCCTACTAATTTGAAACAGTTGTTCTTCGTTACTACACGTTTCCTACCTTACTTCAACATATTTTAAAAGGTTTTACTTACTGTCAGGCTTGCTGGCATGATTCGTAGGTGTTGACATATTGGGTATATTACTCAGTTTTGATCCACTCTCTATTTTATATATTGTCTCATCCTGACAGAAGCCTTTTGCAATGCTGTCAGAAAACCACTGCACAGACACACAGTGCACATTCCATTTTCTGGCACATTCATACTTCTGACCTTTCAAATGTAAACAAAATAAAAATCACAAGTCACTAAAATGCTAATGTTTCAAACAGTGATCGCTGAAAGATGGCTGGACATTAAGAAAACTTTAAAATTCAAATAACTGATTTCAATGTGCAAGTTGTGTTATCCTGGACTCTTCCGATAAGTTGCTTATTTATTCTCTAAATAAAGTTAGAGGAAAAAAACCTCATTGATGGCTAGCTCATGGGTACAGTATGACAGGGAAGTAAAGCAAGGGAAAAAAAAAAAAAAAAAGAAAAGCCTTTAAAGCTTTCAAGCACAGGGGAAAAAAAAAAGGTTTAAAAAGTCCCAGGATACTTCCCCAAAGGGAAAGGGAAGGAAATTGGGGAAAAAAAAAGAAAACCCTTCCCATTCTTCTCCCAATAAAACTACAATCCTTTCATCTTCCCAAGAGGAAAGAAAGGGAGCTCTCATTTTATCTTAGTAGGGAGTTCAGAAGGCACAAAGAATAGATCAGTTAAAAAACCTTAGTCCACAACCGAATTTCAATCAGCATATAAATTAAGTCCTATTCAGCTCTCCCAAAAAACTTAGTTTTTCTTTATTCTTCCATCCCCTCTAGGATTCTCCATTTTTCTTCCCTTAAATACCATTTGGGTCTCTGGTTTTTCCTCTTTTCTTCTCTTTCACATGGCTTTAGAGCAAAGTAAGGGTGCCCTGTGTTACTCTTCCCATCAACAGTGATTCCATAAACAGAAGTAGTAAGAGCAACACTGAAGCAGACACAGAGACAGCTCAAACTCTTATGCTTATGCATATTTACCCTACTTCAACTCAAGAAGCAAAAATAGTATTTACTCTGTAAGTTCTACCTTTTGGTTCTTGAACTATGAGGTGAGTACATTCATTCATCTTGAGCCGCCCCGTATATTGCCCACCATGTTCAGCAGTGAGGCGCTGGACTTCTTTCCTTTCTGAACTACTTAAGCCAGTTACGCAAATCGTACAGCCAAGGAACACAGGACAAGCATAGTCTTCCATGTTAACATCAGTGTATCTCATTATGCTAAAGGAATGAAAGAAAGAAAAAAAGAAAATATTTTTTCTTCCAAGTAAAATCAACCAGAAAAAGAAAGCAGCCTGTACCACCATAAGAATTACCAGTCCCCCAAACAAAAACAGTTTTGTTTTGGTTTTTTATACCTTTGCTGAGACTTATCCCACAGTGTCTTAACCCAAGAGGGAAGCAAAACAGGTTTTTTCAGAGAAGCAGCTACTAAGTATTTCCTGCTGCCAACTTCCCCAGCTATAAGATGAGTTACTGACACACTGAGGTCTCTGGACACACATCCACCCATCATCTGTACATACTTATGAACTTCTTCCTGGGTGGGGAAAAAAAAAATTATAAAAAATTATCAAGAAAAAAGAAAGAACCTACATCACACTCACATTCACCTTAAAAAACAAAATCATGGATTTCAATTGTCCACGGTTTCTCCTAAAAAACTGTTCAAAAATACAAAATGGATATATATGGAAGCCATAAAAAACATCAAATATAATTTCCATTTTATTTGCATTTCTGACAAGCTGAACATAATATGTACCCTTAATAAAAATATGATAGTCATACAGTATTAGTAAAATTTTACAGATGGTTGACATTTTAGGTAGTATAAATTAGAAAGAGATATCAGAATATATAAAAAGTAAATTTCTAAGATAAACTATTTAAACCACAGCTGACAGGATATTAAATCTTTACCATGTAGTATTGAGCAACCAGAAATAGAGCGTGTTGTCTGTAGCATTATAGTCACAGACAAAATAGCAAGATTAAGTGATCCGTCTAATCAGTTAATAAAAATCCCTAACACATTTACTCCCATATTAATACAGCTGAAATCTTACATGATTATATATGTATACGCTTATGTAATATACACATGTGCATGCACAGATATATCTCTACATACACTCCCTCTTTCTCCATACAACTCTCTACATAAACTATACATAATCTACAAACCACAGAAAGACTAGACATACCTAGACACAGGCACAGTTATATATAGTATGACTGCTGCCTTAGTAATGAGCCATCTGAAGCCAAGTGACAACAATAATCAGCTAAACAATCCATTTTGTACAATGCATTACCCTAACATCTTTTTCAAGGCTGGTACAGGATACTGTTACGTCGGCCATGGTCATATTGTACACAGGACACTCAGCTCTTGGGACACATTGCTGGGACTGCATACAGTACAGGACTACCTGTGGTCCAACAATTCTACAGCCAAGCTGCAATAAAATAACAACAAAAAAAAAAACCAACAAAGAACATTAGCAGAAGGTACACTGGTATAAAGAAGGCTTTCCTTGTCCCTGAATCCTGAGGAAGGCAGGGCCCTTCGTCTGTCCTCCTCCTCCAGCATCTCCAGGTAGTTGACAGTATTGTTTTTACTTTCAGCTGCAGATTTTCAGTACAATCCTTGTAGGTTTTCTGGCCTCAGTAAAAGCAGCAGATGCTATAGCTAACATGCCAGAGAATTCCAGCTAGCCTATCTTTGTCTGCTGGACAACTCATTGCAGGTCAAACTAAATCGTGTTACTCAGGGGGTAAAAAAGTGTGAGAGCCAGCTTAGCAACTCCAGCAGAATCAGAACTGATCACACTATTTATTTTTCCATGTGCTTCAAAATAATCCTTATGCTTTGCTAGTCATCTTCTTCCCTAAATACAGGATGCAGTGACGTTTTAAAGATTTTATTGTGAATACTTCATACTGCTATTATTCAGTGCAAAAAGAGAGAAGATAGAGTGTAAGTATGGACAAGAGAGCTTCTAGAAGAGAAAGAATATAGCTAAAAGTAAGTTGATGGGTAGCATACCTTTTTGAGATGATTGAAAACAACGCCTTTAAAAGGATCACAAATGTAAAGCGATTTATCATTTTCTTTTATATTGAGTGCCGTTTCTTCTTCAAGGATCTGGAGATGCTCTTCTGACTGAAATTCTTTTATAGACTGCAGGTAAACAGTGCATACATTTATTTAACAAATCACAAATAGCCAATCCTGTGGAAACTACACAAGTACTACTTGAAACAGCTCACAACAAAGCTACCATGCCAGAGTGTAACTGGCAGAACAAAGGGCTAAAATACCTCATGGGTGTCCCCCTCATTCCCCCAACTCTGCACAATACTCAGACTTAAACATTCTTCATACAGACTTCAGGACCCGATCCTGCCACAGTGCCTTTAGCTCCCGCTAACCTCTCAAGGTGGAAAACAATCCACAGTGTCCTTCCTAAGTTTGCTTAATGCTTAGATGAGTGATCATCATCCAGACCTTGCCAGCTACATGTCACTTTGCTAAATGTCAACGGATTTTGAAATGATAGTTATTTCTTGTTCAAGAAGTAATTTCAATAAAATTGTTCTTGTTGAACAAACTTTATTAAACACTGAACACCTCTATTAAAGAAATAGCTTTATTCCCAGATGTATACATATAAGCTACATGTAAGTCAACCACGAAAATCATTTAATTAGGTAGTTCACCGAGCTCACTGAGAAAGGTGATCAACCCTACTTACCTCAAGAGCTTTAAAAAAATACTCCGAGTTCCCAGAAGACTTTATGAATTTCACAAAAAACAGCTCCTTACTACCTTTCATCCTTTAACTGAGAAGCAAAACCCAGTAAGCGTCCGACACTTGCGGCGTAGCCCAGAACCGCGCAGGGACGGGGCACACCGCCCACCACCAGGGGCTGTGAACCCCCCTCCGCCCTGCCCCTGCCCCCACCGGCCCGCCCCACGCCGCCCAGCCTCGGCGCCGACTCCGGCCGGAGAGGGGCGGGGAAGGCCGGGCCAACCGGGAGGCCCCTTCCCCACAGGGCCCCCTCCTCACGCCGGGACGCCGCTGCCACCCGACGCGCCCACCTCAGGGCTCCCGCGCACCCGGGCGGGTGCCCGGCGCCGCCGGTTTAACCACGCACCCCACCGCGGGCCCGTGCCCAGGCCCGGGCCCGGTCCTGAGCTCGGTCCCTCACCCACCGCCTCCGCAGCGGGCGGGAAAGCGGCGGACCCGCCCTGCGCAGGCGCAGGGCGGGGCGGGACGTGGGAGAGGCAGGAAGGCGCACGCGCCGCCGGCGCTGTGGGCGGGGAAGGGGTATCGCGTCATCCCGTAACCGCGCGTGCGCCCTCGCCGTCTGCCCGGTGGAGGCGGTGCTGCTGGGCGGGGGAAGGAGTTCGCTAAGGGCGGGCGCGGGGCCTATCGCTCCGCCCCCCCCACCGCCCCGCCCTGCCCCTCGCTCGCTGTGCTCGCGCCGCCGCCCGTGCCCTCGGCGGGTGGTGGCCTGTGGCGAGTAACGGGCGAAGGTGCCCGGCCTCCTCCTCCCGCCGCTGGTGTATCCCTGCGGCGTATCGCACCTGCGCAGGCCCCTCAGCTTTGCGCCCTTGGGACGGCCCGGTGCGCAGTTGAAGACAGTAGGGTGCCCGGACGGGCCTTAGCGAGCGGTAAGCTGGAGGAGATTGCTCTCCGGTCTGGGAATTGTTGCTGCCGTAGCAGGTGGCAAAAAAGGCTGCTTCCGTAGTCACGGCATCCCCCGCATCTGGCACCTGCTCTCCAAACCCCTCCCGAGTCCATCAAGGGGCTCACTTGGAATAGGTTTGGGGTGTTGGTGCTGCTGGGTTCTGCTGGGGGGACGATGGGGGAGTATCACAGCTGGGAGGGTCTGGGAGAGGTTGGAAGTGTGAGCATCCCATTCCCATCCAAGTTCCAATCCTTGATGTCTTTCCAAAGGAAATAACGGTAGGGAATGCATTTTTATACCTGGAACGTCCAAGCTATGGACAAGAAGGTCAAATGCTCTCCTTCCAGAGCAGGTGGCTGGAACCCGGACAACGTGAGTGCATGCAAAACTTGTGCAGGAGCTAAAATAAGCCTGACTTCTCCTGTATCACGCTGTTGCATCTGCCTGAATCATTAAAAGGTGACCATATGGGCCCACTCATCCAGTGGACCTCCATTCTTCGTGGCCATGAGTGTTTCCTAAGGCTTGCTGCTGTTTGCATAATATTGATGCTGCCCATCGTGGGGGTAGTCGTTTTGATAGAAGAGCCTCTTAGGAAAAGAAGTGTTTCGAAAGAGGAAAGCACCCAAACCATTGTCGGGGTAGTGAACGTTCGGTAGCATGAAACCTTGACAGGGTGGCCACATGATGGCACCGCAGCCTTAAGAACTGAAGGGAAGTGCGTGCACAAGTTTACTGTCATTGTTAGGGGTCCAGCTCTTCGTCGCTAGGGCAGATCCTAAACACACTAAAAATTCTTTTGTATGCTTACTTATTTTAGAAGCACTTAATCTTCTAGGATCAGAGTGAATTGTGTGAGATAGTGCTTTTCCCATCTGTAAAAATAAACAAAACCAAATGTAATGACAACCAAAACAGCATATTTATTACTAGGTCATTAGTGACAGCAGTTAAGATCACTGGAGTTATCTTGGTGGTCCCGTGTAATTTGATGATGCTGGTTCTTAGTCGACTTGTAAAATCCTGAATTTGGCCTGCCTGCTCTTTCAGCATTATAGCAACCTGTTATGAAGAGGAATTTCTCTTCCTTTTTCATTCTTCTGCGCTATTATAAAAAAAAGGGGGGAGGCAGGGAGAGGGTCAAAAAGTCTAACACACAAAAGTTAACCAACTTTAATGGATTGTATAATACAAAATATTGTTACAATCTATGGGCAGAGTCCTTAATTGAATGCACCAGCAGTGCTACCAAATACCGTGTGTTCCATTGTCTCCTTGAGCGTGGATCACAGTTCACTCCAGTAGCTGAAATCTGGCTTGTTCTCGTTTGCTCAAGCGTGGTCCCTTCTTGGTGAAGCGATAGAAACTCTTGATAAGCTGCTGATCCACAGGGCCACCAATCTCTTAAGTTCCACCTCTTCCCTTCAAAAGCTGCTTGTTGCTTGGAGATATCCATGCTGTAGAAGAGAACACTGCAAAGGAGCAGGGCTGGTTTTTGACATGCCTCTCAGAAAGCTTGTCAGTATGCTCATGCACGTTTGGTTGTTGTACTTTGCTCCTGCAGGGCTGGTCAAGATACATAACCTGCCTGGCGTCAAAGCCCTCCAGAGGAAGTAACTTCTTAAAGGCAAGGTGTCTTAGGGGCCAAATGAAAGCTCTTGTCAAGAGCAGAATGAAATACAAAAATATTTTTATAAAGGTATTCGAGAAGGAAAAAAAAAAAGCCAACCTACCTAGAAGTTACTGCATGTAGCTTCCTAGCTCTTTAAAAAATAAATGCATATATTTGTCATTTTTTGCTGAAATTACCCAATTTTTGCTTATACTGATATAGTTAACTATTTTAAAAGCATATACAAAGTCCAGAAAGTAACTGATGCAGAGGGTCTTAAAAAAGAGTATGTAGCTGAAAATCTTGTAAATTAGAAGGTGTTGTATACTTCTGTTATACTTCCCATGTGGATGTAGTCCAAAAGTGGTGCTTAATATGACAAAACTGAATAACTTAAGTGGTTTGATAAGCAAAGATTTCCCTATTTCACTTCCTGCTTTCACAAGCACTTGGCAATGTAAAATCTCTTTGGGGCTGTTTGAAACATTTGCCTCTTTGAAAATATTATTTAAAAGGTTATCTAGAGGAGTTGGAAGACAGAAATTGCCCTGCTGGATAAGAATAGCAATCAAAAGATTCACTTTTAATTTCTTGTGTCCAGAGTTGTCCCAACCCATGTATCTTAGGGGAAATATAAGAAATGCTAGAAAGGACAACTTGGCCTAAATCAGTTAATAGCGTGATTATGGTATGATCTTAAGCACTGGAGTATCCCCATATTTATTTCATCTTTTCTATGTGTTTCAAGTGCTTTTCAGGATCTGAGCTTTAAGGGGAAGCCCAGTCATATTTGAACATCAGTCTAATTACAGAAGCTTTTGCTTTCTGTAAAACTCCTAAATGGCAGAAAAAAAACATTGTCATAGCCCCCAAATGATACCTGCTTCTAAAACAAAAAAAAGAGATGCTCTATGCCCTTGACTCTACAGAACAGTGAATATTTTTACTTATTCATATGTTTTGATAACTTAAATGTCTGTAGCATATGCTTATCTCTAAAAACATCTGGGTCAACCCTGTTCAGAAATCATTTTCACACCTCTAATGCTGTTGTGGTTTTGCAGCCATTACGACTGCATTTATTTCATATTTTAAAGTTTTTCTCTTACGTAGGCTAGAAAAATGGCAAGCAAAATCACTGCACTAAAAAGCTAAAACCCCGTTGACTTGTTGTCCACCTTTGATCTAACCTGGTTAAAGCTCCATGTGCAATACTTTATTTTTAAAATACTGTAAACACATTGATTTTTCTGATCAACAATAGTCATTATATTAGCTTTTTAGTACAAATAGCATATAAAACATCAGTTGATTAAAAGAGAGCCTTCTGAAATAACAAACTCTCAAGTCACTTACATACCAACACCTAGTAGTTAAAACTATTATGAGAAAGATCCAAGAGGTTGGTACTCAACCATACACAAAGGAAAATATAACTTGAAATTTCAGAGTCTCTTCTAAATGTATAAGATTTTCCCATGCCACTTGTAAAGATTCTGTGTCACAGACCTCAGTAATTTAGCATTTTTTACAGAGATACACAACCAGGCTAGTAAAAGATGTGACTGAGACTGAGTTTAAATGAGTGAGATATCTTGTGTAAGGTACAGTCAAGAGATGTTTCCAAAGAACCAGTGTCAATTTCTAACCTCTAGTTCACTTCAAAAAACCTGTTTATGAGCCTGCTAGCTTATGCCCTTAGCCTTTGTGTGGTTTTGGGCCCTATAGTACAAAACTATACTTCTACATTCACAAAAAAAGAGAACGCTTTTTCTTTCCCCTACAGAATGCCACGTTAGCATATCAGGGTAGCTAATTTGATACAGCCTTTTCATTTATGTACAAATAGCCAAATGTATGAGCAAATACAGGCCTTGGTAAATATGTATTCTGTGATCTTTTGCAGCTGCCTTAGAGCCAATATCCACAACAGATTCTGCAGGCTTTCATCACAGGCTTGATTTCACAAAAGTCAATTCCACTTTTTCACTGGACACAACTTACAGTGCAGCAGAAACTTCTTGTTCTCCAGTAGATTGTGTGTAGGTGGAGCTAGCCCTTTCAGCTGTGTCAACATAGAAAACGGGACAGTATTTAGAGAAGTGGAATGCAATCTGCTTTCGGAAAAAGCTACGAAGATACTTCCTAAATTTTTCTCCAGCGAAGGCATAGATCACAGGATTGATACAACAGTGGATCATTGAGATCGTTTCTGTCACTTGGGTTGCTTTGTGCAGTTGACTGCTGCCTTCACAAGTAGCGATGGAAAATGTACCTTGAAAATCACGCAAAAGAATGCAAATGTTGTATGGTGCCCAGAAAAAAAAATAGACAATCATAATGATAAAAATAAGTCTGACTGCTTTATGTTTCTTCTCATTCCTACATTGCAGTAATGTCTTTATAATTTGTGTGTAGCTGCACATCATAATTAACATTGGAATAAGAAGTCCCAGGATGTTCATTTTTAAGGTCAGGAATTGCTTCCATACACTCCTCTGCTCTGATGGATAATGAGCACTGCAAGTATAACGTGAATTTTCCTTTTGAGTTTTGTGAAATATTATCCCAGGAACAGAAGCAAAAATAGCAACAGCCCAAGTAACAGCACTGGTGAGGATGCCGTAGGTAACTGTCCTAGCTTTTAAAGCAAACACTGCATGCACTATGGCCAGATACCTGTCCAGAGTCAACAGGATTATGAAAAAGACGCCGCTGTAGAAGCCAAGGAGGTAGACACCTGAGAGAATTCTACACAGCGCCTCCCCAAAAATCCAGTCATGAACAGCGTAATAAGCCCAAAAAGGGAGAGAAAATATAAACAGCAAATCAGATATTGCCAAATTGAGCAGGTAGATGTCAGTCATACTCTTCAATCTCTTGTATTTTACCAGGATGAGGACAACGAGCATGTTGCCTGTGAGGCCAAATATCACCACCAAAGAATAAAGCGGTGGCAAAAGTTTTGCTGCAAAGTGCTTTTCCTCAGTTCCCATGCATGGAGCTGAATCGCTGTAGTCAAATTCTGTTGTCAGTGGCAAGTCGCCTAAGTCTGTGGTATGGTTTTCCATGGTGTGTTGGTCTGGAAAGGAAGAAAAGGATGTTAAACTAGGGGAAACCCCAAGCTTGGCAGTGAGGGGAATGAAACACACTGATGTCCTCCTCATCTGGAATGCTTTTTGCTGTTAAGCACATAAGCATTACTACGTCAAGGTGTGGAAGAGAATGAAATTGCAGAGCTCCCAGGAAACCCATCTATATACCTATGAAGTCACACTGCTGCATGTTGGAAGTGTGCTGCTGCGTGTCATTTCCTAGGTGTGTGCTGTCTGGTGCATTTTTCCTCCTCAGTAGAGCCTGTCAGCTGCCTGACCCAGCCAGAAGCAGAGGAATGATGAATTTAATCCGTGGGTAGCTGGGGGCTGTTGTGCTCAGCAGTGGCTTTCCAAAGGGGCGGAGTGAGCCAGCATGGCAGCAACAGGAAAGCACAGCAGCTGGCATGCAGAGCATAGCCGTGCTCCTCCTTGGGACCTGGCCACCTTCTCGTCGTGCCAGCCCGTCTTCTAGCCCTCACCCAAGGAGGACCAGGCACTGGCAAGGTGTAAACCGGTGCCTGCAAAGGCCCTGTGACGTGGGTGAAACAGAACTGACTGCCGCTTGTTCAGGTTGTTTGTGACTTCCCGGGAGCCTTAATGCCTGTGGGAATCGGGTCACTGGGGGTGTAGAAATGACCTTTGCGCGGTACTAAACATACCCACCTGGTGGACCTGCTGTCCTGGGTGTTGCAGAGCAGCAAGTCGGCAGCGTTGGTCTGGGTTAAAATGGCAAACGCTGTGTCCTTTACAGGGTCTGGGTCAGGCGTAGGTCATGGAAGTGTGCTGGTCTTAGGTCGGTCTGGAATGAAGACGGCGTACAGTCCTGTGGAAAGAACAGGTAGGCAAACACCTTGGCAAACGGCATCAGAGATGACGGTTGCTATCAGCATAGCCTATAACAGCTGTATCTGTTGTGGCACCTTCCTGTCAATTGGAAGACCTGCCCAGTGCTCAGGGATGAAGGAAGTTTTGATTCCTTGTTCTAGTAGCTGTTTAGCAGCTGTGATTCAGGAGCTCCAAAGCTGAGATGGGCTAAAGTGTCTTGGAGGGGGTGCAGAGGCAAAAGGCGGATACAGCCATCGCTCTGTGTGTGCACTAACAGTTCTTCATGTGTAGTGGTTGTTTGATATCGTCCTTCATCCTTTGCTAGTCAGTGTTTCCAGTGAGGTGACACAGTACCTGAGGGAGTGCAGGGGTTGCCCAAACTCTCTGTCCCTCCAGTTTTGGTTTGGGGAATGTTGGAGGGAGTGGGCTTCCCTTGCAAGAAGGAGTCGCGGCCTGGGAGGTAAGTGTGCAGCAGAGCTGTGAAAGTCCTCAGGCAAGTTCTGTTGTAGTGGGAGCAGGTAAAGGCTTGCGACTTTGATGTCAGCCCTTCCTGTCGCCTCCCCCTGTTCCAAGTCCCTGGTAGGACTGCAAGCCAGATGCAGAAGCATAGCTTTGTGTAATTTGGTCTCTGGAAAGTTGAGGAGAACTGTCTTCTCACAGACCCCCAGAGAAAATGGAAGAATCCCTGTGTCCCCCATGACAAGCTGGGAAGAGGATTTTGTGAAGACGGGTGTCAGAGGGACCAAATGTGCTTCCTGGTCACTTAGTGGGGAAGTGAAATCGATGCGCTTGGTAGGCACTCAAACAGAGCTATTTGCTGTCTGGTGAAAGGGCTGCTCTTTCTTCCTGTGTCATTATGACTGGTTTTGTCAGGCACTTCATGGCAGATCGGTGGCTGTTCGTAGCAGGTTGATGGTTTTGAAATCTGCATTTTCCTGGCCATTTGATGCCTGTTCTCTTGACAAAGGCAGCAGACTGCTTCTGACACAAAAGGCTTCAGGTAGTGTGTCTGCCCCAACTTGCTCTGGGCTCCCTGACCACTCATGTAGTGCAGCAACGTTTGCTCCTTTCCTGCTTACAGCCCCACCATGCACTTTTTTCAATGGCAAGGTCTATGCTGTGTGATTGCAGATGTCTGTTGCAGAGACCACATTCTCAAACCCACCACTTCATTCTCTCTGCACTTGAGTTCTGCTAGACTAAATGTAACTGGAGAAACTCAGCCTGTGGCTGGAGTGACACAGGGTCACGCTGCCCATCTGCTTCTTAGTAGAAGCTCGTAGTGGTCCATTCTGATTTATAGCCTGTGAAATCCCTGAAGTGTCTTAAGCTTGAGTCTCTCTGGACAAAACTGTTCAGGTGAAAAGACTATTTTCTGCCCTAAGCACAGATTGCTCAAAATGCTAATGTCCTCATCTCAACTTGTGTCAAATTGGTTAACTTAGCTAAACCTAAGCTGAGGTCTTGGGGAAGAGACTGTTTGCTAGGTCTTTGACTGCTTTCCTGTGACCTTAAAAATGAGGATCTGAGTCTCTCCTGAGCTGCTGCTGAGGTTCTTACGCTGCACAGTGAAATACAAATCTGCCCAAAAAGGAGGAATCTTTATTGGAGCAAAATCTGCACCTTGTAAACAACAAGAGGTGCTGCTTTTGCAAACCTTTTTCCCGCCCCCTCCCCAGGTTCTTCCTGAGTCTGGCTGTCAACTCTGTTCCTAACAGTATCAAGAATGAGAACATCCATGTTCAGACGTTACTTTGGCATGTTGAGTATGGCATGAAGTTTTCTTCTGGAGAATGAGGAATAAGAGAAAATTGGCAAGTTTTAACAGTTTGGGTCTCAGCTTTGCCTAGATACAATTTCTTGGGGAGAAGATAAGTGCTGTCAAAATCCTCAAAGACCAGCTTTCAGGAAGCTCTGGCAATGTCTGTGAAACAGGTTTTTTCCACAGCTGTACTAACTACGTAGTTATTACAATACTGAGATAAAGGTTTTGTTGGTAAAGGAAGTGGCTGTGGCTCAGGTGTATTGACAGTAAATAAGTTGGGTTTAAAGTATCTAAGGGTTTATATTTCTTAAGTACTTTCAGCAACTCTTAGAAAAAAAAGCACCTTTATAAAACACTTTGGGTTTTTTACCATTTTTGGTTTTACACCTTTATAAAACACATATGTCCAAAACATTAACTTCTTTATTTCAGAACATGACAAGACTTGGGCACTGCGCAAATATTTAATATTCCCTTCAGCTAGATCTGCTAGATCTATGTTGCATGCCCTGACGGTACAAGTCCCTGATACTGCTTATAGCTAAATATCCCCATTTCGCATGTGTCAGTCAGCCATGCTGTATACTGGGATTATGGGATGAGGGACTGGCTGCAACACGGTGCCAGACCCAGCACATCCTGTCTTGATCATTTTGCACCTGCGTGATGCTCATGCATAAACATGGGTATGAAAAACACTTGGGTCGTAAACCCAGAGTGGGATTTTATGAGTATGTGATTGGTAGAATTCATGCAAATATTATTGCAAAATGCTGCCTCAATATTATTGTGGTAATTCTTTTCATCACAGCCCCTTCTTCTATTAACTGCTATTTCAGTGCCTTTGCTCCTTTTCCTCTGCTGCCTTGGAATGACAACTACCTCTTCCCTGCATCTTATTTTCTTCCTTTCAACCCTTTTTGCATGCTTAAATTGTGGTCTCCCTTCTGAGCGGTTCTTTCCGCTAACTGAGCCCCATTTCTCTAGGCTAGCCTTTGCTTCAGAAGCCTCTCTCTGCAAAAGTATTTACTACCCTGAATTGTGTATAGTATCCAGCACATGCTGACTATGGAAACTACAGATACTAATTTGGAAACCAGAAGAAGGAATTGTAAGTGTTTTTCTGCTTTATCCTATAATCTCACTGTTTTAGGAAACAGTGTTGGCCACTGGCTAGAATGCTTCACTGGGTTAATCGACCTGGGTTGTTTACCTAATTAGGGATATCTGACTGGGCTTATGTTTCCTGGTCTTTAGGAAAAAAACCCCAAAGATAATCCTGGAAGATCTCTGAAGAAAGAGTATTTAAAAAAGAGGTCTATATTATTTTGAATACAGTTCAGATAAATGCAGTTATTTCTAGAAATCTGCAATCTGCTATACAAATTCTGTTGCTCTGGTTGAGACTAGCAGTCATGCAGTTTTCAAGAGAAAAGCTCTCCATAGAAAAGCTGATCAAACTCATGTCACTGTTTCATGCTGAGTTTCAGGTCATAGCTCTCTATTTTTAAAGAGGCAAAGATTTTATTAAAGTCAGTTTCAGTTCATTTGCACCGTGCTGTAAAATGGTAATAATTAAAAAGGTGTAGTAAATGGAGGCAAAGTGCTAAACTATGCTGTGTGTAAACAGGTTCCAGGAGACAGAGTGTTTAAAATACAGTATCAGATTTTCTGTGAGAATAAGTATTCTTCACTCAAATAAGCTGTTTTGTCTTTGCAGTAACAGTTTTAAAATCCAGATTTCCATCATTGTATATCATCTTTAGAGAAAAAATTAGAGGCATACTCCATTATATTTCTTACTCCAATCAATCTCTAGAGATTTATTCCTTTGCTTACCTGGATCCTCTGCTCAAGTCTTCTAGTGGTTCTGTCCTTTAAAAATAGTGTATTCCATTTAAGATATCCTATTCATTTCCCCAGGGTGATTTTTAAAGATGAGTACACTGGCAAGATTCCACAAATATTTTTCACCTCACGCATTAGGCTACCTAAGCAACTACTAAATGTTAAAAAAAAAAAAAAAAGCAAGCAGCAAAGATGACTTGACTTACCATGTATCTTACAGTGCAAGTGATGGCTTGGATTATTACATCAAGAGTAACACTAAACCGATTTGTCAGTCACAAGAAGAAGGTCTAAACCACCTCTTCCTGCATGAAGAAGGATGTATCAGTTTGAAAACTTCTAGCAAACAAATCTGTTTTCATTTTAAAAAAATCAAGGAGCAGTTCTCTTTTTTCTAAAAATGGGTTATCAGATGTTACTTTTCTAACTCTGCGAGATGTGCAGAGATGTTGAAATTGTGGAGGATCCTCCTAAGGTCTGAACTCAAGGTTTCACAACCCACAGCTGTAGTTGTAGAAGAACATTTTTAGATAGTTGTTTTCTCTTTTTCATTTAGCTAACCTCTTTGAATCAAGAACAGTTTACATGAGGTTCATCCCTTTACATTTTTCTATCATTAAATTTCTTTTATGGTTTTTGTCCCTGAACAAGAAGTGGAGCTTCTAAATAAAGCTTACACTTTTATTCAGAATTACCTGCACTTTCTGTTGGCTTGCTCTGAGTTGCAGTCCTTATATTTTAGGAGATTTGATTGATTCTATTTTTCTCTAACTTGGTCTTTGTGTTTTTTATTTTAATCCTTCTCATAAGACAATGACTTAATCTATATAGTGAGTCTGACCTTCTTTTAAAACAACACTATTACTTACTTTTTGGAAGTAAGCTTCAGAAGAGCCTGATAGAATCTGATTTCTTATCAACTTATTTCCTTGTGGCTGATTCCTGTGACTTTTAGAGTTCAACTGAAGCTGCACTGTGAGCAGCTTTTTAGCTCCTTCTTAGACATCAAAGAAACCACACAGGAGGTAGGAAAGGTACAGAGGAAGCAAGAAAGAGATGGTGCCTAATCAGATCCCTAAGAACCCCTGAGAGAGAAGCCCTGAGAAGATACCTAATAAAGTGCAACCCCCTGCCTCCCCTTGACATCTCTTTGGAGGGTTCTGGAGTATCTCATACTATCGACCTAGTGAAGGCACTAAAGGGATGTCTTTATTGCACTCAGTCCTTAGTATCCTTAAAAGATTTTAAAAGGCCAAAAGCCCAATGGAGATACCTTGCTTTGAATGCTGTCATTCCTTAATGGAAGTGAAGAGAATCACAACTTCTGAGTTACATCTCAGATCTGGGGGGAGACAGTAAAAAGCGAAAAGCTCAGCCTGTTTTCCTTGTCAACGCTTCTTAATATGAGGGATTAATTAATTATGAGGTCTTTATCCCATAGGATCAATAGATTTTTCTCTTCCTTTCCTAATCAGCTGTTCCAATGAGTTCTCAAAGGGCTGGGATCTCAGCGTCAAAATTAATGGCCACTGTAGGGTATTCTAAGGGTATGTTCACACTACCTTACTTGGACTATATTAGACCCTCTATACAGTCAGTGGAAAGACCTGCTTTAAAAATGTTTCCACTACATCTAAACCAAGCTCCTAATTGCTGCCAAACTTTGCTGACAAAAACCTGCACTTTTATAATGAATTCTTATAATTCTCAAACAAGGTATTGTATCAAATTAATTTTTTAATGTACGAGTCCTAAACAGTCTACATATTGAAATTAACAGACATTTTAAAGATTTCTGTCTGAAGCCTGCTTCATTGTTCACTGTTTGTTACATGTTACTGAACCTACTGGAGACTCTAAAACCTTTCACAATCTCATACTGTATGAACAGGGGAGGCAGTCTCAAACCTTTTGTTGGACTTACCCATTTTTCATCAAGCTTTTGATTCTGAAATATGCTCTCACAAAACTGGTCTCAAACATTTGAACTAACAACAACAACTTAAAGCTAAGACCTGTGGTAGGCTGGTCTTCAGAAATAGTCCCTTGTTCCCACAGATTTCATTGGCTTTACTAATCTGTTTCATTTTGTTGCTTATAGCTTTTTATTCTCATAGCTCAGTCTGATCAGCAAGTGTAGCTGGGTTATTTCATTTACTGATCAGCACCATGAGATTGCAGAGAGTGTTGCATGCCAACAGAGGGCCTCTGCCACTCATGGTTATAGCTCCTGACGAAGGGGAATGGTTTTGGTCTGCTCGCCAGCTGGGTCTCACACCTGGGTGGCAGACTCCCCACAGAGAGTGTGAATACCTATGACACTTGGCAGCCCAAATACAGGGACACACTCTGGCAGCAAGCACCTGGACTGTGACTTTACTATCAGCACCTACACGACATGTTCAATTAGCTCTACACCAGTGACTGATTATGATTCATCTTCGTAGTAATCAGGCCATCACACTAAAGTATCCAGTATCTAAGTGATATGGCACTCCCACAAGGAGATGTCATCATTTGTGTGAAGTCTACACCAGTACTGAAATGTCTACTAGAACACATACCAGATGCTGACATACCAGTGTGACATATAAATGTCATCAGCAGAATTATGGGTACAGAAATTTGAAAATGCAACTAACAGTTTCCATTCAATTTATTACAAATTTGCACCACCTGAAGAAGAAAGACTGGGAAAAAAAAGGTCTAGGACAGAATGGCAGATACCTATCTCACAGTATGATAGTGCACAACACTCTTATCAAAGTCTATAACTACAGCAAAGCAGATCATCCTTGTCATCTGGAGAAGAGGTCTAATGAAGACATGTGAGCACACACTGGATGCATTTCTTTTTCCATTGGTTCCCCCAATTATATCTCATTTTGTTACTTGTGATATTCACAAAATCCATGTCCAAATTAGGTTAGTATTAGCATATACTTTATTTCATCAGTAATACTTAAATGTCTTTGTTTTGAAGAGGCTGAAAAAAGACATCCATCTAAAACTACTTTGTTGCTTAGGATTTTTTTTCTTATCGGCCTTTTCTTTCAGGCTCTGAGTTCTTGTGACTATCTGGTTTAACACTACTTCTTCATGTGGTTGTTTACTGGCAGTAAGATGGGGGGGGTTCCCCCTATTCTTCTGTTTTCTGTTTGTTTCTGTCTTGTAAATCTTGCACGTACATAATTATCCATTGCAGCTCATATTAATTCCATTGTCATGGTATGATTTTTGTTTTGGCTTTCCCCAAGCTACTCTTACTGAACTAACAGTGTTTCCTCATGCAGCAAGGAGAAAGAGAGTGTTGCTTCCTTCTACCATTTTTATCCAGGTTTCTGATGTATGCTGCCCTGTTTTATATATAAGGGGTTATCATAGTACAACCAATTTTATTTTGGGGCCATAGCTGTGCATTTCACAGATTTTCTCAGAATCTCATTTTTACATAGGCCTTTAATTCTCATACTCTCTTTTCAGGTACATTTATAGTACATAAATTCTAGGTCTAGAAGTGCTGTTTGGGGCTGTCTCAACTGTGAATCGAAAATGCTCCTCAGTGTAAATCCTGGACCTTTGATCAGGCAGGCTGGGAAAATCACACACCAAATTTCTTCCCAGTGGACACTAGGTCATAGAAAGGATGGATAGACAGAGTCTGTGCAATGATAAGGTATGTGCCAAGACCCAGGAACCAGAAAGTACTTTTGGGTGCCAAAGATCAGATGTAGTCTACAACGGTCCATACCTCACGATAGCGTCCCTGCAAGTTATGTGCAAATGGCTCCTTCACTTCCATCTACTTGGTTTCCATTCCATTCAAAAAGTCTGGTATCAGGGTAGGTTGTGTTGTTAGTGTCGTATGGTTAGCATCCTACTGGCACAACCTTGTAGACAGTTCTGCAAAGCTGATCGTCACTTGAAGGTTTGTGCAGTTTTGCACATTGGCCTGTGTATCTGATAATGCTGCCCTCCTCCAGTTCAGTGTTGTGGCCCCACCTTCCCAGGATCAGTCATTTCAGACTTCAAACACTCAAACCAAGATTACACTCACTGTCACAGGAATTACAAAACTGCTTGGCAGTTATGCAAACTTATATAGCATTTCTTTTCCCTACCATTCCATTTTCTGAATGAAGTACAGCTCCTAATAGGCAAGTGTCACCAGAATATGGGTACAAAGCAATGCCTTCACCCCTTATTTCTAGACAAACATCCTTCTTTGTTTTTGCCTGATTGCTATTGATATTCTAAGTGTGCCAGAATTTACTGGTTTAGTTGTTTCCTCTGCTAGCTTAATTTTTTTTATTACTATACTAAGGTGTAATGCTTCTAAGGCCACAGTAGCCACTAGGAGAAGGCCAGTAGGCATCAGCAGTTGGAAACAGCAGCAAAATTAAACTTCAGGATGAGCAGTATCTTCCTGTTGTGCCATGTAACCTGGTCAGCATTATGTCATTCTCCTGGCACTTCATTTCTTTGTTTTTTGTTAACTGGAACAAGATATCATGTAAATTTGCCCATATGTTCTTTGTATTTATCCCTTTTGTAATTTTCACTGGAAGGAGTGATACTTATTTTGGAACTTCATAACTGAAAGTCTCTCTTACTCACCTAAATCTTTTAACATTCTGCTTAAAGTATTTATCTTTGATCTTCCCATTACTCTGCCTATTACTTATTAGCCTCTGTTAAAGCTAATAAAGTCATTCATTTTTTACCACTACTTTTTCCTATTTATCCATTTTCATCTACTCTTCCTTTATACTCCATTTACCTTTATCTTATCTAAAGTATGTACACATAAGGCCACAGTTGGGTTAACAAACAAGAAAGTCTTAGGACAGGAACATCCCTATGCACTGGTTACCAGAAGTTTCACTATTTCTGTTTGTCCATTATATACTAACCACTGACAAACGAATGGCAGTGGTTATAAATCTGGTGGTTGGTTGTGAGTACTGCTCAGCACTCACCAATACCATATATGCAGTTTAGCTACATTTCCTTTGCCCTTAGGAAGTCTGCCTGACAGTCAGCAGAGTTATCTTTTGCTGTGTGGGGCATTCCTCCCCACATGCTTCTGAACACGTGGCAGTAACAGGAAGGTCGGACTCCGTCCTGTTCTGTGCACAAACTAAACTGTTTGGTTTGTTTCGGGGCTGTGCATAGATATTTGTCGAGGGCCCATGGGCATTCTTTTCATAAGCATGCTGAAAGCCTGGTCAACACATTGTCTCTTCAGAAGTTCAGTGCCAAAAATTTTGAACTTGTAACAATTTTCACTTAGCTGTTCAACATTTGTTGTAACGCAAAAATTTACTGGTAGTGTTCACAGAGGTCCTGTCTTGAATCCTTTTGGTGTTCTGGTGCTACTTGTGCACTCTCTCAAATGCCTGCTTTCGTTTCCTCAATATCTCACCAGAGCAGCTCAGATGCCTCCCAAGCACTGCAGTGGTTCTTCCTTGTGTTTCTTTTCTGCTGTAATTACAATCCTGGTGTGCCTTGCCATTTTCTAAACATACATCTAGTTCATTGCACCGTTTCTGTATACCTGCCTGCTTCTCTAGCTCTTATATACATACTGTATCTTCATCTCAGTGCTTTTCCCTGCAGACCTTGAGTTATGGAATGTTTTTCTCCCGTATGTAAAATTTCCCCTGCTTCTCTGCCAAGGTGACTTGCATTATTTTTCATAGGGACTGGGGATCTTGTTAAAACTTTCCCATGGGTAGCTCCATCCCACTGTGACCAGACTGCCTGAAGTCCTGCTAGCCTAATTTGGAGCTACACCATGCTGCAGCCACATCTAAGACTCAAAATCTGCCACAAAACTAGAGCCTTGCTTGTCTGGTGCAAAGCTGCCATGAAGGACCAAGGATTATCCCGCCTGGGCACATAACATAACAATAAGCTAATCTTTAGGTTTAGTTTGTTTGTGTTCCTGCCAGCACAAAGTAGAAAATTAAAATCAGAAAACAAAGGCAGTGGGTATAGAATTTAGCTTATCCCATGGCGGATAGATGAAAAGAGTGTGCAGGGGAGAGGAGGAGGTGTGGATTGTAGGCTGAAAAAATGAATTGGGACAGTGGAACAGGGAGGATGACATCATGAAGCAGAATCATATTTCCATATTGAACTTTGAATGCTTAAAGTTCCTTACACATAAAACTTGGGAGATCAGGCACACCACTTGGCTGGGGTCACTCTGTACAGTGCAAGGAGATCTGAAATTAGCTGCAGAAAGTCTATGGAGAATCCTGTTTTTATCCCAATATTAATAGAGTGCCATCTTTTATTGCCCTCCTTTATTTCTCCTCTTCCCCTATTTGTAACATACACAGCCCTGTTTCTCCAAATTTCACCCATCTAAAATCTGTGGCCACAGACTTTTCCCAAAGGTATTATAATGCACTCTTCTCAAGCTTATGGGTGGATAAAAGCTGTGCCAGCTACAGTAGCTTCTGGACTGGGCAGACAGTTCTCTGCTTGGTCAGTTTGGTTTCTTTTGCTGGAGTGTGGTATTGCAAGTGTTTTAAGTCCATGGTTGCATCTTTTTGCCATGTCCATTCTGAGAGCAGAGATGATGCCCTTTTAGTTACAGAGGAGAACATGGGCTACAAGGTATACATTGTTTTTCAGACACAGATTTTATTAATTTCACTGCATTGAAAACATGAAAATAGGAAGAAACGTAATTCCAACAAGACAAGAATTTAAAATAAAACACAGTGGTAGAAATAATGCAGTTGCAGCAGGTTTTGTATCACACTGAACTAATTTATGCTTTAATACTAAAAAGGTGCTTTCACTTCAGTGCAGTAAAAAAGTACAAAACAAAGGAAAAATACTATTTCCAAGCAAGAAGGTTTACTGTGAGGATAGTTTTTGGTCTTTTCTTTAGTCTATCTGTGGCTATTAACCTCACAAGGTAATGGCCAGATTATAATAGCTGATAGGATAAAAGCTAACAACTAATGGAAGCAGTGCCTTGATGTTACAAGGCTAGAGGGGGAAGAGTATTTGCACCACCTAGATTAAGGCATCTGATACCTAAATTAAGAGGCTGGCATTTCCAGGTTCCTTCTACAGCTGGACAGGTAATCTTCCCCAGAGGCCATTTAAATCATATGTCTGCTTCTGACTCAGGCATATCTTATTCTGTATTGACCACTGAAGGACCTTGAAGAGATTTGCTGTTAATTTAGGCATCTGAATCATGTGCCTAATGTTAAGTACTGCAGAATCCCCTCTTGTGTCCTTACGTTGCCTGGAGGTTAGTTGAACCTGCCCCTCCAGATTTCCATGAGCAAGGCCTTACATGCATGAGCGGTGCCCTTTGAAGTAAATCAGAAAAAAAGTTCATTTGCATAAGGAGTGCTCACCTGCACTTCCTTACAGTTTGAAGCAAGAAGTTCTCCACTATGCCCCTCCCTCCTCCTCTTTGCTAACATCATGTCCCTAGAATACCACTTCCTTTTACAGGGAAACTCCTAATAATGGCATAAGTATATGGCCATAAGATACCAGTAGACTAATGGTCTCAAGTCTTCAATTAGCATGCACTTCTAATTGAGGCACCAGTTGGCTATGGGCACTCTTCTCCTGGGAAGGCAGAGCAGGTATGTCTCCTCTGCAATTGGCTGCTTTTGCAGTTCCAAGGCTACTGTCTGCCTAGAAGTGTATCCCAAACATCAGACTGTGTACGTGAAGAGCATGTAGGAGCATGGCATGTAGGAGCCTAGCCTGACACACTTACTGCATCTGCCAGGTAAAGTCTTCCTCTACACATATGATTTACCTGTCCAGAGCTAGCAAGGCCTCCGCTCAGTACTGCGGTCACGGTCTCCAAAATCCTTCAGAGGGTGCTGATATTTTTTCATACAGAATCTTGCGTAGCAAATACCAAGGTAATTTTCATTCTGGCCTTGCAGATCTTTGCTGATGTGTTTTATTGGTTAAGTGCTGTTTTCCTTGGAGGGATATGATTTGCCAGAAACAAGCTCATGTTTTTTGAGGGTGCCTTGCTGTCTTGCTGTGCAGTCAGTAGACTTGTTGTGCGCAGTTACTTGCAAAATTGCACCCACAAAAATCACAATAGTGCTGATTAAAAGCCCACTTTGGAAAATGTTAGCAACTGAACAGAAAATTCAGAAACTGAATTTTATGACAGGCATAAAATTAAAGAACTAAAATCAAAATACTATAACTTAGTCTATAGTCAAAAGGATAATGTTTAAAAATGACTACACTATTAGCTAACAGATAAATCCTTGGGTTAAATGGCCCCAGTAAGATAAAGATCAGTCAACTCTCCCATCAGAGGAGAAATATTATCTTGATATATCTCATATTCATCCTCAAATTCTTTTTTATGGAAACATCTTTTATTCATGTAGCGAAAAGAAAGAATAGGGGGAGGAAATGAAGAAAACTAAAAGCCTCCCCCATCAAATGCCTGACCGTGTTGCAGAAAGAATACAGTCACTTCCAAAAGGTGCTCCATTAATGTTGAATACTAAACAAGTACATCAATCCTCAAAGCTTCCTCCCAGTGTTTATCTTACAACGTGCACATAACAGTAAATGGCTCTTGTGAGATGAAATATTACTCCTTGGTCTCTTCAATATTGTATTCCCCCCCGGGTAAGTCTCACGAGCATTTCTTCATTGGATAGAATTTGGGTAAAGAAACAGAATCATACTATTCTGGGCTCCATTCAAATCTTGATGTGATCCAGCTATGATGTTAATGTTTCCTAGAAAACTGACTGGTTCTGTTAAAGAATGGAAAATGCTGTAACCCCAGGGAACAGTTAACCACAAGAACTGAAGGTCATACAGCTTTCGGTAGTGGTTGACATAAAGATCTCAAATAACATCAGGCAGTCCTTAAGGCAAAGCGAGTGATGCAACATTTACTAATGTTTTGATGTATTTTTACAGTCCAGTAGAGATGTCATGCTCTGCAGTGGATGGTGTGCATGTGGAACTAGCTCTTTCTAACTTTTCACGATAAAGAGTTGGACATTTTTTGCAGAGGTGGGCTGCAACATGCTTTCGGAAAAAAGCATAAAGATATTTCCTAAATTTTTCTCCAACAAATGCATAGATCACAGGATTGATACAACAGTGGATCATTGATATTGTTTCTGTCACTTGGATTGCTTTCTCCAGTTGACCTTTGATTTCACAATTTGGGATGAAAAGTGAACTTTGAAATGTATACAAAAAAGAAGAAATATGGAATGGTGTCCAGAAGATGAAGTAAAAAATCATGATCACAAAAATAAGTCTGACTGCCTTCTGTTTTTTCTCATTCCTACATCTCAACAATGTTTTTAGAATTTGTGAGTAACTGAAAATCATAATGAGCATTGGAACAATAAGTCCCAGGATGTTCATCTTTAAAGTATAGGAGTACTTCCAATTTATTGTGGCATCGCTTGGATAATGAGCACTGCAAGTATAACGTGAATTTTCCTTTTGAGTTTTGTGAAATATTATCCCAGGAACAGAAGCAAAAATAGCAACAGCCCAAGTGACAGCACTGGTGAGGATGCCGTAGGTAACTGTCCTAGCTTTTAAAGCAAACACTGCATGCACTATGGCCAGATACCTGTCCAGAGTCAACAGGATTATGAAAAAGACGCCGCTGTAGAAGCCAAGGAGGTAGACACCTGAGAGAATTCTACACAGCGCCTCCCCAAAAATCCAGTCATGAACAGCGTAATAAGCCCAAAAAGGGAGAGAAAATACAAACAGCAAATCAGATATTGCCAAATTGAGCAGGTAGATGTCAGTCATACTCTTCAATCTCTTGTATTTTACCAGGATGAGGACAACGAGCATGTTGCCTGTGAGGCCAAATATCACCACCAAAGAATAAAGCGGTGGCAAAAGTTTTGCTGCAAAGTGCTTTTCCTCAGTTCCCATGCATGGAGCTGAATCGCTGTAGTCAAATTCTGTTGTCAGTGGCAAGTCGCCTAAGTCTGTGGTATGGTTTTCCATGGTGTGTTGGTCTGGAAAGGAAGAAAAGGATGTTAAACTAGGGGAAACCCCAAGCTTGGCAGTGAGGGGAATGAAACACACTGATGTCCTCCTCATCTGGAATGCTTTTTGCTGTTAAGCACATAAGCATTACTACGTCAAGGTGTGGAAGAGAATGAAATTGCAGAGCTCCCAGGAAACCCATCTATATACCTATGAAGTCACACTGCTGCATGTTGGAAGTGTGCTGCTGCGTGTCATTTCCTAGGTGTGTGCTGTCTGGTGCATTTTTCCTCCTCAGTAGAGCCTGTCAGCTGCCTGACCCAGCCAGAAGCAGAGGAATGATGAATTTAATCCGTGGGTAGCTGGGGGCTGTTGTGCTCAGCAGTGGCTTTCCAAAGGGGCGGAGTGAGCCAGCATGGCAGCAACAGGAAAGCACAGCAGCTGGCATGCAGAGCATAGCCGTGCTCCTCCTTGGGACCTGGCCACCTTCTCGTCGTGCCAGCCCGTCTTCTAGCCCTCACCCAAGGAGGACCAGGCACTGGCAAGGTGTAAACCGGTGCCTGCAAAGGCCCTGTGACGTGGGTGAAACAGAACTGACTGCCGCTTGTTCAGGTTGTTTGTGACTTCCCGGGAGCCTTAATGCCTGTGGGAATCGGGTCACTGGGGGTGTAGAAATGACCTTTGCGCGGTACTAAACATACCCACCTGGTGGACCTGCTGTCCTGGGTGTTGCAGAGCAGCAAGTCGGCAGCGTTGGTCTGGGTTAAAATGGCAAACGCTGTGTCCTTTACAGGGTCTGGGTCAGGCGTAGGTCATGGAAGTGTGCTGGTCTTAGGTCGGTCTGGAATGAAGACGGCGTACAGTCCTGTGGAAAGAACAGGTAGGCAAACACCTTGGCAAACGGCATCAGAGATGACGGTTGCTATCAGCATAGCCTATAACAGCTGTATCTGTTGTGGCACCTTCCTGTCAATTGGAAGACCTGCCCAGTGCTCAGGGATGAAGGAAGTTTTGATTCCTTGTTCTAGTAGCTGTTTAGCAGCTGTGATTCAGGAGCTCCAAAGCTGAGATGGGCTAAAGTGTCTTGGAGGGGGTGCAGAGGCAAAAGGCGGATACAGCCATCGCTCTGTGTGTGCACTAACAGTTCTTCATGTGTAGTGGTTGTTTGATATCGTCCTTCATCCTTTGCTAGTCAGTGTTTCCAGTGAGGTGACACAGTACCTGAGGGAGTGCAGGGGTTGCCCAAACTCTCTGTCCCTCCAGTTTTGGTTTGGGGAATGTTGGAGGGAGTGGGCTTCCCTTGCAAGAAGGAGTCGCGGCCTGGGAGGTAAGTGTGCAGCAGAGCTGTGAAAGTCCTCAGGCAAGTTCTGTTGTAGTGGGAGCAGGTAAAGGCTTGCG
The DNA here is from genome assembly GCF_026419915.1 of Harpia harpyja. NCBI lineage: Eukaryota > Metazoa > Chordata > Aves > Accipitriformes > Accipitridae > Harpia > Harpia harpyja. Next base: position 53,920,719 of record NC_068940.1, on the reverse strand, counting down.
ACTTTGATGTCAGCCCTTCCTGTCGCCTCCCCCTGTTCCAAGTCCCTGGTAGGACTGCAAGCCAGATGCAGAAGCATAGCTTTGTGTAATTTGGTCTCTGGAAAGTTGAGGAGAACTGTCTTCTCACAGACCCCCAGAGAAAATGGAAGAATCCCTGTGTCCCCCATGACAAGCTGGGAAGAGGATTTTGTGAAGACGGGTGTCAGAGGGACCAAATGTGCTTCCTGGTCACTTAGTGGGGAAGTGAAATCGATGCGCTTGGTAGGCACTCAAACAGAGCTATTTGCTGTCTGGTGAAAGGGCTGCTCTTTCTTCCTGTGTCATTATGACTGGTTTTGTCAGGCACTTCATGGCAGATCGGTGGCTGTTCGTAGCAGGTTGATGGTTTTGAAATCTGCATTTTCCTGGCCATTTGATGCCTGTTCTCTTGACAAAGGCAGCAGACTGCTTCTGACACAAAAGGCTTCAGGTAGTGTGTCTGCCCCAACTTGCTCTGGGCTCCCTGACCACTCATGTAGTGCAGCAACGTTTGCTCCTTTCCTGCTTACAGCCCCACCATGCACTTTTTTCAATGGCAAGGTCTATGCTGTGTGATTGCAGATGTCTGTTGCAGAGACCACATTCTCAAACCCACCACTTCATTCTCTCTGCACTTGAGTTCTGCTAGACTAAATGTAACTGAAGAAACTCAGCCTGTGGCTGGAGTGACACAGGGTCACGCTGCCCATCTGCTTCTTAGTAGATACTCAATTTTATTACATGGTGGGTCATTCTGAGCTGTAGTATGTGAAATTTCTGAAGTGTTTTAAGCTCGTGTCAGCCTACTCAGCTGTTTGAGGAAAGGATTATTTCCTGATACTTAACTACAGACCATAGAGCATCCAGAAGACCTAGTTTTAATCTGGGTCTTTATCTCAGTGGATATATATATAAAATAGAAATAATCTTCTTGAACAGATCTTATTGATTACACATTGTTAGAACAATTTGTGTGTGTATATGCACAAATATACATATATATATATGCACTCATATATATATATATAAAATCATAGAACTGTAGAATCATAGAATCATTCAGGCTGGAAAAGACCTTTAAGATCATCAGGTTCAACTGTCAGCTGGACACTGCCAAGTCCACCACTAAAACATGTCCCTAGGCACCACATCTACACATCTTTTAAATACCTCCAGGGATGGTGACTCAACCCTTTCCCTGGGCAGCCAGTTCCAATGCTTGACAACCCTTTCAGTGAAGAAATTTTCCTAATATCCAATCTAAACCTCCCCTGGTACACTTAGTCTTGAATGTTTGTATTTGTATACAAAGTAATAAATTTTTAATGTAGTTTGGAACTTATTTTGGGACTTAAAAACAGATGATAATTGTGGGAGTAACAGAACCAAAGGTAACTGATTCCCTACAGATTTGTCTGCTTTGCTGCCCAAGTCTTGTCTGCTGTGATGAGTTGACCCCAGCCGGCAGCTAAGCCCCCATCTAGTCACTCACTCAGTCCCCCCACAGTGAGATAGGGGAGAGAATCAGAAGGGCAAAAGTAAGAAAAACTTGCGGGTTGAGATAAAGACAGTTGAATAAGCGATGAAGACAGAAAAAAAAACAAGAGATGATACAAGGACAAATGCTTGCCACCTCCCACCACGCAGACCCAGTCTCTGAGCAACGCCTACTTTGGAAAAACTTCCCCCCGGCCAGTTATATTGTTGAGCATGACATTATGTGGCACAGAATATCCTTTTGGTCAGTTTTGGTCACCTGTCCCAGCTGTGGTCACAAATCTAAAAGACAGCACCATAAAGGCTGCTGTTAAGAAAATTAAATCCACCCCAGCCAGACCCAGTACACCTTCCCACTACCAAAATTGAGCTCCTGCCCCATACAATTCACACTGATGCTGCCTAGAAAGACAGCATGTACTGTGGTTATTTTGTTTACTGTCTATGACCTGATGGGAAATCTTTAAGCATTTGCATAGAAGTCAGATTCTCTTCACAACAAGCACGAAATATTACAAATATTTTCTGAAATGCTTTCTAAAAAATTCCTTATCCTTTGCACACAAGCAAAGTTAATCACAAAGAACTCTAGAAAACTGATCTGGCTAACAAATTCTATTGGAAACTACTGTTTGCATTTGATTTTTTTTTTTTTTTTCATTTATTGTTAACCATTTTTCCAATTTTCATGCAGAAATGAACATCTGCAGAAGCTGTAACCGTTGACAAGAAGTCTGGTTTGGGCTCTAAAATTATCTAGGCATGAACCTTCAGAAATGGATGTGGTAGCAAAGAAATCCCCAGGTTTATCTCTGCTCTTGTGCTGTAAGTATAAATGGGCTTTTTTGAGAGATTCTGATTTTGGAACTTGTGATTATTTGGCTTATTTCCCTCTTATTTTCCTTCCCCAAATTACAGATGAATATTCAGGAAGTCTTAATGATTTTAATTTGCAGGGCTTTCTCATTTACTTTATGGACTGCATGTGGCCATCATGCCCACTCTCCTGCCCACACACCCATGGCTTCTGCATGCACAGGATAGTTTTGGTTGCTGTCGTGGTTTAACCTCAGCCGGCAACTAAGCTCCATGCAGCCACTCACTCACCTCCCTCACAGTAGGATGAGGAAGAGAATCAGAAAGGTAAAAGTGAGAAAACTCATGGGCTGAGATAAGAGGTAAAGCAAAAGCTGCGCACGCAAGAAAAACAAAACAAGGAATTCATTCACCACTTCCCATGGGCAGGCAGGTGTTCAGCCATCTCCAGGAAAGCAGGGCTCCATCACACGTAACGGTGACTTGGGAAGACAAACACCAGTGCTCCCAACATCCCCCCTTCCTCCTTCTTCCCCCAGCTTTATATGCTAAGCATGATGTCATATGGTCTGGAATATCCCTTGGGTCAGTTGGGGTCAGCTGTACTGGCTGCGTCCCCTCCCAGCCCCTTGTGCCCCCCCAGCCTGCTCACTGGTGGGGTGGGGTGAGAAGCAGAAAAGGCCTTGACTCTGTGCAAGCACTGCTCAGCAGTAACTAACGCATCCCTGTGTTATCAACACTGTTTTCAGCACAAATCCAAAACATAGCCCAATACTATCTACTGTGAAGAAAATTAACTCTATCCCAGCCAAAACCAGCACAGTTGCTAACAGAAGTTCTAGGTGATTTCTGCAAACAGCAGGCAACCGAGTCAAACCTAAGGTAGAAATATAAGAGGAGAACTTTCTCTTTGGTGCCCTCCTTCCCTTCTAATTTATCTGGTGTGCTTATTATGCAAAAGCATCTAAATATATGAGCAGTCCATTAAGAGGCTACTCTCATTTCCCCTCAGAGGACTGGTTATGTTCTGACTCTCCAAGAAGTTGGGTACAGTGAAGTATGACCAAGACCTGGGCCAAATACCTGCACCCTGGACAAGAGTTCTTGCAGAGAAGATGGGGCTATAGGTTGGAATGGAGAAAATTTTATTTTCTTAATAATTGTAATGTTGTGAGCCAAAATAAATGTAATTTCATTTCTTTTAAGTTTTAACAAAGCTGCACTTACGGCAATGTCAGAGATTCTTGTAATGAGGATGTAGCTCTGAATCGTGTCTTTTCAGGTTTTTGTATTTCAGTTGCTTTGAGAGAAGCCTTGCTAGCTCTTGAGTATTAGCTGTTATCTGTAGTGTGTCACCTTTATCTATAGAAGTGTCTAGGTGTTGGTAGGACTATCAGACATTTACATGTTAGAGTCATTCAAGCAAATTCCTGAGTTGCTACACTGACTTACTCAGGGATGGCAATTATCACAGCTCAATGAGTCTGCTGTGCCGTAAAGGGGATTTGGACAAAGTTTCCTCATGGAAATTGGAACATTTGATAACTACAAGTTAGAAGAGCATCTGTGCATTAATGGAGCCACTTATCTCAAAACTGAATGACCCCCAAAGTTCCGTTTCCCTTTTTTTGGTCCAAGACAAGGTTTCTCTTTTGAAGTGTATGAATGGGTAATACAGTGCTACTCCCCCTGCCCTCACTCTCCTCCTTTTCACAAATGGCAACATTTGTCATACAGAAAAAGAAATAGCTTAATGACTTGTAGTCAGCTTAAAAGTATGTCAGCAGCCTCTAGGGCACTTTATGAGGAGAGAGAAGTATAATGTAGCACAGAATATAACTGAAACTTAAATGAAGAAGAATAATACACCATATCCTGATAGCAGGTGTTGCAAGAGAGGAGCCTGATGCTTCCTGCTAACAGCTCTATCTCTTTAACTTCGCCTTTGACTTTCCAGAACGAGTCTGTGGACAGGCAAAACTATGGAGAAAACTGTGCACAGACATGAAAGACATCTTGAGGAGCAAGTATAAAAGTACGTACTTTTCTTGAGTTACCAAGAAAGCTGAAGGAAAAGATGGAAGTGTAAACTAAATGCTGTGTGTGAGACACTGAGCTGATAGTTTCCCTCAAACACATCTTTTCATGTGGTAATGACCACAGGATTTCTTTCTAGGATATGACTGGGGAAAGACAGTCTCTTCCAAAACTAAACCTTCCTTTGGAAACCTCTTCCTCTTTTATGACAGCTGAGCATTAGAAACATCTCTTCAGAATTGCTTGCCTCCTAACTGATGATTTTTCTTCATACCTGCAGAACTTTCAAGGAAAAATATGTTCTGAGCTGGAAAAAACAGTTACAATTCTCTGTGAACCCTCAGGATCCAATTGTTTCCATTCCCCACCAAAACCAGAAAGAGAGTCTTGTAAAAATTCTGAGCTTTTCTGCAGTTAAATAGAGTCAGTCTATGTGGTCGCAAGACAAAAGAAGTAGGAGGTATTCTTACCTAAACAAATGTACAGTAAAAGAGTAGCATAAGCACTGCAAGTAAGGACTCTGAGAAAGAGAAACTTGAGGCAGCTATTAAATGTCTTCCTCCAAATCATGACTATATGTATGAGAGGGCTCTGCTCTTGTGTAGGCTAAATCCTGTGCTAGTATCTCTGTTCAAGGTTTGGGGTTTTTTTCAGTGTCTCTGCTTAAACTGCTTCAGATAAAACATCAAGTATAAAATAGAAGGATAATAGTCTGGAGTGGAGATTGCCAACATACGTCACAGGGTCATGCCCATGCTATAAGGGTCTCCAACAGAGAAGTTCAAGCTCACTGCTCTGGCACTGTCTACTGTTCCTGGCAAATGACAGTGCAATTCTCCCATGAAAGCAAATGTTGCTATAGCTGCATATTTGATATACAACCAAAAAAAAAATTATATTCTTAGGCTATTGTAGCTTTTTTGCTAATACCCAAGTGGCAAGTCTCATTTATCCAAGCAGAGGAGCTCACCTCTCCTTGGGTGTGGGAATAGTACAGTCCCAGTGTAGTACTGATGAATTTTATTCATGTAAAACCTCATTAACAAAAATTGCAAGCCAGATCATGACTGGCCATAAAACTGATATCTCTAGTTGAGATACGGAGTACAGGCTTTCTAGTGTCGTGGCTCAGAGACATCACATTAAAAAGAGGAACCAATCCCAAAGAACATATCCCTTCATAACATGATAATGAAACACCACCTTTAACAGATTAAATGCTTGAATAATGCAAAGAAACCATGTGATAGGATAGTGATGAAGAACATCTGCATCTGATAGAGCAAGATGTGGCTTAGATTTGGAGAGGTTAGATTAAGTGTGAAGGATTTCATGTCTGATCAGTTTATATTGTTAGCAGAATACATTTTCAAGCTACTGACCTCCTGGAACAGCTTTAAAACCAAGACCCAATAAGTTTCTAGTACAAAAAAGATTATCATTTTCTACATCATTTGTCCAGTTCAATTCTCTACTCTCACATTTAGCCTTATCCTGAATTGTAAGCTAGTTACAAGACCCAATTGTTCTTAAAGATAGTGTCTCTGCTTGAATGGTAGCTCTATTGCCACTGTCATTAGGCACATATACTTCCCCACTGAGTGAATCTATATCTATATATACACATTTACATGTAAAACAAGGAAAAAAATTAGCTACTCACTGATCTATCAAGCTTGTTTTGTCTGATGGTGTCTTCTTCTTTGTGAACAAGCACATAGTTAAACCCTATATCTGAGAATAGGAAACAGCACTTCCTGTGTGATCTATTGCAAAACATTATTACAAGAATTAAGGGTATGGTTCTTCTTTTCTGAAAACACTCAGTTTTCAGGCTGAGTTCAGAACTGAGGGATGAAGATGTTATGGGCGTCTACTTGTTCTGCTCCAGCTGGAACTGGAGCAGTCCGTATCTGAACTACTGCATCTCTACAGGGTTAAGGCTGGGTGGTTAAATTCCATGAAATCCTGTTCTTGGGAGAAAAAGTATTTCTAGCTGCTCTAGACATTTCTGCAGCTCAACAGAAAGTGTTATGAAATACCTGGCACACAGAATGTGTGCTTTTAAAATTAAATTCAGGTCTCCAAAATGATTGTTGAAACAACCCCACCAAGGTATTCTTCATATTCATTGTCACTGACTGACTTCTACATAATTTCTACATGGTTCTCCCTTTCATCATCACTAGTGAAAAAGAATCTGTAAGCAAAATAAGGGTATCTTTATGCTATGCAAAGCAGCATCATGTTAGACAGCATCACACTTGCCTTAGGTGAGCATTGTGAAGAGACACAAGTCAAGGTCCAGAGGTTTCAGTGCTAACTAGGTCAGGCAGAGCACTGCGGTGCTGGAGCTGCCTTCCTTCCAGTAATGTGACAAGCTCATGCAGTCTATGCCACTCTGCACTGTGTGGTGTAGACCCCTTCCTTGAACATCTATTCTAATTTTTGCAAAACCATTTGTGATGATCTTACGCTTCTAAAAGGCTGTTGTATGAGGCAGGCTGGAACCTGCAGCTCATTCCCTTTTTGATGTGGTGACATGGCAGAATTGAAAGCCATAGAAGAGAATGTGGTTAAAATGTATTTTTGCTTCAAAGGCAGGAAGTATAGTTGAGTGTACAGGCTGGTGTCATGCATTTATTTTTTTAAAATATTCACTTCACCAATGCCATTGGCTCTGCAGCTGCAACAGCCTCCAGCGTTTGGAGTGATAATTGATGCCTGTGTAAGTGATCATTATAAACCAGGACTGATGAGTAATATGGCCACTTATCTGCTCCCTGAGGAGTCTTTTTACAATTTTATAGCAAGTTATAGAAAGACTACATTTTTCAAATTTGCAGGTTTTTGGCAGCAGCTGTTGACCATTTTCTCTAAGATTACTGGCTGTTTTCCTGCAGTATTCCTGAAAAGCTGTAAGACTAGCTACAATTATAGCTGGATTTTGTCATTGCCTAGAAAATCTATGTGGAGTTTCAATAAAACCAGTGATACATAACCTGACCACATGTGTTCCAGAGAGTACAAAAGAGGCTCACACAGCTGTTTCAGAAAGAGCACCCAAGCAAGGCTTTGGGAAGAGGGGTCTCCTCTGTGATGGCTGAAAGAACATAAACACTTCCTGTTGATCTGGAGGGGGCTGTGTAGAGTTTGCTGTAAATACAGACTGCAAACCACTGAAAGCCTTCAAGCCTGGGCAGAAAGGGCCTTCCCTACAGGGACACAGTCCATGTTTTCTTTCTATACCATCTCCCTCTGGGTTGCTGTCTGGAAAGTTATGTTTTTTACTACTCAGGACACCTCTTCCTACTCAATGTACAAGCTGCTAGTTCAGCAGTTTTATTTGCAAGTTTAATCTTTTGTGAACTACTATGTCTGGTAAAGAAATACTTGGCTTGCAGGATCAAAAATCCTGCCTAAGGCACTTCATTTTTGCTGCCCCATGAAAAAAAGGGGCAGTTGCCTGGAGAAGGGGCTTGTCTCAGCTTTCAAGAGTGGGACTCCTTTGGAGTCCATTGCCCAGGGGCTACAGGTGGGTGTAATTGTCTGGGGGTACCGGAAGTAATCCTTGCCCTCTTCTCTCCCTGACTTGTGACACTGGGGCTTCCTTCTGCCTTCTTCAGGGACTTTCTGGAGTCACCAACCTCCTCCTTTTTGCTTGCTCTATCAGTTTGCCGAAGCAAAAAGCAGTTATGGCTGAAACTAGCAGAGCCTGTAAGTAGTGGCAAAAGTTTTGGAAACTTAGCAAATGCGGCATTTTGGGATTGAATCCCTCCCACGTGGGAGAGGAAAAAGACCTAGTTGTATAGCAAGCAGCCTATGCAGACAGTACTTTCTAAACAAATGTGGGAGAAAAAAAATTATACAAACCCACAAGCATCCACATATTGATAGAATTGCTAAAATTTGAAGTCTCTTGGGAATGGATAAATTCTTATTTTCATTTTCTCTCTTACACAGACCAGTCCTAGGGAAGATCACAGAAGAATTCATCCTTGGAAGACCTACATGCTAATTTCATAGTCTGTGAGGTAAGCAGCAGTCTTGAGTTTGGCGTAATGGGTTTGATGGATCCTTGTGATGGGGAATGAGTGACTCATGACTCACTTCGAATTTGAGAAAGAAAGCACAGGTTTGCACATATTGTTTTGAAAGAGTTTTAATTCTTTGTGCCTCCAGTCTGGGTGCTTAGATTGAAGACAAGTGGACAGTGTTTTCAGGCTGCCTGAAATCCAGTTGCTCTGACCTTTGAAAATCAGGGATGTTTTCTTTCTGAAATGGTAATGCAAATAATCAGAAGCTACTTCAGAAAGTTTGATCAAGATTAAATACAGGAAAAAGGAAAGATTCAAAAGAGAAGAAATATCTTATATTAGACTCTTAATTTTAGGCACCTGGGAATACATTTTAAATTGAGCTGAATTATTATTATATTATAGAGGATAGGGCCTGTTAGAAAGGTCAGATCTCCTTTTTCAAGGATGTTGGGACTCTGAAGAAATCTGGGGGAAAGGAATGAAGTGTTCATTGGTCTAGAAAGCATGGCCTGTGAGAAATGATTGGCAAAGGGCTAAATGATCTCTGGAGACCTCTCTCAGACTTTCTATGATTTTACTCTTAGCATTTTTCCTGTAAGAGTTTAGTGAGCTTTATAAACATTAATCCAAAGAACTGCCTAGGAGATGGAAGCAGAGGAAGCAGTGGGAGAAAAGCCTCCCAAAGTCAGAGGCATTGCCAGGTAAAGATTGCTTGCCTTACAAAATTAGAGAGCTGCTTAGGTTCTCCATCTATAAAATTAGAAAGAGCAAGAAGGGAAGAAAAGAGTACATAAACTTCGCCATGCTAATCAATTGAAATTCTATAGACAGGGAAGTACTGCTTGGTTGTACCAAAGAGAAAAATCATAAACGAACAAAAAATTTCTGCAACAAAACTGTCTTGAGCTGGGGCTTTCTACAAGCTGTCACAACACTACCACTGACAGAATTGAAGCAAGGGAACCAAACCATGATGTGCTTCTATTACTCCATCAACCACTGAATGTAAGAGAGAACTACTTTTTTCTGACAATAATACTGTTGTCTTAAATTTAGAATGTTATGTGGATACTGAAGTCAAGACATGGGGATACACTCAGGGCACTGACATAATTTTCCTGATTTCTTGGAAGAAGTCTCTTTTCTCTTCCTGTGGCAGGATAGGGAGAGCTGGAGACAGTTCACTGTTGGCAAAAATATTGGTAAAATTACCAAACAGATTACCTAAATAGAAATGACTGGGCCTCAGCTGTATGCCACTAAGACCATAGCAAAGATTAAGCGCTGGCCTTGCAGCTCATCTCATATTCTAGGCCTCCCATGTGGAAGGAGAAATGCTAACTTCAATCCCTGTGTCAAAGCATGTTTAAGAATTTCAGGCAAAGCAGGACAGCACAAGGAGGGAAGATGCATACTGATCGAGTTGCTTTCCCATTCCTCTGGTGTGCTTCAGGCTGCCTTTTTATGGTGAAATTGGATGTAGTATATGTTTTGTGTTGAAAAAGGAGTTCAATAAATGTATTACTGAGTCCTGTGCAGTAGACTCTTCTTGAGCATCCTCATCCACAGTAGCCCTCAGCAGACATTTGGCTGACTGTCCTCAAGATTAGAGGGATGGTCATGTGGCAACTTCAGTTGAGCACAAGAAGGAGCACACAGGAGGACTTGGTGAGGTCTATTAGTAGGTAATTCATTCCAGACTCCTTCAAACTGGATGTTGTAGGCTGTAGGAATCGTCTCTCCCACCCTTAGCTGGTAGTTGGCTGGCTAGTCTAAGGGCTCCCTCTATAGTCAAAGAATAGATGTAGGTATTTGCAGAGGGTAACCACCTCTGTCTTAAGCTACTCCACCTTAGGCTAGAATGAATCACCATATGGAGGGGGCTCTTGTTAGCAATAGAAAGAGCCTAGACACCGAGTTCAGACTAGACAGCTAACCTGTACATGGATAAAACTGAGTTATAGCCCAATCAAATGTTTCAGATAACCTGAATGAAATCTTCGGGGATTTTGGTGATGAGAAACCATTCTTTATTTTGGAAAAAGATCAAGCCAAATATTTTCAATTTGCTGTTCTTTGGCACTGAGGTGTTTTTTTAGCAGGTAAGCCTGATAATGCTGTCTACATCATTTGCTGAAGAGGAATTGACCTATGCTGTAGATCTAAAGACCACTCCTGCTGATGACCTACCCAGAAGCAGAAACAGATTTACTGGGGCACTGTGAAGACTGTGTACCCTGCTCATGCCCATGAAAACTGGGTGTGCTCCCCATCATGTCACAGAAGTAAGGCTGCAAAGGCCATCCTCTTCTTCCCCTACGTCCTCATGCCGATGCACGTGTTCTAAAGGGGCACTGTGTTTTAGAAGAGTTAGGAAGATACATAAAAGCAAAACACAGTTTCTACTGATGGCATATGAAAGTTGCATCATCAGCTGCTTAGGTGTCATAGCACTTCCTCACAGCTTTGGGGCATTTCACAGAGCCTTGGAGAAGTAAGACTTGACAACTGAGATGTAAGGAAATTGGGAGTTCAACATATTTTTAAGATATTCTGAATTGCTCACAGGAAGAACTACACAAGGAAGTATCAATGCAGTCTGCCCTTCATCTTAAACTCTTGAGTACACACATAATGATGCTTCGTTCAGTTTGCAGGAGCCATCCTCCAAGCTGAGGGACTGGTTATTCGGGGTTCTTTTTATTGCACTTCACTATCATGCAGGATCAGGCCCTATTTAATGTACGCCACCCAGACCCTTCTTGGACTGCAGAATTTTGCTTTTGCCTCATGATCATGTCTCTAGTTCTGTTAGGGTAATATCTGAGTGCTTCACAGTTATTACAGTATTTGTCTTCTCACCACGTTTATGAGATGAATCAATACTATTAGCTCCATTTTGCAATGAGGAAGCTGAAGTGCCAAGATGATGAATAACACTGTCAAGCATCTATTAATTTGGGGAACCTGGTTTGTGAACTGTTTTTCTCCAAAGCAAGGTATTATGCTGGGTCATGGTTCCCATCTGTTGTAGCTGCTGGTTCTTGGTCTTTGCATTGGGCCTTGGAACATGAGGAACACGAGGAGCACAACCTCAGAGGCTGTCTATGAAAATCTAAGTTTAAGTGGAAAGGGAAGGTGCTTAATTTATGTGCTAGAAGTAGACAAGGGTAGGTAGGATAAATTCAGGCCTAAGTGCCTAAATCCCTTGGCAGAACTTGTGCCTGCCCTGTGACAAGTTTGCAGATTCCAGTAGTATTTGTGGCACAGGACTTGGCATCTCTGAAATGTAAGTCTTCCCTGATTTTGCTTCCCAGGTATCTGCGGGACTGCTCAGTGAAACTGAATCCGAAAGACACAACCCCAGTTAGCCCCAGATGGTCTTCAGTCTTCTCAGAGACTGGCCTCACACTCCTGTGCACCCGTCTGGAGGAGCCTGCTTTATTTCTGAGAAAACTCCCCATGGAGAGTCCAGCAGCCTGAAGCCAGCTTGGTAGCCATGCTACACCAATTTATAGACATACTGAATCTGACCCTAATCATCTTCCGACGGGTTTTATTTACAGGGTGGAGACACCATTTCCTTAGTAACTTCTGTAGAGAAAATATAAGAAAACACTGGGCTTTAGGTAAGTCAGCAAAATGTCCTTTCTCACAGTCCACGGCAAACTAACCACATGACAGAGTCTGTGATACCACAGACTGTGCATGCTGTTCTCCATTCTCAGCAAATGAGGATCACTGTAGTATCTCCTGTACTATGGTGTGGTAAATTTTATTGCATTCTCCCTCTCTTTTTTTTTAAGGCAGTGCTAATTGCTGTCTCATAATAGGAATGGAAGAGCTAGCTTACAGCTTTGTCCACAAGTGAGATATTTTACACCTGCTCTGTTAGTTGAACGGTTGTGGATAGGCTGTTTGTGCCACTGTGCAAAACAATATCAGTGTTAGCCAGTGTGATATGAAGCAAAGTCCATCTGTATTTGTGAAGCTCTCAGATCACAATGCAATAGTTGTTTTATGCAGGTATATTTAGCACATGCAAACTAGTTTGCTGTTCTTGGAAGAGGTTGCGTTAAGTGTTAAGACAAAAGCAAGTCACAAATAAGTGATAAAAATAACTTCAACTGAAAAGCCATGTGAGCAAGACAATTCAAAGGAAAGCTAGTATTTCTGCCTAAATTGTACTAAAGTATGCTGGGATAAAGTCCTACATAAAACTTTAAGTGAATCTTAGCAAAAAAATGTATTTGTGTTGCCTGAAGTGCACTTGGATTCACCTGAAATCTCAAAACCAAACTATCGCTGGCATGTTTCTTTGGGGAATTAACATAGTACATTGATGCTCCATTTTACAAGACTTCTCAAGTCACAAGGTATTTTCAATATTATTAGCACTTGTCCTTGGATAGTGGAGGGGTTTACTGTCTGTTACTGTTTTTCATACTGACGAGGCACCATCTCTTATCTCCTGGTTATTCATATCTTAAATGCATCAAACATTAAATACTTACACCGTGCTCACCACTGACACTTCCAACTTCCCTCCCTCCACTCATTTAATTGAAAAAACTGTCAGGTAAGTCTAAGCCCCACAAGCCTGTGGTTTTTTCCCTGAAATCGGGGAGTCTCTCCTGGGATATAGCCTAACATTTTCTCTGCCTGAGAAAAAAAGCCTAGAAAAATAAGGGCCAAAGGTTCTGGACATCAGCTACAACCTGGAAAAGCTGTGTCAGAAAGCTGTGACAAGTGAAAACACAATTTATCAGCTAGCTTGAGAATCAGTGTGAAAGAGAAGAATAGGATGACCCATTAGGAGGGGAGACAGGCTGACCAGCTGACATTGGAGTGCACTGGGATGGATGAGAGAGGACACCTGATTATCTTCTCCATCTCAAGAGAAGGAAAGGAAGTGCTGACAGAGAGAGAGAGAGAGAGAGAGAGAGGCTGGGCGTGGAAGTCATCTAGGGGCCACCAGAGTTTCAGATTTTCAGGTTCTTAAAGAAAGTTGAAGTCAGGCAAGCTTCAGAACTTAGTGGCATTATGAGGTCATTTCAGCAGAAAATTGTAAACCACAGAAAGTTTTGTATCTCACTTCTGGGTTAATTTATTAACGCATTTGGGGTTTGCATTGGATAATGTATTTGGGTTATAATGTATTTCTAATTAAGAAAAGCAAAACCCCCACAAGGTATCAGAAAGAAGACTGTGTGAGGTATGTTTCTGTAGCCAAGACTCTAGTGTAAGGACTACAGGTAGTTACAGCGTGTGGCCACAAATGAGCAATATCATTGATTTTGGCTGATCCAACTCTTCTTCTTTATATCTTTATCTTGGATCTTTTTAAGACTGATGTCAAGCCCTGGAAGATGTTATACAAATCCCGATGACTATTGCATCCTGCCTCACTGAATTCAGTGGTGGATCTCAAACATGTGGCAGAACCTGGCTTTAAATTGGTTATTGTATACAGACCTCTGAAATCTTAGGTTTTCAGGGTGAGGCGCATTCACTCTCTCACGCCTGTTTTGGGTTTCCCCAAAGTGGTGCCATACTTCATAAATTTGCAGTGCTGCAACCCAGCATGTCTACCAAGGTGCTCGATGCTGCCTAGTCGGCCTCATCTGTGGGGCAAATGTAATGCTCACAATTCTGTTATGGGTAAAAAGGAAACACCTTATGTGTAAACCCAAGAATTTATTGTTAGTGTAATTGAACTTTTAGGACCCTAATCCAACAGTAATTATTAGTCCAGATCTAATAATCTTAGAAAAAGAAAGAAAAGAGAAAAAGATTTAAAATAGAGTAATACTTCTGGGCAGAAACTTCTTAGTAATAACAATAATAACAAAAATAATAGTTAAATTTGTTGTATACACACTTCCTAGTTTATACCCCTTTTCTAAGTGTAATGCTTTTACTCTTCCATTGCTCCTCTGAGTCCTAAGGTCAATGGCTTCAGCCTGTTGGTCATGAAAGGGTCCCTCTACACCTCATGCTCTGTCCCTACTTCTCAAGGCCTCTGCTATTATACTAGGACTGTATTTCAATGTGTTGCAGCATCATGTTCAAAAGAATAACCACTGTTTACTACTACCTGTATAAAAACTGGTTGTGCCACACAAAGATAAGCAAAACTAGGACAAATTAAATATAGGAACCTACTCAGAAGAACTGCTGTTGCAGCTAAACCAAGCAAAAATAAAGGTTCAGGCAGGTCAAGATGAGTTCAAAGCCAGGCTGGCAAGCCTCAATCCCGAGGCCTTGCACACTCCATGCAAAGCCTGTGGCCTGGCAGTAGCAATACCAGTACCGTATTACTTGGCGACAAGGCTCAGAAGACACTCGGAAAGCACAGTCTCCATTTTCAGGGTTACAGAACTCTCTCCCTTGTTACATCCCCCTGTAACAAAGGTAATATTCAGTGAATATTTCACAAGACAATACTAGGAAGATATAGTAATATCTTTCAGGAAATGTTTATATTTTTGAGCTGGAGATAGTGAGGCTAGAGGAATTCAGCAACATCTCTTTCACTCACTAACCTTCCGCAGAGGGCAGCTTTGCTCAGCCCCAGCTTTTGAGAGCCAACAACCTGGCAGGTTGATACGGAGAAGCAAAGAGGTGTGCTGTGAGGAAAGGACTGGGGACAAAGGCACAGACTTACCCTCTAGCATGTTTACAGCAGAAGAGGAATCAAGGTGCTAGAGACTCCTGAAACAGAGGAAGTGGTCCTCAGGAGTGGGAAGGCTGTGCTATGGGAAGTGCCCCAGAAGAAACAAAAAGGGGCAAAGAAACTGAAAGCTCAGGAGTATGTTACAGTAGGTTGAAAATTCTGAGTAGGAGAGTGGCTAAAACAGCTCCTGGAGTTAAGAGCAGGGCCAAGTCATAAATTCACGTTTCCCTTACCTGCTGAGAGATGAGATGATCTTTCACTTTACAATTTTATCTTCTACCATACAACAACTGTTGTTGACATATTTTTTTCCATATTCTTTTTAGACACCCTGTGCTGGGTTCCCAGCAGTTGGTGGCACTATTTGGTTTTGTCACAAATCTCGCATCCCAGCCGCAGACTCTAAGGCTTTTTCATGTCTCCCATGCCCCAGCTGTCACAGACTACTGACATCCATGTCCCTGAACTGCTGGAGAACCTGAGAGACTCTCCAAAAGCCAGTCCTGGGGACGTTTTGGTGCATGGGCTGTAATAAGTGGTGAAATGTGTTTATTTTGCACAGTTAGAGGTACATCTGAACTAGGTCCAGGACCAGCAACCATATGACCTGTTAGTCATAGCTCTCAGCTGCTGCACAGCAGAATGCTTTTTTGACCTCACAGGTTTGTGTCTCTGAAGCAGTCTCTCTATGTGATACTGTATTTACTATGTTGGCACATTTCTTATTTTGAAAGTGACTTTGTTATCTCTTCATGACCCTGAACTGCCCATTGTAGAAATTGAACTGGAAAAAAAAAGTTACTTCTAGCACCTGAAGCACTTTTTCTAGGTCTTTGCCATCTAGTAGTGTGTGTGACTTGTGAGCTAACCTTGCTACTGTGAAATAATCTGCAATGTCTTTTGAATGTCACACATTTGCCAAATAGCCTAACCTCTTGAGAGTGTGTGGTCCCAGGGCTGGAAAGCTGCCTGGCGCTGCCAGTGAGAGGGGTCTGCCTGGAGACCGCTGCCCTTAGCATCTAATGGGCAGCAAAGAACAACTGGTAGGAGCATGAATAAATTTTTCAGCTCTTCAGAGGCGTATACTCATGGTTTCCCAAACTTAGTGAGAAGATTAGCTTAAGTAATGTGGTATTATAAGATGAAGTTTAATGTGATTTTTTCCAGAGCTGTACCATCCTGAAGTATTGCATGATTTCTGACATCATTTCAACGAGTGGTTTCTATGGGTTGATTCCCACTTTTTTCATACTGCTTAAGCATCTTAAATGAGAGTTCTACCTGCGTTTTTCTGTTTAGTTTTAGTGTAGGAGCTTGAGCAGATGCAGCCAAAAAGAAGTTGAATAAATGAAACCCCAGTATTTAGTCAGAAATCAACATCCAATTTTACTCCCTAGAAGTGGAAGAGGAAAGAAAGGTAGATGTTTTCTACAACTTCTGTAGGTTGTCTCCCTTGACCTTCTGTCACTGTTCCCATCAGGAGGGCATAGCCCCTTAGCTAGGTCACAGACCTCTACACCTGCTAGATGATAAGGGCAAATCCAGATGCCAACACAGAACAAACCAGCACTTTACCCTGTTCTCACACCAGGTGCAGCTCTTCATTTTTCCTTATGGAAAGATGGGTGCTTCATGGGGCCAAAGAGATAGAGAGCAAGAGTGTGCACAGCCTCCGAGTACTGTTCCTGAACAGCAGAACCTCACTTTATGGAATTTTTCTTCTTGTAGAATGATCTCCCATGTTCACTTTTTTAATCTCCCGGGAGCCCTCATCAAATCAGACTTCTCATGACCCTAGCCTGGGGAGGTGGGCCAAATGTGACACATCTAAAATTCAATCTCACATCTTCTTAAGGTTGGGCTGTCTTATGGTAAGTCAGTACGACTGAGGAACATTACAAAACATGTGAACTTGGCAATCGCAGGCTGGAGAAAAGCCAGGAGGAATCACCAACAGCACCACATCTTACGTGATGTTCTTCCTTTTCTAACTCTCACAGTTCTCCTTTGCACTGCTTTGCACAGTTTTACTATACTTTTTTTTTTTAAAGGTCTGGTAGGTCTTTTTGAGGGTGTGCACATTTGGATGTTTTGTTGCACACTGCTAAGTGGTCTTGGACTAGAATAAGGTCAGACATTCCTGTCATAGTGTTTTAGGCATCATACTAGAAAAGGGCAGGGAAACATGAAACAGGAAGGTGGAGGGTTGTGAAAAATGTTAGATGAAAATCAATAGCTAGAAAGTTCAAGCAGGTTCAAACACATTTTAGAACTAGCTAGGGAAATGTTACATGAAAAGTGGTACATCAGTGCAACATCTGATTAGGAGATCTGTTCTACGAACAGCAATAGTTTCCTTATTCCATCCTTTTCAGAATAGCGATCAACTTTGCAGTGATTTAATGGCACAAGATTGGGCTAGATATTTTGGCATATATGTTCACATTACTACACACAGCACCAGGAAATCCAGGTGACATCAAACCTGAATGTTCCTTGGTGCTTTTGCAGTGGTATTTGCAGCTGACAACATCTTAGCACATGAAAACTAGCTGATCTGGTTATGAGTAGATTGCAAAATTCTTTTAACAATTTTACTTTGTGTCAGAACTCTTGAAACTGAGGAAATAGTGCATCTGCTACCTGCTTTATTCCAGGGAGAATATTACATCTGCAGAAGAAAGCAGATTGTCATTGACAAGTTTCTACCTAAAAAAAAACATGTAACGGAAAAAATGGCAGTGCCAGCTCCTTAATAGTATCCTACTAGTACAGTACTGCTATCCAGAACTGTTTCGGTGCATAGAAATGCAAAAATTTTTGAACATTGCTTAGTGTCTCCTTAGATTCTTTCCATCACATATAAGAGTAGCATAAAATCCTGTGGATCTGCGACATTAAAAATAAAATATCATGTTTAGAGAAGAGGCACAATTCTTCTGAGAGCTCTGCTGTGTATGAGTACTTGGGGTGATGCTGAGTATGTTTGTGTCTCTATTCTGGTAGTTCATACAATAAAAGGGGCAAAATAGCTACTTGTATTATTCCTTTTTGCAGCCACATTAGACGAGAAAGAGCCTTCTGAAAGGAAAAGTGTCCTAAGAATCCACAATTTTGATGTGTGAGAGACTGACTGTGCTTGAGCAGAGGATGGGGGGTTTGAATCTACCCTTCTGGATTCTTAAATACCAGTCTTTCAAACTCAGCAGTGGAAGGCGAGGAGGAGGAGGAAGAAACTCTGCAGTGAGTCCAGCAAAACCTACTTTTTTACTTACTTGATTAAGGCTTCACATATCATTTGGACTAAATTTTGCTATTACACACACACACAGAGCATGATTTCAGTGGGAGCTGGACAAAACAATAATAGAAACCAAAGAGTTTGGCCCTTCTCTTGTAACCCAGAGAAAATCCTTGTCTACTGCTGAAAACATTGCTGCATTAATGATGCAAGACTCTTACTGGGACTTTTTAGGTTCACACTTGCCGAATTTCATGATGGCATTGGAAGGAATTGTGCATGGCTGGGGCATATCTGGTGCGTATCACTTTGAATGACATAGCAACCTGAGAAGGGGCATGATCTTTGAAAAATTACAGTGCTTTTGGCCATCTTTTCTTTTTGATATTTGAAATTCAGCAAGGCAAATAAAACAGTTATTGAAAAATAAGAATTTAGGGACGTTATCCCTTATTCCTTATTATTTCTTCTGACTAACAAGATTGCAGATATGATCCAAATGTGTTTTTTAAAACTAGAGAGTCCTTGAATACTGTCTTTACCTAAAAGCAGTCTTTGCTTGGTTTTGGTCTTTTTTACACAACTGTTCACAGAACAAAGTGATCAGGGAAAATTGTTTGCTCTTTCACACATGCCCAATTTCAATCAGAAAAAAAGCTGCCAGGTATGAAATGATCATTCCCTGAAATCTAGAGGCCTAAAAAAGTGCAGGGGACTCTCCACAGATAGGTTATATCCGTGAAGGCAGCTCCTTGGTGCTGTAAGTCCCGTGCAGTCTGGACTGGACTGGGGCCCTCTCTTTGACCAGTCAGTTGTGTCTCTTCCCTGCAGCCAGGAAACTTGGCTCCTGGCTGCCAATTTTTGTGCTGTCTAAGCTGCAGTGATAC
Source organism: Harpia harpyja (assembly GCF_026419915.1). Lineage (NCBI taxonomy): Eukaryota > Metazoa > Chordata > Aves > Accipitriformes > Accipitridae > Harpia > Harpia harpyja. The sequence goes on along the minus strand of NC_068940.1, from coordinate 53,901,507 downwards.
AGCTCATTGGGAAAGTGTCAGTGTGTGAGAGCTGGCCAGAAAACATTTCCATCTTCCCTTCTCAAAATACCAATTAAAAAAGAACATATGTATAACTTCTGTTTCTTCTCCCTTCCATTGCCATCTGAAACATCAACAGGTAGGATGATGGCAAATGTCACTGAACATCTTAAACTTTTATCCAAGTTCCAAAATTCTGGCCACAGGGGGAAGATATCTGACCTGAGATGCTGGCCCATGTTTCTTGTCAGTCACTGAAGTGCCTACACAGTACAAAGAAACCACAGAAATACACAAACAGGGGTCTTTTTGTTTCTAAATACCTAGAAGTCTTCTGAGAAGTAAAACAATGTGATAATTGAGCTGCAGGGCATTTCTCATCCATTGAGGAATAAAACCCAGAAATGTTAATTACACTATGATAAATGAAAGAAGTATTTTCTATACAATGTAGCTAATGGCAAGAATATTTTGGCACTGAGGTTAGAAATGTTTTTGAAATTTTTAGGAAGCAAAAAAAATGCAATTATATCTTCAGAAGGAAAGGTAGAACTAAGAAAACGTATTTTTTATTACCCTAGAAAATACAGTCTTTGACAATACCTAGGCTGTGTTTTTCCTGGTTTCAGGTACTCTCATGTTTAACTCTTTAAATTTGCTTTACAGTAATATTACCTCAACATAAATGTTATTTTTTCACTGTGAATTTTTATTGGGATTTTGAGAACAAATCCTTCTCAGCAGGAAAGTGGAGGCAGGACTTATTTTGCCGAAGAGATCCAGGGCACCCCTCAATTCCATCAGATGTATTTTACGTGATACCGGCTCAAAAATCAGCAAAAACATCCTTTCTTTATCCTAATGTAGGCTTGTGAGTCATTAGACAGACTTCCAGGAGCCAAGACAAAAAGGTGCAGGTAATAGGTTTATTCAAAGAAAACATTTCGAAAATGGCAGAAAATAATGACGTATGGAAAAAGAGATGGACCCTGTGTGCTACATGCCATTTTGTGGTGTTTACATTTAGCAGCCAGTGCTGGGGGCACAGAGCTGGGGGTCCCACACCTCCGGCGGTGATACAGCCTGTCAGGCTGCTTTGATGATGACATATTCAGGTGATGGGCCCCTACGAGTGACCGGTACAGGAGGCACCCAGAGGCGTTGCTCTGCTGGTTTTGAAGGCATCACCCCCAAAGGCTGCTTTGGGCAGCAGCAGCTCCAGGCTGAGCCCCTGGGAGCGTCCCACAGCAAAGCAACAGGACCCTGAGCTGAGGGGCTTCTTTATCCGGGAGCTGGAGCAAAGGGGGAGTGGTGACAGTGGCTGAGGTGATTCCTTCTTTGCAGTGTGAAGTAATCCCATGCCTGTCCCCTTGCCCACCTCCCGGAGGGGTGTCCCACACCTGTCCCAGGGATGCAGGTGTTCAGGTATGGAACAGCTTCCACAAGGCAGAGCATATTTGGGGGTGAGGCAGAAGCAATGCTTTCATCAGAGGAGAAAATAAGTACTAGAGGAAGCACTCTGCTTGCTGAAACGTATCAAAAGAGCTCTAACACTTGATCCAAAATCATTCTGTGACAAGCTGGTAGGGTCACCATCTTAGAAAAGCACCGGTGCTCTTAGGAAACTAACGTCGCCTCTTGCTGTGCCGTAGTCCACAGCATATGCCAAAAGGAGGCACAGATACACTGGCCCTCCCAGGAGGACGCTGCACACGTGGGACAGCCTGGGGGGCCACGTCAGAGCTAAGGCTGACTGCTCGCACCAGAAGGCGGCGACGCGGGTGGGCTCACAGGAACCCCGCACTGTCAGAGCAGCCGGAGAGCTGGGTGGGCCCTGAAAATGACTGCCCAGCCCCAGCACCTCCCACGGGGCTGGAGAAGACACGGACACAGGACTGAAGTAGACCTTTAAGGTGGGCCTTGAACGTCACTCCGGCAAAGGCGTAGATCACGGGGTTCAGGCAGCAGTGGATGAAGGAGATGGTTTCCGTCAGCTGCAGGGCCAGGGCTATCTGGTAGCTCGCCTTGCAGTCATTGATGATGTGCAGGCTCTGCAGGGAGTCTAGGAACAGCACGATGTTGAAGGGAGTCCAGAAGAGGAAGAAAACAATGACAATGATGAAAATCATCTTGATCGCCTTGATCTTGTTCCGATTTTTGCATTTTTGCAGGTTTTTCAGTATCTGGGCGTAGCAGCAAATGAGGATGCTAAGGGGAATCAAGAGGCCTAAGATATTGGCTGCAAACTGAGAAGTGACCTTCCAGGTATTGTCGCCTGGGGGGTACGTGGAGACACACTGCACAGACTGCTCGATTTCCAGCTGCTGGCTGAACATGATGTTGGGTACAGAAGCCAAGCCAGCCACCAGCCACAGGATTAAACTGATAATTATGCCACAAGAGGCTGTCCGTATCCTCATGGCATAGACAGCATGGACAATTGCTATATACCTGTCTATGCTCATGAGAGTTATAAAGAAAATACTGCTATAAAAGCCTGTGTAATAAATGCCAGCCATTATCTTGCACATGGCATTGCCAAAAACCCACTGGTCTGAAGCATAGTGGGCTTGGAAAGGGAGAGGCACAACGAAGAGGAGATCAGAGGCTGCGAGGTTCAGCAGGCAGATGTCGGTCATTGTCGTCAGCCTTTTCCTGGTCAGGAGAACCCAAAGGACCAAGGAGTTTCCCAGAAGGCAGAAGACAAACACAAGGCAGTAAAGAATCGGCAGAAAGAGAGATTTAAACCTGCGAAAGCTGTTTCCTTCATTGCACGGAGCAGCGTTTTCATCATATCCATAGTCATATTCTGTTGTGCCACGGAACTGGCTTGTGGGATTCATCTCAGATACCTGTGCAGGAAAGAGCGAGGGATAAATGGCTGGCTGTCCTGGCATGGGACTCCCAGGGTGGCTTCTGCCTCTCTGTGCCACATAGAGCCCATGGGTCAGCCTCCAGGCAGAGAGAGACTGCAAAACGCTCAGTCTCACAGGCTGGACAAGAGCAGCTGTGCCACCCAAAGCCTGCACTTGCAGCCTGCCAATCGTTCCTATACATACGTAAGTACGAGCACTGGGACGAGCACTCCGTTTCCCTGACGCTGCCTCAGTGCCAGTGAGTTAGCACCTTGTCATTACAGTGATAGGGAAAAATTCGTGCCCTGAATAGTCGTAATGATGCAAAATGGTACAAAACCTGCATCTGATCTAAGAATCTGGATTTTCTTGTGCTCCCTGGGGTGAGGAAGCTTTTTGCCTGTAGCATAAAGACCCTTATAAAAGCATCTCAACTGAAGAGGCCATCACCCAGCAGCATAGCCACACTTTTAGCTGAGCTGATCAGGGCTAGATACTGGCACAGAGTAAGCTAGTTTTCCATGGATGGGTGCAGGATCGCATACAAAAAACCTCTGCAGCAGCAAGGAGCTCACAGGGCTACATAGCAGCACTTGCAGTGCTGAGCTCTGGGCTGCTGCAGTGAGGATGCCACTGACCTCCGGGTTAGCTGGTGAGCAGCTTGGCTGTGCCTGTTGCTAAAACAGCAATTTATTTCTCCTGCCTGTTCTGCCCAACATCAGTTTTCTAGTTTAGAGAAAACCAAAGCAGTCTGGGGGTATGTTTCCTCTCTGTCATTTCTGAAGGATTGCAATGAAGACAGCTCTAAGTATAACCTGCTCTCCAAAAGTGAGTCAGTGCTGTAGCCACCTTTTTTTTTTTTTCAGATATCACCTCATGACCCCTATAAAACGGGATCTGGTTTGCCAAGTGTTCACATTTAAGAAGTAGTGGTTCTTTCAAAAGACACTATTTCAAAGGAGTTTGCCTTGTCAATGCTAAGACATTTGCATGTTTATTGTGCACTGCACCTATGTTACACTTGCATACAGGTTGATCACCTCTTGAAAGAGCTTCAGAGACACAGAGTTTCCAGGAGGGAAGAATCATTTGTAATAATCATTGATATTAAGCTGTAGCAATAATATGAATGACAGTGATTAATTCATTAAAAGTAGAGGACATGCTCTCCTGAGTTAAAAATTGCTGCTCGGGTATACGAAAAGAGAGAGAACAGTGAAAATTTTTGTATTGACGAGGAAGGAATCAGAACTCAACCCTTTTTGCCTGGCTGTGCCACCTTGTTCAGGGAAACGGGAGGATCCGTATGCATAGCACAGAGGGGTGCTGGAGCCAGTGTTCATCCTCTGCTCCAGGTATGGATGCTGCTCATGCCTCACTGACCTGCCTCAGCTTTTCTTGGGGCACCAGGACTGCTTCCACCAAAGTCAATTGGCATGTGCAATGCCGAGAAACCTGTTACAACTACAGCACTCAACCTGATGGAATTCCTTGTTCAGAAATAACAAGTAATTAGAGAAAAGCAGTGCTGCAATCTATGTTGATAGTGTAATTCTTTCCTATACTGAGTTTTCAGCTGTAGGTAGGACTTCTGCGTTATTAATTTCAACTTTGTTTTCATGCATGAACCCCTAAATATCAAGATGTTGAGTCACTAGATAATGGCTGTTCATGCAGCAACAGATACGTGTAGAAAATATTTCCTGCTAATTCTTTTGATGTTGTGACCCTGACACACTGTGACTTTAAGCATTGCAGCAATGGGTTGCTTTTCTTAATTGCCTGTCACGGACCCCTTAAAAGCAGTCCATAGATTCAACAACCAAAAGTAACAAAAAATTAAAAAATAATGAATAGTGTGTTATAGATATTTAGATATCTATAGATATTTATATAGATATATAAATACATAGATAGATACAGATACATAGATAAAGATTTATAGATAATGGTGCATCTGATTTTGGCAAAATTCAGAAGTGTTTTTCCTGGTCTGAACAGACATTGGAGATGCTCCACTTCAGCCTTTGAGACCGCCTTTTCACCGTTAATACCTTTGACAGCTTCCAACCAGGGCACAGCATTTTCCATTTTCTCCCCTCTCCGCATCATTTGGCAAAACAGTCAAACTGAAAAAGCAGTTCTCCAGAAGGTATCAAGAGAGAGATAACTGCTGCAGGTCCCTTTCCCCTGGTTGCCAAAGTTAGCCCATTACTTTTAAGAGTAGCACATTAAATGTGGATGGACTTTACCTTTGACAGCAAGAAGCCTCTACTTCCTCAGTTGGCCCTGGTCCCCTTCTCCTTCTACTGTGTCCTTGTCCTCTCTCTCGGGCTCGGGAGTGTCCAGGAGGTTTACTCCATCGCTTGTGGAGATGGCTGAGATTTGGTGATACACAGGTGTCAAATGGGCCACTGCCAGTTACAGAATAGGTTTTGAGGCAAAGAGAAGATTTTGTAGCTGTGGTAAACAGGAAAAGAGGTGAGACGGCTTACAAACACGTTCTGTGAAACAAAAATCAAATACGGCTCTTTTTGAAGACAGTAAAGGTAGTACATGAACAGGTGTTCCCCTTTGAATGCATTTGCAAGACCCCGCTTCTTCACAGCCACCCTTGATTTAAGTGAAAAATTTAAAAGGTCAGATGTCTCCGTCACAGAACACACCCTAATAAATTTGCAACTTTTTACAGAAGCTGATATATAATTTCGAAGTTGCATTATTTTAGTTTTTCATTTCCTTAGCTAATACCAACTTGTATACCACAGTCTGATTATGTCTCTCCCAATTGGTAGTGTATTAAATCTCTCAGCAAAACGCTACTGTACCACAGCTACTGATACCTCTTTTGCAATCATTTTTTAAGCAGCTTTTATTCAAGTGGAGATATTTCAGAGTTTCTTTGCTACCTTGGGGGTTTTTTTAAGTATATTTTAGTGCACTTAGGATACATGGTCAAGGACAAATTACTGAAACAAGGATAGGCTTGAAATTTTTTATTTTATTCAATAACTTTAAATTAGTTTTGGTTTGTGTAATACTGTAAACTGTGGTGCTTTATAAGTCAGCCAAACGGTATGTTTTCATCCATTAATCTCAACAAGCACCATTTTCCTGATTTATAGGAGCGCAGAGAATGCAAGAGATTTGCCCAAGAGCCCCAAACAAGTATGTGGCAGATCCAAAGCATGACTGTTATTAAAGTTACTAACCTGCTCCTTGATAGCAGCTAGCAGCTCTAATCCAAAGTAGCTTTCCAGCTTGCTGGCTGTTGCATAAACAAATAGTGAAAGAGAGTCCCAAAGAAGAGAAGAGCTAAATACTGCAGTCAGACAAAAAAAAAAAAGTGAGAAAACGGGCTGGGGAAAAAAAGAAGGAACCTAATGAAGGACCTGTGCTAATGAAGGAGCACAGTCAGAAAGAAAAGACCTGTCCCGTGAGGTATTCAAAATGCTACCAATGACCACAGCATCACCCTGCCTCCAAGTACCCAGGTGGTCTTACTACATAAGAGAGACCAGCTCCTCTTTTTTTGTTTATTTTTTTTCAGAATTAACTTTTGAATATTGTTGTAATAGAAATTTATTTTATTCTATTCTCTATTTATTAATTATATGATTAATAATGTCAGTTGTATGTCCTGCTATTACAGACATCAGTACAACATAATGTAACTCCATTGTATTTACTGTTTTGTTTAGAAATCAGTAAGGTCAGCTTTCATTATTTCTTCTTATGATCAAAACATCAATCAATTAAAGATGCTCCCTTTTCCATTTTGCACTAGTTTGGCTGATAAGTTATTAACACATGTAAAAAATTAAACAACAGTTTGACATGAAACCAATAAAAGAATGAAATATATCTGCTTTTTAAAATGTTTATATGTATTCTAAAATGAAAAAAAAATCTTTTTTTTCCTTGAGTTATTTTCTGTTGTGTGTATTATGGTTTTGCAAAAAGATTTCAGTTCATTCAAAATGTATATTTTTTTAACTGGGAAGTCTTCCAGATACATATTTTCACCAGCCGCAATCCTGCATGGCTAGGCAAAGTGAGGCATGAAGCTGGAAGAGTGCGGCAGGGAAACATCGGAGGAAACGCTGCGTGCATTGGAGAAAGCTGAAGCAAGCAAGAAGATGCAGAGCACCTTAAAGGCAAGGAAAAGAGCTTGGATTGAAGTGAAAAAAAAGAGAAGATACAAGTGAGCAGGCCTGGTGACTGCTGTGGTTGGAGGATGGATAGCTGCTGTACTTTGGACAGACCAGAGAGGACTGTGCTGGGTGTACAGGTAACAGCCTGGTAATAAGGAGAGGGAGGAAAAAATTGTGGAGATGCCAGTGTTTTGGAGGGAAACAGCAGAATTACAGAGCCTGATGTAACATTTCCAAGAGCAGCTTTGCTATGTTTTGAGAAGTGACATACACGTTCGGGTCCCTGGCTCTGCCTGGCTTTCAGAAAGGTTCACAAAATGCCTGTGCTGCTTCTGGGATGGTCAGTGTTCCTGACACACAGCTTTTCTCAACAGAGGAAGAAAATTCATTAAAGGCAACGAAAGATGTGATTTGTCAAAGCCAGTGAAAGGAAGGGAGCAGTGACGGGTTGAGGAGATGATAAATACGGCTTTGGAAAGGCGCTGTCCCTGGCCAGCAGGTATGAGGGTGGATGGGAGGGGTGGCCCACAGCACCGGGGTGCACTTGGGAACTGTTGCCTAATAATAATATAATGATAATTAGGATGATGAAAACTAATGGGAGATGCCTAGGTTGGGGGACAGGGAAGAACTGCAGGCAGATTTTATTCTTCTCCCCACGCTGAGCCCTACTTGCTCTCCTAGAGGTAATTTGAGGGGAGCGTGGGCAGACAGAGCACTGCTGGGCTGGAGGGTGGTAGAGAGAAATAACCACTGGTGTATTCACAGATGTGGGGTGCTGAAAGCTGTAGGTATGCTAAACTTCCCTTGAAAGCTAAGAGGAGGATATCTGGCAGGGGGAGGAGGGGAGATACGCATTTCTGATTTTCTCCACCGTCAGCTATGAGCCAGGCTGTAACAAGCTGTATCGTTCCCAATGCTTTTTTCAGTCTGCGAGTAGCATTCACTTCATCCTGAGTTACACAAGGGCCACGCAGGCAAACAGGGATTTTTCTACCGAGCCAACAAACAGCCCTTTGAAGTTCATCTGAAGAGGATAACAAAGCCGAAAATGTGGTAAACCAGCAAGAGGCGGTAAAAAATGAACACAGAAGTTAAAGGTCACCTGCACTCGAAAGTGCTGAACTCAAGCGGAAAGAGGTGCAGAGAGGCTGCAAGGTGACAGGAGGAGCAGTGCAAGAGAGCTGGGCTCAACCTGGTAAAGCAAAGTCGTGGAAGGGATATGTTTGCTACGTACAGACAACCCAGCAAGGAAATGGCCAGGAGAAAAGGAGGGTTGTGTCACCTTACAGAAAGCACAGGCATATGAGAGCGGTATTTACAGGTTGTCCCTTGGGCTGAAGGGAGTTTGCTAGCGCAGTGCTGGGGCTGTGGAGCAGCCTTCCTGTGGGAGGAGAGCAAGCCAGCTGGTGTAACGTGGTCCTTGGTTAAGTGTGCGAAGGGGATGCCTGACCCGGGGGCTCTCATAGCCAGGGATGGGACAGCAGGCACCAGGCAGTCCCTCGTGGGGCCTCGGGGGTGCTGCCAAGGTGCTGGGTGGGAGCTGGAGGGCAGGGAGGTCTCAGATGTGTTTGCTCAGAACCCATCGGAAATCCACCCTAGAGTTCCCTTCTCCAGCAGCCCTGGCTGCTGCCTTGCAGCATCCTTCCAGTTGAGTTTTAGCTCGACACTAATACCAGCGCTAGCAACATCTCCTCATACTCTCGTGAGCTTTCCTGTGAGAAAGAAAAACCTTACAGCAAAACAGAGACAACTGACTGTTGGTATCTGCGGTGCTCCAGCCTATGGCCAATTTAGGTTTGGGTGCAAGAGCCGTGCCACGTGCCAGGCTCTGTCCGCCCTGCCAGGACTGTGAGCTGCAGGAGGGAAGAGCTGTGTGGCATTACCACCTTGGTCAAACTGCCAGTGCACAGGCATCTCAGTCACCACTCAGGTTAAAAACCACAGGGAAAATGTCACTGTAGGAGGAGCCTTCTGGTTTGTCTTCTTATGTTTTGACAGTGGTTGTCATGGTCAGCCTGCAGCAGCCGCAGTGGCCCCAGGCAGCGGGCGGGTGCTGGGGAGTTGCACACCACGAGACAGTGCACCACGCCATTCGTGCTTCCCCTTTAGCTGCGCCTGCTGCCATCGCCACCACAGCAGTTCTTCTATTTGCATTCTGAAGTTACAGTTTCTGCTGGTTTATCTTCTGTCAGAAAAGTTGGTTCAGTGGGGAAAAAACCCATGCAATGCTTCATACAGCTGAAGACACTGTCAGCCTAAAAGTGACCAGCACATCAGAGTAACAAAGGTTTCTACTCCCGCAAACTACTCTGAGCCCCAAGGTCAGGGAAGTGATGGTCCACTGAAGCCCCATGTTAAATGGAAAGGCTGTGGCAAATGCCACCAAAATGAATCTTGCTGTGAGACAAACGGCGTGGCCATGTCTGCAGCTCTTACAGCCAGACATATTCACTGGCTCCAGGAGATGACCCGTGCACGGTAGCTCAGCCTCCGACATTAGTCCCAGAGGGTTTTCTTATCCTGTGCTACCACTGCAGCTCCTCAGCCTGGGGGTGACAGCCAGCTTAGCTGCTGCAAAACTGCTATGCCTGCTCTTGTAGGAACCTCTCCTTCCTCCTATGGAGGTCTGGATGAGTTGAGTTTGAACGCAGAAAGGAAACTGTGGTTGCAAAAGAAGACACCACCAGCAAGAACTTGCTTTGGCCTTAGGAGCACCAGCCGTGAGCCCTGGTATTGCTCTGGCTGTTTGGTAAGGCACATGGGAGGCACCTTTCCGACACCACAGTGCAGGCTCTGGTGTTGGTGTAGCAGCCGTTAGGAAAAGATGGGAATAAAAACAGAGTAAGATACCCTACCCGGTAGGATATTTCCCAAGAAAAAAAAAAAGTATTTCCTGGATCTGCTCGCTATCATAGCACCCAGCTGGAAAGTGGAGGGCAAGTTTGCCTTGATGTGATGCTCTGCTTCCACCCATCTCAAAGTGATGGTAACCAGCCGAGTCAGGCACTCTTATCTGAGAAGAGTACTTTCCTCTGCCTTTGCTGGACAGCAAAATAAGAGCAGCTTCTTAGTCAAAAAGAGGCCTTTTCCTCTCAAATCAGCTCTCACTTTACATCTCAGAGGGTCATATTAGAAGAGGAGGGAAGAGGTGACTTAGTTCAGCAGAGGAAACAAAACCAGGATTAATTGCAACAGGGGGTGTGTGATGTTCAGAGATGCTGGGTTGCTCAGCTAAAATGGCTTGTAAAATACCAGCAGTCGTCACTGTTGATGGGAAGAACAACGACAGCAGCTCGGCTTTGCAGGAGAAGGTAGAGGCGGGGGGTTGGGGTGAGCATACCCTCCACAGCATGGGAGCAGTGTGGCAGGAAGCACCTTGATGAACCTCCCACCCCAAATTCCTCCTCCTGGCTATCTCTCTGCCCCAACAACCCTCTCCCATGTGTCTGCTGCCGGCACGGACCAGCAAGTGCCCTTCCCCAGCTGTAGCACCCTCAGTGAATCCCTTGCACGCCCCTCCCTCGGGGCAGCCGGGTACAGGCAAGGGGTACACCGAGCCCTGGGTGCCTAGGGCTGGTGGTCACCTGGGAGGTACAGAAGGAAACCCCACATAGGAGCTGTCTTTTGAGGAACATTGCCTGTTTCAGTTATTGCCACAATGTTTGGGTCTATTAGCATCAGCTGTCAACACACCGTCTTAGTAGGGCCACATCATCTTAATCAAAATTGTTTAATCAGACCATTGCCAGTGTAGAGGTGCAAATACACCATGTGGCAGAATGGTTCGTTTCCCTTTCTTAATGGGGATGACATATTTGTACACCTGTGTACAAAGAGGTGGGTGGGATTTTGTGACTGAGTGAGTTTTTGAGTGATCGGGTTTTTTGTCATCAAAAAGGTATATTTAGGTTGACTAAAATATCTCTGAAAGTGCCAAGTTGTTTGGGGGGGATTCTCCCCCTCCAAATTAGACAAAAAAAAATGAGGAAGAGTCACAATACTTTATTCTGACAAGTTCCAGACAAAACACTGCCATTTTTCCTTTTTAAATGTGTCATTCCCCTTTTTTTTTAATAAATAACCTCTTCTTCTAACCCTTCTTCCTCAAAAAGACTTCAAAGCTTAAAAAAATTTCCAGTAGAACTAAGATGTGTCTGTTTTGCTGATTGCAGACAGAAATTTTTATTTTTCTTTTCAGCTTGGTCAGCAAAAATATTGACACCCTCCACCAAAGTGGAGTAGTTATTACTGTGACAGTGCTTGTGTATGCAGACATGTACAAGTGTGCGTACAAAAAAACTATTTGGCATTACTCTGGCTCTCCTCTGCAGCAGATGGTCAGTGGAGAAAGAAAGGCTGTGAGCCAGAGAGTCCTCCAAAAACTTGCTGAGTTTGTACAGGAGAAGCAGCTGGAGGTGCTTGGTGAGGTCTGGATCAGCTCACTCTGCTCCATGCTCTGCTTTTCACTGCCGGCACCAAAGCCATACGGATTATGGCTTTGACAGCTGCGGCCTTGCACAATCGCTTAGTTTCACCAAAGCAGAAATCAGTGCATTGCAAAACTCCCAGCACAGCAACTCATTCATAACAACATCAGCAGTGAGTGGATTTTCTCACTCATGCTTTACGACAGTAATCATGGGGCAGAAAGAAGTAAAATACATCTCTTGCATATGGAGTCTTTGAGAGTGAGACTATTCTCCATCTGTCCCTTATCTGATGCTTTTTTTCTCACCCTAAAGCACTTAGGTTTTTAAGCCTTTGCTGTCCCATGCCTTCAGTACACAAGTGCACGGGCACCTCTCAGATAAGCATCTGACACTGCTTCGCCTAAGGGTGGAGAACAGAGAAGGATGCAAGCGAGAGTGAGTTAGAACAGAGAAATCACAGAAAAGAGGGCTGGATGGGACACGGGGAGATCATGTAGTGAATCCCCTGTCTTGAAGGCAGGGGCAGTGTCCCCCTGTGATTCTTGCCACGCGGTTGTTCAGCCTGCTCCTACAGCCCCTGCTTTCCCCTCAGCTCCTCCTTACAAACCATCCCAGTGCTTCGCCAGACTCACTCCCCGCAAATTTGTCTTAATACTTAACCTGAAACTCTCCTGGTATGATTTGAGTCAGTTATTTATCTTTTCCATGGAGGAACAATTCCTACTTTCTTCTAGTTGCCTTAAAATATTCTAAGATCGTGTTTCCCTTTGATCTTAATAGCTCATATTCCATCATCTTTTTCCTTTTAGGTCATGTTTTCTAAAATGTTAATTGTAGCCACTGTTCTTCTTTGGCAGCTGTCCAGCTTTCCTTAATCTTTTTTGCATCACAGTGCCCAAAACTAGACATAGAGCCCCAGCTGTGGCCTCACCCCTGGCAAAGCAGACTGGAGGAGTCACCTGCCTGGGGTGGCTGTCTTCTTTTGTGGTCACGTAGCACTGGTGATTCATGCTTCTCTTGTGCTGGATGCTGGCCCCCAGATCCTTTTCTCCAGAAGTGCTGCCTTCCCCATCCTGTGTTTGTGGTCTCGGCTGACCCTGCCCGTGTGCAGAAGCCAGCACTCGTCCTTAATGAACTGCAGCCCAGGCTTTTTAGTCTGTCAGGGTCCATTGGAGCAGCCATTCTATCCCCCACTACATCTGCACCCCTTCCCAAGGTGGTGGCATGTGTCAAAATAGTAGAACCATGCAGCAGCCCTTCATCCAGAGCAGTAACGCGCACACTGGCTTGTGCCAGGGCAGAGCGCAGCCCTGGCTGCAGGACCCTTCTGGGCAGCTCTCCTGTCCAGCAGCAACCGCTCAGGAGTTTGACCACTTGTGCACCCACGTAAAGGTTGTTTGATACGCTCAGAAACCTCGCTAGCCCCAAGGTACAGGATACCACTGCTTTGCCCGGTTGTCACGAGGCTGTAACTGAGGCTGATTTGACAGAGCTGCTCCTTGACAGATCTGTATCGGCTCTTATGCTTTTTATTTTCTTGCAGGCTGCTTATTCCTTCTCGTGCTTTCCAGCAACTGTAATTACACTGACTGGCACGCAATTCCCTCTCTGGCGTAAGCTGATGTTTCCCCACCAGAGTATCCTGTGCTGGCTGGCTGCCCAGTGCTTGCCACCAGAGCTTGGCATTGGCCATACTGGTTTGGAGCAAAGGCCCACCAGACCCAGCGCCCTGCCCCAGCAGCACACAGTCCCAGGTGCCCCGCTCTGCAGAGGGGGCAACCTCGCTGCCAGGCCAGAGCACAGCTCTGCTCCCGGCGCCCGGCCAGGCAGCGAGCACCAAAAACCACTGCACGCCTTCCTGCTGAGGCTCGGGGCTTTCTTCTCAGGGCTCGCTGACCCGTCAGGTGTGAAGTCTGCGAGCTCCGGCACAGAAACCGGGCAGGATTCCTGCCACCGCAGCCATACCGCCTAGCCCTGTGCAACACTTTTTGGCTCTGTGGAATGCAGATAAACCACATGGGGCTGAGGTGTGGGTGAGGGCACTCAATTAGCTGCTCAGTTAAATGGCTAGACTGGTTCCTGGCGGGCTTTGGGCTTGGCCCCGTTCGCACTTTCTGCCCTCCGGGAGCCACGGCATGCAGTGCAGACCACCAGACTTGCTTCTGGGTGCAAGGCCAGTGCCCGGCCGTGGCCACGGTACCCCTGCAAGGGCTCAGGCCACGCTGCCATGGCTGCACCGCTTCTGCCTCTCAGCTGGCCTCAGGCTGCGCTGGCACCGGGGGCTGCGAGGAACCAGGGGGGGCTGCGTGGAACCGGGGGGGGGCTGCGTGGTGGGAAATTCCCCGTGTGGCCACTGGCACCCACGACTGCCTCTTGAGCACAGCTTGGCTCTCGCCGCAGGAGCCTCCCGTGGAAGCCACTCTGGAGGCTTATCAGATTTTAAAAGGAAAAAAGGGTTTTGACATTCAAAACCACGCTCTTAAAACAGGGAAGCCTGTGTGGTTTAAGACCAGGATGGTGACTCGGGGACCTTGGATCCAAACCGGCACCCTGCCACTGGCAGCGGGTCCCCTCGGAGGGGTCGTGTGCCTTTAGCGACGTGCCCCGGGGCAGGCGGCTCTCGGCACAAGAGCATCTCGCAGTGAAATCTGGGCAACGGTCCCATCCCACTGGCACTTCCCATCTAGACGGCAGTGGCTACCATCTCAAAGCAGATGTCTGCACAGTGTTGTCCTGTCTTTCGCATTTTCCCCCAAGGCTCTGCTTTTGCCGGGGGTGTGAAGAGAGGCTTTGCTGGGGTGACACACAACTCCCGCAGTGCTGTGGTCCAAGAGAAGGTGTGAGGAGAGCTCAGCAACGCTGCTGATAAATCTCTATCTGAGCCGCTGGTAAACAGGAAGCTGCTGAACAGCTTTATTCTTTTTCTCATTTTTTTAGGTTCCTTTCGTCTGTTTTTTGTAGCTATTCTTTTTGCTTACTTCATCTCAGGAAACAGATTTTTCTGCCACCTCTTGCAGGAAATATGCAAGATACGAAAAGTGTTGAAAACCTCATGGTTAGCTCAACCCGCTGCACAAGAGGTGGTGAGTCAAAGGGCCTGGCAATGAAGGCATGGCAACGAGGGCATGGCAATTGCACTGGCATAAGCTGGAAGCCCACAGGTCAAAGTCACAGTGGTGAAAGTAAGGCTAAAAGGATTTGACCATGCAGAATAGAGACACAGACTTTTGTGCTGTGATTAGATGTTGCAACTCGGGGGCTTTTCACTGGTATCAGAAAATGCTTTCAAACCTTTCTGATCAGGAGAGCCAGGGGCATAGCTCTCTTTCCAGAGCTGCAGCACAAGGCTCTTGGGGAACTCATTTTCCACAGCAAAGACTCAGCAGGGAGCCTGCAGTCCACACCGGGCACATCCACCACCCACGCCACACCACGGCAAACAAGCGCAGCCACGCTGAGTCCACCTGCCAGAGCTTGCTGGGGGAGAGGGACGGCCACACGCGCGCTCAGCACCTTAGCGTGGACCCAGCGAGTCATCTGGACACGTCAGGGGCAAGCAGGACAGACAGTGCTGCTACTTAGCAGGCACCCTAGGCTTGCCCTAGGCTGCAGGCAGTAGCGCAGGTACAAAACCTGCAGGGATCAATGCTCACCGTGTTTAAACTCTCTCCCGATCTTGCATGGCGCTGCTTGAGAAAACGAGCAGATAATGAAGCCCCTGCTGCTTACAGGGAGACATGCCAAGGTTTGCCAGCAGTAATGCTGGCAGGATAGGGTGAAGCCGTGGGGAGCGGGGCGGGGGACAGGCATTCCTCCCACCACAGCCTGGGGCCGCGAGCGTGGCTTCAGCTGCCGCATGGCTGACCTTGCACTGACAGGAAGGAGTTTGCTTCATGCATCAGCCCTTAATACCTGCTCTCCGCCTTAGCAGCGAGAAGGATCCCTTAGGCTAGCCAGGGTAAAGCAGAGCTTGCACTCCCACTGCCTACACTGTCCTCCTCTCCTGTGGGCTGGGAATGGACATGCACAGCTCAAGGAAGGTAAGAGATACAGCCCCAAATGTTCTGAAAAATACCAGATCCAGTGAGAAGTTGGGTTAAAGAAAAGGAGGAGTGTCTTTCCAGTATGCAGATGCACGGGGAAAGTTTTCTTCTCATTACCAAACTGCAGTTTCATGTTTTTCTGGTGTACTGAAAGCACCAGAGGGGCTCTTGTGGGTTTCAAATGAGTGGGACAAAACTGATAAACTTTTGCCACTGCATAGGTAAAATCTGTATTTCCTGTTACAACACACAGAATTTCTTTTGCTGACTCTCTTCTGATACACTCTAATAATTCCAAGAACCATCAATATTTCCTACCTCCCCTCTTATAAGTTTGTAGGCAGAAGAGTAAAGAAGTCAGAAGTTTCGTTAACCTTTTGAAATTGCTAGGTGTGAATGTGTCTTTCCAGCCAGGACCAAACACAAGACCAGCTTTTATAGACAAGAATAATAGCAATGTGCCTGCATTTCTTGGACAGAGCAAAGAACATCTGAGAAATCCTGAAGTCAAGAGCTGAGCCACAATGCTTTAGGCAATCTTTGAAGAAAAAGAAAGCTCTTGAATTCGTCTCAAATAGTATTGAAAAATGAATGTTTTAGGTGTTTGTTCTTCTTTTGCCCCAAATGCTGATCTGCTTCCTTCATCTTTATTCTGTCAAATACATGCAAAGCCAGTAATTCCAAAACTCTAAATTCAGTAATTCTGAAAACCCTTCCCGGTGTGAGCTTTCCTTAAGGAAGAGTCCAGAGCGCAGGCGGGAGCAGTCGGCACTGGGAAACATTCACACCTTTCTTTGCCAAGGATAATTGTTGTAAGTTGGGACAAATAAGGCTTTTCTTTTTGATTACTTAAGACTTTTAACAGTAAAATGGGTCTGAAGATGGAATAGAACAACCCCCATTTATTCTTACTATATCTCATTCCAGTTTTGGAAAATTAAAAACAGAAAGTTAGACCAGAAAGTCTCCACTGTAGTGCAATAAAATAGATCCACAGTCCAAGGCAGCAAAGTGAAATCACATCGTAAAAAAAAGATGCACAATGTTTTGGGGTTTTCTTTGCCTTTTGAAATGTGAATAGGTATTCAGATAAGATATGAACCACCAGCTGACCACATATACCACAGGAGGTTAACGTTTAATGTACTTCCCAGTAAGGCATTCTATTCAACAATACAAGCGTGCTCCCAATATGATTTCATTTATCTTCTCAGTGTTAAGCTTTGCATAAAACACATCTTTTTACTACCCCATTGCACAAGTAGAGGAAGCGACTGCACAGAGAAATTACACGTTTGCCTCCAGGCTCTCTAGAAACCTGCAACAAAAAAGGGTCATTAAATCACTTGCTGTGTTAAAAATTCAGCCCTGGGAATCATCTACAAGCCTTACATCCAGACATGCTTTTAATACAAAGTTGGGGTTTGGTATATCTTAGGTCTAGGGTCCTAAACTATGCTCTGAGGGTGCTGGTGGCCAACAAGATCATGCAAGTGGCCTTTAGGTGTTACAGAACCATGTCAGAAGTAGCATTCATCACCTGTCCTCAAAATGCTGATCCCAAGGGTGCTTGGTGGTCCTCCAAGAAACTCTTCAGGAAATAAATTCATGTAGGCTTTTGGGTATGCATGCAGCCAATGAAAATCTAACTGAGGAACCTGGAAAGGACTCGGAGAGGCTGGTCTAGCAAAACATAGCCATAACTACAGTTCACACAACTCCTGTTACAGCACATCTGTGCTGTCCCGAACCACGCATTACAAGGAGCACAACAGAGAGGTCTGCCTGCCGTGTCTGACAATCAATCTAATGCAAAAAGAAAAGGCATCCAATCGTCCAGTAAACAAAAAGTTTTCAGCAGTGTCAGCAAAGTGGCCAGCTCACTGTGCGGCGACACGGCAGCACAGTGCAGAGCTGAGCCGCAGGCAGCGGGAAAGAGAGGTGGCTGGGCAGGCAGCCACTGCCCACCGCTGCCCTGACATCCCGCTCCTGCTGCATGCCCGCAGCGCAGTGCATGGGGTGCCAAAAGGAGGGGGCTCACCTGCGGTGCAAGAGCACCGGCGAGGGAATTGCTGCACATGGAGAGAAAATCATGCTCTCATAAAACGCAGCCAGCTCTGCTGGCAGGCAGGGATACCAGGGGTTATACAGAGGTCTTGAGTTTCATTTGAAGCGTTTTCAGAGAACCAGCCAGGTGAGAAAGGATCAGCCCTTTGGCCATCACCAAAGTGGGAACACACAGCGCCTGAGCTGAAAACATCCTCTATGCTGTTCCCTCCCTAGCGTGCCCATGTTTCAAATCCTTTCTCATCTCTGGCGCAGGTGCTAGTGACAGGATTACCAAAGGTGAGCAGTGCCGCAGGGCTGACAGATGCGCCAGGTCACTGTCACCCAGAGCCATGGGTGCAAAAATACAGGGATCAGCCGGGGGGGGAAGGAGCAACCAACTTTCAGCACAGCCACTTCCAAGACAGTGCAAATACAGCTGTGGGAGGAGAAGACGTGCAGTGGCAATTGGGCTTCACAGAGTCCAAAAAGCAACAGGTGAGCACGAGAAGGAAAAGGACAGGCTGTCCTAAAGACAAAATACAGCCACCGGTCAGTCCCCTTGTAGTAAAGTGCCAGAGTTTGGGCAAGTTTTCCTCAATGCTGGGTAGGTAAAACAAATTCCCATGCCTGTGAGCACTACCTACCTCCCAGCTCAGCTCTGCTTCAGCCTCCTCCTCCTCGGCCAGCGGCACACGCTTTGGCAGGAGCAGTGCAGGAGCCCAGGACAGAGCAGCTTTCAGTGGCGTGGGGCAGCAGCTGCTGGCTCCTGGGGCTGCTGGGATGCACAGATGGTGGGAGCTGGAGGCTGGCGTGGGGACAGCACGGGTTGCTTTTGGACATTGAGGCTCCCCCCTCACCGAATAGTCAGATATAGTCCAGTTTTCTGGAAAGAGTGCCTCTGTATGTTTCAATATATGAGGGCTGTTGTCTCCCTGACTGCTGCAGCTGTCAGCCAGCTTCTCTGCCTCTAATTGTGAGATGGGGTGCTAGAGTGCCCATGGATTTCATGTTACACCATTAAAATGGGTAAAATGCTCTATGCTGGAGCAACGCAGGAAGCACGGTGTGGATTCCCCAGTCCAGACAGCTACATGTTAGGTGTTTCTTCCCCTTGCACAGCCTCTTGCCCTGTGCCCCATCTACCCCCTTTGGGGAGCCCTTCCATCTCCGCTGGAGGTGTCCCCCCAGGCTCTGCCTCACTGGCCAGAGCACCCCCCCAGCCATGAGAGAGGCACATCTAAGTCTTGCTCTCACCCAGGCCTCAGACATCGGTCCTCCTCTCCCTGGAAGCCAGCACCAACCCCCAGCATGCCAAAATGCCTGGAGGCAGGGGCTGCCATGAGATGGCAGGGACCAGCACAGGACATCAGGGGCAGCCACGAGCAGAGGATGGCAAGGGGAGTCCAGGCTCACCAAGAAGAGCAGCAGGAGGAGGGATACAGACAGCCTGTGCTGACGGCACCGGTCCTGGGGTGCACTGGTCCTGGGGTGCACCAGTCCTGGAGCTCACCAGCCCACAGCAAAACGCAGCTGAGAGGTGCCTCTGCTGCCTGCAGCCCTCCAGCATGGGACATCTCTGCAGCGCAGGGTGACAGTCCAGTGAGTGCAGCCGTTCCCCTGCCAGCCCCTCACGGGTGGGAAGAGGGGGCTTCGTGTGCGTACAGCTGCTCGGCTGCCTTCATTAGCACGGGTTCAGCAGAGGACTCAAACGGACCTTAGCTCCTCTTTTCTGTCATCCGGTGTAGCATGTCAACCACAAATTGCAGACAACAGGCAAAGAGCTGAGACGAACAGTGAACCTGGGTAAAGAAAGTGAAGCTGCAGGAGCAGAAGCTTGGGGCGTGGTGAGGGGAGATCCAGGGAGGCCAGGACAGGGTGGGATGGGCAGCGCGGCACCGAGAGGGAAACGGAAAGCAGGTGATGAGGATGAACATCTTGCACGGTCCTTAGCCTTGGCCATGCTTGAGCTGATCTTTCTTTTTTTGTGCCCTGAGGTGCTCCAGTGCCTCTTCCTCATCTGCTGCACTGCACTGACCCCAGGAACCAAGCTCTGCTGCCAGTGCCGCCAGCTGGGCATGGAGCTGGTCTTCTGCGACTAGCTAATGCTTAACTTTACCTGCTGTAAACCAAGAGCAGGATCTGGCCCCAGAGCATCCGGTTCCCCTTTGTGCAAAGCCTATTTGACTACGTGCCCCGGCTTCCACTTTTGGCATTGCAGCTGCACAGCTCTCTGGCTCTACAGAGCTGGTGGCAGGACTCCCGCACACCTTCTGCTCTGCTACCAGCTCTTGTCAGCTCCTTCTCACACGCCCTGGAATTGCTACTCCACGTCCCTCCAGAAAAGAGGAGAAGTCTTCCAAAACATGCATGCTTTTTCCCATTGCCCTGTAGCTCTCCAAAGCTACGTAGGCAAAGTACTGTGAAGATCAGACCTGCCCGTGAGTGGTGTCCAGCAGGAGACAAGGGACCTCAGCTAGGTTATGGTAACTAAGGGTGTAATCAATCCTGGGAGCAAGCCAAACTCCTCCCGTATGCCTTGGCCCATGGTCTTTGTCTCCCGTCCTTGCATCTCACTCTCAGCCATTCATTCTGCAGTCATATTTTTGTGGCACCCTTAAGACATACTCGTTTCTCCAAGAAAACATTAAAAAATAAGCCAAGGTATCTCAAGAAGAGATGAATTAAGGATGTCTTTGCAAGAGCTTTGCCTTCTGGGGACATTTTCAGCTCACACCCCTATCCAGGATCCAGTTGCAGTCCCAAAGAACAGCAGGACACTGGGGGCTCCGGCCCTGATCCCATTCCCAGTGGCTCAAATTAACTGAGGAGGAAGAGATGGGACAGCGTGCAAACTAGCCAGATTTGGAGCCAGCATCCGTCCTGAGGTCCTGACCCCAAAACCCACCCTATTGAATTACCCTGAATGTTCACCATGAGGCATTAGACCCCGACTGTCGTCACAGGGCTGTTTGTGTTGCGGCACACAGCACAACAAGGAGCAGAGGTTACAAAACAGCTCGTGGGAAGGAGAGGGCCAGAGCTAAGTGTGGAAGGGAAGCCCTGGGAAGAGGAAGATGTGTTAAGGCTCAGATCATTCCTGCCCAGATTGTCCGTGCCTGGTTTTATTTTTGTAAAATTAAGAATATGTATTTTTGATCATCATGATGGCTCCAATTCCACAGCAGGACTCCAGTTAGCTCCTGTGTATTTCTCCTCTCTTTTCATTTTTTCCCTTGCAGCTCAGCAGGATAGAGACCCAGAGGGTCAAATTTGGCTGCTCCACTGACCAGAGCGGGGCTGCTGCACAAAGCACCAGGTGAAATGCTCCAGAGATCTTTCTTTCTGGCCTCATTTCATCTTCCCACCCCTGCTGCAGATCATTTACACCAACTTAGTCTGATGTGAGCAGAGGGCTCTTCGTATTCCTGACTGTATTCCTGAGACAAAGCTGCCAAGTGGAAACAGCGGATTTGGAAGCCAGCATGTGGATGTGTTTTATTTACCCCAAAGTTGAGGGACTGGCAGCCTCACTGAACTGATCCTTCTCCGTAACCCACATGCAGAACTGATTGCAACCCCAAGGGGTTTTAAAGGGCAGGTTATTCGTACCTGAGATTTCAACTTTGAGTTTCTCATTGGGAAACAGTGATTTGCTGAGGACAGCTTTTATTTTCCAATCCTCAACTCCTGCCAGCAGAGATTAAGGTGTCCCTTCTGTCCCGTGCTCCCCAGCGCCACTGTTTTGGACTAGCACGAGACCCTCCATAGGGTCACATTGCTCAATGGTGCACAAGCACCCTCTGCAGTCCTGGTCTGAGAGGTCAGGGCAAACTCCCAGACATCACCCAGAGCCTTAGTGGGACCAGCCAGGCTTCCACGACCCACCCCACAGGGAGCCACCCTAAAGGACAGGGGCTGGTCGGGTGTGGGACCTCTGGGTGCAGCCAGCCCCGTCCTCCATCACCAGCCCCGCGTGCACGGCCTCACACATCCCAGGAGGGGTGAGGGAAGAGACCCCACTGCAGGCACTGGGCATGTTTCAGCCGAGCGTCCCCCCACTCCGCTGCGGGACAGCCTGCCCCATCGCCTGGGCAGTCACCGAAGGCCAGAGGCAAGAAACCTCCACTGCCAAAAACTTGGGAAGAAAGATGAAAACAGGGCTCCCAAATCTGATTACATCTTCGCTTTATTTAACTGCCCAGGCAGAAAAGGAGAGCAAAAAGGGATAAGTGAAATAGGGTTTGACAACAACACATTGCTACAATTACAGTTACACTCTGTCAGGTCCTCATGGTGTCCCCTAAACAGGGCATGAGTCCATTCTGCCATCTTCGGCACCTGGGGAAAATGGATGGGGGGGAAAATGGGGAAACAGTAATATTTCAGCTAATTCTGATGCTTGGTTTCATGATGACTTCACTAAAAGTGCAGGAAGCAAACAAAAATGTACCCGCTCCAGGAACACGTGGTGACAATTTGACTCAGTTTCTAGAAAAGATGAGTAGGGCATTTTGTCTTCAAGCCAGCTTAAAAGCAGGTTTTAGAGAAACCTGTATACAAATGGTTACACGGAATCTGATCTAAATGTGGCTTATATTAATTTAGCTTACCTTGATGGGAGGAAGGCTTGAAGCCGGTATATACGTATGTATGTAGCCAGACTTAAACCGAGATTTCACTTGCATGGTTTTGTGGTGCTTTAACTAGATCAGCTGGTAACTACCACCCATTTTGTTTATGGTCAAAGCTTCATAACTTTTTTTTGCAGGAGTTCAAATTCCTGCCTCCAACCCCCTGTGCCAAAGCAACAAAGCAGGGTGCTCAGTGATGGCTGGCAAAGCTGGGCACTAATTTTAAACCTTTTCCTCACCCATTTAAGCTGTGCCACCTGACCTTTGCACAGCTGTATCGGAGATGTGAGCACATATTTCATCCCGCCATGGGCTGGAGAACCTGCCCAAGGGTTGCCCACGACCAGCCTGGAACGTATGATGCTCCATCCATTCTCCTCTGACAGGGCGTGAAAGGCCCCAAGAGCCCAACGGGCTAAACCCCCCCCCCGAAACTTTGAACGAGAGCTGCAGAGGCTTCTTGGGGGGGTGGATTCTTCAAGGTGTGGCTTTATTTTTGGCTGCTGCCATTTTAGGAGTTTTTCAGGCTTGCCCGCTCTCTGCCACAGCTATACTGGGATTGAGAAGTCTGGTTTTAACTAGGAGAGGTCCCTGCTTC
Source organism: Harpia harpyja (assembly GCF_026419915.1). Taxonomy (NCBI): domain Eukaryota; kingdom Metazoa; phylum Chordata; class Aves; order Accipitriformes; family Accipitridae; genus Harpia; species Harpia harpyja. Next base: position 53,878,744 of record NC_068940.1, on the reverse strand, counting down.
CCCAGGCTCAAAGCTTTCTCAGCCCCGAAGTGGAAATATACTCAAAACTTTAACAAACATGTTTTCTCCGAAGTGTTCCTTTGCCATTCGAGGTAGAAAGATATTAATAAAATCAACCTACATGCAGGAAAACCACTTCCCATCTCAATTAGTCATATTTCATTTGCCAGATATCAGAAGATCTCCACGCTCAGCTGCAGAGCACTTCAGGAAAACCAGAAGAGTGAAACCTGCCATGTGCTGTGGATGCAGGCAGAATTTTTCCCCTCCTTTTGGCCTGTATTTAAATTTCTGAACTTTCTTTACATATCATAAGGATGTATATACAAGCCAGGGTGCAAACTTTGTCATTTTTCCTCTGCCATCATTAAAAACAAATAGACATTGCTCTTTCAGCAAAAAAAAGGAAAATTATACCCTGCTGCTCAGATACCTACAGGGACAGTCTCATAAAATCCTAGATGAAGAATTGAAACAAAAATACCTAAATTTCAAATAGTGCTTTCTCTGCATTACAAACTGAGATCTGAGACTCGGTTTTGTAACCAGAGGATCACAGAAAAGAAGACTTCATCAGTTCATCTAAGCTCTCCTCCACTTGAGCCCCAGTTGACTGCAGCAGGGCTATTTACTTGTTATCTTAGAAATCTTGCTGCAGCCGAGGGACTGCCCTTACGTGGTAGATAAAGTCTTAACAACTGCAGCTCTGACAAAATCCTTTCATCCCTTTTTGCCAGCTTCTGCACCGTTCCATCACCTGCCTCATGGGGATATTTAAGAACAACTGTCATTACTGTTAATGAGCACCATGGATGCACCCGGGTGGAAGCCAAGGGCAAAGTATCAAGGGTGTCTTTGAGAAAGGGAACATTGAAACCTAAGTATCATGTTATCGCATTAGGTGGTTTTTATCAGATAAAGTGTGAAAGTGGCTGTTGGTGTGGGAGCTGCAATGAACAAACATGCTATCTTCTTATCTAAAATTCAAGCAAAACCATAATGCTTTTGTCCGTCAGACTTAGCAGGTGGTGCCTCTCATTTCAGACTCCTCCTTTTTTGAAACACTGCGAGTGAGTCACTTTGGGAGGAGTTGCAGGTGGACAAGTCTGTGTTCCTCCAGCCTGGGGGCAAGCTGGGGGACTGGGGCATTGAGGCACAAGGGTGCCCAACCTGGACAATGGAGCAAGGGTGCCTTGCATCTCCCACGGGGCCAGGGCAGTCTTTGCCTGCTCAAAGAAGGGGGTTCTGCTCCAGAGGGGTGCCAGGGTCTAGCCTGGGCAGGCGGAGGTGATGGGGCAGCTCCCGGCCTGAGTCGGTGGCATCTGCCACTGCACAGCTGCAGCCCTGCCCCACGCACCGCTGAGCCATTTCCAACAGCCTTTGGGAAGTCAGGGCCGGTGGGCGACACACATTTAGCAAAATAGCTTCAGGTGGAAAATAGAAAGAAAAAAAAAAGAAGGGGAAACGTTATGAAAAGTCAACGTGAGGTTTCAGCTTCTAAATGCAAGGCTTGCCTGCCTTTGTGTTCTGCCCTTTGCGGTTTTGCTTTAAAATGATGTTTGCGCTTTGAAAAATGAGAAAACCACCAGGTAATTAGAGTGCCCTTCTGCCTTCCCCCATGAAACATCTTGGTCCCAAACAGATGGGTGTTTTTCTTACTTTTTCACTAAGAACAAACCCCAAACGTTTTCATTTCAAGTGAACCTGAAAATACCCTGTTGCTGCCTAGGTTTTGGTCCAGCTTGACAAACTGATGCAGATGCAGATGCAGATACAGCTGGTGCTTGGAGCCTCTCGCGCACTTTCGAGGAGAGACTCCGCTGCCTGGGGAAGACCGCAGGTCCCAGCGACCTCTCAGCCAGGCAGCTTGAAGGCAGCAGGGAGGAGGAGGTGATGCAGCAGCAAGACAGCCGGTCCCAGGCTGCTGTGATGGAGCTTCAGCCTGGATGGGCGATCGAGTCCGGCAGGGGCCCATCGAGGGCGACGGAAGGGAGCAGGGGAACAGAGAGGGAGACAAAAGAAAGATCTTGTCCTAACATACCACCAGCGCCCCAGTGCCCAGCAAACAGCACAAGGGGCCTGGACTCACCTACAGCCACATGTGAGACCTACTCAAATCTGACTTCCCAGCAGCTCTGCTTACCTGTGGCTGGTATAGATGTGGATGTTACCTGCTGAAGAGCAGATGCTCAGCTAAGCCTCCCTTTGGGTGTCTGCATCCCTTGCAAGGCATTTCTGGGGCTTCTGGGCGGGAAGGCAGGGGTTAGCCCTGTTCAAGTGTGACACCTATTGCTGACCCGCACCCCTGCACCCAGCCCGCACCCTGCTCTCCTCGGCAGAGCCAGTGCAGGCAAGAGGTGTGAGGAGCTCTTCTCAAATCAGCTGGTCCTCTTGCAAAAAACAGACAAATCTCTTGGCTCACGAGCCTTTTTATTTTTCCAGCTCTACTCATAGATCTAAAAAAAATCGATAATGTCTATAAAGATGCAGAAAAACTTCCTTAAACAGGCGCACACCTCACATCCTTAAGCTGGATGGAGAAGAGCGGTGCTGCTGCTGAAGGGCACGGGCAGGGTGGGTTGTCCCTGGTCAGGACAACTATCAAAGCGGACACCCCAATAACCTTTCTGGATCTTAGGGTGTCTCCTACACTGTGCATGTGGTCTAAGGAACGGCATTACACCTGAAGTCCAGGGAAGCACAGTGCTACTGGCTCTTGCACTTCTTATTTTTACAGACTGATAAATATATTTCTAATTCTATAGGCGCTGCTTTCATCTTTTTTTTGCTTTTTTTCTTTGTTCATTTCCACAAAATTACTTTTGACTTGTATATGATTTAAGTGACTCAGCTCCCTGATTTTTTTTCCCAGCACAAAGGCAGCAGAATATGAACATGACAAAAAAGGACAGTTTGCTAGCTGCTAGGAATCGGAAGGGGTCTGTTGAAGTCAGAAAAAATGCTACCAATTTACTTCAGCTGAGAAGCCCCTGGTAACTGCCTTTTAATGGAGGACCTGCCCCAAAGTTCCTCCAAAAGCTGCAGTTAGTTACTGTCATGATCCATCCATACTAATTCATTCCCTATAGTCAAGGCTCAGTTTTGTATCCCGACCGACATCTTCTACAGGCTGAGAAAAGCCTTTATCAGCCAGACTTTACCTGCAGCAATAGGTAGTATCTTCTGCTAGAACAAAAGACATCAGTGGGAAAAGAGACAATGTGGTGGACTGAGAGCTGAGCTGTTTGATATCTCAGTCACAGACGAGAGCTTGAAAGTGAAGGACTTGCTGAGGCTCACCTACAAGCAGGCAAGCTCTCCAAGCATCTTGGTTTTTCATTGTATGTCAGCTGGTCTTTAAAACCTCCTTCGGCAAACCTCACTTTGCTCACATCAACCACCTAGAGCTCCTGCCAGTTTTATACACCACGGGCAGCAGCAGCTTGCAGTACAGCTCAGCAGAAGTCAGGCTTTTCAGTGCTGGGGGAAATTCTGAAGTAAGGGAGAATAGCATTTTGTTTCAGGAAAAGAAGCGGTAGTTTGTGACAAAAAGGAAGAAAACAGAAATTGCTATGAAATAATGCATCTTTCAATGCTGGCTCCTTACAGCTGTGGTGCGCGCTTCCAGCAAGCTCTGGCATCCAGAGCTGAACAGGGGGCTTGGCAGTGCAGGGTCCTGACCCCCCTTAGGGCAGAGTTACACAAGAACTGAAACGAAGCTCAGGAGCAGTTCATAAAGTTTGCTTTACAAAGCAAATGCTTGCTCCATTTCATGAGGCCGTGATAGCACCGTGGTTTGGCTGCATCTGCCAAGAAAGAGAGGCCACCAAAGAGCCCCGGCCCTGAGTGCTTTGCATTGCACATGTCCTTCATGCTCAGCTGCCTTGCGCCCAGCAAAGGAGCAGCCGCTGCAGGCACACGGGCTGGTTTTGCAAATGCATGCTGGGTCCTGTGGGCACTGCGCAGCCTCGTAAGTGCCTGCTGGAAGCAGGGGTGAAGGTTTGCTCTTTGCACTGCAGTCAGCTCGGCTTCTGGACGAGAGGTGCAGACAAGTACGGAGGTACAGCTGGTCACTTGGGGGTGGTGGCTAAGCTATGTAGCAAAATCCAAGAGATTTGTCTCTGAGTCTCAAAGCATTTGCAGGGGAACCTGAAAGCCCTGTGCTCCCCAGGGCTGGGACACCATGGAGCTGCACCCTTGCACACAGAGGGAGTAGGTGGGATTGCATCCTGGCTTTGAAGAATGGAAATGTATTTATTAATCCTGTGTCCTGTGCAGATCCTTCATGTCATTCATGGATAATTAGCCTGAATTCACTTCCACATTATCATCCACAAATGTATTTAAAATCCGTTTTAAGTAAGGAACAATTTGAAAAGGGAATGTGTACAAGGAGACTACTTTCTAGATTATTTGGCCTTTACGCAAGCCTGGAGACTCATGCTAACAGCTCCTAATTGCATTACTGCCTTCAGCTTCTTGCCTTTTGGTTTTCTGCCCTTTAATTTGGGGAAGGAGTTAGCCACGCTTCCCCGCTCACAAACTTGATGTTCCTTGAGACATGCAACATTGGTTGTTTAACATGGTTTGAGCGTAGTATCACTAAAGAAGACAAATATACCTCTGCCAGGTGAATTGAACAGGACAGATGGCCTGAATGACTGGAGCTACCTCAGAGTTGACGTAGTGCAATCTAGGAGCTAGGGAGCATTTTCGGGGAAGAGCGTGACAACCCTTGTTGAGTAAAGTATTGTCTGCCCTCACTGCACTTACCGCAAGATCTCACCAAAGGACAGATGGCCGGAGATGTTATGAAATGTCTCAGGAACTGGAATATTAAGATTTCGTCTCGGTTCGCCCATGCTTCACACACAGAGCCCCTGATGTTACCTCCTGCTGTGGAATGTGGGCTACAGCTGACTTTTTGCTAAAGAACAGCTTATCTGGGCGGACTTGCTGCTGCTGGACACCTGCTTGCTCATACTTCACCGTTGAAATATGGGCGCACAAACTGCATGGCATGGCAGATGGAAATGTGCAGGTGTCTTCTGCAAAGTGCTATGGCTGCACGGAGGTAAAGCGCTTTGAGCTGCCTCTTACAACAACAGTGAATGTTCAATATAAGGAAATGAGCAAAATGCTAGAGAAAAAGATCTGGGAGTGTGAAAGCAAGCCAGGTCTAGCAGGATCTTAACTGCTGGGCTCAGACTGAACGTTTCGGCCAGCTGTATTTCAGCCCAAACCTTTGAAAGGAACAGCTGTGCTCACAGGGGCAGCCAAGGGAAAGGATTTGTTCTCTGAAAAGCCTATTGAGAGGAAAGCATGCACTGAGTCTGTCTGCTGGGAGGTGGGTCTTACCCAGCGGCACAGACCAAGCGCAGTCCAGTGCCACCTGAACTGCAATCACCGCAGGATCAGCTCGAGAAGCCATTGCTGCCACAGTTGTTCTTAGGAACTGGGGGAAAATATTTGAGAGGATGGGTTCCCCTCTTCAGATGAAGCTTTCGCAAACGCGCCTTGCCCAGGCCGTGCCTCTGGCCTGCGAGCAGACATGCCACACCAGGAGGAAGTGCTGGGGTTTGGGGAAGTAGCGGCTAAACCAGCACAAGAGTGTTTTTGGTTGCGGTCAATTTTTTCTGGTGCAAGTTATTAATTGCCTCATGGTTAACGTAAACAGTGCTCTGAATGTAACTAGGGTTTGGTTGGTTTTTTTTTTTTTTCCATTAAATGCAATTTATTTTGCTTTGGCTCATCAGTGTATCCAACAGAGAGTTGGGAAACAGCGGCTGTTCTCTGGAAATGTCCTTGCACAAGGAAATTCCTCCAGCGCTGTCTTCTGTAGAAAACGTCATTTTAGTTATGAAAAGCTTTGCTTCCACTAGTCAGTTCTCTTTTCCCAAAGTCTGACTGAGCCTTGGACTCTTCCCCCCACCACCATTTGAGATGCCTTCAGATTATCAACCCGACTAAGCCTCAGGCCATTCCTCTCCCCTGTTCTCCCTTGCAATCCAGTTGTTTTAAAAGCTGTTCTGCACCTGACCACCCTGCATTTCTCTCTTTTCTCTGACTCCAAATTTAACCCAAAGAACATCCGCAGCCTTTGGTACCCTCCAGAAACAGAGCCACCAGGAGCAATGAGGATTTTTTGCTGTATATGATTTTCTCCAAGACTCAAGGGAAATGAGCGGTCAGTGGTGGGCAGAGTGGTTTCTGGTTTTTTTCTTTTATTGTTTCATCTGGTTTTCTAGCATCACCCTCTTCACGGGCTGCGATGAGGAGTGGCGATTTTAGGGGGTCAGTAACTCGGTAAGGGGAGGGCAGCAGAGCAGCAGCGAGGCATGCCCAGACACCCTGTACCTCCATGGCAGAGGCAGCGCTTCGGGTCCGCAGCTCCACCAGGTCTGTGCCAAAAGTTGCCTCGTCCAAACCACTGTCAGACCACAGAGCAGCTGCTGCCCTGAGAAAAAGCAGGGACAACGCGGCAGCCAACAAAGTTAACCTGGTGATAAGCAAACGCTGTGCGGCGACTTGCCCAACGGTGCACTGCCTTCTCCCTCTGGGCACGGGAGGCTGCTCGTACGTCAGGTCTTAGTCTTCACAAGAGCTGCAGCGTGTCCATTCAAGACAGCAGCTAGCAATTCGGGCTGGCAGAAGAGGGGCTGGAATTCTATAGAAGAATACAACCCTGTTCTTCAAGTTGTCCCTGAGCAATAAAAATGAGTTCATGAACTTCACATGGAGGTGTGAGTTTTGCTAAGCTTTAGAGGGAAGACATGCAATTATTTCTCCTAAAAGTGCAATGTGCTCCTTTGCCTTGATCATTGTCTTTATTTTATGACTGTAAGAATTCGTGAGAGAATAGAATCAGCTTCTTTACACACATTTTACTTAACAGACTTCTTACACAGCTTTAAGATTGCTAATTAAATATATGGTGTGGTGTCTGGTGAGTTCTCTTAAAGACAGCCCCATCTCGCAGTATATCATTGGGAGGATACATGTACATCTACACACAGAGAGACAAGGGGTGCGTGTGGCAACATTTTGTTGGCAGCAGAAACCTGCAGATATGTTCTGCATTAGTAATCAAAATAAGAAATGGATTTGCTTGGTTTCAACTGCCAACAAACCCAGCTACTAAGAACCAAAGTGATGCTCTTTTCACGGACAAATAATGGAGCATTTATATTCTCTGTGGAGCAGATGGGAAAGTGATAAGTCATGTCACTGCTGTCTGGCCTGCGATAAATGCGCTGGTGTTTGGTGCCTGGTAGGAGAGTTGCTATTAAGACAAATCAGAATTACATGTCAGATGCAGAGATTGATGCAATCTCTTTGTTTGCAAAAAATACATTTAAAGTCTCACTTGTCTACATTGTAGAAATAAACTGACAATTTTCCCGCTCAGAAAACCCCAGAAAGCTCCAGTTTGCTGTCTCCTCCCAGCCAGTTATTACCAGAAGGACTATTTCTTCTCATCCCTGGGGTGCTCACTTGCTCATCCTGTCCTTGCATGAACTACCAGGAAAACCATGGCCAAACTCTGCCCGGCTGCAAGCGGGGAGTGATGCCCTCCTTTGCACCATCCAACCAAATTAAGGGGCTGGATTGCTCCTTCCCCTTGCCCTTGGGGAGCATGGGGAATACCCACAGCTGCAACCACACTGGCTCAAAGCCTGTTGCGGGCAACCACAGGCTGGATGCCAACCACCTCCGCTTCCAGGCAAGCCTCTTTGGCCAGGCCAAGGTTGCTTCTGCCTGAGTGTAAATGCCAGATTTTTTTTTCCCCCAAAAGACCTCTGGAACAGAGGAAGCTACAGCGAAATGGTGATAAAGGGCCCAGAGGGTGTGTTTGCAGCTCTTGGGAAAGGAGAAGCTGGAGAGGGAGAGAACATCATAACCTCTTCCTCATTGTAAAACCAGACTTGGCTGCTAATTTTACTCCCATGGCGACTTTGGATGAGGAGGAGGGCTGCTGCTTCAGCAGACCTGTGGCAGCACTTCTAAAAAATACCATTCTTTGCATGGCAAGTCCCACAAGCATTGATTCTGTGTGTCTATGTAGATACCATAAGCTGATCCTGCCTCGGCTGTAGTGGTACGTAGTATGTAAATTTGAACTTGTGTATATCTTTCAGGAGTGGGGCCCAAGCTCTTAATTTGGGATGTTTCTGCTTCCCTAGACTGAGGTTATCACAGGGCTGATGACCAGGACTGAGGGGCAGAGCTCGAGGGGGAACAGGAGACCACCAAGGAGCTTGGGTGATCGCCTGTCTCGTACCTGCCTTGTGAAACCTGTGGGGCGTTCGTGGAAGCACTGGTCTCAGAAAATCAGTCCAACTCAAGAGCAGGTTTTGCTTTACAATAGGGTAAGAGTTTCATTGAGGAGCTGGGCTTCTTGGGGCTCTGCAAAACTGAACTGGGAAAGGGAAGTCCTACTGACTTTTCGCTTTACCCATGGCCTGAAAGAGTTTGTTACCATGTGCAAAAGTCCTCTAAGGCAGACAAAAATTTGTTTCACCCAGCAGCACAGACCACACTGTCCGGAGTATGTTTGTGCTCTGGGCCAAGTCTACATCCTGGGCGTGACTTTCAGGACTTTGCTGTTCATCTCCTACGTGTGACTCCAAGGGTGTGCTCCAAGACTGACACCAGTCATAGTTAGCGTAGGAGAAACATTATTTAACACGTTTTAACTTCCTTTAAATAAAGAAAGACTGCTCCATAAACCTGTTTGAAAAACTAAAACCTCTTCCTGCCAAAAAAAGTCACATCTGGGATTTTTCTTCCTATCCCAAATTGGAACAAGAGATTGGTTAAAGCAGCAGATACCAGATAAATTCCAGTTTAGGGGAATAGAAATTCATTTTCTGATTCAACCTGTGCTGCCTGGGTAGCCAAAGTGCAAACCAGCCTGCAAAGCCAGCTAGCTTTTTTTCTCTTCCCCCCCCCCGCCAAGAAACCTGGAGAACAAGCTGTGAAGGCTGGAGGCTTTAGCAGGGGTTTGAATAAAGTGAGTCAAAAATGCTTTCGAGGTAGCTGCCATCAGTGCATGCCTTATGGTAGGGGGGCTTCTCTCTACTATATTCCCCTGGTCCTTTCCAATTAAGGTGAACTTAACCTCAGTTTGTCTGTGTAAATGCCAGGAATCTTCTCAAAAGGAGCTGTCTCAGCTGGTAGAACACCCAGTGAGGGGGGACGGGGCTCCTGTCAGTGCCCCCACTGACTGCAAAGGGAGCAGACAACTCCTCCCGGCCACTCTTTCAAACACTCAGTTTAAAGAAGAAATAAACTGATGAACAATATGTATCTCCAGCTGACAGAGGAAGTCTAGCTAAATTTTCAAAGAAAAACGAAATTGAACTAGAGGCCGCTAATAATAGCACTTCCCCATTTCTGTCTTAATATCCCTTTTCCCATGATGCTCCAAGGCAAAAAACAGCACTGCTAGAAAATGACAGCTTCTGGAAAAGCAGTTGTTTCTCGCCAAGAGTGAAATGAATGTTGAATGCCTTGCTGAGTGCTCTTCACAAGGGCAGGGATGACTTTAAACTGTAGGATGTGTTTTTCCTCTGTTCCTATTTGTCCTGACAACAGAAACTAAGGTAATTTCCATCTTTCAACCAACTTCTGCTCTCACTTGTACCATTATATACATACTGAAAACAGTTGCATGTTTTGTATTTCATATGTGATGCTAACATGTTCTTAGCCTGTTGATTCAATCGCATCAATTTTTTATCTCCTTTGCATATGTCTTAACTGAAAATCCATGCACAGCATTTCTCATCTGTAGAGTAGAAAGGGGGGGAGGTAAAATACAACAGAGAAAAAATACAGGTTCTGATACCAGGAGTTTTTTACCGAATCTGAAGGAAGAAGGAAAAGATCCAAGTGCCTTAGCTTCCCACAAGGCGCTCCTTCCCATCACTGACCTGATGGAGGGCTGCCCAGCTGGTACAAACATAATATTAAAGCACATACTTAGTCCTGACCAGCCATCCAGGAGGTCTGATGATTTCTAGGCTGGAGCCTCCATCTGTAATTGCTTGCAGCCTGCACCAGGCGACACAGCACAGCACGCTGCATCGTATAGATCAAGCCCGCAGTGCAAAGCTATGTTCACCCTGAGGACGATGAGCCATCTCTGAGGGCAGGTCAGCAGCGAGATCCTCCATTGAGGACTCACCTGCACTGGGAGCACTTGCCGGCAGCGTGAACAATGGTGGCGCCACACCTGCAGTGCCTGACACCGCAGCAAACAGGAGAGGAGCCGGATCGCACTATTTCAGGTTCCTCAGTGGACAGGAGGTGAAGAGGAAAGCTGAGGATGCCATCCTGGGAAAGGTGCAATAGCTGATGGAGGAAGAGCAACAGCTGAGGTAAGCACAGGCATCGCCTCCTCTCCAAGAGCGAGCCGGGGAGACGATGCGACCTGACGAGGACAAGGCACCTGGGAGTCAGTGGGTGCTTGGACACTGAGGAGCTGAATGTGGTGGTGGATGCTGCTGTGCGCCTTGGCCTCCCCAGGCTCCCTGGATGCCAAGGTGGCGAGCTCTTGGCAGCAGGGACTACGCCTCGCCATGTAGCTTTGTGCAGGCATGTCGGTGGCCCTCAAGTTCATCTGTCTGTGGACAGAGTGTCTTTCTCTGCTCAAATGCGGGCTGTCCAGATTTATGGCTTTGGCAGCGACACCGAGGGGGAAATCGAAGACAGACAAATGAACTTGTTTTGTGAGCTAGGGCATTAGCCGGGAGCAAATCTTGCAGCACTAAGAGGCAACCAAGAACAAGCTACTTTACAGAAGCATTTTTCTACTTTCTCTGGACATGCTGAGCACAAAATGAGAGGGAGGACACCTGGCTCCATGCAGCAATTCCTCTGGCTCCTCCCAGAGAGCAAGGCAGAGACTTTTGAGTCAGGTGTGGGTAAGATACCACGGCACAGGGAGATCTGGAGATGGAAACGGCAGGAGTTCCTGGCAGGGTTTCCAGTCTTAGCTATGTGCCTGCCTGACTCGAGTGCTTGCACACTCAGCATCAGTGCTCTCGAGGAAAATGGACACAGGAAAATGAAGACTGTTTGGACTGTAGAAACAATTTACCGCCTGACCTGTGAAGAAAATAGATGGGTTCATATCCTTTTTTAATTTGGGACTTGACTGTCATCTGACATAATCTCAAAATACCTTTGCAAAATGGCACTTTCTGCCTTGCAAGTGTTGCTCAGCTCCTGACAGCGAGCAGGAGGGTGAGCAATGCTCCACAGTGGGTACCTGGCTCTCTAACCACTGCCTGCCCTTCAGCAGGGGTGTGAAGAGCACAATAACGTGGCAGGCCTGAGGGACAGGATGTGTGCGGGTCAGAATAATTCCCAGGCAGAGGCAGGGATCGGGCCCGAGGTCTTTGCAAGAAGGTCCCTGTGTTGGGTGCCAGCAGTAGTTGCAGCAGAGGCGAGGAGCAGCCCGGCTGGCTGTGTAGCTGCTGGTGGGTGGGCAGTCCTGCCTGGGGGCTTGCTGGCACTGGGCTGCCAGCATGGGAGGAGAGCGTGAGCGGTGAAGGCAGTGGTCAGCACTGTCATCTCATTGGCCTGGTTTCAGCTGGGATAGAGTTAATTCTCTTCCTAGTAGCTGGTATAGTGTTATGTTTTGGATTTAGTGTGAGAAAAATGTTGATAACACACTGATGTTTTCAGTTGTTGCTAAGTAGTGTTTAGACTAAGTCAAGGATTTTTCAGCTTCTCATGCCCAGCCAGCAAGAAAGCTGGAGGGGCACAAGAAGTTGGGAGAGGACACAGCCAGGACAGCTGACCCAAACTGGCCAAAGGGGTATTCCATACCATGTGACGTCATGTCTAGTATATGAACTGGGGGGAGTTGGCCTGGGGGGTGCAGATCGCTGCTCAGGAACTAACTGGGCATCGGTCACCGAGTGGTGAGCAATTGCGTTGTGCATCACTTGTATATTCCAATCCTTTTATTATTATTATTATCATTATTAGTTTCTTCCTTTCTGTTCTGTTAAACTGTTCTTATCTCAACCCACAAGTTTTACCTTTTTTTTCCCCGATTCTCTCCCCCATCCCACTGGGTGAGGGGGAAGTGAGTGAGCAGCTGTGTGGTGCTTTGCTGCTGGCTGGGGTTAAACCACGACACTCATCCATGGAGAACTTTTACTCTTTGCAAAGAGGCCCCTCTGCTCCCTTGGGACAGCTGCTAAGGAGAAGCGGTGCCTCCAAACCGAGCTGAAACGGGACACGATGGTGGTCAAGACCTCAGTCTAACCCATGTATTGCTTAAGTATCATCTGTACCGTCAAGTAAAAGCAGAGGAGATGGCTGCTTGAGCAGGGACTTGTCCTGCATGCCTGAAGATGGCAGCATGGTACAGACTAAGGGCCGCAAGCACAATTTCCAGTCAGGACTGTGACTGCTGATGAACATGACAGGGCCCCTTGCTGTCACAGTGCTAAATCCCACACAGCCCTTGCCTCCAAAACTGGGTGACCACATCCCAACGGCTAGCTGGTCCCTGGCCTGTGCCTCGCTCTGGCTGACCTGAACCTCCTACCCCCATGGCTGGCATTAAAGGCAGCACTCCCGGGCATGCGTTCCTGGTGTAGACATGACCCTCCTGATGGCCAAAGGCAGCATGTCTTTTCCTGGCCATGGTGGGCAAATTCTGCCTTCGCTACTCCAAAAAAGGAAAATGTCATCGGCACAATTTTGGCCCGAGTCGTGGAGTTTCTTTCTTGCAACTGTACTTCCAAAGAAATCAGTGGCAGGCCTCTCACTGGCTTCAGTCATATCAGGATCCACACATGATGCCTTCATCGAGGATAATGTTAATTTAGACCCCAAAACATTGGTTGGAGTCATTACTGTTTTTTCTATACCTATTTTTTAGCTTAATTTCATGAAGAAATGAGGCTACTGTGACCATGTATGTTCACCTGACTGTATGTTGTCTTCCAAGCCCCAGTAACTTTTGATACTGTTGGCCAATTTCAACCAACCACCCAGTTGGGATTAAACTCCTACCTGCAGACAGGCAGAGGGCAGCACCCCCCAGAAAAGGGGTCCGATGTGAACTCTGTTCCTGTCCTGTCCTTGAGAATTGGCACACCACAGAGATGCATGGAGCACCCAACATGGGGATGCTTCCACCACAGCTTGGAGATCTTTAGATGTCAAGCAACCTCAAGACGAAAATCTGTAAGAAACACGGCTTTTCCCATTCTTAGTGCTTACGCTTGTTGATACTGGTACTGCTCAGCTTTTTAAGTTTATGCAGTGCTGAACCTTGGTGACAAAGAATCATATATATGGTGAAGTGTTTTGGAATTTGATACCGTTCCAGAAAACTTAAAAAATAGTAGCAGATCCAAAAGTCTTGGTACCTGAGATACTTACATTAAAACACAATGCACCCTCAACCTTCACGTAGTAGAAGCTTAACAGTTAGCAGTCGTCACCAACCGTATTGGGTTTAGAAACATCTTAGTTTCTGACTTCTTAAGTATTTAAGATCTTGATGTTGCTTTGAGGGTAAATCTTTAGTATCTACCTGTTCATGCTCTAATCATAAGAGGAAATGACTCCTTTCTCTCCCTAAAACAGAACAAATAAGTTAGTTTCACTGCTTCTTTTTGTCCCTTAAAACAGAAGCCCCCACAGCAGGAGTTTAGTTATTGGGTTGATTTTCACAAAAATTTTGGTTTGATTGTTGCGGTTCTTCAAAGTAGCTGCTGGAGAACAGTGCAAGATTTGCACAGACAAATGGATGAAGACCATTATCCACCCAATTCAGATGATAATTACTCATATGAATATTCTTTTAATGAAAGCAATATCTGCGAAATGGGCGACTATTTTGTATTTTACACCCATCTCACTACTGTCCTCTACACTCTGGCATTTTTGCTCAGCCTGCTAGGAAACACTTTAGTGTTATGGATCCTATTCAAATATGAAAACCTTACATCTTTAACGAACGTCTTCATCATGAATCTCTGTGTCTCAGATTTAGTCTTCTCCTGCATGCTGCCCATCTGGGCAGTGGACCAGTCCTTTGGGTGGATTTTTGGTGAGTTCCTTTGCAAAGCGATGAATGCCGTTTTCTCCATCGGGTACTACAGTGGTGTTTTCTTTTTGACTCTCATGACTATCCTGCGCTACTTGTCCATAGTGAACCCCCTTTCGACTTTGAGATCCCAGACGCAGTGCTGTGGTTTTCTGGTGAGCTTGGTTGTTTGGACTGGTAGCATATTAATCGTGGTTCCTGAGGTGATTCACACCACAGTGCAAGAAAACTTGGAAGGGGCCAAGACCTGTGATTATGCTGACTGGAAATGGAAAAAGGTGGACATTTATCAGAGAAATGTACTCTTCCTGTTTTCCTTTGGGGTGATCGTATTCTGCTACTTCAAGATACTGCTAATCCTGCTTGGAGCAAGATCTCGCAGAAAGCACAGAACGGTGAAACTCATCCTTATTATTGTGGTGGCTTTTTTCCTGAGCTGGGCACCTTACAACATCCTCAGCTTTATGATTACTTTTCCACCACCTACCTGTCAGTATCAAAAAGACTCCAACCTTGCCTTTCACATCAGCCGTAAAATTGCTTTCTCCCACTGCTGCCTCAACCCTGTGCTCTATGTATTTGTTGGAGTCAAGTTCAAGAGGCATTTGTTACGTTTATGCAGTCAGTATTTACCCTGTGGCAATGGTCAAGTCTCCAGTCCCAGGATCTGCTCTCAAGGCAAATTCCACTATGAAGGTGCGTCCATCTACTGAAGCGAGACCTAACTATTAGCACTAGTCCTGGATGAACTTTCTGATTTTAAAAGCCATGGATAATCTCTAATTCTTAGAGGCACTTCCCTGAGAAAGACACACAAATTTACTCTTTGCAAACATGCTGTGTATGGAAAGTAATAAAATAATGTATTTACAGTGGGACGGAGAGCTGAGACTGCTCAGAAATTACTTCATTGGCCTGTAAGTCTTATCTTTATGAGGTTTTGTGCGGTGAGATGGATTTTCTCTTATTTATAGTTTCTTTTCAAAAACAAAAAAAAAATTTGCTTTTTCCTTTGGGAGCTAAAACATCATGTTTTAATGTAAATGGTGTTGCATGTTGCTTTCTTGCCTGACTTAAAATACTTGGATTGTATATAGCAATGGACACATAAGTATTTCTGTAGCTTTTAATGCTTTACAGTGTTTATCAGTGCCGAACGCATTGGTTCTTTTTTTTTGGGGCTCTCGGGATTAACTGTCTTGACAATAGCTACAAGACCTCACAGTCTATGAAGTTTTCAGTGCAAACGTTCTTTTATCTGTTGGTAGATAAATATATATAAAACAAGCTTAGTGCAAAAGTAGTCTTTTGGGTCTGAAATGGAAAGTTTGGGAGAGCCCTAGAAGGAACACAAGCTGTTAAGCAGATACTTCACTAGGATATTAGTTTTTCTCCTGTTACTGCTCCTGCTGCAGGCACCTTCCAGTCTCTGAACATCCCTTCAGGCGGTTGCAGTGGATTGGCAGCCCATCTCCCGAGCAGCGCAGGAGTCTATTTGCCTCTAAATGCTCTCTCCTTCCTTTTCTCCTTTTGCCATGGTGCCGAGAAGAATTAAGCTTTCTAAAAAGGTTATAGTGCAAGAACAAATGGCTTTTTTTAATAGCAGGATAAAAATAGCTTGCTTTATTTGTAAAATTAATGTTTGGCCCTTTTTTTTTTTTTAAGGAAGCCAGAGCAGCAGGTTTTATCCTATATACTTGGATGCTTGCTGCTTCACAACTTTTTAAAAACTGCTTCACACAGATGTTTAAGTCTCTGCCTAAAACCTGATCATCAAAGTCAGCCATGTGTTTATTTTTTACATGCTTCGCGTCGGTCTAAATACCAGATATGCTCATATCTCTTAGGCGTGCAAGCGTCTGGTCTAACCAGCTGCCTGGCCACACGCAAGTCTTTTCGTTTCATGCATGCATCTCATCTCCATGGGCAGGTGGGAAGGAAAATGCAAATATTTGCATGAACCTAGCTTTGGAAATGTTGCTAAGAGGGCTAGCTGTGTTAAGTGCAGGAGTGTTTTTACATGACCACTAAAACATGATTTCCCAACTAAAAGCAAGTTGAGGGAATTCAATTCAACAGCACACATTTTTGCAACAAAACCGTTCACATTCTGATTACACCAATCAAACCTTGTGGCTTTTTTTCTCACGGAAACTGATATTCTTCTTCATGATAGCTTGGTGGGTTTTTTTTCCTCGGGCAGTGTTACACGTAGTGCGTACTCCAGTGTAGCTGAATGACAAAGCCTCTGGAAACCAGAACATTTAATTCCCTAGCATCTGTATAGTAAGGCAAGGTAGCTTTGCAGTGGCACCAAGAAATGGTTTGGCAATGGTTCTAAGCGACAGTTTGGCTTTTTGGGCAACCATCTTAAAATGTCTGTGTTGTTTCTGCACTATTTCGTTTGATCTCTAAAGATCATCTGGAGCAGACAACAGATTCTTCTCAGCTGCTGTGTAGTTTATAAAAAGCGGAAGCTCAGACATGCCCATAGTTCAATGTCCTATTTCTGGTCGTATCCAGAAGCAAGAATACCTAGGGAAAAGCATAAGACTGGGGCAAACACATATGACACATATCCAAATAGTCTTCCTAGGGCTTGCCCATAGTTTCTAGCTTGTGCTTCAGTTTAGCTGCCAGAACAAAGTGATCATATCTTGTCCCTTATCATCAGATGCTCCTTTCTGAACAAGTCAGTCCTGGTATCCTATTACTACAGTTATTGCCTAAAACTTAAAAAATCATCAAGGTTATTTATTAATCCCAGAGGGAACTCACTTGTGTTCAGACAAACCATGGAAAGGTAGAACTTGTCATTTGCCTGGTTGTGGAGACCAGCTTTTGGCTCTTGTCTCCTGATAAGAGACATTTTAAATGAATGTGGTTGCTTTTATGTGCTTCAAGACACTTTGGACTGGGGACTCAATACCATCAATTATGAAGAGGCAACCTACTGAAGGACAAATGAGTCCAAATTCTTATTCTGTTCTGGTAAGCCAGGACCACTTCATGGGCACCAGCAAATCTCTACAAGAGGAAAATGCTGTGACGATGAGTAAAAGAAGGTCTCACGCACATCATTTCAACGAACTGTCATTCAACTCATTGTCCTACACCACCCTGAAATCTTTGCTGTCCATACATTTTACATTTATCTAAAAAAAGTCAGGAAATATAACAAAAGTGCAAGAAATTGAAATGGTCCTGCTCTGCCCAGGTTTTAACAAGTTATTTATGTCTGTTTGTAGCTTGAGCATATTTTGTTATAGTATATCTGAACATGTAAAGGGAATGCTTAATGTTACCCAGTTGTACTGCTGCCTACCATAACTAAAGTAATTCAGCATGTGGAGATTTCCCCTCCTGATATAATGAAGTGGTACGAATAAACATTCAGAAATTCAGTGGAATAGTACACTGTGGCTATTGTTCTCCGCCTTTGATAACCACCTTTTAAGGTGTTTTCAATTGAAGAAGTAATTGTGAATTTTCATAGACCAATTTAGCTTGGAAGAGACTTCTGGAGGTCATCCACTCCTCCACCCTGCTCACAGAAGTTCCGTCTTCCCAGTTCAACAAGGTTGCTCAGGGCCTTGTCTTGTCAAACTCTGAAAATCTCCAAGAACAGGGACTGCATAACTCCTTTGGGTCCCTGTTCCAAAACTTGACAACTCTCCTGGTGGCTTCTTTTCCTTCCATGTGGACAAAATTTCTTTTGCTGCAACCTGGTGATGATGCCTGTTCCTTGCCTTCTCTATGTCCTTGCATGACATAATGGAATAGACCCATCAGATCTCCCCTAAGCCTTGTTTTTTCCTGGGGCTAAGCAAACCCCAGCCAATCTAATGTCCTCATATGTCATGTGCTCCAACTCCCTAACCATCTTGGTGGTCCTCCATTGGGCTCACTTCAGTCAGTCAACCTGTCTCTTGTATTGGGGGCCCCAAAACTGGATATGCTACTGCAGATGTGACCACATGAATTTCAGGTAGAGGGGAATAAAGGTTTCCCTCAACCTGATGGCAATGCAGGCTCACACACAGTTAGTCTTCACTGCTGCAAGTGCACAAGACTGAGTTGTGTTCAACTTGTTGTCCACTTGAATCCCCAGATCTTTTCCAGCAAAGCTGACCTCCAGCCAGGTGGCCCCAGCCCACACTCTTGCAGGGGGTTAGGCCATCCCAGGTGCAGTACTTTGCATTTGCCATTGTTGAACTGCCACGACTCCTGTCAGCTCATTCTTCAAGCTTGCTGATGTCTCCTTGCATGGCAGCCCAACTCAATGTGTATCAGCTGCTCCCTCTTACTTGGTTTTATGCATGAGCTTGCTGAAGGTGCACCCTGTCCCATCATCTAGGTTGATAATGAAGATGTTGAAGAGTATCAGCCTCAGTATTGACCTTCAAAGCATGCCACTCACAACCAGCCACTCATTAAGATGTCAAACCCTTGACCACTACCCTTTGAGCCTGATGGTCTGGTCAGTTTTTCATCCACTTTGTAGCCCACCCATTCAATCTATATCTCCCTAACCTGGTTACAAGGATGCTGCAGGGGACTTTGTCAAAGGCCTTGCAGAAGTAAAGGTAAATGATATGCACAGCTTTCCCCTCATCCCCAGAGCCAGTCATCTCATTGTAGAAGACAGTCGAGTTGGTCAGGCACTATTTTTTCTTGGTAAATCTGTGCTGGCTGTTCCCAAACATTTTTGTCCCTGCATCTGTCTGGTAATGGCCTCCAGGAGGATTTGCTCCACCATCTTCCAGGGCACAGGGGTGAGAATGACCTGCCTATAGTTCCCTGGATTGTCCTTCTTGCCTTTTTTTGAAAATGGGCACGACCTTTGCCTTTTTCAAATCATCAGGGACCTCCCCTGACCACCATGGCCTTTAGAGGCAATAGACAGCACCTTGCAATCATATTGGGCAATGCCCTCAGCACCATCACATGCACCCTGCCCAGTCCCACAGACAACTATATGTCCAGTCTCCTTAAGTAGTCCCAAAGCAACTCTCCTCTGCTGTGGATAGTACCCTACCCCTCTCTCCAAACTCTGCTACTAGGCACAGAGACCTGTAAGGCACTTGGAGCTATACCCATTGTCAAGACGAAATATGTTGGTGTAGCTGCCATCCTTGTTTATACGCATATGTTATTAAATATCTATATTGCTAAAGCCACAGGATATGCCCCGTGCAGGTCTGGGGATGGGCAGCCTATGCATCTCTTTCGTTCTGGGAGCTCCAGATGCTTGGAAAATACAGACTGCTCTGGGTAAAACATAATGCTCAGGGGACCTTGAATCTTTAATTTCACTCAATCAATCAACTATTATGTGGTCTAAGCAAATGCAGAACTGAGAGAAAGAAGTTTGTAAAGTGAAAAAGGAGAAATTAATTGCTTTTGGAAACCACAGTCTATCTGGGGGAGGGGAGCAGTGTCAGATTCAGTGGTCACAGTACTGCAACTGTGGTACAGTGCCAGGGGTGCCTTTACACAGGATGGCACCTCTAACCCTAATTGCAAGATACAGTTAAATGGACATACTCTTGCTGCTCTGATTAAGTCCATATTTCCACCCAGCGGGAATGGGAGAACAATGGCTTCTCCCACAAGCAACTTGGCTGGATTGGGCCCTTCTCCCTACCTGTCTTTTCAGCAGGTCAACACAAAACTGAGCATCACTGCTATAGCCTGTCAGAGCTCATGAAATTCTATTTTATCTTCTCCTTACAGTTACCCAGCAGTTTAAAATGCTCTTCCTCATCCAGTGTTTAAATAGGAAGGCCCTCTGTTAAATGGAGAGAAGTCTGACTGATATTTGCTGTACTGATCAGATGCCTACATGTTCTTCAGGAAGCAATACTAAAGCAAGCACAAAAATTAGAAAGGAAAATAATGTGTTAGCTGTCAGTCAAAATGAGAACAGACGGTAAGAAGCACCAGTAAAGATGACCTATGACGACCAGTTGTATATCATCATAAAGGAGAGACAAACACAACAGTGCTTCACTTACCAGCATAGAGCTGTTCTTGAGATTAATATCTCAAGGATACAGAGAAAATGGAGACAGACTCTTCTTGGAGTTGCACAGCAATGGACACGAGCTGCAAAGTATTTCAGTTAGGTGTAAGCACTTGTTTTTTTACAAGGGTAGTCAAATACTGGAACAGGGACACAGAGAGGTGGTTCAAGAGTCGACTGGATGTTGAGCAACCTCATCTTATTAGACCTGCTTTGAGCAGGGGTTTGGAGTAGAGACCTCCAGAGGTCCCTTCAAACTTAAACTACTCTATGATTTTTATGATTTGTAGCTGAAGCAACATTAAACCAAGTAAATGCTGCCGAAAGATTGTTTTAGTGCAGAATTCAGCCTGAAGAACATAGTCCTTTAAGAGAACTGAACACAAAATTCAAAACTGAAAAGCTAGGTTTTGATGTGCAAAATCTTCACTGACCTGTGCAATGAACACATAGTAGAAGTGATTCCTAGATGAGATTATGCCTGTTAAAGGATGGCAATACTTAAAAAGGTCTCATTTTGCTTTTCTATGTAGGTATAGAAATGGCAAGGAATACAGTTCCTGGAATGATTCATTCATGGAGATGGAAACCAGAAATTCCTGCCACATAGGGAGCCAGCACGTTTTATTGCAAGGGTTCAATAGGTACCGTGCACAAGGGAGAGGGTTGAAAGGAAGCCAGCCCCTTCTGACAGATCGTGGGCATTTTCAAATAGAAGTTTTAGGCTCTGTAAATGTTCAACATATATGCATCTTCAGTTTTAAATCAGAAGCACAGTGTAGACAGAAGATCCTGGCTGGAGTGAAGCAAAGAACTGAGAATGACAAAGAAAAATGCAGGGAGTGGAGTACTCCCTCCATATTCAGGAACTGCCAAGATACCAAATCCAAAATATTTTTGATTTTGTTTCATTCCTCCAAACAATGCTGCTTTCTGAGGTCAAGTTCTGTTTCTTGATGGCGATATCCTTCCAGCTATCTTAACCAGCTCTTAAACTCATAAGCCTTAGTATGCTCTTTATCCATGTGCCACACATCTGTGTGTATATGTCATGGTTTAACCCCAGCCAGCAGCTAAGCACCACGCAGCTGCTCACTCACTCCCCCCCACCCAGTGGGATGGGGGAGAAAATCGGGAAAAGAAGTAAAACTCATGGGTTGAGATAAGAACGGTTTAATAGAACAGAAAAGAAGAAACTAATAATGATAATGATAACACTAATAAAATGACAACAGTAATAATAAAAGGATTGGAATGTACAAATGATGCGCAGTGCAATTGCTCACCACATACCAATTGACACCCAGTTAGTCCCCGAGCGGCGATTCCCCTGCCCCCACTCCCCCCAATTTATATACTAGATGGGACGTCACATGGTATGGAATACCCTGTTGGCCAGTTTGGGTCAGGTGCCCTGGCTGTGTCCTGTGCCAACTTCTTGTGCCCCTCCAGCTTTCTCGCTGGCTGGGCATGAGAAGCTGAAAAATCCTTGACTTTAGTCTAAACACTACTGAGCAACAACTGAAAACATCAGTGTTATCAACCTTCTTCGCATACTGAACTCAAAACATTGCACTGTACCAGCTACTAGGAAGACAATTAACTCTGCCCCAGCTGAAACCAGGACAGTATACAAAAGGCTCTGGTTCATTTAAACTGCACAGTCCAGAGTCTGTGTCCTGGTTCTCCCATATCATTGCTGGTTCAGTTGAACCAGCACCGAACCAGCTCAAAATCTTGGTACTGACTTTGTCCACACAGGAGTGAAATGCAGGCAGTTGTGAGCAGCGATAGCTCCTAAACCTGATGTGCTTAGGTGGAAGTCAGTCTCAGAAGCTGACCTGGTATTAGCAGAATATTCTCCCAAGCCCCTCAGCTACCTTGCCTAAAATGCCAAATTTGCTTCTAGAGGTTTTCCAGAGCTTTGCTCTTTCTTTTTATGTTGTCCGCTTCCAGCTTTATACCTACCGACAATTATTTGTCCACCTATTCAAAACAGAATGCAAACAAATGCAAAAAGTGCTTCCAAAGCTTTCTCCCCGCAGTCACAGAAGGTCTCTGATGATGAACAGCAGCCTGTTGTTCAGTCTAGCTACAATGGTATGTTAATCCCCTGAGAGTGACCAGGGAAACTGGGAGTTTGCTACTCTCATAAAATACCTCAAGTGCCTAGTGGAAGCAAAACCCTCCCCAGCTATTATATAACTCAATTAACTCTTTAAAAAAATTAAAAGAAAATATGTAGCACATGTAACAATAACGTCAGAGAGATGGAAGGAATGCATCCAATGGACACGTACTCAGAGACCACTGTGAAATAAATATTCATGGAATCCAACAGCCACAGGAGACATTTTTTCTGGTTTTTTTTGATAGACCCCAGTTATTTAAGAGGGTTTAGTAAAGACTTGCTCTAGTCAATGAGGCACCAAAGTGGTGCCAGCATGAGATGACTGATGACAGTGTATAACTTTACTTTATGACTGTCACAGGAGAAGAGTCAGAGACCGCTCAGACATATCCGAGCCAGTAGTTAATTGAGTTCTAATCAGTAAATTTAGGTATGTAAATTGTTTAGTAGGTACAGATGGATTGGCGGTCAATACTATTTACTACACTTAAAGTTAGTATGGGATACAAAGATTATTGCTTAAGTGTACTATATGTATCTTAAACATTACATGCATGCAGAAAATGCCATTTACCAACCCATCGATGTCTGGTGTCAGGTCAGGGATCTCTCAGCCTCGAGGGGTGACCTTGAGGGGCGACCTTGAGGGGCGTCCCTACCCAAGGGGAGATCCCTGCTGCTCAGCCAGCTGTTGCGGAGGGAGAGCTCAAGGGGCCGTGATGGCTGCAGGTATCTATAGTGTCAAGTGGGTGATTTGCCGTCAGGTTTTCCACTGTGTTAATGCTCTTTATCAGCCCAGTCTCCAGCCAAACCGTTTTTTGGGGGTTTGGTGCCAAGTTCTCAGGGATAGTCTCACACGATAGGATTAAATTTGATTAGGCCTACTTGCTGAGCATCTGCCTGGACCAAAGTTCAGTTAGTTCAAACAGGAGGAGTGCATCCGTCACAATGATGAGCTAGACAGTGTGAATGTAAATTGGCTTGCCTGAATGGAGGAAACTCTTCCCGCATGAAAATAGAGCACATTTATGCATCACAATTAAAACTAAAGGATTCTATACTTATTTGCAAACTTTGTATAGAAATGGCTTCCACCAAAATGCAAAAAAAACCAACCCAAACCCAAACCAACCCACATTCAAATTGTATTTTCAGAATCACTCTAAAAGAACTGCAGCTAGCATTATCTTTAACTTCTGATGTCAGAAGTTGATTTCAGCCCTTAAATAGTTATCCTGGCTTACATTTTAGCCATATGGAACAAAACCTACAGCATGATCCTTTAATGATCCTTAATAGATGTTAAGTAGCAATTTAGTAGTTTTAGTTGATTGAGTTGGGTACCTCTATGGCATACATACACAATTACAAGGGTAACATTCCACCAGCTAATGAAAAGATTTTACCCAGTGTCCTGGTTTCAGCTGGGATAGAGTTAATTCTCTTCCTAGTAGCTGATATAGTGTCATGTTTTGGATTTAGTGTGAGAAAAATGTTGATAACACACTGATGTTTTCAGTTGTTGCTAAGTAGTGTTTAGACTAAGTCAAGGATTTTTCAGCTTCTCATGCCCAGCCAGCAAGAAAGCTGGAGGGGCACAAGAAGTTGGGAGAGGACACAGCCAGGACAGCTGACCCAAACTGGCCAAAGGGGTATTCCATACCGTGTGACCTCATGTCTAGTATATAAACTGGGGGGAGTTGGCCTGGGGGGGTGCAGATCGCTGCTCGGGAACTAACTGGACATCAGTCACCGAGTGGTGAGCAATTGCATTGTGCAACACTTGTTTTGTATATTCCAATTCTTTTATTGTCATTTTATTATTATTATATTAGTTTCTTCCTTTCTGTTCTGTTAAACTGTTCTTATCTCAACCCACAAGTTTTACCTTTTTTTTCCCCGATTCTCTCCCCCATCCCACTGGGTGAGGGGGAAGTGAGTGAGCGGCTGTGTGCTGCTTTGTTGCTGGCTGGGGTTAAACCATGACACCCAGCAAAGGCTTTCCTTTTGCTGGGATGACTGTCATTGCCTTTCCTGAGCTAGGAAAATTGACAATAATTCCTATCCAGCTTATCATAGTTTAAGAAGTTAATCAATAGACTTATCAGAATAAAAATAAAGAAGAGCAAGACAAATGGAGCAAATAATGCTTTATTTTTTTTTTTTAGGGCAGCTTCCAAAAACCAAAAATCTTGAACCTCTTTTGTTGCAAAGAAATGAAGAATATAGAAAATTCTAAGGAAGCATTGGTCAGCTACAGACCTAGTTGGAAACAGCATGCTTTTCTCTGAAGAAATTGATGTCTGTATAAACAGGCAATAATTCAATAATTAATGTCAATAATTAAACATTTCTGTAAGTAAATTTTCACTACATAATTAAAAGGAGGAATTAAAAGGGCAAATATTTGCCATGGCCCTAATCCCACTTGCCCTTGTGTTGGCAAATCTCCAGCGGACGGACAGGTAGAGTTTTGCTGGCACATGGGGTGGCTGGGTCTGTCTCCAGAGCAGATTATTGAGTGAGAAGTAAAACTGCACAAACACTTTTTGAAAACATGTAAAAAAACCTCCATTGCAGTGAAATTATCTGGGATTTGATTTATCATTATTTGCAACTGATGACCCTGAGGTTACTTTTGGAAAACACCCAGTTGTCTACAGACCAATGGAAAATGAACATTTGTTTTCAGCAGATTCTCCTGGCCCTGTACTGAATGACGCAGCAAAGCGGGCCACGAGAAGTCAGCCTGAAGATTGCTTCCAAACTATGCAAGACATCCCATTGCGTTTCACAAGTCATGTGCCCACAACATCCTTAGCCCTATAACCTGCACTTCTGAGGGCATTAAAATGCTTTTGAGCTATTGAAAACCATACATTAGGTGAAGATTAATCACCAAAACTTAAGGCCACTTAGTCATCCTGAAGTTGAGGATGAAAAAATGAGGATGATGGAGACGTGTCTGTGACTGCGTACTACATATATTTCGTCAAGCGTCTTTAAAATATGCTGCTTTGATCTTATGGCCGCCTAAGCTGAAGTTTATGATGCTAATGTAGTCACAAGCATTGTGGCAAGAATTGATGACAAACTGTTTGGTCACAAGTTTTATTTAAAGTCATTTATTTACCAAAGCAATGTGGAAAAAAAGCTAAGGAACTTAAAGTACACTTCCAAGTGCAAAACCAGCATAGCCTATTTCATATGCTGTGAAAGAAATGCCCTTTCAGAGAGTCATACGCGTTATGGAAGGGTTAAAATTTGAAGAGTGGAAGTGGCTTGCTTGTAGGAGCCTGCCGCGGGAGCCTTAGGAGTCCCGTGCCCCCCGTACCCCCCCACACCCCGCCTTAGGAACGGACCTCTGGTTCCAGTTTCACACCCGCTTTCTCCCAGTCTCTTACCGTACGTGGCCTTTATTAATCCCTACCTACGTCTTTCAGCAGTGGAAAGAGGATTTTCCTTTCGTCAACTGACGCGGACAGAAAGGAGAAATCTGCTGCCTACTGGATTTATCGAGCCTGGCTTTCATATTCACTTCAGGCGTCCGTGCAAAGAGCTTGATGAACTGATGTGCAAACAAACAAACATAATTAAAAAAAACAACAACAACAACATAGTGAACTGTCCTAAAAGCAACAGTCGGTACAATATTAAAAAGTTAACACTTCCTGACAGGAGACCTTGTTTGAGGGTACCAGAACCACCCCCCCACCCCACCCCACCCCCCCCGAGAGGAAACCGCCCCAAGCCCGCAGCTGTAGAGGAAACCGGCGATTTTTCCCGCAAAGACATATAAAACCCCTCTATTGTCACCACGGTGCTTTCCCTCAGCCAGGCCCTCCGCGCCCCGCTGAAGGTACAACGGCGGCGGTGGCCGGGCCGAGCCCATAGCGTTGCGCGCAGCCACCGCCCCGGGGGTGGGGGAGGCACCTCCAGCGGCCTCACGGGAGTTGTAGTCGGCGGGGAGCGGCGAAGGGCTCCGGAGCCTCACCCCGACCCTTCTCTCCGCGACATGGCGGCGGGCCGCGCAGGTAACGTGCGACACCCACCCCCCGTCCTCACAGCCCCCTGAGGGAGCGCGGAGGGCGGCGGGGCCGGTGGGGAGCGGGAAGTAACTTCAGCGGCTTCCACTTGTTGCCGCTCGGAGCTGGGCTCCGAGGGGAGGAGCCCCGGCGGGGACGGAGAGAAGGGGGGGGGGAAGAGAGCTGCGCCGCTGCTCCTCAGCACCGGAGTGGCCTTGGCGGGGGGGAAGCCGGGCTCGGCCTTATGGCGGGATGAGGGCGGGCCCGGCAGGGTCACCTCAGCCCGCTGTGGGGTGACCGGCTCCGCACTCAGAAACCCTTGGGGTGGCCTGGATGGTGGCCAGCGCCTAGGCGAGGGCAGCCGCCATCCAGGCCTGGTCACCTTAGGTGTCATGGTTTCCACCTCGCCATTGATGGTTTTAGGCCAACATAAACCCCGCTCTCTGTTTATTCCCCTGTCATCCAGCCCTCCAAGTCCTCCCCACCAGTCACGGCAGCTGCAGGAGGAGCAGAGTCACCCGGGGTCCTGCTAGAAACCAAATACCCCCCCGTGTCTGTGCCCTCACCCGTTATAAAGTGCTGACGGGCAAATATTTGCCATGGCCCTAATCCCGCTTGCCCTTGTGTCGGCAAATCTCCGGCAGACGGACAGGGAGAGTTTTGCTGGCACGCGGGGCGGCTGGGTCTGTCTCCAGAGCAGATGCCGGGTTTGCAGCTGGCCCTCCTCCGGCTTACGTTGATCCCGGTAATCCAGAGCGAGCAAAGGGAAAAAAAAAAAAAGGCAAGGCTTTAGTGAAATGGTCGTCCACTGCCTGTGGGCTCTGGATTCTCCTCGGGCAGAGGTCCTGTGGTGGTGAGTCGGGCTGTGGAGGGGCTGTGCTGTGTTTTGGAGGCTGGTGAGTTTGTTGCTGCTGCAGCTGCCTGTTCAGGAGCTCAGGGCTCTAGTGTTTTCTACCTGCGTCTTGCACCCAGCCTCCTGCTGATTTTTGCCTGTGCAAAGGTTTGCTTGCTGTATGGAGTTGGTCAGCTGTAGGTGTCACGCTCCTGGTTCAGCCTCTCACTTGAAACCGAGTTACTTTGCAAGTGTAAACAAAGAGGGCAGAGTACCAGGCCTTTGCCTCTTTAATGCTGAAGAGTGAAAGTGGGTGTTTGATTTTATCCAGCTCTGACTTCCTGTGCCCATGGAGGCAGGCTGGAATGAAACGTTCAGGGTAAAACATGGGCTCTGTCTTGTCAGCAACATGGCGACATGTTTTCTCTTGGTGTTTTTCTTGTTTTCAGTTCTGGTAAGATGTTGGAGGACATGCAACAGCGGAGATAAAGT
The DNA here is from genome assembly GCF_026419915.1 of Harpia harpyja. NCBI lineage: Eukaryota > Metazoa > Chordata > Aves > Accipitriformes > Accipitridae > Harpia > Harpia harpyja. Next base: position 53,851,159 of record NC_068940.1, on the reverse strand, counting down.
GTCTTGCAGTATTGAATTTTGTGTTTTCCAGATATTACTGTTTACAAGGCAATTTCCTGAAGTCTTCCAATGATCCTCATGGGAGTCCTTGAATTTTAAAAATGTTCCAGATGTTCCAAACAGTGTTTCCAAACATTCACATTTAGAAGACAGCACTGCAGTTAAAAAGTTGTGTCTGAGATACTATGATGGAAAACAAGTGATAGTCGATTTTGCCTTTCTTGTTGTAGTATATATACTTGAGAGTGTTTGTTGTGAACATGGTTTCATTACCTCTTCTGAAGAGCCAGTTAGTTAGTTATGGAGTCTGATTTTCATGTATAAAGGAGCCTCTTACGTACACCATCTGGTAACAGTGAAAGGGTGTATTGTATTTGCAGTCCCTCTCTCCATTGCTAGAGGGTTACATAAAAGGAACAGGAATTCATACTAACATCCTGGAGGCCAGGGTCTGCTAAAACTTGGTCCCTGGGGGATCAAGACCTAACAGAATGACTAGGGAGAGAAAACTATCCAAAATGTAGAAAAAAGTGTGTGAAAAATTGCAGAAATTATCTAATAGACTCAAGGAAAATTAGTGCTGAAAATTGTTTTTAACTTGGATTGTTATTTGTTTTTCTTAGTTGATCACATTTAAAAATTAACAGTTGCCCATTTGTCAAATGAACACTGAACTCTTCTAGTATTTTTTAGATGTTGTTGAGATTATTAAACTGAAGGGAACTGTAAGACCCCAAAGTATTTTTATTGTTAGACATTATTACTTTTATTTCTTTATATTACTATGGGTTTTTTTCTGTTTGGTTTTGCTAATGCAAAGAAACTTTTTTTAGCAGCTTGTATCTAGCTTGTTTCTTTTTCATATTTTCCAGTAATAATTCCAGTTTGTCCAGGGAGTGGTGGTTGTTTGTGTCCAAAATTGCATAATAATAGTAATTTTAAATATTTTGCCCAAATGTATTCAGAAGAAGGCATTACATTTAGTAACACTGCTAAAAGGAGCAGAACCTTTTATGTACAGCATCTCAGTCTTAGTGCTTGGAATAGTCCTAGGAAACTGTTGCTGCACAGGGCCTTGATTCGTACACCCTTCCCTTTGATTTAATGCTTTCGTCCATCCCAGTATTCTCTGGTTGCTGATGGGTATAGTGATCTCAGCAAAGATATTTGTAAACAGTTAACCCCTGAGTGTGTCCACCATGACATTTAATTTAGTGCTGGAAAGGAGGATGGGCACAGGAGTGGTCTTGCTACTGTTACAAGGCAAGTTGGGTTTTGAAAGTGAGCAGGTTGGATCAGGATATCCCCAAGTAACTGCACTCATGCCAAGCCTGCGTCATCTGTGAGCCTGTCTGTTCCCAAGCGGCTCAGCAGTGGCAGTCTCATACAGGCCTCTCTTCTGAAGGCTTTTAAATCCTTGGGGTTTGTAACTCTGAAATTTCCCCTTCCCCCCAAATGATGACTTTCACTGGAAAACCCATGAGAAAAGAGGGAGAGAAGAAATACTCCCTGCTTCCTGCTGCAGAGGAAAGAAAACAAGAATTTTTGCTGTTGGCTCTGGGGTAGCATGATGCACTCAGTGGCCTGTCAGTTTGGGTTGTTTCAGTGTGGTTTTTGCTTAATGTGCTTGCCTCGCCTCCTATTTGATCTATGAGTGCGTGGCTAAAACTCGTAATTTTCAGTGTTGCTTGTTGCTAGTTCACTGGGAACTACATATAGGCCAGGATTTGCCCTAGGGAGCTACCACTGCTGTTGGCTGGGTGGAGGGCAGATAGAGTGCTACAGATGGGCAAGTTTCAGCACCCAGCCACCAAGCAGCCTTTTCAAGTACTTCTGAAACCTTGGCTTGGAGGGACAGTGTGGAATGGTAGATACAGAGGTAGAAGATCCTGCTAAGGAAAGGCCCCATTCAGAGTTAGGATGTAATGGTTGTTGCTTTTAACTATTCCAAAGTCTCAGGGGTGGCTGAGATACTTTAGTCAGGCCAAGCTTGCTGAGGAAGTTGACAAGGCTCAGAGACCAACTTTGGAGACCTGAAAAACATGAGATTTTTTGAAGGCTCCAAGCTTGTACAATGAGTGAGTTGAGTGTCATGAATCACCAATGCTCCTTTGCAGCTGGAAGTCCTCTAGTGTTTCTACTTCTGTAGGAATCTGTATGGTGCTCCTCAGAGTAGCATCCAAGCATCAGGTGCCTGGCTTGAAGAACGTGTAAGAGATTTAAATAGCTGGGTGAGTTATGGAGAAGAGAGCAGGTTTTGTGGCAGGGAGAGTACAGAGGGACATGAGGAGAATGGCTTGGAAGAATGAGAGTGCGAAGGGGAAAAAACCTTTTCACTTTTGAATGAAACCTATCTTTTCAACTCACCATACAGGCACTGAGGCAGCAGGGGTACCTTTCCCCAGGGGGAGTGAAATAGGATGGGAGCAGTTGAGGAGAAGCAAGTCTCTGGGAGAGTTACGGTTAGGTTAATTTGCAGATGCTAGTAAACACAGTGCAGCATTCCTGACATGGGGCGAGGTCTGGCATGTCCTAAGGAAAAAGGGCAGATGAGTTTGTTAAAAGTGATACTAGTGCAATTCCTGTTATCAGAAGAGTGCTCTTCTCCTTGTGAACCGACTGCTTCCTCAAATGGGCAACTTCTCTTGTCATGAGACAGGGCTGATACAGGGCTGTCTTTGTGAGTTACGTACAAGCTCATCCCTGTGGTGGTGTTTGCAGAAAGTGGTCATTTGGGTTCATGTTGTTCAACAGTTACTGATGTAAGGAGTATCAGAGACAAAGCGCTGTATTCTCCAAATGAGGGAACTGTGTCCCTGGTCTAACACATCTGTCCTGTTTGGCAAAGTTCAGTGTAATGTTTTAAAGGGGTTTAAGTCAGGTCTTAGAATGGAGGTCCAATTCCTTAGGTGCAGCATTAAAAGAAGTTGTTAGGGTTGCCAGCTTTCCCCACTCAGGGTTAAAAATTAACTCTGTCTCATGGAGTTCTTATCGTGCCACTTGTATACTGGTATCTGTTGCTTAGTTTTGATCCTTTTCTAAGAACAGTTTGCAAATACAAGGAATGGCGGGGGGGGGTTGGAATGCAGGCCAGTTGTCCACAGAATAGGGAAGTTTGCACAAAGATTATACAAAACTTTACTGATTCTTTTGTGTCAGGTTAGGGGTGCAAGCAGTATTTTGTGAATGTCAGTAGTTTGTCGTCTTATGCTGTAAAACGCAAATATCCCTAGATCACAAGGGCCTCCCCACAAAAGGGATTTACTGTAAGGAGTCCCTAACTATAAACATGCTACTTTTCTGCCAGGCATTTGCAAAATATGTGAATGTTTTTATGCACTTCATCTATTCTCCTGCTATGCTATGATACTCTGTGAATTTGTTTTTCTGGACACATGTTTTCTGCAAGATGTGTTTTATTACTAAATGTTTATACACCCGAACCCTTCAAAACAAGGTTTGTGTGTATGAGTGTGTGGGAAATCCAGCAAAGGTTTGCAGCATGGTCTCCTGTTTGAAATACTGAAAGAAAAGGACAGGGACTTTTTACAAGGGCATGTAGTGATAGGACGAGGGATAGTGGCTTTAAACTGAAAGAGGGTAGATTTAGACTGGATATAAGGAAGGTATTTTTTGACAAGGGTGGTGAGACTGGAACAGGTTGTCCAGAGAAATTGTGGATGCTCCATCCCTGGAAGTGTTCAAGGCCAGGTTGGATGGGGCTTTGAGCCACGTGGTCTAGTGGAAGGTGTCCCTAACCATGGCAGGGGGGTTGGAACTAGATGATCTTTAAGGTCCCTTCCAACCCAAACCATTCTGTGATTCTATGAAATAAAAAATATTTGTCCAAAAATGTATTTTTGTAATTGAAATGTGAAAGTTTGTCTGTGTAGAAAATGAAGGAGGAAGATTAATTTAGCAAGAAAATTTCACTTCTCGGAATGGAACCAAGCTTTAAAACTCTGAATGGAAACCTTAGCTGACATTCAGGCTGTGCCTGCCTTTTGTTTTTAATCGTCCTATTTAATGTAGGCCAGTGTGCATTTTTATCAGTCACATACCTTTATTTGCAGTGTTAAAGCACAAAGGATTGAGTTGCCCAGTAAAAGAATGTGTGTGTGTGCATGACAGAAGAGTCATGCTCTCTTTTTTGCAGTTTGCCTCTGTCCTGGTTTCAGCTGGGATAGAGTTAACTGTCTTCCTAGTAGCTGGTACAGTGCTATGTTTTGAGTTCAGTATGCGAAGAATGTTGATAACACTGATGTTTTCAGTTGTTGCTCAGTAGTGTTTAGACTAATGTCAAGGATTTTTCAGCTTCTCATGCCCAGCCAGTGAGAAAGCTGGAGGGGCACAAGAAGTTGGCACAGGACACAGCCAGGGCACCTGACCCAAACTGGCCAACGGTGTATTCCATACCATGTGACGTCCCATCCAGTATAGGAACTGGGAAGTGGGGGCGGGGAATCGCCGCTCAGGGACTGGCTGGGTGTCGGTCGGCGGGTGGTGAGCAATTGCACTGCGCATCATTTGTACATTCCAATCCTTTCATTATTGCTGTTGTCATTTTATTAGTGTTATCATTATCATTATTAGCTTCTTCTTTTCTGTTCTATTAAACCGTTCTTATCTCAACCCATGGGTTTTGCTTCTTTTCCCGATTTTCTCCCCCATCCCACTGGGGGGTGGGGGGGAGTGAGTGAGCGGCTGCGTGGTGTTTAGTTGCTGGCTGGGGTTAAACCACGACAGCCTCAGACCCTTATTTCTAGCAAACAGTTCTATAGCGTTATGGTTGTGTAGCTTTATGTATCGGCATGGTACAAAGTGAGAAAAGCTAGTAGCACAGCTGCAGTAAATTCCACTGGGACTCTGTGTTTCCTGCAACAACAAAGTACAAAGTACTTTTTCCAGACAATTAGTGGAATGAAATTGTTTAAGTCAGTGGTGTTACAGTCCTGAGTGGTAGAGATTCCTTCTCCCCGTTCTTCCTTCATCTTTGCCATGAGGTTTGTGTTCAGTGTTCTTTTGTCAGTGTGTCATTGTAGCCAACTGTAGGTCATTTATTCCACATGCTTTCCAAAAGTGTGCATTGCAGTTATCAGTAAGTATCTGCTTTTATGGGACAAATCATGTTCACATTACACAAGGGAATAACACAGTTAAAATTGGTGTCACCCATGAATGTAGGATTTGGCGCAGTATCCTCACTTGCCTGCTTTGCTTCATATGGAGTATTAGAACAGGTATAGAATTGCGGGCACTAAATAATTAAAGGTCTTGTGATACCAGTGGGGGTCATGTGATGAAGTGCCCTTGTTTGGAATGGCTAGACCAGAGTAGTTATGTTAACATGAACTATTTCCGTAAGCAGTCGAGAGTGGTGGACCTTGGTTTCCAATGAATTTGTCTTGCAGATCCAGTTTACTTTTTAACTGAATTGCCCCAAGTCTTCAGTGTGAACTCTGCTCTTAGTGTATGCTGAAAATGCACTTGGGTGGGGAGTGGATTTTCTTGATACCAGACTATAGCAGAGGTCTCAGTGCAGCCTTTTTATCGATTTATCACTCTGCCTGTGGACTTCCTCCCAGCTTCCTGTTCTGATTGCACATGGAGGAGTGTAATATTTTGAAGACCTCTACCTTCTGTCAAGATGGGCCAAAATTGACCAATGAGTTAAAAAAAAAATGTCGTTGCTGGAGATGCAGACATGCCTACAGTAACACAAAGAGGAATTTTATGAAATCAGATTAAAAGTAGGTCATTGTAGCTACCCCACTAACCAAGTTAATTACAGTCATTAAATTTTCTTTACTGTTTTGTATGCATCACACTCCCTTTCAGGTAAATCTTTTCTTTTCCTGTAAGTGGGCTGTTTCCTTTGCTTCTTTCTTTAATCTCCAGGATATCCTCCTCTGTAAAGAAGATTGTCACCCCCACACTAGTACTTATATCACCAGGAGAGGGAGCAACCACCTTCAGACGTCAGCACGCACGGCCCAGGAGTGTGAGGAGGCACTGATGACATGCCCTGTCTTGCCTTCTCTGCTGTACTCTGTGCCAGGTCCTTAGTGTAACTGCACTGATGTCATTGCAACTCTGCAGTGTTGTGCAAGTTAGTGCCATCAGCCTTAGTCAAATGCTATTATATAAGAAGTAGTGATGCATCATCTGAAAAGCTTTTGACCCAAAGCAGGTCACTCGTGCCTGGCACATGTATAATGCTGTTCTCACATAGCAGATATTTACAGGCATCCATAGTAGGATAGTAAATACTGGAGGAACAGGGTTGTGCTCTAAACAATCCTGGGCGGAATGTTCTGTGATCAGGAAGGACTAGATCAGGTGTTTACAGAAGCTCTTCCTATTTTGAAACCTTGGGAAACCAGTTAAGGTACATTGTTGGCTTTCTTTGCCATAAGAAGTGAGAGCTCTGCACCTTTCTGTGGGATGGATTGTGTTTTCTAAGAACACCTCTGGAAGGACCATGGAGGAGAGAAGTACCTTTCTGCCCATTTTGCAGAGGAGAATGCAGGTAGAAAAAGTTTCAGCACATTCTCCTTGTGCAATAGTCCAGGTCGAAAGATCCCCTTCACCTCTTGGAAGAATACGGAGTAAATGCATGTCTCATGGGTGGGAGCTGATGCAAGGAAGGGGGAAGCTGTGAGACCTTGCTCCCTGTACTGAGGAGGAAAGGGGTGACTGGGAGCAGAGAGAGAAGAGGAGCGGGCTGTGCAGCTACATGCCTCCAGCTGAGTTGTGGGCTCTGTTCAGGGTTCCCGCATTCTGCCTAGGAGATCCCGACAGGAATAGAGATGCATGTCTTACGCATGCTTTGGCACAACAGGGAACATGCTGTCTTCCCTTGCACGCTATCATTGAACTGTTGTGCACGCAGTAGTCATTTATCTGTGACTTCTGGGCAAACGTGGTAACTTAAGCAGTGCTAGTGGGGCTGGGGCAACTCTAAACTGCCTTAATCCTCCCCCAGTAAGTATCTGCTTGGGCAGTCTGCCAGGAATTATCACTTGACAAGGTCCTGTGCTGTGCCTGCCTGCTGTAGAATGCCCCATGTCCTGCTCCCTGCTGGCTGTTGCAAAATAAGGGCTCAACTCCCAACTGCCTTCTCTTCCAGGCTCTCTGTACATGCCTGCAGTTGGCCTGTTCACTGTTTTCCTAGCATGCCTCTCACATAGTCTTTGTGCTTCTGGAGCCTTGAACTGGATCTTGTTCCGGCCTTTCGGAAGGACAGGCAGGATCCCCTTGTTGGTCCTTGCTCTTTTTCCCATTTGTGTGAGGAAGAGCATTTTGTTTGGCCACACATTTTGGTTTTCCATTGCCTACATTGCACAGTCTTCTCACTTAAGCTCCTTTCTGTGACAGTTGCCAAACTGAACAGATATGGCTGATATTACTGTGCGTGCTTAGAAAAGGAAACATTGACTCACTGGGTTTGTTATTCTTGCTTTTTTTTGTTGGTACCCAAACTCAGCAAGTTGCCAGCAAGTGTGATAATTTATATGATCACTCAGTAGAATCAAGATAGGAATCTTGGGTATGTAATATTGTTGATTTGGGGTAAAAAAGTGTGTTTGTGTTTGGCCAGTCTATGCTGTGCTGGCCTTCTCTCCCTGAAGCAGCACAGTTGCAGTGGGGATTTGGCAGGCCATGGCCCTTCCCCAGACAGCACATGGTCCATGTGACAGTTGTGTCATAACATAATGACTACCATCAAAATACGGAAATGGAAACTAGCAGGTAACAAAACACAGGTATTAAGAGAAACATACTAGTAAGCCTATTTCAGAGTTTTCTTTATACCTACCATGTTTCTGTCTCTATGGCTTTGTTAAGGTTTGCTTTGTTTCAAAAAAAAGAATACGGGATCGCATCAGGACCATTTCCAAACAATACCTCGATACATAGGGTAGAAGGAGGGTCCATTTGATTCATTCAGACACCTACTGCAGCCATGCCAATTTAGTTATTTTGGGAGTGAAAGAAAGAAAAGAGAAAGGAGATATAATAATTTGACCTAACCACATTTGTATTTCAAAAGTTTGTAAGATTTTAATTACAGCTTAATTTCATTGTAGTTCACCTTGAATGATGACAAAAGCACAGAAGTGTAACGGCTGATTTTCTAAAGATTCAGTACTTTGCGTGTTGTGCTTGCTTTAAAAAGTTGGCTGTACCATTGCAGGCAGAATTCTTTGAACAGGATGCTTAGTAAGTTTCCTATGCAGTTTCTATGTGGCTTATTTTGAACAATTGTTCCCAGGTTAATGTTTCAAAGTTTGAATCCCCAGGCATGGTTGTTTTAGTAAAGTGTTTGAGGCTTTTAATTAATTTTAATTCATTAATTCTAATTAAGGGAAGATCTTATACCTAGCACTCATAGAACTCACTCACTTGTCATTGTTCTAAGCAAGGGAGGTAGTGCAAAGTATATTTATCCAGCCAGGGATGCTATAACAGAGCTTAAAATAAAGTGGTGTCCTCTTACATGTGTTAGGAACAGTGGGTTCTGAGGAGGGGATGAGAGATGTTTCTTGTGCTAAAACCAGACTCCCGTACTAAATCTTTCAGTAGCTCTTATGAGTTAAAAATATGCTCCAATGCCAGAGAATCAAACATGCATCGTTTTTTTGACTCCTTGGCCCATGCTTAGTCCGTGTCTTGAAAGTCTCCCTGAGGTGGAAAAGTCATCGTATCTTTTTACTCTGCAGCCTGTAGGGAAGATCTGGCAGAGGGTTTTGGGAGGGAAAGTCCCGTGTCATCAGAACCTCCCTCAGGGTCACAAGAGGAGTTGCATGAAATGCCAGCCTGAGCTGGGCTATAAGACTAACTGTGTTGTAACTCCAGCGAGAGAAAATTGCTTTCTGAGGTTTGCTCAGTAGTTTTGAAAGATGTAACTGAAAAAATAACTGAAATGGAAGGGGGAAATCTAGAAGGAAATACAAAGGAGGTTCCTGGAAAAGAGTTGGCCTTATGGGAATTTGTTACTAAACAGGATCTAAAATGCCAAAGCACCTCTCTTCTGCTCATTTGAGATGATAAAGACTTTAATTTTCTTTTTGACTTTTACAGAATTGCAGGTGTCACAGAGAAGAATAATCTTCGTCAGCCCAATGGTCATCAAGGATATGAGCTCTGCAGTTGTTATCTAGATGGATGAAAAAGTTAACAGCCCAGAAGAGGAGCTCCTTTGCTTTTCAAGATGGCAGCAACTAGTGGCGAAAGCCAGCTGCAGCGGATTATCAGAGACTTGCAAGGTACAGTGCCATGCTGACAGATTCATTCTGTAGGCTGGAGTGCATCCTCCGTGTTTTAGATAACAGAGAGTAGGAGTTGTGTTTTCAGTTGGGTAACACTTTTGTGCAGCAATTGTAGCAGCATAGTTCAAGGTATGTGATGCGCTCCATAGAGATGTGACTGATGTTTTTTGAGAGATGTGCTGTACCTTCTGCAGGATCCTAAATTCTTAAATCCTGCAAATTTAAACATACAAGATGAGAAATAAGTTTTACAATTTAAGAAGAAATGTATGTGGGGTGTGCATTGTGAGCTAGGACTTTGTTGGTAGGAATAGAGCTATGCTGTTACAAGACTTCATGTGAGATAAGGAGAAGGCCTGATTTTTTAGACCCGCCCTTGATAGGAAGCTGTTGTGGAGTTGCTGCTAATATGGGAAGGGAAAAAAACAGGAGGCCAAACCAAACTGGGAATGGAGACTCAGAGGAAGAGTGCTGGAGAATTGGATCTGCTGTTCTTGCTGAAGTAGAACATGCTTTCTGTGCACCAAGGACAAGTTAGTCCTTCACTAGCAGGAGCCAACCTCATTTTCCGCAGCTCTGTTGCAGGCAAAATTGGCAGCAGAATCATAACTGTTTTCCTGCTCTGTCTCTGTCCTGGTCAGCTGCCTATACAAAGATCCAGATATTTTTTCTTTTAATTTTTATTAAATATAAGGTATGATATCCACCAAAGCTGGAAATCTAGATTTTCCTGTAACATAAAAAAGGAGATCTACATGCCTGCTAACAAGTAGAGATTTTAATTCACAAAGGGTATCCAGTGGGTCTAGGAGCTAAGGCTCACTTAGGCACCTGAAATAAGTACAAAACCAAGTGGAAAGCAAGCTCAAAATCAGTAATTTTTGATGCTGGGAAGTATGCCCTTTTGGGGCCAGAGTGTCCAGGGAGACAACAGAGTTTGCTTTGAGATTTCCTCACCCACTATGGGTATAGGTTTTAGGGAAGAGGAGTTGCTGTATGCTTATTTTGGTTTGTAACCAGCACAAGCTGAACCTTCCTGAATAAAGCATGGAGAAGATAAATGTGCTGACTGAACAACTGTTCTCGTGTTACTGATCCCCTTTAGCAGATTACATGCTTTGTCCTTTTTAATTGGAATTCTGTTTGTTCTGTGGCAATACCTTAATGTGCACATGAGACAGCAGAAAGTTAGTTCTCTTTCCTCTGCTGAAGAACCAGTTAGCAATCGTCTGTTACCAATTTTTGCTAAGTGTCAGAAGGAGGTTTTGTTCTTTTTAAGAAGAAGAAATAGTCCGTACAACAGATTGACATAACTTGAGCTCTAGTTTTTTTATAGGTGGTCTTAAACTGCAAGCATATCAATAAGTTTTTTGCACTGTCATTAAGACATTTCGACTGAAAGAAACTGAATACACATGCATAATGTCCAGGCAGAAAACCCACTTATTTAGTTGTTTATGGATTCAGTGCTATATATCTCTTGCATTAGTTAACAGTTTTGGTGTCTTGTTTTAAAGATGCTGTGACTGAATTAAGTAAAGAATTTAAAGAAGGAGGGGAACCAATCACAGATGACAGTGTCAACTTGCAAAAATTCTCGTACAAGCTTGAGTACCTTCTACAGGTAAAAAAAAGTGATGTGTGTCATTTATAATCCACCATCAAAGCTAGGCCTTGTTCTCTTTTATAGCCTCTTCAGTTTGTGGGGTTTAGCTGAAATAATCATAAACATCCAATTAAGTCTCTCCTTTTTTTTTTTTTTTTTTTTTTTTTAGCAGTAAGTGGACTGAAATGTGTGCTGCTTATTGTACTTATTTCAAGTGAAAGTAAGTAAATGTAATCAAAAGCCAGTGCTGGCAGTTTGACTGAAGAATGTAAGGCATTTTTTTATTGAACTAAAAGATCTGAGCTTGATTTTAAAGATATATCCTGCTAAATTATCTTGGAAAAACTGTTGTAATGAGATCTTGACCAACAGTTTAATGCAAAATAAATACTAGTAAGCTGTTCATGGTGCAAATATAGTATTGTGAGTAATTTACAGAATTTTTAGCAATTTCACTTTGGAAATTCATTTTTATTGCATGGAAGTCTTAACGCAAAAGGCTGGTTTTTAAGCTGGATTTCTGCTTTTTGTCCATCCTCAAAATTTAAGTAAAAGGGGACACTGCTGGGCAAACCGAAATTCAGTTTGCGTAGTCTTGTGTCTACACATACTGTAATCATGTCACTGATTGCAACAAAGACATGCTAATCTGGCCTTAATCTAGGCAAGGGAGTTTTAATTGGGTTGCAGAGGCTTCAGCAGAAGCTGAAGAATCCTTTGGGATTTGAATGGTCCATGCTGCAGTCCATACCCTGGCTGCATTGCTGCTCTGAATGTGGTTTAGCTAGAGCAGGTTTTTCTGGTACGTACATGTGTGCTATTTCCACACTTGATTGCAGATCTCTCAGCAATTGGTTGTTAGTGCGTTGCTTTTGAACAGCTGCTGAATCTGCTGCAAATCTTTGTTTCGGCAGTTTTGAATGAATGTCTGTGTTTTAACTAGACCCAGAACATTATTATCTGTTATGTCTGTAAAGTAGCTTTTGTAACTGCTGGATTGCATTAGTACAGTACAGTATCTCTTCCCTTTGTGAATACATTGGCTTAAACTAAGAGGAGTCATGAACGCACACGTTGCTGGGAGAGGAGCAAAATTCCAAGTAGCTATATATAAGTATATTTAAGTTTTGCTCATTGCATTTTGTTTTCCTTGTTTAAGTTTGACCAGAAAGAAAAAAACACATTGCTGGGGAACAGAAAAGACTACTGGGATTATTTCTGCGACTGTCTGGCAAAAGTCAAAGGAGCTAATGATGGAATCCGATTTGTCAAGTCTATTACGGAAGTAAGTATATCAGTTAAGCATCATAATATGTGGCTTATGTTTTGGTATGTCTTTTCAGAGAGCAGTAGAAACTAAAAGAATATAGACTGCTTTTAACATATGGCAAAAAAAAGTTGGGAATTTTTATTTTTAATTCTCATGTAAAGTATAAAAATGCAAGGTTACTCTTTTTACTAGGGCACTAGATTATATAGAATTAGATAGCCTGACTCTTACTTAATTTGAAGACTGTTTACACAAGTGAATGGTCTTCTTTGTCTCTGGTTGTGCCCTGCCTTTTCATAAACTTAGTGCCATTTGCTCTAAAAAGGAATGAAAAATTAAGTCAAGGGTAGAGCCTACCATGTTTAGCACAGCTTACAGCAGGACTTGGCTTGAAGTGTAAGAGGAAAGATTCACCATATCTGACATTTCTTAATACTTTTTCAACGGGTCAGTAGAGTTGAGGTGGACTGACTGAGAGCAGCATTTCATCTTCTGTCTCAACTTTGTTCCTCCACATTAAAATGCATAATGTAATGGCTCAGGATGGTTGTCATTATTCCCTCAGCTAAGCTGTCATGAATAGGATAAAAAGCTTTATTTTTATTAGATGTAGTAATAAAACCTTAATCTTGTAACAGCCATGTTATGTCTTCAGCTCAGTGAGTGGGTGAAATAAGTGCTGTGAGAAGCTTTCTGTGCTCATCCTGTCTGAGCCTTTAGAATCATTTGAAGAAGAGCTTCCCTTGTGGGTAAAAGAGGTGGTGGTGCCAGCCGGCATTGTCCTGATGCTCAGCTCTGTTTGTGAGCAGTGCTAAGTTGTATTGGCAAGTTACTACTTCCAGCAGATTTCCCTATTCTCTTAGCAATTCCTCCACAGCAGCTCTAGGTAATGTTTTGAGCCATCTGAAAGACAGCCAAGATACTCTAGCAGAGGCAAGGTCTGTGTTCTCTACCTCACTTTCTTCCCTCAGCAACTTAGGCAGTATTGAATTGTGTTGTTCCAAGGTGAACAAGCCAAAGAAGGGCTCCAGTCTGTTTTACCACTGGGAAGGGAAACAGGGGAGAGCCATGGGAATTGGGTTTGACTTTCTCGCTACTTCCAGAAAGACTGGAGAAGTAAGGACAGTGACTGCTGCTGCAGGAAAGGTCCTCTGACTGTGGATACTGGCCCCTAAATTCTCGGTAGCAGTAGCCAATCTGATTTCTCTGCAAAGGTGACTGTGCTGTAGCCTTCAACAGTCTGTTCCCTGTAGTGTCACCTGCATATTACCACATGTAAAGGCTGCTTTGCTTTTTTCTCCTTCTGCAGTACCTCTGACTGTTTAATGGTTAGCATGATATCAGAAATTACTGTTTGGAAGAAGGATATTTTCTATTTCAATTTATGTGCAGCCATAGAAATTAGCTTGTAGAATCCTTCTTTTAACTTTATTAGCTTGTAGTTTAGGAATATGAACTCTAAAAAAAAAAATCACTCAACCATTTCAGATAAGGGAGCTGGCAGACTCAGGTCCAGAAATGAAATGACAGAAAAACATGTTGGTTATTCTCCTTCATGACAGGTGGAAATCAGCAGCTAATTTTTGAACCTAGCTGGATAGAACATAAAGGTTTCCAAATGTCATTTATTTTCTCACTGAACAGTACTTGTTCACTTTCAAAGATGGAAGTGAACAAGGAGGAAAGAGTAATGGCAGTTGCGTTTTAAGAATGGTCAGACATTTGACAGCATAATGCCTCCTGTTCTGCTTTGCTTGCAGTGCTACTAATATTAGGGTGCAATGATATGCTAGAGAGATGGAGCAAGGAAGCAAATAGGAATACCCTGGAAACTACCCAGCTGTTAATTGAACACAGAGCCTTGTCCTTGAGCAGGGAGTTCTGCTAGTTCCCCTTTCCAAAGGTGATTACGCTGAATACACATCTTTCCAAGTCTTTACAGCCATACATGGCACGTGCTAAGGTGCTACAGCCATACATTGCACCTTAGCTACAGTCTTTGCATTTTACATGGTAACACTGACAATACCAGACACTACCTGCCTCCCTGAATTGTAGCAGGGCTCTAACAATAGGTGGCATGGTTTTGCTTCCTAGTCAAATAGTCTTTGGCTACTTGTAGCTGTGTATATGTAAATATTTTCCTCTACTTCTCGTCACGTCATTTGTTCTAGTATCTCCATGCTTAAAAAAGGCTTTGCGATTTAAATTGATAAACCAATGGGAGTAAGGATAGGATTAATTCAGTGGCATCCAGTCTTATTTTTGACTATTCTTAAGATACTCACTAAATACGCCTAGTTAGGAAAAACACTTACAAGCTTCTGTGCACAGGGCAGGCATAGCATCTCCCTGAAGAAATATTCAGACATCTACAAGGTGAATGAGGCTGAAAACCAGTTGGGCAATTAAATTTGCTGTTTCTGGGGTACTTAGCCTTTGGGGATGATGTTATTTCACACTGTGTCCTATAGAATTCAAAACAAAAAGCAGTTAAAGGTGTTGCTTCGTTTGTTCCACATTTCATCATCCCGTTTATAAGGAACATTTTTGTATATAATGGATTGCTGAGATAAATGAGGAACCTGTGTCTTGCTTGAGCGCAGAAGCCCAGTAACAGCAAAAACAAGGAAACTGAGAGTTAAGGTATTGCTCGCTGTCGTGGTTTAACCCCAGCCAGCAACTAAACACCATGCAGCCGCTCACTCACTCCCCCCCCCTCCCAGTGGGATGGGGGAGAAAATCGGGAAAAGAAGCAAAACTCGTGGGTTGAGATAAGAACGGTTTAATAGAACAGAAAAGAAGAAACTAATAATGATAATGATAACACTAATAAAATGACAACAGCAATAATGAAAGGATTGGAATGTACAAATGATGCGCAGTGCAATTGCTCACCACCCGCCGACCGACACCCAGCCAGTCCCCGAGCGGCGAATCCCTGCCCCCCACTTCCCCGTTCCTATACTGGATGGGACGTCACATGGTATGGAATACACCGTTGGCCAGTTTGGGTCAGGTGCCCTGGCTGTGTCCTGTGCCAACTTCTTGTGCCCCTCCAGCTTTCTCACTGGCTGGGCATGAGAAGCTGAAAAATCCTTGACTTTAGTCTAAACACTACTGAGCAACAACTGAAAACATCAGTGTTATCAACATTCTTCGCATACTGAACTCAAAACATAGCACTGTACCAGCTACTAGGAAGACAGTTAACTCTATCCCAGCTGAAACCAGGACACTCGCACTTCACCACAGTGGAATACTGATCAGGAAAAAAAGCTTGTGTGGCCTTTGAGCCTACTTTCACACTAACTTTTCAAGCAAAATTTACAGTAACCTACTAACTTGAGCCTCAGCCCCTCTAATATTTTTTTTGGCTGCTATTTTTAAATCATGAATATATTTGGTGTGTGAGTTGGATGAGCAGTTTGGTTAGGAGCATGGCTGACTGGTGAGAAATTCTTTTCATCACTTTCATTTTCCATTCATAAATTGATTGCTGATTTTGATGGAAAGGCGAAATGAAACACTACTGTTTAGTGTTTCACTATTTTGCAGAACAGCAAATACTTCAGATGTAAAAGACAAAACAAAACATCAATTTCCCAAGTCAAAAGCTATAACAAAATTTAGTGCTGAGTTTTGTGATCCCCCCTATGTTGATTTAACAGCTGTCTTCATAAAAAGAGCCATTAATTTCAGTCATGCAGCTGCTCTTGGTCTGAAGTAAGAATTAGATTTTTGTCAACTTAATGGCTAAGTATTAAGAAAGGCTTTTTGCATTGTCTGGGGTTACTGTGTCTGCGGGGATGTATATTTGTATATGTGTACATCTTTGTTCTATGACTAGATCTGCCCTAAAGCTCTTCGCAGTGGCCAAATGCATCTTAAGTAACCTAAGCAGTCACTTCTGGCTTTGCTGGGCACATTGAGATTTTGCCTTATGTTGGGAATCATCCTTAGCATAGTGTGTACTCACGTACTCAGTGTATTAGATGATTCATTGGTCCAGTGATGCCTTTTATATTACTATAAAATGGACAACAGCCAGCTGTACATACAAATTCATCATTCAAAAAAGATTCCACTCAATTACAGTCTTGGGACAAAGTGTCTCTTGGTGGCAGGTCTAACTACTTCCTTTACAACTAGTGGCTTATTGTGAGGGGTTTTTGTGTCAGTATGTAGACTGTTCTGGCCATGTGTCTACATGATTACAAATGATATTTAGAATTTTCTTTTCTTGTCATTTCTCCCTTCCAGCTACGAACATCTCTTGGAAAAGGAAGAGCATTTCTTCGTTACTCCCTGGTTCACCAAAGGCTAGCAGACACCTTGCAGCAATGTTTTATGAACACCAAGGTGACCAGGTGAATAGCAAAGTACCTTGTTAACTAATGGGTGTTTGCTCAGTGTGGTCAAGCAACATAGACTAGTAGCTATTGAAAGAAATTGAAACCCTTCCAAATGGTTGGCTTAGAGAGCTGGTAATAGGATAGGAAGGATAATAGACCTTTTGGCCTTGGTCACTGGTTCGTACCTATCTTGGGCTGGTAAAGGTTGAAAGTTGTTACAGCTAAATGTGTATGGAGTGGGTGGTGCTGATGCTTCTATATGTTGATTTCAGCAGTGACATTTTTATAAGCATTGAAGGTCCTGGGTTTAATCTGCTGTGATGTACACCGTAAGGGAGGATTACTTTGGATGTGTTGCGCAAAGCCCCAGAAAGCATTTGCATGTATCTCTGGGTTGGCACACAGAGGAACAGCTTGCCCTGGCCAAGGAACATCAAAGATAGCTTGTAGTTGGTTGGAGGGGCACTGGTAGGGCCTTTTAGAAACAGTCAGATATTTGCACAGTGTATTTAACTCTATTTGCTGCTTTCTGTCCCTCATTTTTGATGTATTAAGTGTGTGCTTTAGGTATTTACTGTGTGATTATCCAGTGTATAACAAATATGTTGTCTTGCCAGTGTTTTGTCCAAGCACTGGAGCAAAAAATATTTGCTCCTCTAAAGATATTTATGTGGAATTAATTGAAGCTGTTTAATTTCATTCACATCAAAGGGATGGGATGTTCTTTGGTGGGTCTGGGTGTTTTCAGGTTTGCATTTAGAATAACATCATAATTTTTCTGGGTGGAGTGAATAATGATGTTGTGGGGTTTTTTGCAAGTGAAACTGCTGTTCTATTTTACTTATTCATAAGTATTACTTTTTTTGTTTTCAAGTGACTGGTACTATGCAAGAAGTCCATTTCTGAATTCCAAAATGAGTTCTGACATTGTGGGACAACTCTATGAGCTCACTGATGTTCAGTTTGACTTGGCATCAAGAGGCTATGATTTAGATGCTGCTTGGCCAGCATTTGCCAGGTAAGATAGAACCACTTTGTCATTTTGTATTAACAGGGCCATAAAATGTCTGCCTGCTACGGAATCTTTAAAAGCTTCTGCTTTTGAAGGTAGGAATACTTGTGTTAGTCAGGTATACACTTTCTCCATGTAATTAGTCTCTGACCAAATTGGCCTTTTTTTCCTTCAATGTACTGTATACCAGAGATCAGAGTTGATGCTCTGTAATGGAGTACTTCCAGTAACTGCAGTGTAGGCCCAGATCCCAAGCTGTCCTCATCTTCACAGGCACAAGAAGAAATGTTCTTAGCTCCTTCTGTTTTGAGAGCACGTGTAGTGACTGAAGAGCCAAGCAGTGTGCTTCACTTGCAGCAATGGTAGAGATGACAATATGCGGTCACTACAGCCTGATCCCACCTCAAAGTGGGGGATAACAAAAACTGCTAGGTCTGATCCAGATCCATTTGTATCAGTGGGAGTGTTCCAGGGCTGCATGCTGCCACCATCTGGTTGAGCCGCCACCACATAGCAATACAATTTCTTAGAGCAAAGCTGCATTGGTTCTTGTGGATGTGGAAAGTCACGACTACCAAACCCATAATCTTTTATAGGTGCCTTTGATATCCCTGTTTTGGTTTCCATCAACTTCAGTGGTTGTTGGCCCAAACACCAGGTGCAGTTATGTCTTTTTGTATGGGGTAGTTACAACTAGACAAATCTTACACGTGTATGTGTGTGCTTAGACTTCTCTTGTATATTGTTTCTCTGTGTGATCAACAGGAGGACGCTGTCCTCGCTTGGATCTTCAGCATATTTATGGAAGCCCCCAAGTCGCAGTTCCAGCATGAGCAGTTTAGTTAGCAATTATTTGCAGGTAAGCAAATTACAAGTAAATGTTTATATGGCATGGTAGACATTTAATTAATGGAATAATTCTGGAGAGCTTGGTAGTTTTACGGTGATTATGACTGTTGTAATGGTAAACTGCAAAAACAGTTCTTAATTAAAAGTAAAGGGAATTGTCCAGTAGCTGATTCAACTGAACATGCAAATCTTGCAGAGGAAAAAAAAAATATTTTCAGAAGACTGCCTGCAGATAGGTATGTTTTCATTTATCTTTTGTGAAAACAAGCCCCATTTCCTACAAGTTGATATCTTGTAGTGCTGTGAACGCAACATACAATGTCACTGTGCATTAAGAACCTGAACTTGCTCTCATTGGAGCACACCATTTAAATGCATGTTTAATACTTCTTAAACTTTCTGGTTTTCCCCTTCTGTTGTTTAGGCCCAAGAGTTTCCCTCCAGCCCTGATGCAAATAGCTCACTAAATGTTGAACACCTTGAGGGCTTTGAAGAGATGCGTGTAGAACTTGACCAGGCTGAGCTGAGGCAGAGGGAACTTCAAGATCGTATTCACCAGCTAGAAATGGAAAACCAGGAGCTCCAGGCAGCTATCGGCCTTCAGAAAGAACAAATACAGGTAGAAAAGGAGAAGAGCAATAACTACAGTGAGGAGAACTCCCAGCTGACAGAGATGATCACAGAGTTACAGAAGCAGTGTGAGGTCTCGCACTCCACTCAGAGCACTGTTCATGACCTGCAGAAGTGCCTACAGTCACTGGAACTGAATGCAGTGGAGCAACAGAAGGAATATTCAACAAAGCTGGAGCAGCTGGTGACTGGCAAGGAAGACTGTGCCTCAAAACTGCAGGTGTTGAATCAGGAACTGGAGGCCTCTAGGGCTTTGGTTGCTATGAAGGATCTTTGCATTGATGAGCTCAAAGCCAAGCTGAGTTCCACAGAACAGAAGAACCTCAACCTCCTTACAAAAGTTGATGCTGCCTTGGAGGAAAAGGCCACAGCCCACTGTGACTCTGCCCTCCAGGTACGGGCACTATTAGAGAAGCTTCAGGAGACAGAAAAGGAAAAGGCAGATATGCAGAGACTCAATGACGAATGTGCGTCTCAGCTGAAAGCAGCAAGGGAGGAGCTGCAGCTGAAAGAAGAGTCACAGAAGGAACTGGAATCCAGATACAATCGCCTCACTGCTGACTCCAAAGAAGAGAGTGAAAAGCTGCTTGGGAGCCTGGAAACCATGGCAAAGGAAATGGATGCACTTCAGCAGGCCCTGACCCTGAAAGAAAAGGAGATGGCTGAGCTCCAGACCCAGGTAATGGGGTCGCTGGCTCAGGTGGGGTCAATGGAAAAAAATCTTGAGGAAGCAAGGAAAAAAAAAGAGAAACTTGAGGAGGAGTATGGTAGGAGGGAAGGAGCATTGAAGCAGGAAGCCCAGTCGCAAGTAGAGCAACTTGAACTACAGGAGAGTCGCTTAACAAAGGTGAGTCAGACTGTGTGTAGCCTTGAGGAGCAAAACTGGAAACTCTTGGCTGAGAAAGAGCATCTCAGCCAGAAACTCAAGGAGCTGGAGGAGCAGATGGAGCAGCAAAACTCTGCAGTGAGTGAAATGGGTGAGGAGAGCAGGAAGCTGAAAGTGGAGAATGAAAATTTGCACCAGTCCAAGAAGAAGATGGAAGGGAGGCTGAAAAATTTGGAAGCTTCTAAAGCTTTCCTGGAATCTGAGGTAGCCAGGCTGAGAGCCTCTGAGAAACAGCTTCAGAGTGAGATAGATGATGCCCTGGTGTCAGTAGATGAAAAAGAGAAGAGGCTCCGTGGTGAGAACAAACAGCTGGATGAAGACTTGCAGAATGCCAGGAGGCAAAGCCAAATTCTGGAGGAGAGGTTAGAGGCTCTGCACTCAGACTATGAAGAAGTAAAGCAAAGAGAAGAGACCACCAAGGAGTCTTATGCCTCACTTGAAGGACAGCTGAAGAGTGCCAAACAGCATAGTTTACAAATGGAAAAAAGCTTAGGTACCTTGAAGGAAAGCAAAGAGTGTCTCCAGTCACAGCT
Organism: Harpia harpyja; assembly: GCF_026419915.1. Classification (NCBI taxonomy): domain Eukaryota; kingdom Metazoa; phylum Chordata; class Aves; order Accipitriformes; family Accipitridae; genus Harpia; species Harpia harpyja. Next base: position 53,830,746 of record NC_068940.1, on the reverse strand, counting down.
TGCAGAGAAGGCAGTAGAACTGCAAGGCATGGAGAGCCAGTGTGAGCAGCTAAGAGCAGAAGCTGAAAGGCATAGAAAGAAAGCAGAGACTCTCGAGGTAGAAAAGCTCAGTGTTGAAAAGACATGCCTTCATCAGACAAAGCTTATTGAATCCCTCACATCAGAAAAGGAATCGGTGGAAAAACACCAACTACTGCAGGCGGCTTCACTGGAGAAGTTGGCAAAAGAGCTGGCCTCCAGACTGGCCATGAGTGAAGAGCAGTTGGAGGTCAACCGAGGTGAAGTGTCTAGGCTGCAAGCAGAAGTCCTTGACCTGCGAGTCAAGCTTCAGCAGACCACTGATGAGAGAGAGCAGATGAGAGGTGAGCTGGCAATCACAGATACTGTCTTGAGTGAGCAGAAGGTGCTTGTCCAGCAGCTGAAAGAGCAAAGTGAGTCACTCAACAGAAACTATGTGCAAGAACTGGTCCAATGTAAAGAAAGAGAAGCAGCGCTGAAAAAAGAGCAGGAGACAGCAGCCCATCAAAAAGCTGAGCTGGAAAATAATTTGCTGAACCTGAAGGAAGAGCTATCCAAGGTTAAGCAGTACTTGGAAGTTGCTAGAATGGAAAACGAAGAAAACAAAGATCTCCTCCACAGGACCAACACAGATATGGCTGAACTTGGTATTCAGATTTGTGCCTTGACCTCTGAAAAGGTGGATGCAGAAGAGCAGTTAGCCCAGGCCACAGAAAGGCTCAAAGAACTGGAAGAACAAGCAGCAAAGCAACAGGAGAAGCTGAAGCTTGATGTCTTTAATCTGAGACAGGAGAACAATAGCCTGCAAGAGAAATTAGAGGAGGCTCAAATATGTGCTGCAGCTGTCCCAAGTCTGCAACTGCAGCTGGAGACAGTAAAGAAACAGGCACAGAGTTTCCAAGAAACAAGCCAAGAAGAGCTGTCTGCAATAAAATTTCAAATGAGCACAGAGATTCTAAATTATCAGACAAAATTCAAGGTAAATTAATGTGATTATTATAGCTGAAGGAGCTGTGCAGGATTTCCCCTGCTTTACTGCCTGCTGCAGCAATTACTGCGTGAAATCCTGAGGTTTGTGTTGGTCAGGCTTTCAGACTAGCACACAACTAACCTTAGCCTGGGAATCTGAAAATGTCTCTACACGCATGACCTAAGCCTATCTGAGGTAAAATAACTCTTCAGAGTTTTTTGGAGATGTATAGTATGGCCATCTGAGCACAGTGGAGAGGCCAAGTGATATGGAAAAGGCAGCCAGTAATGGAGAGGGTGATGATTTCTTATGTTGGCACTGAAGGTGGTGTCTTCTGTAACTTTTCCCTCTGGTCACAGCTGTGATTTTTATCCTTTTTGGTAGGAAGGTTGCAAGACCTGTTACCCACGCCCGTAACACTACTTCTCCTTAAAACTGATTTTGATAAAAACAAACTTAGACTGAGACCAGATACTTTTGCAGTTAATTCCCTCGTGTATTTTTGCTTTCAACTGCTCAAGGTAGCAGCCAAGAAGATCAAAGTTTTGCTTCCAGAAAAACGTGAGTCAGCCCTGTAAATGTGAAACAGCACACCTAAAGGCTGAAGACTTTATTGTGTTTGTTCTGCCATTCTGAGATAATGTCTAAGACTGGCAGTTGATCAGAGGCTTATGCCACTGGTGATATGCAGAAATCCCACGAGTTTGAGAAAATAGCATACATTTGTTTATGTTTCGTTTTCATAAGGGCTTCTTAAACCTCAGTATGATTTGGGCTGTCTCACTGTCTTGAGCCAAAGCATTTTGCAAGTTGGGCCTTCTTTTTGTTGAGAACTGTAGTGGCCTATAGGAAGTTAACAGCAAAACACAGCTGGTCTGCCACCACAGAGGGGAGTTTCCTTGAATCCATGAGTTGGGTGTTTCTTTAGCTGTCTTTCCTGAGCCTGTTAGTGGTGCTGCATTTATCCCATACACGGCAGTAAGAGTACTCATGATTCACAATTGGGAATTTTGTAGGTGAAGGTATGGCTGCTAAAGGAATGCTAACTCCTGGCTCAATCTCTCTGCTAGGCTGTCAGTGAAGAGTGTGGGAAAGTGAGAGAGCAACTTGAGGAGCAGAAGCGACAACAGCATGCTGCAGAGGAAGAGATTGCGGAGTTGCAAGTAGGTGCTTGATCTGATTAAAAGACAGAGGTGTTTGTGTCAGCAGGCATTAGTGTTATAATTAAGAAGGCAGGCAGCATTTCTGATGACTTGCTGTGGGTCTGATAAAGCCCTTGAATAAATACGGGTGCTGCAGACAAAATACTCGGCAGCTAAAAGTTAGCCACTGAAACAGAGATTACGAAAAGCACAATGGCACATAGGATTTGTCCTGCTTTGAAAGCTAGTCAGGTTTTATGTAAGACCTGGTTATGTGTACACTTCTTAAATGGGGGTGCAGGTTTAAAAGGTGTCTGTCTTAGGCCCTGCATGCCCACTGCACACAGCCACGTGTGTGGATCCAACTGTTTGCAGGCTGCAAGGGGCACTGAATCAGAGAATTAATCTGGCTGAGAAATAACACAGCCGGAAAAAAATAGTTTTTTCACAATGCGTTAATCAAACAGTTGAGTTAGGAGGGTCATACTGAGGTGTAAGGAATCCAGAAAAAAGAAAGTTAAGGTTTTTGAACCTAGCCCTGCCTGCTAGCAGAAATATATGTACACCTTTAAATGCAGTTAGGTATGTTCCCTGAGGACTGAGTTTGGCAGACTTCTCTGGAGAGGTTAGCTGTGAAAGAAGTTTTTACTTCCATTGTCCTTCATGTTCCATATAGCTTTAATAAACATTTTCCCCATTTTTAGGTTTTTTTTTTCTTTTGAAAATTTTAGGTGGTGAAAAAAATTTTAGGGCATATTTTACCATTATCTTTGAGAGATTTTCCTTGATAAGGAGGCAAAAGCTCAACTGATATGGACTAACAAGAATTACAGGCTTAATACTGTCTTACTTTAGAGTCTATCCCTTATTCAGTGTGACAGAAGTAATCAATCACTAGTACACAACTAATTAGTGTCTGCTTATACAATAATATCTTAATTGGTGGTTTGGCTTATCTGATTCTTTTAAAGCATTGTTTATGTGTCTTGGTAATTGTCCAATGCTTGGTAAAGTGTTGGTTTTGTATGTAAGGAAATACAGTAATTTATTTCACTAGGCTGCAAACACGAGTTTATCTAGAAAGCTGGATGAAGCAAGAGAGCAGCTGTCTGAATCGGAATCTGCTCGGCTGCAGAAGGAAGAGGAGGTGACGTCTTTGAGAGAACTCTTGGAAAGGTGGGAGTTTGGGTTCTTTACACAAGCTGTTAATTGTAAGCCAAGCAAGGGGCCAGTGACCAAGGCGTATTGAAAATTGCTGTGGTGTATGAAGTAGCATATGCCACGGGGTTTATATAGGGTAAATAGTGCATGGGCACTGAGGGGGAATATCAGATTGACACTTCAGATGAGAAATATGTAAATTACATAGAACACATGAATGCAAGGTTTAGGTTTTATTGTATTGTTAATTTAGCTGATGACATAAATAAATTAATTATATGTTTTCCGTTATGAAACTGAAAGACATTTTATAACCTCCTTTTACCTTATAGGTTAGTCACAAAATCAAAACACCAATACTGTCTCTTTTTTTTTTTTCATAAGGAATGGAAAATTTGTGCTTTTTGACAGTTTGTTTTTTTCTTTCCTCTCCATGAAGTTTCAGGGAGTCAGTAAGAATTATTTGAATTGGACCACATCCTGCCTGTCTGTCAGGTTTCTTACCAGTTTCAAGTATCTAACGTAGGCTGTGTTTCCAAGGTCTGTAATGTGGGCCTGTGTGGTGTGGATTATCTGGCAGTCCAAAATAGATCTTCATGAGACATGGGCTCACACAGAGTCTAACGGATTAACCAAAGCCTATGTATTTTTATATTTTTGTGCTGATATCATCTGTCTTTGTGGGAAGACTGATGATTCTTTATCTATGCTGAAGGTTGTCAGTACAAAACCTAACTCATCAAAATACTTGAATTAGCTGAATTGGCTGAGTGAGTTCAGACCAGCTCAGCCCTTCATGTTGTGTTGCTGGAGCATTTTTGATCCATTGCTAGGACTCACAGTACTGAAATTACCATATATATTGTCAAGCCAAGACTTAAATTCTTGGAAGCTTCCTGGGGGCACTTCTTTCCACTGACTGTGCCGTGAACTGAGTTGTCTTAACCTTTAGTTTTTTAATTGCATCTGTGCTAGAAGAATATAGTGGGAATCTGGTTTGCTTCCCTTTTGTGAACATGAAGGCTATGGAGGAGTATGTGTTAAATGGCCTTTTTGTGTGCTGTCTGCAAATGCTGGGCAACCTGTGGCTATAGGACTTTCCCTGTTTAGCTCAGTTTGCAGTTGCTGATGATCTTAGCTTCCAAGGACACTAATTTTGTTCCCAGTGTGGTAGCTGTCATAAGCTTTGCTGTAAGCAGAGCATCCAAGAAATTGCTGATTGCTGACTGTATTCACCACATAATGGATCTCTGTGCACTTTCAGTGATGCAGAAAACTGGAGATATTCTGGCTAGCTATAAAAAATATGTACACTGAGAACAATTTCACTGAAACTACCTGTTTATCAGGGTGGAGGACCCCTTTCTTCCATGGGGAAGACTTGAACGCACATAAGCTAAAAACAATTCTTAATTGCCGTTGTATTTGATCAGGATCCAAAAAGAAGCTGATGAAGCGAAGGAGAAGGTCCTGGATTACAGTGAGAAGCTCAGCAAGGTGGCAGCAGACAAAGATAGCAGCGACCAGAAGTTATTTGCTGAACTGGATGACCTGACAAGAACAAAACAGTTCCTTGAAGAACGTTTGATAGAACTTATCAGGTTGGCATCAAAATAAACAGCAAGCAGAAATTAAAATCCTAGCTTAGGTTGTTAAGGGATACTGCCTAGGTGGTTCAGTCTTGTATTCCTGAATTGAAGATACAGGTAATGGCCACGTTCATCAGCAGTTGAAATTTTGCATTTCCATAATGCCGTCAAAAATATAACACCCAATATTATCTCCTCCTTAATTTACTGTCTGTTTTGCAAAAATATGTAGTTCTCTGCATGGCATGTGTTTTTAATGCCCTCCTTCCGAAGACCTTTGGTAGGTTTCTTGATCTATCTATATTCCTGAAAGCTCCTCAGAAGTTACAGCAAAGCAATTTTTACTGTGAAGCTTTCACCAGCATTCAAATTGAGGTTGGTTAACAGTAAACCAGCACTGATAATTTCTATATGTTTTTCTTTCTTTTAACTGTGTCTCTGCAGAGATAAGGATGCTTTGTGGCAAAAATCAGATGCTCTGGAATTTCAGCAGAAGCTTAGTGCAGAGCAAAGGTGGCAAGGGGACACAGAGGTTAATCATTGTTTGGACTGCCAGAGAGAGTTCTCATGGATGGTGCGCCGACACCACTGCAGGTCGGTTTGTTGAACTCCATTACGCTGTGCAAAAGCAAAAATCAGTATGATTGTTTACATGGATGAAATACTTCTTAATGTTCACAGTTCGTTGGTCAGAATCATTGATACAGGACTTTGTACAGGCTGAAAGAACACATGAGATCACAAGGGGATAAAAGACATTAATGGAAAGGTCCCTGGACATGTATTAAGGCAAAGATCTGGTTGCAACTCTGACTTGGGGAGTCTGTCAGTTTCTCATTTCTGGAAATAAAGACAATCACACCCTACACAGTGTGTTTCTTTGAAGGGCTTTGGTTTTAATATATTTATTATGCACTGCTCTGTGCATGCTGTAAGCGATATTCACTAAGATGGTTTTGCTAGTGCGATAGAAGTATTCCAGAACAAATCCAATATGCTGTGCAATTATAAATTTGGTTGCTTACACTAGGTATGTTGAGAAATAATTACTGATCATGGAGTAATCTTTTAAAAAAGTCAATATTAAATTATTTCCTATACAGTTAGCCTGCTTGGAGTTATTAGTTATCCTATCTAGATTTATTAAAATATTTAAGTGGATGCATTTCAGGGTCTTAGTGATATGTTTATTTTGGCTCTTTACTGTTCTTTATCCTTATGACCTGATTCATCGTGTAAGGTACGTAGTACTGGCACTGTTTCAATTACAGATGAATGTAGGGAACATTCGGTGGGGATTAATGAATAGTGAAGTCATTTCTGGTAACAACTTCCAAATTACTCATTTCTACTAAAATCTGTGAAAGCTGCTCGTGTTTTCATCTGCTAATGATTTAAATGATTATGAAAAACAAAACCAGTGAGGCTTCATGAGTAACAGTCATCCCTGCTGGGTGCTTTTCTTCATTAAAATCTTAACGTGTTCATTAAAAAGTAGTTGACAGGTTTAATACTGAGAGACTGCAGAGCAGAGAGGGCAGGAGGGATGAATGTACATATGTGTCCAATATTGTTTTTTCTTCCCTGTCTGAAGGGGTGAGGAGTGATTACTAAGTAGAGAGATAACAGACATGTTCTTACAGTCCTTACAATCAAATAGAGTTTTGCTCTAACTGAGGATGAGATTTGGCCTGTGTAATATTATTAAGTACATTTCCTTCATATGTACTTAATATATGTATTATTTATTTGTATTGCATATTTGTGGGTATTTAATTGTTTTATGTCTTTATATTTAAACGTGGGGGGGTGTTTAGTATTTTTATGCTTTTTTTCTGATTTTCCTATTTATTAAGTGTGAATGTGAATTTCTGTCCTCTGTCAAGAAAACTTGCTTCACCTCAGAAAGCAGCACAGTCTGCATTATGAGTTCTGCTGTGGATGTAGCATTCAGGCTTTTGCAGAGAACAAGACCATTATGACAAAGCCCCAAACTCTGTCACGTAGATATGTTCCATCTGTATGTGGTACTATTCTAACACCTTTGGTTTCAAATCATTTCTAGAATGTGTGGTCGCATTTTCTGCTACTACTGCTGCAACAACTACATGGTGACAAAGCCTGGTGGAAAAAAGGAGCGTTGCTGCAGAGCTTGCTTTAACAAGCCTAGAGTCATTGTGGACAGTACAGATGACTCTGGATCCAGTGCCAACCAGGAAGGATCACCAGCGTCATTGGAATCGCCTGTGTCACCATCCGAGAGGGCTTTTGGTTAGTGTGGTGTTTGCATGCTGTGGAGAAATAAGTAGGGTTCTTAGACCTTCTCCAAGAAACCACATGGTCACCTCCTGATCCAAGGACCTGCATGTTCCTGGAGTGTTTTCAGGGTGGGACTGGTCCCATCTTTGAATTTGATTGGTATTGACAGAAATTTGTGTATATATTAAATGAGTGTCAGTCAGCCTGAGGTTTTCGGTTGGTTCTAGTAGTTACCTAATGCTTCTGTAAAGGCAGAGGAATGACCCAGTCTTCCCCCTTAAGGGTTTTGCTCATTTGTTTTCCAGACAACCAGCTAATACTGTTTATGTTTCTTTTCATGTCCTTTTATGGCACAGTTGCAAGTGAAGCCTCTAAACCACCAGATGATGCTGCATTTGATATAATCACTGATGAGGAGCTGTGCCAAGTACAGGAATCAGACTCTCTCCAGAATGAAAGTCAGATGGAGGGAGAGTCTCTGGATCAAAGCATGACAGATCTGTGAGTAAACACTGCTTCATGGAGAGGGGACTCTTTTGGGTTTTGTTTGGAGTGCTGGGGTTTTTTTGCATTCAGTGGAGATAGCCAACCTCTGCATAAAGAGAAGACACTTCTAGTCCCTGCAACATGTTCAGTAGACTAGCACAAAATAATTTTGCACAGTCAGCATCTAATCTAGTAAATCCAAACAGCTCCATCCTCTCCCTCCACCTACTTCACCACAGCACAGAGGAGTAGTCCCAGTTCTGTGCTGTCATCAGGCCAGCTGTCACCATTAAAATCAGCTTGCAGGCCACACTGGATCACTGGTCATTCACACTTAAACTGATAATAGGACCTAAGCAATACTCTCTGTCAAACTCACCATTACTTAATATCAAGAGAACAAGGAGGTAGGGAAAAGATAAGGATAGATGTGCTCTTTTTATGACGGGTTTTATTGAACTGAATGTGAAATAACTGGTCTGTGTCTGTAAGATTCCTTACTACTTTAAAGATAACAGTTTACAGCAAAGAAAAAGAACAGGAATTGTGTCGCTAAATCTGGCACAAGTTTGTTCTTTTTTTCTTAAGAAAATGAGAGTGAATGCAGATTTCAGTCTTTTTTTTTTTTTTTTAACATCTATTTCTGCATAAATTAGCAATGAAGAGGATCTAAGGCCATCTAATATCCGAGTACTTGGTTTGCAAACTTCATTGTAGTATTATAGTTTAATGTATATCCATGTTTATACAAGACATTGTTTTACTATTCTTCAAATATTTTCAAATATTTTCCAAAAATTCTGTTCTGTAAAATATATTATCTTTCAAAAACTTTTATGTATTTGAGAGAAAAAAAAAAAAAGCACTTTCACCTAAATTCTGTACTTGTTCTGCTTCTGAGCGGAAAAATAAGCGTGATAAATCTAACTGAATGCTAAACTGAAAATAGCGATAGAGTAACCAGCCTCCTACTGGGAAAGCAGATCTAGACTCTTTTGCTCTCAGCAGACCTGTTTCTGGCATAAACCATAGTAATTTGCAATTTGGGTAGAAGGCAGACTGTACAGACTTGTTTATTTGGAAAAAAAACTTTTCAAAATTCTACATTTTTGGGTTTTGGTAAATAAGTTCTGTGTATTCTGCCTATTTTGTATACAGTTGACACAGTATATTCATGTTTATCATGCGTTGGGCAGACATGAACAAACTGAGCTTCATAATGCTCTTGTGAAGTTAGTATTGCCTTTGTTTTGCAAAGGGACGATTTGCAGTGGTGGATTTTTGTTTGTTTGTTGGTTTTAAGAAAGAAAAAAAAGTGTAATGTACTACTACTTTGAATTCATGCTGTCTGCAGAGGGGATATCACAGGTGAGTTAGCTCTGGAGAATACAACCAGGAAAATAGAAATAAGTAATAATTTTTCAATTTGGGGTTGGGCTAGATTCATCTTGTCCCACAAAGTATTCAAGTTGGAAGGAAGGATTGCCACTAACGATGGAATACTATTCTTGAAGGGCACCCATGCAACATCCTACTCGCACCATGTAAACTTTTAAAGGCTGCCCATCTCCTCTTGTTCACAGATTATAGGCAGGAAAGCCAGGAAATAGTGTGTTATCCTCTGTTGCTCTTGGTTCATCAGTTTTACAAGCACGGGGGGAGAGTCTTACTATAGTCATGCTTTGAGCTTGAGACATACTTTGCAGAGAATGCGGACCACACCTGCCCTTCCCGTGACACTTGTAACGTTTGAAAGGTCTCACTAGCCTGAACACTGGAGAGGGCAATGGCTGCCTTACACAGTGGATGACTTGAGCATCTCATGTTGATTGTGTGGTTTTGTGTTACGGGAGAGATCTAGAAACTGGTACATGAGTCAGATGATGGTGTGGCATCTGTGGTACGTGTTGAAGAAAAAAAGCAGAGCACTGTGTTGATTATGGCGGCACAGAAGTTTTCTCACTTGTTTCTGTGGTGAGGAGTGTATGTGTAGCTTAGCACACGAGCAGATAATATAATGGCATACTCCTGGAGAAGCTGGCATCTTGTGGCCTGGATAAGTGCACTATTCACTGGGTGAAAAACTGGCTGGATGGCCGAGCCCAGAGGGTCGTGGTGAATGGGGTGAAATCCAGCTGGCGGCGGGTCACGAGTGGTGTTCCCCAGGGCTCGGTGTTGGGCCCTGTTCTGTTTAATATCTTTATTGATGATTTGGATGAGGGGATTGAGTGCAACCTCAGCAAGTTTGCAGACGACACCAAGTTGGGAGGCAGGGTCGATCTGCTTGAGGGTAGGGAGGCTCTACAAAGAGATCTGGACAGGCTGGATCGATGGGCTGAGGCCAATTGTATGAAGTTTAACACGGCCAAGTGCCGGGTCCTGCACTTCGGTCACGGCAACCCCATGCAGCGCTACAGGCTTGGGGAAGAGTGGCTGGAAAGCTGCCCGGCAGAGAAAGACCTGGGGGTGCTGGTTGACAGCCAGCTGAATATGAGCCAGCAGTGTGCCCAGGTGGCCAAGAAGGCCAATCGCATCCTGGCCTGTATCAGGAACAGTGTGGCCAGCAGGAACAGGGAGGTGGTTGTTCCCCTGTACTGGGCACTGGTGAGGCCGCACCTCGAGTACTGTGTTCAGTTTTGGACCCCTCACTACAGGAAAGACATTGAGCTGCTTGAGCATGTCCAGAGAAGGGCAACCAAGTTGGTGAGGGGCCTTGAGCACAAGTCTTATGAGGAGCGGCTGAGGGATCTGGGGTTGTTCAGTCTAGAAAAGAGGAGGCTGAGGGGAGACCTTATCGCTCTCTACAACTACCTGAAAGGGGGTTGTAGTGAGGTGGGTGTTGGTCTCTTCTGTCAGGTGTCTGGAGATAGGACAAGAGGAAATGGCCTCAAGTTGAGGCAAGGGAGATTTAGGTTAGATATTAGGAAAAATTTTTTTACTGAGAGGGTTGTCAGACATTGGAATGGGCTGCCCAGGGAAGTGGTTGAGTCACCATCCCTGGAGGTATTCAAAAAGCGAGTGGATAGGGTACTCCAGGGCATGGTTTAGGGGGCATGGTTAATGGTTGGACTTGATGATCTTGAAGGTCTTTTCCAACCGAAATGATTCTATGATTCTATGATTCTATAATGCGACATTTGATACCGTGGGTGTTTGATGGTAAACATGCCAGAGCCTCTATACTGAATATGAGCGAAGGTTCTGCTGACCCTCTGTCCTGTCTTTGGCAGCAGCCCATAGCAGATGTACTGATAATTTCCCAGTGTTTTCTCCCACCTTCTAAGGATCTGCACTTCAGGGGCTTTCTGGGCTACTGGTTTCACTGCTGCAGATTTCTTGGCTGTACTGGACTGGCGGACCACCTTGACTTCATATAGACCTTTGATCTTCTTTTTGAAAGTGTCCAGTGAAATGTGGCCTGATTCCTATGTGGAGACTTCAGGTAGTCTTGAAGTATAAATAATAATCCACTGGCATGCCAATAACGTTCTCTTTGCATGACATTGAATATATGGGGTAGAATTTGCTTTGATATTGTGCCTGGGGAAGACACAAAGGATGCAAGATCATGGTTGCTAGATGCATGTCCGAGGAATGCATACAAATAAGTAAGTTTTCAGGCCAGACTTCTTTATTGGGATTCTACAGAAAATAGTCCAAGCTATTCATTTTTTGCCAGAGATTTGAACTAATTGGTGCAGCTCTAAAAGGGAGGGAGATGAGCAGCCAAGAGAGGGAAGAGAAGGGAGGCTGGCTGGTCCAAATAGAAGATCTGCGGTAGACATCCTCTGTTGACATAGTTTCTTAAGGTCTTACTCTGGCTGAGTGTCTGGCTGAGATTTTCACACTGACCTTACCTTATTCTAAGTGTAAGTCCTTGCTGGGCTGGAAATGCAATTTGGTGCTCAAAGCAGTGAATTATCTTAAAGGACATTTTCTTTTCCATTTGTCCCCCTTTTGGTGTCCACTGTACTGTTACTCTGGTTTTCGCTTGTTCTCTTCACTTAACCCTGCCCCTGTAGTTCTTTCCTTGAAGTGACATGAAATGATTATGACAGCATTACTTTATAACAGAAAATTTTGAGAGACTGCCTTTATTGGTATGGGTCAGTTGAGAACTAAAAAAACCTCATCTTGGTCATGAGCTGCAGAAGTATGTGGCAAGGTAAGATAGATGCTGTACCAGTATAACTCTGTCTGACCTTGAAGCAGCTCTTGCCTAAAGGTTAGGATTAGGCAGCAGTCACTTTATGCTTTCAGGTCTGTTATGTGAGTTTGGAGCAACCTGATTGAAATCTTAAGGTGAGAAGCTGAGAAGCTATGCAATTGCGGTACATCCTGCTACTTCAAGGCTCATGGGTTCTCTTTTGAAGTGTTGTATTTTTAAACTCTTTTATTTCTAAAGCTTTCACATTTGCAGACTGTGTTCTAGAACAAAGGTCGGGATATTGTATAGCACTGGGACAAAGTCCTCAGAGTAAACCAGTGCACTGTGTTTCCATTTTAACATATTGCAGAAATTACATGCCTGCAATAAATGTTGCAGCAGCAGAATCAAGATCATAGACGGCAGAAGTGTTTAAAAAAAAAAAAAAAATTTGACACTATCCTGGTACGGAAACAAAGAGTTTATTCACACCTTGGTACTGCTTTTGGTAGAAAGGACATCTCAGCCTGTCTGCACTGTGGTTGCTTTGGTTTGGATTCTTTTTTTCTTAATGACTCATAACACTCTTTCCTGACCTAATTACAACTCACACAGCTGGGCAGGGTGCCAGCATAGCCAAAAGGGGGAACTGCATGTGGCCTGAAGCATTTGCTGCCCTGCGCAGAGAGGAGTGGGACAGGAGTACCTCTCGCCACACTCTGCTGGCAAAGCCTGCCTTTCAGCTGTGTGTTGGGATTGCAGCTTTACTTGCTACACAGATGTGGAAGCCCAGCACGTTCCTTCCTAGTTTTGTTTTTAAGGGTGTTGCACCATTTCACTATGGGAGAAACGAGAGATTGCGTAGTAAGGAAAGGATTGCCTAAGCAGCTGTTTACCAAGCGGAAAAAGGTGATGTGGACACAATGGTGCCGATAAGGGTCAGGTACCACTGAGCTGCAGTGATCTGGCAAGAAGCACTGAGTGTTAATGGGCAGAAAAGGAACATCCAGAGTGAGCATGGTTATTGCAAGAATGGTTTGAAACAGGTTAAAACTGGTATTTCAAAGCTGTAACGCAAAGGACTTTCAGCCTTTGGGCCAGACCCAACGCTGCCTTTACCACAGGCAGCCCACAGCTGCATAAAGCCCTCCCTCTGCTCCTCTCTGACATCCCTTCTTTCTTCTCCCTACTCCAGTCTCCACCCCTGTTCTGCTACTCTCTGCAAGAGCTTTCGTGTACTTTCTGCCCCTGTCTGCACTGCCCTCTGCGCACCTTTTTGCCTCCCACTGGGAAGTGAAAAGGCCAGAGGTGGAAAGGAGGGACTGCAGGAACAAGGAAGGCAAACAACTAAGGAGTTTCATGGCAAGGGAACCAGGGTGCTGAGGGGATGCCAGGAAAAGCAGACTGGAAAGATATCATGGTGCAAAGAATGTGTGGGAATGACGGTGTGAGAGTTTGCGTCTAAGGAAACACTGCTCAGTGTTAGAGCCCATGGGTGGTATGATATCCCTTGTGTTGACAGGGGGTCTAGTCATCTGGCAACATGAGCTCTGTTATCAGAAGTAAGATACAAAGATGTGTATGGGAGATTCAGACCATGAACCTGATAGTAGATGGAAGGCAGATGAAAATGGTGCTTTATTACAGAGATTTTAGATGAACGCTAAAGGAGTGTGCATGGAGACCTCCCAAGTGGAAAAATATAAAAAAAAACCCCAACCACACATGAAACCCAGCATGAAGATTGAAACATGTACGTCTTTAGCCGGGAATTCTCATGAAATGAATGACCTGAACTAAAATTTGTAATATCTTTGAAACAAAACTCATAAAGTCTTTGGTTAACAAACACCTTTCATGGAAAACCAGCAGGCCAGAGGTTTGGTGAACGTCTTCAGCCTCTCCAGAGCCATGAAGTCCAAGTTAGCATTGTCATGAAGAACTAAGTTTTATCTCATTGTTTCTTATACCTTTTTAAGATCTTCTGCACAGTTAACTCAATTACCAGCTTTGTCTTAGAATCAGCTCTGACTAGGAAAAGCAGGAAACGCTGAAGTATCATGATTAAGATGTCTTTACTAATGGGATTGTATTTACTCTTTCATGCGAGCTACCTATCTCAGTATTTACAAAAAAAAAAAGCTGTAAATAGTTGCCACATTTTCTAGGCAGTTTTATAGCTGGTACATGCTTGTTGCATCTGCATTATTTGAGGCAGTAAAAGTTTTAGAGCCTTCTTCTTCAGTGGTTTGCCACTGTTTAGCCATAACTTGCCGTTTGACGCATCTTGAATTTTTAATAATTTTCTGTAAGTTCCTCCTGAATTTCACCCCCATGAAGAAATACAGAACAGGATTAAGACAGCCGTGGAAATAAGCAAGAGCTTCTGTTATAATGATTGCATATTCAAAGCTGCTGTTCAGGTTAAAGCTCCAGTCTATGATCTTTATCAGTCTCAAGAAAGTGTAGGGTGACTGAGTAAGAATAAATATGGCAACTACAGAAAATATTTTCTTTAGAGATTTGTTCTTTTGAAAACTCCTGGCATGCAGTAAGGTTCTAATAATTAGTGAGTAGCAGATGATCATGGCTAGCATGGGAATAAAATAGCCAAGGGTCACTTGGATCACTTCAAGAACCATTTCTGTGTGATGGTTTGGGTATTCTTCCTGGCATATTGTCTTATCAATACTAAACACCTCACTAAAAATAAACTGTGGTGCAGCAAATGCTAGTGAGATCACCCAGATCAAGACACAGATTAATTTGCCCCATGTCATTCGTTTGGTTTGACACATACGTGCTTTGGTTGCAAAAGTAATAGCAATAAACCGGTCAAAGGTGATAGACGTTAGAGTTAGCATTGAAGTGTACAAGTTCAGAGTATACAAGCCTCGTATAATACGACATGCCACGGTGCCAAAAGTCCACTCCTGAGCAGCAGAATATGCCCAGAATGGCAGCGTCCAAAGGAAGACCCAGTCAGCTATAGCCAAGTTCAGCAAAAATATATCTGTCAGCATCTTCCGTTTCTCATAGAAAGCTAGTATGACAAAGACAAGTGCATTTCCTGCTAGCCCAAGGATGAAAACAGCCGAATACATACAAGGCAGGAAGACTCTTGTAAATGTGTGAAAATTCTCACTTCCATTTTCGTTGGGATCAATGATGGAGAAGTTATAATAAAAGTTGGCAGCATCTGTAGTTGCCATGTTGCCTTCTTTTTAAAGGCAGCCTGTAAGGAGACACGTTGAGATTTTTTTACTCAGCAAATAATTAAATCCTAATGCATCCAGGAGACAGACAAAATCCTAAGTGCTAACAGATAAAAGTTGTAGTAAAGCATCCATGACAGACAAAAGCAAATATACTCATTTGCTGAAGAGGATTGTCTTGACAGTCAAGACCCAAACACAACAGCTGGTGGATTTAAATACATCATCTGTTACCAGATTTATACTGACGGGGACTCAAAACAATAAACAAGACAATTACAAAGACGCTTCTGAAAGCAGAATATGGATTAAGCTTTCAAATACATCACTGGTTTAGTGTTTGGATCAAGGGTTTCTGGGGAAACCCATGAGAGAAACAGAATTTGTTTTGCCAAATTCAGCCTTTAAGCTCAGGTTGCAGGCTCTAAGCATCAGAGTCGTTTGGCTTGGGTGGGACCCGTCTCAAAGTAGGGTTTGAGTCTCAGTGAGTGAGCACTTTAGAGCTTGTGGTTCAGTTCAGCCTTAGCTCATTGTTTAGATGTTAGTCACATCATCAGATGGCGGCACTTCTTCCTTTCCCCTTCTCAAGTGACTTACTGGAAACATGGTGGATTTTCATTAATGTCTCTTCCACGTTTGATTTTGGTTAATCTGTTTCAAGCATTTGTATTGCTGTCAGAGAGAGGAGTGACCACTTCTCTGTCAACCCCCCTCCATCACAACCCCCTTGAGAGCTGCTGCAGTATTGAAGTGTCAGCTCTCCTTGGCAAGGGTCTGTTTTCTGTCAGGGCTGTGCCAGCACATAAGAGTAATGGCCATAAGAGTAATAACCAGATTTGCAAGCTGTTTACCTTGTAAACAAAATATTTTGTGAGACAGGTTAATGGGGTTTTCAAAGATCTAGCCTAAAGTTAAATGTCCTCTCTCTTGAGCTATAAAGAACATGTTTCTGTGAGAGTAATCCCACTACAAGGTATTACTCAGCCTAAGATTAGCACAATTCGCCTCTGAATCATTTAGATTGGCTGAAAGGCCTCACCTGTGTGAGTTATAATGTACAGCAGATTGAACGTTAACTGAAAAAGTAGTTTCTCTGGGGCCAAGAAGCAGAGCAGGTGCAGTCTGTTACTCACCAGATAAGTACTATAAGACTGTGTGCCCCTTTGAAAAGTTATTGGCTCCTTATAAAATAGTTTACTTTTCAATTCAGATGGAGGCCAAGTGTAGCATGAAGGTAACAAGCAAAAGTAAGTTAGGCTCAACAACATCAAGGAAAAGTATACTGAAACAAATGGAAGCACTGTGTTTTATTTTACATACCCTTTGCAACAGCAGTCAGCTGATGTTTCTTGCCTCTTGTAAAGGAAAAGTGTTTTCCTCTAAGCTGAAACAAATTACTAGGTACTCAGTTATGTAGTTTGACAACATAACATCACGTTAGTAGCCTTACTAAAATAGTACAGTTCTTTCTGGTTGCCAAGCTTACTGGAGATTAGCCTTTAGGAGAGTCTTAGTGACTCTTTAAAAGAAGAATTTTTAATACCCGCTTTTAATCCAGAATAGTTTTTTGCCGTAATAAGATACAGCATTCACTCTCTGGACAGACCAAAATATTTTAAAATTTAACTAATTTTTTTCCTATTACATTAATGTTCTTCACAGGAACTTTCAAATTCAGGCAGTAATACCCTAATTTGGTTTTGGTGAAAGCAGGTGGGAGTTTTACTATGGATTTCATGTGGAAGCCAGGCTAGGATAATTGTTGAACTCCCACTGTGAAGGATTTTCTTCTATACAAATAGCAGGCACTGGCTTCTGATATTCTTGTCTCCCCCACATGCTGACATGAGCAGATCTGCATATCGACAGAGAACAGGATGCTGCAGAAGAGATCTTTCTGAGTTAAAAATGTTTAATATGTCATATGCTTTATATTTCTCAGTTAGCTGGGCTCCTAAACTCTGAATTTATGGATCGTGTTTTAGGAAAGAGATGAGGTGACTGACACCATCAAACAGATAGCAAAGGATTAATGGGAGTCCTTGAAAGTGACCTTTCAACTGATGCTCTAGAAATTTATTTTCTTGTTACATTCTTGGGATCTTAAAGGTCAAAAATCTTCTTTCTTTTCCTTCCTTCTCATGTCTGAATATAGTCATTTAAGTTCCTTCTTGGTTTGACAGCAGGAGAAATGAGTCTTAAATACCTGACTCATTACCAACTCCTCTGCCAAAAAAAAAGAAAATCCTACATGCATAAAATAGGTTAACCTTGCAGAACTGTACGCTCATTTTTGAGGCAAAGTCAGGTGTTGCAATTCCTAGCCCAAATCTTTTTGTTTGTTTGTTTTCTTTTCTTTTTTATGCTGGAGAGCAATAAGGAGCTGAGAGAGCCGCTAAAGCTGAAAACTTTTTAATCTCAATCGCTGCGTTCCAGACAAGCTGAAGTTACATCTCAGAGTTGTTCAAGAAGGCTCTCTTAAAAGCTGATCCTGTATTATAAGGCTGAACAGTTTCTGGATCAGCTGACCACCCTTGCCAAATATTCTCAATCTTTGCTACTGAAAATGTGCCACAAGTGTGTATAATGTGGTATGGAAGTTAAAAATGTAGGGGGAGACCCTTATCTTCTGCAGACCAGCCTCTCCAGTCCACTAAAATACAGATCAATAAGCTTTTTCCTTCCTCCCCTCCCCCCTGCCAGTGGATGGTAAATTTTAAGAGTCCAGCGATTTCCTTTAAAAAGGCTTTCATTTATTCATGATGCATTGTAATTATGTTACCTGATATTTTTCTAGCTAGAAGCTCTTAAAGTATCCTGCTTGTTACTCACACACCTAAGTTAGAATCCAGATTGTATGTTGTCTCAAATGTCAGTGCTGTTATGCCTAGTCAGACTGTTCATGGAGTTATTCCAGCTTTCCTCAAAGGAAAGAACAGTAGTAATCCTTCTACCTGAAGTGGGATAGTGGGAAAGCATTTTGTTGGGGAGGGATGGAGGAGGAAGATGATTCCCTAGTCAGGAGACAGCAAGCAGGTGAGTTTATTTGCAGGGAAGTGTTGTTACAGTTCATATGGACTGAGTCTAGGTTCTAAAAAGGTTTAGAAGTCTAATAGAAGCTTAAATTGGATAGGAACAACATCACGGGTAGAAAAGTGAGCTAAAGAGAGCCATGCAGTGTCCAGTGTGTTAATACAGGATTTGCTTTGAGGTCTGGTTCTCTTACAGTTAACTCTCAGACTGATGAAATGGAAATGCAAGCAAGTAATGGAGAGTCAGAACATGCTATTCTGGTTTGCCCCACTACGCATAGATAGATAGTTGTCCTGTCACCAGAAAAAGGCTGCTTATCATTTCTACCACTCTGGGAACTGGGTGTCCCAGGAGCTGGTAGTCTCAGTGTTACAGGGTTTTTTTCCCCATTTGGTCTCCATGGTCTAATTTCTGTTGTGCTGATCAGCTATCCTGCTTTAGTAGCTGCACCTGAAAAGCAGGGTGTAAAAAGCAGTAATAATGATCTTGCCATTGGTTCATTTCTGTTGTCTCAGGCTTCCAAACAGAAAATCCAATATATATCAATCTTTTTTAAATAAATCTAAATAAAAGTAATTTTAGCAAATAATAATAAACAGTATAATTTGCCATCACAATAAATACAGACTATAAACAGAAAAATGGCAAATAGTGCTTGTCAACATCATGTGATATGCCTTACTTAGAAAACATTACAAAAGGGTTTTGAGATTGTAATCAGAAAAGGTGAAATTATCTCATATATATATTTGTTGGAAGAGATGAGAGGTTTTCAAGCACATATCAGTTGGAAAAACAGATTGTGGAGCATAAATGGAATGGAGATGATTAACATATACCCTCTGAGTTCCAGATATCCAAAAAATTTGTCTAAAGGTCTTTTTCAAAAACTAGCAAGTGTAAACCAAAGAGCTACTGCAATAACAAGGCATTGGAAAAGATTTAATAACAAAACTAGAATGCAAAATCAGTATCTTCAACAGTCTGAATGAAACCCCATACTTTCTCTTAAATTTTGCATATCAGGATGGAGGATATCTATGATACTAACAAAATCTTTCAAGTTTGAATATTTCTAAATGTTAAAGCTTCTTTTCTTTGTTATTGTTTTTTTAAACTGTCTACCTATTCACCTGAAGTCAAGAAAATATTCACTTACTAGACGATGTCACATCTTGGGGGAACGCAGTCATCTTATCTTTCAAAGGAAATACGAAAGCAGCAGTTTGCTTTATTTATCAGTGCTGAAGCTTCTGCCACTGCCTCACAGCTTTTGTAGTTGTTGCTGACCAAAGCAACATGATGTGAAGTTACTCCTTTGTTTTGATTCTTGAGTGATACTACTACAGATATGATAGTATGAACAAGCTGTCCTCTCAAGATCCAGTTCAAATTCACTTACATGTGGCCAATTGTCTGAAATGTCCAGAATCAAATTGATTTTTCAAAAATTATTTGCTGAATTAAAACTTAAGCTGTATTTACCACTTACCTTTTTTAACCACTCATATATTTTGTGACAGTACTGGATTTTCTAATTCCTTCTAGTTTTTCTGTTTTTTCTGGGGCAAAAATACTCTTAGTGACAATTTTCTCTCAGGTTTTTTGCCCATCTGAGATGAACTAGAGATGGCTAGAAATATATTGTGTTGGTGACCATCCCCAAGTGAGTTTTTTTACCTTTTAAGGCAATCTCAGCCCTAGTTAAAATTAGTACATGTGCTAAATTTTCTTTCAGTCAATGGAAGCTTCCATTGACATATAGAGGCAGGGCCTCTATACATTTACAAGGGAGCTGGAGGGGGCCTACCCTGTGCAGGGGTGACTGTTTTCACTTGCAGCAAAGCCAGGGGTGGGAATTGACTTATAGCCTATGGGTACAAGATCTGGGAGAGAAAGAGTTGTGAGGAGGCTCTTCAGAGGGTGCAGGGAAGTAGAGGTGCCTGGGCAATGCTGCTCGATGAAATGATACAGTACTGTAATTAGGGACATCTTTTGTGCACTTCTTGTAACTAAACTACATGCCTGGCCATCACCACAACTCGGTGTGAGCTATAGCTTTCATTTAACCTTCACTGTGGTATTTCTTCATAGGAGGAGCCCAGTACCTGCACATCCCATAAAGCAATGCACTGCAGGCAGTGTATGTAACATTTCAGGTGGTTTCCTTAAATGTGTTTCCTAGCTGTGTTTATCAGCTGTGCCCGCGTCCCTAGTGAGCCTCGCTGCTCTTGATAGCCTTTGGAGACTTATCTTCAGGAGTGGTGATTAGTGTAGAAAAGTAGAAGTCTCACTCACAGACAGATTCTGCAAGAGAGAGAGGCAGTATTCAGAGAAACTAGCCTGTGCAGTTAGATCTTTGCAGCAGCCTGTGGTACAGTAACTGGAATGCTTCTGCGGCTCTGTCCTGTAGAGCAGTATGCTTGTACCTCTGAGTACTTGAATTTGGTACCTGCAAATGTGTATTAAAAAAAAAACAACACCAAATTTGACTTAACCCTACAGCATCATCTGCTGAAAGAAGACTACTTAACACAAGAAAGGTAAGGCCCTGTAATGCTCTTTAAAATTGAGTTCTCCCTTGTGCTTCATTGCGTGTGGCAGCAATTCCTCTGTCTCCGAGAAACAAACCTGCAGCAAGGGGCTAAATATTCACAGACTGTTCCCGTCAAGGAGGGGAACAATAGGTTGCAACCACCACCTGCTTTTAGCAGTTATTTTCAGATGCAGAATAGGGTATGAGGATGATAAAGCAGTGGCAAAGCTACGTGGTAGCATATGTACCCTAAACTGGTGTGAATGTCTGCCTTGGGAAAAGATAAAGTTCCCACCATGTTGCAGAGGGCCAGCAATTGCCCATTTCTGCCAGTGAGGCCCATTTAAATTTCTTAAAACCAGAAAGCGTTCAGAGTCACTTTTGAAATGTCTTAATCACGCATTTATGGAGAGCTCACTTGAGCTACTCTGTCAGCCTGGTTCACAGTGACCTCATTGCAACCGCTGCTGCTTCAATCACCAGAGATGCTCCTTTCTCAGACTATATGGGTAGGGATGGCTTCCCATGGAGACCAGTACCCTCCCAACATCCATTTGCCCTTATCCATACACGAGAAACCCTGGGATCATTTCTGTGTAACTTTTAATAAACTCTTTATCGAAGAAGACTGCAGTATCGGCAGTATTCAACCCTTTATCATGCAGTCGGGATCAAAAACACCTCAGAGATACTTTATTTTGGCTTCCTAGCCTAACTGTAATTTGACCTCTTTCCTCCTTTGTTTCATGAACTGTGTTTCCATAAAATATTTGTTGATGGCCTGCTCAAAGAAGCCCTCTTCAGCATAGGAATGGTGAGGGCTGGTGCTGTGTGTGTCTGCATACATGTAGCTCTGTAAGACTGGATGGCCTTCCTTGGTTTGTCTGTGGTATACCTATTCTAGCATGACTGAATTATCACTGTAACCTAGGAATTATAGTAAAAATAGGGGTGGGCCGTGTGAGTTTATCTCAGGGAGAGGGCTGAGAGGCTGGCTGTTACTCCTGGACAGGTCAGTCTGAAGAACGTTTAATGGTATAGTTGTGAAGCCCCCTGTGTGCAGAAACCCCACCGGCTGCCAGGAACCTGCAGGCCCTGGGATGGAGCAGCCTCTGCAGAGGTGTAGGCTGGGCAGCAGCTCTGCTGAAAGGGCCTGGGGCTCCTGTTGGTGTGAACGCAAGCCAGAAACTGTCTCTGCTATACCTCTCCTATAATTCTGCCTCAGTTTCCCTGTAATAGCCTCTAAAGAACTGTGCAAGGAGAAAATTCGAAGGTATCTAAGAAAAAAACAGCTCGTTTTTGGGAGCAGATACCTCACCACTGAAAAAAGCTAGGGTTACCCATAAAGCTGGCTGTAACCATGGTGACCTACAGACTGTGCAGTATTTAGGATCTTTGGGGGAGCAGCTTGCCAGTATTTCTAGTGTTGATTCTGATAGTCATCTGTTTGCTGCCTCCTGCTGGGGAGGAGACTTGAGAGCACCCTGGTAATCCCGAACTGCTTATTTTGAAACCTGTTACCTGAACCTCTTGCAAATGCAGCCTTTGACTGACAACTGAAAGGTGTCTTCATCTCGGAGCCTTTGCCAAACCTCTTTCATATCACAATACTAAAAAAATCTCAAAAGATTTTGCATGTTGTCCCTTGAAGCACAGAAATATCCTTTGTCATGATTGTTTCCCTAGCTTGCTTTCTCTGTATGCAGCAGTTGCCTTTGGTCTTACAGATAGAGAGTAACCAATTTTAAGGCAGGGGAGTCCTTTTGGGTTTTGTTGGGTTTTTTTCATACAGGATGTAGCATAGTTAAATCGTACATTTTTTTTGAGAAATGGCTGGGATTTCCAATGTACCAATATGCAGGTCATCCACAGCGCATAGTGGTGGATCTTCATGTCCATCCATTATTTTTTTTTTCATCAGCTGTCAGCATGATGCTTTCCCATCCCTACATATGTCAGGGTTTGCCCATGACGTTTCCATCCCCTTCCCACCCATACACACTCCTTCATGCAAGATACTGTCTTGCACCCTGTTAAGAACTAAGTGAACTCTGTATCCCCCATGCTCCATCCCAAATCATGCCTCTCTTCTTGCCCATGCCAAGGGCTGTCTGTGCATCCTTTCTTCTGATCCTTCACCATCCTCTTTCTTTTCTTCTTTCTCTTGTTGGGCTGGAGATAGAAGGCTGATAACTAAGTTAGGGTGCCTGGGATGAGTATGACCTGCTAGGTAACAGCAGGCCCGCGAAATCACTGGTGCACTTCGGCATAACACCTTCAATTGTTTCTTGGCATTAGAGACATTTGCAGAGGTGCTTTCTGGGCTAAGCAGCTGTTAGGGGCTCTGTACAGCCTCCACTCTCTGTTTCAGGTTTCTGGCTTTCACACAGTTCGGTGAAGTTCTGGCCCTGGATGACTGAAGCTCTCTCCAGAAACCATTGCACTGCTGACAGGCAGATGCTTATGGGATTTCACTACTCAGCCACATGAATGCAATACCTCAGAAGCATAGCTACAGCTGCCAGAGCTCAGGTGTTTATGAAAACAGAAAATTGTCGAGGGCAGAGTTGAACTAGCTTTCTTTGGGTTTTAATTCTGAAAGGGACTTCTTATTTCTAACTCCCAAAGCCATTCATGATGTTGGTCACAGTATTTTTAGTATCATTTGTAAGAAATGCTTTCCATATATAAGAACAGGCACACGGGACCAGACCATCCAGCTGAGGGACAGTGACCAACAGCAGATGCCTGAGGAAGAGCATAAGAACAGGACAAGCATGCTTCTTCAAAATGCTCCACCAGCCTCCAATGATCTGTATCTCCAGGATTTGCTGAACCAGAGCTGTTCTGTTCTTGCTGTAGTGTCTTTTCCATGCTTCAGTTCTTCCTGCTTTTCAGCCCCACTTCATTTCACTCTTAAAAAGAAGAGAAACAGTCCAGACTGTTTTAATAGATACACCAGAGGGTGCATATTTATAAGCTGGGGACCTGGCAAACTGCAGGATCATCCTTAATGCTGCCACCTAGTGCGAATAGGTTATGCAAGAATAAATTCTCCTGTCGGGGACAAGAGCTCCATTTAAATCGTGAGACTGTGTTTCTTATATTTTCTACATAGGCTACCAGACCTCAGTTTAGACCGTTGGACTCAATGGGATATCATAAAGAGAAGGAGGATTTGCTTTGTGATTGTAATGTGCTTGGGTTTCAGAGACAAAGTACGAGACCTAGTGTTCCCTTAGTCTATAGTGAGTAGGTGAATTTATTGGTTAGAGCAGCCAAGTGGCAAGCTAACCACCTAACCAAGTGCTAGGTTGCAGCAGCAGGAATAAGGAAAATCACGTTAGAGGAGAACGTGAAAAACGTATTGGTCCTGGGATTTAATCTACATTTCAGGGTCCCAAAAGAAAGGAGAAATTAATGGATTAAATAAGGAACTCTAATGGCATTGCATGATAAATCATGGAGTTTGACACTTCTGGGAAGCCTGTAGTCCTGTAGTTCTCTTGGTCTGTATGAATTCAAGGCTGTGAAATCAAGGCTGTGTACCTATCATGGTGGGAAGGGATGATTCTGTGGATCACAGGATGAAGTCTGTTGCGGTTCCCACTGTGCAAGCAAAATATCTGTATAGCTTTACAAGTTTAGTTTTCTGGGGTTTTTTTCAGAATCAGTTTTCTTATATAGTTGTATAAACATAGTTAACAAATTATTTGTATCACTCGCTAAGTATTTGCATAGATGTTTTATTAACCTTTATGGACCAACATGTACTGTGTTGTTGCTACACTTCAGTTGGCAGGTAGTGCTTGGTTGTAGCTGAGGTTTTGGCACTTAGTCACAGGTTTGAGTCTTCCCTGCAGGTCACAGCTGTCTCCTTAGTGTGTTAACAGTAGTGGTATGACTCTGAAGAAGTCAAAAGTTACCCAAGAGGCTACAAGAATAAGAGAACACGAGTTCCACTGATAACAGTGCTTTTTGAGTTCAGGAAACATGTAGATAGTGGGTGCAGTCTAATTTGCAGTTATAACAGTAAATTCTTCCTGTTTCCAAACAATAGTGTCACCCCACTAGACTCGCACGTGGTTGCATGTGCTGACACAGTATATTCAGATGCTGCTAATGACCAGCTGAAGGTGCTTTTACATGGAGATGTTTTCTCCTGCTCTTCTACTCAGCAGTGCTGCTTGTAGAGCAAGGTCCTGTAGGATTTTAAAGAAAATGCTAAACTGTGCATTGGTTTTCAGACTTTGGTCTACAGATTGTGTGGCAACTATGCCCTTGCTACATGATTACACTTGATGGTTCAGAAGCGCATGTAAGTGATGTTACATTTTATTAGATTCCGCTAGTTTTTGGAAGGTTGGTTCCCTGTGTATAAGAATCTTTGGCATTTTTCTGTGAATGACAGCCTAATTGTCTCAGTTATCAACCTGCTGAGATGCAGAGAAGCAAAGTAAGTATCAGTTAGAGAAGCTCTAACTTACTTGGAAACTACCAGCATCTGTTTACTGACTCTCAGACTCATTCTTCTCTGTGTCCCAGCCCTGTAATTCGTAGCTGGTGCTACTCCAGTGTTCACCCAGAGCATGCACCCTTTTTGAGGTAAGGAGTGGATGGCAGGTTCTTCCATCTACTTCCTCTGCTCTCCTGGACACATCATGGTGGGGAGGAGGCATCCTGCTTCATCTCATAACAGCTTCTTTGGTGTATTTGTGTTTGAATCATCCAGTATTTCTTGTATGAAAAGAAGATAAATGGTGGTGATCCTACAATGATAAAATATGTTTTGTGTACCACTCTGAGTAAGGAACTGGGTAATATGTTTGTAAAACACCTGACAGATTAAATCTAGGGCAAATGTCATATCCCTGTGCAAGCTTTGTTTAAGGGACAAGTCCAGACTCTTTTGCTTGTGTCTGCCGTTGATCAAGATTTCCACCTGCCAGGGAATCTTTAAAACCTGGCAGCGTCTCAATAGGGAATTTAAGAATGTAGAAGAGATGTTCTGCATGTATGTATTCCTCTTAGCTCATGGAACCAGGATAGGAAGAGTTTTACATTTGTGCACAGTGGTTAGCAGAACAGGGCTGCAGTTTTGCCCAGGCAGTTTTGTCACTACAATGTGCAAAATAAGAATTCTAGAATTTGGCATCATGACTGTCAAAACGTTTCTATTTTAGGAAGGGGTCAGCATGCAGATGGTATTTGACCACATACTACTCAGAATCACGGCTTTCCTTTTTTTCCTTGTCCTAGAAACAGCACGTGTAATTCTTCAACCTTTGATGAATCAGAAGAGTGGCAAGTTGCTCAAGATGCTGAGATATGCTTGTTGAAGTCAGGAGAAATCATGTAAGCAGAACAATTTCATTACTACCAGGCTGAAAGAATAAAGGCTGAGCTCAGATATCAGATATGTGAGGACAAGTCTTACAGACTCCTGGAAGAGCTGATCGCTTGTGTGGCACAGTAGAATTTGGGCTGAGGAAGAGCAGAGAGTATAGCTCAACTACGCAGAGCAGCAGCAATGAGCCAGGTCCTCTCCCTTCAGTCCTGCAAAACTTTAGTCCAAGTGGGGAATAAGAAGGGAAGATTTGGGTCCACATCACATCACAAAACCCTCCTTCCTATTCTTATTGCAGGAGGTGCTGTGAACAGGAAGGGGGCTGAGAGAGAAGGCTGTGTAGTTCTAGTAGTCTCTGGAAGAAACTGCAAGGGCAAGTCAGGGAGTGCAGTGCTAGTTGGACCTTTGTCATGGGGAGGGAATTCATGGCCTTTTGGAGCATGTGTCTGTTATTTATTGGCGGCCTCACAGAAACTGTCTTGCCTGCTCTGGTTGATATATGCCATAGCATAAAATGTTGTAGAGAAGTTGTGGATGCCCCATCCCTGGAAGAGTTCCAGGCCGGGTTGGATGGGGCTTTGAGCAACCTGGTCTAATGGAAGGTGTTCCTGCCCATGGCAGGGAGGTTGGAACTAGATGATCTTTAAGGTCCCTTCCAACCCAAACCATTCTAGGATCTATGATCTATGTTCATCTGAGCCTTTGCTCAACCTCTGTGAACTGTGTGTGCACAATTCTCTGCACATATCCTGCTCTGAAATTAATAGTTACGTGCAGTAGCAATACAGCTTGTCACTTACACAGCCAAGGAGGGAATCTAACATATGAAAATGCTGTGACTTGGAGAAATTCCCCTTTGCTCACTCTACCCTTAAGTCTAGCTTTGAGATTTTGGCTTAGTTATGGGGAAGGTTTTAAACTTTTGACTGCAGGGAGATAAATTAATCCATGTTTCAACCTTGTTGCTGCTGTTCAGAGAACAAAGTGAATGAAGCAGTAACTGAAATCATAGCTGGGCTGTAGGGCAAAACCAAGAGTGATCATTAGTTTGATCACCTGAGACATCCCAGCAGTTACTTCAGCTAAGAGGAAGATGTAACAAGGTAAGCAAGACTTAATGTAAAGCTTCCTCTCTGGCCAGAGTACAACAGTTATAGTAAATAAGCTGTGATCCCTAACCACTGTGTAGTTATGGTTGGAAACTGAACTCCTCCTTACTCTAGAACAGCAAATCATCATGGTGACTGTGTGATACCTTCTGGTAAATGTGTTGATTTTTGATAGCTGCTGACAAACAAATCACAATACTGTGATTTACTGTGAGCTCATTGATTTGGAAACAATTTATTTGGCCTAAAGAGTGATATGTTAGATGAGTTTTACTTAGGGTAATGTAGGTGAGATCCACAGCTCTTAGAAATTACAGGTTTCCCCTGAAGAAGGCAAGCAGCATTCTCCTGTTTAAGGCCCTCACTGTTCACAGTCTGAAATAGATATCAGAAGGAGACAGGCTAATATAATGCTTCATGACTCGGGATCATCTGGGTGCTGAGAACTTCCTTTTTAATTGGAAGTACTTTGAGTCAGCTTTTATGTAGCTTGCTTCGGTAAAGCAGACCAAGCTGTAGCATTAGGTGCTTCAGAGGATCTAAACAGAGCTGCTGTTCACATTCTACCCATCTGTCCCCTCTGTACTGCTGATCCCTATTTCCTGTACAAATGATACCTGGAAAGGCGAGTAAATTAGGTGACTAATTTTTATTTAAAAAGAACAGTAGAGGGCAGCAGACTTTTTTTTAATCGTAGTAACTCTAGTCAAAATGAAATAAGTGAATAACATCCCCATTTGCCAAAGCAGTGAAAGTGCTTGATATCAGTCATCTTTTCTGTAGTTCATGCTTTCATCCAAGGCTGAATTTTTCCCACATCTTGTGGACCTTTCCCAAAGCTGCTGTGGAGTCTGCCTCAAATAGATGGAAAATAAAAAGCAATGATTATTGTTTCTGTCTGAGTAAGAACATTGGATCTCTTCAAGTAATTGTATTTTTCTCCTTCACAGGATCAAATTACCCCTTACAGTGGAAGAGATCTTAAATTTTGGGGAAAGTAACAGAGAGCTGTTCATTAAATCCAGCACCTACAGTATCATTCCCATCACAGTGACAGAGATGGGGCTAACAATTAGCTGGATCTTTTCATCGGACCCTAAAAGCATCTCCTTCAGCGTTGTCTACCAAGAATCAGAAGACACACCACTGGATCAGTGCAAAGTAAGGCCTTTGTTTCTTTACTACCTTAGAGATTGTAGTATACTACAATCAGCTGCCTAGAGGAATCAGCAAGTATAGCTAGAAAGTCTCCACAAGAGTGCCAGTTGCTATTGCATTAAGGACTTGTTTCTCCAATTAAGCCACAGTTCTCCTGAAGGTAGAGCTACATCTTGAATTATTTGATGTTGCCTGCAAAAGTTGAGTTGAAAAGCACTGTAGCTTCTATTGGTTGCATCTGAAATTCACCCGCTATTATTAAGCAAAAATAAAAGTCCAAGCCTGCAAAATTCTTCTTTTTTCCCTCCTCAGTATTACTTAATTTGTAAGATGCTCAGAGCTGATCTTGCCAGGCTCTTAAGCAGGGGCCACAAGGAGGCAGATACATTGATTGGGTTACCTGCATTTCTTACAGTGAAGCATGTATTTAAGTGCCTTGATGGTGTGCGAAATCATGTTGCCAGTGCCCAAGGTACTAGTTTTTATATGCACTGTCCATATTTCGTGAGGATTATGGATTAAGTGAATCTATGTTACTTGGCTCATTGCAGTTTTAATGAAGACAAGGCAGCTGCTGGTTTAACCAGCAGGTGGTAGGGGGAGCCCTAAGGCTGTGATTTTGCTGGGGGAATAAAACATTTATTTAGCGTGTGTTAATTCACTCCAAGGTAACTAACTCCACGTAAAATCTCCTTTTTTCTTCAGCTGAAGGCCAAATGAAGAGTGAATGTTGCTTCCATTCTGATCTATCTATTTGATAGAACTTTGATTTTTATAGGGTTGTCCTTGATCTACGTCAGCTGCTGTTCTGACAACTGTCTCTGCTAGGGTTTTACAGTAAGATAGATGGTTACACACAGTTTTGCTGTAAACTTAGATAAACAATTAAGATTTGCTGAGAAAGGTTATTTTTTTAATACAGAGAGTATAAAAGCATATATTAAAAGACATATTTAGCTAAATTGTGCTCTTGGATATATTTGCGTAGATTTAATGTAGCACTGCTGATGTTAGTAAACTTGCTTAGATTAACGTTAAAAAGATCAGGATTTGATTCTATCTCTAAAGCAGAGATTTATAGCCATAGCTTAACACTGTAAAGAGGTTGTCAAAGGAAAACAGATATCTCACAGTGAGACTTGAGTTTGGGCGAATTTTTAATGCTAATCAGTGAAAATAGTTTTGCAGGCACATATGCACTTTGGGAGTTTCAAGACAGTTCAAGTCTAAATATTTTTCTGAAGGCAAATGTCAATTTATAGGGCAAATAGCAAGTTTCATTTTGATTTTTATTGGATTCCAGGTTCTTATTCCTATGACCCGCTGCAACTCTCATAAGGAAACTATCAGAGGACAGGTCAAAGTCAGAAACTCTGGAATCTACACGCTGATATTTGACAACACATTCTCTAGGTGAGTGTAAAAGGTTGAAAGCTTGGTTTTACAGACGGTGGAACTGATCAGATATACCATTATTCTGTCCTTCAGAAGTAAGTATGAGAAATTGGTCCTGGCTTGCCCAAAGATCTTCTGCCTGAGTTTTGGTTCTAGTTCTTGTGGTTTTTTGTTCCTTCCATAGCAGAATTCCACTCTTCTATCTCAGCCTCTGAGAAGGTAAACAGAAGCGAGCAAGTAATTTGTGACTCTTTCCAGGACAGTTTAGTCAGGATTGTCATCTTACTCATAACAGACCTGACAGCCCTTGCGCAGGCATACTGCTTTTTAACACCAGTCTTTTTTTTGCCTGAGTATAAACTGAAGGATTGAGTACACTTTTAGGGCTTCCTGTCTAGTTGACTTCAGCTAATGTGATCTTCTCCCTCTCTTTTGGTTTTTGACAGGTTTATCTCAAAAAGAGTGTTTTATCACTTGGCTGTCGAGCGACCTGTCATCTATGATGGAAGTGATTTTCCATAGCCTTGAATATACTGTGTTATTTTTAATTAAATTTTTAAGAAATGCTATTATTTATGTACATGTAAGCATTACGATTACCACTGTGTTTGAAGACTTTGAAACTATGCAATAGCTATAATGCACTTAGAGAACATGTATACACTAAAAAACGGAAGCCTTTTTAGGAACACTAATGGTTCTGTACTGTGTACAGATTGCTCAAAAGCCATGTTGTTTGATTTAACAGGTCAAATAATGTTCCAACCAAATTTTTTTCAGTGGGGAGAAAAATAAGTGTGGGGTGTCTAAATGCAAACTGAAATTTTGTACTGGAAATTGAATTACTTTTCTTCCAAAAATATCCTTCAAAAGGAAATTTAAAGAAAAATGCGTATTTTTGTTGACCTCTTCACTGAGGAGTAAACATAACCATTTCTGTTCTGCTCTAATGCTCTTACAGTCAGAGCAACAACTATGCAATACTTCAGTCTTCACAGGCATATATTGTAATCCATCTAGAGTTTTTTATCTTTTCCAAGTTTTATAAACAGCAAACATAGGGTTTTTTTACATTTTGGGCTAAGATTTGGTAAGTCTTAACTGGCTTTTACAAATGCTTTGGTACTGGATACCAGTTACAAAACAATACAACATGAAGCAGCAACTCCTTTCACTTTTGCTCACCGTACTCTGTGAGTTGGTCCACTGAAACCAGTTGTTATGGTGTGTACCAGTGACAGAATCAGGAGTATTATTTGCAGAATAAAGTACCACTCACTGTCTGATATTAGGAAGAGGAGCATTCCTTTTTCCTGCTTTAGCACCTTAGTCATCAGCATTCACAGGAAAGCAGTTTCTGAGGAGGTCAGCAGTCTCTCTCTCTAGACCGCATGGAAGGTAGCAATAATGTTTGAATTGGTCTGAAAAACTCCATCCAAACCCAAATGCATATCCAGCCCTGATGAGTTCTCCACCCAGTGTTAGCGTATTCTGTCCCTTTCATAACCCTTGCAGTTGCCCAGCTGCTAACTTTCCATCTCGGATTTGGGGACAGAGCTGGCTGTAAACACTGCCTTTTAAGGAAGACTGGGTTCTCATTTATACAGAATTTCCATGCAAACCATCTGCTTTCTCTATAGAATTTCAACTTTTTGTCAAAATATCTGAAAGCAGATTTTTCTCTTAAAAATTGCTATCTTCTGATGGAAAGGCAAAACATTTTGGCAGGAGAAAGGAGAAAAGCTCTTTCTCCCAACCAGCCCTCCTCATCATTTTAGGTGTGTCTGATTTCTAATGTTATTGTTCTCCCAGGGAAACCCCAGCCATGGAAGGTTTTAGTGCAGCAGTTGGTAGCAGACCAGCTCAGCCTGCCAGGAACCCTGCAGACTCTTGGTGGCAGCTGTAGCTGGTATACAGGGGTCATGGTGGGAGACAGAAGATAAAACATGAGGGGAAGGAAGAAAAAAGGGCAAGCACAAGCTGAAGTAAATGATTTAGGGGAGGGGAAAGAAAGCACAGGGGCAAACTTGTAAATGTAAAAACAAGGGCAGGGAATTGGAGGGATCAGCTTGACTAGGGAAGGAAGTCAGAAGAGTCCGGCTGGTGCTTATGTGTTGCTGGTCCAATCCATTACCTGTAGGGGATCTCCTACAGCAAAAGGCTGGTTGTTTAAAAGATGGAGATCACAAGACAAGTGTTGGACATTTACATAGTAGCAGCTGAGGTGGAGGGAAATTTCTGACGATGGGAAAGAAAAGAATACTGCAGATGAAGCTAAAGGTTGCTAATCATTCATTCCATTTGTTAACATATAAATACAGTGATCTTGAAAAAGACTGTGAAAGAATGACTACCCTTCATGGAGCACCTAGATTTTAGGTTGCGTGTAGAGGGCTTTCTAACAGAGCAAATTTTGTTCTCTGGGTGGCGTCAAGCTGACATCAGGTGGCCTTTTCAGCTAGGATGTCTGGCTCACCGGTAGCTTTCCCTTCCCTTCAGACACCTCTTCTGCATATTGGTGGTGTGCTCCCCAGCCTCTGTCAGGCAGAGGGGTCAGTGGAAGGTGCAAGCTGGTTTATTCCCCCTCCTGAGGGAACAGGCTCCAATGCAGTTAAACCCTTACCTGGCTGCATGCATGAAAATGAGATGGACAAGAGACTGAAGTGGGCTTACGGATCAGTTCATGACTTATGGCATATTTCAGTGTTGAAGCTATGTTTTATATTTAATTAGGCAAGAAGAGATTATTTATTGCTTAAAAATGGAGTACTGTGTACCATATGCTATGCAGTTTCACTGAGCTGTTACTGAAGTCTGCTGTAGTTTTCCTTTAAGCTTTTAGGTGTGGTTTTTAAAAGCATTTTGCTGTTGTTTTAGTTAGAATACTAATCTTACTAGGATATCTTTCTTAAAATGCCAAATGTAAGGTAAAGGGACACTGTCAAGTATCTTAGGCCAAAATATAACAGCTCTGCTCAGAACTATTTGAAATATCTCCATTCAAAATCATTTGACAGACTTGCCTCTGGATTTCCTCTCTGCATCCCAGTTCTTAACATTTTTTCATCCTGTGTCAAATATTTTTAAGCCACTGTTTATGTAGCTCTTAAAGTAATTGGCTCCATCTAGTAAGCCAGATGTTTCCCTGCCAGTTGTTCATGTAGACAGTCCTGAGGCTGGCTGAAGCATATGTTTGGGAGGAGGGGAATAAAAACACTGGGTTGTTTTTATTTAGCATTTGAGTCTTTATGGTACCTTTTCTTTAAGTTTTCCTGCCCCGTGAGAGTAGTTTTATGGCTGTTTTCCTCTCTGAAAGAGGACTAAGAGTGGGAGCCAGAACCTGTAGAAAAGAAAAGGTTTGCTTCTAACCAAGGAGAGTATTTAAGAAGGAGAAAAGGTTTCAAAAGAGGAAGTAATCAGACTGGTAAGGTACAGGAGTGCAACTGTTCAAATCAGCTGTTGAAGAACAGGAATCCCATCATGGAGTCTTTTATACCTCAGAGGCTGTGCAGAGAAGACAGTAAAGAACCTGTCATTAGTACCGACCTTTTGTTTGAATGTCCCAGACAGTTTATTACTGGGGCCATGGAAACCCAATAAAGGACTTGGCACAAGTGTAGGTTTGTGCGAGAGATTATTTCATTCAGGCCCCTTGTACCTCCATTCATAAAGCACTTGTTAATGTGAGCTGTGCCAGGAATGCTGATAAATCTGTTTATTTACAGGTACTCAGGTGATTTGTTGAATTGGGCCTTTTGTTATCTGCAGCAATGCAATTAAAAGAAAACAAATACTTACAATCGATCATGAAGTTAATTTAAGGGGATGTAACACTCATGGGACAAAGAGAGTATGCATTGTGGTCAGTATAAGCAATTGGATGGTTTTTCTGGGTGCTGGAACAACGGAAGGTAGTATTTTTTGTTATGTAGAGGTTTATGCAAAGGCAAGAACATAGTTGCTTTAAGAAGATGACAGTGTTCCTTTACTCAGTGTTCCTCAATGTTGCTTTATGAAAAATCACTGAGATGTATTGCACAAGAGTGTACCACGTTACAAAATAGCAAAGCTACAAAAGCCTGACTTTGCTCCTTTTTTAAAATTGAAATTGCACTACAGTTTTAATTATGCTCAATCACTGAGACTGTAACTTGTTCAGAAGCATCTTTTGGTCTTAACTGCCAAAGAATTGCAAACCCCATTCACATCAAGCTTCACGCTCCAGATAGGGGAAAAAGAGATTTATGTATACCAGCGTCTGGTACAGTTACAGAGATGTAGATGGTTGTGTACTGGAATGTTTCTTGATGCTTTTTTTTTTTCCCCCCTTTTTTAACCTCAGGAATTAAAAAAATAAAGTTCTGTATCATTGAGAATGTGTCCCTTT
Source organism: Harpia harpyja (assembly GCF_026419915.1). Taxonomy (NCBI): domain Eukaryota; kingdom Metazoa; phylum Chordata; class Aves; order Accipitriformes; family Accipitridae; genus Harpia; species Harpia harpyja. The sequence continues at coordinate 53,796,794 of NC_068940.1, read as the reverse complement.
TCTGCCTCGTAGAGATAGCTTTGTCTGGAAGATAAATCAGTTGATTGTATGATGTACTTCTAAGCAGGAAAAAGTTTTACAAAATATGGAAAACAGAAAATAATTTGTTATGCTGGTGGAGAAAGGCCACGTCTGTACAGTACAACAGAGCAACAGCGGACATCCTTAAATAAGTACTAAGTGAGCCGGTCCCCAAGCTAGAGGACATATCACCCTGTCCTGGTGGCTCGGAGCAGCTGGGCCTCCCCCAGCAAGAGCAGAGCCCTGTGGCTGAGAAACACCTTCGTCTGCCTTTGCTTCCCCTCAGAGGTAAAAACAAAGCAGCCCCAAGGACAGCAATCACACTCGCTGTCATCTATGACACAAATCAGCACTGTCCTTCAGCTCAGGGCTCCCATCTGGTTTTCCCCAGGTGCTAGCCGGGTCTCTACGCCTGGGTTACATTGCGTGGCTGTGGGAGGGAAAGAAGCGCTGTGTGAGTTGCAAGTGCTCTTCACGTGTTGCTGTCGCCTCCATGATTGCATCTGTAGTCCCAGCCCCCGGGAACAGGGCAAATGTGTAGGCTTGTCTGCACTGCTGCAGCCATCCGAATGGGGTCAGGAGGACGACGGGCCCTGTCACGACCAGTCATCGCTGCTTTTATCGGTGATTTCTGTTTCCTCATGGGAGTTTCCTGCTGGGGTGGAGGCTGTGATGCTTCCCCTCCCCATGCTCCAGCAGCAGCACCAGCCCCTGCTCCATGTTCAGAGGCTTGTTGCTGGGACAGAGTTTCCAGCAAAGCCTAGCCTGCAGTACATGCGTCAGTGACCGCACCTTGCTGTACAACATCTCTGCAAGGGAGGCTTTAGCTGTTGAAAGCCTTTGTTTACATCTCCAATAATCCATGTTTAACCATACCGGACAATATCTCCTCCCTTTGGTGCTAGGGGCAAGGCTCTTCCAGCCCTAGTGCTGCCTTACGGAGGGTCTTAACCCACCTCTTTCTTGGCCTGTGCCCCAAGAATTGGCCTTGGCACACTCAGTATGACATTCTGCCATGGCGACCATGTGAAGCTGCCACAAGACAGCAGTATCCTCTCCGTTAGCCCTTGAAATGTCACACGGACACTCTGAAGTCCAAATACAAGGTTTCAAAACACATATGGTCCAGGAGGCTTGGAAAAAACAAGCAGCACTTGGGGGGTGCTGGGACGGCAGTGTCTGGTCAGTTCAATGATGGATAAGTGATCCAGATTGTACTTGGAAATGGTGGGTTTGCACACACCGAACTCGGATCGATGGTTCTGGTTTTGGGCTACTCTATCTACCATGACTTCAGTGATTCTTGCAGCACCAGTCTCTCACACCTTTCCATCGTTTTTCGGCTCTCTGGAAGAGGCACTCCTATAAAGCACGTCTCTCAGGCAGGAGCAGGCATCAGTTAGGCGGGTTTGCCTGCAGAGAGTGAAAGTTTCTCATCGGTTCTCCTAACTTCCTCTCTTTGTACCACAAGCAGGCTGGTGCCACGCTACGTGACTGCCTGCACCGCGGTCGCAGCTACTTCTGAGCCCTTGACCACTGCGCATCGATGACAACCTGAAGCTACTGCCATGGCTGTCCCCGCTACAGCTCAGCTCCCAGCCTTTGCATAGTTTGAGTGCGTTATGCCAATGGGCAGGTCTGGCCCAGTTCCCGCCTGGCCAAAATCTGGGGTCCTGGCACGCTTATGGCTCTCTGAAGTCTGAGATGGGGACTAGGAGTTGAAATGAAGGGTCTCAGGGTGACGATGCAACGCTCAGGGCAGAGACAAGCCGAGCTGCTCCTTCAAAGAAAAGGGACAGCAGAGGAGACTGCAACTCAAAACTGGGAATATCTGGGAAAAAAATGACCTTAAGGAGAGGGGAGGGGAGCTGTGGAAGATCTTAGGCCTCTCCCGAGATTTCCAACAACGGCTCAGTGAGTGTCCTGCTGGAGATGTGGGTAAGGTGCAGGCAGCGTCCCATGGGTGGTGCGAGGGGCTGTGGGGCAGGGGAGGCAACACCCCTCACCTTCCGGGAAACCTCCCCTCCTGGGAGACAGCATCAGCTGAAGCCTGGGGACACCCTAGGGAGGCACAAGAGGGATTTCGGTGGGATAAATCCAGCTAAAACCTTGGGGCAGAGGGACAGAGGAGCCCTGGGAGGGCTTGGCCACAAGGAGCTGTGCTGCTGCCAGACAGAGGCCCCCCCAGCAGACAGAAGAGGGGGTAATGGCAGCAAACACCTCCGCGACCGAGTCCCTGCTGTGTGGTGGCCGGCAACAAGGGACCCCACCGGGGACGAGGCTGCAGCCGGAGGGAAGCAGCTTCCCCACCAGTTCGGGGGCTGCTGGCAGCATGGGAAGCCACCAGTGGCTGCTGGACCACAGGCAGCCTTGGCAGGACAGACCCCACGAGGGAAAACCCACCCTGGGGGGGGGCTGGTCCCCCCAGCAAAGCGGAGGGGAGCAGCCTGACTCAGAGCGGGACATGTGTGACCCCGGGACGACCCTGCCGCCCCAAACTGCTGAAAGTTCATCACCGTTTCACCACCCTCAACAGTTTCACTCGCCGACCAAGCATGAAAATTTCCCACCGCGTTTCGTGGAGCGAAGAAGCTTTTACCTTCTCTGAGAAGGCCCCGAAATTCAAGTTCCCAGGGCTGGCGGGATGCTGTGCAGGGAAGAGGAGCTTGAGGCCACCGGGCAGGAGCGCAGGTCGTCAGCAGCAAAGGTTTGCACGCTTGTTTGTTTGCATGACTTGAGGGCTCTTCTGGGGCCGGGAGGACCCTCTGGGTGGGACCACCCTCAGCCCCAGGAAGGGTTAGACATGTGAAGTAAACCCCGTTAGCAAAGTTTTCCTTTGGCCTTTTTCGGGAGGGGTAGGTCCCATCATTGGAAACAGGTTATGTGTACAGACCCAAACCTGGGAAGGACGTGTGGGCAAGAAACAACCAGTTCATCCCCTTGCTGTATGTGGCGGTGCCTTTATTTAACGGAATTTCAGCTTCCGTTCGCACTGAGCTCGACACAAATTGCAAAAACCCCCCCAAACCCTTCTTACACCTATGGTAAAAAGTACATACAACTTTCACCTTTTTTTCCTCTAAGGAGAAGGTTAAAAAAATTTTTTAAATCCTAATAAACATATACAAAACTAGAACCTTATCTGCTCAGATGTACTCTATTAGCTAGAAAAGCAGCCAAACCTTGCAGAAAGCTTGTGTTTATTGACGCGCTTTAATGATTAATGCACAATGAAAATACTATCTTCCTGCAAGAAATAATTACCAGGAGGCAAACTAGGTTAAATGTGATTATTTAAAAGAAAGCCCCCTGAGCACTACAATTTGCGATGGAAGACTGGGAGGTGCAGGCTACAGTCGGGCAGGACAGGTGATGCCACGTCCCTGGGAGGGGACGAGCGAGGGGGAATGGCCACGCGGTGCCCTGCAGCCTCAGGTTAGGTTTGACACTTCATTACTCTCTGTCTTACTGGCCGCAGGCTAAATATATTTTCTAACCATTAGCAAAGATATCAGTGCATAACCAGTGGTCTGTTGAACCATGGGTTTGGGTTTTGCATTCTGGTTTACTGTGGCTTTGCACCATATGGCAAATATCTCCGGGACAGACAACTCGATGTCTTTGATGCCCTTGAATTTTTACTGTGAGGTGCAATTTGTCAATACAGGGAACCACACAAAATGCCAGTATCAAAACCGGAGCCGTAGCAAATAAATTGTACCCAATTTCACCTTACACCACACAGCTAAAATATAGGAGAAAGATCTAATTCTGTAATGACCACTTTATGAACGCGAACGATTGGCTTTCCTTTGCAAGAAGAACCACACATGCAGCAAAACAGACAATGTCTGCACAGGCACAGAGAGCAGCATTTGACTGTTGCAATAAACCAGCATAGGAGCTAAAGGCTGTTGTCCTTTGCAGCGGAGGGGACCTGGTGTGGGTGCAGGCAGAGCTCCCGGGTCTGGCCACCTCTGTAGGAGACCCTGGCCGGACAGCAAATGAAGGCTGAACCCCCTCCTCCTGCTTCCTATGGACGGGATGGGTGGTTCATCTCGCTTCATCTGCCTCTGTTGCTGCCGTAGCTGGGCTTGTCACCTCTCTGCGAGGCCTGTTATTTCAGGCTGTGGTCTGAGCCACAGGTGGGCCGGGTATTTACAGCTGTCACAAAGATAGCTTTTAAGCTCTATCAGTTCTGCTTACAATAAGTGTGGCTCCATTTTGCTGCCCTGTGCCGAAGGTTTCTCTTCCTTTCAGCCTGCAAGCCCAGGCTGGGTCCCACGCAGCAAGGACGGGTTGCGCGAGGAGCCCCCAGCCCTCCCCGCTCCTCTGAGACGGTCTTTGGGGTATTCGGACAGTTTCCAAAGAGTTTGGTGCTCCTCTGGCGGGGAGAGAGAGGAGGGACTAACTTACAAGAGGACTTGGCAAGGTGGGGGCATACCGGATGAGGTCAAGTGGGTGCTGAGGGTCAGGGAGCTTCTCACCCGCTGCCTGCCCAGCATGGCAAAGGACCAGTTTGAGCTGTGCTCCTGACTGTCGCAGGCAGAGGAGCACTGCTCTTGGCCCCTGCTCCGGCAGCAGCCGCTGCTCTGCATCATCCTGCCCAGCGCCGTCCTGAACCGCTCTCCAGCAAAGACGTAGAGGAAGGGGTTGAGGCAGCTGTGGAGGAAGGCGATGCTCTGGGTGACCTGCAGCCCGACGTCCAGCCGGTTGGCAGCCTGACAGCTGTACGCCACCCTGGCGTAGGTGTTGATGGCTTTGACCAGCAAAACAATATTGTACGGGAACTGAGAGAGGAGGAAAGCGGTGATGATCATGGTGATGATCTTCAACGACTTCTGCTTTTGGAATCTTTTGGCTTGCAGGAGGGTGTTGATGATAAGGGCGTAACAAATAACAATCACAAGGAACGGGAAGAAGAATCCAATTGTGACTTTCAAGGCCAGGACAGTAATTCTGAAGATCGTGCTGATGTTTGATGGGTATGTAATTTTGCAAACTGTTATGTCACCCACCTGCGTGCTTTGGCTGTACAGGATTTCTGGGATGCAGAGGCTCATGGATGTCAGCCAGACAGCCAAGCACATGAGTTTGCTGTGCAGGAGCCGCCTTTGCTTAGAAGTTTTAGCTTTCATTGCCTGGACAATAGTGATGTACCTGTCAAAGCTGATGCAGGTTAGAAACAAGCTGCAGCCATAGAAGTTGATCTTATACATACTGTTGACGACTTTGCACATGAAGTTCTTGAAGATCCAGCCATTGGAGGCAGCCTTGGCCCAGAAGGGAAGGGTGAAGAGGAGGAGCAGGTCCGCAAGGGCCAGGTGCAGCAGGTACCGATCCATCATGCTCCTCCTGAAGCGGTATTTGCAATAGACGAGCACGACCAAGGCATTTCCCACTGTGCCCACAGAGAAGATGAGCCAGAAAAACACCGGCAGGAAGGCTCGAGCGAACTGCCTGACCTGCCTCTTGTCGCACGTGATATCTGTGTCATTTACCAGGTTTCCATCCAGGGACAGCACCGTGCTGTCATTCCTGTAGTAATCCAGGCTGGTCTTGCCAGGGTGGGTGACCTGCAATGGGTCAGCAGGTAAATTTGTGTTGAGAGGTGGCTCAATAAAGCACAAATTTGCCCCTCTCCACCAGATGCAGTTGAAGATCCCCAATATATTCCATTTTAGATGGGAAAGTGCAAAGGCTGCCAGTGAAACACAGTGCATTTCAGACTGCTTGAAGTGTGTGGCACAGCAGAGGCTTATAAAAATGACCCGTTGAGCAACAAACTCTTTACAAAAGAGCAGTTCATCACCTCCAGCCAACTTCAGTTATTAAAATGGCAGGTGGTGAGAGCATTATCTCTGTCAGATCATTCAAAACACTGTTGGCTTGTCAGCTTCAAATACATAACAAAATGCAAAATCCTCAACTCGGAAAGAGGTGGGGAAGAAGGCTTTGTATTACTGCTATGGTGGGATGGCACCGTTGGCAAGAGAGAGGCAGAAAACTGATGGAGGCAAAGAGGGGGGAAAGAAAAACTGAGATTACACAGCAGCATTGCCGTATACTCACTACACTTGCAACTGCCATCTTCAGCCAGATGTTTACTCAGTCTTAAAGGAGGCTCCGTAACCTGGAGAGGAAAGATGGGGGGAAAACAACTGATTTAAAACAACTTTGAAGAACTGTGACTTTTCTTTCTTCTTCTTCTTCTTCTTCTAATAAAACCTCAACCCTTTGAAACGAGTCTGGCCAGGAGACAAACAAACGACACAGAAATTGATGTTGCTGGTTTGAATTATTTAGCTGCTTCCATTTTACAAATTTACATTTAGCCTCCATTAGGTCTTCAGCTTCTCTATGGCACTGTGCTGATTAAGTTCTTTGATGTACTAGAGTCACTGTGATCTCATTTTTAATAAGATGTAGACTCCCCAGTGCGCACATTAAAAAAGAAAGTCATCTGAAAGCACCGTATCTTCCAAAAGATTCGTGAGAATAAATCAAATGTGTCTCTTAAATTAACAAGTACCTGCCTTTAGTATTAGTTTGCAGTGTTAAAATATTTGCATCCTCTGCAGTGACTGATAATCTCTGCCTGCAACATCTCTTTCTTATCTGTGAGTTTAAGTGCGATGCTCATCGCTGTTGGTCCGCAAAGCAGTTCATTATGCCTCAGTAAACAAGAAAATACTGTTTTTCCCTGCTGCAGGTTGCATTTCAAGTCAGTCTACCATCTACCAGCACCAGCACCAAAGGTAGCTGAGCCTGGTGGGCTCAACGTAAGTCACACAGTCCTAAACTTTCAACCTGTTCTGCACCAGCCCAACTGTGCTAGTGCCTGGGGATGAAGCCCAGGGACAACATGAGGTGGGTCCTGTCGGTGCTACCGGGGACCTTCAGCTAGCACAGACCTTTCCTCTGGTCATCAGTGGCTTCAAAAGCAGGTCAGACAACCGAGAGATCACCTTGCAGAGCCAAACTTCTCACCACAGCAGCAGCTGGACGGAGCCAAACCTTCCCCACGGGGAAGCAGCCCATGTTCACGCTCTGCCTTCCCTCCGGTTGCTCATTGCGCACTGACTAAAAGCCCCTTCCCTGGTATTATTTGGGGCACGAACTGATGCACCATGCCATTCCCCTCCCCAGCCTGCCTTAGGGTTCGCTGAGTTAGCAAGTTCATCAACAAAGCCAGTTTACTGTAAGCGGCTACTTTTAGGGTTGGCGAGTGCGTTTGCAGCCACGTCTCTGTGTTTGTGGCACCCACTGGCCCCATCTGCCTTTGATCCCTTCGCCCGCTCTCAGTGCCGAAGTGGACGCTTGCAGCAAATATTTGCAGGGCTTTGGCATCTGGTCAAAAAAATTTAATGCGGTTGTTTTCATCTATTTAGAAATGAGTGCGTTCAGAAAGCACAGATTAGGGGCTAATCCTTCCATTTTTTATCTTCATGAAGCGACTTTAATGAATATGAATTATTTAGGAGCAAGGCTGGCAGCATGAGATCTTTGCAATAAAAGAACATGAGTCTAGGTACAGAGTGTTTGCTTAAAAATAGATCGAAGAAATAAAACCAGTCATAAACATGTGCTCTTAGTTTTTAAGTTTTCTATCAAGATACAGGTCTCCACGCAGAATTATGCTGGTCCCTGGAGTTTCAAGTACAGATACAAATTTAGTACCTGGCTTTTAACAGTGCCACCTGTACTCTGTACATAGTAGTTGAATTTCTGTTGCACAAAACTTAAAATACATTTTTATTTGACTTCTTTCCAAAGCAGACAACCAAGGAAACTAAGTGGCCAAATCATACTAATGCTATAGCATGGCGCAGAATTTATGCCAGTAAAAACATGCAAGCAGACAGAAAGAAACCACCTGTATAATACCTATAAATCAGATATACCACATGTAAATACTAAGATGTAGAAATTAAGGCCAGTCATAGCCATGCATATACAAATGATGTTGGACAGGTCTGCTGAAACAAGTGGAAAATACACAAAACAGCAAAGTCTCTGGCGACGACAGCCCCACAAGGGTTTTTCCTTGTCCCCGTCCCTGTCCCTGTCCCCGTCCCCATCCCCGTCTGGCTCCAGCCCAGGCAGCAGTGTGGGCACAGCAGCAGGCCGGAGGGGTGACTGACCCCACTGGGTGCCGGCAGCGAGGGTGCACCCACCCTGGCCCCCTCGTCACAGCAGGCTCGTGCACATCATGGTAAATACAGGGCGAGCCGAAAGCTGAGCTGGATTCCTACCGAGGAATTCCAGTCTGAGGAGTGAGGTGTCACGACCTCAGCCGCAGCGCAGAGGAGGCAGCGTGCTAACCACGGCGGCCGCCTCGTCTTGGGGTTTTGCTTTGCCGTTGCTGCTGCGCTTGTTATGGGCTATATTAATAGCAACAATAATGTGGGGCCAGAGACAATGAGCTTTCTGATGTTCTAGCCAGCACCCGACTTTTTTCTACGGTGAAATTCACAGCACGCTAAAAGTTGACAAGCAACAGCCTGTCCCTTGAGATAAGGAGGGGCTGCTTATTAATCAAAATTAATTTGATCCCTTTTTGCTTATTTTGGAGGGGGGGGAATGCGGTTTCAGAAATTGCTGCGCTAAGCATGTGACTCATCCTTCTCAGCTACAGGGCAATGTCAGACCTGCCGTGCTCCACCTGCTGCAATGCCACGCTTCAGAAACTCCTCAGCAAGTTGAAATCTCAAAGCAGCAGAGCCTTGTCCCCTCACAACAGTGCAAAATTTGGCTGTCGAGGCCAAGACCTGCCACATATGACCCAGAGGTGACTGTGGCCAGTGGCAGGCAGGCAGTGAGCTACTGCTTTCTCCCTGGTACCCGTTTCCAAAATGTCATTGCAGCATCTGCTGAAGGATGCAGAACTGTGCATCCCCTGGGGCTTTTTTATGTTGTTTTCTTTTAGCCATCAGACATCCCTTAAATTGCAATCAAAAAGATCATTGTAACTGGGTGAGTTCAATGGCAATTTTTTCTTTTTTTTAAAAAGCAATTTGTAATTTGGTTTCCTTTCCACGGAGGCTGCATGTGGAAAGACAGACATGAATAGTGGAGGAGGGGACTCACCGGGACGGTCGCTGCAGGGGGGTCAGCCTGGATGTCGCACCCAGCAGCCGCACCACCGCACACGGTGTTTGCTCTTTGCACCCACGTTTAAGCTTTGGGCTTTTTGTAGGCTGAGGTGGGTGTGTGCTCCCAGGACCCCAGCCTAATTAGCCCTCTCACAGGCTGTTTTGTCTGTGGTTTCCATGGTTTAGGTGGCTCAAACACAGATGGCAATCTTCTCTTTCTTTATTTTTTCTTTGTTTTTTTCCTGGTAAGCTCTTTCGATAGCAAAGGGAAGACCTCTCATACCATCATTTTTTTGCTCATGTGGATCATCTAGTGCAGGGCAAATCAGAGGCTGCTCCTGGCGTGGCTGTGTCCTGCTGGAAAATGCTTTCACTGGGGAAAAAAAAAAATCCCCAAACAAGAACTGGGTCCCTCTGGACACCCACCAGTGTCCCCTGGGGAGGCTGGGAGAGGAGTGAGGAGCCAGGTCTCCTGCTGCCCACTCCAAGCTGGCCCCCAGGCACAGCTCCCCACGGCTGCCCACCAAGGCTGCAAGCAAGCAGGGGCCGGGATCGCAGGGTCTGCGTGATGCCCCGCAACACCAGCTGCTTTGCAAGCAGAAGAGAGCAAAATGAAAGGACGCCAGCTTCAAGAGGAAAGGCCAAACTATTCCTGCCACAGAAACTGGGGAGACCCAAGGGCAGGACTGCAGGCAGTCACATAAAGTCCCTGCTGGTGGCACGTCCTATGTGACAACCATCCAGCAGAGTGTGGCAGGAAACATTTTGAAGAGGAAGGCAGTGAGAAGTGTTTAATAAATATGTGAAATCGCACATCTTATGTCTTCTTCCTGGCAAGCTGGCATGCAAATTACAGTGATCTAAATTCCCCTCTCTTGCAGGAGGTCCGAGCACCATGGGGTTTTGCTTAAATGCTGGACGGTGTTCAGCTGTGACCAATGCTTGTTTGACTCACACTTCAAGAAAATTTCCAAATTGCAGTTCAGGCTCAGTTCTAATTATGGAGAAAACAATGATTTGAGCTAGGTTTTAGGTTGGACTCAGCTGTCACTTGGCACCACACTCCAGCGTGGCATCCCCTTCCAAGGGGAAGGAGCCCAGGGTGCTCCACACTCCACTGCAAAACCCCCACTAAGGTGTCTGCGTATCTTTAATAATTAGTTGTCATCCTGAAACTCTTCCTGAAACAGGCGTATGTTTGTATGCAATGATACCTCTGTACAGCATGCGGCCTCTCTCGCCTCCTGGACCCCTGGGTAGGAAAACAGCGGTGGGGGAGCAGCTCTCAGCTAAACCCTGGGCACCTGCTAAGGAAAGCATAGGTGTGAAAGCACAGGCATAGCTTCTGGGCTCAGGCACAACTTACTCCGGGCTGGCAAATGGCTGCCTGCCAGCAGATCCATGGTAATTACCCCTAATTCAGGCTAGTTTGTCCCTCGGTGTAATGCAAGGTGATTCAGCACTGGGAGAGCTACATTAACTGCAGTACGGTAAAGGCATGCCCGTGGGCAAAGCCTCTGATGCAAAGGGTCTTCACATCCTTTGGTGTCTCCTTCATGAATGTGAGCCCTCACGCTCTGGATTTAAGTGACTTTAATTAGACTTAGCTTAATTCTCCCTAGAAGCAAAGTAATAAGTATAACTTAACCTACCCACTTCACACAGCCAGTTCCACTGTCCTAGAAGTCCCTGGGCAGATAAATCTCCAGACCAGAACATGGGCAGCTGCTCATCCTGTTTGTTCTTTTTCTGCCACGTGCCATTTATTAAGTGAGTGTCACTGACAACAATGGCATTTTTGTCCCCAATGGTAGGAACAGAAGCGAGAGAACAGCCTGAACCTTACAAATCCTCTTGCCAAATTTCTGCCAAACCAGTTCCCTATTTGCATCCTTGCTCAGTGCCATCCACAGTTAATTCATTTTGAACCAAAACAGATCTGGTGCAGTCAGTTCTTGTGATACCAGCATGAATTGTGAGATAACCTGTGATTTCCCTCCAGCTCATGTCATTACAAAACTAAGCGTCTCTGTTTTCCTTACAAATATATTGCTTTCATGCTTGCCAAGAGAACTTGCAAGAGAAACACTTTTTTTTTTTTTGGTTTAAAGTAAGTGGGAAAATGAAAACCACCAGCAGTTCTTAGATGTCTTCTTTTTAACTTCAGGGTGTTTACTTTTAAGCACAACTTGGGGATGATTTTTTAAGCTCCTCATTTAGTGCATGTACTAATGGCAGAGACGTACTCAGCTTGATGTGCTGATCAGGTGCTTGGAAAGATTTGGCAGAAATAGAACAGAACTTGGGGTTACACCCTCTGCTGAGGCTAACCGCAGTGAAAACTGCACTGTGCTTGCACTACATCTGTCTTTTAATATACCTATTTTCCCCTCCGCAGGTAAAAGGAGGACATTAACCTGCTTCTCTCTGAGCAGGCTGTTTTACTGGTTCAATAGCCCCTCAGTTGGTCTGTTCAGGAGAGGCTGTGGTCACGATTCGCCGTCCTCTATGAGGAGAATATTTGCACTTGGGGAGATCAGTGCCTCTTGCATGCAAGCGAATAATGTTATCTAGGAACTTTCTATAGATCGAAACACTTGAGGCAAGTCCTAGGAACATAAGACTGGACATGACAAGTCACCTCAGCTCTTCCATGTTTCCCCAAAGTGAGGCAAGACAAAGCACCTGGGCTGTTCCTGGCAAGCAAGAGTTGCTTTCCACTGAGTAATCACATCTTCAAGCAAAGAAAAGAAGACCCTGCGTAATATCATCCCCACCCTAGACACTCACAAACACTTTGCAAATCAAAAGCATGGTTCTGTAGATCTTTTCAGCATTTCTTACTCCACCAGTAACGCAATTCAGCCAGGTTACTTGCTTAGGTAGACTACGCACAGGGTTTCCTGGGGCTTTCCATACCAAGCTAACAAAAGGGTGTTCTTATTCCCATTTCTAGCGGGTGTACAGAGTCATTACAATGATCCAAAGTGTTTGCAAGTTCAGACATAAATTTTGAGATGTGTGAGACCTGCCTGGTTTGGTTGCTTTTTTCTTTTTTTTTTTTTTTTGAGGGTACATTGCGTTATCCTAACTTCCCCCCAACTGACCCAGTTGCGGGTGGAAGCGCAGGCAGCACTCCTTGAATTTGATTCCAGACGTAACACGCTGGGTCTCCAGAAAACAAAGTACCTACAACCCGCAGCCACCTGCAACGACAAAGGTCTGAGTCCCTCCCCGCTGTCACAGAAGGTCGCCTCGGCAGATGCAAGGTTAGATGCTCCAGCGGGGAGCCGGGCTGCCTTGGTTGCAAAGCCCCATCTCTCTCTCTGACTTGGTATTTCGAGAAAGACGGATTTGACCTTTTTAACGGTGCTGAAATCTGTGAATTACTAAACTCTTAGTCTAGATGGATTAGGTGTTCTTTTGGGGCTAGAATGTGGTTTTCTAGATGTGATGAGTTCTCATTTTCTCAAATTCTCAAAAAAGCGTTTAGCCATGAGTTTTTCAAAATTAATTTTGCACAGTTGTTCCAGGCCTTTGTTCACTCAAGAGAATCTATTTAGGCTTCACCATTTTAAACTGCATCAGATCATCCTGGTTACACATACGTTTTACTAACTGTATCTATTGAAATGTTTTACAGGGCCAAACATGATTTCTAGTAAGGAGGATTAATGGGTTTAATTCAGTGAATGATGTCAGCACGCACAATGTTATCAGTGCTTTTGCATAAGAGATTGGTGATGTGGTAATGGTAAATCACACTTGTGACAGCAGAAACTGTGAATTAAGTGTGCTTGCACAGGGGCGGTTTGCGTGTACAAATACTCAAAAGTGAATGGTAACAGACGATATCATGGCCAAAGCCAATAGGTTATGTCAGTTGTAAAAACAGATAGGTAAATAGTCTTAAGATTGCATTTAAGGAATCAAGAGTCGTAACACGGGGTCCTTCTCGTGCTCCTTGATCAAAAAATTGAAAAAGATTAAAAGTCCAATCATGTCAATGGACTAATGTATTCATTATCACAGTTTATTTTGAAGACAAAACCATTGTAATAACTGTAAAGAACACAGATACATCTAGTGCACTACATATGGAACTAACAAGTGTTGCTAATAGGCACATTACAAACAGATGGGCTATATTATATACTATCTAATTTCTACCATCTCTACAAAAAAATTGTAGAACTCATTTTTTTTATGGCTGCTGTGAAAAAATGTTGAAAAAAATTGTGTAAATAGATTATTACCTATGAATAAAGCCCATTAAAATTGATTTGTAAGGCCATGATATGAGTAAGAGACTGATCCTTCCATGTTTTTTAAAATGCTTCACACTGCATAAACTCTTTGTACTGGAGTCCACATAAATGGTGCTGTTGCTGGGAAAATAACATTTATTTCATTGTTGTATCATCCATCTGTTTCTAAAGATAATTATCGCTGTGATTTCTGTTTGCTGCTTCGGTTTTGGTTGTTTGCCTTGTGGAGCACAAGCAAAACTAAACTTAGGAGTGTCCAGGTTTCAGTTTTATTAAGCACTCAGCGTATTGTATGCATCTAACACTAGAACGTTATAAACAAGTTTATACTGTTTATAAACAATTTCAGGTTCTGTCATGTAAGGGCTATTAGTCCATATTTAAAAGCTATCAATCTTGTCCAACTCAAGAATTTGCCATGGTTTCCCTAAGAAGAGACTCCAGCAGTTCCCCGGGGTACTGGGTCCAGTGCCGGGCTCCGCAGTATAAAAGAAGAGATGGACATACTGGAAAGAGTGCAGCAAAGGGCCACACAGACGGTGAAGGGCCCAGAGCATCTCTCCTATGAGGAAAGGCTGAGAGAGCTGGGACTGTTCAGCCTGGGGAAGAGAAGGCTCAGGGGAATCTTACCGATTTTATATAAATACCTGAAGGGAGGGCGCACAGTGCACAGAGCCAGGCTCTTTCCAGTGGTGCCCAGTGACAGGACCAGAGGTGATGGGCACAAACTGACACACAGGAGGTTCCCCCTGAACACCAGGAAACAATTTTTCACTGTGAGAGTGACGAAGCGCTGGCCCGGGTTGCTCAGAGAGGCTATGGAGTGTCCCTCCTTGGAGAAATACGGAAGATGTCTGGACACGGACCTGGGCCACCGGCTCCGGGTGGCCCTGCCTGAGCAGGGGGTTGGAGCCGATGAACCCCTGAGGTCCCTGCCAGCCTCAGCCATGCTGTCACACTGCGATCCGAGCGTCCACCCTGTTACACCAGAGCAGCGTCGGAGCGTTAGGCTACAGAATGGGAGGTATTGGGTGTCACAGGGTTACGGCAGTGGTATGAACCAGGACAGACCAGATTTGCAACACCTCGTGCGATAACACAGAATGCCAAGATCTCAGTGCAGAACGGAGCTCCTAAACGAAACTGCTTGACCAATTACAAAGCTCATCAAGTCACACCCACTTCCCTTTTATTATGATTTTAAGGGGTTCCCACTCATTTTGCTCACCTCCGTCCAACTGCCAGGTCTTCCCTCCCCAGGAGACTCCCTCCCTCTTTCAGGTCTTAACAGTGAGAGAAGCAAAGAATCCCAAAAGCTGAACAACTCTTTTATTTCCTGATGGCATCAAGAAAAAAAAAAAACAACCGACCAACCCCAAACCCCCAAATGTTGCAAAAAGCCCCTCGCACAGCCCTTCCCACCTGCTTGCTCCCGCCTCCGCCCGCCCCCGTTTCCATCGGGAAGGAGGGCACCCGCAGCTCCGCCGAGGGACCCCCATCACCCAGCCGGGCATGACAGGGCGCCGCGCAGTTGGGGGGGGGTAGGTGCGCATGCGCAGGCGGTGACAGGGGGGGAGACAGGGTCCGGGCCGAGCGCGAGCTCCCGGCGGGCAACGGCGGTTGCCCCGGGAAATGGGCGCCACCGCCCGCCGAGAGGGCGGGGCGCTGGGAAGGCGGCTGCGCAACCCCCTGGGGAGGGGAGGGGGCGAGCTGTGCGAGTGACGTGCGCCAGCCGCCGCCAATAGGAGCGCAGCGAGGGTACTCGCGAGGCTGCGTTCTCTATGGCAACCGTCAGCCCCGCTGCCTGAGCGCTGGAGAGGCGGCCGCCATGGTGAGTAGCAGCGCCGCCGGCCCTCAGTTCTCCCGGGCGGGGGACGGCATCGCCGTCTGGCCGGCCTTGTTCCCCGCCGCAGCCGTGAGGAGGCTCTCCGCGTCGGCCGGCCGTCGCCGTGCGCCGGGGCAGGGCCCGGGCAGGGAGGCGGCCCGGTCAAGTCCCACCGGGGAGAGGCGGCTCATCGTCCGAGGGGGGGGGCGGGTAGGTCTGCCGCCTGTGGAGACCAGTGGGGCTGGGGTTTTGTGCGGGATCCAGTGCCCCCGTTGCTGAAGGGCGTCTCGGCGCGGCGGGCCTAGAGATGGCGAGTGGCTTCGGCCTGCGTTGACATGTTTATTTACTGGTTTAATTTCCTTTCGAGGCTGTTTTCTAGATTGTGAGGTTTCAGCACTGTCTGCCTTTCTGTCTGTAATGAATAGAAACTTTTCACCTAAAGAAAACCCAGCAACAGCAAAGAGAACATTAATGGAGCTTTTCCTATCATCTCTCATTTGCAAGATGTGGGACTTTGTGGGAGATGTGGGACTCGCAACCATGTTGTGAGAGCTTGTTTTATTTACTGCTGTTGCTGTTTCCTACGCTGCCTTTACTTTCCAGGCAGTTGGGGTCTGCGCTCACATTTTCAGCATTGTTCATCCAGCTGTCGCAGTATTGCATTTTGACTGGAGCTACCCTGCATAGTTGGATTAATAAGGACTGGGTGATCAGATTAAGTGTTTGTCTGAATTGCTATGTTGCTGTCTCCAACACCAGCAATACTAACTAACTACATTGGAGTAAACAAAATGGACTTCACCTTTGGTTGCAGCAGCTCATTGGGGACTGTGATGATAAACTCCCATTTGTGCCCTGTCATGCCTCCTTGTGACTTGTGCTATCTGCAAGAGCAAGATTTATTCTAACATAATTGGCCATGCCAATACTCCTCCTTTTGAAATAGAGGCATGCATAGAAGGGCTAGTTAGCCAGATTTAAAAACGCTTCCTTCTTAATTTGCCCTGGGAATATTTGTTTCTGGGCAATAGGCTGTTGAGAAACAAATTCAGATTATCACTTGAGATTATGTAAGAAGTCTCAAGATTTTACATATAGACAAGCAAAGAAACATAACATACTTTCCTGTGTATTTTTGTTAGCACGTCTATAGAAGATACATCATTCGGCTACTTTATACATATGTACACGTAATACAAATTTACCCAAGAGCTTCCTCTCCCCTACAGTCCTTCTGGTTCTGATCCTCTGATTGTCTCTGATTTTGTGTGACTTTTCCGAGGGTACTGGTCATTTGAGGACTTGCTTCCAAGCACTGGTACTTTTAGAGGCAGTGCACTTATGTGAGGTATATAGGGATTACATGTATGAAAGTATGGTTGTTTTTTAACATACTAGTTAACATGATAACGCTATGAAAGCAAGCACAGAAACTAGTCGGCAGGCAAGTCTTCATGATGCTTGTGCTCCTTTTTACTTACTTCAGTGTGCATTTGTCTTTGTGCTTATATCCTTATCGGCAGGCAGAGCTAGGCCTTAATGAGCACCACCAGAATGAAGTGATCAACTACATGCGCTTTGCTCGTTTTAAGCGTGGCCTGTGTCTCAAAACAGTGGATTCTTGTTTTCAGGACCTTAAGGACAGCAGGTACTGTGGGGGGCAGTTCTGAGCAAGAATAAAGCAAAATATGCTAGCAACAATTGCAGGTTTAAATGCTTTATGGGGCGACTTTTCTTTGTTTACATTTGTATGTTCTTAGTGAGGAAGAAAGACCCAATAATTTTTGGAATGGTACAAGTCAAGTCCTTGTAAAACTAAGTTGTTCAAATTCTTAGGAATTAACATAGATATCAACAGCATGACATTGCTTTATATTTTGCTTCTGATGTCTAAATTTGATGCAAGACTGTAGCTGAAGTAATATTTGTGATTATAATGTTTCCAAGAGAAAATTTAAATACAATAACCAATTAGTAGCACCATGGTCATCTAATAACTACTGACAGTGAATGATTTCAGAAGGACATGGCGTTATATAAGAGTGATACCTGTGTAGCGAAGTCTCTTAACAATCCAAAATTGTTACCTTTATCTTACATGACTCATCTTGACTGCTCTGTTTAGACTTGTTGAGGAGACCTTCACAGTCGATGAGGTGATAGACATGCTGGATGGACTGCGGACTGTTGTACACAGTGAAGTGGAGTCAGAGCTCATAAATACAACTTACACCAATGTTTTACTTCTGCGGCAGCTCTTTTCGCAGGCTGAGAAATGGTACCTTAAGTTACAGACAGACGTCTCTGAATTGGAGAATCGGTAACATATACTGGGATATACAGAATGTCTTTCAATAATATGAAAACTTCAAAGTGTTGAATATTTGCATTCTTTTCCTAACCATAGAAACCTATTCTTTTACTATTGTATTGATGATAGGTTAGTTTCAAGTCTTCCATCTATAAAGTAGCAAGATACGCAATAATTTCAAATTTGTCTGGAAGATGTTTTTATTGGTAATATTCTTACTTTAATTAATCAGTTAAGAGCAGGTGACAGGATTTGACTAAAAAGCCTTTGTTGTCTGAGTAGATTATATTTTAATCAAGGATGCTAAATCTTGACAGTTCTAATGCATATACCATACCATTGCATGACATGATCTGTTGCATTTATTATATTTGCATAGAACTTCATTCTGTACTTCTAACAAGAATCTTACATGCGATAATGAGCATAGCATCAGCCTGGTAAAGTGTGTTTCATAGCATAGCTCTTTTAGTAAATAAATGCCTCCCTTTATTTTTCTTTTCAAGAGAATTGTTGGAACAGGTCGCTGAGTTTGAAAAGTCAGAATTTACATCTTCGAACAAGAAGGTAGAGTTTTATTTTAATCAAATCATAATCAAATGTCATGTGGAGTCATGACAGATGTTTAAAATACTTAGTACTGACTCTTTGTGTTTAAGAGAGAAAACCAAAACAAAACCCCCACCCTTTTTTCAAAACGATCTTTGAAAGTCTTCAAAAAGGAGCATTTTGCAGTTTGGCACCAAGGCTCACACTGAATTGCCTTGGCTGTTTCCAGATTGCAGATTCTGCACATCCAGGGCATGTCTCATAATGCTCATCCCAAAGTCAGCCAGACCAGGGATGTGTTGGAGCGTCTGCTCCTGAGTTCCCTTCCTCCTGGAAACTGCAATAAGACTGGGACATTTGCTGTCCCAACATGGAGTCAACAGCTGAGAAGATTCCACAATGCAGATGTCACTCTAGCTTATCTTGTATGATTATGGTTGCACCTTATTTGGTTTGTAGTGTAAAGGTATATTTAGTTAATATATATTATATTTGAATACTTAAAATAAGAAAATTATTTGGAGCTGTGTAAATAGTTTTTACTCTTACAATCACTCAAATATTTTTTTCTGTTTTCCTTGCTCCTTTGTCTTTGGTTGCTGTAGGATCGGTAGTCTTTTGTAAATTCAAGTTTGCAATCCTTTTATGTCTCTCTGCAGTGTTTTTGTTTAACTTTAGCTGAAACTGAAGTATATAACTTAGGAGCTAAGGTACCAGTAAAAAATTAACTTGAAATACAAGGTCATTCATTTGCTTTACAAAAGGAAGCTGAATTGACTGTCAGTAGTTATCTTACAGACTAAAGGAATACTTTTCTTCCTCCTAGAAGTGCGTATAATTTAATTTTTTAACCTTTATTATTTCTTTAGCCCAGTGCAGATCTCATTAAACCAAAACTGGCTCCATTAAATGAAGGTGGGTCAGAGCTGCTAAACAAGGTGAGAACTTGTCTGTTCATGCGGTTGTGGTCAATGACCGTTCTGCTTATTCAACTGAACTGGATAGCTGTACAGTAATATTTGTATACTGTGCCTCTCACTATATAGATGTCAAGGTAATATACCCCAGAATGTAAAGGAAAATGCTAATAAATTAATAAATATTGTAAAGCAGCTTAAATTTATTGTGCGGTTATCATCTCTAACATGTGTTGCAATATTGACCTTTCTTTTGCAAAGACATTTTGGCCTTTGTAATTATTTATTTTTCCATTTAATGAAGTAAATTAGTAGAAACCAGTATTCAGGTTGTTCCGTGCAGCTGGCTGGCTTTCAAACAAGGAAGTAAATTAAAATATGTAGCTGGCTGAAATGATTAGGTTATCAAACATTTTCTGTATCACCCGAAGTCAATCTTATTACATTCAGGTTTTTTCTTTTGTTAGTTCGTTGAATTCCTCCTAAAGAAACAGACACTTAAAGAATTTGGGATTTACTAGTTCTGAAAACGTCTGACTTCCCACTTGCTAGAGATTTTCAGAATTACAAAACACATTCCAGTATTTAATGTCATTGATATTTTTTATTAGGTATTGAACTCATTTAGTTCAACTGAACTTTTTTAAAATGCCACACTTCTTACAATACGCTTTTAAGTTAAGAGCAGTCAAGATATTTAGAGAGGAGTTGTGTTTTCTGTCTTCTAGCCTGCATTACCAAAATGATCTGTCAAGTATAGTGTCTGAATCAAACTGTTGTTAGTCATTAAGATAATTAAAGCATTCAAGAATTCAGACTTGTGTTTTACTTAGATCAATGTAGTTCTTTCTCAAAAATAATTTCAAAATCTGTTTCATAACAGTTTTTGTTGAATATGTGCATCTGATGTCTTTTTTTTTTTTTTTTTTTTCAAAAATAATTTGAAGTTTTATATGGTGAATTTACTCTGACTGATAAAACATGGTTATTTCCTGTGACACAGAACATGATATGCAGTAACCTGGTATTTGTCCCTTTTAAACAGGAACTAAGAATCAATTCTTACTTGCCTGTTGATTGAAAATACAAATGATGAGCAGTGATGAGATTTGCATTTCTGAACACGCAGTTTTCTTTACTGTGAATCTTGATACTAACAAGATGCTGAGCTCACTAATCTTAATTCAGTAAAGCATGTGCCAAATTTAAGTGAAGTAATTTCTGATGACTGAGGCAGAAAACACAATAAATAAATGGATTACTGATTTCTTATGAAGGCCATTTTTATAAGCATTTAGAAGCTTGTTTGCTTTCCTAAGCTATGAAGCATATTTTCTTACCTGCAGTATTTGGAAAATTCAAAATAGCACAAGTGTTCACAAACTTTTTCTCATTCATTAACCCAGACAGTTGCTTGTCTCCAAGAAGAAAATGAAAAATTGAAGACCAGACTCAAGACCATAGAAACACAGGTAAATTCCCTGTAAGATTGGATACTTAATGCTGTTTACATATTAAAACATATCTAAATAAGAATCCCATGGTTATTATTCTTGTGTTTTCAACTAAAATGTGTTTCTGAGGTTTTACATTTTCAATGTATTGCAGGCTACAGCTGCACTAGATGAGAAGTCCAAGCTAGAGAAGTCACTGAAGGATTTGCAGATGATCCAAGGAGATCAAAAGGTAAATATAATTAGGATTTCCCCCACCACCCACCCTGTTTAACACAACTGTTGCCTGTACATCTACAAAGTTGGTCTGTACAGTGTGTTTCTTTTCTGGAAATACAAAAGTTCAAGTTAGTATTGTCATGTTCCTGCTGACATTCTCTTCCTGCTGCTCTGTCAGTCAGCAGATAATCCAGAATGTTAGTTGATGTTATGGCATGTATTTTGTGTCACATAGACCATGGTAAGTTGTTATCAGAAAGTATTACTCCAGGTACTATTGGGAAGTAGTATTCCAGAGTTCATATTCTCAGGGGTGATATTTGTATTAACAGATACAGATTTGTTTCTGTTTGTTTCTTCCCATTTACTAATGAAAGAATGATATCTAACCTGGGTTTTGTAGCAACAATAAAACGCTAATTATTTCAAGCATTTGTCACATTTGATATTGACGTGAACAAGCCAGACTTGATGCTTCTCACTTCAGACTTTAAATACCTAAATACTTACATCTAACTGTCCAGTGTCCTACACTCTTAAACGTCAATTGAAGTTTTGCTACAAATGTCAATGATAATGGGTCAGATGGCAATTGTTTGATTTTATGCCGTTCTACCCATATCAGCATACTGTCAAAAATGGTTCACCGTTTATTTTTACTACTTAAGGTTCTTAATCTTTTTTATAAATGAGGATTCAAATGTGAGTAGCTACTGCAGAAAAAAAACATAAGAAGCTAGAAGTCATGCAGGTTGACACAGATAAGTCTGTTCAGGTCACCTTAGTATTATTTTAAGTTTGTACCTTTATTTTGTCAATAATTAGAATTTTCTAAAGTTTGTTCATGTGTGATTGTTTCTTAAATTTAAAATATTTCAGTTCAAACTTTTAACAAAATTAGAACACTTTAATCCCATTATTTTGAGAAACTGACTTTTTAAAATTCCTGCAGCATTTACAGATTTGGAAGTGAAGTTCAATGTCATAAAACATTTTCACTTTAATTTTCCTGTTTTAATCCTGATTTCTTTTTATTTTGCTTTCTAATTGGTTTATGGTATGTACTTCGCTTGCTTAATATGTTATAATTTTATCTAGTAACTTTCAAAATCTATATTCAATAATATTACTTAATAGGGATCTTGATTTATCAGTCATGGCAAATATTTTTTTTATCTGTTTTGTTAAGCCTTGAATTATTAAGGGTTTAAAATATTAAAGGGGTTTATTAAATCCTGGATAATAGTGTTTGTAGCTTTAAAAGATTGGAAACAAATCTCATCCTACTTTTCTGGTTAAACATGAATTGGCCTCAATGTCAGGGCTGCTGAGTATCTTCAGCTTTCATGTCCTAATTTGCTCTCTGTAATCTGTCACTTTCTTTCCAGCTCTAAGATTTTCTTTTTACAGGGTATATATGTTGTTGAAACTAGCTAGTAGATATAGTGCTGAAATGTACTACTATATTTAATCAATTAAAGTGTTAGTTGTTTGGAGAAAATGCTGAATTTTATCTGGTTTCATACTGTATTTTTATAGGATGGGTGTCAATAAAATCATATGAACCAGCTGCTTATTAAGGCAGTAGTTTTCAAACTCTTTGGACACACAAATGACTGCCAAACCACAATGGTTCTTAAGGACCAACTCTTGGCTCAGCAGATTTCTACCTTTTTTCTTTCCTTGTCTTTTTTTTTTTTTTTTTTTTTTAATAGTTAATATCGTTCCACACACCAAGTGTGAACCACGGTTTGGGAGTAACTGCTCTTTTGGATCAGTTTAACTTGAGGATTTCTAATTTTTACATAATTGACTTATGTCACAGTTGAGAAAAATGATCACTGTCTATTCCGATCTGAAACGTTATATGATGTAGTGCTTTTCATCATTGCAGCCTTAGACTCTGTCTCAAAATTCAAAATAAACTTTTCTTCTGTACAGGTACTATTATCAGGTGGTTTCCTATGCTCAGATCTTACCTTCCCATTCTGGTTTCGGTTGGGATAGTGTTAATTTTTTTCCTAATAGCTGGTACAGTGTGTTTTGGATTTAGTGTGAGAACAATGTTGATGTTTTAGTTGTTGCTAAGGTGCACTTACCCCAAGTTAAGGATTTTTCAGTTTCCCATGCTCTGCCAGCGAGCAGGTACACAAGAAGTTGGGAGGGAGCATGGCCAGGACAGCTGACCTGAACTAGCGAAAGGGTGTCGTGGTTTAACCCCAGCCAGCAACTAAACACCACGCAGCCGCTCACTCACTCCCCCCCCCCCCCCAGTGGGATGGGGGAGAAAATCGGGAAAAGAAGCAAAACTCGTGGGTTGAGATAAGAACGGTTTAATAGAACAGAAAAGAAGAAACTAATAATGATAATGATAACACTAATAAAATGACAACAGCAATAATGAAAGGATTGGAATGTACAAATGATGCACAGTGCAATTGCTCACCACCCGCCGACCGACACCCAGCCAGTCCCCGAGCGGTGAATCCCTGCCCCCCACTTCCCCGTTCCTATACTGGATGGGACGTCACATGGTATGGAATACACCGTTGGCCAGTTTGGGTCAGGTGCCCTGGCTGTGTCCTGTGCCAACTTCTTGTGCCCCTCCAGCTTTCTCACTGGCTGGGCATGAGAAGCTGAAAAATCCTTGACATTAGTCTAAACACTACTGAGCAACAACTGAAAACATCAGTGTTATCAACATTCTTCGCTCTGAACTCAAAACATAGCACTGTACCAGCTACTAGGAAGACAGTTAACTCTATCCCAGCTGAAACCAGGACAAAGGGATATTCCATACTATAGAACGTCACGCCCAGTATATAAACTGGAGGGAGTTGACTGGGAGGGGCGGATCGCTGCTTGGGCACCGGTCAGCGGGTGGTGAGCAATTGCATTGTGCATCACTTGTCTTTTCTTGGGTTGTGTTTCACTCTCTTTATGTTATCTTCCTTTTCATTACTATTATTGTTATTTTTTTATTATTGTTATTGTTATATTTTTTTTTATTTTAGTTATTAAACTGTTCTTATCTCAACCCACGGGTTTTACTTTTTTTCCGATTTCCTCCCCATCCCACTGCGAGTGGGGAGGAGTGAGTGAGTGGCTGCGTGGTACTTAGTTGCTGGCTGGGGTTAAACCATGACACCTCCACATGGAAAAAGGAGCAGAACTTCCTTAGTTTTAGATTTTTGTTCTTTTTAAGGTGCTGCTCGTTTGGCCTCAACCTGAGTCATTATACTTTTGAGAGTTTGAAGTTGAGCTTTTAAACCCGAGAGGGTTTTTTTTTTTAATGGAAATCTGTAGAACAGTTACATGAATAAAATGTTTTGTGACCCAGAACTGATGGCCAGAAGAGTTTGGGTTGTTTCTTCTCACAAGGAAACAGGAAAGTTGCTTCACAAGCCACTGTGGAGGCTCTTTTTATAATGTATCTGAGAACAGTGCAGTATCGGTACCTGATTGATAATGAGCCTTAACACTTTCATCCTTTCCTACCTGTATTACACTAATGGCTTTTGAAATGCCTGTGATCCTTTACCTGCTTTAAAAGTACATTCTAGCCTAGACATTCAGATCTTAAACTGTAATTTACTATTTCAGTACGCTAAGTAACTTCTTCTGATATGCTTCATCCTGTGGCTTCACCTAATTCCTAAAGAGGTGAAGTACAAGAACTTGAAATCTCAACTTGGCAGAGAAGACATTCCAGCCATCTTTAAAATGCATTTATTAACAAATTTTTTAAGTTATAAATTAGTTAGTGCTTTAACTAGTTTTTTTTAGTAGGAATAATGTGAACATAATTATTAAAAATTAAGATGTACCAACTTTATGTGGAATTTTGCACTTTTAAATATTTCTTCCCTTGCATTTGACATGTTTAAAATATTTTTTCTATTGAAGACTAATGCAAACCAGGATATCACTGAACTGGAGAATAAGGTGGCAGCTTTGAGATGCCAGTTTGAGAAGACTTTGAATGACTCTACTGCAAACCAAAAATTCTTGGAAGAGAACTTGGTGACAACAAAACATGACTTGCTTAAGCTTCAGGATCAGCTATCCACAGCTGAAAAGGTTAGCATTTTATTGTAATGTAAAGATGAGATCCTTACTCACATTTTAACCGATTAGTAATTTAACAAGCATACACTACAGCATGCAGACTTTACTGGGTCACACTTGTGCCTGTGTATTTTTGTTATTTCAGTGGAAGGACACGCGTTATATGTAAAATAGCAAAACCACAACTAACTGCACGATTACAACGAGATGAATACTTAAAAATTGCCCATTTGTCTCCACAGAAATTTTTCAATGAAAAGTGTATTCCCAGTCTTCAGAAGAATTTTAGCCTGATTTCATTAGAAAATAAAGTTTGTGTTTCTCCGTCTCTCCCAGTAATCTTATTTGAATCTACTAGCAGACTTCTAAATTTGAATAAGATAGAGAAGCTATTATTCTGAAACTTGAGGAGGAAAAGCAAGTAATCTTTTTTAAAAAGCATGTTAGGCTGGTTTTCATAATAGGTAAATGTTGATGTCGTTATTATGTAGGAATTGGAGAAGAAATTTCAGCAAACATCTGCTTATCGCAACATGAAAGAGATTCTCGCTAAGAAGAATGAACAGATAAAGGATCTACGTAAAAAGCTTTCCAAGTAAGTGGTGCTGTTCTGTCTGTCCAAACAGGATCCTTCTTCTGGATCCATGTTCTGCTCCCATTTTGTTTTTATAAATGTGAAGCTGTCTCTAAAACAGACTATAATTTTTCCCTTAAAAAGAATTTCTATTGGGCTGTTCCTGATTTTTGACAAGCCAATCCTTTTAATGGATGCTAGGTGGATAGGAGGGATATGTGCAACAGCAGCTACCGTGTAGCAAGTAATGAGAGCATTTCGTATGGAGAGGATACAAAATATTCATGGATATTGTAGATAAGCCCCCAGGTGCTACACACAGAGATACAGATGGGAGATGTACCAGATGCTTTGGCATTATCTTATTCTTCCACACTTGTTTATGGGAATGGCAAGTCCACAATATATAAACAGGGTATTGCGTAAAGAAAGATGCACCCTGGCCATTATATTGCGTAGAAGACCATCATTCTGCAAATATCAAGTGAGCTTTGGCAAAATGGATGCCTTAGACCTATGCTGTAGGAGGACAGAGGTAGAACTTAAAACTTCTGTTTAAATTTCTGCCTGTGTCTTGGGATTTGTGGATGGGTTCCTGGTCGTTCCCTCATTCTACTGTTTGATAAACTGGCCAATTTTAAAAGGAGAAAATAGTCTAAAAAGTATATACGTTTGTCTGTGCCCGAAGTCATACAGTGAACCTTGACAGGAATGCATCACTAGTGGGAGTAATTTATTACTTGGGTTTCATATTTTCTTTAGAGACAAAATGTCTCTTGGGTATTTTCTACTCTGTTTTAATGATTTTTTTTGTTTTGTTTTGTTTTGTTTTTTGTTAATCCTCAGGTATGAGCCAGAGGACTAAAATATCAAAAACATCTGATCTATCAGAAGCTGCCATAGAAAGAAAATGTAGACTGGTATTATTTTTCAGTAATTTTTGTTTTGAATGGAATATTTTTTGCTTCTAGTGCTTAAAATGACTTTTTATTAATACTAATAACACACTGAAACTCCTACCTTACTTCATTGTAAACCTACAATTTATAGGTATTAGTTTCCGTAGTCATGTTCTTAATTGTTAACCATCGACATTCCTTGAAAAATAGCAAACAGGAGTTTACTGAAGAACTGAGGTCATTCTCTACAATGAAAGGAGTTTATTTTTGTTAAGAAAAGAAAAAAAGGAAAAAAAGAAGCATTAAGGTTTTTTGATGTCTCTGAGGTGGAAACTCCAGTTGTTATTTTGCATAGTTAATGTAGCCATGAAGTAGCATTATGTGTGAAAATTCCATCAGTGGAAGTAATAAGTAGGAGGAAAAAAATTAAACACGCTGATTCTGTAATGTTATTTCACACTGGACATGTCACACCTCACCAAAATGTTGTTAACGTTTTGCTAGAGGATGTTCATTAGATAGTGAGGTAAATATTCTTTATAGCGGAAGCGCTGGATCCTTTCAAATAAAGCCACTAACTGAAGTTATGCTTTTTCACTCGAATTTATTTGAAACAAATTTGAACATCAGAAGGCAGATTCTGATTTTGCCAGTATTCTTAACATTAAGACGATAATCTGAAAATGCATAGGGAAGTTCCTAGTGGAGCATCTTTCTTGGGAAATAAGTTATTTTGGATGTTTTCATCTCCTTTCTTAATGTAACCTCACCAGAAAATGGCTTATTTCTTTCAAGTGTTTTACTTGTAATCCTCTGCCTTGCTTTTATCTGGCAGCCTCTTAATAGTGCATTCTACTTGTTCATCTGTCCCTGTTCATATGTATGTTGTATTTTACTCCAAATAAAACCATTATGTTTTTCAAACATTTAATCTTTAAGGAGCTGGGTTTTTTTATAAGACTGTTTTGTATAGCTCTTTTTTAAGTATCTATAGAGAGGAGTGGCAGATCAGTAAAGAATCTTGCTAGAAATGCAAACATTTAAATTACAGATTCATGCTCAAAGCCACACCACATCAAACAGCTGTAAAAACGTGTACCAGTGGCATGGCTGGGAAAAGGCTGGGGGGGGGGGGGGGGGCGTGTTACAGAAACTGGCATTTAATAGTGCTCGTCTCAGGAGCTGCTTGAACTGAAATGGATCATTTTTCCTCATTCTTTCTCAAACGAGCAAAACTGTTAAAATTCCTTAAGCAGTGATGTGCCAGTCCAATCTGCCATACACTTGCAGTCTGTAAATTCTTTTGTTGTTCTTTGCCCCCCACTGGTTAAACAAGATTGGTTTGGGATGAAGTCCTGTGTCTGTAGCATGATATTATTCCTGTAGCACAATAGTAGAGCTTTATGGGGTGACATACTCCTCTTGCAGGAATTCACGAAAGGTATTATTTTGCCCCTTGTACAGTCACTAAAATATTAAGTTCTTAATAGGGATGTGCCAAAGAGCTTTCAGGCCTGTGTTTGCTCAGAGCAATTATGTTGACACCAACAGGAGTACTTACCTGGGTGAATATTGTGTTTTTCTTTGTAATAAAACTCTTTTTAGTATTTCTAAAATGGCAGGTAAAGGGTGAAGAAAGGCAGAGAATCTCATGACTTCTGGTGGTCTTTTCTGATAAATCTTTGGCTGTTGACTTAGCTAGAATCTTGACTCTGTGATAGGCCTTTGTTATCTGCTTAGAAACCATCTCAACTAGAAAGTACACCGTCAACTTCAGTATATGGATAGGTCTCAATGAAATAAGTTGGCTGTAGGCAAGCATGGTTACAGACCTTGTTATCTTCTCAAATGAGTAAGGCAAATCTTGTAGAGGACTGTGCAGTGCAAAATTGAAACCCTGACTTTGATTTATTTGCAGATTGCCAGTTTAGTGAGTATGAGATCAGTGTGATGCTCTCATTGGTTTGTGTTGCACAGTGGCTAAGTAAAGGTCTTGTAGAGCTCTTGATGAAAAATACATCATCTGTCAAAGATGAGGTACCTGTCAAAGAAGACCTGGAGCATTATACAGTAGCGATTCTCTCTTTGTTGAGATAGGTACAATATTTTGAAGATGGAGATGATATCTGAACCTCCCCTGACAGTGTCTGATGTTTCTAAAACTTCACTTCTTTCCCTGAGGTGTAAATTCTAATTGCTTTTACCAGCCTTTGTTCTTCAGAATTTCATTATGCTGCTCAGATAGACACCATCCGTTTCTTCCTCTTCAGCTGTTAATTCCCTACTTGTGCCTGAAGGGAATGTTTAAAAAGAAAATTTCTCTATAACTGGCTGATCTGCAGGGATCAAATCTCTTTCAAGCTGGGTGGGGTTTTTTTGCTTGCAGACTGAAGAATATTTTCTTTGGGAATGAAATCTAGGCAGCTCATCTTCACTAGTATTGACTCTGACAGCTAGCAACCAACCCTGTGCTCTAACTGTGACTTGAGTTCAGAGGTTGATTGTTAATAAATGAGCCAGCAGTGCTGCATGCTACCATCTTAATGAGACAGTACATTACTCAATGTTCTTTAACTGTTCATAAAGTACTCCTTAATCTGTTTTTTCTCTTGTAGATAATAGCCATTTTTTTAAATGTCCTAAGGTGAATGCTAATATGTATTAACACTGAAACTGCAAGCGCTCCTCTTCATCTGACAGACTGATGTAAGGACAGCTGCAATTTGGACAGTTCCCACATACCTTGCTTTTGGGAAAACCACACTCATCTGCCAGGCACTTAAATTTCAGTCCAGCCAAAAAGTTCTTATGATTCCTCAGTTTGATTTCCTTCTTCTGGGATTATCAAGGATGGCTCTTGGCTTCTGCGTGATACCAAATACTGTCAGACCACAGTGAAATGATTCTTACTGCCTCAGGAAACAAACGTGAATCGTCTTGGGATGTCATGTGGCTGAATGGATTAAGCATAAAAAGTTTGATCTGTTCCAGGAGGATGTGCCTTCTAAAACATATTAAAAAACAATTTAATGTAATTTGAAGGTGAGTTTGTATGTGATCAGGTAAGAACTGTTGTCCTAATTATTATTGTAAATGATTCTAACTGGCATTGAGCAGAGAATGTGCCCACGGGAGTTACCCTCTGACTGTTAATTTTGACAGTGTCCAAGTGAAAGCGTTGGCCCAGAATTCCTGCCCAGCTGTGGCTGCCTACAGACTCTCCCTGAAGGCACCTAGATCTGCCCTCCTTATCAGAATCTCCTCTCAGACATATCCTGAAACATTAGGCAGCCTATTTGGGGTCAACTCTTCTCCAAATAAAGGCGGGTAGATAAATGTCATTCTGTTTCAGCAGTCTTAATATCTATAGACTTTTATTTTTTAATTATTTTTTCATTATTATTTTTAGGAACCTGTTAATGTAGTGTCTTGGAGTGTCCGTTTTAAGTGATGGTGATGCTGAGTGGTTGGTGCAGGATGCTGACAGGGCAGCTCACGACTGACAACTGCTGGTGAATAAGAGAGCGGCCCAGAGACCTCCCCAAACTGCAGGCAGGCTTTGACAGAGAGAAAGCATGAACTGGCAGAGGGCAAGCAGAACTGACTGAATAGGCCACGTATCTTTATTTTATTTTAGTGAGGTGCCAGTTTGTGGCTCTTTTGTTTTACACAGGCCAGTTCTGAGGTCTGGGTGAATTGGGTGCAGTTCTATGAATCAGAACCTTCATGCAGGGAATACCCTAAAAAGCCACACAGTCAGAAGATGGATAGAGCTGTGGTGCTAAAGAAAAGCAAGGAAAATAAAAAGAGGGACTCTTCTCAGGCGTGTTTTCTTGGGAGGCTGAGGTAACGCAAAACAGTTTTAAGGGTGTTTAAGAGGCTGGATATGACTTCAGGGTACAGACCTTAAGGGCATCATCTACAGTTTGGCACCAAGCAGCAAGTAGTAGTGATGAGCTGGAAGGAATAACTGCAATCCTAATTAACTGACTACAGGAGTAACTGTAATATCTCCAATAACGCATAGAGCAGTCACCCAACAGTTGTCATGGCCTATGAGTTGTCAAAGATCTGGAAATCCAGCTGGGTTCTTTCTTTCTCCTAAAGTAAGGAAACATGTAGCTTAGAGTAGCAACTGTGAACAGAAACAAACAGAAAAACTGTAAGTAGGAGCTGCTACTCTCTTGGCTGTATATCTGCTTCCCTTGATAGCATCACTAAAGATTTGCAGAAGCTGTGAAGACTCTTCCATCACTTCCCTTTGGTGATCATCTAATATGCTAACAGCCAGCATGTTTCCATTTGGAAGTGGGTGTCTCCAGGAATGGCAGATACTAAACACCAGAGCTAGTCCCTGCTGACATTTTGTCCCTCTCCCACATGTCTGGCTCATCAAGGAAAGCCCAGAGGGTTTCTTTTTAAATTTAGGGGTTGTACATGTTGGGTGTAGCATAATAAAGTCCAGGCTACCTGGTAGACTTATCTAGGATTTGTCTATACCAGACTTCTTCCACTGCTGCTTATTATTCCTTCCTCCCATCTCTTTTGCCAATAGAACTGTTAAGCTTCTCTCACACCCTCAAATCATGGTCCCCAACCTGTTGCTAGGACCCCAGGCTCCCTTTTTGTCTGATTTTAAGTAGCTGGCAGAGGCGTTTGGCTTCTTACTGTACTGGCATCAAGAGACACAAACCCAGGATTTTTAGTTGGTACCTTCACCTAAGTACTTCCAATTTTGCTTCAGTGAGAAATGGGATTCTCTGCTTTGTTTACCAGCTTCTGATTAGGTTTACATACATAGGGCAGTTCTCATGCTGTCCCATCAGTCCCTGGCCTGCTGTGGAAGTGAACCCCTGCCCTTCTCACCCACTCCCCCAAACCTCACACTCTCAAATTTGTTAGGTACTGGGGGAAAAAATTCTTTCTAATCTTCCTTTAACATGAGCAGTGAAATGATCAAAAGTTCTTGCCATGTGTCTATTAGAGGCTTATCTTTGTCCCTGAAGATAAAGCCCAGGTCTTCCCCCAGCCCAAATGAAGGAAGTTCAAAGGAGATGATAAAATCTTGAATAGCATCAGAAATAGCATATTGATTATCTA
Source organism: Harpia harpyja (assembly GCF_026419915.1). NCBI lineage: Eukaryota > Metazoa > Chordata > Aves > Accipitriformes > Accipitridae > Harpia > Harpia harpyja. The sequence continues at coordinate 53,765,494 of NC_068940.1, read as the reverse complement.
TCATCTGAGGTGTATATGGAAAGTCCCACAGCCAGAATTCCTGAGTGTTACCTGTTTAAATACCTTCAAATATATTTAAGCCTGTCTCTCAAGGAGCCACTGGATGACAGGCACTTTTTGCTGGCTGCCTATGAGCATAAAAATCCCTCGTAGTAGTTTGTGATCCAAGCTGCTTATGAGACTGACATTTGTGAGAGAGGCAAGGATTCATTTCATTGCATCTGAACTTCCTGATCTGGCCTGACCCGAGCTGAGGACACTACACCTCTCTGCCTGCAGTCTCCCCAGTCCATTAGTAAACTAGTTTGAAATGTAATGGGGAGGAGGTACAGAGCCAAGGAAATGTTTAACTTGATTATGCTCATCAGTAGCAGTAATCTATTCATACGGAAGCATCCCAAGTGCTAGTGATGTGCTGGTTTTTTTTTTTAGGCTGTCCTGTCTGTGACTTATTAAATGCTGTAAGTTATTTATAAGCATCATTTGTAATAAATCCCACTGGCAGTGATGGACGTTTAACTTTTTAATAATTTGCAAAAGTTTTTGTGATGCGGGACAGCTAACATAGCTGTAGCTTCTCAGTGTACGTCCTTCAGTTTAATAGCTTATGGATCTAAATTTACCTTGGATTTTTCCTTCCAGCAGAATTCAGGTTTACCCATGAGACATATTTCCAGGGCTAGCTGGCATGTTGCAATTCTGCAGGCAAGACAAGAACTGCAAGGATGTCGCAGAAGAGCCACAAGCTCCCTCAAAACTATTCTGGAAGGGTTTGGCAAACCCTGATGTTTTCCAGTGACAACCTCCATTTCTAGCAGCACAAAAACGTGCTGTGAAGAATGGATTCACTCATGGGAGATGCATAAACCTCTTGCAGTCACCTTTTCTAGCACGCAAAAAAGCAGTGTCCTGCTTTGTGACTTTGCTACTACAGGTGGCTGGTCAGCAAGTCCACCAGACTGGTTCTCCTGGTCTCAGCAATGCTGCACAATATGCTCTGCAGTTTGGGTTGATGTCCAAAGGCCCCGTGGTAGGGGTTCTCACCTGCACCCACAGCTGGATGCCTCGGCTCTGCCAGTGCCTGATGGGATGCTGGAGCAGCACACACAGCACTGGCAGGGAACAAGTTCCTGGCACTGGAGGAGACTGACAGCAGCTGAGTGAGTCTTACTCGTAAAATGGACCTAAAAGGTGCTCAGTCCTGGCCTGAAAAAAAAACACATTTAGACAGAGGAAGGAGGCTGAGTCCTTGGCTTGTTCAGTCCCTTTTTATTGCTACAGACGCTACCGGCAGCCTCCTTCACTGGGAGACCTGTCTGAAGTGGTTGAGCTCAAAGTGTACCTTGGCAGGGGCCCAAGGTCCCAGGGTTCATGTTGAGACCTGGCATCTCAGTGTGCGTTCAGACGACCCAAAGGCCTCCTAGGTCCTTCTGCCTCCACAGTGGGCCACAGACACCGTCTCCCAGTGGCCTTCGTATATATTTGGTCCCTGCTGCTTGAAAGTATTTTAAAACAGCAACCCCTCAAGAAAGTTCATCTGCAGCAGTGGAGTTAGTTTGAGCATGAAGGTAAGTGAAAAGAGACTGGGCTCTTTCAGGCTCTCATACGCATGCAGACCATGTAGAGGGAGGGTAGTATTCCTGGAGGGTCAATCTCGAGTGTTGTACTCGAGGCTGCAGCAGGCTGGGCACCTGCATGGCTGGTAGGGACTGTTTCAAGGCCACTTTGGGAACTGGGGAGTGTGCTGGGCTGGTTGGGGTGAGCACCAGCGCACAAGTGAGTGATGGGATGTCTGAGGACCTGTTTAGGGCAAGGGACACTGGGAATAAAAGGCAGCTCTGACAGTCACTAAGCCCAGTCCTAATGGTGTGGGAACCCCTTCCCTATGTTATCAAATCCAAGCTGGTGCCTCACGCACATGAATGCCACTCCTAGGGAAGAGAGCCCTGTGGGGAAGGAGTGTCCCATTTCCAAAACCAAACTGCAGCCCCAGTGTTATTTCCTCCCAGTGTCAAGTCAGCATGTGAGCCGATAAAAATCCCTGTGCTCACATCCTTCCCAGAAATGCCAGTCAAAACCCAAGCAGCTATTCACCCAAAGTACCAATTTTATAGTTCTGTCTGTGTCTATAATCTATTTACCAGCATTCCTACTTCAGTATGTGCCTGTTAATAAGATTAGTAATTAAAAAGCTTGATAGGAATTGGCAAGCATAGCTTCTCCGCCTTTCCCTCCCCTCCAAGCCGGGCTGGCGTGGAGTCTGAGGCAGGGCTGGCAGAGTACCTGAAGGAGTGAAGGCAGGAAGGCTGTGCTGAAACTTCTGCCTGCAAGCAAACAATGGAGAAATCCCGGCCGCTATGGGACAATCCTCTGCAGTTTGTTTTTGCCTGCATTTCCTATGCCGTAGGGCTGGGAAATGTGTGGAGGTTTCCATACTTATGTCAGATGTACGGAGGAGGTAAGTGTGGTTTATGTTTCTTGCTTCCCTCGAGGAGGAGTATAGCAAGCTTTAAATCCAACAGTATGTTGTCCATGCTACACCCTGTCCACCCAGCAAGGTCCAGGGCAGAGTAGGAGGTCAGGCTTTTTGTTGGTGTGCAATCTCTTCTATTGCTGCTTTATTTTACATATTCTTTAGTATAAGGCTTTTACCTGACAGCTGCCCCAATATAGTGGCACTCATTTCCTAGAAGTGCAATGAAAGAGTGGGAAGGCCCATGTTTTCTTAAAGGATGGAGGTAGAGTGAGAGATGTAGGTCCACGTGGTGTTAATTTATTACTTTCTTGCCCCGTTGAACCACTCTGAAGGCATCAGAAACTAGTTCAGTTCCTTGTAGGTTCACATATGGGGACTTAGAACATACTGAGAAGGGGAGATGCTTACGCTGATTTAATTTAAGGATCAGCTGTATCCTTTCAAGTTGCTGTCATTAATGTGTTGTCTTTTATACAAAGCCTTACTTTAGGAGGTGATAACTTGCTGCAAATCTGCCTTGAAGTTGGCTGAAACTCCTTAATCGACAGGAGTTCCGCAGCTAAAGCCTCCCGGGAAGCTTTGAAAACAGGGAATGAATTGGTTTGGGCTCCAGAAAAAAGCTCTTTGAAAGTTTATCCTTCTCCAAGGTCCAAAGTGAAGAAAGGTGATGTCGGTATTGTATAGCAGCCACAGATGTTCTTCCTTAGAAATCAAAAGTCAGCTAATTAGATTAATTAAAACCAAACACTAATAATCTCTTCTAGTATACAGCTACCACTGGTTAATGACCATGTTTTGAATAATCCTTAAAAAGATCCTGTCTTTATAAGACATGCCAGTATTATACTGCTTCTCGCACTGCATCCATTGTCATAGTGTTGGACTCATCTCACTTGGGCATTAAGTAAGTGACACGAGCATCTGCTTCATTTGCTTCTGGTCTGCTTCCACCTTTTCTTCCTTTCAGGAAGAAACACACTGAGGTGTTTGAGTGCTTTTTGCTTGTTTCGTGCTTGTTTTGTTGGCTTGTAGCTTACTTCTAAATACACATGTGGTGGTAGGAGTTGGTTCATGCTGGTTTTTGAAAAGCCAGCTCAGCGCTGGGACTGCATCAGAGCTGCTCTCTGGGATCAGGTCAGAAAAATCCAGGTAATACAGTGGGTGAAGTTACAGTAGAGGCTAGATGCTGCAGTGGCTGAAGCTTTCTTAGACGGTTCAGGTAGCAGACGTGCTGCAATTCTGGGTGTATTCCTCTACACAGATGCTTTTGAGGGTAAAGACTTCATGTCTGACAGTGAACTCTAGCACAAAGCTTAAAATGCCAAGTGTTTCTGTATGCAGTTAAACTGCATGTGATTAGTTCACTAGCAGCCTATCCTGGCAGACATCCTAAAGGCAGCAAAACTCAGACACTGGGGGGGGCTTTGCGTGGTTTAGCCTATCAGCCATCAGTAGTGTAGTAGATGGTGAAAATTCTATGAAATGCAACCAAAACTGGAACACTTGATTAACCTGAAAAAAAAAAAAGATTAAACGGACCCAAATATTTTCTGAAAAGCATGTTTTTTATAAGAATAGTTTCTCCACTATTTTTATCCTCCCTGGTTAAATTTCCCAGGGGAGAGGCAGCTGTCCCTACCGTGAAACTAAAAATCCTGACAGCAGGCTTTGCTTTTCTTAATTGTTTTTCGCTGCCCTCTTAAAAAGGATTCGGTGGCTTTCCAGGGGTCTGCAAAACCCATGCAGACAAAACACTGTTTCAGGAATTTAAAAGCTGGATATGCCAGACACTGAGCTTAGGGGGGGGATGCCAGCAACTGCTTGTTTGGCATCTTCCTTGTAGAAAAGCACAGAGCCAGTCCCTGTCCTGCCCAGCAGAGCAATAGGGCCTTTATTGCTGATGATACTCGTAAACAGGATATTTGCAGACTTTACAACCTCCTGTCTTTCTGTTCATCAGCACATTGTCTCTTTCTCCTTGCTCTCCTCCAGAGAGCTGGACCTGAGCAGAGGTGGGGGTTCAGACCTCGTAGGTGCAGTTAAGTCTCCCCGTAAGCAGGCTGGGCCGGGCTGAAGTGACACTGGGGTGGGTTTACAGCAGGGTGCGTGCTCAGCAGTGCTTGGCCCTGAGTGAGGAAGCCCCTGGGCACCAGGCGGGATGCTGAGCAGAGGCGAGGGTGTCGCTGGCCAAGCCCAGTGCCTCGACCAGACCCACGGCACACTCCACATGTTGTGCCAACTGCAGGGGTCTGGCGTGGGAGCTGGTTTTTGCAGGCAGTTGGCACCGTAGGGAGAAACGCTGGGTGTAAATGAGCAGGGAGGTCAGTGTAGCTGTGCTGGTTCATGGCGGATAAGGAGCTGGTTCATATGGCTGCCCTGAGTCACTTAGATGAGCCAGTTTGGTTCAACCCTGTAGGGAAAGTAGTGTTGGGAGCAAGATCTGCGTGCAAACAGGGTGCAGAGCAGGGGGCAAGGGGCTCAGCCCCGGCACCCCCAGCTGCAGGGGGACATTGGGGTGAAGAACAAGCCTGAAGGCACTCTTCCTCCTTGCAAGGTGGCAAAGCCAACGCCAAGCATGTGGCAATGTGCTGGGAGGGTGAAAAAGCCTTTGCAAAGGGCCTAATGCTGATTTCCCCCCATCTTATGTGGCAAAACTCCCCTCGGTGGCTGCTGGGGCAGCTCGCACCCTGCCGGGACAGAGCAGCTGTGGGAGCTCTTAAACCTCCAACAGCTCCCTTGCGGCATAGGAAGTTATCTAACAGACTAACAAAGGGGTTGTTAATAACAAGAAAGCCAGGAGGTGGGAAATTAATTCCCAGATTAAACCGGATTATTGCTCGGTGTTTATTTCCAGTTCTTTGCCTCAGTCACTCCCCAGAGTTCATTCCTCCATGGTGCTGCACAGAGCCCATTGCAAGGAATGTTAATGCCACAGATTAAATCCTAAATGAGAGATATTTACGTAAATATTTTTGGCTTGCTGTAAAAAGGGAAGCAGGAAAGCCTTCACAAAAATCCAGGTTTTGACTCAGTCAGCAGCTCTTTCTGAAGTGAGCCCCAAGTCGAGGACAAGGATTTTTTTTTTTTTTTTCCCCAGCAGAAATTTAAGCCAAAGTGCATCCTGGTTGCCAGGTGGGAAGGTCCTTCCCCTCCCTCACTGCCAACCTGCCCATTCCTGTGGCTCTCCATGCGGGGAAGCAGGGATGAGCAGATGTGTGGTGGGAGGAGGCTGTATGCCTCCTTCCCAGGGTCCGCTCCCGCAGGTGGGACCCTGGGGCAAAAGCCTTCACCCCTTTGCTGGTGCTTTGCATGGGAGTTTTGGGAAGCTTTTGGGTTGTTGTTTTGGTTTTTTGTTTTTTTTTTTAAGCCAGGCCAGACTTCAATATATTACTCAAAACTCTCTATTCAACACAGACGTTGCTTTTTCATTGAGCACTTTGGCTCTGCCGCTGAACGCCACACATTAAGTAACTCTTTCCCTCGTCCTCCTTCTCTCATTATCTTTTACAAGGTTTGGCTGGGGGTTAGTTACCCTTTAACAGCCCTGGCCCCGAACATTGCTCAAACCGCCCGCAAAACACCTGAGCAGCCCTGCCATGCCAGGGTGGTGACCAGCACAGTTTAACAGCAGAAATCCCAGCTCTGCCAAGTGCCTGCGGAAAATTCCCCGGGCCCAGGCGCCTGGCACCCACTGGCACCTCGGACACCTCCTGAAACCCTGTGAAATGTCCTTCAGGGTTGGGCCATGCCCTCAATACACAAGATGCCCGGAGAGGACCCAGCCCCTGCCAGCTCCTGGGACACTGATGGGGCGATTTGACCACAAATAGGGCAACATGATGTTTATTATGCTGCTGATCTGCTGAAGGCTGTCTGTCGGGTTTTTCTTGCAGGTGGCTTTTTGATCCCATATTTTATCATGCTGATAGCTGAGGGAATGCCGCTACTCTACTTGGAGCTGGCTGTGGGGCAGCGCATGCGTCGGGGCAGCATCGGTGCCTGGAAAATAATAAGCCCCTACCTCTGCGGCGTCGGTATGTTCTCATCTTTATTTTTAAGTGTCTGGGGATCACAGGTAATTTTTGAATGGAGAGCTTTGTCTTCCAGAGAAGAAACCAGACAGGAGCTGGGGTTTTACTGAGTCTCACCAGGCTGAGCAAAGCACTTATCCAGACACCTCATGGCATGCATTCACCCCGTCCCTTGAGGGGCATTGGGGCCAGACCCCAGCTCACTGTGCTGGGCCCCTGGACTCAGTGTGAGTCCCCCTGCCCTCAGGAAGACTGCCAAAATCATGGTGTGAAGGCCAGCACTAAACCCAGCCCCTGGGGCTGCCTGCACTGGGCTTTGACCCCAAGAGCATCTTCCCAATAAGCTCAACATGGAGTGATAAAACAATGCCTTAATTTCCTACCATTGCTGCCTACCATTTACCAATGTCCACTCTTGGCTATGTTGTTATGTTATTAAATTACCCTGGTAACCCAAACTGTTGTTAATTTGCTTACACATTTTATTTTTAACCCTGATGGGAGGAGGAGGCAGCTGCAGTGGTGGGTGCATGCCCTGTGCTGACCACAGTGCCCCTCCCCAGGGGTTTTGCCACTGACCGAGTGCCTCCCTCCATGCCCGCAGGTGTTGCCAGTGTCGTTGTCTCCTTCTTCCTCTCCATGTACTACAATGTGATAAATGCCTGGGCCTTCTGGTACCTCTTCCACTCCTTCCAGGTGTGTGGGTGCCTGGCGGCACAGCTCAGCCCCGCTGTGGCTGCGGAGGGTTGCAGTGGCGTTGTATTGGTGCTGGATGTTGCATGATGGCACCATTGTCAGCTGGGGTCAGGGGGTGGGGCGGGCAAAAGCTCCAGAAACCCTCCAAGCACTTTTCTGGGAGGAAAAATGAGGCAGTGGTGTCCCCCTCCGGGGGCTCCCTGGGGCATTGCGGTGTCTTCTCCTCACCACGAAACACAGGTTGGGGCCAGGCCCATGATGCCTTGCTTGCATATGCCTTGGCAGCCATGGTGTCCTGCACCCTGGGATGGGTCTGTCTGAAGGCAGGGGAGAGGGTTGGCCCTGGGGGAGAGGATCAGAGAGGGTCATTCCCAGGTGAGAGGGTCAGAAACCATCAGTCCTTGGGGAGAAGGTCATCCCCAGGGGGGAGAGGGTCAGAAGAGATCATCCCCAGGGGAGAAGGTCATCCCCAGCCCCCAGCAGCACAATGTGGAGACAAGCAAGCCCCGGGCAGAAAGCCACCCTCCATGCCTTCATCCCTCCCGTCCCCCACTGGCACCCTGGCTCTCCCCACCGTGCTGACAGCAGGCACTCTCCCCATGTCCCTCCCTCCCAGGACCCCTTGCCATGGGCCACCTGCCCCCTGAACAGCAACCGCACTGGCTATGAGGAGGAGTGTGAGAAGGCGTCGTCCACCCAGTACTTCTGGTACCGGCAGACCCTGAACATCTCTCCGTCGCTGGAGGCCAGTGGGAACGTGCAGTGGGAGCAGGCACTCTGCCTGACACTGGCCTGGCTGGTGGTCTACCTCTGCATCCTCCGTGGCACTGAGTCCACCGGCAAGGTGAGAGGTGGGGGCAGCCCCACTGAGCCCGGGCAGTGCCTGGGGAGAATAAATGAGTGCCAGAAGGCAGCGGCTGTGGCTGCTGTTACTTGGGCTTATGGCATTTCCCCTGGAGCAGCCAGCCCTGCTGCCTCTGCCACCCTGTTAAGTTGCAGCTGAAGAAGGCTCAACCAAAACACTGAGCAATATTAAAAAAAAAAAGTCCAGAAAAGTCCTTTAACTGCAGCCACCTCTGCTGCAAAACCAGCCACCAGGGTGCTGGCCCTGTGGAAAGCTGTCTGCCACAGCAGAGCCGTGTCAGGAGACATCTATTCCTCCGTCTTTGCAAGAAAAAAAAAGACGCCTACTGGGCATTTTGCTCACTTTTTATTCACAGCAGAAGTTATGGGCAAGGGGGAAAAAAACAGTGTCCTGGCTGAGCCTGCACTAAGAAGTAAGCTGAGGGCTGTAATCCCCAAATCGTCTTAGCCGAACGCAGAAAGCCAAGAGACTGTAAACTAAGAATAACCTCTTAAATTTGCTGCAGCTGGCTTTGGGGGCAAAAAAGAAATAAATAGCCAAGGAGCACTGAAACAGCATCATGAAGGCAGGGTCTTGTTGGGGAGGGCACGGGGGGGCTTCCACTGCATCCCTTGTGCCAGAACAGCAGCGGGTTATCTAAGTTTCTGGGTGAGCTACTGGGGTACATGCCAGCAAAGAGAAGGTGATCGGATTCTCCCTTTTTTTTTTTTTTTTTTCTGCAAGTGGCTTTTTCCAATGTGGAGATTGAACAGTTAGATTCAAATTCAGGGGTTTGATCAGAAGCTCATGGAAGACAACTGAAAGACTTAGTTCTCCCCATCATCCATCTGGGTTACATTAAGTTAAAGTCTTTTTCCTATCTGAATTAAAATAGTTTGATTTTTCACCTTTTATGAGGCCTTCCTCTAGATGATGGATAACCTTTGCCTAATGAGTTTGTGTAGATAGTTGCAAACTGGTGTCACTCCACTATATGCTGCAGAACTGAGTTTGTAAACACTGCAAATATTTTAGATTTTGTTCTTATTTTTCCAAAGAGAAGACCCTGAGAACAGAAGCACAGGTCTTCATTATTTACAAAAACTTGTCTCCCAAACCCCCAGATCTAAAGTTAGATTTATCTGAAAATATTTCTTTGAAGATTAATACAAGGTAACAAACACAGTAGTGGAAACTATGTAAAGTAAGTTGGACTGACCATAGTAGATTAGCTCTGTCTTATGTATTCTTTAGACCAAGGTATTTCCCCCTCCTTCCCCCAGGTTGTCTATGTAACAGCCTCTTTGCCATACTGTGTTCTCATCATATACCTCATCAGAGGATTAACACTTCATGGAGCTGTGAACGGGCTTGTCTACATGTTCACACCAAAGGTACAGAAAAATCATACTGAATTTTTCATGAAATGTTATTAGTTACCAAACATGTAGGTTTTTAAAAGGTGGTGATGCTCCTTTTCCTTATATTGAATTTTTGCAGCAGTAGCTTAGGTCAGGCTGTTGGAAACTGCAGCTGGGAGTGGCTGGAGGCTGTTCTGCCACAGTGCCCATAAGCTGCTTGCTTTCTCTTGCAGAAAAAGACCTGCCCATTAACGTAACCTGTAGCATACTACTTTCAGACTGAGCACTAACCCTGCCCAGAAAACACCCCTGAGCTAAAATGGGTGCATGAAGGGGCCTGTCCCCATCCCCATCCCTGCAGGCTGCACCGGGCATCTGTCTGCAGCTTCATGCTCCCGCTCTCCCCATCTGGTTTTTGCAGCTGGAGCAGCTGTCGAACCCTAAGACATGGATCAGTGCAGCCACGCAGATCTTCTTCTCGCTGGGCCTAGGCTTCGGGAGCCTCATTGCATTTGCCAGCTACAATGAGCCCACCAACAACTGCGAGAGGCACGCCATCATCGTCTCGTTGATCAACAGCACCACATCCATATTTGCCAGCATTGTAACTTTCTCCATCTATGGCTTCAAGGCGACGTTTAACTACGAAAGATGTATAAACAAGTAAGAGCCTGGTATTTCACTTGTTATTCACCGCAAGCCTTTCTGGGGAAGGTAAGAGGGGAGGTAAATAAATAACAGCATGCAGTGCTGCCAGGGTTGCCCCGAGATCAGATCTGATACTGCTCTAATAAAGCTAATGGTGCTATTTAAAGCGATGAAGGCTGAGATGAAAGGTCAGGGCGGGCTTGCTTTTTGACACCTGGGTGCCACTTCCAGGCATGGGCCAGGTCGAGAGGATGCGTTTGCCTGGGCAAGTCACAGCGGCGCTTTCCCCTGTGCCCTGGTCCTGGCACATGCTTCAGGGGAGTGGGGGTGGGGGCTGATTAATAAAATGCAGCAATGCTCAGATCCCCCCCTTTAAGGCTAAGCCCTGTGCCAAAAGCTAAGCCTCCTCAGCGGCGATGGTCTGGAGGTGCCCAGCAGCCTGCAGGATCGTGCCCCAGGGCAGCAAACTCACATGCACTTCCTGGCACAGGGCCTGTGGTAGTTACACTTTTACTCATATTTTTTTACAGCTTTCAATCTATCTGCTGATCAGAGAGGAAATCAGAGCTGCTAGTCCCTGCTCGTTGCCAAAAGGCTCGTTAAATTGGTGGGGTGTGGACGTGAGACCGGAGGGCAAAGGGGAAGAGATGCCAGCCGGCACTGGCCGGCACCCAAAATACCTGCCTGGGAGCAGCAGTGTGGGCGCAGGAGCTGCTCCCTCCAAAGCAGAGATGAGCGCAAGGTTGCCCATGTCCCAACACCGTGCTGGACGTGCTGCAGCTCCCACCTGGGGAGACCAGAGCCCTGGGGCTGGCAGAGCATCCCTGCGTGGTGGTGGGGGGTGATGGGGAAGGGGACAAGGCGTAAAGCCAGCCTCAATTTTATACCGTGGCTTGAAAGCCATTAAATTCCCGTAATCTTTCGCAGGGTGATCCTGCTGCTGCTGAATGCTTTCGACCTGGAGGAAGGCTCTTTAACAGCAGACAACCTCAACGAGATGAAAGACTACCTCATGGCCACCCACCCACAGGAATATGCCCAATTATCGCCACAGCTTAAAAACTGCAGCTTGGAAGCTGAACTAGATACGGTGAGTCGCTGCTTTGTGCTGGCACCTGGGCTTCACTCTCTCCTTTCCTCCCACTGAGCCCGGGCAGCCCCTCAGCCCCACATGGGCACATCCGCAGCCCCAGGAGCTGCCTGGCCAGGGGCTGTGGTGGGGCTCATTTCTACACCTCAGGATGGGGCAGAGGGCACTAGCTTAGCCTGGCAAAGGGCTCACTTGGGTCATTCACAACTGAGCTGGGTGGCAATGCAGCAGGACTGTGGGCTCCAGCTGCGGGACAGGGCAGGTTGCAAAGGTTTGGGGCGAATGTTTTTGCTATGAGCAGCGCTATGCCAGTTTCCATGCAGTATGAATAAACTGGCGAAGATCTCATCTGCCTCTGCTGTGCAAAACCACCGCGGGTGTATTTTGTCATGGCGCAGGGTCAGTCTCCCATATCCCTGTTCTTATGTCCTTTATTGGGCTGAGGTGCTGCCCCCAACTCACTTCTTCCCCGCTTCTTGCTGGCAGGCTGTCCAGGGGACAGGACTAGCATTTATAGTCTATTCTGAAGCGATCAAAAACATGGAGGTGCCCCAGCTGTACTCTGTCCTCTACTTCGTCATGCTGCTGATGCTGGGCATCGGCAGCATGCTGGGAAACACTGCCGCTATCCTCACGCCGCTGACTGACAGCAGGGTCATCGCCACCCGCTTCCCCAAGGAGGTGATCTCAGGTAAGCGCCCGCCATGTCGCAGTGTAGGCCACACACTGAGAGCACGCGTGTGCGCAAAAGCTTTGGTGCCCCACAGCTGTGGAGGTCCCTCTTTTGACCTCAGGTGGAGCAGGGGAATATCAAATATGCTGGTGGAAGGGTTTGCCTGCCCTTGGGAAATCCTGCCCAGCCTGTACAGCAGTTTTCCCTCGGGAGCTCTCAAAGCACTAGAGCAATCATGGCTGTGTATTTGCAGGCTTCCCAACACACCCCAGCTCCTTCAGACTGGTGTCTACTGCCCAGTGAAACTCAAAGGGCCAGGACAAATGTCAAGACACCTGCAGCGAGTGGCTCTTCTGTCACATCACTAGTATCCCAACTGTGAACCACCTCGGTCTTTGGCCAAAAGTGATACGCACTCCCATTTGGGCACAGAAATCGTTTGTCCCACCTTAAAATCTGTTTTAGCTGGATGCCCAGCAGTAACAGCAGATGCTGCACACACACAGGACAAGGCTCTAGCCAAGACTTGGTTGTCTTGACCCTGCTGGGATGATGTGCTGTGACTGTGCACATCTAAGGAGCAGCAGTTTAAAGATACACCAGCATAGTCACACACACACAGAGACAGGTCTTTTCCAAAGGAAAAAGAAAAATTACCTTCCTCCTCTGAAAAAGCTGCTCCCCTGCAGAAATCAGTAGAAATCCCACCAGCTTTTTAGTCACAAGAAGTATGACATTTCCCCCATGCAATTAGATTTCCAGGCGTAACAGCAGGGTCCCTGTTTTATCCATGCAGGTGTTGTGTGTTTCGTTAACTGTGTGATCAGCCTAATCTTCACCATGGAGGCCGGAAATTATTGGTTTGACATATTCAATGACTACGCAGCCACCCTCTCACTGCTGCTCATCGTGCTGGTAGAAACCATTGCTGTGTGTTATATCTATGGGATAAGAAGGTAAAAGCTTGAACCCTCCTTTCTTCACCGTGGGATAGCTGGGGAAGTGACCGCTGGCCAAGAATAAAAATACTACCTTGGGCTAAATTTTTCTCCTATGCTATGGTACCAGCAAGGCGATGGGTGTGTCCCCTGCCCTGCAGCCTCCTCCAGGGCCTCAGGTTCAGGGCTGTGCGGGGGCCAGGCTGGGCTGACACCTTCTCTGCAGGCCAGGGAGTATTAATGAGCTGTACACACTGCTCCCTGCTCTTCTTGGCTTTGGTCTCAAAAGTACCTTCTGCTGAAACTCTGCTCCTCCTTTCATAGCAATTCAGTGCAAGCACAACAGTGCCAGTAAGTCTGGTTTCAAAGATGGTCACCTTGTGCATCGCCAGTCTCCCAAGTCATCCCTTGTGGGTAAAAGCAAGAATCAGCATCAGGAAAGGTTTTAAACAGCAGAGGTGTTTGTGCTCAGGGCAGCTAAAGGAAAAAGCTTTAGTATTTTCTGTCTTTTGTCTATTTGCTGCACAGTAAGTGTACAGGCACCTATGCTGGTATTACGTCCTTGATGAGTTTAAAGCCTTTGAGACAGATCCAGGTTTCCTGTGTGATTTTAGGTACCATCCCCAGCATCAGTACTTCCTCAAAGAGAGTCACGTAACAGTGCTGAGAACAACTCAACTACACAAAAACAAGCAGTGTTTTCTCCACAGCAGTTAAGTGTCATTGCTTTTCCCTGCCAGCTTACACCAATAACAGTCTGAACAGACTTAGAACTTAGGCAGAATTTGGTTGGGGCTTTTCCTGCTCCACCTGTTTCTAGCTACTGCTCTGCAGTTTGGGATCCTCTCGGAAGCCCTGCTATCCTTTTTATTTGATTTCAGCCTTACTGTATGATCCAGTTCTTCAGACAAGACCCCTCTGCTCATTACTCTTCTGGCCAACTGTACTCCCCTTTCCTATTTTACATATTAATTCTGTAGGTGGTTTTGAAGTAACTCAGATCAAGGTATCGATTGAACGTATGCAGCTGTTCTCAAAAATATGTGGTTTTGTTTTTAAACACAGATTTGAGAAAGATCTTTACACCATGATTGGACGCAAGCCAAACTGCTACTGGAAAATTATGTGGGCTTTTGCTAGTCCTTTGCTAATTATAAGCCTATTTATATTTTACCTCACTGACTATATCCTCACAGGAACGCTACAATACCAAGCGTGGGATGCCACACAGGTAAAATAGTTTTGGTTTGTTGTTTTTTTTTAATTTATTTTTAACTTTCCTTAATTCCCGCAAGGACACAGCCTGCCTTCCTAACTACACTGTTCCACAAAACTGCCTTCTGAAAGCTTGCAGCTGGAGCTGGGGCCGGGGCCGGGGCCATCCCTGGTAAGGTAAAATGGGGAGAACTTGACCGAGTGACAACAATGCAATGGTTCTGTAAAATGGACTCATTTCCCTCTACGATTCTTAATTGACCCCTTCAAACAGTAAAATCGTATTCATGTTGAAGACCCAAATATCATCTTAAAAAATACACTTTAAACAGAAAAATTACTTTCAAAGTATGGCATTTTGAACAAAATTAGTGGTATTTTAACAGAACTGAGCTGCTGCTGGAATATAGTCGTCACTAATTTCCATATACGTTTTTCTTCATGGCCAAAACACTTTTGTACGAATACTGAACTGCGTATTTATCACAGAGGAATTACTACTGGATAAGTAACCACTGGTTTCATAACCTTTTGTAGAAATGTTCCTAGCACACAGAAACAAATTATGCACACTGTTTTCATGTTATTGCTGATTTAGGACCCGCGGTAGGCCTGCCCTGTTGACTAGGTGTCAGCATGAGCCCACAGGCTCCAGGAGAGGAACACAGAGACCTGACAGAGGTCAGGGCTGAGCCATCTCATTAAGAAACACAAATCAAGCCAAAATCTGCTCTTTACCAAAGCTTGCAGAAGTTTTCCCCACTATTTTCGTCAGCAGCTCTGTTCTTGTTGTCAATTTTAAGCGTGTATGGTTGGACAAAGAAAAGCACCGAGGACAGTCATGGGCTGCTACAACCTGCACATGCTTCTCCGCTGTCCTGCTTAGATACACATGCACGGCTTTGCTCCAGACCTGGCTCCAGGACCCTGAAAACCACCGATCCCACAGCTCCAACGTTGCTTCTCTCCCTTGCAGGGGCAGCTGGTGACAAAGGATTACCCAAGCTACGCCCTAGCCGTGATTGGGCTGCTGGTGGCGGCATCCACCATGTGCATACCCCTGGGAGCACTAGTAACTTTTATAAGGAAGAGACTGAAGAGGGAAAGGGTTTCAACTGTTGCGTGAACGCCAACAGCTGGATTTGGGAAGACCTTACCCCCACCGTCAGTGACCGGGCACTTCTGGAAGACAGCAGCAACCCATTATTTGTAGCAGCTATTTATAGAGTTGAGAATTGTGGATGCTATATTGACCAAAAAGTGCTCTTAGGAGGTTCCACGATGGTTTGGAAAAAAAAGCTCTTCTCTAACAAGATGAAGCTTTAAAATGGCCTCTGTAAGAGAGGGAAAACCAGAAGAGCAGCTCACAAAATGCTAGCTAGTGCATATCAACCCATTACACAACATTAGGTAATTCTTTTCCACTCTGTTGTAGCACTGCCTATGTGGAAACATGAGCAACCAACTAAGCATGTTCCTGCACCAAAGTACCGGCAAACACCCTTGCCATTCAAGAAAGCCACGCTTAAAGCATGCATGTTATTTGAAATGACATCTGTATTTCATCAACAGATGAAACTGTCAAAGTCTTCCAATACAAATGTGATAGTCTCATTCCTACAAGGGAAAAGTCAGTAGGATGGTATTTGAGATCAATGTGGCCAACACTGCTTCTTTCATACGTGTGTCCAGCAAAGCAGTTTGTTTATATATATTTATCTATACACACACACACACACATATATATGAGCTGCAGAAGTTCTCTCACCTCCAGAAGAAGTAAACTTCCAATTCCAGCATGTAATTGTGCACTGTGCTGTACTTTGTATTTTCTAGGGATGTGCTTCAAGTACACCAGAAGAAATCTGTGATAAAACGCTTTACAAGCCCCACCCAAACAAAAGTATGCCATATCATTAGCTCTGACAAAGTTCATATCCAGGTATACTTTAATCACAAGGTGTAGCAATAACCCAGCAGTTCCACAGAACTGGTTAACTTCCCTATGTGAGCATTTTATAAAGAAAACAACATGTTTAAATTGTAAGCTTAGTAAAAAAACAGTAAAATTATATCTATGAACATTAAAGAGGTCACTCTGAAGAACAACATAAGAGACACACTCACAGGATGCGGGTTCTTAATACAGTGTCTTAACTATGTAACCATCAGAAGATGGCAAGTGCCTCATAAGAGGGATTAATTTCAAGCAAACATTGTTAAAGCACACCAGCACAAGTCTCTCTCTCTAGGGCAAAAAGCAAGAGGCAACTGTACAGCCTTCAGGGGTGGGTGAAATCTTGACACACACAACCAACACCAACAAGACATGCTTAGTCTGCAACAGGCTCTAGAAACCGGACATGCCTCCCTCCCCAGACTTAACTAACAAAGGAAAGATTACTTTTTCACATTTCAGTTTATTAAAAATGGATACCATAAACAAGACCTGTACAAAAAAATATCCAAAATTGCCCAGAATTTGATAACGGTTACGTGGTGAGAAGTTATCGTCTCGGGCCCCCTCTTCCTCTTCCACGGCCTCGGCCTCTGCCACGGCCTCTGCCACGGCCTCTTCCAGCAACTTGGCAGATGAAACAAAAAGGATAAATCAAATGAGACCCAGGAATACTTTCATTTTCATTAAAACATTCTGTATCAAGCATAAACAACACACTGCTTCCCTGTGACAAGACATCAAGTCAGATATTAAGGCTGTTAATGCGCAGTAAGTTTCAGACAACATTTTCATCTTTTGTATTAGGTTTTTCAGTATGCAACTTCCACAGGCTACCATCTGTCTTTTGCTTCACTGCAGAAAATGAGGGGAAGTAACAGTTGGCTGCTCCCAAATGCTAGGATAAGTCTGACAGACAACTATGATTCCTCCTCTTTTTTTTTTTTTTTTTATAAAATCTAGTTTTTCAGACATCAGAAAAAGCAAATGCAAGACAAGAGTATTTTGTTACTGTTCATTACAGTGGAGAAGAGATGGGGTTTTTTGCCACAGCTTGCACTGTGTTTTATAAAGTACTCTGCTGAAGGGAAATGCGAGTTTTAACACACTGTGAGATTCCCAAGCTCAGCCTTTCTCAGGCACCATGTGAAAGGGCAGCATTTTGAAAGGATCCCACCACCAAACGGCTCCTACTGTTTTCAATGACGCCTCTGCCAATTTTGGATGTGATTCCTAGGGCAAAGTCTTGGCCGTGTGCTCCTACTTTTAAATGCTGCTATTTAACAGTAAAGGGCAGAGAGAATCACAGAATAATTGAGGCTGCAAGCAACTGCTGGAGGTCATATGATCCATACGGTGATAACATGTCAGTTCACCCCTTTTTCCTAAAGAAACACAACCTGTCCCATCAGGTTGCAAGGCCACCCTACGAACTTTTGAAATTACTGGTTAATTTCAAACAAGTCTGTCAATGTAGGGCTCAAAAAGATACTTAAAATTCTGGGGAAGCGGGTGGCTGGGTAAGAGACACACACCAGCATCCCCACTCACGCAGCAGGCTGTAACAATTACTCTGTTCCAGCTGATGGTGCCTAGGTTAGAAATGCAGTAAAGACAGGAAGAGCAGAGGCACAGAAGTTTGTGAGAAGCAAGGCACCATTTCTTTTGCTGGTAATAGACCGACTCTGTAAAATACACCCAAGCATCAACACCTGACTAAAAGATTACAGCATCTACTCGCATCAGTAGACAGTCGTGTTCACTAAGTGCCAGCACACTTGGGCCCAAGGCACACGTGCCCCCTACATCTCTCGGCACCAGCATCCTGCGTTCCACAGACAATTTCACTTGCCAAGGACAGACCACGTGTTAGATGCTGTTGAAGCCCAAAGGGTGTTTACAGATTAAGGCAAAGCACAGCACAAGAGTGCTTCAGTACGCGGAAGATGCAAGCAGTATTAAACCGAGGTAAACAGCGCTATCACAGCTCCTCTTCTGTCTTCAAAGTTAAATAGTGATGTTGTTGTTCACATCACACCATGAGGTTCAGAAAAAAAGTAGTCCAACCACACTCATTTCTCCATGTGGTCAGATTATTTTTAAGGGACATGAGAGGAGCAAAACACTTTCCAGGAGCTTTATCCTTATTCTCTGTAAAGACAGCAGCCGCACCTGCACTTCGTGATGCACACACCTGAGGGTTCCTTATACCATTTCAGTAAAGGTAAGCACACCAATTCATAACATATGCATGGATCAAAGACCACAGATCCAAATACTTACTTAAATGCTAATTACAGGAGAAATGGTATGACATTATTTTAGAGCACAATTAGCTTTCACTTACTATTCTAAAAATACACAGATGGCAAAATATATACTGCCTGAAGACAAGCTACAGATTTTCTGGGGTTTACTGGATATTAATCTGTAATAGTGTGGATGAAAACTGAAATTGCTCTCTATACCATTAGGCTTCTAGGGAAAGGGTTTTTGTACAACAGCCTTTTGAAAAAAAAGTTCCAGGAAGAGCACCCAGTGGAACACTACTGGGAGCCAAAGCTACAGAGCTGCTCATCGGAACACAGCCCAGACTTCCTCAGCTCCTCAAATCTCTCAAATTCAGTTCTCCGACGGATTATTTGTATCCACTACCAAGCGATATTTCACTTAAGCATTCAGCACTGTTCAAGAGGCTGTTCTGTACTTTCTTATTAGGCTATGTGAAGTCCCCCATACAAACCGGGGAAACAAAGCAGACATTTGGAGAAGAGGAAACGTAAATCTCTTTGGTGTCAACTCTGAGCCTGTGATAGGTTAAAATTTATTCAAGCTTCAAAACATTTACATTTTTAAAAACAGATGTGTGAAAAGCCACACACATAATTTCACATGAAAGCAAGCTCTGCAGATGCCAAGAAGGTGGGGCAAGGCAGACTTAGCCAGTTCAGTATCAAACCCTCAAAGATGAGAGAACTAGCTGCCAAATACAGGTATTAAGACACTCAAACCAGATGCCTTCAGATTCACAGTACTAAAGTGCATACAAAGGCAGAACAAACACAAACCAGGAAAGCAGCAACTGACCTGCTTCTCTCTTCTTGGATTTGACTTTTGGTTCAACATCCACTAGCAAAGTATCCAGAGGCAAACTGTCCGGCAGAATGAAGTATCGGATGTTATTCCCTCGAATACTCAGCGTCTCCAGCTGCACAGGTTCTCTGTTCTTCAGTGTCATTTTCACAGCTTTAAGATGCGTGTTCATACTGACATCCACTCCTGAAACAACACAAGTCTCATTTCAGGGATGAAAGCCTGTAAGACCATCCCTTGTTGGCTATTTTTAAGTGTGCACATGTCTTGTTCATTAACACTGGCTTCTGCCACTCATTAATTCAGCCTCTAACTGAAGGAAACAACATGGCTTTTTCTCTCTTAAATTACGCTCGCTATAATTTATCAATTGCTGCCTTTAACACCTCATCGGTAGAGATCTTTATCTAGGTCCTGGCAACAACAATTTTGTAAACAGTTAATTCCTTTGAACAACAAATAAACTGCCACTTATTACAGAAGCCTAATACTAGTCTTTTTACTCCTTTAAAAAGAAGCAAAACCTACCTTTGAGAAGGAAAAAGAACTTGATTATTTCCTCTTTCTGTAAGCCTTAGAAAAATCCAACTGCCAAAGCAGCATTTATTTTCTGATAAAGTATGTCTAATACTAGTGTGATATCTTCCATGAAAGTACATGAAATACACCACTGTAGGGAACAATCATTGTGGTTACAAATTCTGTGAACAGCCAGTATGCAAGGGCTGTACGGAATCAGTACCGTGCCCAGTATGCTGTGCTATGTGTGTAATCCGAAACTGGAAAAAAGTCTCAGTTGGATGCATGTATCACAGAAAGACAAACCGTAAGCTATCTTACCAAGGTAAATGACCCAGAGGGGCAGGCCAGAACCAGAACAACCATTGTGCTGTGCTTATTCCATGTATCTCCCTGTCCTCTCCCTTTACCCCTAGATTTTACACAGCTGTGTACCTGCGTTCCACCTGAACTGCCCCCTCAGTTTGTGTAAGGTGTGCATTGCATGAAACCTGCCCCTCCAGCAAGCCTGCTCTGGCCGGCCGACGCACCAAGGGGAAGAGGAGATTGTACAGTTCACGCACCAGCGCAAAGGGAAGATTGTCATTTTAGAAATATGGATTGCGTTCAAAGTTTTTACAGATTTTTAGCAGAAACGGAGAGAGACTTTGCCCAACAATTAACCCTGCGAGAGCACCGAGGTCAGGAGACAAGCAGTTTGTTTTCTTCCTACCTAGCTGGGTTCAACAGAGCATGCTGCAATCAGGTACCAGGGTGGTGCAGTCAGATATAATCAAAGCTGATGGATCTGGCTGCAAAATAATGCCCGTTTTGAGCTTTGCCAAATCTCAGCAGATTGCTACTGGCCAAAAAAGCACCTAAGCAATCCTCTGGAATACAACTCTGCCAAGTTTGAATTTTATTTTTTTAACAGCGTCTGGGCAGAAAAACTTCTAAAAGCAGCCTGTGGTGAGTGAAGGAAAGGAGATCAAGCACGTTCATTACTTAACTGTGAGGGTTTGCTTCCTTAAATACAATGTGCCCTACCTACATACCTGATTGTCTCTAAAGTAATGCTAACATGAATGTTCTCAGAACAACATCCCTCACTGATACTAGTAAAGCAAACAAAACAGCCTGCATGTTTTTCAGTACATATGAGGACCATATAACGAACCATAAAGGCTATTGCTACAACTTTCAGTTCAGTGATACAACCAAGCACCCACCAGACAGTAAGCACCCACAAACTTGTATGACAGACCTTTGGCAACAGCCGGGGACCAGATTCTCAACACCAGGATTCCTTTCGGCCCTGTGTTCCCCATCAAGCTATGTCTTTTCAAACCCGTTTCAGGAATCAATGCAAATATATGCAAAGATTCATTTCCATATGAGTTCACCGTCATCAGAGCAAAACCATGCTCAACAGAAATAACTCATTTTTTAAATTAAAATTGCCTACACACAAAATTTAACCAATTTAAGACTGTACCAGCACTTAACATCTGCCATTTATCTGTGCTACCATTAAAAAAAGAAGCCCCTCTTCTGGCGATTCAGCCGTAAGGTCTTTATTGCTTATTGCACAAATGAAAGTCAGATGTACTTCAACACCCTACAAAAAGTTAGCTGTATATCCACTACCAGTTTGACACAGTAGTAAAGCTACCTCACCACCATTATCATGCTGCTAAAATTCTAAGAGGACACCACGCTTACACCAGCTTTGCCAATGGTTCGGAAGGGTTTACTTCCTTCACCCCCAAGCCTGTTTGTAAGCAAAGCCTGCAGTCAGGCTCAGCAGCTCCCAGGACTACACTGAATTTACTGCCTCCCAGCAGCACCCTATAAACAGAAAGCCTACTACAAAATATATCAACAGTGCACAGGCGAACTCGCCCACTGCTATGTCAAAGATTATCCGTGACCGACTGAAATTTCCAAGTATTCCCGTGGTTGCCTACGGAAAGCTGGCTGGTCACCGCTCTGCACTCTGTCCCCAAGCAGCTTCTGCCAACTACCAGCCTCTTCTGTAACGAACACACCTCCCGCTTGCCTGTAAAGACGTGAATTAAAAAGGAACATCTCCCCATCCTACAGAGAAGCTCCCCGCAAGAGGGAGTACGGAACAAAAAAAGCTCAGTCCGAACCACGGCTGCCCGCTGTGAGCAGCAAGGTAACAACAGGCAGTACTCTGCCGGCCGTACCTGTGATGGTTCCGTGCACCTGCGTCCCGTTCTTCAGCTCGATGGTCACGGTCTCGTGGCTCAGCTTCATGAGAAACCTGGGAATTAACAACAAAGACCGCTCACTCCCACGCAGAGCCGTACGCGTTGCACAGCCTCTTCCAGAAAGCCCCAGGCACCACGCACTCCCGGCTCCCGAGCCTTCCCCGCGCCCGCGGGGTCTGCTAAAGGCGTTCAGCGGAGCGCGACACGAAGGGGGCCGGGCACCGAACCCGACGGACCTCCGCGTCCCGCCGACGCCGGCAGACGCGGCTGACACCGCCGAACCCCGCGCCCCACCTCCCGGCGAACCCCTCGTTGCTGTACGAAAGAAGAGACGTTTTAAGACTCGTTAACGCCTCGGGAGGGCCCTTCTAGCCGAGCAAAGGGCGGGATGCCGAGCAACCGGCGCCGGCCTCCCTGCTGCCGCCGCCGCCCCCCCAAGGGCCGCGGGGCGCGCGGGCTCCCTCCCCGCCGCCGGCAATCCGCCTCCATCCGCTCACCTGACGAGCTTCATGGCGGCGCTGGGGCCGGGCGGCCTTCGGCAGGGAGCGGCGGCCGGCCCGCGGGGAGAGGAGAGCCCCTCGGCGGGAAGGGCCGGCGGCGCGGGCGGTGCGGAGGCCTCCCCGAAGCAGGCCGCGCCGGCTCTGGCGCCAGGAAGCGGCCGCCGCCGACCGCCGTCAGTGGGCGGAAGGGGCGGGGCCAGCGGCCGCGCGTGCGCGGGCCGAGGCCACCCTGAGGGAGAGGGAAGGCGGCAACCATTTCTTTACAAAGAAGTGAGGGTTAGTGCTAACAAAAGCCGTCTCCGACGAAGAGCGGCAGAAATCCGGCCGGAGCCGTTCTCGGGCGGAGAGCCGGCCGTGGCAAGGAGGGCGGGGTGCCAGGCCAGCAGTGGTTCTGCACAGAACAGCAGGGTCTTCTCAGGCAACGAGCGTCCTCCCGGGGAGAAATGGGGACTAAGGAACTGGGAACGGTCTGCTCCGAAGCGCAAAACGCACCCCAGACAGTGTATCTAGAAAAGTTGAACGTTTTATTGTCATTTATGAGTACACCAGTTGTGATTTTAGAAATACAGACTCTTTGCAAAGCACTGAAATACAGGTGCTGTCCACCTTCTAAAACCTACATGATTCTAGGTCTTAAAAGCAATTCAAGTTTGGTCTTTGCTGCAACAAGTTCATCACCCAAGAAGCAAAGATTCAGTTCTAGACTGCAAGACAACTGAACCAAGCTTCAAACGCCACCTGCCAGCAAGCCATCCAAACCACAATTGTCAAAGATCAGGTCTACGATGGTCTTGTACTTTGTGCCCATAACGGAGTTCACCTTAAAAAACTTTTTAAGTTTTAGAGGATTTTCCAGTTAACTGTCAACTGGTATTTCCATTACAGCATCTAGAAGCAAACAGATACTTTGCAAGTACTAGTGCTTATGAACAGGTTATGTTTACACGAAACCCAGAGAGGCCTCCAGAAACATTCAAGGTTAAAATGGACAGTTAACAGTTGCAAAAATCTGTACATATTTTCAGTCATAACACAAGGAAACATTGGAGTATCAGTGTGTTGTGTTCTAGCTTCAATAGTGACAACTGTGCTAGTCCTAGTATTTATTCTACATGTTTCTCCCTTCCCCCCATTTAAATTTTATACTCACAATCTGAATATACAGCTGTACTTACAGGAAATATTAAACAATGCACAGCGCCTTAAGCAAGTTCCATGTCTGGTTTTGAACAAACCATATAAAATAAGTGACAAAATAGTTTAAAATTGGTCCTTGATTAGGATTACTTATTTTTATACAGCTTGGAAGCACTAAGTTTAAAGACACACATTTATTATTAACCAGCACAAATTATTCTGTAGCTTTTTTTTTTCCTCTTTTTTTTTTTTTTTTTAAAAGAGTGTGTTACAGTATCATGCATGAAAAGCAAGCTGCTGCTCCCAAGTGGAAACATGGAGTTTAGACTAAACAACTTCTCCTCAGGTTGTTATTCCTTCTTTCATAAATTATTTCAACATAACCAAGAATAGAAGCAGCTGACCAGCAAAACAATATGAAGTTCACCTTTTACATTGTGACCCATTCTAAAGTAATAGAGTACTTTGGACCTTTAGCATAAGGAAGGTTCAATAAACACTGCAAAGGATTTTTACATTCTTTGATTTCATTTACATCTTTAGAAAGAAAACTCTGCATTTTAACTTGCTAACTAATGAATCATCATCTGTTGACGGTGGTATTGAAACAGTGCAAGACATTTGCAACTTCAGGAACATCCAATTACACTGTCCTTTCACCCAAACTATGATTAGTAGAATATTGCATCAGTCCTAGATAAACAAGACAGGACAAAAAGCTCATTTTAGAAGAGCATTAGGATTCAGAAATCTTTTATATTTAGTGAAAAGAATCCACACACAAATACGCACGGACTCCTTCACATGGACTTTCTCACAACAAATGTAATCCAGCTCGAAGTCTTAGAACTAAACTTTTCATTGGTATGAAGCCATTTGTTCAATGCTTCAACACCTGGGGTTTTTGACACATGAACAGCATCAGAGCTCTCTCCTGTCAAGCCAGAGACCAAAAATTGAGCTGAAACAGCCCAGGTGGACTATGAGCTTAAGCAGTCCACATATGCCCTAAAACACACCAGACACCAAAAAGCTGGCTTTCATCTTTGCATTATCCCAGTAAGAGTGGAGCCCCCTCCACTAATGCAATATTCCAAGGACCACTGCAACTAAGACTGTCGAGTCAGTTCTCAGTTGAAAGCTACCACCACCAAAGGACATGATTTTCTCCTCCCCCCCACCCCCCCTTGCTAAGGAAGAATGTTAAAAAGACCACTATTTGGTGTGGAAAGCAGGTCAGTAGAGACTCCAGGTGTGGCTTGAGGAATCCTCAGTACCAAGCCGCTTTCCACACACACAAATTCAGTCCATCTTCTCTTTCTGGACCAGCTTGGGTGCATCTACAAAATCCTTGCCATTGTAAAGGATGATGGCAAAAGTTCCAAAGCTTGCACTTCCCCAGAAAAGCACATAGGCCAGTGTCTCTGTCCATGTATCACCTGTCAAGGTTCAGATACACATTTTAATTCGTTATCTCCAATTACGAGAGACAGGTTTTTCTAGTACAAAAGCAAAATATTTCAAGCCCTCCCTCAGAGATCTGCTGTTACATGAAGTTAGAAGTCTTCCATGAGTACTGGGGTCTTCTCTTTTTCTGTTTTCTTACCTAGGAAGACTATGTTGGCCACACAGTTCTTAGAAGACTTTGAACAGACAGCTACAGAAGTCAGAGTCAAGAACTCTATTGGCACTAATGTTAGAAAATTCAAGGCAAAAGCAGGTGGCCAAAAACTTCACAACTCCCACCACAGATTTTGGTTAGGGGGACATCCAACAGAACAGGCTTATGCCTAGATCTGACTTTTCTGAACTTTCTGCCCCAAATTAGGTAGGTATTCATTCAGCCTATAATAAAGCTACATGTCTACTCAGGTGCAACTAAATTTGGGGGCAATTAACTGGCCCTTAAGTGACTTCTACAAAAGGTTTAACATTGTTTTCTGTAGTACCTCAGGTTTTTCCACATTAACGATATAGTGCTGACCCTCAATCTCCAGAGCCATGCTCAAATACCTTTTAGTATGACTGAGAAGCAATTTTATACTGAATAGTTTCTGGTAACCATATACAGAAAGTCCACACCCAAGCAAGCTCATTTTGTGAAATTAAACTCAATATCAACTTACCAGCCATTAGCAAACAAATAATGCACATGGAGAAAGCAACCACCATAATAATAGGCAACTGGGGAAAGAGAAAAAGAATAATCACTTGATACAGCAGCACATATATTCCTTAATTTCCTTTAAGATGGGCTATACTGCAAAGCTATTTACTTGCTTTGCAATGAAGTTGCTTAAATAAAATTTTGGATAGCTCCAAAATTTGGAAAAGTGTGTTCAATAACTAGGTTAAGAATTAAAATACACCTTCTATCTATTGAGAGGTTGGTGTTTTGTTTTTTTAAAAAAAAAAAAAAAAACTACACCAGCCACTAGTTAAACCTGTAGTGTCCCCAAATCCCATTTCACAAAATAGAAGGGGGAGGGAAAAAAAAAAAAAAGTTTTTTTTGTGTTACAGTCTATGCTTCTGCATGAAGTGTGAGAAGAGATCTTCACAAGCTTCTTC